>NC_067282.1:67899528-69099528 GCF_020740795.1 Apus apus | reverse complement strand
CCCCACTAACCTGTGTGTTGCAAGTCCTCAGGTAGGTAAAGGAGAGTTAGCTTCTGTAGAGATGTTTACAGCCATAACAATTTGGGGTGGCTGGGGGCTAAGACAAATGGTGGTGTCTGGCAAGAGACCATGAGTTGAGGGGAAGGACTAGCAGGGACACTTTCCACTGGCAACAAACTTAAGTAGGCTTCCAGTTTCGTCTCCATCTCTCTGTTCCTGTCCATGTTCTGTAGTCGTATGGACTCCATATAGTAATCTCTGCTTTCATTAAAGTGGTAAGAGCTACCAGAGAGGTTCTGAGCCTTCACTGTCCCTCTCTTTCTCCTGAGGAGTCTTCTTTTGCTCCACACATCACTTCTGTTTTTTTTTTCCTTAATGAAAAGAGCTCTGATTTGGACTGCTTTTTCAAACTCAAAAGAGATTGGGAAGAGAGTGAGTTCCTACTCCCTTTATTTTGTTATTGAAATAAGCGTTATGATTATCCAAGTAATGAATGTCATTCTTTCCAGGCATGTTAAAGTTCAGTCCTCCCTTAACCTACCCTTTATAATTGTCTGTATATTGGCTCTTTATCTTGGTGCATGTTTTTGAACCACTCTTACTTACCTGTTGGGCTATATTTTCTCAGTTCTTCTATGGTATTTGTGTGTCCAGGAAGCAAGCAGTACATTACTTCTCAGCAGGACAGCTGTTTATACTCAAGCTAAAGGAAAGTGTCGCACTGTGTTCTTCTCCCTTCATCCTTCCTCTCTCTTTGTTCCTTGATCCTGACTTACTTGCAAGTAAGTTAGAAGTACTGCAAAGAGATGGTTAGGGAAGATGAAAAGCATGGCACCTAATGATCAAATGCCAGGCCCTCAGAGCCACTCTTGTAGGTAGACTCCCAACCAGGCTGCCTGAGACCTTCATGGAAGGCTGAATCTGGCTGGGAGGGTAGAGGTTTAGCATCAGTCATGCTGTCCTTTGAATGTGATAAAGACTTCAGCTGTTTCCCCAGGGCACTAATGCAAAAGATTATAAAGCTGCTCTATAATTTTTGTCTATTCAGAATTTAAACTACCATCAATCATCTCAAGTTTTTAGTGTCAAATAAGATAATGTAGCCAACTATTTTATTAGAGATGTGTTTCTGAAGCAGTGAAAGTCTGTGGGTGCTTCTGAATAGCACTTTAACTAGATATGCAGTCTCTCCTCGACACTGCTATTAATAGAGTTTCAGTTTGTGAGGGTGGACTCTGACTCAGGGAAGCTGTGCTGAGGGATATGGCCGTTTACTTCACTTGCAGCTTGAATATTTGGTAGGGAGGGAGGATAAACAAGGAGGAAGGATTGGCATCACCCAATCTGTAAAAATATCTTTTCTGCTGTCTTGGCATGAAATGGCTGTAGTGGCTGGAGAACCTTGGGTTAGAAGGTGATCTGGAAAAGATCTAGGTAGTTGTACCAGATGCTCAATCCCAATGCAGCACGACTCTTCAACTTTGCTTTCTCTAAAACGGAATTTCTGCTGATTCAAAGTGCTGGAGTGAATACTGTGCAGCTAGACAGCAACATCCTTAGTAACTGGAGGGCAGGCTGTCTGTCAACTCTAGCATAATCCTTGATGGAGGTATCTCCTCAGATTGGGAAGTGGCTGCTCAGAGAGGATCCTAGCCTCTCTGGGGAATATGGGAAGATGTGGGAAGGGAAAACAAAGTAGACATAGCAGATGTAAGGATACATAAGTTGAGATACAGGATGGGGCACAGAAGCAAATACAGAAGGAGGCACATCATACCAAAGGGAACTTTGTTGGGCATGGGGCTGAAGATGGTTGTTAGAGGGAGGCACTCTGTGCTGTGGAGGAATGTAGGTGGGCGAGGTGCTGCAGCCCATGGGTGACCCACATTGGAGCATGGATACCCAAAGGGACTGCAGCTTGTGGAGAATCTGGACTGGAGAAGAGGAAGCAAGCAAAACAAGAAGGAGCAGAATACAAAACCAGTAAGAAATAAGCAGCATCAGCAAGAAGCATCATGCATTTGCCCAGTCTCCTGCATTTTCTGTCACCTCACTGAAGGGGCTTGCAGAGGTGTAGTGTAGTATGTGTTCAAAACAAGGAGAGGGGAGACTGGCTGGCTTGTGGGGGTTGGGAGAGATTTAGTACTGAAGTTGAGCCTAGGGAACTGGAAAGGAAGGGGTTTACCTAAGTGTTTGTAGTCATCTTTGTTTTCCCGTGCCTGAATCAGTAAATAAAAGTTTAGGTTAATTGGCAATGAGTAACATTAAGTGAAATTCCCAAAGTCAAGACTGTTTTGCCCATGATGTGTTGGAACTTACTCTTGCCAAATGTCTCTCCCTCAAGCTTATTTATTATCATCTTCACCTCATGATTTGCCTAAATTTTAATAAGCAGTAAGGAAGATTTTTCATTTTTTGAATGCTATATAACATTGTCTCTCTGGAAAGCTGTGTGAGCTCCAAACACTCTGATTATTCATTTTTTTCCTCCCAATGGTTTCAAAACCAGCCTGCAAAGCTAGTTCTGGGGAAGAGCTGAGAAAAGGTTTGTTAGCCTCCCTCACTTTGCTTCTTATGTAAATGAAATATTAACTTGATTGCACGTGAACTCTTGTAATGCCTTTATACAACAGTGTCCAGAGGACAAAAAGCAGGGCTCATTATGTCGGGTACTGGCAAGTGACTTTAAGATAGTGATTGCACTCATCATGCATTATAGTGTAAGGAGAAAAGATACCTGTATTGATCTCTTTAAAGAGAAAGCACAATGAGCCATGTAAATGATACATGGATTGTTTTATGTCATGGAAATGCAGCCATCTCTGGTGAGCAGATGCAGGTGCAGATTTGGGGTAACGAAGACTAACAAGGGCGTGGCAAAGTGATGGTGTTTCTGCACTCTGGCTACCATGTTAGTCTCTTCCATATGGCATTGGATGCTCCTGATTCAAGGTTTTCCATCACATCTGAATTGTGTTTGGGGCCAGGCTTGGGTTTGATATTAGCTTAAGAATGAGAAGAAGATTGTACAGACAGTTGCTCCTTTTTAATTTTGTTTCCCTCCACCAGCAGGGAGCAAAGAGATACCAGCTTTACATTTAAATCAATTTGATTGCTTTCTGAGGCTTTTTTTTAGTATTGTAAAATTTTCCATTTGGGTTCAATCCTGCTCTCTCATTCAAGTCAGCAGCCAGATGACTCCTGCTCCAGTGAGAACAGGAATTGGAGGCATCACAGAAAATGCTCTTTTGTTTTGTTTTGGAGATTTTGCTTTTCTTTTTAAAAGCTCTGAAAAAAAAGATTAATTGTGAAAAGATTCATTCCCAGCTATTATAGTAATAATGACCTTTACACAAAAAAAAAAAAAAAAAGACCATAAGGGTCTCCAGCCAGTCCATTTTTGGACCCCTGGTGCTGAAGGCCAAGTACTTAGCCAAAAAAAAAAAAATTACATGTCTAAATATAATTGGCTCCAGCAACAGAAAGAGAGAGCAGACGGAAGAAATAAGTCAGCAGGTTGGATGGTGCGATTGCATGTGTTCATATCTAAATGGCCTCCCAATGTACCCTTTTCCTCCTAATGACACAGGATTAGGAGAGGAACATAATTGAGGTTTTATCAAGTGTGTGAGTGAACGACGCAGCCCATCCCCCTCCTGTGTCCCCTCCTTGTTCAGCCTAAATTGTAAAGGACTTTAAGGATTTGGAAAGCCAGATTAAGCAGCTGAAAGTCACTTGCTCCCTCCCTTCCTCCTCCATCCCCTTTCCCATTGCTCCCTCCATGTTCTATTCCTGTTTCTTTCAGTAATTAACCTTTTTCAGTAATCTCCCTTGCAGAGCTAGCTAAGCTGCTGTTCTATTTCCCGATTGTTGAGTGTCTTTAGAAGCTGGACCAAGTGTCTTAATGAGTGACTGATGGGTAGGGCAATCTGGAAAGCAAAGAGTTTAGCAGGGGGAGGAGGGCTGGGGAGATAGATGGTTTGGTGTCTTCTGGTGATAAGGAGGAAAAAGTAGTGGAAATTGTGCTTTGGGGTTTTTGTTAGACCTGGTGTTGTTCTTCATAGATGATTATGCTCTTAGGTGTTGCAGAACGAGGGACAAATCTGCTGCAACCTGACTGAAGTGTGTAGCATCTTGAGCAGTGTATGCAGAGGAATGTTTTATTCCCCTCATTTCCTTTTCCCACAAAGAGGGAACTAGTATTTTTCCATCACCATTTATTTTTTATTCTCTCCTGTTCATCATTCTTCCTTTTTTCTTTCCTATCAGCTATTCCCAGTTATTGTCAGTCAACTCTATTTGTAAGAGAGCAGGGTGAACTGTTGGCAGGCAGCAATGTGTTATCAAAATGTATTCTCACCCCTCTGCTCAGTAAGTTATCTGGGAGCAGACTGATTTTATACTAATTTGCTCATTATTCTCAGTTGTTAGATAAATAGTTTGTGTTACTGAATTTTAGCCTCTGGTTTATTTGAGAATGTCTTTTTCTGCATATGTACTCCTAATTCCCCATGCCATTTGATGGATCATTGATGCCATGTGACATTATTCCTGTTCCTACATCAGTGAGTCTAAGCTCACTACAAGAAGCTGCATCCCTTAGCCTGTTCACAAATTATCTGTGAATATTTATAAGTATTCAGTGATTCTGGTCTGCATGGAGGATTATTCAAAATCTTTGCAAGGTCACTTCTGAGGAGAATGTGTACATTGAGATATGACTGTTCAGGGTGTGCACAAATATTTTGGTGTTATCTGCTTTTTCATCTTTGTGAATAACTATTTTTGTATACAATTTTCTTACAATTCACTGGAAAAAAAAATGATCCTAAGCTTTTCTTTGAAATTATCCACCTGATTTTGCTCCTTCTTACTGAGATATTTGTTCTTCCCTCTCCCTTAAATTAGTTCCATCCAGTTGAGGTGGGGGCTGCTGGCTGCATGAAGGAGATGTAAAATGAAATTGTGTTGATGACTGATAGAGAAACCAGAAAGACTGGAGGAGTTCTGGATGAATATTATTTGGGAATAGCTACCTTGTTGACCCTTGTAGTGGTGATCACATCCACAGGGCTTGAACTGTAGGCAGAAGAGCTGAGCTGGTAAAACAGATTGCGGTACCCCCTGGGAAAATGAATGGGGACTCCTGTATGTATGTATGACTCCTGTAGCCAGAAGTCCTCATGTTGACAAGCTTGCTTAGAGGTCTAATAGCTGAGTCAGAGCTGTGTGCAAGCAAGGCTCAAAACTTGCTAATATGGGTCTCTATACCACAAAAGTGAATGTTCCCTTTCTGAATAGTCTCTCTTCTGTTATCTGTTGGATCTTTCTGCTCTGGGCTATTGATGTCACTGGACTTTCAATCAGGCCCCAACTGAAGTTAAGCTATTTTTTTAAGCAAAATAAATTTATTATAGGCATGCTTCATTGCACTGATACAAATTTGTTTTCTACATTTTGCTCTATTAGTGAAACAATGATAATATGTGAAATATGTATCCTTATGGAGCAGTGTCTGTAGGCTTTTTGTACAGCCAGTGATACCCTCACTCAACACAACTCTTTACACAAAGAGACATGATTGTCTGAAGGACAGCAGTGGAAATTCACTTAACAGAGTGGGAGGATGGACCTGGGGAGGGAGTCAAATTTGCTGCATAAAAATTAAGCAGGAGGACAGTAGTGGTAGTTACAGCAACAGGAGAGGAGAGAGCCTGAGAGAGGATCCTAAGTACTCATGAGAATCCTAGGGAAAATGCATTGGAGTGCCTTCAGACTAAGCCATCTATGGTTTTCTGTTCAAACAGTGACCTGGCACCGTGAATCCTTGACCTGTAACAGCAGTTTCTGTATACTAAAGAAATGTGTGGTTAATGATGATTAAGAGAAGGATCTTGCAAAGCTCCTACTATTTTTTCTGTATGTAAAATAACCCTGGGAAATAAGCCCCCTTCACATTTTAGAGCCAATTCAGAACTAATTTATTATATTTATTTTTTAATTGCTCCCTTATGACAGCTAACACAAGTATTCCACATAATCCTTAAAATTTGTCTGATGCTCTCACAGCCCAATATGACAGTAGTATTATTTTCCTGCTCCCCAGGTGATCATCTTCTGATGTGCTCATCTTAAGTGGGAATGTATGTTCCTTGGGGCAGGAAATTATACTTTTGTTTTGACCCTACCTGTAAGTGTATTAAAATAACCCTTGTTCTTAGTGTAGTCTGGTAAGTTGGTCCTCCGTGATTCATGGAAGCTGTCACTGAAAGGAGCTAGATCTGCTTTTCTTGATATTCTGTCAAGACTTGTATCTTATCTCTGAACTTGAATTGTTGTAGACCTTCTGTTCTTGCGTTTGCTCATTCAATAATTTTGCTTCTCCTTTTCTTCATAGGTAAGTCTTTGTGCTTTTTAATCATCTCCTGCTTGTCCTTGAAGTAATGGTAAGTTATTTAATTTTATTTGAATACTCTTATAATGACATCAGTATGTAACTTGGATTGGCAACAGAACTGCCATTGTGTGGTAAAGCTGGGAGGGAAAAAAATAGATGACCAGCCATGCACAGCTTGTTCTGAATCCTAGTCACTGTTAAGCATCTTCATAGTAGCTGTGGTAAATACCAATACCTCACTGTAACTGATTAGCATCCATCAAGTTATGTCCAAGAACAGCAGCATATTGTAATCAAAATGGTATTGGTTACTGCTTTTACAACTAGAGGAGACATCAAGCAATATGTGTTCTGGAGTCAAAAGGGGTGGTTATCTGTCTATGGGGAGGTTGTATTAGTAAGATCCTGGCATGCTGAGGCTTTCTCTTACCTTTCTGGTATAATGTATAGGTAGTAAAATGTTGAGAAACTGTTGTTGAGTGGCAAGGAAAGATGGGTTTGTTCGTATGGGATTGGGTATTAATGGAGTCCTTGGGTCTCTAAAGAAGGTTTTGTGTTCATCAGCAACTTCATAAGTTCCATATGGCAACTGCCCTGTGGTTTACTGTGACATATGAGTTCTGCTGAAGCCCTGGTAAGTCAGAGTCAAAAGTCAAGACCAAAATGCAGTCTAGACGGAACTGCAAACATACATCATGCTCCGGTCAGCTTATTGACTCCAGATGTGTGTTTTAGTTATTGGTGGTTATCTTGCTTAGCACCTGAGATATGTAGTCTGTTGAGATAGGTAACCAGGCCATTTCTTTAGAAGAATTTTTTAATTCTATCTTGAGCCTTTTTCAGACTAAAATAGCTAGTGTGGTGAATTTTCAGAATTGCTTGCCATTTTTTGAGTGAAGTTCTTCATTTTAGAAGTAAACCTCATGAGTTGCCCTTCACTGCCTGCCTTATGTGATACAATGTAAAAATGAAATACTTTAGATGTTCCTGCAACCTCAGAGTAAAAAAGAAACATTAAGTTTGTAGAATTAATAGAGGACTTTTCATTGTTGGCTGCTCTACTGGAGACTCTTCAGTCCTCACCAACAATTTCATTTGCATAATTTGAAACGTCTTGTTTCTGATCAGACATCCAAATTGTTAAGCAGCAGAGTTGTTACCTGGTATGTTGGTAATTGCAAGATGTTTATAGTTCAGACATGGTTTGATAATATGATTACAGTCTTGTAATAATTTTTAAAACCATATTTTTAAAAAAGTACATATATCTTTTACTCAGGCACTTTTAGTGGCTGAGGGGAGCAGATGGGAATTCTGATTATCCAGATCCTGTACAAAAAAAATGTTGTGGTTTTGTGTTTTTCAAAGTATGTAATTCATAAAGCCTGAGTTAGGTCTGGTGCTGAAGCCAATAGCAAATATTCCTTGTTTGTATCTCTGTCTTTTTGTGTTGTTACCTGGTTCATGATCCTCATGCACACAGAAGGGAGTAAACAAAAGTGAGCAAAATTTGTCATCTATCCTAGTATTTCAAGCTCCATTAGAATCCAAAGGTTAGAGACACTGTTTTCAATATGGCACAGGACATGACCATGTTATGTGACGTGAAAGACTAAGGATGAAACTCTCAATAACACCTCAGCTACTCAGGATTTCATCTTCCTGAAAATCAAAGGAATTCTTAATTTATTTTTGAAAATGGAACTTGTTTGGGTTGTGGTTTGTGTTTTTTCTTTGTTTGTTTGTTTTTGAAAGCTACTTTTGAAAACACAGTCTCTGCATTTAAAAACTTGTTCATTCTGGACCTATTGAACAGACTTACCTAAACAGGTTTAGTTGCTCTGATGTTCAGGGTACTGTGGTTTGTTAGTACTTGTACATAGTCCACTGATCAAGGGAAACCTTTCCAGGCAACTTGTATGGGGTGATTTTGCCACATAGCAAAGTGTTGTGGGATGGTTCTTATTACAGCATAGTAAACCTCTGGTTTATCTGATCCAGCTCTCATTCTTATGTAATATCCCTTTCATAAATTTGGAACATGACCGTTGGCTTTCCCCTAATAGTAAAGTTGGAGGTCTCTGTCTAATCTCACTGCTCTGAAGGTTTAAAAGCATCTTTTAAATTCCCAATCTCTGTTCATGGCCAGTTAACACCCATATGTTCTTATGTCAACATGATCTCTTAGTTTAAGGAGTTCTTTTTCCTCCCTGGTGCTTACCCATCTGATGAATTTATAGTCTGTAATCACATACCCCTTCATCTCTTACAGCCTGTTTTCAGCTGTCTTCCTGTGTGTTCACATGGGGAAGAGAGGGAGGGGTCTCCAAGAGATCTCCTAAGCTGATGCAACACTGTCTTGACAAGGTATTGGGCAGCTCTGACACAGCTGAACAAGTCTTCACCCCAAACAGCCTGATGTATCAAATTTACGTGGGACAACAGGGCTATAAAAATTGCAACCCTGTGCTGCTTCGGTAGTGCTAAAGTGGCCAGATGGATGTCAGCCTAGCAATATAGGGGCTCCCAAATCTGCACAGTGACATCCGATGGCTTATTTAGTGCCTGTGCTCAGATGGACTGTGTTGCAATGTTTCTTGAACACAGCTGCTAGTCTGTGAGTTTTCTTTTATTAATGAATCACAAAGAGGCACTGGGAGTGGATGTATAGATAGAAGAGATTGCTCTGCAAATATTTTTTTCTCTCGTTGGCTTCTAAATCACCTGCTTAGTATTTCAGGGATTACAATTTGGTGGAAGAGGTGTGCCTAAGGGCCATTTGTGCTCCTGGAAATCTCCTTCATAAAGCAGTTCTTCGTCAGCCTTTTGGGGTGAGTTTTGTTTGAGTGGTTCTGGAGATGCCTGTTCAGAGCCTGTCAGTCACTTGATGACCATATATTGGCATCTGATTTGAAGACAGATTCCAAAAAATATATACAAAGCTTGATGCCTGGCTGTGCTTCAAGGAGCTCATTAATCTTTAGCATTGGAGTTCTGGCCTGTTTTGTACCTTTTAATGAAGTTTTCTAAACAGGTGTTTTGCAAGGTCTGAGTTTCACTGAATTTCAGTGTATCTTGGAAACCATTACACTTTGGTGCTTCTAAAAATACTGAGCTCTACGTAGTCAGTTAGATTCCCAAGGTTTGAGGAAACTGTTTCCTGACCATCAAGATCAACAAATGGCTCCTGTAATACCTTTGGCCATGGCATTATTTACGTAAAATTTTATCAGTTTTTGTTTTACATTTACTGTGTTTCCTTCTGTTGTTCACCAGTGACATTAGCATTCAAACATAGTACTGGTGTCCTTCAATTCCACTTGGGCCTCTTACTTGCTTCATACATTCTTTTCCATGGAATGTGTGTGAACCTGTAAAGGAGGTTCCTCTCCTCCTGAGGAGGAGAGCAAATAAAATTCAGCACAGGGGTTCACAAAAAAAGTAAATCTGTTCTTTCTGAAAGTTAATGTGAAGTGATACAGTCTTGAGCAGAAATAGCATGGTGTTAGGTAGTAAGCACAATGCTGGTCTGCTGGATAAATTACCCCTCACAGTGGTATTCTTTTTAATTTTCCCTATGGGAGGCACTGGGATGCATGCTGGCTAACTTGGTTAAGGGTAGAGGTAAGGATATGTTATAAGCTATTCCGGTTACACAAGGTATTTCTAGAAAGAGTTGCAGGATATCCCTGATCCTTCGCTACTGGTCCATCTCTGTTGCTGGTTGACGTAGTTGGTGTGGTGAGTTGGTGCTCAGTGTATCATATAAATTTACTGTGATTAATCTACAGAGTCTTTTGCCAAACATCTAGTGCCTGTTAAGCTATTTCTTGCAGAAGCCAGGTGGGCAGTTGGCAAGAGCTGCTCATTAACAGTGGGAAATCCCAGTTCAGATTGGATCACGTGCAACCCACCAACCACCCCAGCGCCAAAAGAGCCACTGCTGCTGTTTGCATAGAGATGCTGTTCCACTGCTATGGGGGCTAAGGTCTCTGAGCCATTTCCTTGCCATTGGGACCATAGATTATTTTTTGGCAACTATGTTCATTGGTGAGATCTTGCTAAGAAAACACAGGCAGTGTCAGGGAATGTGGCTGAGGGTTCAGCCTGGGGTTAATGTTTTAGCCAAGCAGGGAGGAATAAATATAATTTTGCTGATGTATTTTTACATCTTCTAATCAGTGGAAGGGACAGTAAGGTGAACTTGCACGTGTTTGGGATAACAGCACTACGTGTCTGGAATTAGGATCCATTTTTACAGTTATTTCCAGCTCATGACCTGCAGTTCAGGCTGTGTTGTCTGCAGTGATTATTAGCTTCATGTTTCTAAACTCACAGCTTGTGTTTGCTTTGGAGGATGTACCAAACTCTAACTTGCCATCGTGGCAAACAGTAGAATTGCAGAAGACTTGTCCCACTGCTCTTAATGTGCGACTGGCTCAAAAAAAAAACAACCCCAAAACAACCTCAGTTTAGGATGCACCTCTGAATTGTCTCTTCCTAGTGGGTGACCATGGGAATAGAAAGCTTGGTTTTATAAGACCTTCAGTGACTGCTATTCATTAGTGTACACCATCAGCCAAGCCACCATCTGTGGGTTGGAGGGCTCCTGCAGAGGTCACATACCAGAGGAAAAGGAGGCAGAGATCAGGATCTACCATTTAGGATGTGCTTTATTCTCATTTCATGCCATTCCTGCTTTCTCCTCTTGCATAGTTTTTTGTTGTTTTTTTTTTCCCTTTCTCTTTTATAGCTCTAAAGTCTGTTTGTTAAAATAATCATTTTTTCTCTGCATGAGCTTCTGTCATTAGATGAAAGGTCATGGATATAATATGAAGCTGGAACGATAAATACAGTGCAAAATGGAATGAAATGCACACGATAAAGAGGGTTTCCAATTAAAAAACACTTTGCCGAGCTTGCACCAAACAGCCATGCAGCCTCCTATTTATTTTTGCTTATAATTAGCTGCCATTGAAAGTTAATTACTTTCAGGACTGAAGGAAAAATTTAAAAAGGGAAAATTAATATTTCGGAAAGCTGCATCTAAAACAAATCTTTTCTTAGATTTTTGCATAGCACCTGTTCCATGGACATGATCCAATTCAGGTTTTTCGTGTTCTAGAAATCAGAGATGGAAAAGGGATGTGCGAGCACACCTGGCACCTGGAGTGTGTTCTTAGGTTACTTTGAAGGCTATTCCTCTGGAGTCTATTCAAGAATATTACATATGGTGATTCCACCTGAGATCCCTGATGTGCTCCTACAATAGGAAGGATAGGTAAAGCAGTAAGCCAAAACCTCTGCTCCCCATATGAGGGCCTGTCCTCAGAACCCATTTCAGCAGACCGTTTCCAACCACTTCAGAGACCCTTCCTGCAGAGACTTCACTAATCTGTCTTAAGTGTTTTAAATGATGGTGGTCTTACTGACTTCTCTTTTCCCATTCTGCCAACTGAATTTTAAAATTTACTGTCTGTGACTAGTGTTTCTGAATTAATTATTTTCACCTTTTTTAGCGTGGTCACGGGAGAATTGTGAGTTGTTACAGTACAATAATGAGGTGCCTACATGTAAAGGTTTCCCACAGTAATGCCTTATGCTAGGATACCTACTCTAGTTAGAGCATGCATCAGCCACTCATGCTTTGTTTTGAGCTGTTAGATGTTTATATGTGCAAGTGACAGTATAGCTAATTACTCTAAAATGCAATCCTCTTGTTTCAGGCTATGCATCAGTGATACTTCCTACAGGGGGAAAAAAAAAAAAATAAATCAAAGCTAATGGCTGGATAGAGTCTGGGATTTCCAGTGCTGGTGGTTATTGATGCCCCCATATTTACAGCCCTAGCTTTGAAAGCTAAGAAAACAATGCTTGTTTTCAGCAGTTCTTGCTGTGCTTTCTAGGGATTAGGCTCTTCCAGTGTGTTTTCAGGTTGGGCATCTGGAGAAGCATCCATGCTTTCAAGTCACTGCTGACTTGAATCTGTTTCCATAAGGGACTGTGTGCACCTCCTTTGTAACAAGCTGCAAGAATCTTGAGCGGGAAGAGAGAAACAAGTGCTCTTTCTCCACAGAGGCAGTAAATTAAACATCTGTTGAAGAGAACACAGGTGTAAGCCTTGTGTTCCTCATATTCACTCAAGATCCATGAAACAAACAAATAGATATTTTCATCTATCACATGATTATTAATTATATCAGTAGACCAGTATATTTAAGTGAACATGACAGGTGGTGTTAATTTCAGAGAGAGAACCATGTTCCCACTCCTTACAGCATGAGGAATAATCTTCAAAATGCCAATGAGTGTTAAATTCTTTACCAACGCAAGATCTTTGAGTTAAAGGGAAGCCATTCTGAATTGAACTTGGTGTATAAGGGCTCTGTTTCTACACTTAGGATTTTCTTTCTCTTACTGGCACTGTGACATGGAAATACTCGTAAGGCTGGGAAAGACTGGAGCATGGAGAACGTATGCTGAGTAGCTGAGCAAGATACTTAAGTAGAAAAGGGAGTAAGACATTTTATAAAAGCAGAGGATCAATAGCTGACAGTTGATAAGCCTCCCCTTTCTCTTTGTGAAAAGGGAATATGGAAATCCATGCAACTAAGAGAGCAAAATTCTTTTCCCTTCTATTTTTTAATAATACATTTCACTGTTTCTGTCTAAATGTAGGACTTGGGAAAAGCACAATAGGCTTGTTAGATAGCTGGAACAACCCAAGTATGAGTTAACTGGTACCACAACTCAAAGCTGAAACCAAGATCTAGACTGCAGGCTTCTGTGAAAGATTTAAGTGAGATAATTATCCAGAAAGAGTTAAGGGAAATAGTTGCCCCGTGTAAGAGATGGACACTGGTAGCTCATGACACTTCTGTCAGAGGAAAGAAGAAGGGTTTGTAGGCATAGATACTAGCTGTAGTCAACGTTTTTTCTTGGCATTGCTTTGCAGGAGAAGGATGTGCAAGTATCTGACCACATACACATCCTCTGACCTATGTTGCCAGTGTTATTAGCTGCAGACAGACAAAAGGGCAGTGACCTACAGGCTCATTTTCCCTCACTACTTTCTGGCACAACTTCTAAATTGAAAGTTTTGGAGAGGCCAGTTAGACCATCTTGTAGGCTGCTTCAAGCTTTTCTACCCAGAGAACCAAGCAAAGTATCCTTAGTCCTTTCTTACAGTGTAATAGGCCAGTCTGTCATTTGATGAGCCAGGCTTCTGAACCAGAGAAGAACATGGACATCCCTATGCAAATGAGCAGAGTTCTTGAGGAGGGCAGTCGGGGGAAGCTTTGGGAGGGGCAGGAGGGAAATATAGCGATTTTATTTCGTTTGGAGTCACCATGGCAGCAAATTACTTCTCTTTCCTTCCCCCACCTTGTTTAGAAAGAAAATGGGGAATAACAATGGCAAGCAAGGCCTTCAGCTAGAGTGAGCAGTAGAAACTCATTTACAGCTGAAAAACATATAGAAAAGAAGTCAGGAAACTATTGAATGATTTGTAAAAGGAGCATGGTTTTCTTGTTTGCTGCTCCATTCACTGTCTTCTATGTTAATCTCTGGAAGAGAGACAGGCCATTTTCTCAGCCAAGAACAATTTACCTGTGTGCTGGCACACAGTTAAGAGCAATTTAGAAAACAAAAAATCTCATTCCAAATTAACATTTAGCTGGTGACATTAGGGGAATTCTTTTCTTTTTTCCTCCCTCCTTTTCCCTCCTATTCAGAAATTAAGAATCAGGACCATTCTTGCTCCCTGAATGTCTCAGGAGGAGCATGCCAAGAGGTAGGGTGTGAGGTGCCCTGAAGAAATAAAGAAGCCAAAATCTGTGAAACACTTGTGGATGATGAGCCTCAGCATTTTTTTCAACAACTGCATAGTACAGGTAGGACTGAGAAATCAGTATTGCTAAAGTCTTATCCTTATACTATTTGAACCCTGATTTTTTTCCAGCAGGATTACTATCTGTTACATGAAGAAGGAGAGTATGACCAGAATTACTCCTCAATACAAGCCAACAGTCTTGGATCACTGGGTGAAAAAGCTGTTCCTCCCATCCACCTCTGCTTACCCCCATAAGCCCAACAGTGGCCAAGGAATCATGTGAGCACGTAATTTCCAGCTGCTGATGCAATTCCCTTCCCTCTGGCCTCTGTTCAGCAATGCTGTAATCACATTTTATAATCATAATATAGTCAGGAGGCATAAAAACTCATCTCCCAGACCTCACTGCCTTATGGGGAGATGGAGCCCCATGGGTTTCTCCAGATGTAATGACCACAGCTCTCTGAAGACTTGCTAAGGGACAGGGCTGGGCCTGCTGCCAGCTCCAGCATATACTTGGCTTTTTGTGTAACCACGATCTAACACAGGGCCCCCAGCATGTGGCAGAGCTTTTGCAGAGAAGATTAGTGTGATGGTCTTGGAAACAGCACGTGGCTCAGGAGTTGCAAGTTGGTTGCCTTGATAGAATGGTTTTGCCTGTGTCATCAAGTGCTTCTTGGATGATTTGCTGAACCAGGAGAGGTATGTCCCCCAAACATCAACATCTAGTAGGAGTACTTAGGTCAAGTAGAAATATGCTACTGATCTCAGACTTATAATAGTCTCTTTCTGTTGGGGAGTAAACATATGTCCTGCCATTGCCCATGCTTTACCTTTTCGTGGGTAAGGTGGGAATCCCCTTCTGTTGGCCATCACTGAACTCCCTCAAACCCCCATGAAGCTCAACACCTGGCATTACTCAGGAAGTGATGTGGAGCTCAGTAAAGCTGGCAGAAAAGGAGAAAGCCTAACTATTGACATGGGAAGGGAGTATAGTGTCTGTGTGGGGCAAGGACAGTCTCAGCTACATCCAAGTGTTTTCCTAAAAGCAGGGTCTTTTACCTGGAGTGCAAGAAGCCAGTCCACACACAGAGTCAATATATTTGCTTTAACATCCAGTTTTGTGCAGAAAAGGGAACAGGGTGGTATTCCACAAAGCAAGCTTAGCTCTCTGAAACACAAGTGCTACTTTTATACCCCAAAATGTGAGAAAGCTTTGTCTCTAACATAATTGTTTTACTGGCACACACCATTGATCAATTCATTCCTTGCTTCCATTTAAAGTGGCAGTGCTCAGGAATTTCACTGCACATGCTCAAAGAGTAAGGGGCTTGTTGCTAGTAGGGGTCCCTCTAGTCTGTGGATGTGAATTTTAGTATGCTAATGGATCGTTAATATATTAATATGCTGATTTCGATTACTCAGTGTGTTTTTCCCCAGTGCTCAAGGCTGTAACCAAGATAATGTGTGGGGAGTGCTTCTTTCCATCCCTTTCACCTGTCTTGCACGTGTCCTGCAGGGCTGTCTCAAGGCCAGGCTGTTGACTACTTGGGGAGTGTTTTACTTTAATTGGAATCTAGTTTTGTCTAATTCTTACTGTTTCACAGTTATCTAGGCCTTGGTTTTATTCTGCGTGTCCCTTATGTTCTCTTTTATGTAATTTTTTCTGAAATGTGATTATTTTTTTTCCCCAAAATTTTACTTATTTCAATTAACAACTGACATCAGAAGGTGATGCTTGAGTGCACGTCTTGGGACAGCACTCCTTCCCAGTTTCTAAGGCTATTCAGCTCTGCTTGCAACACCACCAGTGACTGGAAAAGCAGACTGGATGGTTATCTTCCCCTCCCTTTGAGTGCCTTTTCCAGAAGATCCAATAGGTGAAAGTGACATTCGCACGGCAGTGGTAGACGCCATCCCTAATTTGCAAGGGAAATTTCTGGTTTGAAGCCACTGGTTTTTGTTTGTTCTGATCTGGCATTAGCTCTCAGCCTTGCAGCTGATGGAAATGACAGGTTAGTCTCATTGTGGCTCATACCCTTTACACCAGGGAAAGCTGTTGAGGAGACCCAGAAAGGCTATTTAGTGCATGAATGTGTGGAGAGTGTATCGGGAGGGATGGAGGTGAGGCAAGGTGCTACACGGAAGGAAAATTCGGAGGGTTAGTTCTTTTCAGCACCTAGTGCAGAATAGGTCAGCATGTTAGCAACTGGGAGAAGACAGATTTCAGAGAAACCTCCCTTAATTCCTTTCCTGTGTGAGCCAGACAGGTGGCAGCAGCAGTCGTTCCCAGTCAGAAGATCTTTACAGAGGCAGTGTCCTTGCCTTACCCTTATCTGTCCACGTGGATGCAGCACAGCTGCTTTTTGCTGAGGTGGATGATGTGGGCCAGATGGAAATGCCTTGTGCATGGCCAGCTGGACCACCTCAACCTCATAAATGTCTGCCCTGCACCACAGTGCCCCTTTTGATGAGGACTATTAGAAAGGAACAGAGGTCTCCACCTGTTCATTTACTGCAGGATAAAGCCCCACTATATGTGTGTGCATGTATCTTCCAATACCTGCGTTCCTGCAGAACATCACTTTAAAATAACCATGTGAAGGGCTCTAGAAGTAATGCTCTTGCTGGCTGTATACAGTGCATGTTCCCTCCCATCCTACTCTCCTTCCTTATCTGTTAGCACCTATCCCTGCTTCCCTGGAGCAGTCCACCCCATCATCTATTCTGCTGCTGTACATGGCATGTCTCTTTTCTTTTTTATTTAATTTAATAAAATGAGTGTGTGGGTTGATTTGCATATTCATGGATCACTTGATTAATAATTGATGAGAAGGCCCTGGGGCAGGTGGTTGAGAATAAAAAACATTTAGCAGAGAGCAGAGTGGAAGGAACAGATCCCTAGCTGGCACATGTCCACAGGGGGAAGAGTTTGCCAGGGGCTGGCAGGGAGGGAAGGGGAGAATGAGAGGCAGAGTAGACACAGCACTGAATGTCACCAGTGGAATGTAATTTTGTCAATTTAAATAATTAATCATGTCCTCGAAATCTGCAACATTTCAGTCCCAGGGGCTTTTTCCTTTGTGGAGCTGTTGTCAGAAGAGCAGGGGAAGGGAAGTTTCTCTCCTTGGGATGGGAGATGAGGACAAGGCAGAGACTGGGTGGAGTCACTTGATGGGTTTGATATCTTTACTAGTAGGAATCTGGAGCATTTAGAGGAACCTGGTGTTCAGAGTTGTAAACTATCCTGTGACCCATTCACAGATCCCGCTGCAGTGCTATGGCTTTCTGGCTGGTGTGGTTGAGCTGTGCCAAAGCATGAGTTGAAATATTGTTCAGTCTGGGATACTGCTCCGCAAAGAACTGAGTCCTGTAATTTTGGTTCCCAGTCTACATCTGTGCCCAGAATTCAAAGCTAGTTTCCCCATCAACTCCTGTATGTGTGTGATTTATGGGTGGAAGTCTAGGAAGAAGCTCCATGATTTGTGGGGATGGGAAGTGTTTTAAAGGTATTTTGGCTTCAAGACCTCATTCCTAGGACCCTTCTGGCAGGAGAGATCAACAGTGTGAGGGAAAAGAAAGGACAAAAAACTAGGAGCATGATAGCTTCTTGGGGTGTCATTCAGTGAAACAGGAACATTGCCTGCCTGTCTCATCTCGTGAAATTCCTATCCTGCCTGCTGCTGGAAGGCTTTGCTGTGTTAATGTGCCAAATATAAATATTGCTAGGCTTAGGCATAGTGGACCTCCAGGGTTTGAGGGCAAGGAAGTAAGGTATAGCTTTATGCTTTTTTATGGTGATCTGAATACATAAAGATATATTCTGAATACAGATGTCCTGTAGCATTCATCTTGAGATTTGTTGTTGTTCCTTTTCTGTAAATGTTCATTTTGCATGAATTGGGAGAAAGACTGTTTTGGTTTGTTCCCTGGAAATTGTCAACAGTAGCACTGAGTATTACTGGGAGTAATTAATCTATTAATGCCAGTGTGGCAGAGGTGGGGAGACCTGGCTAACACAGCACTGCTGTCAGAAGCTCTGCTGCTTGCAGTTGTGAAATTAATGGGTTTAGTTTTCGGCTTTGTTATGAAAGCTGGTGGGACAGGTACCCCTAAGTTGGCAGCTGCTTTCCTGATGGTGTTGACACAAGCAGAGCTCGTTAATGTAAAATCTTCCTGCTGTATCCTCAAAAGCTGGGGCTACTCTGAGTCCATCTAGCAAAAAGCCAGCATTCACACAGATTTGGACCTGGAGTGATTCCTGCCAAAGACTGAAGTCTTGAGCCTCCCTCTCTTCCTATTGCTCGTGACAGCACACAGGATTGCTTGGGGAAACTTGGATCTGTAACAGATTTTTTCATTTCCCAGTAGGTGGTTTGATGATTTATTTATGAATGGTCTTCACAGATAAAAATGAAAGCAGCCTTTAACAGTAGCCCAAGGGAGGCACTGACCATTCACCTCCATTAAAGTCTAGCCATCTATTAATAAATAGTAAGATGATACATTATGGAACAGAGATAAGTAATTAGGCAAATAATGAGTAGTTATTATTCAATTATTATATAGTATTTAATGATACAACTCTTCTCATACTGTTACACTGCTTCCTGCTGGAGAAAGGGATCAGCTCTTTGCATCTTCTGTGCTCTGGCACTGCTTTGCCTCATGTTCCTAGCTGGGACAGCTGGGATCTAGATTAGCTGTGAACTCCCTCTCACTCCTGTGTCTGAACCTCTGCTGGGGTTCTGCTAATGCTAGTGGTCTGGTGCATGTCTTTGGTATCTTAAATTACACAGCAATCTCTTGCTGCTGTTTTTTCTTTACTATCTTACATTTAAAATCAACTTACTTTCCCTCTGAGGTACTGCCTCCCTTCCTTACATGTGGGTGGTCTCTTCTCAATACTGTCCCATACCATTGTTTTAAGGGCATCTTTCAGCCTAACCTATGTATGAAGAAAGGGATTTGAGGGTTGGGATCCTCACTGGCACAGATGATGTGCTGGGGAATCAAAGCATCGTTTCATGAACCGGCATTTGGACATGGCAGAAATTTCCCCAACAAGAGCTTTGGCATGCTGTGTTTTTGTAAACAGCAGGAAAAGCTGGGAACATGTATGCAGTCTTTTGCTTGCTTTGGTCTCTCTGTTCATGACAAAAGAGAAGAGGTGAAGATTCAGCAATGTGGAAACAGTCAAGGTCAGGCTGATGGGACTCTGAGCAATCTGATCTAGTTGAAGATGTCCCTGCTCACTGCAGGGTGTTGGACTAGGAGATGGCCTCTAAAGGTTCCTCCAGCCCAAACCATTCTATGATTTTATAAATGTGGAACAATCCTAGTGTCCTATGGCTCTGCTTTATCATTTCAAGACTTTGCGCAGGTTTTGGTGATTTCTTTTTTACCTCCTACCTGCTTCTCCTTCCTGAAAATCCTTCAATAACATGGAGAGCTGGCTTGAATCAGCATATGAAATACAGCAACTTCTCTAGACTTTGAAACCAAAGCTTTTAAGCCAGAAAAAAAATTTGAATTGAACATATTTTAATAAGTGTAGTGGGATACCATCTTGTATATTTTTCAGACTTGAAGTTAAAAGATTCTAGTAGCAAATACCAAATAACTAAGAGTCCTTTGAAACTTTTTTTTTTTGCTTAATACCAATGATATTGTGGGGAAAGTCCCGGGTTCAAAGTTAACATTTGTTCAGAGGTTTACACCAATTCTTGTTTTAATAGGAGTTTTATTCTTCTAATAATCAGGAGCCTGTGATCTAAAAGAATTGACTGCAAAAGTAGTAAGAAGTGTCTGGGATGAGTGCAGCTAGGTTTTATTTATTCTGTCTTTGTGTACCTGCACATGCCAGGGGTAATTTCAAAGCAAATGATCGTGTCCAAACAAACAAGTGGAACGTGACAGGTGTTGGGCATTTAGGTGAGCCCATGCCAGCCACATGAAGTTTAACAAGGCCAAGTGCAAGGTCCTGCATCTGGGTCAGGGCAATCCCAAGCACAAATACAGGCTGCACAATCCCATGAATTCTGGCATATGTCTCTTTGCAGTAGAGTTTTTCACTCTTTCTTTTGCAGGGCCTTGATATTGGTTCCTAAATACTGAGCCAGACACTTCGTTTAGCTAGATCAATTTTCTCCTTTTGCAGAGAATGGTTCAGTCTTCCTCCATCCCTAATACTTTTTGCCCCTATTATCACTGTGTCTAATCACAACCATTGAGATGATTATCTGGTTGGTCCCTTGTGTTATTCTTCCCATTTCACAGAAGGGGGAAGAGCAACTGTGCAACTATGTGACTAATGCAAGGTCTGGAGGGAATTAAGTGAAAGCAATGTCTAGGGAGAACTGCAGGAAACAGGTTTGGTACTGAGTGCTGCCTTACTGAGTGGCTGATTTTGTAACATGAATCCATTCCCTATGATCTCATCTGAGATATCAGTTCATTTTCTGCTTGCAAGCTAGTGATAAACACCAGGCTCTGCTAGCCTATTCCATCATTTAACATAAGTGGATCTTAGTGAAGTTGCTGATGTGGTTGACTGGAGATTTTCCGCATCTGGATAATTTTAGTCAGAGTCAACTTTTGCAAAATTCTTGATTTTCATTGATGTCTGAGACTTTGGACCAGGGTTGCAGGAAGGAAATCCTCTATGCAGATTTCAGCTCTGTAAAGAAGTTTCTGCAAAATCTGAAGGTAGGGACAGTGGCTTGTAGTTCAGGTCTGTTTTATTGCTAACCTCTCTTTGCTGTCTAGTTAACCTCAATAGCTATAGTAGGCATATTGTACCTGTCTTACCACTGTCCTGCTGATACCATGCACAATTAATATGACACCCGGGAATGTAATACATGCTTCACGTCCCAAAATTCAATTCATTTAGCCATTTTCTTCCCCGGATATATCTTGGCTAAGGTCAGTGAATTTGCACTGAAATTTCATTTGTCTCTCTGTGTGCATACCACTGCATTACCACAAGATCCCAATTAACAACGTCAGACACATTTTTCTCCTTTTCTTCTAATAGGAGAAGAAAATGCACAATAAGCTGATTTTTCACAATGCTCTTCAGCACACAGGCCTTGGCACAACCTAGGGAATACCCTTCTACTGCTAAAAATAATAGCACTAAAGTCTTTGCCTAACTGTTAACTAAAATTTGTATAGCATGGTGGATAAATCATCTGCTTAGTACGTCTGAAGCATTATGTTCCAATCCTGTTACAGTTGTAGTTATTCAGTATTTCAATTAACTCTTTTCTGCTGATATGATTATATATTAATTAAATCTTGCTAATATTTCCAAAGCCATGATAGAGGAATATATTTGATCAGATATTTTCTTTTCATGTGTATAAAAGGCCTGCTAGGGAGAGAGCTGCAGAACTGTAAAGAGATATGCTATCTATAAACAGAAATTACTTTAAGGAAAGGGCTGGCTGTGGGAGAGGCTTGCAAGCATCTCACTCTGTTGTGTGATTCCATTTTATTTTTTTTTTCCACCATGCAAGTGCAGTTGGTCCTCAGCAGAAGCAAAATTGTAAGAAAAGCCAAAATTGCAAAGGAGTGGTGATACAGCAGGTTGCACTTCTCCTTTTTAGGTAGTCCTGTAATAATATTCCTGTGTAGCAAAAGGATTTCATAGTTGTTGGGAACATTTTCCCATACAGGCCAATTTCAAGCAATAAATTTTGGTGCCTGTGATGCTTTCAGTAAATACAGATTACATTAAGTCCCCAGGTTTTCCAAGGTCTAAACAAGGCAATTGAATTTTCATGGTGCAAAGCTGAATTTGCCCTATGCTTTCTGTTGGAGGATGATCTTGCTCTGCAGTCCTTCTCCTGTGCTGTTTAAGAGCATTCTTGAATCTCTCAAGGTGAGTGAAGTGGGTCCCATTTCCATATTTTGAAACCAGGTTTTCTGTAAAACATAGGGAATTTAGCTCTGTTTAGGCGCAACATAGGACAGAGTTGTGGCTAACTCAGCCCTTGCTTTCTCCATTTGTGTAAGCCTGTGAATCCTTCCAAGACTGGGTTAAGCTGGTCTTAATGCTGCCTTGTTGCATTTGACCATGCAAGCAGCTCACTCGAGTGGAGCTGGGCTGCTTTAATCTTTTGCTCCTTTCTTTATATAGCTTACTGCATTCATGTGGTGGTTTGGATCCACCCCATGAGTCCCATGGGTGCTGTCATGTGAAAACTGTAGCTTCCCTTTGGATTATTTTTTTTTTTTTTTCCCCCTTGCTGTCTGCCCAGTCACAGGGTGCCCAGGAGCAGAGGGAGCTGTGGTGCTGGCTCTAATGGGTGGGCTGGAGCCCCCAGAGTGCAGGAGGTGCAGTGCTGATGGATGGGAGGCCACCTCAGTGGCATCGAATGCTAGTCCCTGCCTTGCCTGATAGGGCAAGCCATGGCAAAGAGTAGTTATCCTGTGTGTTTGAGGGGGAAAAGGGGGCAGGCAGTGCCCCCCGACAGGCACAGGCATTTTCTGCGTGACCTGCGACTTGCTTTCACTCATTTGGATACAGAGATGTGGTCTGCAGTGTTGTTGCCAAGTGAAGAAAAACATTGGGTGTTAAAATCCAATCCTTTAGAGCTCAATCTTTTCCATCTGTTTGTCCTGGCTCTCTAATCCATCTTTTATCTCTCTTCCCTTCCTCTCTATTTTCTTTCCCTTTGCTCTCTTTTAATCTTCCTCCTAGTGCTCTTCTTCCTTCTCCTCCTTTCTCATTTACCTTTTTGATTAGTGGAAGGTAGGATTTCCCTTTCCACATCAGGTCCATTTGGCCCATCTGTCCCTCCCTGCATCACACAGCCCCACAGCAGCGCATGTTGCAGCCCAACCTGCATGCTTCAGAGGAGAACATGTGCATCTGCTTAATTGTACAACAGTGTACAAGAATGGGGAAAGCATTTCTTTCCTTCTCTTGCCAGGCCCTGGTGCCCTGAATTCCCCTTCACATGTGTTCAACATATCTTTCAATGTTGTTATTTCTCCTGAAATTACCCAGTTGCAGTATCTGAGCTGACAGCCTCCTGCGGCCATGGATCCCACAGATTCTCCATCACAGCAGGTGGGCGAGCTGGTTTTTTTTCCAAATTGACTGCCTCCTGATTGAATCACCTCTTGGCTCTTGAAGTTTCATGCCTGCACTTCTTTTGATGGCCATAGCTTGCCCAATGTGTTATGCATTTCTGTACATCAAATATGGTTGTCTCTTCAGATGATCTGCTTTCACAAAGCTCTCACTGTCATTGGACTCTCTCCCTGTTTAGCACCCTGTGGATTCAATGCTTTGGATATCCTAGCAAGGCTCTGAACTTGCTATCAGTATTTGTGAGCTCTGCCCCAAATTTCCCATTTTCCAAATTCCTGTTTTGGTGGGTTCTTTCCTTTCATTGTTGAATTAGACTTTTCATTTGTCCACATCTTGGATCCCAAATTATCCCCAGAGGGTACAGGATGGTGCTCAGCACCCCAGGCTCCAGCCCTTCTTATTTTGCAGTGCAGTCATGTTTTAAGTTGACCCCTGCTGCTTCCCTCTCGTCTAGCCATTCACCCTCAAAGTAAATTCATGCTGAAGATGAAGTTGCGAAGTCCCACTTGCACAGCTATATGCTGAGCTCTGAGTGGGTATGTGAGGTTGGGATCCTTCATCTTGTAGCCCCAGCAACTGCCAGTCAGGTATTTGGGATGAATCTGTAAGGCCAGCTATTCAGGTGTTTAGGAGTTAAGAGTAGAGTTTTTGAAGGGCTCATCTAAATATTGTCATGCATAAGTGCCAAGTGACACGGCTGACTGATGCATGGTGGAGGTGTGCCTCTGGTCTAGGATCATGACCTCCAGCAGGGTTACTGAGTCACGTTTTGAGGTGATCATAGCATTTTCTGGAGATTTAAATTCCTTTACTGTATGAAAATTAGGTTTTTCCTTCTTGGGGCTGAGTGAAACCTTCTGAATGTAAACAGCTGTAGTAGTTAATATTACTGAATATGTAGCACTGGACAATGAGTAGTTAATGAAAATTTCATGGAGAAGGTATGAATTTTGCTTTATTCAATGTGAAATACGTAACAAAAAAAAGCATTGGACCCAAGAGCCAAATTTAGCCACTTATGGGACAATGAAAATAAATTAGGCTTTATAGCGTTCTTGGTCTATTGTCTAAAATAGAGCAGTGGATTCTAAGGTGTGAAGTTGTAGATATAAACAAAACAGGGCTGAACAAATGGAAAAATTTAGATCAGGGGACTATGATGATGGCTATGTCCTGTGTCTGATTAGAATCCAGAATGATGTGCATGAGGGAAACCCCAGACTGGGAGATCATGAGGTGCTGCAGGGTAGAGGAGGGAAGTGTTGGGGGAGATTTGTTGTAAAATTCATTCTTTTGTGAAAAGTAGTAATTATTTTCATCCAGAGCAATTTCCATGATGAGCTTTTTAACACTTCCATAGAAACTTTCTAAAATGGTTCTTCATGCATTTTTTTAAACTGTGAGAAAATGCTGTGATTTTTCTGCTGTTGTTTAAGCGTGCAACAACAGAAAATAATCATGCAGGTGTGATACTGTGCAGTGACAATCAGCTGACCTCCAGTGTTAAAGATTGCCATTATCTCATTTTACTGTATGAAACGTTTGAAGATGGGCTACGTAATGAGTGTGATAGGGAGACATGTACTGCTCGGGTCTTGGTGACAATGGAGAACTTTTATGCTCCAGTGCCTTAGGGATGGATTGAATCCTGTCCTCCCAGTTCTTACCTGATAGGCGTGTGAGATCTTTGATCAGAACAAGGTGGCAAGAAATGGTGAACCAGAATATCCCATTGGTTCTGTTAGCATCTGGTGTTTGGCATTTGAAATATTGAAGCCTTTCATTTACAAGAAGTGTTAGGGGTGGAAGAGGGAAGCTGCACAACTCAAGAAGTTATCTGAATTAAAAACAAGAGCAAAAATTAAACCCAACTGTAGTCATTAAAAATGAATTTCCAGGAAGGCTGGGGAAAGGGAGATTAAAAAATATTATTATTTCTGTCACGACTGCATTTAAGCTGGGCCATTAAAGATGCTATTGTCTGTCCCAGCTGTTCTAGAACAATTATCTGTTTGACAACAGGCAGAAGGATAAGCTGGCTACTGCCTCCTTTCCGTGACTTGCTCTACAGAGGCACACGAGTGTGTCTGCCTGTGCCCCAAGCACTCCCTCTTACCTCACCCCCATGGGAAAAAGACTGTGACCCTTTTCACTGAGAGGGGCAAAGAAGCCCAAAATCTTGCCCCTGCACCTCAGCAATGAAATACTGAATGAAGTGTGGCCTGGATTATTTTTTTTACCTCTGCGGGAGCTTTGTGCCACGCAAGTCTGGCAGGATCACAACTGTGAGTTTGGCACGTGGCTCTGTGTGTTTTAACACCTACCTCCGCAACCACGCTTCAGTTTGTTACAGTTGCCTTCTGCTCTAGTATTTCTTGGTGTGAATTAGGCTGGTGCTTTGAGTGGAGGAAATCTGAGGAAACATACTCCTGGAAAAAAAAAAAAAAAAAAAATTACTCATTTTGGGAAGATTCTTCCTTCTGTCCCCATAGCTGTTTCTGGCCACGCTCCCTATATATAATTCCAATCCCAGTTTTTTATTTCTCCAGCTTTTGTTCCCAACAGTGGCCATAAGGCTTCCCAGAAGAAAAATGTAGTTTTAGATTTTTAATTATAATTCAGTTTTGTCCAGAGGCTGAGTAAGCAGATCCCCTTGGGACTGGTTGCTGTTTCTTTACTGACTCCAGAAAAGTTCCTGTCACTTTGCATATCTAGAAGATAGAGGGTGGGGTTTTTCTTCTCCCTTCACTCCCAGACTAATAGTCCATCTTGGGACCTGGAAGCCAAACTGGCTTCTATGTAAATCATACATACCCAAAAGGGAAGATGTAGCAAAAAGATCTTAGTTAAAAAATAATGTCTTTTAGCTTTGCTAAAATCTAGTAAAGAGTCACGTTAATCACTCTGCTGAGCAGGTGAGATGGATGCAGAGATGAACAAACTGAGAAAAAAATATTTTGCAGCTTTCACACTTCTCAGACAAGACTTTTGTGACTGAACTTTTTTTGGTAATTCCAGTCAACTAATTTGGAGAATAACAGTAATCTATTTCTTAGGGTAAACCAGGAGTTTACAGTTTGTTTTTCGGTTTCTGCCCAAGATTACTTCAATAACAGGTCCAGGCTTGTGAGTGTTCAATCTCATGTATTGTGTGCTCATTTCAGAGCCCAGGCTCATTCAGGAAGAAATACTGCAATTTTCCTTGAAGGTTTTATTTTTTGCTATCCTCATTCTGGACTGTCAGAGAGATGATCTCTTTTCTCTCCTACAGACTGTTTCCTCAGAGGTGAATCTGTGGCCCACTCCCACTTTTCCTCCCCCCACCTAGTACTAGGATGAAGCAAACAGGGCTGCACTGGTTATTTGGAACCACGGTCTTGCCCATGCTCCTAGGCAGGATTACAATATGGCTGGGGAGCTCTACTTGATCTCCTCAATGGTGATGGGTTATTTCTGTGTCTTTTTTCATGTGCATTGTGTACATGATGTTTTTGAGGTCTCCACAGTGTTAAGCCTGTTATGTTTAATAATGCTGTGTTTCAGTGTGGGTCTTGCCAAGGGGTTACTAGCCACGCTGGCTCTTTGGTCACTGGTATTACTTTGTTTTGTACTGTGGTTTCCTGGCAGCTAGGAGGGGAATTTCTCCTTTGCCAAGGCTTGTGCCATTGACACTTGTGTTAAATCAATCTCTCTGCTAACAGCTGACAGTATGGAGCCCTGGACACATGGCTCTGCTCCTAATTCCACTTACTAGAAAACAGTAGTGATGCACACTAGCCAGCCAAGTTGTTTCTGATGTAACTATTGCAGCAGCTGATTGTCGTTCCTTCCCTTTCACTTTGGGTTTCTCCACTCCTGCTTGCTTCCTTTTTTCCTGTCAACTCATCAGATGACTTGAAGGCAACAAAGTCCCGTCAAGCTAATGTCTAATGAGCTGTTCATAATGGCTATTGGAGATGCAGCATCCCATCCAGGCTAGACATTGAAAGACAGTAAATAAATATTGCTCTCAGTGCTTCTGTCAGAATACTCATGTGCTTTAGTATTTGCTTTGCTTTCTGTAGCTGCTAGCACACAGTATGTGTTAGTCTTCTCTTTGGTTAATGCATGGGAATGAGGAGAGGGTCACCATGGCTGTACTAAGTTAAAGCATGAAACTTGCAGCCCCTATGCCTTGTGGGGCAACTGGCACATGTGGTGGTGTATTTGTAATGTAAAGCTGTTTGTACAGTAGGTTTTTCTGCATATGGAATTTGTTTAAGGGTTCTCCTTGCCTTGGAAAGGTTTATACTTGGCTTTCTCCTTCGGTTCATTTAAAAATGTATTCCTCTTGGTTAAAATTCCACCACTTCTCACCTAGAATAACTGAGCAGTATTGGCCTGGGAATATGGTGTTAGAAATCTTCATTGTGAAAAAGGAAATATATTCAAGTGTAGAAAGACATGAACAACTTTTCCAGCTCTCTCTATAAGCTTCTTTCCATTAGGTTAAAGTTTCCTCCTCACCACAGCTTTCACCTTTTTGGAGGTTTTATGGGCAAGGGATGTGGACAGTGCAGGGAAATTTAAAAGGTAATAAGAGCACAAAATCTACTGCAGATGATAATGAAGGGCTGATTCAGAGATGCACCATCAGGCAAGAGCTGAGGAGCATAACTTTTGTCCACAGGCAGATTTGGGAAGTTGTCATGTGCTGGTTATTGGTCATGTGTGCATTCCCAGCAGAGTGCCTTGGGTATTACTCCACCTCAATTAGGAAGCCTCAATCAAACCTCAGGACACTTAGCCCTAAGATTTGCAGGCAGTTCTTTTACAACTCCCCGGCTACCTTCTATGTTAGATTTCAGCCTTAGCATAGTTAAAAGTGGTATTAGGATGACATGAGTCATTTATGTAATAGAGATGGATGAATTTTCAAATAATGTGAGTTTACTCCTTGCCCTACTTGTGAGCATCTGTGGGCACAGCTATTCACCCACCTGCACAAACATTGATGGTGCATGGTTGCACATTGACCTGTGCAGTGGCAGGCTTCCTTTCCTTTTCTCTCAGCTGTTCAGGGAAACACCTACAAATAATTTGGGATGCATTGTTCGGGCAGCTAGAAAAGCTGCTGGGTCTGTAGCACCCTCACCTGGTGCAAGTGGCTGTCTTTGTTAATGTCTGTTCCCCTGTGCAGTACACAGACAACTTCTCAGGGATACAACTGCCCCAAAGCAACCCAGTCCCAGCCTTAAGTGTCATATTGAAACTGTGAACCTGAAGTAATGCAGCCACTTGCTTGAGGTATGCAGCATCCTACCTCCTGACCTGCAGTTAGTCACTTGGCTCTCTACACGTACAGGTGTCCAGCAGTTGTTTGGATCACCTAAAGTTTTGGTGTCAAAATGTCTTGGCTCAAAGCAAAGGGGATCCTTGACATCCTCTCAAAGATGTCCAATAAAACAGGCTTGTCAAAATCTGGCAAGACCAAATTCTTGGAGCTGATGGACCTCAGCAAAGATTTGTGTGGTCAGGTCATGTATGTCTGTAGAGCTGATGAGTCACCCAAACCCTCTGAACACTTTCACATTTATTTATGTATATGCATGTATGTATACAATTATATATAGCTCTATGCATAGAAAATTCTATATGTGTTTTCATTCTCTCTCACCCTGCAGCAGCTTTTTCTCCCCAAATTGTAACTTTCAGTATTTTCCCCTCATTGCCTGCTTCAGTTCTAGCCTGCTACATCTCCTGTGCACTGATTTGTCTGGTGAGGGGACCCAAGGTTTCAGAAGGTAAAGGCTGCCCCTGTAAGCCCCTGTCCTGTATGGATTCCCTAGGTTGTGCCTTGCTCTCTGTTGCTTATGTGCTGAACAGGAGGATGTACAGCACTTGCAATATATTTTGAGAGACTTGACTATTTCAAGCTGCTTGTGGCTCTGAAAACAGCTTTATTTAAATACTGCACGCAAGCTGGTGTTTCAAAATAATGGAATAATTAAAGCAAGGAGGAAGGGAGGGAGGTTATCAAATATTCATGTACTTCAAAGAAAAGCCAGTCTTCCGAGGTGTCCTGTGGCTACAGACTGTTCAGGGAGCAAAACATGCTGTGGCAGTTCAGTGAACTTTTCTGTGCACAGGCACCTCTCTGAGAGCTTGGCCCAGTGACTGTGATGGCATTTAGGAACAGGCAGAGTGTTGCAGAGAAAATAGGGAAAAATAAAGAAGACTAAAAAATGTCAGTAAGAGTGCTAGTTTGTTTTCCTAAACACACAGTTTGGGGATGGTTTACACTTTTTGTGTGTCATGCTTGGTTTTGGGGAGGGAAAAAATGGATACATTGTTTGGAGATTAACTATTTTAGCTTCTCATTTTGCAGTGATAGTTTTGTTCTGGAACACTTCTGTTAAAAAAAAAAAAAGAAAGGAATTTTGTAAAGAAAATGTAGGTGTTTTGTTTTCGTATAGGTAAAATTAAATCTTTCAGCCAACCTGAAAAGATTGTTTTTCTACAATAAAAAGCAAACAAGCAAGGAAAAATGAAATGATAGTTCTTAAGTCTTCCTGGAAAGAACAATTTTCAATTTATCATTTTGACCAGTGGGCAGAAAAATTGTGCCAGGTGCCAAAAAGGAGGTGTGTCAGAGGCGGATGAGTAAAGAAAAAAATGTGGTGGAGAGTGATAAAGGCTGAAGCTGGTGATATCCAGGCAAGGAAAGGAGGAAGGGTCAGAAAAGCTCATCACCTTTGTGGTGCTGCTTGGGTGTGTGAATGAGATCTGGACCTTTAGGGGAGAAGAGGCTGGTAAGTGTGATGGTGCTGCCAGCCCTGGGAACAGTGTGGAGGGGCAGCAATGAGGCAGGCTGGGCTGACTGCTCTGAACAGCATGCTTCTTAGCCTGTGGCATCGGCCACCAGCCACTGGTGAGGTTGCTGAGGGCATCCATGCCCATGAGTGCTGGAGCAGGAGACAGAGGAATAATTGGTTGGCCACAGCAGCCCCCGTGCCCACTGATCTGTGGGGAGCGGAGCTGTCCAAGAGGCACAGCCAGATGGTGATATTTGATGTGCCCATATTTAAAGATGTCTTCATTAGGTGACATCCACGTGAGAGTTGAAGGATTTATGCTGTTCGTGGCTTGTCAGGAATAGGCGTGGTGAGGAAGGTGGGCTTTGAATTAAGGGAGCAGAGCACAAGTGTGGGAACGTAATATTTTTTACCATGCGTTTTGAGGGGAGATGCAAGGTGAAGGCATAAAACACGATAAGAAAAAGGTGAAAAAGGTAAGGATGGGGGGTGAAGTCAAGTTTAAATAAGCTACGGCCTTCTGATATCCAGGCCTACCTTCAGTTTCTGCTCATTATCTGAGCTTGTGCTAGCCCTGTGCTCACTACCTTGTCTTGCTGTCACTGCCATTCCTCGTACTCAAAGCCCAGTGCTGCCTCTAGCTGCTTCTTAGGACATCGCACTCCTAGCTGATGTGTGCACAGACACCTGCACATGAAAACCTTCCTGATACTGGCTCCAGAATAACAGACTTATGTAAGAAATCTAGCTAATGAGGGCACTTGAGGGATACTCTGGGGGCAGGCAGTTGAGTGTTTGTGCTCAGACTCCACCTCCTTGCTTGTAATTCTACATACACCATCACTCATGCTGCAGTTTCCTTCCATGTTCTTTCCCCCAGCTCATACGTCACATTCACTCGGCAAAATTGTCTAGTCCTGCTTTCTGGAAGAAGTGTGTGCAAGATGAGAATTTTAGCCTGTGAATTGTTATTCTTACTATTGCCAAGGCCATCTTTCTCTAGTTTAATGTGTCCCTGGGTTTAGTGCTGCCATTATTATTACAGGAGAAATCAGAAGGATTCTCTCCCTTGATCCACTGTTCTCATTTCAGAGTCAGATGTTCTTTCAACACAGATGAATTTCCAGAGCATCACCATGTATGTTAGAGCAAAGCACATCCAGACTTTTCAGTCTCATTTTCTCTAGACAGGTATTGTCCAAAAAGCAATTCTATACACAAAGCAGTCTTCATAGGATTATGTGGAACTCAAGGGAACGGAGTATTTTGGATAATAATGGTCAGGTCACAAAAACTCAGAGTGGAGCACTCGGGGAATAAGTGGAAGGGCTGCTAGCCAGGATTTTAGGAGGCCTGGTTTGGTGATTCTTTGGGTTGATTAGACAGGCATCTCAGGAGCCAGCAAGCCCTGCACAGTTCATCTGCATCTGGCAGCTTCAGTAAAGAATTGCCTTTCAGCTGATTAGATCTCTCAGACTGCTTTTCCAAAAGACATATTATGTGCCTATGGAGCTTTTTGGACTTAATATTAAGTCTGGGCTTGTGTTAGCAGACCTTGGAAGTTATTTCTGAGGAAGGAATGGATGGGTCTACAACAGGGTAACTGAAGAGGCAGATTTTGGCTTGGATCTTCACTGCAAGCAGTTTTTGCCCTGACCTTGCTAGAGTCCAACAACTTGCTATGTGCCTCTATTTCTTACCATTCTCTGTGTGTCTTGGGTGGCTGCCAAAATATGTGTACTGCAATTCTGTGAGCACAATGGCTCATCTGGAAGGTGGCATACAGCTTCCTGTGGTGGAAAAATCCAACAGGCTTCCGTTAGTCCTAGCCTGATATATGGCTGCACTGCAGTCCTGGGAGAGGTTGCTGTGTAGTATACACACACCTGGGCAAGCAGGATTGAAGCTGACATGGATAACTCTATACTTGGACTGCAGTAATAATGGTAAAGAGAGGGCTCTTTAGTGAAACAGCTTTGTGGCCCTGGGAATAGTGCAGTGGGAAGCCTGGGCCGGTCTTGGAGTCAGTGGTGGTGGTCGTCAGGGACGGAGCAGAAGAAAACTGTATCTTTCACACTTGTGGGGGAAGGAACTGGGGAACAAATGCTGTTGATGTAGCACTGCCAAATTTATTGATATAATAATAGAGCCTTGTTGTATATCTTCATAGTCTCAGGAAAGCAGACCCCTGCCCCATCAATCTCCCTCTCTCAATTGCCAGTCAAAGATCTCATGGTCTTCTTCAGCCTCCCTGCAAAGGCAAGATGCTACAAGCATGCTTAAAAACCATGAGATTTATTTGTTCATTGAGTCAGTCCCAGAAGCAAAGCCCTTGTGTAGTAAACTGAAGTAAGTGCAGAGGTAGAAATCCCCTTTGTGTTGGGCTGCAGCAGAGCCACAGGGTGCCAAGGTGAGTTTAGACAAGCCAGTGCTAGTTTTTGAGAATGCTTAATTATAATTGTGGGTCTGCTGTATGATAAGATAATACATTTCCAGTCAAGGCTGACTGAATGCAAGGGCTTAAAAAGGCAGAGCTCGTCTCCCCAGCTTCCTTCTGCAGGGTGTTGCACACTGGCCAGAGCAGCATTGTGGTACTGTTTTCCACTTATATTTGAAGCATCAGCACCGTCTGCTGCTGCAGACTAGAAATTGTAAAGTGGGACCAATTTCTGATCACTTGTTAAGAGAAATTCATTGATTTAATTGTGCAATCCTATAAATGCCATATGTTTCTCCTTTCCAGGACTTGTAGATGTGCTCTGTGTTAGGTGCTGCAGTCCTGCTAATGAAGTGGTATTAAAATTGTACCTGCATGTAGGTGCATTGACCTAGATTTATCAAGCTGTTACATTTAATGCTTAAATTGCATTTGATTGGCCCAGTGGTTCAATCTGGTCTGGCAAATACAATATTCTCTGCAAGGCCCCTAAGAAGAATTCCCTAGTTGATCACACATTTCTTTACACTATTATAGATCTTCCCCTATCCATTTCTTCTCACTCGTTTCTACTCACTATCTAGGGAAGCTATTTGCAGCAGCTTGTTCACAGGAACATGTGAAATTACCTTGTTCCCCTTGGCTCCAAGTCTCCACTGTTAAAAGAACAAATATTTGATTTCTTTTTTTCTTTAGCTAGAAACATCTTTTTGTATACAAGAGCATTAGAGTTTTTTTCTCCCCCCCCCCCCCCCAATTTTCTGCCAGAGAGAAAAGCAGTCAGGAGTTTTCCACTGAAACAGGTTGTCATTAGCAAATACCATTTTGTTGAAATTAAAACACTTTGCAGAAACTTACTAGTTTCAGGAAACTTACGATCCTCCAGCATAGAGGGACTGCCAGAAACCTGCTCACAGGGTGAGCTCTTCCCAAGTGCATTTTGCTGGGCATTGTGATCTCTAAGGGTGCTGCTCCACAATAGTTTTAATTGATGTAAGTCAGGGCTAATGAGTTCCCATTCTTGCATAGGAGAGGGTTTGAGAAGGGAGCAGGTAAGACCATACAGCTAGAGAGTGGGTGAAAGCAATGAGGCAGCAGTGGTTAAAATTATGGTGGAACTGCAGCCTGCAGCAGCTCTGTTGCCTGTTTCTGCCCCTGTATCCTTCTCACTCAGCAGCAATTTCCCAAATTCCTCAGCAGGAAATTTCCACGACATTCTTATGGTATGAATTCCCCCAAAGCAGAAATTCTCAGATTTACCCTATTTAAGGCTGTACTTCTGTTAGTTGTTTTTTTTTGTTTTGTTTTGTTTTGTAGGGTTTTTTTGTGGTTTTTGGGTTTTCTGTTTGGTTTTGTTTGTAAGTGGGTTTTGTGTTGTTTTGTTTTTTTTTTTCCTCTAAAGCACTAAACAGTTGTGTAACCTTGAGGGCAAACTCTAAGTGATAAACCCTGCTTCATTGTTAGTGTGACCACGAATACCATCTAGCATCCTTTTTTTCAGAAGCCCTCACAATCCTGGGTTAATATTTACAAATCCTTTACACAGATGTGAGGTTTTGCTTGTGGAGCACAAGAATGTTATGATATCCCTAAGGACACAACGCAGGCAGTAGTCAGGATTTGCTCGTGTACAAAAATAACCTGTGTAATGATGTATTCCCCCTCACCAGTTTGGGGACACAAGTTATGTACAACTCTCAGTAGCGAAAGAATTTGCCTCTAGTACCTGAGCTAAGGCAGCAGATGTTTTGATTCAGAACAATAGGCTACTATCTACTATGTAGACTGGACAAAATGCCAGTCATTACGTATGTAGGCAGCATCCAAAATGTAAAATGCTGAGCTCTTTGTAAATAGCTGATCTGTTTCCCTACACAAGTATATCCAGCAGTATTTTCTATATGTGATTTGGGTAGGGTTTTAAAACACGTTTTTATGCTTCCTTTGGGAAACACTTTGAGGGGCTTGTCCATCTATCCTCCTGTTGTGAAGATCCACCTGTAGCTGCTCATCAACTAGCTCAATATGGCTTCTGTCACAGTGACTTTCCTCCCCAGGCTGGCCTGATAGCCTCCTGGGCAGCCTGGCCCCAGCCCCTGGAACATCTGAAGGAGAAGAGCTGTTACTGTGAACAGCCCTTATACTTTAGAGGTGCAGATCATGCATGAAGCTCAAGTTCATGGTTCCCACTGGAGGGTCAGGTATAGCAGGCTCATGCCTCCTGCCAGCACTGCATGGGGCTTCTGGTGTATGGCAAGTGTTGAGAGCCTGGGGCTTGCAGGCCTTTCCCAAAATTGGTTTAATCAGTTTTTAAAGGAAAAAATCCACAGCTGAAGCGGGATAGAAACCTGCCATATTTCAGTACCAGAACACTGTCTTCCTCTGTTTTTTTCTTGTTAATTGCTATAGGCAGGAAATATGTCAATTCTCTTACACACAGACACACTCAGATATTTTTCAAACAAGCTGAATGTGACTGAGAAAAAGCCCAAAACTATGGATCTATTTTAAAATCTGTGAGATTTTGTTTTAAAACAAGGGAAGAAGTGTAAAGTTGAGGAAGAGAGAATCAAATATTTATATACTTCAAAAGCAAAGTAATATAATTCTAGTGACATTGTTGCTAAATGACTGTTCATCCCCCATCTTGATTGACAGATAAAAAAGGTTTATGTCATTTTGAAGCGGCTTCTCATCTGTGTAACTTCTTTGCAGTCAGGGCTCTGGCAGCTACTTTCAGAGGCCTCTGTGGGGAAGGAGGTAGGAAGATTACAGGGACACAAAAATATCACTCATTAATTCAATTGTTTCCTTTGCTTGTTCTACTGTTGCTGCTGATGGTATTTGTTTTATATTCTGCTGCTGGTACAACTATGTATGAGTTTTGTTAGCTCAGTTCAAAGAAATCCAAATTCTTGTTGCTTACAAATGGGGAGATAGTAGGGAGCCTTAAGAAGGTGTGAACCCGAGGTTCATAATGTAAACGTTAGTTTGTGATAGTCCTTTTCAAGTTGTCTGCTGCCCTGTAATTGTGGAAACACTTGCAGTGGTTGATTTGCTTGGGTGCGAGGTAGCAGCCCTGTGAGACTCTGGCTAATGCATTTGGGTTTGCATCCTGATTGCGGTGTAATGTAATGCTGAAAGGGGACAGGGATGGGGGGGAAAGGCAGTTGTCTCTGTGGGACATTACTTGCAGGAGCCTACTATCAGTCCAGGAAGTTTGAAGAAGCATATACTACCTGCTTGTTCTCTGCGGAAACTGTCAGCTGAGGGGATGGATGCATTGATTTATGGGCAATATGCTTAAACATTTCTACAGTGGCTTTATTGGGCCTCTGCCTATGGAAATGGATTGGGTTGGAATGATCCCAGTGGTGGCTGGGCACGCGCAGGGCTGGGAGCGTCAAAAAAGAAAAAAAGGAGGAGAATAAATTAGATAGAGAAAGGAGAGAGGCAGGGAAGTAGCTAATAATATTGTATAAATACTTGAAAATATCACTAAATGGGAAGGCCAGGACCTTATCCTGGGCATTTGAGGCAGGGGATATAGTCTTTAGCAGCACTAAACTTAATAAAAAGTCAACCATTTTTCTGCATGCAGTAGGCATCATTTACCAGCTACCAGAATCGAACCTGAGGTCCCAGATGGCTCAGTCCCAGCATTTACTGGCTTTCTTATCCAATCCAGCCAGGGAACATGGGGCAGGGGGAACTTTTCATGACACTAAGCATAAGGTATCTAAGTCACACTTGGTGCAAGCAGCTTCAACTCTTCCATTTCACTAGCCTGAAACACAGGCAGCTTTTCCTTTCATTTTAGTTTGGCTACCGCAAGCTGCTCTTCCCTTCACACAGCAGTGTTGCTAATCCTCTGTTGTTTCCTCTCCTCTTCCCGCTTCAGGGATGGCTGTGCCTTCAGCAGGGCTAGGGCTAATTAGTGTGCTGGTTGTATGGGTAGCAAGCAACAAGGCGAGCAGAGCAGCATGGGCTTCAGAGTAAATGTGACATCTCAGTTAGGTTAAAACCAGGGTTGGTGAGTCTTCTCACATGTAGCTGTATTTATTGTCAACTCTGTCCATGTACTTGCAGTCTTTTGCTTGGAGTTGGGGGAGAGCAGCTCTGTTACCTCAACAGAAGGGTCCTGCTCTTGAGGCTGTGTTTCTATGGCTAATGCCATGACAGAGACCCTGTGCATGGAGTCATAGCTGCAGCATAGCTAGGAATACCCCGTGATTTTATTGTAATGATGCAGTGAAGGTGGGCAGCAAGGAGTTCAGCACCTGGGGCAGCATCTCAGGACCCTTCCTTGAGGTCCTTGTTGTTATGTCCTTTGCTGCTAGGGAATACCCCAAATTGGCACTCCCGTGATTGTTTTCTAATACTGTAACTATTGTTTGAATCTCATCCAGTTTCCTTGCCCTTACACTGTCCTCTTCCCTTTTTCCTCCTTATTCCCCCCCTCTCTTCATTGTGAAGAGGTTTGCAGAACAGCTATTAACTTTAGAGCTTTTAAACAATGGCTCTGTTTTCTTTAGGTGCAGGCTCCATCTCTGCATTGTTCTGCTAAACTGCTGGATGATCAGAGCTCTCTGTCACAGAAAGCTTTCTTCCTTATTATATCTCTTTTGGAAGGACAGGAGCTCTGTAATGCTGCGAATAAGAGTAAATATATACACACTGAATGGAATCGAACCTCTCTGTCCTTTGCAGGGCTTAGTTTGTGTGCATCTCTACACGCTCAGAATTGAGCATTAAGCATCTTTAGAGGCATATTTTCTTTCTTATCGCTCCAAGCCTGCTCAGTGCTTTAAGATGGTTTGGAGATACCTTTTAAAGAAAAGAAAATAGCCTCTCAAATCAGCAATGGCATCTCTGGAGAGGAGAGTGATTAATACATAGTAATACAAAAGATCAGGATAATCATGGGGTTCTCATTTCTATAGCTGCTTTTTTTTTCTATGTAAATCATCTTAAAAAAAAAAAAATCACATCTTGAAACAGCATTGGTTGTAAGCTGCCTCCTCGGGCATGGATGGATGGATGGATGGATTGCAACAGCTTACCAGCACAGAGCAAGCTGGATAGTGTTGTGAGAATGGAGGATGCTTGAGGCAGGACTTGACCAAATCATTCAGAGGGCATCATGCATTATGTACCTAGCAGGTGTTGTTACTACAGTGCAACCAGTGCTCTTTTTTTCCTTCCCTAGTTAGTTTATTTTTTCGCATGGAAAATTGGTCAGAGCAGAAGGGAGGAGGCTCTATTGTAAATGATTTTCCGTACCTGGCTGGCAGAGAGTGATTCAGGAAATTTTGCAGGAGGTGATGTTCATGGTTAAATGTGGCTTGAGGAAGGGAGGGGAGGCACGCAATACAGTGGATGTCCAGTACCTGCTACAGGCCTTGCCAGAACCTATTGCTTTGCACTCAAGCAGGCTAGGCAGATCTCCTTATTTAGCAGAAGAGGAGAATGAACTGTGCTTGTCCTTTCCTGAGCACTTTTCTACTTCATTATGGACTGATTTGACAAGTTAGTTAATAAATGACCTGCCAGCCTCTTTCTCCAATCCAGTTTCCAGGGAAGACAAAATTTTATTTTCCACTGAACCATGGCTTCAAATGACTACTCCCTGTTTCTCTACCACAAGAGAGAGCCAAAAAACATCTTAGAAACAAGTATAGGAACCCCCCTGCTGCCATTCAATGATTCTCAACTGCAAAGGTCAATCTCTTCTGCTTTGAAGGATGGTGTCAGCTCTGGAGTGGACAGAAGTTCAGCGTCTGGCCTCCCTGTTGACACATTTAAAGATTTCACTCACATGTCTCTCCTCCTGAAATACTTTTAACAGACCCTTTTGAAAAAGCTGTGGCCACGAAGCAGTGCCCCTGCTGCTCTCTGCTTCAGCTTGTTACCAAAAGAACACACATGATTAGCAGACAGTCCTTGCAGTGTTCTTAAGAATTGCACCCTTTTCCTATGCACTTCGATGCTCTTTAATCTTTTCTCACAAATAAGATGATGTGACAATGGAAATAGGTTTGTTAAAGTACTTGTTGAAGTAATAACCAAGGGCTATGAGGCTGGAAAAACCAAACCAAAACGTAACCTACCTGATCCAAACTCCCAGGGCCAATACCCTCTGAATTTACTGATAGCTGCATTTATACAAAAGCTATATTGTCAGGAGTGGGCCAAAAGATGGTTTTGTTCTTGTTACTGTAGAGGAATTTCTGGGGTTTGGTGGTTTTTGTTGTTGTTTTTTTTTGTTTTCCCAAAGAGAATTTCAGGAAAAGGGAAAATACTTCTATTGTTCTGTTCCCCACGATTAAAGCTTTTCATTCAGATTTTCCTTTTCAGCAAAATAAAGACTTTCCCTCTTAAAAGGATTTTGTTTGGAAATGAAGAATGGAAGTCATCTTGTACATATTGATGATGCAGTAGATTATGGAAGCTGGAGTATGATTGCATACTTCTAGGTGTTTGATTTTTCAGTTTAAATACCAGTATTTTCTGTGAAACATAACTGATGAGTCAGTGTCCAATTTCCGATGAAAAATAACTTTTATTTTAAAAAACCCACACCTTTGACTGGCAAAGGAATAAATTCATTCATTGTCTTTGCTTTTTTTCCTCTACTGTCCTTTAAACCCACAATTATTTCAATACAAGCAGCAGGAAGAGGACAGCTTTGCAGCCATGAATATAAATTTCAAATGGGAACTTTAATTTCTTTTTCTTTGGTCTTGAAAATTACCAAATGAATTTGAGGACTTGCTTTCTTTGACGCAGCTCAGAGCATGAGATCTTCGAAGTTAACAGGGACTTTGATGTGGTCATACCTGTGAAGTCGTACTCAGAAATAGACCTGGGGAGCTGTAGAGTGTGGGAGGTAGAAAGAGACAAAAATTCCTCAGATCTAAAACAAGACTTTGAAAAATTATTGAAGTGTTCAAGGGAATACTGTTTTTGGTTTTTCTCTGCCTCAGTTTTCCTGTCCATAAAATACAGTTGATAATTACAGCTAATGGAATAATTTGAGGTGTACAATTAATTTAAAATTTGTGATGACTTCTGTTTGCAAAACAATTCCAGGGAGATATTGAATTTTTCAAATATATTTGCTACTTGTAATTATTCAAGTGAAATGAGTACAAACTGAATCAATTTTGCAAACAATTCCTGGTCTGGAAGTTTACCTCTAAGATATTCTTTCTGATTTTCCCAGGCTTACAGAAGAGGGAAATCTAGCTAGATTTTTAGTTACCCTGGGCACAAATTAGTGGTGCTCCTGTTGTTTGTTGTGGAGTTTTGGCTTTTGGACTTTTAATTGCTTTTGCATTTTGTTTTGTTGGGGTTTTTTTGTTGTTGTTTTGTGGGTTTTTTTGTTTGCTTTGTTTTTGTTTTTTGTTTTTTTTCTCCCACTACCGTTAAAGACCTGTAATATTGCACTTCCTTGGAGGAACATTTTTCTTCCACCTTCTTTATGTGGGAGCGTGTTTCCTTTATACATTTTTGCATTAAGACATACAGAATTAAAATTAGGTGGTAAGGTATCTCAGTCTCTGACTGCCCCTGCCAGGAAATGAGATTTTTTGGACAACAAACAAGAAAGCACCGACTAGTGAGTTGCCAGCATCTTCTTGTCTGGTCTGTAACTGCTGAGTCCTTCTGTTACTCTGCATGTCCTCGAGACACTGTTCAGTCAGCGTGCACACACGAGGGGTTTGTATGGTGGAATGCAAACTGACTTACAGCCTGAAAGCGGAGCTCCTTGCTGGAGTTTCTGCCTTCATTTTAGCAGTTTAATTAAAATAAATGAATAGATTGAAAACGCATACAGTCAGGCTTGTGCTGATCATGCATAACTTAACATTTGGATTATTACCCCGAACAGAGGCACGGTGTTACAGAGCTGCTGTTCCTGTTCTTTGCTGGGGTGTGCTCAAGTGCCTTTCATAAGCAAATTCTCTTGTGTACAACTTGGCAGTTCATTTCCTGCAAAACCTTTGTGGCAGTAAAATTTGATTGCTTGAAATTCTGTGGGAAATGACAGCACGAGGGATCAACTGCAATGAATCAATTCATACAGTCAGGAGTATTTGTGGAGAGTTTTCTGTGTCTTACTCACTCACCTCTTATGAAGGTATTTACTACACCTATGTCCCAAGGGTGTGATGAGACTTAATTTAACAAAAGCTTGTCAAGTACTTTGCAGAGGAAAGAGGTAAGTGTTATATGTTGTTATTTCATTTTAATGTGCCTTTGAGCTTCACTGTTCTATTTGGGTTCCTGGGCTGGAGTGCTAGAAAGCCTATCTATCCCCTGCCTTTCCAGATCTGAAGGAGTAGTTTATTTTCAGTGAAAAAAATAAATAAGTTAGGATATTATCTAAGCAAGATCCACAGCCTGCTTTAACCAGCTGGGTTTTGTGGAAAAGCTAGGAACATAAGACTATCAAAGCATCATGCAAACACTGAAAGAGAAGCTCCGAAACTCATGAGCCTTCTCAACCAATGTTTTGAAAGCATGGCTGCAATGCATAATAGACCAGCATGACAAAAAGGTGCCACCATGCAGGGGAGGCTTCCTTGGTCTTGGAAACCAAATAGTGCTGTGATAGTAAGGCGCTGTGTCAAAGTTGATAAAGCTTGTTTCTCAGCAGGGCTTGAACTTGAGCCCAGGCCTATCCTAACTCCATAACACTTCAACAACCCCACTGTCTCATGTGGTGCTGGGAACAGCATTTGTTCCAGACTCCGTTTGTGCCCTGTGTGTCCTCAGTGCTCTGCAAGGGGCAGAATTTATTCTGCCTGGTGTCATGGTCTGGTAGCTGTCCCCTTTCAGGTGTGCCATCTCCTGGACACAACTATTGCAGAGTTCTTCTGTGGTGTTGTGTATTTCTTGGCACATACAATACTTGTGTAATATATGTGCTCTTAGTGCTTTTTCACAAAAAGAGAGGATTTGAGGCACAGGGATATAAATCTCTTATAGTCACAAGGAAGCTGGAAAAAGGTTAGGGATTTCCTGGACTCCTAGAATGAGATTCAGCTCCTGATTAAAATTTCTAAATGTAGGGGTTGTCCTGTAGGTATCTACATGTGAGCTGGTGTCTGCCCATTATAACCAGTAGATTCAGTGCATTCAGCTGGGGCTAGGAACTTAATTCGACTCATTCTAAAGCAGACATCTCCTGGTGAGTTAGATTAACCTTTTAACCTTGATGCCTGTAAGGACTGAGTCTCCATTAACTGCAGTGGGAAGTTAGACCACGCATCACCTACCTGTGGGAGATTCAATCTTGGACTGAATTCCACCCTAGCTGCTGTCTCACTCGCAAGGCAGCTATGTCTACAACTTTGCTAAATGTTCTGTAGAAGGCATTTAAGGAGGCAGGTAATCCTGAAGTGGAGCTTTGAGCTAGGGCATCAGGCTGGGGACCAAAGGAATTTTGGAGGGCCATCTCTTGTAAGAGTCGGAGAGGACATATCATCCTCTACAAAATAGGACTACTCATGTATCTCTTTCACTCTATGGCAAAGGAGAATAAAACCCAGATCCACATTTGACATCCACAAGGAGAAAAATTGAGGGAGAAATATGAAAAAAGGAAGCAGACATGCCAGCATTAGATGGAGGGATTTGTGTTTCAGTCATAAACCAAATTGTTCCTTTTTTCTCACCCAACCATCTCCCTACCCTTCTCCACTGACTGAAGATGTAACAGCTGGTTTAATGATACTAAGGACTTCTGTCTTCTGCTTTGTAAACCTGTTTTCTATGCTAACGTATGGAGAGCTGTAGGGCATCGCAAGAACAACATTGAAGTTTCATTACCGTATCCCCTTAAGGAAGTGTTTGGAATGAGTAGCTCACCCAGCTGTCTGAATCCCTTCTGGGTGAGGGTGCCAAGGTAGGAGTCTAGCAACCAGCTCTCTTCAGGAAAAGAGGGGGATGGGGTGGAGGAAGTAGAGAAGAGGGGGAGGGCAAGATACAATTGGATGCTTTTAATGTATTAATTAACTCCTGTGGTTTATATAATTTTTGGAATGTAGACAATGCATTTAGAAGGTTAAAGAATTACAGTATTCTGTGTCAAATACAGGTACAGTAAGACATGTATCTTTTAATACTGATCTCTAAATGTCATGGCCAAATACTTTCAAATATACTTTCAAAGTACTTACAAATGCAGCTTTCAGGCTGCATTCATATTTCCAGGGTCTCGTAGCAATGCTGTAGCTTGGTCTCTGAGGGTCCCACCTAGCTTTCTAGTGTCCTTCCTTCCCTTGAGAGAGCTGAGTGATCCCCTTTATTTCAGAAGGGGATCAAAACATACTTTCTGCCTACTCGTCACCTTCCTCCAGCTAGTCCTTATAGCGCTTTTTTTTTTTTTTTTTTTTTTTTTTCTGGCAATTTCTTAAGGACAGTTATCTCGTGGGATTGTTTATAGTGACTTCAAGAGCTGCAAGTTGTAGCCAAGGAGTGTTGGGATGGAAAAGAGGGAAAAGAAATCCCAGCAGCTCTCATAAACAGCACAGGCAGTAAGCTTAGACATGAAAGGAGGAAAGGAGTTGGTGAAAGCATTGGGGTGGTAAGCCAGGAGTAGGTAGAACAGGACGATTTGTCTCTTTAGGTATTGTTTCAGTCACCCTTGAAAACTTGAGCAAGCACTGGTATGTCAAATATGTCTGCTTCACATTTTCTTTCTAAATGAAAGAAAAAAGCTGCAATACGTCCGTCAAAAAATATTAGAAAAAAATAATAAAAATCTGAACACAGTAAGCAAAGAAGTAACAAGCTCTCTGCCTGCTTATAACTTTCTCAGACAGTTCCCTCTGGGCTGACATTTTTCATGCTTGAAGAAGTGTGTTTATAGAATACACATGCACAGTGCTACTGTAATGGGAAGTTTTGTCAACATTTCAGTGGTAGAGTTTTATGTAGTTTTGCTAGTGCTAGTTTTTTGTTTCTTGAACCAGGCAAATAGTTTTCAGTTGCTTCTATATACCAAGATAACATAAAATTCTGATTTAATTGTCAGTGTACTCCTGAACATTATGCTCTTGCTAAGTCTTGCTTAGAGGGATTTAGGGTATGTTTCTGGCTAACTAGGAACATATATGCATTTAAAGAATACAGTTATGGTGCCAGCAGATACATAACAGGATTCCCCTTACTCATGTGGATATTGTGCACACACACCCACCCTCTCAACTAGGACCCTTTGAAATTCAGGACAGGTTGCCCGTGTAATTATTTTACTGTGAAAATCAAGGGCTTCAAAGCAAGTTTTGGAGCACATCTCCTGCCTGATCAGGAATCAGCCACTCTTGACAATAACCTCTGTGGAGTTTTGAAACCTTGCTGGGAATGAGTGCATCCCAAGAGGAAGAAATTGCCTTTGAGAAGGAACTCTTTTGTTGATGGCAATATTATGACTTAATGCTTGCATGTACATGATAGGCTGAGCATACCAGCTTCTTTGGGTTGAAACAACTTCACCTTTGAAATAACACAGCATCATTTTCCTGCTGTCTTTGTTTCCTCATAAGGATGTGATGCTTAAGGCTTTAACATTAAAGGCTCATGCATTCTTACGGCTACCAAGATTGTTGAGCTTGTTTTTCCTTCCTTGCAATTTTAATATTGTTTTATTCTTTAATCCCCTCTAAAACTGTTTAAGCTCTTTGAGCCATTGAAATAATCTTTCTTACTAGCACCCCCTTTTTTCCATTCCCTTCCCCTTAGTCTTCCATGCTCTGTTCTCCATCTGCCTGACCAGGAGTTGCAGTCCAGTAGCCTTGTTTATTTTCCCTGTATTGCAGTGGAGGGTTTGATTGATTGCACTAAGGCAGGTTTTGAAATGGATATTTCAACAACTCCAATGCTGGTTGTCACAACACTAAAGTACAAATGTGTACATTGTACCTGTCTCCCAAGTGTAACTGGAAAAAGAAAATATATATTGACTAATGAAATCAAGGAGAAATAGATTTAAAGTAATAACAAAAACAGAGTAAACATCCTCCCTGTGTCATTTTCCTTAGAGGGAAGGGTTTGCTATTTAACTATGTAAACATGTACATAAATAATAGTATGAAAAGAGACAGTGCTATTTTCTTGTGTAATGCACACTATCTGATCTGCTGTTAGGAATCTGACTTCATACCTCTGATTTTGTGAGGGTACTGCCAAGTTACACACTTGTGGCTTAAGATGCCTTTATCTACTTCTGGTATCTTAGATTTTGCAAAGTGAAAGTACTGTGTAAATCTCCAATATTTTCCTCGGTTAGTGCTCTTGGTGGGAAGGTTTACGATGTGCTTTTTGCAGAGTGTGCACCATAAAGCTAGGCACAGGGCTTCCACTTTTCACTCCCTTGAAGCTGAATTCAGGACAGTCACACTTGAGCTTTATGGGTGGCCATGCAATGGTCTCCTTCCTGCTTGTCCCTCCTTGGCACCTCTCTGATGGTCTTGTCTTCATTCAGAGACTGTTCCCTTACACAGGCAGCCTGAGATTCCTGGTATTTTTCACAGTAGTAAGTACTGCTTCCCCTAGGATACTCTTTAGACCTGAGGTCTTTTGAAGCATTTTAGGGCAAAAATTAATGGCAAATTCTAGCGACCAAAGCAGACTTGAAAGAAACAGCATGGCAATTCCTAAACCAAGCACATGAAGATTCTGCTGGCGGTGTCTCCCTCCCAAGAGCCAGTGCCAAAGGGAAGGTGGGTGTTGATGGTGGCTTCACCAGGAAGGCTGCCTGGGCTGTGAGAGCCTGAGTGACTGGGTGCCTGCTCCTCCTCGCAGCCCCAAGCTTTGCAGAAGGTGCACTGGCAGCAAGGCAGGGTAGTGCTGTGGCAGCTCACAGCCAGGGCTGAGTGCTACAAAATGTCTCAAGCCCCTGAATGTTCTGAGTGCCAGATGCTTGTACCTGCTCTTTTCCCTGTTGCTGTTTAGCTTTCCAGCTTTTTCCTGTTTTATGTACAGGCACACCTGTAGTTTCTATATAACCAATAAGATAACAACTGGGGCTGCTATATTAGGGTTGCAAACACTGCAGGGAAATAATAGATTTCAAGCCACAACACTTTTTTCCATTAAAGTAACAAAAAAAGGTTGGGATTTTTTTTAACCTATTGCATCTTTTCATCATCTGCCTCCCTCTCTTTAGTGCTGAGTTGAAGTAACAGTTAAAGATTTAGAGCCTGTGACACCCCTGGTTTTGCTTGGGGACTCAGACCTTGTTTCAGAAGATGGGACTACCATTTTAACAGGAACACACTGCATTTCTTGGTGCTTACGATGTCATGCAAAGCTCCATATTTTGTTTCTCTTCTCTTTTCATGCAAAGCTCCATATTTTTTGCTTCTCATTCCTAGTCCAGGAAAACACACGAGTATCTCCCTATTTTAAAAATTTGAATTGTCCTGTTTCCTTCTGTAGGACTATATAATGCTTAAACAGGTAAGGATCTGAAGGAATCACCAAATGCAGCAGTTCAAAGCAGGAATAGAGGGGTCTGCCAGCATTAGATGCATGTGTACATAATTGGCTGCTTTAGCAATTAATGCAAGTAACTGGATTCTTAAAAATACGATTTTGCAACCATCCTTAATGTGCTCTTGCATCCACTGTTGTTCAGAGGGAGAGGGGTGCCTTTGAGGCCTCCTCTGCATCACCAGATTGTCAAAATACAGCTTTCTGGTGGAATTTTGAAAGATATATAATTTATATTTCTGACCCTTTTTTATTTATTTAAAGACGAAATATGGTTAATCATTCACTCCTCTTGGTAATTTGATACCTTTTGTTTATTGACTTGTTTTTGAACCACCTCTGGTATGTGTGGCACTTGACAGGCAAATAATATTGACAGGTCTCTGTATGCCTATTTCATACTGGCCTGCAGTGCAGCAGCACCATGATGCACTGACCTAGCAGGGACATTGCCTTAGGAAGGCACAATGGATTTTGGAACCTCTTAGGACAGGTGTATGAGCAGGCACTGAAAGAGGGAAGAGATTACACTTGTTTGAAGAGAAGCTCATGATGCGGTTGTGGCCCTCAGTTCCTCTGCTTCTGCTACTCTTCGCCGTTCTTGGGAGTTGGTTATAATATGTCAGAGATGAAGCTGAGAGCAGATCTCCAGTGCATAGATGCTCAGCTGGGGACAAGCTGTGTTCTAAAGAGCTTGCAGTCTGGGTATCTACAGCAGATGAAGGGAAGATGATCACCTCAAAGGATTTGGAGGTGGCTTCTGTCTTGCAGGTGCACTTGGAAGAGGAAGGTGCCTTCCTCATGAATTTCCTTCCTTAAAAATGCCCTGAGGCCCTGTCCCTTTGACGTGGCAAAATGGGGTGGTGTCCTCAAACCAGGACAGAGTCTCAGGGAAAAGCCCATGTTGTCTCTGTGTTACCTGAGTACACTCTGTCTTGTTTGTTGCTTTTCTACTGCTCAGCTTCTTTAGCATATTTAGTTTACCTGCTCCCCCTGCTTTCTTGTTTCCCTTTCTCACAGGGGTAGCACTTAACCTTGCTGTTGCTTTTGTCGTCCACAATATTAAAAATTAGCCCTCCTCAGCCCAAAGAAGTTGAAAGCTAAGGTTTGGAGAATGTCTTTAGTTTTCCATTGATAACAGGCCAAGCCACCATCAGTGCATAACGGCATTGAGCAAAATAGATGGAAAGGAGAGCAAGAAAACTGCTGCCTTAATGGGGTTTGGAGCCACTGACAATCTCCAGAGTGTAATGTCTTAGATCCACACCTCATCACTTCCCAAAAAAACAGAGAAAGGAGGAAAAGATCTGGGGAGCCAAAACACTGGCTTTGCTAGCTTGTCTTCACTTTCCTCCCCCCCTTCCCAATCTGCCTTCAATCTCTAATGGAGAAACCTACAGCTCCAGAACTAATACTTTCCCACATTGCATTAATCCTAATTGACTTGGATATAAGTTCCCCCTCCTACTGTCTTCAGCATGGCATTACCATCTGCCCCCTGGGAGCCTGCAGCCGCCTTCACTCACTGACTCTCACTGGCAGCTTTTGCACAGGAGAGAGCAGCTTTCCAGTGGGCTGCCTAGGATGAAGCTGGAAGGACATGGACAGTGATCTTGAGAGCTGAGGACACAAACTGTGAGATGTCACTCTGTTAGGGGTTAGGTTAGCTTTGTGCTCTTGAGCATCTGGACTTGCAGATTGGTTGAGTCAGCATCCTCTTCCATCTGGGAATGGGTGATACTTGCAAGGCACTACTGGCTCTCTTGAAAGAATAGATGTTAATCAGAGTTTAGAAGGGAGTGGCAACAGATGCAGTACAGAAATTGGCTGGAATGTTGAGACTGAACTAGCCAGAGGCGCAGCACTGAAAAGCAAGAAGTGTTGTGGCTGATCTACATTTTGTGTTCATAGGGACTTCAGTCCAGTCGTCTTGCCTTCCTTCTATCGGTCTACCCGTCATTCCACAGTCAATTTCTGATTTCTAATTCCCCTTATCCCTCCTTTTGTTCATTCCTATGGATGTCTGCTCTCCACTCTCTCCCAGCTCCTTTCTTATCTCTAGCATAGCAAGAATTAGTCAATCTTTTATTTTTGCAAATAGAGAAACTGAGGCAAAAATCAATTAATTGACTCAGAGTTGCTCTGAATCAGTGAGCAAGCTGGAACTGCTGCATCTCATGTCCTAAGCCCTTCAACTGGCAGCAAAACTGATCAGTGCTACTTTTCCTGGTTCAGCTGGGCAAAGCAACAATCTTACCTGGTTACTTTTCAACTCTATCCAGTCTTTTGTGGTCAGAGTGGTGGCCAGACACACATACCACATACTGTGAGGAGCAGGGAAAGACACGAGGGAGGGACAGAGATTTGAAAGGAGATGGATACAGGGAAAGGAACAAAGGTAACATATAGTATAGTATAGGTAGTATAGTGAAAAGGCAATGGAGGGGGCTAGAAGGAGGAGGGGAAAAAAAAGGTCCTTAGCATGAGGACTGCAGCTTGCGCTGGGCAAAAAGGGGAGCTGGAGTCATGTACTTTGGCCTCATTTGTGCAGCAAGGGGGAGAAAACAGTGTGTTTGGGTGTTTGTGTTGGGGTGGGAAGACAGTTTTAACTGCAGGGGAATTATGTGCAGCTTAAATTGCTTGAGATACTGGAAAAGCCATTGCCTGTGTGCTTTCTTCTATATCTGCAGATCTAAGCAAATTTTTTATTTGCCACAGTGCTGGGATTTGATCTCCAGCAATAAGAGAGAACACAGGGGAGCAGAGGGGGATTAGTGCAAAGAGCCTTTCTTGCTTCTATCTGTTCTTCTGCTCTGATTGTTTTTCCTTCTTAATACTATATCTTTCTCACCAGGGGCTCTCCATTCTCTCTTGTGTGGCAGAATCTCTTGTGTGGCAGAATCTCTCTTGGATCATCCTAGTCAGAATATTTTTCTTCTTGGAGCACTCCTCCAAAAAGGGGTACCCTGGAGGATAAGCAACCAATTTTCATTGTCCATCTACCTCCCAGGCCAATATGCTGGTTGTTAGCTTTGCTCCACTGTGAGCTCAGCTGGCCTGTGGCAGGAATAGGAAATGGGAACAATACTTATGGTCTCCTCCTATTCCCCAGACAACTGTGGTAATGAAAAGGAGGTGGAGAGTTTTCTTTTTTCTTGTAATAAGTTCATTGGCCTCTAAAGACTCTTGACTTCCCCTTTCTGAATACCCTTCACAACTGTGTGCCCAGCTTCTTTCCCAGGATTCCCCAACTGCCCACAGCGATGGCTGGTCCTTGCTGGAGGTCTCATAGACGGTAGGATGAAAATGCAATCCCTGTGAGGCTCTCGCCCCTAGATGAGTTCCAAGAATTTCATTTTCCTTACAAAATATGTGCACACAGCTTAGAAGATATGGGTTAACTACCCTTATCTATTGGAAATGGCTAGAGGCTCAATTTGCTTCATGCTCTTCATTGAGCAATACTAATAGCAGTATAATTTATGTAGGAATAAGTGTAGGATGTGTAAGTCAGAGGACCTTACAAAGATCTTTAACACGTTTGGCTTGTTTTTTAAGGGCTAAGCTATCATTGGCACTTCATGAGTTTATCCCATAAATGTGGAAGTGTCAAGTCTTAATCCTGTGTTATGATGCGAGGGATAATGATGTGCTATGAGGACCTATGGGCTTTCTCTGAAGAGGACCATACCAGTCCTTTGCCTCTCCTGCCGCTCTATTTTCTACACATCTGGCTAGATTGTCTGTTATTTACACCTCAATTTTTTCCCCTGTTTTTCAGGAGCCACATGAGAATTTATTGTTAGCTGATAACAGATAACAAGGGTTGTTTGTTGAGGAGCTGGCTCGTCTGGTGGTGTTGTTGTTTGGGGTTTTTTAATCTGCTGAAGTCTGGATTGCACTACAGGAAGTATCTTTGCCTGGAGGCCCCTCACAGTGCTTTGGAGAAGCCATGGAGTGCAGCTGAGGTGCTGCAGCTAGCAAACCAAGATCAAGTCCAAAAGAGTCCAAGGTTTATGCTACTTTAGGGCAACATCAGAAGCTTGTTAGCTGATGAACTGGCTCAAAAACAAACAAACTTGAGAAAGCAGACAAATTACTGGCAGCAAGAACCTTTGATCAGGAGAATATATGACCAAATGTTCTCTTGCAGAAGCCCCACAGGACAAAGGGTATTGCCCAGGATGTCACATCAGCAGAGGAGCTGGGAACAGGGTGATGTGCTCCTGTTTACCTAAACAAGCAACACTCGACTTCCAAACCGGGATATGAAAAAGAGATGTTTATTACAAACACACGTGCTTCCTCAGAGGAGGGCCAGGTCCAGCTTCCTGTCTGTCATGGTTTGGGCCCAACACAACAACAAAAGAACAGCCACATGGCTGCTCACTCAGCTCCCCCCCTGCACACACACACTGGGGTGACGAGGACAAAGTTCATGGGTCGAGACAAAGGACAAGGAGTGTTCTTCGCTGATTAAGGTCTCGGGCAAAACAGACTCAACTGGGGGAAAAAATAATTTCACCCTAATCAAACACACCCAGGACACAGATAACATAAAGAGCAGGGCTTGCATATGTTACCTCACTCCTCCCTTTTTCCTAGGTCCAAATCACTTTGTTCCTGGTTTCTCTCCCTCCTTCCTCCCAGCGGCACAGGGGGACAGGGATGGGGTTTAGAGTCAGTTCACAGGCTGGTGGTTCTTGCCACGCCATCCTCAGGAAGAAGAATTCCTCACAGTCCTTCCCTGCTTCCCCACGGGGTCTCTCCTATGGGAGAGAGTCTTCTACAAACCTCTCCTTCATGAGTCCTTCCCACAAGCTGCTCCAGCCTGGGCTTCCCACAGAGTCAGGGGCTGCTTCGGGAACAGCCACCTCCCCTGGTGCCAGGGTCTTCCAAAGCTGGGCAATCAGAGTCCACAGGCAGCAAATCCTCTGGCCACAAAACCCAAGTCCACTGGCCAAGTTCACCCCTCCTGGCACCTTCAGGGAATCTGCCACCACGTTCCTTCACGAGTGCAGGGGGACAGCTGCCATTTCGCCATGGGTTGCAGGGGAACTTCTGCTTGGGCACCTTCTTCCTCACCAACCACCAGTACCGCTCTCTACCTCCAGCACAGCTCTTCTCCCCTCTCCTTCTCTGCTCAGGTGTTATATCAGTTCTTTCGTATGTTAATCACTGAGATGCATCTGTTGTCCCTCTAGTGGCTCCTTGGCTGGGTTTGGAGCAGGTGGAGCTTCTCAATGGAGCCACCCTGGGGCCCTTCCCCTGCTACCAAAAAACCCACCAAACCAGAACTGTCATTTTTCTGTGTTTGAACTCCTATACTGCTCTGGCAAAACAAGTGAAGAAAGAAATCTAAGTAATCTTTAGCTGGTTGTCATGTCTCTCTGAAGACTTTAAATGCCGTTTTCCTCTCTCCTGCTTCTCTGTCATGCCAGCACTGCAGTTTCTGAACTCTTTTATTGCTCCAGTAAATATTGATCATGGTATATGAAAGCTGAATGTGGTATATGAAGTTGCTTTTTGCTACTTTTAACCTCACAAAGCCACTCAATCCTGCTGGGTGGTGAGGGAGATGGGAGAAGAGAAGGGAAGTGAGGCAGAGGCATTGTGCTTTGCCTCCTTGCAGCCTTGTGGGTGGCATTACTTCACACAACCTCCCGCAAGCTCACACAGACTAGTTTTTGAGGGGAAAAAATGGATTTATATATATTTTTGGTGGTGTTTTTATGAACATGACTTGAGTGCAGGAGAATCCAAGAGTAGAAGCCTAGAGTGAGGTGGCACCTGTGTCTCCAGGAATCAAAAGAGGACATAAGTTTGTGCAGATCAACTCTAGAGAAACCAGCTGCCTTGTCCTTTAGAGGCACCGGTTTGGCTGAGAGGAAGGGTGTAAAGCCCCTAAAATGTCTTTGCCATGACTGGAAAGTGGAGAAAACATAGATGTGCAGAAGGGGCTTTGTGGGTACTGAGCATGGAGCTGCAGTTGCCTGTGGAGCTCAGCAGAGTACACAACTTAGGAAGATATACTTGTCCCAAGCACAGCTTGGTTTGTTAAACTGAGTCTTCACTCCAGCATGTTTCCATTAGCCCGTTCTGGGAAGGCAGACTGCACTGCTGCAGCAGATACAGCTTGGATTGCTTCCCCCAGGGTCAAGCTGCTATCAGAGCATGAGAAATGTGAGCGTTTGGGGCAGATGCAAAGGACCAGCAGGTCTGGAGAGATCCTGCCCTGGTGGGTCTCCTGGCATGTTCAGGATGGGGATGTGAGAAGCAAGACTAAATTCCAGGTCAACCTGTGGAAGCAAGTATAGTTTTGAATGACTGATACTAAGGGACAGAGACCTAGTTGGTCCTGTTTGTTTGTTTTTTCTGAGTGTTTTCACAGTTTAGTTGTATCCAGCAGGTTGGTGGGGGTGTGGGTAAGACACTGCTGTTTCAAGAATGTCCCTAGTAAAAAATGTAACTGTCTTACTATGGTAAATCTTCTGCCTTTTTTTCAGGATAAAATATCATTATCTGTTGTGTGTAGCAGCCTTTCGTGTGAGAGGACCTCAATGCCCTTTGTATTTAGATCACAAGTGAATGATTTGAGTAGATGCAGCATTGTCCTGAGGGGACATTTATTCACATCACTAAATCATCACAGAGCTAGCAACAATTAGGCATGATTGGCTGTTTTAATTGAGGAAAAACCAAAGGGACTATAATAGGCAGGTAGCATATTGATGGAATTCTGTAGGGTCCTCAGGAAAAAACCGTGGGATAAACTTGAAGGGAGGGGACAAAGCTGGTGTGGGAGCCCCACAGTGGGGAAGCTGCATGCCAAAAGCCTGTGACTAACCTTGGATTTGTAATAGAGCATGGGGAATAAACTGCTTTGGTGTCATGTTGGAGGAATGGGGGAGTGGAGCTTCTTGGAGAGGAAATGGGCATGGATTTTAGCTGCTTCATGTTTATTTCATACTATAAAAACTGCTAAAATCTGAGAAGATACCTATTGCTGTCTAATGTATGCTCATGAGTATTTAATGAGTAAGTCCAAACTCTTCAATTTAAAGTGAAAGTCCTGGCAAATATGCAGCCTGGGTAACAGGTGAGGCTTTTCCTTGCCTGGGAAGTTTCCTGGAGAAGACATCAAATATGTCTTCTGTTGGCCCAAGTAGTGCTGCTCTGTTTCTTGCACGTTCTGCTGTGACATTTTCCATGTAGCAAGCACAAAAACAACCAGCTTCCATCTAAGTGGTTTCTGTCTGGGTTTCAGGCAATGGAAAAAACAAATATGAGCCTTCCAGAGAAAAAGGCAGGCACAAATTGCCTACAGACATGTTTTGCTATGAATCTTTGCAGGGTTGTTCCCCCTGGTCCTCCACAAGCTGCTTGCTACTCCAGCTGTGCCTGGCAGTGCAGGTTCCCACTTGCCCAGCACTGGGAACCTACCAGTTCCAGTTCTGCAGGTGCTTTGCTCTATCAAGGCCAAGGGCAGTCTCTGAATACTTTATCAGAAGCTTGAGTGTGCATGTCTAAGTTGGAAATGGATAAGAGTGAGAGGGTTTTTGTCTTAGGTACAAGAGCAAGTATTTCTTGAAGTCTTAAAGTGCAAGTTCAGAGTAGTGGGAGTCGCATTTGTTTGCATGGGATGTGTTAGATACTGAGGGCTGCTGACATTTCTGATTTGTCTTTAGGAAACATCTGCTGCAGTGTTGTGGTCAGGGCTCTGGTGCCTCACTGGGGCACTGCAGGGAAAAGGACAGGGCTGCTGGTCATTTGTCAATCTCAGCAGCATTCAAACAAGTAAGTGCAGCCTAATGTGAGGGATGAGTAAATACATAGGAGGAGCTATGGGGCTAGGAGGAGGGTGAGCTTTAACTTCTCTGGAACAGGGAATACCTGCCTGTGTATGAGGGTTCTAGGAGGTCTAACTACCTAATGTGTTGTCTTGCTGATCATGATTGTAATACCTGAGTGCATTTTAGAGCAGTAGGTTTCAAACATTTGCTGCTTTGTGAGGCTGCTCTTATTTGTGTGGGCACAGTGCTTCCCTTGGCCATAGGTGTGCATTTGCATTGGGAAGAAAACAAACAGAAGTTTGTCCCAATTGCACACATGTGAGGAAGTAACTTGCAAGCACTGGTCAAATTCTGAGAGGTGAGGAAGAGAGAAGTGATGGAGGTCAGCTTCCACTAGCCTTACCCACATTAAGAATCAGGTTCTTTTAAAACGCTTGCTGCATGGGGATTGCTCTCTATCAGCAAAGGTGCCAGAAACAGGGTCAGCATTAATATGCAAGTGACCTCCTGAATTAATGTTTACAGTAGGGAGCTGCAGGGGTGCTGATTTTTATCTAGCTTAGAGAAGAGAGCGGAGAAGATGGGGAATGGTGAGGATCACGGCAAAGCTGCTCATTATAATGGAAAGCTTTCTAAGGCACTGCTTTAGTTTCCAGCTTATTTGCAGGGTAAGGATTAGTTTTAATTGTGAGGTTTTGCAGAAAAGAAGTGCTTAATAGGCAGAAGGCGCTTAGTACGGGTGTGTGACTGTCAACAGAGGGGAGAGCAGCACAGAGTGTGGAAGGAAAAAGGGACTGCAGGACCACAGCATGCAGAGTGCTGGGAAAAGAGGGTGAGCAGGAGTGTGATGCTGGGCATGCAGAGAAGGCAGGGTCCCAGCTCTGTGTAGGAGGCAGGGGTTGTGGGAAGTAAATTACAGAGTCTGAGGATGGCAGAGAGGTAATCAGGGACAGAGATTGGCATGTCGGGACCAGCAGAGGGATTGCAGAGAGCAGGTATGCTCTGTGAATTAAAAGTGTGCAAGATGGAAAATGTTTGATCATATACTTTTTACAGGGCAGTAGGTAAAGCGGACAGTATGTACTGGCAGTGTTGCTCTTGTCCTGAAGATCGCCTTTAGAAGAAAAAAGTGCACTTATTTCAGTATTCTGAAATATTCAGTATTCAATATTATTTCACTTCAGTAAATTTGTCCCCCTCTCGCACATGTGTGCATACACATTCATTCTGTGGGTTGCTCCCATTCCCTTCTTTATCTGAGGGTAGTGATGTTACAACTTGCCATACAGCACATCAGTGGCTGAGTGGTAAAAGAGAATTGGGACTTCCAGCTCCTGATTCTCTTCAGAGATTCTCTCAGGCAAAGCTGCTTCCTTTGGGGACCTTGCCACAGTTCTCCTTAAGAAGACTGGCCTCAGTTTTCTTAATTTTAAGATTATGATCTCTGCCAATCTTAACTCTTCTTTTCCCTGCTGCTCAGCCCCCTTGCAGACAGTGTCCTGGAAGGCAAGTCACAGTGTCAGCAGTCGCTGTCAGAATGAGGTGAGGGAGCCTGGGATTCTGCTGTCTCTCTGTCAGTGGAGGAAGAGATTTCCCATGGCCAAGAGCCTAAAATAGAAGCAGCCAAAATAGGCTAGGAGGTTGAGCTGCCCAGTCATTGCAATCCTCTTTTCTGTACCTTTCCCCTTATGTCTCACTCCGCTGCAAAAATACAGCTTACAAGGTGGGGGACAGCAGCAGCAAGAATAAATGCTATGGCTTTCCATCTAACTTTCCTGCAAAATCCCAGCTATACACATGCAGTCAACACAGACAGTGAGTTGCATTCCCATCTGGTGAAAAAAAAAAAAAATTACAGATGAGCTATACCTGTCTGTGTGTGTTTGAATTTGATCTGAAGAGAGACAGCTGGAGATAGGCACGTCCTATGCAAAACTGATGCAATTGCTTATCACTAAAGTGCCTAACAGTTTTCATTATCCAACTTAATTTTCCATTGCTTATCAGTTTGCCAAACTGCATCTATTGGGTTTGAAGTAGTTTGTGCTGAGTATTAGCCTAGGGCTGAATATTTGTGAAAATTTCAGCTAAAAAGCCCAGAGATTAGGGAAACATATGTTGACTTACTCATTTGAAAAAAAAAAAAAAAAAGTTCATGTTTCTGTTTTGAATGAAAATTCAGCATTTATGTGGTTTGGAGGAGAGACTGAAATTTGGCAGGTAAAGTAGCCTTGGTGTCAGGGATTTACCTTTTGCTGTCTCAGTTCATATCTACCTAGATGTGGCCAAACTGCAAGCTTCTAAAAAATCTTAGTCCATACATACTCAGCAGAGATTTGTTAGGGTTTGGCTACCGAATCTTCCATCTGTATCAGTCATGCTCCATCCAGTCTTGCCAACTGCTGAATTATTTGCAATTCTCCTACCATTTGGTGTTTTACTTAACTTTCTGATTTCTAGGGAAAAGTGAATTTTCACTTTCTTTTGAAAATGAAATAATTTGGTAGTCCTCACAGCTGCAGAGGCAAGCAGGGGAGTATGTACTCTGAAAAAGCAAATCTCATTCCCCACTCAGCATTTAATTCTCATTTTATATCACCTGATTTGTTTTTAAGGCTGAATGTGTGCTGTTGGAGTTGATGGAGAATAGAGATATAGACATGAGTTGACTTCTTAATTCAAAACTCGTAAGATCTGAATAGAGTGTGCTTATTTGCAATATAAGGTATTGTTTGTAATGTGTTATTTGCAGTTTACTTCTATTTTAATATTCATGGCTATGTGGAGGGGCTGAAGTAAGGCTGGCCAAACAGGCTGGGTGTGAAATTTTCTAGTTGGTGAGATGGACTCTGGAAATGATGTGTTATTTCCTTTATGGTACGGAGACAAATTTTCGGATTGATTTGAATGTGTAAGAGGTAACTTAAGGTGGCTATGAGTGGGAAATAACCCAGCTAATTCTGTTGCCCTTTTTTGAGCACTAATACTTTGAAAACCTTTTAAACACTTGTTTAATGAGTAGGGAGGAAGACAGAAGACACACATTTTCTGAAAATGGTATCTCTAGGATGCCCTCAGTCAGGTCTAGCACAAGGCTGGAAACAGATGGTCACACATCTGAAATGCAGAAAATTGTGAGACTTAATTTGGGGAGTTGGAGAGTGGAATGCGGCAGACCTAGCTCAGCATTCTGACAGCCAGACAGTGAGCGCCAGGCCACAAAACCCTCCTGGTTTCTGAGGAAATGAGCCAAAAGATGAGCAATCCCAGGCATACTGCTTCCATGAAATTGGTGTTGCCATTCTTGTGCCTTTTGTAATGCCTGTTATCACCCAAGACTTTGCCTTGCAGTTCCCAAAGAAAGCACGTAAGTACCTCTCCCTTCTAGAGCAGGAGTAGGAAGTTTAACACAGAGCCAACAGCAAGGGTGAGCCCTTTCCTGTGTGGTGACTTTGCCTTTTTTGGTACTCCTGCTAACCTCAAGCCAGCAGCTCCTTCTTCCTTCTCCCCCCCATCCAAAAATGCTCATTCCCAGCCTTCTGTGCTAACAAGTAAGTGCATCATGCAGCTTAAAGTGTCTGCCTGGGTTCTGGGTTTAAGAGCGAATGATCAAACCCCACTTCTGTGTCACTAATACTGTGGTTGCTGTTTGACTTGGCAGATACTTTTTTTTTTTCTTTTGTTTAAAGCTACAGTTTGCTTTCTGTTCAACCCAAATCTTGCTTCCTCTTGGAAATCTGTCCTATTTGCTCTATCTCCTGTGCCATGGAGCCCATTCGGATTCATGTGTTGACTTTACTCTTTTAGAAAGAAAATACAAATGTGTGGGACTTCTCATAAAGAGCTGCTTCTGTAAATCTGCTTATATGAATGAAGAGTGAAGGTATCCTGGTCTAGCAGAAATAGTTGTGTTCTGCCTTGCTGGTATAATGAATGAGAAAAGCAACTGTCTTGTTTTTTTCCCCAACTCAACTTCAAAACACGTGGCCTCATGAGTGGAACAGGTCAATCCAACACCTAGAAACTTGTTTATATCATTAGTTTTTATGTAGGTTTTTTCAGGGATGTTGGGTGAGTCACAGCTGTCAAAGGTTGCCTCTTATCTTAGCTTCCATACCTTTGTGCCTCTTTCTCCTCTCCCTGTGAATGAGAAGTACCTTGAGACTTTCAGGCATATGTTACAAAGAGAGTCAGTTATGGTTACGAAATAAAACCTTTTGTGCCCCTTGCAAATTTTGAAGGGTTTTCAGGGGATAATATTAAGGGGATATGGGTGGGTTTGAGTTTCCTAGAAGGGTAGTCAGTTGAGATAGTGTAGCCCCATTGCAGCTGCATTATAAGGATTGGGTGAAGATGTCATTAGGCCTTTGTTATGCAGGGGACAAAAGTGGGAAACCACACTGTAAATCCAGAGAATAACCCATCCTTCTGACATTAGTGTGGAAGACTCTTCCAAAAACTTTGCAAAGTATTTTTATCCTCTGTGTGAGCCTCCAAGGATCATCTTGGATGGTGCCCTTCTCTGCAGCATTTTAAGGGATGATTCCTAACATGCCTATTTTGGAGAAGACAGTTTTGAGTTGGCTCAAAAAGCCTGCTCTGGTTGTTTTGATTAAAAAAGAAAACGAACAGTAATTTCCTCTAGAGATCCAGTGTTCACCATTCAGTATTCTAGAGGCAATTGAGATAGAGCAGCATTAGCGAGGCTAGAGCTGTTTTGGTCTTAACTTGAAAATTACGATGGCAATTCTTTGATTGCTGTAGACATGTTCTCCATAAGGGTTGTGATGTACATGGCCCCGGGTTGCCGAAGCCTGTTGTTGTTACCTCTGGAAGCCTGTGGAGGGAGTTTTGCAGTGGTCCAGCCCTGTGCTATTATTACTCCTGGTCTACCATTTCTAAATTTATCTGGGCTTGCTTTGATTCAGAACTCTTTCTTTTGCTGAGATACTGGCTCTTAAATGAGCAATTATATGTGCAGACTCTTGTGTTGCTGGTTCAGCCACAGCACCATTGAGACTGATATCTAAGCCGATTTCCATGAAACTCCAAGTGGTGGCTGGCATTGTTAGAAAAGACTTAACACATCAACCATGTGAAAGTAAATTCATATTCCTTTCAGAAATGGCAGAGGATCAACCTAAACATCTTTTAATTAGTAAAAAGTTGTTTGTTTGGTTTTTTTTTGCAACTCATCAGACCTGCCTTTTTCTCTTATTATTCCCAACTGTGAGATATTAGTAAAACATAGTTAATATTCAGTTGTGTAGTAAGCATTGAGATTATGGAGAGTTGTTGGAGGGAAATGGGTTGTGAAATACTTCCAGTCCCTTGTTTAAGCTGGCTAGTTAATAGTTGGGAGGGGAGGGAGAAGAAGAAAAGCTTCGGTTGTTTTTCTTGTCAGCATGTCTTTTTTTCTTTCAGGGAAACAGAGACAAAGCAGTAGCTACTTCCAGGGACTGAACGATCTTAGAGAACACATTACCTTAGAAAAGCTGAACAATTTCCTTATCATTACATTATTAAAATCACTATTGTTATGCCTGCAGCCTTCTCCTAACTTAGGGATTTCATACAAGGAACTTCTCTAATGTCTGTCAGTTTGATAGCATGCATATAATTGAATACATACAGCTTCAAAAGCAAGGATATTACAAGTTAAAGCAATCATAGCACTCCATTCCCTTTCTTTGTAATTCCTAGAAATCTTCCAAGCATCCTAGACAATGTTTTTAACTACTTTTGGGACAGACAGCTTCCTGACATGCTCTTTCCCACAAGCGATAAATGAAATGTGGCAGACCCATCTGGAACAGCATGGTAACTAGGTGAAGAGGGGGGGCATGGGGGGGGGCCGATATGAAATCTGTCACAGTTTTTTAGATTTTTTTAAATTTTTTTTTAATTTTTGAATATTTATTTTACGTGTTCTTCACTTTGGGCTTAGTTGTAGAGGCTAGAAATAGCCATTGTGTGCAGGAGGTGTAGGTGACCAAACAGGTTCCTGAGATGCAGTGGTAAGCAAATGATGCAATGGTTGTGAATAACCAGAGCGTAGTAGATTGTTTACAGCTAAAGTTTTGTGCTGCACTTGACTGAAACTTGTAGTGCAAGGGAATGAAATTATCTTTCCTAAGCTGTCTGTAACAAACAAATCCGTGTTGTATGACCATAGGTCTCAGAAGGTAAGCAGCACTGAGCTGAGACCTCTTTTTGAAACAGCAGATTAGGAGACAGCTTTTGGTTCCTAAATACACTTACTGCGCTGAGCAAAGTACTTCCTCTAAAGAACAAGAAGAGCTTTCAACATAAAACTGAAATTTTTATTAAAAAAAAAGCTTTAATAGCTTTCAATGGTATGTCTGCTAGTGAGAGGCTGACAAAAACAAATAACATACATTTTAAAAATCAAGACATTTGAAGATAGTATGTGCCAAAGAAAATATCTTGCCTTGACAAAAAATGATGAGCAGAATAGAAGACTTTATGTTTATTATTACTCTTTTTTTTTTTTTTCCTGTGCTCTGTGTTTAATTCATTCAGATACTGTTCTTTAATCTCTCTTATTTGGAAGTTATTAAAGTAATGTTTTATTGGTGATTTCCTGTTTAATTTCAGGAAAACTTCCTGAAAACTGGTTGCTGAGAGTTTTGAAACTTTGCATGATAGGACATATGGATGCCACTGGGGAGTAGTGATGAGTCATGGGAGACAAAGTATATATTTCATGTAGTTGAAGTCCCTACAGAGTCACTAAAAAAGAGAGCAAGTTGCTTCTATGCTGAGAGGCTTCAGCTGGATGAGCATGCTAGCCCACTGTCCCATGGAGCAGTTAGGTCAAGGTAATTAAAACCAGTATTAAGACTGTAATTGAATTCTGTCCAGGAAAAAAACTTATACCTTGGAGCTTTTGTAACTGCTGCAGTATTGAGATCCTGCTGTTACGTTTGTTTATCAGGCAGGATTTAAGGGATCAGTTGGTACAAGCCTTCAGCAATTTATCCAAATATCACAGCTTCCTACTGAGTGGGACAAAAGGGCTCTTCTGACCTTACTGCAAACAAACGTGCTTATGAGCCTGACATGTAACGGGGCTAAGAACAAGAGCCAAATCCTGATGGTATTTGAGTTTGTGGGATTTTTGCTAGTGGCTTCACAGAATCCTGCCTGTGGTTTATGTAGCTTTGTATTGTGTTGCGCCAAGCCCCGCTTCTCTTTTCTTCAGCCTCCGTCAGGGCTGAGTCTAATTATGCTGCAGACTGGTCAACAAACAAGCATTGTGCCAGTTGTGCAGCCATCACTGCCTGACCTGCTTGATGAACTGCAGCTAAATTAAGACCCTTGGGGAAATCTGCTGGAGGCAGCAACAGCTGTAAATGGGGATGACTTTGAGTGGTGCCTTGTCATTTAATGGGATTCTCTTTGCCTTGGGACAGACTTACTTTTTTGCCCCTGAGACAAAGATGTTCCCTCAGGAAGGGGAACTGGATCCCTTCCCCTCTCTCAGGGAGAAATTCTATAAGGAAATAAAAAGCTAATAGGGCTTGTTTCCTTTGAGCATCTGCAGAACGGCGTACCAGGTGGCAGTGAGAGTTTATGCAGCAAGGGGGGGCAGTTGGCTGGTCACAGAGAGCACAAGTGCCATCACAGAGGAAGGAAACAGCATAGAAAGAACAAACCAGTCATTCAGAGAAGGAAGGCAAAAGCATTCACATGGTGCCAGGAAGATTTTCACTACTATTACCAAAGCCCATAAATATACAGGCAATTAAGACAGAGAAAAACAGAAGGTTCTTCTCTCGCCATAATTGCACATCTACTGCCTGATGTACTCTTCCTAATTGCCAGAGATTTAAAAAAGAGCTGCTCATGAACAACGATCTGCTCATATCCTTTTCACTAGGAGCAAACGTGATGGATGGGAGCAGCCAGGTGATTAGCTAACATCTACCTCTCAGCCCATGTTCACCTTCCTCAGCCACTGGCCTCCAGCTTAACGTTTAGCACTAAAATCCAGCTCAGTTAAGTCAGTGCTACAGTCACTCTTTCTTTTGCATTACAAACATAGGCAGAGAACAACAATTATGCAGGTCCATAGGGATAGAATTACACACAGATTATTTATGCACATAGGTAGTTCTGCCCTCATCCAAGCATAAATGCCCTAGACAGTATATGCAAGCCCCAGAAGACTGTTGTACAGGCAGACATATTTGTAACTGCAGCTGAAAACATCTGGTAAGGGTGTTCACTGGGTGATAAAGTCTGGTTTAAAATTTCTTACTGGAATGGCTATGGTCTCCATTGTCCTAGATGTGCAGGTCCCTTTAAAGACATGCCTCACTGAAAATAGAGTGAAGCACACAAAGGCACACCTCTTCCCAATGATGGCAAGAGTCACGTACAACTCCAGTTTAACTCTATTTTGGTTGTTATGACAAGTTTAACAAGTGTCGATGGAAGTGAATAAATTCAGCTCATCTCAAGGTACTATTACAGGCAGGTAGAGTTTGCTCAGGGAAGGGCTTGGTAATGGATTTGAAGTTTTGAGTAATTTCCTAAGCACCATGACTGTAATTTGAATTGGCAGCAGTGTCAATTCCAGATGTAGTGACAGTCGGCTAAACAATGCAATGCAGGAATAGCTCAGCAAGACAAAGAGCTGCTTCCAAAATAGTCAGTTGAGAAAAAACATTACTATTCTCTGTCAAGATGTGAGATTAGCATTCAGAGGTGGTGCAAAAGGCCAAGATCTAATGATTAATCAGGAAACAGGACAACCAAACAGAAAGAAACATGAATGTCTGTCACTGCGAATGTGTGATCTGTCTGCATCTTGCAAGCTGAACACAGTTTCAGTGTCCGCCTTTGAAAGAGATGAGCAGAATTAGAGGAGGTCCAAGGCAGGAGGCACAGGCACTGGAAAGCACAGAGCGGCCTCCCTGGGAAAAGAGATTGAGTCAATCTTGAGAGACAGCCCAGGAGGAACATGAAATCGGTCTGCAAAATCACCACTGGGGTGGAGAAGGTGAACACAGTGTGGTTGTTACCTCCTTCTTGCAGTGTGAGAACAGGTTCATCAAGGAATATATTCAGGCAGTAGGTTTAAAATAAAACAAAACAAAAAAAAAAAATGCAATGTGGTGTTATTGCAGAGAACTCATTGCTGCTGAATGGTAATTTGGCTAGAAATAAAAATTATTTCAGCAAGTAATTTGTCAAACTCATGGAAGGAAGAACCCTGGGGCTGCACACAAAAGGATGCAGGTGCAGTGTCTGCCAGAGGAGCTAGCTCTCAGAGCCCCAAATCAGTGTGAGCTGGGAGAGCAGAGTGGGCAATGTCCCTTGGGCACAGGTTTCTTACCCTGCATTTTTTGATTTCTGCTGCTGGTTCAAAACACCAAACAAGGTGGCTTCTGAATCAACACAGTGATTCTTGTGGTCCATTAGAAAATCCAGGTAATAAGTGTACAGAATTTCAGACATTACCTGTGTATTTTCCATGGAGCTTGACATTTGTTTTGAAATGTGCCAGAAGCCTGGGAAAAAAATGTTGTGTTTAAATATGCTTTTAAATTTAAAAGGTGTGAATGGGACAACCAACATAATTATAACTCTGCCATTCTGGTACTGTTTTCAGGTAGAATAATAGAAAAACTGATATGGGATTTCATTAATAAAAAATTAAATAAGAGAAATGTAATTAATGCCAATCAAAATGGATTTATAGGAAACAAATCCTGTCAAACTAACCTGATATATTTTCTATGAGATTATAAAGTTTGTTGGGAAAAGTAGTAGTGCAGATGTAGTTAGACTTTTTAAAGCAGTTGGTTTTGTGCCTCATAGGAGCTTGATAAAGAAATTAAAATAGTACAAAATAACTCGCTGTGTATTAAATGTGTGAAAAACTGGTTAAATGGCACTTTGAAAATACAGCTGCAAGTAGGGAATCATTACCACAAACATGTAGTATAAGAATTCTGTGCAGATTGATTCTTGGTCCTGTCATAATATTTTTATCAATACTAGTGAATAAGATGTAAAATCACCTGAAGGAAAGTTTGTTGGTAAAACAAATGAAATCTGCAGACAAACCATGAAAAAGGGTAAGGTCATAGATGGAGAGCAGTTGCAGATTGCTTGTTAAACATAGTTTAAGAAAGTAGGACATGTTTTAATTTGGTGAATTATGAAACACTGTATGAAGGCATATGAAAGGATAGTTGTAGCTCACCATGCTTTTAACCAAAAGGAATCTATTCTGGAAAGCTGCAATTGTGAAAAATTATGCCAGTAGTCAGCTGAAAGTGAATCCTTGTGCAAAACTATGCCAGAAGATGTAGTTTGGAGGCTTGCAAGTGTAAACTGGGCTATCTCAGGTGGGAACTAGTGAAATAATATACGACATCTGTACTTGACACAGCTACTGTAATACTGCTTGTGGTTTTAGTGTCCACAGTTAAAGAAAGCTACTGCTAAATTGAAGAAGTGTCTTAGAAACTAGACATGGAACTGATGGTAATGCAAGGGGCCATGCTTCACAGTCTGAGATTCCTGGAGAAGAGCCTCTTCAATTTATCTATGGAAAACCTAAGGGTTTGCAGTTTTTAAATACCTACTTAGAGAACCCAAGTTTAATAGGAGGGCACTTCAAGCTAGCAAACAACGTATAAAACGATCTAGTGGCTGGAACATGAAGCTAGGCAATTTCACACTAGAAATGAGGCAGAAGTTTTTTCAACAGTGAAGGTAATTAAACATTGGAACAATTTACCATGGGAATGTGGTAGATTCTCTGTCACTGGCAATTTTAAAATCAATACTAGCTCTTTCTTCAGAACATATGTTCTATCCAAGCATGAATTAATTCAGGGTAGTCCTATAAGCTGTGTTATTCAGGAGGTTGGAAAAGTTAACTTTTCCTTCTGGCAGTATAGTCTCTATTTACTTAACTGTTGGGTAGTACCTTCCCCCCCTCCCTTTTTTTTATTTTTTTTTTTCCCCATGGGTCCTTTAGCATTCTTACATAAATGATCCAAAAGTATTTCTCATTCTGCTTGGTTTTTGAACACAAGAATAGAATTTATTTTCCCCTAGGGTGGGTTTGTTTACCACCTCCAAGTTTGGAATATGAGATTATCCTCATTGATCTTGGTTTTGGCCAAGATGTCTATATTGATATGGGTAAATTCTCCTACCCCCTCAGAGTGGTGAGACCACATGCAAATGGCCTGTTCCCTGTTTGCAATAACCTCCAAGGTGTGCCTGATGTCCTCACTGCTGGCACAGGCCACTTCCACACCAGTCACCACCATGCTAATAGTTTAACAGCACAGAGTTGACCAGTGCCTTTGCCTTCTTGATTATGGAGTACATTTCAAGCCTGTGCATCTAGGGTTTTTTTTTTGTTTTTACAGCTTGTTAGAAAAACCATTCAGAGGTGGTGTTTTGTTAGAGGTTGAAAGCTTTTTGTGGAAAACAGTAGATTTTGATGAACATTTTCACAGGTATAATTCCGAATAGTGGCTTTCTCAATTGGTTTCAGTAATGCTGATCCATCTCTTCGCAGTAGCATAAACATATTTGATTAAAATGCTTTGATAGATTTCTGTTTGACTTTTATACTAAATATTATACATTACATTTTGTATTTCATGTTGTAATGATTTGACTTCATCCACATACACCATGCCAATATTGTTAAAATGAAGCAATCCATCATAATTCTGATAAAATATTTCATTTCACTCTAATTTTGATTTTTAGAGCTATGTTTTCTGGAGAAACTTCCAAAAATTAAGCTTTCAGCTTGATTTGGGATTAAAAACTGAATTTACAGGACTTCCCACAAAGAAAGTGGCGTTTTTGGAGAGAGGGGGGGGAATGTGCTACATCTAAGTATACATTGCATGTTGCAGTGGCTCTCATATTCATACTTTAAGTTTTGCTCTGACCTCTCAAAGTAGGTTAGTTCCACTTGCCTACTGTCAAGGGTAGGGTTCAGCTTCAGTCTGTAGGCACTTAAATGCCGGTATAATTTAGTAAGGTACCTACACTCGTACCTTTCTGGTTCTTTCTTGCCTATGTGTTTAGTCAAGTCAACTACAAAGACAAACCAGATAGCTGCATTTGCTCAGCAAAATTGTTCTCCAGACTCTGCTGCTGGTATAGACCAAGGGCTTGATTGAGTTGCCTAAATGTAGATATTTGGAGGCACTTCAGTTGTCTGAAATTGTAAAGAGCTTCACAGATGACCTGGATGACAATGTCAAGGGACTTTTGAAAGCCTTGCACTCTGTTCTCTGATGGTGATTCCCTCCTGTTGCTAAGTGTAAAAAGGAATGTTACAAGCATCATCCACAAAATTTAAGTAGCTTTTGGTTCTTTTAGTTCCTTCAGCTCTATAGTATCTGCCTTGACAGAATATGAGGTGCCCCTTGATGATAATTGAGAAGATGGTAAAATGAGAAGAAAAGAATTGCCTAGTTTTTCTTTATTCTGCTTTTCTTTTCAATGCTGTATTTTATCAGTGCTTAGGAACAATCACAAAAGTTTTTTGAGCTGCTGCTCAGCTTGGGAAAACACTGTTAGAGTTGGAATCCAGAGGAAGGCTGTTGAATATGGTACAGGTATTTCTTGGGGTTGATAAGAATGATACCTGAAAGGATACACTCCAAAGTTGGATACCTTACAGCAGTAAATAAAATTCCAACCTAAACTTTTTGCTATTGAATACAAAGTCACCAATCAACAAACTTAAGACATTAATTTCTTAATTTCTACTGTTCCATCAGCTGTACCTGCATCATTGTGACAAGACCCTCAACTACCATGCACAGTTGTCAAGGAAACCTTAGTTTAAACAAGGGAATCTAGCCAACACCACCAAGAATTCTGAACCCAAGAAAGGACAAATACCAGTAATTCTGCACCTATATCTATAATAACAATTAAATGTGCACTGTATGGTAGCTTGACACTGAGGACAACTATCATGGAATAGGCCACATTCCTATTCTCCAAAACAGATTGACTGTGTCTGAATTGCTTGTAGGGAATGGGTTTGTTGGGAGTGCTAACCCGTAGACATGACTGGCATTGTTTGGCATAGTGTTGGTTGGCATGGACCAAAATTGTGCCAGGAACCACTCTAGCAGTTCAGCAATGCTGGTTGCTCCAGTGTTGGGAAATGTTCCTGGACACTGTTTCGTTTACTACCGGTGCATAACTAAGGAAGCCAGCTCAGAACTTTGTTATTGCTGTTGATCTTGCATAAAAGGGTATATCAGTGATAAGCAGTAACATAAAACTAATAGATGGGAGAGTATAGAAATAGGCAATGTTTTCATCTGGATTTAATTATAAATCCTCTAGCACTTAGTACGTGTATTCTCTCAGTTGGTTGAACTGGCATCAGGACCAACTGCTGTTTGCTGTAGATTGGGCAAGGGAGGAGATCAGCCCAGTTCTGTTCTGCAGCTGTTGTTCCTGAAGCTCATTGCTTGCATGCTATTTGTTTGCAAAACGTGAGATGGGGAGGGGGTTATGTTGGAGCTGTATCATAATTAGCCCATTCAACTTTCAAAGTTGAGCCCTGGCCTTTGCTTCCATATAGTTGCCCAAGAAGGATTATGCTATCAACTATTTTTGAAGGACTTTCTTTTGCAGGGTTATGTCTACCTAGTGGATTCTTTGTCATACAACAAAGGGGTTTTTTTTCTTTGTAATTCTTTCATTTTTAGACTGAAGCTCAGTCATTCATTAATTGTGAGGCCTCTCTACATGTAATTTAAAAGAACATTGACTGTCTCTTCCCTGTAATAAAATTTTACTCTGTTTTGGTGGTTTGGGTTCATTTTTTTCCAAGTTTGATCTGCAGCTTCTATTCAGTGGACTCTGACAACCATCCTATATGGCTAATTGCATGATAGGAATATCAGCATATTATGTTGGCATCTTTTTCTGAGTTAATGGATTGAAACTCAGGGTGTGCAGAGTGCCCAAGGAGGCTGGTAGATCACAGGTGTCTGTGATGCAGGGTGTTCATCTGAGCCTACCAAAGTGATTTACTCCTCATGCTTGTTTGCACAGATTTTATTTTTAGCCTTCATCTTTGAATTGCTGTAAGAATTTAATGAGAGACTGTGTTTTTCTATAAATTTAATTCTGAGTGCCAAGTTGAGGCAAAAGCCTTTATTTAAGCCTATGCCTCAGAAAAAATACCTTTGCAGCTTTTTTTGGGTACAGGCTTGTTAATGAGCATCTGCATGGGAATGTGGTTAGTACTTAGTTTCCTAGAGAAGAGTCCCATTTGAGTTCTCTGGATTATGTTATTGTTGGCCAGATATGGAAATGCTTCTTTCTTGAGGGTGCTGCTGACTAGATGGCTTATAAGACACCTCTGTGGTACACAGGGCTAAGTGCATTTTGACTTCTGTGCTTTTGGGGTAGTCAGTTCATCTGACTGTGCATGCTCCTGAAGGTGGTTGAGTGGTTACCAATCCCCTCTCACAATATTGAGCTTGGAGCAAGCTTCAGAGAAATGCATTGGAAAGGGAAGACTGTGTGATATGGAAAGCCAGAAGGGGTGAGGTGTGCCAGAGTCACAGCAAGCACTTGAGGGGGGGGATATATTTAAACATTTAGCCACAGTTGCAGGAAGGAAGTCTCAGACAGGCTAAAGCAGAACGCTTGTTAATTGCCGATTTTCTGGGCATTCTAGCATACAGACACTCGCTCCTGTCTTGTTATTTGTTGAAGAGGAAAAGGGGTTGAAAAAGAAAATCCATTTATTTTTCTATGTGTGCTTTTAATTGTCCTTCCCGAGACAGGCTTTTGCAGTCACATGTTCAATCTGTCGCAGTTCTTCTGACAACTAAGGCTCTTATCAGAATGCACCAGCTCTGAAGGGGACAGGTGAAGGGGTGGTACTGCCCACTACATCGTGGTCTTGGGGTGGATGGACTCTGTCAGACAAACTTGGGGTACTCGTAAGGTTATTTTTAGTCTCTCAGCCTGGAGGAAGAGACGTCTCCCTCCGGTGGCACTTTGAAGTGTGACTCCCATGCTGGTGAGTTTCCGTGGTTTGATGCCCTGTCTCCCACAGATCAGCTCCTGGCTTTTCCGAGATTTTTCCTTGCAAAGGAAGCACTGGTCAAAATATTGTCTTGGCAGTTTAGGAGCTGACATTCTCTCTTGTCTCATGGGGAAGAAAAATGAAAAGGGAAGTTGTACCAGTCTACTGCTGTGATGGTGATGGAGGATAGCTGGGTCTTCACTGTCTGTTTAGTTTTTTATTTTCTTGGCAGTCATGCTCTTGCTTTTAAGCTTCCTGCCAATGCTGTACCAATGTGGCTGTAGACCACAGGGTGCTGAGGTGAATGTGACTCCCTCAAGAGAGGGATTACTTATATGTGCACGTCTCCACTGATGTTTCTAGCAGTGATGGCCACAATGCAGAGATACCCAGCCTCTTTTGAAATTATCTTGTTTCTGCCTTGACTGCAGCAGCAGGAACACACTGGGAATTAAACCACCCTGCTCTTCCATTGTGCTTTGCACACCCTGCTGCGCTTTTAAATGTGGTTAGTCTTTCATTAGTGCCACAACGTGCCAATTCAGTGCTAGACTGGACTTGTCAGCAGCGCCATGATGTGTGTGTGACAACTGTGTGTGGCCATATGTGTTGACTTACTCTTGCTAAGAGCGGAGCTCAGGCAGGCAGCAGTGAAGGTTGGTGAAGCTGTTTTCGTTGCAGTCCCTGCAGTGTTGTACATGAACTGCAGAAAGCAGTAGTGGGAAGTGGGAGCGTGTGAAAGAGAACAGATGAAATTTCTTCCCTCCTATGAGAAGAGAATTAAAGGCTGAGTGTCAGATAGCTCAAAGGAGCCTCTGCTGGGTGATTTATTCTCTGGAGGGGCTAACAAGGGCCATTTCATTTCACAGTCCTTGGGTGGAAGCTTGATCAAAGGTCTAATAACTCAGACTAAGCATAAAATAAATAGGAAGGTAGGGCCTCACTGTTTTTGGACACAATATAGGATTTCTTGGGGAAAAACAAGTTGTAAACAGTCTATCAGTGTACCATTCCTGCACATATTCACTGTTTTCTGCACTATGATTCTGTCATATGTAGTACCCTTTTTCCCTCCACCTTTCTCCTTGACATCCCCCTCTCCCTGTACATAGCTCCACTGTCCTGTGGCCTGGTGACTGCTAGGATGTTCTGGGTGACTGCTTTGGAGTTTGCGGAGCCGATGCTGTATGGCAGATAATAAACTACAACTACTAGGAGAAAGGATCTTTGTGCCTTGGTTGTCCCTATCCAGAGAATCCAAAGTTGGGGCACCCAAAATCACAAATTAATTTGGAAATATATTCCATAAGGTCTTTTTGCATTTATTTTGCTTGAGACAAAATGGACATGGTTATGTAGTCCCCCTTCACAGTGGTGTTGTGAAGCTGTTTGTGTTTCTAAACAATTTCAGGAAAGGGATTTGTATATTACATTACCAGGGTGTCACTCCCTTGGTCTGCTGGATGCTTAAGACAATGGCACCTTAAAAAGGAATGTGCTTTGATTGAATAGATTATACACATGTTTCTATCAGTCTTTGAAGATGTCTTATCTGTAATTGTCACAACAGGAGGGAATGTCTGAAGTACATTTATAGGCCTGTTTTTAGGAGTTTGTCAAAACACTTGGAAGTGTTAAAACTTACAAACATGGAGTGTTGTGGTTTGGGGTTTTTTTCCACAAAAGCAGATGGAAAAAGTTATGAAATCCCTACATTTTTTTATGAAAGAAATATTTAGGCATATGGAAAGGTTTTCTTTTGACATCACAGAGATGTTTCATTTCAGAGATTCTGAAACACTGCATTTCTTTTTTTATCAGCTCAACTGCCAAATGATTCAAAATATTTCAGCTTTTAAAATGGAACACAAACTGGTATATGTTCTTACCTGACTAAAATTAAACATGTGGTTCCTAGTAAATGTGACAATGAAATTGATTGAAATTTCCTGGAAATTATTTCTGCTATGACTTGGTAGTGTTTTTTTATTTGGCTTATTTTGTTGTGTTTATTTGTGTTTATTTCTTTAACCAAAGCACTTGATATGAGTAACTTCTGACAAAAATTTGCACAATGTGTCTGCAACTGAAAAAGTTAATTAAAAAGATATTCCATCTGAAAGGCATTCACTCCTTCCAAAAGTGCTCCCTTGCCTGACAGTTAGGAGTATCAGATATTATGGTCTTTGGAATCAGAATAGGGAACTGGCTGGGAGGTATTTGTCATGAATTTCAAATAGTTAGCATTTAGACTAAAAAAACAAAGTACTAGGAAGATGGTAAGAGCAGTATACTTTAAAATGTGCTGTCAAGGATGAGAAGATAGCCCTGATTTTCCATTTATCTCAATTTTCCTCCTAGAGGACCCACATGTGCATGCATTTTCTGTCTTGGTCTCGTTTTAAGATCCTGGGGACATTCAGATGTGTTGTGTGTACTCCCCTTAGCTAATTTATACACTGCAAGCTATCATACCACTCCAGAAGCGGTTCAGTGCTCAGGCAGCGAAAATATTACTTATCTGACCAATTGCAATTAAGCAGTACCGTTTGAATTTGGAATATAGTGTGTGTGTTGAAGCCATTTATAAAAAAAAACAACAAACCACAAACAATTTAACAAACATAATTGACAAACAAAAATAAACAAAACCAAATTCAAAGCGATGGCCCTCCAGTCATGGACAGAAGTTGAATTTGCTGGCTGCCTTATCTGGCATGAGCTAGTTGCTCAGCTGTACATACAGACATTGTCCACCAGGATTTGCATTGGGAGCCAGGAACTCATTGCTAGGCCTTCAGTTTGTAAAGAGCTTCCAACAGTCAAGATTTCCCTAATGGAAATTGCTAACATTTAGAGAGCTTTTATGAAATCTTGCTTAGTATTTAATAGAGAATTTGAGCCATCTTAGGAGAACCTCTTTCTTTTTCAGTTCTGTATTTTTAGAAAACTATTGTGTAGAGTGCCTTTTAAATTTCTGTGGAGCCTTGTCAAGGTTTTCTCCACTGCAAGCTGTAAGGTTATTCTGAAAGAGCTAGAACCAGTCTTCTGAGACACATTCTTCTCCTCTTCAGCCAGGCAAATAATTTTGTATTCCTGGTAGGTCAGATTCAAAGCTATTGATGATAAGCAAAGCTCCCATGATCTCCATGAGGCATCAGTGAAGCTATGCCTGTTTATATTCACTGGATCTGTCCCAGGGTATTTGTTTTTGTGCTCACTCTCCCATGCCATCCATCAGTATGGAACCTAACTCTTGTTTACCTATCTCTGTATGGAAACAGACAAATGCAAATTGTGACAACTGGACTTCAGGCTCTTCCTACCCTTGCCAACCATAAGTAGTATTACAGGTACCCTGCATTTTGCAGCAGCAGCAGCCTTCAGTTATTGGGAAAGGGGAACACTGGTTTTCTGCAAAGTGCTTGTCAGACCATGGCCAGAGAGAGGAGCCAGAATGTCAGGAAGGTAAGAGAAGCAGCAGCAGTCAGGCAACAGGATGCAATTAGAGATTTCGAGATGCTTGCGTGGGCCTGTTGCTGATGTATTTTACTGTCTTTCAGAACACATGAACTAGTTAGTTAAAGCTAAATGCAGATCACTTTACCATCTTTCTTGCCTGCTGTTTTTCCTTCCTTCTCCTCCTCTTTTTTTTTCTTTATACTGAACTATAGGTCTTGAACTGCTCCACTGACTTGAAGAAGTGATTTGAACTGACTTGCAGTGCTCTTAGCCAGATGCAGGTCTGTCTAGGGAACACAAAGCAGAAGTGGCAAGAAAGAAGTCTCAACTTGTTTAGCTTCTTGTAACCCACCTTTTTATGGCACTCACTGCCTCCCCTTTGTACTACTCAAAGAACTGTATCAAAGGAAATAGACTGCACTTGAGTAGCAACTGGCAACAAGCTTCTAACAAGCTGCCGCTCATGTTGATCCTACCCAAGAGTCACCTGGGCTTTGCACTTCAGGGAGCACCCCATGGGGTCTTTGGGGCAGGAGGTAACAAACTAGTCATTGGGACAAGTCTACAACTTGTTGGGAGCAGGGAGGTCACTGCAGTGTGGTGTCCCAGAGAACAAGGAGCAGGATGGCGTGTACATCAGGTGCAACAACCTAGAGAACAAGGAAGATGTGGGAGTGATCTGTAAAACACATGCCTAGTTTTTAAGAAAAACTGGTTGTGTCTTCCTTCTTCCCACAAAGCAGAGCTCTTTGACCCAGCTTGCCTGGCTCAGCAGTTAATGTATGGCACCTGGGAAATGCTTGCATTAGATAAGTATTGAATATTTTAGACTCTTGATTATTGCAGGAACAACATTTTCCTGAGGATTTTCAACTGTGGTAAAATGTCATGTTGATGCACTGGGAACTGAGGTCACCAGTTAGAACCAGGAAAAAGTCCCATTTGTTCCCCAGGTGCTTCTGTGGTCTTTAAAAGATTTATAATCTGTTTCTGCTTGGACAGTTTTGCCAAAAATGTGCAGTTTTGCTGAGTGTTGAACAAGAACTATTTTAAGAACCTCTCAAAAACTTTAAAAGCATTTTTATGTAGCGTATGCTTATGAAGGTGTGTTACTACAAGCAGCATCGACTAGGCACGGACACTCTGTCCCCCTCATTCTCCAGCTGCAGCACCTATGCTCTCCCAGCCCTGAGCTCCCCAAACCGAGCTTTGCCACTGTGGCCTCCCTTGCTCCCCGGGATATGGGTTGTCCACGTGTCTCATTCTTAGCCTACATTAGTCTAGCACTTTGACCTCAATGTGAAATAATAAGCCCCTGTGTTCAAGAGGACAGGTAAAAAACAGTACATGCTGTTTTCACTGGTGACTTCAGCTAGGTGGTTAATGCTGGGATTTGAGAAGCATTGATGAGGATGTTGCCACAACCCATGTGTGAGCCACCCTATGTCCTTTTTTTCTTGCAGATGGAGAAAAAACTTTCTGACTTGACAGCATAAAAAGAGGGTTTTTTTCCGGGGGGAAAAATTATATAGAATTATGTCACATCAAGAAAAACACAATGATTAAAATAACTTGCTATGAATATTCATTCTCAGCTTGGCAGATGGATGAAGTGGGCTGAGCATTTGCAGAATATTGCTAACTGAGCTCTCTTCCAGAGAATAGCATTTCAAAAGAATTTCCGATTAGGTCTGTTGGCCAAAACTAGAAAGGATTTTTCTCTTCCTTTTTTCTTTCTTTGGCATTCTGAGCTTCTACCTTCCTGCCGAAATCAGTTTCTCTCTAATCACAGTTTTGGATACTTCTGAAGCCTCACACAGAGGCCTTCCAGATGGGTTTATTGCAGTAAGAAGAGAAATATTTGTTATCATTATTATGATGATTACTATTATCATTCTTAACTCTTCCACTGCATTGTCATGATTGTCCTGAAGGATCTCCAATTGGTTTGCAAACAACTTTTTTTTCCTTCTGACCTTTGACACAGTCATCTCTAAAGAAAGAGCCAGTATTTATTTAATAGCTTTGTGCTAAGGAAGTGGGGAAATACGCATTGTACACGTTTTGCAGTTAAAGAGGTACTTTACAAGGAAGAGCGAAATGACCCCAACTGGAATTTAGCTGTATTTGTACCCAAGGCAATGTGCAAGATGGAATGGGTACAGTAACGAGCAATGGGAAGCAGTGTTGTACCTCCTTGGTATGTCACAGTGCCCCCTAGTAGCAGTTTTGATTAATAATCAGTACTGACTTCAAAGGAACGTTGCTTTTTATCAAAATCTTGTTACTGTTTCAAGTTCTGTCTTCAACAAACCTGGCTAAAAAAAAAAAAAGATCTGTGAGAAAAAATATTGAACGAAATGTCTATTGTACTGGTTTATTTTCTTTTGGTGGTGGCTTGAAGGAAAAAACAAATACAATTTTGAAAACTGAAATATTTGGGTTTTGTTAATTTTTCTTAGATTCACTTTTTCACATAACCTGATGCTGTACAGTCTGAGAGAGTTAGAGGTCCATCAAAACCAGTGTCTCTCCAGTGAGGTACCTTATGTTGGGAGTCAGGCAGAAAGCTGGCTTGCTTTGCTGTCACAAATACAGCAAGTCCATGTGTTCTTTGCAGTCTATTGGAATCCCTACGAGGTGATTTGCCTGGCATATGATGGCTGCTTTGGGATTGTGCAAGCAAGTCACAACATGTCTAATGCTCTAGCTTGCACCCTGCATAGTGCTTTTTCTAGGAATGTTTCTTTTTTATGGATGCTGCAGTATACAATATTTCTGAGCTGAGTAGGCCAGTAGCTCCTTAGAGACAGATAAGATCCAGGTATCACAGTAGAGCACCGTTTTTCCCAACCATATGTAATTGCAGAAGGACTTTGCTCAGTTTGCTTTCCAGAGCTGTCAATACAAGTAGGCAGCAGGTGTGAGACAAACCTGGAGGCACGTACTGTTTTGGATAGAAGATGTAGAGAAAATATGATCATTCAGGAAAAGGGCAGAGAAATGCACATGCATAAGTGAAAGAGAAATGCCGCAAGCAGGGCTGTGCTTTGGAGTGATTTGTTACTGTCCCAGCAATAGCTCTGGTTTCAACTGAGCATGATCTCTGCTGAGAAGAGGTGGAATCTAATCATGATGATTGATAATTCCTTAAGAGGTTCTCCAGTAGGTATCAGACTTAGGATGCAGAAAACTGCTCTCTTTTGGGAGAACAGACAGGAGCAAAATGCCTGGCTCAGAGGGTCTCTCAACTCACTTCAGGTTCAGCCCTTGAACCAGGGTGTTTCATTGCTTTGGAGAGTAGAAACAATTGTTTGAGGGCCATCCAAAGGAGGCCTCTGGCAGGTTGATGTGTTAAAGCCAGTGCTCTGGTTTAATAAACTTAGTACCACTTGTACACCTCTCCAGCAAATGGATAGTGACACGCAGTGACCAAGCTTTGCCGGCAGTGTTGCCCAAGGCTTTAATTGCTTTGCACATAAAGTTATTTGTCTCCCCATCAAAAGGGCTGAAACCACATTTAGGGAGTAATTACAAAGCTGCCAGAGGGACCGGTGTTTGCCATGCCAGCCAGGCTGTGATTTATCAGTTCTGCTTGCTTTTTGAAAGTGAGCTTTCCCCTCACCTCTTCCCATCATCCTGTGCATCAACGGCTAAAGGCATCGATATTCCCCAGTTCCCTCCTATACTATCTGTGTGGAATATCTCTAGCACTTGTAAAGAATCGAATCCCGTGAGTTCAGTTCTGAATGTTGCTCTTATTCCTTCACTCCTGAAGTTGTTTTTTTTTAATTCCTTTTTTATTTCACTTTTATAAAGTAAATTGTTGTTAGGATTTTCAGTGAGATTTCATTATGATATTTGAGGAGACTCTTTATTTGCTTTGTATGGGCTCTTGATTCACCTATACCTTTTATAGCAACAAATGAAATGCCTCTGCCTCGCTCATTGGGTCCATAGGGGTTTTCTCTGTTGTTTCCTTGTGAAATGTAAGAAAATGCAGTGCATTTGGCATGAAGGTTTACCTATCATGATCTACTGTTCTAGCCCTGGGTTCCCTGCACACAGCTCCAAGTGACCTCCTGTTTTCGCCTGTATCCCCCTGCTTCCCTCCCCCTTTTGATTGCTACTCAAATCCATCCTTCGTTTGTTTGTTGGGTTGTTTTGTTTTGTTTTGGGTTTGGTTTGTTTGTTTTTATTAGTTTTTTTTGTAACACTAGTTATAAAAGAGGACCTAAGTATGTCCTCTGCTAACCCAAAGGATTTTTGGGGACTCTAGCATATTCATGTCAGTGGAATGAAAAACTTGCCCCAGCAGAAGTGTGATATAAAGATCTCTCCCAAGATCATGTAGAAATCATAAAATGCAGTGATGAAAGGAGCTGGATGGACTACTCTGAATATTTACCTGATTTCTAGAAATGTCCAATGAAAGAGACTCAGACATCTCTGCCTCAATACCATACTGTAATGCTGTGCTACCCAAAGAACTGAAAGCCTTTTCCTAATTTCCAAATAAAATCTTTTGGTTTGTACACTAGGCTGATTTTTTTTTTTCTCTTTTTTCTCTTACCTGTGGCTGTACTGGACACAAAGATTATTCTCTTTGCAATAGGCTTCCATATATTCCAGGACTATTAGTTCTGTAGCCTTCTCTGTTTTAAATTAAACAAATATGTTTTTGCTGGCTGATCTTCTTGCGTGATGTTTTCTAAATGCAGGGGTTTTTTTCTTTTCTTTTCCTTTTTTTTTTTTTTTTTTTCTGTGCTCTGGATTTATTCCAGTTGATCTGTCTTTCCTGAAGTCTGGTGCCTAAAACTGAACAGTAGTTCTCCAGCTAAGGTTTTGTCATAACTGTATGAATCTTTCAAATTACATTTTCCACGTCCTGTACATTTTTCTTCTCTTAACATGGCATGTGTTTTCTTTACCACATTGCTCTGCTGGCTCTTATTTAGTCTGTGAACTGCTGGATGCTTCAAGTCATTATTGCAGCACTACTCGCTAACGAATCAGTAGCTCGGTGTTCTTCTATCTATAAGGTAATTCCCCACTTAGACTATATTTCTGTGTCAGATTTCACCTTGCTTGTTTTGGACCACTTCTACCATTTGCCAGGATAAATTTGAGCTTGGTTTCTATTCTCCTGAGAGAATAAAAGTAATTTCTTTCAGCTTAGTGAATACATACAACAGGTGTATGTATTCAGAGAGCCACTGAGTGACAATAACGTGATCTTGATCCTGTGTTTCTCCCACACATCTTAGACTAGTAAAGCCATTCTATAAAGAATAAGTATGATATATTTTTAAGGGGAACCAAGACAATTTTGTATTTTCCTTATGTTTCTCTGGGTTGGCCTTGCTGAGGCTGGATTTCTTTCTGCTGACAAGATACTTTTGTAGCTCAACTAATTTCTTTAGCCAGTCCATGAACTACGTTGTTTTAAGGATTTCCTCATTTCACCTCCTAGATTCGTACATACCTTTGACTAAAATTATTTTTTCCCCTTGTTTTTTATGAATTAGGAGAGGGATTTAATTCTTAAAGCTTCTTATGTTCCTTCTTTTTCAACTAGTTCTCTAGTTTAAAAAAACCCTTTCAAAAAAATTGTACCTTGTGCTTTTTTTTTACATGTATTTTGATGTGTGTATGGAATTCCTGAAGGATAATGGGCCTGTTTGTGGGATGGTCATTGTTTTTCAGTGCATCAACAACAGTTGCTTTACAAACAGTCTTTTGTCTTTCATGTCTGATTGCACTGAAAATAGTCTCCTGTCTCTGTGAGCTCTGGAGTCAGCTGTTCTAAGTGATAATTTACTTAACACATCAAGAAATTATTTTTCTAAACTGTCACCCAACATGACACCTGACTCATTTTTGTAAGCAGATAACCAAAGTCATCCATTTTTTCCTGCTTTATTAGACTGATTACTGCTTTGATGTTCATCAACATTATGCATTTAGTATTTTTCTGTCCTCTTGATCAAGAAGATGATGATGTAACCCTGCTAGTATAAGGATATTTTTATATTTGGGGCTTTTGGAGTTTACTTTATGAACATTTCAAAACATTATCTCACTGGATTCTGTGGGGGTGCAGCACCTTCACCTCTTCAGCCTTGTACGTCCTTCATATACAGTTTGAAACCAAGGTTTTATTCTATTATCCAGCATTCTCATTTACCCATAATTGTTCAGAATCTTTTGCAATGATGTGTACACAAATGATCATTTTTAGTCTTGGCCCAGAGCCTAATTTTATTGAAATGCTCTGTTGGAAGTCCTGTTATTTTTCAGAATTTATTTCTGCTGTTTATTCTTGTTCCCAGATAACAGTTATCTCTCCATAACTGACATCCCTAGCAGATGTCTTTCTCTGACTTGAGTGCCCCTTAGCACCAGTGAGGTTGCCTTAGCTTAGAATTTAAGAAAATCCCCTCCAAACTATATTAATTTCCAGAGGCACAGTCAAGGTCTGCTGTAGTTAAGATGGAACCCATCCTGAGCCCTTCCTGTCTGTGAACACACTCTGCCTGAAATCCATGCATTGCTAATAGCATTTATACCTTTCCTCTCTGTTTGAACTTTTTCTCCCTGCAGAGTCCGGCCAATTCCAGCCGTTTATGCAAGGTAATATGGTGCCCATGAAATATTTCAAAGAAACTTGTTATAGAGACTTAGAAGATGTATTTTAAATTTAATTTACTAGGGTCTCTCTCTTAGGCAACCATGTATTGCTGCAAGTGTATGTCATGACCAAGCACCTCTCATCTGTGCTCCTTGGATATTGGTCTAGATGTTGGCAGAGTGCTACGATTTCTGCTCTCCCTAATCAAGGTACTTGAGGGTTCCTTTAGTCATCATCTGGAGCTTGGTCAGATTCTCCTGGCACCACAGCCAGTACCTGAGCACCTGCACCCCATGCAAGTATAATAATAACAACAACAATAATAATAATTTATTTTTCAGCAGCTGTCAAAACCATTACCTCACACATTTTTACTCTTAAAGGGCAAGGTAGTCCCTTCTCTAAGGACTTTCTGCCCACACAGTCCTCTGCTCCAACTGAAAAGCATGCTTCTTCTTTGCTGCTTTACCTTAAAATGTGGAGCTAAAGGGTTTTTTGTGCACATCTTTTTTACTTTATTTAGTATTGAGGCATTATTTTAAGTGGAGCAATACAGCAGCCTCTTCTATTCCACCTCTAGCTCCTCCACAGCCCAAAACTTTTTTCACTCTTTCCACAGTAGTTTTCAAGTGGAAATTTCCTGTAAGACATTATGATCCTTCCCAGGTACTGCTGCTGTAACTGAAAAGGATTGCTTTATGGGGATGGAGAAGGTCCTAGGGAAGCAAATATGATGGGTGCATTCGTGGATAAGCAGTTTGCACCAGGTATAAATTGACTGCAAATGTGTCAAGGTCACAAGAGTTGATGTGCTGCAAAATGAGAGGTTATGTCTATGCCATTGTTTGCAGATGCTGTAGATATTAAGCTGACATCTCTAACAAACTCTGATCTGTAATCCTAGGAACTGGTGTAAATAGGAAAAAAAAAAAAAAAAGGCAAGACGGTGATTATAATGAGTAATAGGAAAGAAAATACAAGAGAGAAACATATCTGTATTTTCAGGTGCTGGAAACAGGAATTCAGAGCTCAGTTTTAGCACTAAATCATTACAGTGCTCTCATTTTTCTCTGCATTTCTCAGTCATAACACTTGCCAGTGCAGCCTTAGGCTAACCTGGCACCAGTAAATTTGGCATAAACACTGAACAACCATCTTTAATCTGGTTTATGGGGAAATTCAGCAGTATTGTGCATTATCTCCCTACCTCTGGACACTCTCTATCAGGGATAGAATGGGATAGACCAAGTTGCTGTAGCCATTAGAGAACTGGGCTATAGTCACAGTTCTGCCACTGACATCCTCTAGTGCCCTTGGAAATGTCATGTTCTCCCTGTGGATTTCTATTTCCTCTTCTAAAACAAGGTAACAGTCATTGGTGACAGCCACTGAGCTTCATTTTGGAGATGGCTTAAAGCATTCCATAAATGCAAAACACTATTTTATTTAATTTTTTTTAACTATTTATTAGCTTGTAACTGGACCCCTTCCTTCACACAAGTACATAAGTCTCATTTTTCTCTGTTCTTTGCCCCCTTAACTTCTTATGCTCTTTTTCTGTTGGCTCCTATTGCTTTGTCTGACCATGAGATGTATTATTCAAATGCCCTCACACTCATCTTATTGCTAATTATATATTAAAGAGGTTCTGACTTAATTTTTGTTCACTACAGAATCTTAGTGCAGCCATGACACTGACAGAGAGAGCTGCTGGAGTTCTGAAAGAACTTGTGCAAATGGCACTTCTCTTTTTGGTTTGTCAGTCTTAATAGAATATTTGATGAGCCAGTAATAACCCCAGCTTCTTACGTGCAAAGTTTGGGGGAAATGAGGGACTTGTACCAGCTGTCATTTATTAATACATGTTTGCAAAAAGAACATTTTCTGTAGAATGTTTTCCTGTGAATGATGATACTTTCCATCAGGCTGGTCCATATGAATTCTTTGAGGCAGGCAGTTTGAAGGATCCCTCATTGTTAATTTGTGTGGGTTTCATTGGATCCTGGAGAAAATGGTTTAGAGGGATCCCAACAGCTCATCTACTTCATCTGCCTCAATGTGCAGAAGTCCGTGGGTTGTTCTGCTGCCAATGTATGAGTGTTGCTTAAGATGTCCCATGATTACTACAGTTTGAAACATGGAGGATGATTTGAAGTATACACTACTTTTTTAATAAATTTGTAGGTCTGATGTCCAGAAAAGGCTCTTGTATCATCCAGACCTAGCACTGATATTTTCATAGATCAGGGCATTTTACTGCTTCTGAACCCAGTATTTTGGCTTAGATTTGTTGTTATGGATAGCGTGCATTCATAAGAAATGGTGGATGTTCAGCATGGCATGTTCATTGGATTTTGCCTGATCATTTTTGGTCTTTCGGTGTGGAAAGTCATGCTTTTTGTTCTCTGCAAAAGTCGGAACTTAAGAACATAATTTTGGCCACCATTTTTTGTAATCTTGGCTGCACAGTGATTCTGTGTCTGGTGAACATCACCAGCTGTTGAGATGCTGTAGTGATGGATGTGGCATAAGGACCTAAAGAATACAAAGGTCGCTGAATCCAGTGACATACTGAACCACAGATGAGTCTTTCATTTTTCACCTGCTTTTGGAATATCTGCCCTGACATGCAAATTACACTGTATCTTGCATGTTGGGGAATCAGGATAGCACAGGCAAAGCCTGTGATACCAGGAAATGCCAGAGGCTATAGCAGCAAACTTTCTTAACAAATTTCTTTTCTTTCTAAATTGTACCTAGGTTTTATCTTGCTTTCTTTCTCTAAGCCTTATTGCTGTCCCCAGTTGGCCTGGCAGAGATTATGAAATGTCCAGAAGAGTTTATGGTGACTAGACTGTCAGTGTAGTTCTACTGTGGTGCTAGAATATGCAGATAAATTGTGAGATTAATTCTGAATTTAGAGCTCAACTTTCTCACAATTGAGTTCTTTGATCTTGAAGGTATACAGTGAAGCTATCTTCTACCTTAGAAGCACAGGGCAACCAAAATATTTTTGATGCCTAGAACACACTGCATGTATCTTTGGCATCCAAGTAAATAGGCAAAGCAACAGCTCTGTCATGTTACAGTCAAAATTCCTGTTCCATGCTTTGCTAAATATAGAGGACACCAACATCTCCAGCTCTCAAATCAGGTCCACATTGCTTCTGTGAAACCTTTCTTGTTAGGGACAACTGGGTTTTTATTTAAACTCTCATTGTTTTCTTTTCATTTGTTTTATTTATTTTGATTTTTAAATTTTATTGAACTGGTAAATAAATAATAATCTTGATGTATATCTGATAGAGAGCAGATTAAAAATTAATATAATGTAACAGTCAAAATAATGGATCTAAAGAAAATGTTCTGAGATTATCACAATGAAACACTTGAATGTTGAGCCATCAGACATTTCATTGAAGTTGCACTTTCCATGGAGAGGTCTGATTTTGATAAAAAAATTGAATCTAAACTGTTCTGGCAGGTTGTTTGGTTGTTTTTTTTTTCAGTGGTTGGAAACTCACATTTACAGGAAGAGGGTAAGCATTGCGTATAGACTTGAGGACAAACTAGAGCTAAATGAATGTTACTGGATTTGTTTAAAAATCTGACTCCTAGTGCAGCATACCTGTGCTACTGGCACTCTGTGGCATGACAGTTTGTAGCATCACACAGTTGTTGTATGAGATGCCTGCAAGGTTGTATCAGGGCAGCGTTTGTAGAGGAGATCCTCAAGGAGCAGGGAAGTAGATGCGTGATGTTTTAGCAGTGTGTGGTTTGTGATCTGCTTTTCTCATTTGATAAATATTCAACCAAACACTAGAGAGGCTGTCAGTGGTTCTGTTGTCATTGATGGTGTGAATAGATGTAAAATGGATGGAAATTTCACATGCTGTTGCTGTGGTGCTGGTGGGAAAATGCTCAACACGTACACCTGAATATGCTCTTTTCTCCCTGCCTGCTTGCTACAGGAAAAAGGGGGTTTTGTATACAGTGGTAGATGGCATGACTTAAATTGAAGTTAAAGGCATTGTGGGCTATTTTTGTGTATTCTCATTTGGCTTTAATTACTGTCACATGTTGAATTTGCAACTTATCTGTCTGGCTAAGATTGTAAGATGTGTTACCACCAGACTTCTTGCTTGGTATTACCTTGAGAGGGATGAGTCTCAAAAACTTCCTTGCAGCTAGAATTCAGTGTCTGGCACTCAGTAGGCTCAAATCTCTTGTATGACTTACAATATTGTCACTGTAACTTGTAGCTGCCTGCCTGCCTGCCTACTCCAAATGATTTATTGTCTTGCTGCTTTTTGTGTTCTCAACTTTCTTCTTACCACTAAGAGTTCATCAGTTGGAGTGGGTAAATAGAAGATCCAAAATATATTAATTTCATTCATTTGTGCCTGTTCATTCCAGGCATTTGTTCTTCCTACAAGATCAGTTTCTTGCCATCACCATTTTCTTCCATCTTATAAGATGATTGTAGTAGTGGTAATTTTTTGTTGTCAGTAATTTCAGTTCTATCTTAAGGACTTCCAGGGTGCCTGCCACAATAGTATCTCAGTTCTTGTGAATACCTCCTGAACCTGTTTTCTTTAAATTATTCATACAGGGCTGTTACAGTACTTGGAGGTGGCTAACTATCTGCCTTTTTAGCTCCCTCATCTATATAAGCTGATTTTTTCACCCCAGACCTGAAAGCAGTAAAATGCTTTGCAGCCCTTTGGGATAAAGTCTGTCTTACAAATGAATTATTATAAGAATGGTAATACATAAGAGGTGATAACATTTCTATGTTTAGTACTTCTATGGACTTTGCCCAGGCAAACTAGGGTCATTTGTAACTAAAAGCAAAAAAATGCAAATGATGTTTGGGCCATGCTGTTTTCTGTGATATTGGTGTAAAACTCAGCTGCCTGTTGACTTCAAGTTTCATTATGTTGAAGTCATCCCACGCTCTTCTGTGAAGTTCCACTGGATTTATGCTGGTGAGAGCAGATTTGGGGCCCTTAGATGAAGCCCAAGACAATTACATCTCCATTAAGAAATTAATTCAGAATTAATGCAGTTATTGTGCAGTGATTAAATCCCAAGCTGCTGTAAGAAAAACTGAATTATTGAGGTTTGCCATTTAAGCTATAGCTTGTGCAGGCATAATGAACTGGCCTTTTATATTACGTGATAAACCTTATGTCCTTAATAATCACTTGGAATTGACTTCATGTAAATAACTAGTATGGCTACAGCAATCATCTCCTGAGATGGTGCTGCTATCTTGCCAGGATTTTTCTGGTCACTGTATGTGGTTGGACCAGATGATCCTGGGAGTCCCTTCCAACCTGGTATTCTATGATTCTTTTTTACTGTGGAGGTACTACAAAACCAACATGTATGGTGTCCTAGCAGCTCAATTAATACCTTGCATAACTTCCAAATGGCTCTTTATAGATATAACAGGTTGCTTATTGTAGGTTAAAAATGTACCAGTTGAATTTGACTGTTCCCATTATTATTGTTGGAGTTTTTCCAACTCTGCAAGGAGGGATGTATAAGTTTCATGGTAGCTAAAGCTCAATAAATATGGTTTAGCAGTAGAGCAGTTTGTATTTCATCTTCTGTCAAGGCCTGGCCCAGTAATCTGTTGAGTGATGGTGCAAAGGTGTGTTCAGGTGTGGAGCACTATGCATGCATTTATAAAGGTGACTAAGGGACGTAAGGCCCTGTGGCTTTTGACCATCTAATTCCATTAGCTACATTCAACAATCAAACTCTCATAGAAATAAGTTCTGTTTTCCAGCACATGTCTCTCTGGCTGAATCTGAGGTGGGTTGGTTTGTTTTTCCAGGAAGATTACTAATTTCTGTTACTGGTTCCCATGCAATAAGGCACAGAGATGGAGTATTACTTTACCACACGTGGAAGGATGAAAGACCATCTCCTTTCCTGCCCTATAGTACTGGTTTTACTTCTCTTTTTGGATTGGAGAGTTTAAGTTCTGGCTTTCAGACAGTAAAATCAGTGGAAACAGCTGGAAGTTCAGCTCTTTTCAATTGTAAGCCATTAATTTAGAAGCTTCAATATGAACTTGAAGATCTCTTCAGCAGTTGTGTTTTTTTGGAAAATTTCAGCCTTGTGACTCATTCAGGCAGATGAAAATGAACATAATGGCTCTCCTATGTGAGAAAGAAAATACATTTTGTAGAACATCTTTTGCTTTTCCCTAGCAGGTAGTAGCAGTGCACGAGCTAGGAAAAAAACAGCATCACCTCTTCCCAAATTTAATCTTCCTTGTTTCACATTCACCGACAGCAATGCCACCAAACAGTCTTTGCCTACCTTATGTCACTGTGTTTTTACAGAACAGGATTACTCATTAATTCTTTGTGGCTAGTTGTCTTTTCTGATTCTTGACTCCAGCAAGGGCAGCTGACTCTTGGTATATCTCCAAAGGGTTAAACATGAGAAGAATAATCTCTCCTTCAAATTTCTTTGCAACTACTGGTTTCTGCTCAATTGCATGGCTTGCCTGTGCTCAAGTGCTTTCTGGAGTTTCACAGGTGCAGCTCTCGGGGTACCTATTTGTCTACAGTGTGATTATAATTACTGTTTCCTTTCCAGATCAACTAACTGCATTTGTAGCCCCTTCATCCACCTCCTTCTCAGTCACTTTCTCCTTCTCTCTTCTCTTATTGGGGTGTAAATTCCCTGAGATGCTGTTCAGCACGAATTTACAGAACAAGAAACAAATTGTTTCTGGAGAGTGCTATTTACCTTTTTTATTTTCTGCTTTGTTGGCGACGCAGAGGTTTCATTAGCAGGGAACAAAATGAATCCCAGGGACAGCAAGTAATATGCACACAAATTATATATTCAAGAAAAATGAAGAACAACCAAACCAATAACACAAACAACCTTCAAATACAAAAATAACCAAGCCCCCAGAAAGAATTCAACTGAAGTATCTACTAACAAGGGAGAAAACTGCCTTTGTGTAATCGTTCAAGATAGAATTAGCCTGTTAATACCTTGGGAACTAGAGATGCTGTAACCAAAACTACAGGGTCACTGTGCGTACCCCGTGATATATTGTTAATCCTCCAGAGTCCTAAGTCCAACTGGAAAGCATGTAAAAGCATCATTACCTTTATTTATTTATTTATTTCCAGGTATTTGTAGCTTTTTGCTCTGGCAGTAACTATGAACTTCTTTGCAGTGGGCATCTCAGCTCCAGAGTGTGTGAGATGGAGGCACTGCATGTCAGTGACTTTGTCACAACTGTGGGGCAAGCACCAAACTGGGCTTGCAGCAAGTGCTACAGGGCAGAGGAGCATGGCATTGGCAGAGTTTGGTCAGATGCAGATTCTAGAAATAAATTATCAGGTGATAATCAGAGTTGTGATTTAGTTCCTTTACCAAAGCATTTATGGGTATTCTTGCACTAAATACCTATTTCTGCACTTTCTTAACCCACGTTCAAATCTCAGTGTTCATAGCTGCAGAACAGGCATTGAGTTTCTCTGCCCTATGGTAGGTGCTTGCTGCGTGGTGTGCCAGGAGAAGAGCATCTGAGCACCTTACCTGAAACACAGCATCTGGGAACTGACTGGCTCCTTTTATGCACAAAGGATAATATCCACCAGTCTGCTGGGGAAAACCCTCCTCCCTGCAAGAGGTTCTAGCAGAGAAATTTTGAATCTGTACCTAGGATGAAGAAAAGGAAAAAAAAAAAAAAACCCACAAAGAAAACAGCCACCTTCAAGCCTGAGGGAGTGGAACTTGTTACAGCAGATAATAGGATATTTTTATGAAATGGATCAAGCCCCCTCACCTCAGGGGAGGAAGTGTGGGGTGTTGATAAGATTGTACCACACAGATGACATTTGCTAATTAGCACTATCTCTAATGTAATCATTCACTAAGAGGTTTAGCTGGGATGTGACTTACCCAGGAGAGGCAATAGAGGAAAGGGGAAGAAAGGACAGGTGAGAAGAACAGGATATAAGTAGCCATTGCCCTTCTTTAATACTGTCTATCTGTGGATCTCAGAGTCTACCTCACTTTTGATGTGTGTAGTAGCTCTGAGACATACATAAGTGTTATCCTCTTTTTACATAAGAAGGAATAAGGTATATTAATGTTGATGACTATGTCTAGGCTGCCTGGTGTGTAAGATGCTATGCTGGGAACTCTCTGGAGAACTGTGCTTAATGTTTGGTGGTACTAAGATATGCCTAAACCTGGAAGGTGTATGGATGAGACAGTTTGGTTTATACTTCAGAAGTCTTCTTAAGGGAAGATGGTTGTTCTGGGTTTATCAAAAGCAGCACACCGCTCTCATTAGAACCAATAACATGCTAGTTAGTCTTTTCTCCTAGAGCGTCCCTCTTGCATGTGGCTATATGCCAATCAAGAAGATTCACTGGGATAGCTTAGCAATTTTCTGATTAACTGTACTGCTAATCTCCAAATAAACAACCTCTGTGAGAGTCAGTGCTGCTATAACTCTGGGTTTTGTTGCAGAGATGTCACATTTAATAATGGCAAGTGGTAACACGCTAATGAATTTGGTCTCCAAACTTAGGCACTTCTTAAATCTGACTTTGTGAGAAAGGTTCTGACACTGAATTTGAGGGATATATGACTTGATTCTTCAGATATTTGAAAGTTTTTACCATTTGTAGGTCTCAACTCATGCCACAAATTCCCACTGAGAAGGTGGTGGGGTTATTTTCTAACTTTGAAACTGAAATCCGTTCTTAAGCCTACGAGGAGGCCTTCATCCTGCAATCCTGATTCTTACTTGCTTGTAATATTTTTCATCCAATGTCACTAGCAGTATTTCTGTGCACACATTTAGACTTCTCTGTTTACACTCGATTCCTGCAGAGACAGTTGAGGTAGTTGGTTTCTTCTCTCCCTTTATCACTAGTCCACTTCCCTAAGGCATCACCTTCCTCTCCAGACAAATAAATGCCTCGAGGCAAGAAGACGTCACTATCGTAGTCTTGTTTGCATGGGAAGTTGTCAGCCCTGATCTGACCTGCCTTTCCATCAGGATTATAAAGGTGACGGATAGTCAATTTCAGGGATTCATGATCCATTTTAGCACAGCGCTTCACCTTGCAGCTAAGTAATACGGCTGTGATAAAATCAGCCATAATCACTGCATCTTACTCAGCACTGCCTTAGCTGTAAATATTGCCTTTATATATAGAAAGAAAAAAAAACCTCAAGTGGAAGGAGAGAAAAAAGAAGAGAAAAGGTCTGTTGATCATGACTGACCAGCGTGTTATTTCCTGATACTGTAGGCTTTCTGAAAGAGGGGAGCAGGGCTTGGAGCTGGTAGGCTCCTTGCAGTTCAAAGGAGACAATGCAGGGTACACAGCTGAAGCATTCCCCATTAACGTGGAATGGTTCACTAGCAAAAACAGGCCTGGGATGGACACTGCTTGAGAAGCTAATGAACTTGGGAGGTGTCTCCATCTTTCTTACAGATGTTTTAAATCCTAAACAATTATCAAAACAGTCTTTTGCTTCCCTGTAAGTTCGGTCTTTTGGTTTCCTGAAGGAAGCATCATGACTGGCTTTTCTCTTTTCCAGAACAGTTTAAGACTGCAATGGAAACCCTTTTGGCCCTGAAAAAAAAAAATTAAAAAAAAAAAAAAAAAGACTCACGAATGCCTTGTGCAGCTGTTCATTCACTGTTGTCCCAGTGATCTTTGGAGCAAGATCTATCTATCATGGTTCATTTACACCCTGTGCCTCAGGGAGTCCCTACTAGAGTTTAAATCCAGATTCTTTATATTTTGGACTATATTCCAAATAACTGCTGTAGCTTTTTCAGTGACTATAAAAATACCACGTGTTGGAAGTGTTTTAATAGGTGACATATGAAAGTTCACCCTGCTGTTACGCTGTCCTGCTCTTGTAGCAAAAAGCCATCATTACCAGAACATATGTGAAGTATTTCTAGCATTGCAGCAGACACAATAAGGTCTCTGTCTAGTCAGTTGAAGTTTTCTGCCCCTTAGTTTACTCTAGTATCATACTCTAGTATGATCTGATGCTGGAATAAGTATGATGTAACACTGGCTTTGAGGGCTTTGTGCATGTCCCTAAGGGGAAACCAAAAACTAGAAGGCCTTAGGAGTTTTCCCGAAAAGAAGGATTGATAGAAGCTAAGCTGCAGGTATAAAAATGCAGTGATTTGTGTAGAGTATAGGTGAATAATGCTATTACACTGTGGTTCCCTGTAAAACTGAGGAGCAATTGCTGGGTGGAAATGGGTGTTGTCCTTCTTTGTTTTTGCTGTGCTATCTCCCATCTAACTGTATAATCTACCAAATTATGCTCTGTTTCTTTTTCCTCTGGTAATTTGTGATAGTCGTTGTTCTGCTGATTTGATTTTAGGAAATAGAAAATGGGGAGAAGGGCAAGTAAACAGGGAATATTTTCCTGACTTTAATCTGGAAAGGGCAAAAGGTGCAACATCATAGACAAGTAAGTTTGAGTTTACATTATCTGAGGGAATAGCCTTGCTACACTGAACTCCAGGACTGCCTTTTTGCCTGTCTCCTGACAAAGTGTGTTACACGGTGGTATTTTGGATTTGCTTTAGTTAGTCTTCTGTGTGGAACTGCCTCTCTGCTGAACTTTGTCTGAACTGCATTGATCACCAGTGTTCATTTTATCTGCTCTGGAAATTAGAAAAGAGAAGGGAAGGAGAAGTCTAGCTTGAAGTAAGGTTGTCTTCAATAAGAATTTAATTTAGATATCACACAGTTACACTGTATTGGTCAAATCACATACCATTATGAGAGAGAAAAAATCACTCAGGTTTCCTGTTCTGTAACCTCTGGATAAACTCAAACTTGCCCATTCAATATCTGTATTTCCACTCTTCCTTCCACCCTTCCCTGGCAAAATAGTCCAGTACATCTATTGAAGAGAGAAAAGTTCTATTGAATGCTTGTATCAACTATTAAGTGTCTGTCCAGCCAGTAAGCACAAGGTAGATTTCAGATGGTTTCTCATACTGTCTACTGGTGCAGGTCCCCTGTCTTTTTCCTTTTTGTTTGTGCTGTCAGGAAATGAGCATCAGCAGCTGGCTGAGGAGTTGTCTTACCAAGGGGAACCTTCAAATAGCATAAACTCATCCACACAAACCTTCTTCTTCCATTGGGAATACGGAGGGAGACAAAAGTGAATGTGGCAGGTCTTCCTTGTGCTCCTTGAAATGAGGCATCTGTCTCACCATCGGCTGATAAGAAATGAAGGGAAACATGTGAAAACCTCAAGCTCTGCAGTAAGGTGGGGCAATGCATACTCCCAGTGGGTAATGACAAGCAAAACGAAAAGGTGCTTCAAACTGATGTTGCTGTGATATGGCTGTTTATGCAGGGCTGGGTATTACATTGCTTAAGACACCAACACCTTAATGGCATCTCTGATTTTTCCTGAGCAGTGGCATTCTAAAGACCAAAAAAAAAATTTTTAATGGGAATTAGGTGCTCTGAAGATTAGTTATATGACATAGCTCTCATTGTCTTAACTTTCCTGGGTATTTTCTCTCTTTTTTAATTGCTAGTTTGATAATTTTAAGTTATTTTGGAGTTTAGTTGAGCAAGTGAAATGAAGTTTTGCTAACCCACTTAGTCGATATTGCTAGTAATCACTGCCACATTTCTCAATATGCTCTGGCTCCTGCTGTCAGTTTAACACCATCACCTGGTATCCAATCACAGTGGCCAGGCATTGAATGGAATAAGACCTGTTGCTGCACTGACTCTACCAGAAACAATTCCTTCAAATTAGAGATGGAGCAGGGTTTAGGGGTAAGATCCAGGAGCAGGTCTGTACTGTCACTGTTGGCTCTATCTCTTGAAGGAGAAATTCAGTCTTCAAGGCAAGGGAGCAAAAATCCTTCCTACATTGCAATAGCTTTTCAAAATTCAGAAAGCCTTCATGGTTATAGAAGCAAAAAAATGCCTTTCCTTCCTTTCTCACAATGTTTCCTTTTTTTTTTTTTAGGAAGGGCTGAAAAATACATTAAATGACAAATTAAATGTGTGTTTACAGTTGCCACAGGATTAAAATGTTTGAATCTCTTATTTTCAACAAACTTCAGCTGCTGCTTTCTTTTCCTGTTGGTTACAAGTATCTGCTTACCAGTTAACCTGCTTTTCCTATCCTTTTTTTTTTTTGTCCCTTCCTCTTTCTAAAAACCTCAATCCTTTCTCCTTAGGGAAAGTTGAAGAGTTGAAGGAAGGTACTGTGGGGATAGAGAGAGGATGCACACTGCAGCAGCTTTAAGTAGAAACTACTTCTACCAAGTCAAGTGCTTCCACTTTTCTGCTATCTGAAATCAAAATTTCTTGCTGAAGGGATGGATCCATGCATGGCTCTAGTTCTGTCTCAGAAAATACTAGCATAGGTAATAGTACCACACTACTGTGCGTTCAGACTGGAATAAAGACCTCAGGATTAGAGAGAGAGTGCTGATTTCAGTGTAGTGGACATTGCATCTCCATTGTTTTCACTGGGATGGTGCCCAGCATATAAAAGCCTAGATGAACACAGACAAAACTCTTTTTTCTTGCTGTCCTCACAGAGGAGTAGTGGTGGCCCTGGAGAATTAAATGGAACAGCATATACATGGTGTGGGGCAGTTGTGTTGCTTTAGCTGGCTGGAAAAGTATTTCCAATATTACCTGCACGTTGTCAGTCCTGACAGAGAGGTGAAAAAACATGTTTCCGTGTTGGAAAAAGATGCATCTTTGCAGAGATGTTTAGAAGAAAGAGGAAATGGTGTCAACACTTTGATTGGCTGGTGAGCTCAGTGGAGTTGCAGTGAGGAGCACCCTGTGCAGTCAGCAGAGCACTTGGCAAAGGAAATGTTATGCATTTCAGTTCTTACCTCAGGTTTTTCCTGAAATGAACTGGCTTGTTGTTGTTTCCCCTCTCTGTGCTTTTTTAAAGAGGGCTATGTTGAAAACTATTTGTGCTCACGTGGCTTTGTTAAAGTAGATGCTGTGATTTGATTCATTAAATGTCATCTTTTGGTTCAGCTTCTCCTCTTTCAGAGAGACTTGCCCTCCTTAGGGGTGCACCGAAAAGAAGATTGTTAAACACACACTGGTTGTATTTTGATTGAACCTCTTTTATCCTCCCTCACCCCTTCTTTGATACCCAGATCAAACTCCTAGGGATCTCCCTCCATCACAAGGATGTTTCTGTCTGTGTTCCTGTTAATTCAAAACCAGTTCCCCATGGCAAGTGGCCTTCCAGATCAAATGCACACCTGAGAAACGATTGCTGTCTTGGCAGAGAGATTGGTGCCAGAAACAGAAAATGAATTTGGTTCTCGATCATTAGCTCAGATCCACTGCAGGCTAGCTATGACTGCAGAGGTCTTTATTCTCTGATGGCCACTTGGTTCTTCATGTGTGTTGGATGGATTATCCCCTTCCTCCTTCTGGTAAATTAATGCTAGTGCTTTGCAGAGCACATGTGGTGGGCCCCACCAGCAGCAATGTGAGCTTTCTGAAAATGGCCTGGGACTTTCAGTGAGCTGATTTCATAGGGCAAGATCTGCTGTGTGCACTGGGCTGGGAAAATGCACATTCAGTGTACAATGCTGTACTATTGATCACAGTAAGACAGAAACATGGCATCGTTAATGGATCTGCTATTATCAGAGAGATATCTGTGTAATAACCTTCAAAAGTCTGGCACTTTTCCTCCTCTCCTGAAGATATAGCTAATAATAGAGGAAAAGTGATCCAGTTACTAAAATAGCAGAAGTATAGATACTCTTGACTGTGGAGGTAGTAGAATTTGGCAACCATGTTTTTCCATCAGTAGCAATTTTTTTCATGTATTGACCATTTCACATTTTTCCATTCAATTCACTTGGAATTATTTCCTTGTGTGTCTGCACTCCCCATCTATCATGTGCCAACAGTATGAATGCATGTAGCACAGAGATGTACAGAAGTCAGTGAGCCCTTCAAAGGCAGGCTGCCCACAAAGCTTTCTGCCATGGAAAGTGTTTGTGGCTGTTGTTCTATCATGGTGGTGGTGCCAGAGCTTCTAGGATACAACTTCTGCTAATGATGGCAGAGATCTTTCCTAGGCAGCACCTGTAAACTGGATGTGCCTCACCATTTCTTGCTTGTGTTTTAAGCAGGTTGACTTTTTTACTGTCTCTTGTTCTTGCTGCTTCGATTATGTGCTTAAAATGCAGTGACCTAATGGAAATGACTGGCATGACATGGATATCCTGAAGGGGCAAGTCTTTTTTGCCTTCATTTTAGAAAACATGTATGTGCCTCTGTCTAGCCTCAGAAATTCATGGAAAGTGTTTTGCTAGGAGTCTTAGCAAGCTCCTCTAACAAGGCTTCTCAGGGGATTTTGTAGCCATTTTTTATTATTAGGTGAGCATTAACAATGCAAAGCTCTGCAAATCACATGGAAAGGGCACAGCTTGCAATTACAGATGCAGAATTGTACAGCAGATTTGTGACTGCTGAAGTCTGAACACATGACTATAAAGGGCTAAGCTGTACAGTTTTTCTAGAGTTGTTACTTAGCTACCTTTCCACCAATCTTCAATTTTCCCTTGCACAAAAATAAAGCCAGACTTGAGGAGGCTTCCTTTGTTGTGGGAATGCAGTTTATCACCTCAGCAGCCATGGTTCATGCAGTCTAGTGGCTGTAACTCTTAAGTGACCCAAGGCCAGATGTACTAGAGGAAGGTAAACCATGAAATAGGAGCCAAAGGTAGGGATAGAGGTGTATCATACAGCTTTGTTAGATTTTCCTGCACTGACTATTGTCAGAACTCTCCAGTAAGTAAAAATTTCTGAGTGAAAAGATGGCTGTTCTGTGAATGACATTACAGGTTTGCAAGGCAGGGCTTACCTCTTGAGTACTGAAAACATTCCTCCAGCTTAGGTGTCTGGCATGCAGTAGGAAACCTGTTTAAATGGGGATACTTTGGCTTTTTATCTAGGGTGGAAAAGAAAAATTGAAGACTGCAGAGTTTTTGGTGCTTTGTTTATAAAAGTGGCTGAACAGACAGAATCAGAAGGTCAGAGACTACTTGGCCATGTTTTTTAGAAAGTTTGATCACCTCAGCAGTTGTGGTTCATTCAGTCCTCTCAACTGGGGAGGGCAGGAAAGGTCTTTGGGTCTTGAGGATTTTTTGTTTGGTTCTTTGGCAAACTGTTTTTCCAGTGGTTTTCCATTAATTTTAGTTCAGTGTGGCTTCAAACTGGTTCTGTGTTCTGGCAGATTCCTCCTTCTTACCTCTTTAAAAGCAGATCCTCAGGTGATATACAGAGTCAGAGTTACAACAACTTAATGCTGTCTGTAGATGTGCCCCCAGGTCTCCTGCGATGCAGTAGTTTTCTGAATTTTCCACTCATCAGAAAATGTCTAGGATAAAAAGAGTATAAATTTCAAATGCTGAATGGAAGTAGGAAAAGAATCCCTTAGGGCTTATTTTACACTGGGAAATGAACTGGTAGAACTATAGTAGAATAATTATAATAATACCACTGTGGCATAACCATAGATGAGAGAGAGTAATTGTATCAGAGTCATCTTGTCTCAAATGCAGTGCTCACATAGGGAGTTATTCTGTTACTGGTAGAGCAGAAGGTTATTATAATTATTGTTTTTATTTATTAACCAGCATTTAATTTAGAATATTTTTATGAAGATTTCAAAGTGCTTGAAAATTAAATCTGTATTCCTTTTTAAAGTACCACTGTTGTCCTTTAGGCCACTTAATACAAACTCTTAGCTCTTAGAAAAATCTTTAGACCCTCTTTATTCACCATAACAATGAAAAGAAAAAAGTGGGCACATACCCAAGTATTTTCCTTTTGCCGATCACTTTAAATGTACATAGCTAAGAGACAAAAAAGCTAGGTTTTATTCTCTGCTCTGCTACTGACTCTCTGTGTGTGACCTTGGCCAAGTTATTTCACTTTTACAAATTAGAATAATAGTGCTGACCTTGCAGAGGTACTATGAGGCTTTATTTCTAAAACTGGCAAAGCTTTTTGCGATCTCGAAGTAGAAGGAGATAGCAAAGTTTAAAGTACAACTATTATTAAACACATTTATCATATAAGTTGGATACAAAAGTTTCAGCCATCTGATCTTGGTCTTTTTCATTTTTAAACTTCAAAGCCTAATTGAGATTTAGATTCTGTAAGATTCACTGATTACTTCATTTCCAGGGTATGGATGATACTGTGCACTCTCTTTTTCCTTCCCACAGCCCTGTAAAACAAATCTATGGCCAACCTCTGTCCATTCCACTTCCCTTGTGGTCCTTCACCAGTAGATGGAGCCTGATGTCGCAGAGCCGACAAGGTCAAGTGTTGTTAGGTCACTGATCTCTGCACTGTGGATTTTAATTAGACTTAGCTTCTTGAGCCCTCAGTGGCCTAATTGTGGCTGAGGCTCTTGAATCTTCTTGAGAGGCTGGGTTGCAATCTTTGCAGGGTAATGCTTATGATACCTTCTTTTTGCTGGTAAAAGAAAATTATTCCTTTTGTTGGAGTTCCTGAATACCATGAAGTGATTCTGTAATGGCACCTCATTAGTATCTGTAGCTTTTGCCTGTTGCTTTCCACCTTTAGTGACCTCTGTGGTTGGATGCCTTTGCTACACCCTCCAAAGCAAATACCATGCAGTGGGTTTTTTTCCTAGCAGAATGTTCTGTTTCAAGTGTCAAGTATGTCTTACGCCTGAGGAGATGCTGGAAATTAAAGGCTATACATCTTTTACTTGAGACAATATATTTTACCTGTCTCCTCAGAAAAGTAATGTCTAATTGGAGAATACCGGGTAGCCCTGACACAGTCCCCCTTCCTCCCGCCCCCAGCCCCACGTAGGCTCATGCGTGATTTTTAGCAAGTGAATGAAACTTAACTCAGAAGGTGAGCATTGAACAGAAAGTATGTTCGCTGTGCTGGGATCCACTCTCACACTGGAAAACGTGGAGAGATCTGTACATGGAGAAAAAGTTAAAAAACAGTGCTTTAGAAAGTGTCAGTGTTGTGTTTCCATAGCTGCTGGTGGTGCCAATCTGAAACAAAGGGAGCTTTGAAAGACGTGCTAAGTTGAATTATTTGCACCTTTCTGAATGCATTCCTCGCAACACAGCAGAGATGATGCAGTAACTTCTATGCCTTGGTCTGATGTGTGGCAGGTCATGGCACTGTTTAGCTAGTTTTCTTTGCAGTTTCAGTTAGATGTGGATCAGCTGTGTTGCCTGGTGGCCTCCAGTTTTTGGACATAATAAAAATGCTTCAGTAGTCATGTCTAGCTGGTGGATGTCACACCCCCTCATCATGAAAAGCTCTGTTCTCTTTGTGCAAACTAAATTGACTGATGGAGACAGTTCTGTCCCTTTACTTTCAGGATGAAAGGTGGTGATGGAGTTCTGCTTAGTTAAGTTCTTTATTCTGATGTATCTTTCAGCTAAAGTACAATACTCCTTGTACGTGAACAAGCAGGTGATTATTAAAACTTGAAGGCCTCAGATTTTGTCTGCACTGCTTGCTGTGCTACACCATAGAAGACTATCTGAAACACAAGGAAAAGTAGGGAATGATTGTTGGCATTAGGATATTGAATGAGGTTTGTAATAGCAATAATCCTCCATGAAAACAGTTGTTATCATTGTTAATGTCTGCTTTGTCAGTGTGTTAACCTTCTTTGGCTTTGCCTTGGGCCATTAAATGACCAACCATTCGTTTAACACCAGGGAGCAACCAGTTTCAGGGGGAATATCATGGAGTTAATTTGCTAAGCGAAGCACTTGAAATAGCATGTCTGTGTCACTTCCTACCTCTTATGCATGTGTACCTGGACCAGCACTCACATGCATGAACTTGGCCATAGACACAGTTCTCTGTTCTCAAGTGTGTCCTCATTTATGCTCTGGTTCATGTTCTTCCCATGTTAGGCCTGAATCCAGGTAATACAGATGAATTTCCAAGAGGAAGAGGGAAGATGTGTGTCTATGAATTGTCTGACAAACTGGGAGAGGCATACTCCCAGTTTTTTTTCTCACCTGTCTGCAGTTTCTCCTTTTTCTGCATTTCAGTTTCCTTTGTTATTTTTCCTAAAACAGATGTGTTTTTAACTAACTTGAAACAGCACAGTCATTCAGGTACAGTCTGAATGATCCCCACTGAACTACATGGATATTGTCACTCCTCCTACTTCCACTTGCTCTTTTCCGCAGAGATTGACTCCTTTCTGGTATTTTTTTACCATGTGCTGGTGACTTTCCTTGCTATCTTCATGACAACTGAACATAAGTCTTAGTCTTCTCCTTTTGAGCTTGACAGTTACTTTTACCGCCTCTTCTGTTGTTTTCCACTGTTCCTTTGCTTTTCTGCAACAGCTGCAGTTAAGTCAGTCACTTTCCAAAATGAATGAATGAATGACGTTAAGAAACTAACTGCTTTTTCCCCTCTGAATAATTTGTGCTGTCATGTAGCAACTGGGAGCTGTAGCCCCCCTCATATGTGTCTGTAGGCCACATCTGGACTGGTTTTCTCCAGGCTGAGGATTCCACTACATAGCAAAAGGGTGGTTGTTCATACACTGTGGGGAATGTCTATCCCACAATGCTCCCCTTTACCTCTTCATTTGTGCCTGTAAAATGTTATGTAAAAAACCTGAACTTTATACTTTTTATCACTGTGTTGTGAGTCTAAATCTGTTTTCTTTCTCATGAGTTTCGGACAGATTTACTGGTTTGTATAAAAATGGCATGTGCGTATTCTCCAGCGGATCACCTTTGCTTATATTTTAAAAGTATTTTAAAAGTTGTCCAGGGCAAGGATCTCATTTTCCCATGTATCTGGAAAGCAGCTACAACACAGCAGTGCTTCTTTATGCAAAGGGGAAGAAAGGAGAGGAAAAAAAACCAAATAAAACACAAAAGCTGCATTATCATTAGGATTGCAAAGATTACAATGAAGGCTCCTACTGTTGAATATTGAAACCTATTTGAAAATATAATGCTAGAGAGCACACTATAGCAGGAGCAGGAAGAGGGCACACTGGAGTCCTTGGCATCCCTTTGCTTGCAACAGAAAAGGTACCTTGTTCTTCAGATAGAAAAATGCAAGGTGCCATTTATACTTCCTCAGCACTTCAGAAATTAAAATGGAGAAAAAGAGTCTCCTTCAGAGCCAGCCACTCTTAATTGCACCTCTCTGTCTCAGTATGGATTTTGTTACTTTTTAAGGACTCCCCTGCTTTCCTTCGTTTTTCTGGAATGGTAAAGTGCTCTCCCTTGCTGCTTGGACACTCCCAAATGCTGCTCACTGCAGGTGTCAGTCTGACAGTTTATGAGAGCACTTAATAATCCTGTAAAGATAAAGAGAGGAGAGCACTTTGCGATGCACAGCCAGAGATGCTGCTTAGCTTCGTGTGCTCTTCACATGCAAATTAGGAAGGCTGCTTTCACTACACAGGCCCTTCAAGACACATAGAAGTGCAAACATTTTCAGACAGTCTGTATCTGGTAAGCAAACATCTTTAACTTTCCACAAGTGCATCTCCCTTGTCTTCATCAAATAAAAAAGCAAGGAAACTAAGTAACTAAATAAATAGTTATTAGGAATCATTATATTGACAAAACTAAACAAACAAAATAAATAAACAATAAGCGAATAAATAACAAGATTTCAATCTTGTCTTTCTATGAGATTCCAGTGATAGCAGGAGAGATCCAGAGAAGAATCCTTGAACATGCGCAAGCAGAAGTTCAGGCCACTGAAAAGTTGAGCATCCAGAGAACCAAGATACTTGAGCTTTGAGTGGTTTGAAAACAGAATAAGTCTAAGGCTTATCTATTTGATTCCTAAACCATAAAGATGCACTTGGTTCATGTTGGGTTAGCTTTTCAAAAATTGGAAAGGTAATTTCTTTTTTTCTGTTCTTAAAAAAAACCAAACAGCCAAAGACAGAAGAAAAAGCCAAAACAACACAAACGCATAAAAAAAACCCACCAGGGGTGTGGTTCACAGTTTTAGAAACCAGTGAATTAGAAGTAAAAAAGCATTGCTTCTAAGACTGACAGAGACTGGCATGGTGACTGCCTTTAGGACACTTCATTAAAGCAGAAAGAACAGGGGATGAAATGTTCAATTTGCAATTCCTTCTTGCCTCTTTGGTACATTTAGTTTACTTTTACTATAATTATGCATTACTTAATACAGCCAAACATTATTTGCCTAAATGTCTGTGGTACAATATGTGTTTATCCAAAGTGAGGTCATATCCCTCAGTTGTTTCTGACATATCAAACAGTACTCTCTTCTGCAGAACCTTTTACTAGCATGCCTTATGTGACCTCCCATTCCTGCTAGAGAAATAATGGAAGGTGAGAGCATGTTTTTAAACACTGTCCTGCCTATCTGTTGGTTTATAAAACACTGTTGCTATAATTTTGGGCAATATAACGAGCAGCATGCTCACTACACACTCAGCATTCTCTTACCCCAGCACGGAGGGTATTTTCCACAAGCCGAAAGAGACAGTGGGAGGTAGGTTAAAACACAGGGGGCTTACTTTCTCTTCTGACTGCTGTTAAACTTAGAGCAAGTCCCTTTGTGGTCAGTGGAGTTAGATCCATGTTTTAGCAGTGAAAGATGGCAATCAGCCATTTAATGTGCTTAAGTTTTATAATGCTGCAATGTGTCGAGTTCTGGTCACTGGGCTGCTGTGGATGATGCAAGTTCCCACAGTTACCTCTACCTAGGATGACGTGTAAATGAAGCTATTATAATGTGTACTTTTAAAGCATATAAGTGGCAAATTAGCAACGGATACTGCAGGGAGATATCAGCTGGCTTTCCCACATCTAGTACTGGGCAGGATGCTAGGAGTGTATGTTTAAAATGAAAGCTAGGAAACTAGATGGCATTAGGGACTGGTAATATGAGTATGATGGCTTCTGTGTCACAGATTTGGAGACAGTCCTGTATCAGCATTTGGACATGTCTATGGAATAGGGTTTGGAAAGCAAGTATTGTTCCATGTCCTGTGGATAAACAGAGAATTTCCTAGGTGTGGTAATACCGTACATTAAAGCCAACATCACCCCCCTCAAATCAAAACCATCACCATAAAAAATTGCTATTATTATAAATATTCCTCTCTGAAGTCACACAGTTAGTTTGTTTCACCAGCCTCTCTATGTATAATGTCCCTGTGTTTCATTCCTCTCCCTGCTGGTGCTTGACATCTTTTATCCAAGGTTCTCAAAGTCACTGTGAAGCACTATTGAATTAAGCTACACAGTACCCCTGCTAGTTAGGTAGATGCCATTTCTGTTTCCACAGATGGGGGGGAAATGAGGCACAAAGAGTTTAAGTGCTTCACCTAAGGTCATGCTCTAATGCATCATTGTCCTTTTTCTGCGTGGTGAGGGCTCAGTCCCCCCCAGCTGGAAAAACTACTGTTCTCTGACGCTAAGCAAATCTGATTAATCCCATTCATACAGACAAAAACTGGAAGCAGGAATTATCCTCTTGCCCTTCAGCTCCCTAAAGCCGACTTCTGAAACTTGAATTAAAAGACATCTTTATTAGCTGTCTGTAGTGGTAATAGTTAATTAATGACTTAATAATGCCTCTCTGTGGATCTATCCAGTATAGAGCAACATACTCATTGTGTGTTGCATCTCTGTAACAAAGCACAGGTTAGAACTGCCTTACAACTGCTGGTTCTGTGATAGGGAAAGGGCCTTGTGGTGGCTTGAAGCTTCAGGCTTTCAATTTCTGGATGTTTTAGGGATATTAGCAGCATTCCTGAACACAATAATGCTTTATTTCTTTATTGATTTGACTTCTACATAAACTAGCATCCTCAGGAATTTGTCATTCCCCTCCTTTCTCTTACCCCCATAGTTTTGGGAAACAGCTGTCATCACCATCTTGCTGATCAGGGCAAATGGCTGAAATGACAAATGTCATTCTGTTTGCAAACAAGATGAAATAAAACCTGAAACACAAATGCACTTTCAACCATCAAGTGGGGAAAACTGTCATCAGATAAAGACTTGATGGCAAAAGATTCTTTTCCTGTTTTTATTTTATATGTAGGCAGAAGCAGGAAATGATGAAGACTAGAAACAGCAAGTTTGAGGATCCAACACCCACAATTCCTAAAGGGCTTGTAGAGTTGTTTTTTTTTTCCACAAGGGTATCCAGGACATGTGTGAGTGATTGTACTGTCTTCCTCTCCCAGGTGGCTTCAAATCTGTTCTTCAGCTTATGATCACAGACTCTGTATGAAAGCACAAAGCCTCTTAATGTGACAGCTCTAAGTCTGAGCTGATGAGGCAAAGTTTTGTCAGCCAGGTGTCTCATGGAATGACTTTGTTTTTAGTGGAAAGATGAGATTGTCTTCAGAAATACTTTCCAAGAGCTTTGTTTTTTCCTGCCTTGTTGTTCTTCTTGTTATATCTTGGGTTGGTCAGTGGTGAGTGCTGAATCGTTGTCTTCTCACACCTCTGTGTACAGTGTGCCCATTGCTCCCACCATCTCTGCTTTGGAGCTGTTGTATATGGCAGGTTGCTGTACCAGTGCCAGAATGATGAAAAGGAGCTTCATCAGCATTTGGGGCTGAATGCAACTAACTGGAAGGAGATCGCTTGCTCCTCACAGAAGCAGAATGAAGGGAAAGGAAAGAAAAGATAATGCTCATCCTTCTTGCTCTGCCTGTCGAAATGTCTTGTCCTTTCTCACACCTACTCATGCACATGCACTGGTGTGTCCACATGAAAATTTAGTATTAATTTTACTCCTGATATTGCTGCTTCTGAAATTTGATGGCTTTTGATTAGCTTTTTCTCCTTCCAGGTATGTGTTTGGCTAAATCTGTGTCCTTCTAACTTCATCTGGAAAACGTGGAATTCTGGAGTAATATCTAGAGACTGGAAGAAGTAGAGCATGAGAGCTCCAGTTGTTCACACATTTTTGCAGATTTGGGAGGAACAGCTTTGTGTTCTTCCTGCATTGGTGTTTTTACTCTTTCCTATATACCTCCCTCTGTTAAGGCCAGTTGGACAAGCAGGGACAGAAGTAGTCACATGCCTGTTTTGAATCTGCAGGTCACATACCATCAATTACTTTTTGACAAGGTCAAGCAAGAATCCTGGGAAGAGTCAAACTCCATAATTAAATGCCATGCCCCAGGTAGCTGATGTGTACTGAAGAGCTCTGAAAAATACTACAACAAACAGGGTTTCTTTTGTTTGGTCATCCAAACAACAGTTTTATGGTGCCAATGAAAGTCACTTCATCAAGAATTCCCATGACTTCTCAAACTAGAAGAAAAAGTGAAATAGGTGAAGTTCTTTAAATTACCTTTAAAGGTATAAAGTTGACCTTTATGCTCTACATAACATCTCTTTGATCGCAGCCAGTAGTTGCTTCTGGCTGTTGATTCCCAGATTCTTGAAATAAAAATAGTCACTTTCAAGCATCCCAGGTTTTCCTGGCAAATACTCTTCTGATACAGATGTATGCATGTCTCTATGTATGTGGATGCATCCTTGCTTATAGGCATCTCCCCTCTTCCTTATTCACACAAAAATACAGGCATGCATCCATGCCCCCTCCTACTTCTCCTAGTTTTTAGACTAGTGATTACTATAAAAACACAGGAGGATATGCTTTTCCCTTGGTCTTCTAGATGCTGGGCTTTGGGCAGTAGAGATCACAGTAATACAGGCAGCAGTGTTGTGACAGTGCTTGTGAAGCTAAAGATTATGAAGTATCCACCTGTCCTTTGAGAAAGCCGTTGTCCTAGGAGCTCAGCACTAATTGGTGTTCTCACCTTTCAGATAAAGCGCAAGCTTAGGGCTGCAGGATGAAGCTGCTTCCCATCTTTAAAAGTATGTTTTTGCTTTACATTCCTCAAGTACCACTTTATTAGAAGTGGCTAAAGAAATGAAGAAAGTTTCTGCAAAAGTGTAAGCACTCTATTAACAAGATTTTCTGAATCAAAGTACTGAGAGCAAAGTCCTTCACAAATGCATCCAGAGGACAAGGAGCATCATCTCTGTGGCCCATAGTTAGTTATACAGCCCTTAAAGTAACCAGACACATGCTACTAAGTCCTCTGAAGTACTGAAGCTGATGGAAAATAAGGTAGATTTAGGTTAGACATCAGGAAGAAATTCTTCACCATGAAAGTAGTAAGGTGCTGGAACAGGTTGCCCAGGGAGGTTGTTGATGCCCTCTCCCTGGAGGTGGTTAAGGCCAGGTTGGATGAGGCTTGTCCAGCCTGGTCTAGTGTGAGGTGTCCCTGCTCACAGCAGGAAGGTTGGAACTTGATGATCTTTAAGGTCCCTTCCAACCTTAACCGTTCCATGATTCTATCTCTGCTCCAGCACTGCTTTAACCTCCACACTTCACCTCGGCTCCTCTCCTCCCTCTCTGCTCTCAGGTCTTATATCAGTTCTTCTTCTTAATCACAGAGGTGGATCTATGCTTCAGTTGCTTGAGAAACTTCTGACAGAATTCTGGCAGAATATTCGTGACTCCTAGTACAGTTCTAGGAAGTTACCTTTTCACAGGGGTACACACAGATTTTGGTATAGGGATAAGAATGGGAGGAATAAATCACGTGTTTCCTTTATACTGGTTCTTCAGTTGTTACTGATAACCCTCCCTAAATACTTTAAGGTTTTCTTATGTAAACAGGCTTAGAAGCTTCCTTATCTTCTCAGCAGATGCTGCAAATCTGAACGTATAGTGATCTCTTCCTGGGACAGGAGTGGTAAGGTCCCAGCCATCATCATCCTTTGGATGCTAACCTTCCATTTCCCCTATGCTGCTGAGAAGCTCAGGGCTAATTTTTCTCTTCACTGAAGATGATCTGGACTCCTGCAATACTGTGTATGTTGCGACAAGGTATTTGGCATGGACTTCACTAAATCATTAGCTTTCCTGAAAAGCTGTCACTGCGCGGGTATGTTAGTCCTGATGCATTTAGCTTTCAAGTCACTGTCACCAAATAAGCCTTCTCTTGAGCATTTACAGTGTCCTTCTGGCTGAGCTTGTGTACTACATATGTTCAGAGTTGCTTATTTTTAGTCTTTGCATTGTGGAGTAGGAAACTGTGCTCTTTAGTCCTTGTATATTTGGTGGCCTCACCATGCCTCCAGCATGATGAACTTTTGTGTAATCTGTGTGTCTTCTTCTGCATTTAAAGTAATTATTTAGACAGAATCCTTCCTTTCTGATTGTTGCTCATTCTTAAGTTGCAAGAGAAGGACAGCACACAGGTCAGGACAAAGAAAATTAACAGTGAAGAGCCCTCTCTTGCCTGTTCTGGCCTCCGTCCTATATCAGTGTGTAGAATAATAAGAGATAAACCCTGAAAGAATATCTGCATTGGTGAAACCATTCCTTTCTATGGAGCTTCAAAGTGCAAATAAAGAGTAATGAGAAAAAAGTTGCATCATTGATGCTTTTTTGCTGCTGGGTGAAGTAGGGTTGAAAGAAGAAATATCTCCCTTGCTATATATCCTTTTGGTTGTACAGGAAGGAACTCTATATGTCCCTCCTTGATGTACCCCTCCATGGCATATCACTTAGCGTATCACTGGTCCTTACCTATGAAGTTCCAAGGAGGAGCCCCGTCCTTGGCTAATCAATGAGTCATACTTGTGAAATGGCCACAGATTCACTTTTGATGCAGCAGGTACTTTTGCCTTTTAGATGTACAGCACCAATTAAAACCTTGTGAAGTGGTTTTTGCCTTTAAAAGGATAAATCCCAGAAATGTATGAAAAAAAAATAATAAAAATGCAAGCAGCAGAGACTTTATCCTTTATTCTTCTATTTATTTTCCTTTCCTTTGTTAATAGTGCTAGTCTTGGGGATCTTGCAAGGATTTAGATTTCATTCTTTGCTCCTTTTAAAGGCAATTAGAAGAGAAGTTGTGAAGCCGTGGATATTCTTTTAGGGCCTGACCAAGTGCCATCACACATGTAGGGAAACCTGCAGGCTTACTAAAAAAGACTCAAATATTGTCAACAGATAATTTACTCATAGCAACATTCAGAGTGGTCAGAAAAACCTTCTGTAACATTTCTTCCATTAGAAAATGATTTTATTTTTATTTAAAATATCTTTTGAAAGATAATCGGTAATTCCTTTTTAGATGTTTTTTGAATACGACTTTGATTCTTATGGTTTACAGTGAATTTTTATCATGAAAACCTTATGTGATTTAAATCCTGGGGAGGAATGAAGACAGACCTAAAGTGGATTTTTAGAATGTTTACTTATGAATAAAGTTTGAAGTCTTGATTTTCTGTTTTCAATTATTATCTCTCACACCTGCCTGAAGTTCCAGAAAAAAACTTTAGATTAAGACATCTATTACTTGTTATCACTCTGCTCATTGTATTCATTTTTCTGTCCTCCTCAAGGCCATGTAAGCTAATGACATTCAAGGTTTGCTTTTAAGTGATTTTCAGAGCAACACCTTTCCACCAGTGAACCATGACAATGACAGTGTGTGATGTCATTTTGGATGTATGTTCTTTGTCTCAGAGCTCCAGTGATATTAACCCTGTTGCAGATGGTGTGTGTTCTGAATAAGCATTGTGTCCTAAACCAGGTGTTTGTGTCCCTATGCCTTTTGGGCTTGGGCAGGGGAGTTGAACATTGTCTCCATAAATATCTCTCTTAAAGTGGGTCTGTAATTCTATAAAATGTTTGGCTGTCAAAGTAGTTATATTAAAGGATGGTGGCTTGCTTTAGTGACTTCCTATAGCTTACAGAATAATATTTTTTCTGGCTTTCAGCTTCAAAAGTTTTCCTGATAGATACACTTCCCCACTTTAGGCAACACTAAAAGGTTGGAAAGACAAATCCCGCCTTCCTCTCTGTGATGTCACTGCTATAAATTCTTTGCTGACGTTAGGGCAGTTTTCCTTGTTTTCATGCTGACTGCCTGCGTACAGGTGGGTAAGGAGGGTTTGCTTTTTATTTGAGTATAGGTAGATGTCTTCAGAGGTATAAATGGAAAGAAATAAATACACCAATTGCTGCTGGGCAGCCATGCCTGAGTTTGGTACTTAACTGCTGCTTCAGCTGTTTTTAAGCATCTATAATGATGATGATGTGCAAATAGTGATAGCTCCATCACACTCTGTATATATCTTCTGACACTCTAGTGCTGATCAAAAGAAGGAGCAGTGACAACTTTGATCAGCAGAGACAACAAATTTGATTAAATCTTCTGGAAGGACAGGTGTGTGATAGAAAAAGGAGTATATTTGCAGTTATTTTTTTTCAGGATCTTCAACACACTTTAGAGCTAGCTGGGAATTAATCTTTTAATTGGGAGATCTGCCATTGCCAGCAAGATTATTTTGGGGATATTAATAATTTATTCTGTGGTCAGTGGGAGAAGGTGCAGAGCTGAGATCTCTGCTGCTTGTCAAAGGTTTGAGATAACCTATCAACTCTTTTGTCAGGATGCTTTTAATGCTGCTCTCATTTGTGCTGATCCTTATACAGCTCTTTCTTATTTGTTTGTATACCCATTTTTCTGTGTCTCAGTCTTTATCTCATTCTCCCATACATTCCTATTGTTTTTATCCTTCTTGTGCTTCATCTTTGTCTCAACTCAGCATCTCTTCTTTCTCTCGTTTTTCCCTTTGTCACCGTGTTTTCCTTTAGCCCTTTTTTTGTGCATGTGTCTGTCTCTTCCTCTCTGCTCTCCCTTCTCTACCCATCCTTTATCTCTTTCCCACTCTTTCTCTTTTTTCCAATTCCATTAGCGAAAGTAGATAATAACTTGTGAATTCAAGTGGAACTTCATTTCTGAAACCGTACACTCGTGCTGGAACCCATTAAGCTCGATAGCGAGAAATGAGAGAAATCATAATTATCAGGCTAGTAAAATACATGAAACATAAAATTTGTCAGGGAAAGTAATTGAAATTATTGGAGCAGTTGGGTCCTGGTGCTGTGCAGACCCTCAGTGATAATGGAAAGGTTACGGGCAATGTTTAGCAATGCTGATGAGGCCCAAGGTGACTCAACGCCACCACAGTCAGCAACTTTATGCTCTGCTTACATTAATTTGCTAATCCATCTTTGGAAATGGCCAGGCTGGGCAGTGCATCGGGGTTCATAGAACCCCTGCCAAAGAGCTGGAGTAGCCAATGGTGCAAAACTTTTGCCTTCATTTTCCTGTTACTTCACCTCCCTCTCTTCTGTTCCTTTTCACATCTCTGCTTCTTTCTTCTTCTTTAGTCTTCCCATCCATTTCCCAGGGGAGCCATTTTAGAGCCTGCCTGCACAGTCACAATATGTTGATTATTTAAAGCTTGTACTAAGGCAGCCCCATCTATTTCTCTAGCATTCCCCTCTGAGAAGCTGTATGTTCCTGCAAACTACCGGGGAAGTCCAGGAGCTGTTGCTGATATTTCTATTCTCTCTTTGTGGGTGGGAAAGCTAAATCAAAAGGAACTGAAGTTGTCAGGATCCAAGCTGGAGAGAATATATTTATGACTTTGGTTATGCTCTTCCTCACCACTAGATCAGCCCTCATCCACCCCTTGACTAAAGAGATTGCAAGAGCTGTTGCAGAGCCAGTGCAGCCTTCAGTGCAACTAGCCATGGGATTTGTGCCGATGCTGATTCAGTGCATGCTAAGTATCCTTTTGGATTCTGTGTTGTGTAAGAAAATGTTATTGCATCTGCTTCAGCAAGGCAGCCTTGAAAAATTGGCATGAATGTTGATCAGACAAGGTACAAAATCTACTCACCCACTCTCATGAAGGCAAACACTAATGAACTATTTGTTCTGCGTGGAGAGAATAATTTTGCAGGCCTCCTTGTTTTTAAAAGAGAGGGAGATGAGGAAAAAGGGAGAGGAAATGGCATCTGCTTTTCTTTAGAGCCTGAAACAGATTGTGAGAGTTACTGAATCATTCAGCCTCCTCTTCCTTTCTGAAGAGTCTGTGTGACCTGGAGAGAACGTCATAGTGATCTGCACTTTCTCCTTAGGATCACTGACAGAGTGACCACATGTAAGCCGGATCAGAGAAGCCCAGTCTCCTCCTTTGTTTCTGTACCTGTCATCACCCTATACCTACCTGTCTTCTGCATAGTGTGTATGTCCAGGGACTTTTTCACTTCCCTAGAATTTCAGCCCAGACATGTTCAGTTTGCAGATTATTCATGGGATATTTTCAGGGAGACCAAAATGCTCTCTGCAGGGTGCCCACTGTAGCCCCATCTAGCACAGCTACGATCACTCCTTTCTAGCAGCCTGCCATCAGGCTCTGACTGTACAGGTTGAGGCTGCTCATTCTGAAAAAAAACCTGAAAGCCTTACAGGGCCCATCTGCGTATTATTATAAATAATCATACTGTTGGAATCCACGTGGAAAGAGTGGTAGGTTCTGTTACATTGCCCCTAGGTTCCTTTTTCTTTCTCCAGCCAAACTGTTCAGTGCTTTCCCTGGTAACTGGCTGCTGCCGTGGAAGCGCCTGCATTTCAGTAGCATTGTGTGGAAAGCAGTTTTGTGGGCTGCTTTGACAGGAGCACTGCCTTACCCAACTAGGCACGCTATTAACAAAAGAAAACTTGATAGAACCAAAAAAAAACCCCACAAAAAAACCCCTATTTTTAATGAAAAGAAATTCTTTCTTCCCCAGTTCTTCCCCAGGTGTGGTGCTGAGCCTGTCATTTTCACAGCAAATATATTTAGCACTGCTAGATTTCAAACCCCAGAAAAAAAACCACGGTGTTTAACGAACTGTCCGAACAATCTCTTAGCAGCAGGAGTAGCATAGCTTATTAAGGTTGATGCTTCAGTTCAAAGCAGAGCTCCTTATTACAGAGAATATGTTGCACATAGCATGTCTGAGGGGGCCAACTGTAGATATCTCTTCTATTACCATTAATACTTCTCTGATGGCAGTTACGAAACCACTGGGTAGAACTTCACAGCTGCAATTTAAGAATAATCTATGGTCATTTTTCTGGTGTTTCCCCCCTGCAAATCTTGTTGGGCACTGGATTTAAAAAGTCCCTGCACAATCCCATCAGAGAAAACAAGAAATAAACAGCTGTTGTAATGCCAGTAGATAACAGAGAATTTATATGGCATTGGACAAAAATGAGGCATCATTACAAGTGGTCTGGGAGGAAGAATTATCACTAACTCTTGAAATGGCTGGAATGTTCTTTCTCCCCCTGATGCTTGGGTAGATAGACTTTACATTTAAGGGACTGAAAATTATATTGTTATTTGTGTCCCTGGGAGTCTGGTTTCTCTAAGTGATAGAGAGAAGTTGCAAGGTGGCCTGTGTTGTGTGTGTGTTTGTTTGGTGTGGGTTTTGTTTGTTTGATGTGGGTTTTGTTTATTTGTTTTTTTGTTTTGTTGTGGGTTTTTGTGTGTGTGGTGGGTTTTTTTGTTTTGTTGTTTGGGGTTTTTTTTGTTTGTTTGTTTTGTTGTTGTTGTGGTGGTGGTGGGGTTTTTTTGCTTCTGGTAAAATCTGGCCCTGCTGTTCTCTAGCAGGGTAACCACTGCTCCTTCTGTATTGGCTCAGACTTATAGGTTGAAAAATAGCTTACCCGGAAAATTGTAGTGTCCAGATTCCTATATTTGCACCACTCCCTTAAAGGCAGTGCCTGTTGGAGTCATGTTGCCAACCCATGAATTTCATAGAATCATAGAATCATTAAAGTTGGAAGGGACCTCAAAGATCACCAAGTTCCAAACCCCCTGCCATGAGCAGGAAACCCCACCACTAGACCAGGTTGCACAAAACCTCATCCAACCTGGCCTTAAAAACCTCCAGGGATGGGGCATCAACAACCTCCCTGGGCAACCCATTCCGGTTACTCACCACCCTTATAGTGAAGAATTTCTTCCTAATATCTAACCTAAATCTCCCCTCTCTCAGTTTAAAACCATTACCCCTTGTCCTATTACTGTCTTCTCTGATGAAAAGCCCCTCCCCAGCTTTTCTGTAGCCCCTTTCAAGTACTGGAAGGTGCTATAAGGTCTCCCTGGAGCCTTCTCTTCTCTAGGCTGAACAGCCCCAACTCTCTCAGCCTGTCTCCACAGCAGAGGTGCTCCAGCCCTTTGATCATATTTATTTATGATGAGCCTTGTGAGCATCCTTCTGCCCTGAAAGACCCTAACAGCAGAAATGTATTAGTGACAACTTCTGCTTGCTTTATTTTTCTTTAAATAGGCAAAAGAAGGAACAGTTTTATGCTGTTGTGGTTGCAGAAAAATATCTGGAAATATAACACATTTATAGCCTCAAGAGGGAAAAGTAGAAAAAATGTTAACATTATTAATACTGATTATTTTTAGGGGTTGGTTAATAATTTTTTTTAATATTGATAATAATTTGTCACATGAATGGAGATTCAAAAGGATTGCTTCAAAATATAAATCCCAGATTATTGTACTTATTCCCCTAAGATCATTATGGGAACTTCAATCTGATGCTCTCTAAACTTGTGCTGTCAGTGTAGTTTTTGTTGAGGTACTCAACTGGGGTAGTAGAAGTAGATTAATTTGTTTCACTGTAGCAAGCTATTTTCTTTCCTATTATGAGTCTGCATGCAGTAGCACAGCCAAGAACTGTGTAGGCTGAAAATACTACGAAGTCATGTTTAAATCCAAGAAAAGATCATTATTTTTGTGATTAAGAGATTAGGGAGAAAATAATACTGAAGCTGTCTTTTTTTTCCAAAGGGAACAAAAATCAGTTTTGGTGGTAGCAGTGAAGTTCCCTGGCTTCAAAACTTTTTTTTTAGTTTTACACTTTTAAAACTAAAATCAAAGCTGCGGACAAAGAGGACTCTTGAGTGGCTTAATCTGCATTTTTTTTCATTTGAAAAGAAAAACCTGTAGTGGATTTTCATGAGATAATATGAATAGTCCAGATTTTTTTAATGGACTTTAATTTTTAATGAGACTGGTCCTGCAGTCTGGTTATTTATAACTTCCAGAGCATAATTAAGCCCAGTGAGAAGGACTGAATAAATGGAAGCATCTCAACCTGAGCTAGCAATCAGAAAATATAAGTGATGAGATCAGCCTGTAAGGGGACATTTTAAATGTTCCCATGCCCCTTTAAATCCATGAATTACATGAAGATGAAAATAAAGCATTCCAGGCAGGAATCCTGCTTCTGGTACTGTGTTAAAATGTCAATTTTAAGAAAAAAAATGTCTCTAGGTCAGTCTTTTGAGGTCTGGAAATGTTTCTGCCTGTGTGGGTGCTGCTGGCAAGCTGTTCGAAGACACTAGTGCATCAAAGTGTCTGAACAACAGGGCATTGCTGGGAGCAAGCAGGAAAATGAATTGCAAAGAAAGCGGCTGCTTAGTGCATATTAAAACAACTCACAGGCAGAAACAGAGAGAAAAAGTCCCAGTTATTATCCACCATAGCTTTCACCACAACGTATGGGACAAGGGTGTGTACAGGGTGAACCCTATCCAGGGTCGACCATCCCTACTCTTCGATTTTAATGGGTTCTAAATGGGCCTTGCTAGCATTTTTCCAGACTTGAGCATGGTATAGTAGTAAAAGCTCCTAAGGACTGTAACAGTAGGAGACCTGGATTGTGCATCAGCTCCTCCAGTTGTCCTCTTTGAATTTGTCAAGCTGCTTATTACTCTGTGTCAAAGCTCCCTGGTGGGTAGTTGAGGATACTGGTGTAACTGTCATGCTTTGGGACTCTGTCATTTTTCAGGTTACTAGAAATTCCTGTTAGAACAATGTGGTGATTGTTAGTGCAAGTGCATATTACAATATTACTGCTGACTCTTTCCACATAAAATGAGTATTTTACCCTAAGGTAAAACAAAGAAACAATAATATTAGGCATTTGTACTGAATCCAGTTCTTGTATGGCAGAAGGAGATGCAGGTAGTTAGTACAGGGCAAACGGAATCACGTGAATTAGTGATTTCTGGAGCACCTGGGTCTGTGCACCTCAGTGCTTTCCATCCTTCTGGTGTTACAGGACGGATAACTGTGGGGAAGCTGCTCCAGGTCTCCAGAGCGGGGAGGCCATGGGGGGGCTCCTAAATAGAAAATCTAGGAAGAAGGAATTTGCTCAGACCTTTCTGTGTGGGTCAAACGGGAATAGATCCTCCATCACTCATCTCTGAACACTAGTGCAACTGATAGTTAAGCAGCAGTGAAACAGAAGGCTGCCGATAGCATGAACGTTTTAGTAACTGTTGTGTTTGCTGAAGGCTGGTAAGAGTTTACCTTGTGTAATATTTGAGCTAGCATATTCTTCCGACACAAAAGTACATCTGTTTCAGTGTTGAAACTCTATGGGGCCCTGGCACAGCTGTGTCTGTATGTCTGAAGAGCTGCATAGGCACATCCCAGCAGGTGAATTAGCTACATGATAAAGTTATCAGCAGCCAACAGTTCATAGGAGTGGAATGAAGTTGTCTTTCTCTTGTTGATTGTTTTCTTCTTTCTTCTTAAAGAATATGGCCATATGAGGTAGGGCAAAGTCCTGCTGCTCTTTCAGAATTATTCCTTGGTTTACTGTATTCCTCCTTCTACCACTCTACCATACTATTACATTTAAATCAGTTTAAGCAGTGGTATGACAAAAGCTGTTCCCATACTGATGATCCAGACACATGCCAGAGAAAATACCTGTCTGTTGCAGAGTCCTGACAGCTTGAGAGTTAATCAGTGGACAAGTCTGAAGCCTGTTCAAGCTACAACAAATCCTGACAGCTTTCAGTGGACCTTCAATATGCTCCTAAATATGATTTTGTGGTTATTACTCAGTTTCAGAAGGCTGGGCAGACTTGTGAGGATCTGCCTTTTAGAGACAGATGACTGGTTGTATGATGACCTCTCTCTGTCATTGTTGCCTGTTCCATTTTGGAGTTGTGTGAACCATTGGAGGAGGAGAATTGATTTGACAAGTTTAAGATTTCTCCAGAGTTGGTTGTCATTCAGAGTTACTTGGTAACTAACATCCATAAAAACATTTCTGGGTTTTGAATAATCTTTAACTAATAATGTGTTTTCCATCAGTTCACTATGTGTCTTATTACACTTGCTAGCCTTGATTGGAATCTTAGGTCACCCCATGACCCTATTATTAGCAGAGGATATTTCATTTCACTAATATGGTTTTAAATTAATTTAAAAAATTAATACATTATTTTAAATGAAGTGTCTTTTATATGAAGACTCTTGGGCAGGAAATTCACTAGCTGGCAAGTTGTCTGAAAGTTAATAGATGAATGAAGTTGTTTTATGTAACATGCACGTATTTGTGGAATAATGTTTTTGCCATAATCACTTAAACGTATTTGTTTCTTTGCTTAGTTATGTCAGTTCTGCATGTCTGAAGCATCTACCTGATATGTTGTTATTACATAGCTTTGTGTGTCTACAGAAACTTCATGGCTGTGTTGAGGATCTAAGCTGTGTAGTGTTAAGAGCTGTAGGAGCTTATGCTTCAGTACAACTTCAGAAGCCTATGTTTTCAAATAAAAAAAAAATTGAGTTCTATCTCTGCAGATGCTGGACTTTTGAAAAGCAAGTGTTGCATGATTAAAACAAGTTATCCTCATTCTTCTGAAAACATTGAAACATGAAAATTAAACATCCCCCATGTAGCCTTTGCTCCATCAAAGGTCTCCTTTCACCATAGGAATTGCTTGCATCTTCAGATAATACGTATCTGTGTAGGACAGATCAGTACTTATGGTACTGTGAGCTTTGTGTTCTAGATGCACCTGCTACTTACTGATATATCATAATACCTGTTCTGTGATTTGTGATGGATTTTAAGACACCTGTATAGCATTTTATATGCTCCAACTTCACCTTTATTCCTTAGTATTTATTCCTTAGCTTGCAATAGTGTGTACTTACCTGGGGAGTTCATGTTCTAGGTGCTGTTTGGATATCATGACTCAATGGATTTGAGAGCTACACTGCGGGGGGGGGGGGACGACAAAAAACAACAGAGAGGAAATGGAAGACTTCTGAATGCACAGGGAGATGTGCAGATCTTGATGAGAAAGGACCAGACAAGTTCTCTGAGGCCTAGTGTCCAGGCAGGTTTAGATGGAAGTCAGTTGATATGGGAAGCTCAGGGAAGGTGAACTGTAGGAGCCTTTCTTGCTGACAGGACTTAGGATATGGCTTCATACAAGCAAAGCCAAGGAGAAGACAAAGCCTATTCATGGGAAAATGGTATTCTTGCGGGAAATGTCATTTGCTTTCTGTTGAGTTGAATTATTAAATGTAGGGGTCTGCATTACTGAGACTACACTGTGCCAGGTAACAAGCTAGTTTTGGTGGGCTGAAGGGCATGCACCTTCTAGTGGGGTAGCATGGGGACTTGTATTCATGTAGGTATTGTGTGTTCAATGATATATTAGTGATAGCTGAGTTGCAGAAGGATACTAATGTAATTAAGGCAGTAGAAGCCAGGACTTAAAGGTTCAGTTTCAGCTGCAGGCATGTTTTTTATCTGAGCCCTTGGGAAACCATTGAGCTGCCTTTTAGATAAGGAAGATACAACCTTTTAAAGTAAGAAGAATTATTCTTCCATTCCATCTTTTCCACTGTCTTGTCATCTTAGATGAAAGCTTTTTGAGGCAGGCCTTAGTCTCTTGCTGTGGTCACATTACAATATCTAGGACAGGGGAGTTCAGCTGCTTCTTGAAACACGAGCACAAGACATTCTGTAGACATGTCAGCTTTGGTTGTCCATAATGAAGACAATCTGTCTCCATATCGACCATTACTATGGATTCTGGTGAAGAAGAAGTGGAAAATTCCCATTATTGGGTGAGAGAGGGAGAGGAAATGTGTGGAGTATTAGAGCACAAAAAACATGCAAACCATTGTGTTTCCAATTCCCCAATACTATTTGTTACCTAAAGATTTTACAGTAAAATAACATGACAGTTCTGCCTGCCCCCACATGAGATCTCTTACCGACATGTGGGTTGTGAACACCTGCTTGCACCTTATGCTGCCTCATACTGAGAACATGAAATTCCATTTGGAGTAGAATCAGTTCAAATGTATCAAAAGCATCACTGCCCTGTAGCTCCCTCTGCTCTCACAGCCTGGGGCTGTCCTGGGAACCAAAAGTATCCCGTGTGTCTTTAAACCAGATTTTGAAAGCACTTGTGAACAACTTCAGTGAGGGGACTTAAACTGTTTGTTACACAATTGCTCTGAGCTGTTGCTATTACATCGGTTTAACATTCCTGACTTGTTTCAGATTCCAAAGTTTCAGACATTTACTGCAAAACAATAAGGGAGAGAGGGGACACAACCCTCTCACCAGTCATTTGTCTTCATCACAAGAGGTGCTTATCCCTTGTTTCCATGGTGATCATGCAACTCTGATTTGTTTAAGTTCACATCTCAGCTAGAGGAGAAGAGATGCTAAAGGAGAGGCCAATGTAATTACTAACCTTCCAGCTATCCAGCAGCCCTGTGGCTTATCTGCTTTGATCAAGAGAGGATTGTGCCTAAAGTATAAGGACCTGACAGTGAAGGGAGTTGTGCTTCATGGAAGGTTGAGGCAGGCAGGGCCAGAGGAAGCTGGGGGTGGAAGGTTTGCTTACCTCTAGAAGACACCAAACATGAGGTGCATGTGGAACATTTTGTACATCATTGAATGCTGCAGTTGGAAAGGTCTAAAAGCTGATCCTATACATGCATTCTGTCTGCACAGGCGCTCAGAGAAACTGGAATAGCTCCACTCAAATAAGTGCAATTATACTTCTATAAAGGAGGATGAGGTGGGTGGAAAATTGGTCCTTTTTGATGGCAGTTTGCAGCAATACTACATTTTCATTTTGCTTCCTATGAGGGTGTTTCTAGAGCAAGCAAATGAGAAGTTAAGGAGAACTAAGAAAGCATTTAACCTCTGTGAGCCTATCTTAGCTCAAAAAAGCTGGTGTGACAGTTCACACCACCTCCCAGCAAACAAAGACTGGGTCTAGCAAGCCGCATGAACCTCAGGTGCCTGTTTAACATGCAAGAGGCCAGGCATGTTCTGAGTGACAGGTTGTCCCCTTTGAATGTAAGCAGCAAAGTGAGACATTTGTTATTAGTATGATCACTGACAGATATGCAAAGCAAGCAACGATATGTAGTTTGAGGACTACAGTCAGATATAGAAGAAGTGATCACAGCTCTTGAGAAAAGCCTTGGTCCCATTTCATGATGTGAATAATGTTGCATAATTGAAGGGAAATAACTGGAAAGAGAGGTGGTTATTTATTCTAGCTTACTAGCAGTTTCTTCTTTTTCTTTTCCTTGCTGCTGTGTGTCCAAATAAATAAAAATAAGGATAAAAGAAGTTCAATAAACCCTTCAGTGGGAAAAAAACCAACAACAAACAAACAAAAAACAACAACAAAAAACCCAAACAGATATGGGAGAGGAAAGACTGTAACCTGCTCTCCCCTTGAGCTCTATAGGAGCTACAAGGCACTGTAAATTCTCCTGAACATTAAGGCCACTATATGGAATTGTCTCTCTCTCCCCATCATGTGGAGGAATGTCAAATGAGTCCGAGATCTCAGTTTCTTATTAAGATTTACCATCCGTTTCTTTCCTTGTTGTCTTTCCAAAGTAGACATTTGGCTACAGCAACAGTAAACATTTATATTTGATTTCTGCAATCTGAGAGGTTTTCAGGAGAAGGGAAAATCTTTATAAATTCATCAGGTGTCAAAGATCTGCTTGTTTGCTTTGCATCTTTTAACAATCCTGCTCCACTTTCCCTTCTCCCTCTGTTTTCTCTATTCAGCTTAAAAAAAAATCCATGTTTGAGCCAAGGGGGATTTACCTGGTAATAGTTCAGCAGATATTTGTGGTGGTGTACTTTTAAGTGTCTTTAAAAAGCAAATTCATAGAATAAGAAAGCTCAGGGGAATTTTTGCAAGATTTGGAGGGCCTGAAGTAGATGAGCAGTGCTGTAAATAAAATTTTTGAGAGGAACCCAAGCAGTACTGAAGACTGGAAATTCCGTGTGAATAATATCCATGGTGTGGCCCTTTTTAGGCCTAAAGAGGAGCCACTGGCTAAGCAAACCAATGGAAGCAGAAGTAAGCTTCAGGTGCCTCGAGTAAAGAGTTCTAGATATTTGGAGTGTGCCATCTTCAAAATGAAAAATGCATTGACCCAAGTCCTGTACTAAAAGCCAAAATTGGAGCCATAATTTTTAATAGGTTATATAATTGATATAATTTATTTCCTCAACCCCTCTTATCCCACCTAATATCTTGGATTTTTATCTACCAAGGTAAACCTGAAGAGAGTTTTCAGCAAAGTAGCTGAATTTGCTGAAGTGCATGCAGCTTTTTAACTCCCAGACATTTACTAACTGTGTATTTCAGTTAGCAGAGGCTGATGCAGGGCCTTACATGACTGTAGAACAGTTCAGAGGTGGTTGTCAGCTGGGGTAGGTGCACATCCCAGGGCTGACAGCAGTGCAATCCCTATCTCTACCTGGTTCAGGATGGTTAGATGAGTCTCATAATGGCTAAACACCAGGCATGTGCTCAGCCCAGTCCAGCAGTGGACCACTGAGGTTCCCCTGTGTGTCACTTGCATGTCCCACATCTTCATTACCTACAGAGAATTGTTTCTTCTCCAAACTGTCAGCCTGAAGCCATTTGAAGGCTTTGGCGTATTGCCTGTAGGAACGGTCCAACAGATTCTGAGTTGGCTGCAAAATACCTGAGCCTGACAAACAAGCTAAGAGCAGAAGTGCCTTACTTGTCAGGTATTAATATTGCTGAAACTTTCCCAAGATCTTACATATAAATCATTACCTCCTTCCTCCCCTCTGTCCTCCCACACACCAGCTTGTCTGTAGACTTGGACAGTCAGACAGCCACAGGGAAGGACTGCTTTTGGTTCTGCAACACAATTAATTAGTTATGAAGGTTATTTTAGGAATGTTAGTTCCTTCTAGCTTCCTGTAACCTCACTCTAGTGTACAAGATTGGCAGAAAAGCATGCAGATTTTACCGGCCTTTCCATAACTATTGCAGTATTGAACCTTTTCACCCAAAAGTCATTGCACCAGTCATCATGTGATCACAGCATTGCAGTGTTTATGTATGGTCCACAGCAATTTTCCTCGAGTACTATAGAACCCATAATTATTGCAGGGAGGATAACGTTTTGCCCATTAGGCCTGAAAACACTCAGAACCATTGTCTACAGCAGTGTCAACTTTTACAGGAAAATTGCTACTGGTTTGATTTAACTTGATATTGATGAAGGTGGGAGACTGAGCAGACAAGGTCATGGTAGCCAGACTTGGGTTTTACAACCATTTCATACTGTTTGTACAGTATTGGTTTCAACAAATGCAGGTAAAAATGGCAGGGTGAAAGTCTTAGCCCTGTCAAGAGCAGGACACTCTGGTTTTCAAAGATGTGGGAAACAGTTTTTCTTCTTTCCCACATAAGTCTAAAGAAAATGCCTTTTAAGTCAGCAAAGGCCTCCTGCTGATTATTCCCAGCTAACAGACCAAAACCAGGCCTGCTGCTCAGGAACGAAAGCAAAGCAAAGTATGTGTTACAAGGCAGGAAGGATGGGCAACAAGTTATGAATTGCCCCTAATATTTACCGCCCTAACTTGGGGCTCATGGATGCTAATGGACTCTGGACATCAGCACATTCATGCATTGCAGCAGTGACACTGACTCTGTCACTGGGGTATAAAAGGTGACAGGTTCAGCAGGTGAGGGAGTGGCCTGCTCAGATGCTTCCTGCGTGGCACACCCCCCTGCTGCTCCTCGGACCTGCTCTGCTGCAGAGCCTGGTGCCGGGACTCTGCCGGGCCTGCTGAGCTGCATTGTGTCTGACTGACTGAGTATTGTACGGTTGGTCTAATTAGCTTCTTGCTTATATGATAAAAATAACTGACTTGAACTAGGACTGAAAATTAAGAACTAAAGGTAAAAGAATAGAGGAATTGGTTTGTGGAGTTGGTATCTCTTTCCATTCTCGTATCTTTCCTCTTACCTCCTATGGACTTTTTTTGCTTGATTCACCTCCCGTAATTGGCCGTGGGCCAACAGAAGGTGCAACAGGGAGGCAGATAAAACTAAGTGGTTTGTTTCTGTGAGTGTCCACTTCCAATTTTACAGAAACAGCTTCTGACTTTTGCAGGCACAAGGCAGGAACTCTCCTATCTGTGGGAGCTCAGCAAGAGCAGCTGTTTCACATAGGCAGAATACCTCTGACCCAGTGCAAAACTGAGTTGATCAGATCAGAAGTATATTGCTCCTCTGAGAGCCCTTATAGGCAGTGGGGTATCACTCTTAACACTGGTTCACATGTGAGGCTGGAAATTTTCAGGTACTATCGTGCAAGAGGTGCAGTGATGACACCTGTTTACTTGCACTTAAAGCATTATGGGCAAAGACTAGAGGATTAGATAGTTACAATAGGGAAGATGTTTTTGTGCAGCGATTACAGAGTAGCATAGAGCTCCAGACCTGGAAATGTTTCCTCTTTTGTTGTGTATAAACATTTTAATATAATGTTTGGGTTGATTGCATGTTATTTTAGGTTAGCTAGCCCAGTTAGGTCTTAGAGCTGTCATTCCCAAAATCTGTAAACATTGACTATATAAGTGTGCACAAGTAACAATTAAGAGGAGGTCAAGAAATGATAAAAATTAAGAAAAGTTGCAAATACAAATAAATTCTTGTGTATCATGTTGTCCAGAATGTACAAAACATGTGAGTGTGTCTTGAAGGAACAGAGGAAGTTGAGAGTGCAGGAAATTTAGACATGGTACTTTTCCTCATGGATATGGAAATGAGTTCAGAAGTAGCAGAGTATGGGGCAAAACTGCAGACCTTGGTGCTGTGTTTGGTCTTCTAGACTTGAGAGTATTGATTTAGCAAGACATGCAAAAAGGAAAAGATTTTAAAACGGTTTTCTGGTTCTTAGAAAAGCAGCTTATAATGTTACCTTGGCAACCTGAGATGCTCTGTGTTCAAAGACAGACAAGGAGACATTTTTGAAGTCTGGGGAAAAGTCTTCTCCAGAGCACTGGCATGTTGGTGAATGGCTCTTCAGAGCAGCAGTCACCTGCGTATAGCCATGATCAGACTTTGTACAGCAGCTGTGGAGTGTCTTCAGTCTCTTGGGTGTGTCAGCAATTAAATGTGTGCAAAAAAAAAAATAAATACAAAAATAAAATTGCAGAGGTACATCTGTGGTTTTATCTTTCATTCTCTTTAGTTTAATCTTCTTTCTTCCTGGAGTCTAAGGTACTTCTGGTCATTGATTTGATGAGGAAAGAACTGGTGCTTCTATAAAACATTCTTTTATTTCCAGTCATGCAAAATTTACATGTAAAGCATCCTGCAGATAAATCTAATTCATCTTCAAATTCTCTGGTGGGCGCTTTTTTTTTTTTTAAACATGGCAAGGTGACCCTTTGCATTGCATCTGAAAACTGCAGTCCATACAGTAAGACAAAGTAGACTGAAATGGCATGATTTGGGCTTGGAGGAAGGGACAAAAACTTTCTGGTTTAGAGTGTGATAATACTAACCTCTCTACCCACTGTGGAGCATTCCTAATGCTTCAGAGGAGGTGTAGTTTTGGGTACTTCGGGGTTCTCCTGGATTGCAGGCTGAGACTTCTGTGAGAGCAGAGCTTAAAGAGAATCCTGACAGTGTTGAGCTCTCAAAGTTTTCTAGTCCATCCTGCAGCTCAGTGGGGGATCAAGTTGCTTAGGCCATTCTGGCAGAAGTTTGTCAGACCTGTTCTTAAAAGAAAAACCTCTTGGTAGAGAGAGATTGTATGACTGCCTGAGGTAGTGAACTCCTAGTTCTTATTCTTACAGATAGAAATTTCTTCGGTACATCTAATCTAATTCTGTTCTGTTGCAAATCAAATTAATTACCTCCTGTTCTATCCTCAGCAGACATGGAGAACAATTGATCATCATCGTCTTTGCTGCATTTTACATAATGAGAGACTGTTATCATGTCATACCTCAGGTTTTCCTAGACTAAACAAGTAATTCTTCCTGTCTTATTTTTTTTTCCTGCATCCTAATGTCCTATGTCTTTAAATTTGTACTTTTCTCAGTGCTGTGCTCATGACTCTTGTTCATTCAAGTCTTTGGATGTGGAGCAGACATGATGATCAAAGATTTGGATACAGTTGTGTAGGATGCTAGGGGGTGATGTGTTTTCAAAGAAATAACACACTGATAAACAGAAAATGAGTTTTCATCACCTGTAACTCATTTGGTCTAGAATTTTTGACAGCCAGTAGAGGGTTTGAATTCACATCTTATTATGTAGTCTGCTTCCCTGAATGTCCCACTGGCATCAGCTGGACAGAAATAGCAAAGGCATTAATTCTACCTGGTGTCCTTCACAGCTCTACCTTTCTCTTGTTCCTTGAAAAAATAGTGCTATATAAGGATGTTTGCTTGGATAATCACAAATGGAGCACTCCAAAAACAGTGCCTCCTCCTGATAAGTGGCCATTCAAATGTTTATGTTTTAGAAATGAGAGGGTGAAGCTAAACTTATTTACCATGGTGTTTTGAGGAGTCTTAGATGAAGAATCCACCATAAATTTATAAAAGAAATTTCACCATCCTTTCTGGGAACCGTCTATGAACAATGTGTGATCTTCTTGAATTATTCAGCATTCAAAATAATTTGTGAGTAATTCTGTGAATATTTTTTGACTTGCAGCTTGTCCATGATCTGTTGATGTCAAATATTTGAAATCATATCTGACTGATTAGCTCTGATTGCACACATTGGTTACCTAGGGCAGTGCTAGTCCCTGATGGGATTAGCTTAGGCCTTTGAAGCACATTTGCACAGTGAAAGCTTATGATTAAGAATTTTAAATTCACTCTTCACAAATAATCTCCAATGGCCACTAAAATTTGCTGTTTCTGTGAACATATCTGCCGGTAAACTCATTAGCTAGAGTAATTGCTCAACAAGAACACAAAAGGGGGAGCAAAGCAAGGCAGACCAATTTGTTTTCAAATCAGAATGAATATTGCTGAAATATTCCACTCTTCCCCAGTCCTTTGAGACTTAGCAATGTAAGAGTGTTTCATGATCTTAGCAGGCCTTTTTATTTGTGAATTTTTAACAGCCCATCTCTGGCAGGAAGGGTCTTTTAGATGTAATGTTGTCATGTCTATGTTCCCACCTGCTCCATCTCATGTTAAACAGATAGAAAGTCAGAAACTGAGGACTTAGAAACTGTTTAAGCAGTTTATTTTTTCTACATAACCAAAGAAAAGCAGAGGGTTAAATATGGAATTAATGGATTTAGTTCCCCTGGATTATTTGTGCCTGATAATTCCACAGTGCTTTAAGACTCTTTGGTAAAACAGAGCAGCTACTTGCAGTCTATGCATCCCATGGGTTTTGAATTTATTGCTCTTGCTTTCTTTCATGTTTCTGCACAGGGAGAGAGGGTGAACCTCTTCAGTTTCCTTCAGAACCAGAAGCCTGTTTTGGTGTTGGCTGATTAGGTTTGGGAATCCTGTTGAAGTAGATGCCTGGCTGTAAATTTGCCATGATTCTCTTAGCTTTGGTTCCTATTAGTTTGGTATCTTTCCTTCTTTTTCTCTTTTCTCCACTCACTCAGGACATAAACTTTAATTATGAGATTTCATGCTCAGTCAAGTTTTTGAAAGCCATTTATGAAGCATCAATCAGATTACATACCTGCCCTGGCTGGGTGGCTTCTCTTCCATCCCTACAAGGGGTTGATGGTCAAAAATACATAATGAGCTACCACTGACAGCCTATCAGACTACTACCTCTCCCTCCCTACCTCAAAAGCCTCTGAAAGTGATGGCTTAATCCGTCACTGTGGAAATTGTTATCGCTTGACATTACGCCAGAAAATATAATTGTGTTGCCTTTTCTTCTCTATACATCCACTGATGCATTAGCTACCTTACCAGGCTTTACATTAAAGGCCCAGTAAATCCCTCAGTTTTTCCTGTATTTCCACTGCTGTCTTAGCTCTGGATCTTATGTTTCACAGTACATTTTTACTACTCTTCTGGTCAAAGAGTCGCATTTCTGTTAGTCTTACAGCATAGTCTCTGGTACTCTGGAGAAATTTTGGAGAATATCCTACAAACAATAAAATTAATTCAGCCATACCGTCAATGTTGCTAATAAAGGGCAGGGCCTAATAGCTTCCAATTCATGTTAGGTAAATATGGTTCCTAATTTGTTGTAAAAATGTTTGGAAGCTGCTGAAGACCTCCCTGTGCAAGGGTTTAAAGCATCAAGGTTTTTACTGTCCTAACAGCATGACCTGCAGAAAATCTCTTTATTCTTTCCATGCCTTTTCTGCCTGTACTCAACTTTGGTGCTAATGCATCCTGTGTTCAACTGACAGGAAGAAAAAGACTCTGCTTGTGCTTGTGAGATGTCTGGGAATAAGCTTTAGCTATAAGTTTAAGACATTTGTATAAAAAACTGTATTACCTATCTTTCGTGAAGGGGCCTTACCAGATGAGGACTTCTGACAGACTGCATTGCAATGTTTCACAGCTATTTAAACTGCCAGTGTCTCTGCTGAAGAGCCTGTGGGTGGCATAGTGGCATCCACCCCTTGCTGCATGGTTGTTGCCAGCAGAGGGGAAGGATGGATATGGGGGAAACTAGTTTTACTGAAGTTGGTCTTTCTAATCCTCATGCCCTGGGAATAGAGACCCCTAACTATAATCAGCTGTGGGTTTCTAAGGTCTGCCTTATCAACTGCATTGTTCTGCTTCACTCTTTACAGTGTGCTGACTCTTGGTCCTTGGTCAACTTCTATCCACCCCATTTCTAACTCAGCACTATTATTTGTCAGATGCTGCCTACCCAACTGCTGTTTAAATTACCTTTCTAAATGTAGAAAGAATAACACATAAATATCTTCCTCTAAATAAGAAAGTATAGATATTAGATAAAAGTCTCATTACCTAGCTCTGAAGTAGAACACAGCAATTATCTCATAGAACATTCTGACTTCTGCTAACAATACAGAATAGGAAATAAAGAAAAATCATTGTTACCAGTTCAAATCACGGAGAGATCTCACAGAGGGAGAACCCTGATTATAAATATTTAAGTCTAGTCAGTATGTTATGGCAACTGACCACAACTCTTGCAAAAAGGTGTCTCAAAATGTGTTTGTTCTGTTGCTTATATAAGCAAATGCTCACAAACATCAAACGTACTGTTGGACCAATTGATGACTTTGAAAATGAATTTTGTTCCACTAAATAATGAACATTCTCTTTGACAAATGAATCTGGATTATTTTTTTTTTTTTTCAATTTGGTTCTTTGAGGCAAGCAAAGCTTATTTTATTTGTAATCTCATATATTCTTGGAGTGTCACTAATCTGTAAGGTCTCTCTAAATGAATTGCTGATAGCTTAAATTACCTGGGCCTCTACTTTGTTTCTTTAAACTGTACAGTAGAATTAATACAACAGGAGCTGCAAGTGGCTCATTTAGGCTTCCATCTTCAGAGAGAAAACATGAAAAAGCAGTATGATGAAGGCCTCTTTAGCCTTGTTCTCCACCTGAAGGTTTCTTGCATGACTGACTGAGAACTGGGACCATGAGCTCCCCACTACTCTTCTGCTGAGACTCTCTCAATTCTGCAGCAGTGTTTGTTTCCAGGAATAAATGGTAACCTTTGCTCAGTGAGCACTTTGTCATACCAGTAATTTCTGTTCAAGATTTGTCAAAACCATCAGAACAGTCTCCTCTTCCCACACTCTTGTGTGCAAGTCTATATTCTGTAACATCCCTCTAGCTGTGAAAATACAATCCCTCTGATAAACAGCTTCTATGTTACATGAGAAAGAGCAAGGTGAAACCTCTAACCTACATAATATGCAGTGTGTGCCTTGATCTCTTTGGCATAGGCTTGTCCCTGCTTCAGGTCCTTAAATCAGAAACTGTTTTATGCATCAGATGCTGCAGTCTTATTCTCAGCTAATTCCATGCTTCTGTCCTCACCAGCAGCTCGCTTTGCCTTTCACAGTTCTGCTGTGTAATGGGCCTCTGTCTATTTAATGAGTTGATGAGCTGTTTTCAGAGATCAAATACTCTCTTCAGTAAACACGTACCTTCATCTGCTAAAGCAAATTCTATTGGCTTTAAGAAAAGAAAGGTTGACAGTGTAGAAAAAAAAAGACTGATGAAGGGAAAGGTTTTGTGATTGCTGAGCATTCAGATTTGGGAGGCAAGAAGGGCTAGTATTTTATTCCTCCAGTGTTCTGTGTATCCATCACTCAGACAGAATCCCTGTAAGTGGAAATCTAATTCTTCAGTCACTCACCAATGCTAATTAATTTGTAAATATATTTCATATTCCAAGCAACAGCCCTTTCCAAGAGAGGAGCTGATAGAAAGAGTAAAGGGGTTAAGGTGTCGTGTAACACCACGTTCACCCTGGCAGATTTAGGTGACATCAACTAGTTCCATCTCCTCCTCAAACAACCCTTTAAAGCATGGAAATACTGTGATTAAAGTGAGGTGGGAAGGCTCTTGCACTGCGCCTGGTGTTCTGCTCCTGATTGCTTTCCATTATAAGGAAAAGTCCATCTAGATCTTCATTTGTCTAGCTTTTCCTTGTTTTACTCATGGCATGACTCCTTCTTCAGTGATCACATCTACCTTCCACCTTTTACTGCTCTCCCTACCACATGGTTTCCTGATTAGCAAGAAGAGATCTTCTGCTTTTGCCTGAAGAACATTGTCCTTGAAGGGCACGGGACACGTGTATGTGTGGTTCTGACTTAGCGGAGCTTTCATTGAGAGACTTGTGAGAAACTTGAGAGCTAACAGGAATGTCATGAAGTTCAGCAAGGAAATATTCTGCACTTGGGGCAGAATAATCCATTATCAGTACAGGCCAAGAATAATCTCTTTGAGTAGCAGTCCATCTGGGAAGGACCTGGGTGTTAAGGTAGTCAAGCTAAATATGAGCCAGCAGAATAAGACAATCATCTTAATGTAGCCCCATATGTGAAGTGTGGCTAAGAGACCAAGGGATGCTCTTTTTCTCTGTGCAGACATGCTGAGGCTGCATGAGAATATTGTATCCAATCTAGGCCTCCTAGTTCTACAGTGATGTTGAGAAACCAGGGAGGGCCCAGTGGAAGGCAACCAAATGGTCAGGAATCAAGAAAGCATGTATTATAAGGAAAAACTGAGGGAATTTTTTTCCTTTAGTCTGTTGAAGAAGACATGGTGGAGTGAGCAAATAATAACCAACAGGTACTTGAGGAGTGGCAAAGGTAACAGAGCCAGACTCCTCCCAGTAATGGCAAGTGATGGAACAAGGCACAGTGGGCACAAGTTGGAGGGATCAGATGAGATGTTAAGAAAAACTCATGCACTGGGAGGGAAGCGTTGCATAGGAAAAGACATCCAGATTGTTGCAGTATTTCCATCCTTGGAGATTTTTAAGATGTGGCTGGACAAATCCTCACCTGACTTGCTAAATGCTTCTAACAAGCAGTTCTGTCCTTCTGTCCATTGAAGTTGTTCACTTTGAGATAAAGAAAAAGTCAAAACCCTTTAAGCGGCCACCAAAAAAAGGTCTGCTATTCTGGAAAAACGAACCTTCTGAAGCAGAACTAATGGTGTCTCTGTACAGCAATTGCAGGTTGTCTAGGACTCAGTCCTGGTACATTCATGTTGTGAAAATCTGTCTTGACTGAGAGGTTACTATGCTTCAGCTTCATTTAAATGAGAAGTTTTATGAATTAGATATAAAATTAATGTATTATGGGCAGCACCTTTCCTTATGTTGTTTATTTTCTTGTGCAATTTAACTAATGATCTGGGACTACAAAAGAAGCTGACACTGCTAAAGTAACTTAACAGTGAAATAGTTGGTAAAGTGGGCATTTAAATCATGGTTAACTTAGGTAGGCAACATAAGTTTCAGATTAGAGGTGGTCATTTTTTTTGGTAATGGCAAAACAAAGTAGCAAAAGAACCTCACTGGGTTGGCCTGCACTTTATGTTCACTTTTTCTTTTGAAGGCTGGAAGGGTGAGAAACACACTTCCTAGAACTGAAAGTGCAGATTCTACATCTTAAGACACATAAGCGGCATGAAATCTGAACACGCCAGTCAGTATTTCCCTATCTTCTTTCTTTCCTTCTTTCTCAAGAAAGTCTAAGAATTGGTTTGGGTCTCACTGATTTTATTTTTGACATTGCTTATGTTTTATCATTGCATGAGAACATTTTTTGTGAGGAGTGGCTAAATTCTTTATGCAGTGATGAAATACCAAGATCTTTCTCCTTAGCATAATGCAGTGCTTATAGTGTGGATAGTAAAAAATTTATGACACCTAAAATTGTTTACTTTGAGGAATCTAGGTGCTTGTAAACAAAGGGAATAGGGGGAACTTACATCTCTTAGCCACTTTAACTAGCTCTTTAATTTTTATTTATTTTTTATTATTGAACTTCCCTGTTTATTTCACTTTCATTTTTTTTGTCTTCCATTAATAAGTGAAGACATAATTTGTTAAATTCTTAGTAAGTGGGGTTGAAGGGTCACCAGATTGCTAAATTAAAGGAACAAATTAAATATCAATACTAAATTGAAGTGCTGGCCAGGATAGAGAGAACTGAAAAACAGCATCTCTACTCCATTAGCAGCTTGGGAATTGTGGAAAACTGTCAGCAAAAAAATCCACTGTCTTCCATATATCACCCACTATCTTTGATGTGGCAGGCAAAAGCAGTCACCAATGACAGGTACTGTCACAGAATATATTTATACCACAAGTTTTTTTTATTTTCTCCACCAGCTACAATGATGGAAAATCATGTCTTATTTCCTGAAGGATGGCAATTTCTTAGAGATTCTACAATTGCTGCCCTTGACGACTGCCTGTTTTGTGAACCAATGTCAAAATCTATCTATATGCCTTTATATAACACTTATCACTGTGGTATTTAAGCACTCTACATGGATTAAAAATGAACAGTGAAACTGCCTGGAGGATAGTCAGTAAAATCTACTTACGTTTTGGATTTTGTGATATAATGTGATTTCATTGGGTTGACAGAGGGACACAAAGAAACATCAGACACTTTACAAAAATTCTGAAAAAAGAGCTGTTCATATTTTTTTAACTCAAAAAGAGATTAAAGTATTGAAAAATTTTAGAACAAATTCTAGTTGTCAATGCAACTTAAACCTTGACACACAAAAGAGTAAGGGTTTTTTACTTGCTTGTATGGCAATGAGGGGTGGGTTTGTAATATGCCTACCATGGGCTTTGCCACTAGAGTGACACTTGAGGAGAAACCTCTGTCTGTCATGATTAATATTCCCCTCATCAGTATGTCAGTTGACTGTTAACAAGAAATATGGCAGCAGGTTAAACAATTGTTTCCTAATGCAGTTGTTGGTTTTTTGTTTTCAAGACTTCCATTAAGCATTCTAGTTCCAAAGGGAAGTTGCCTGACCTCTCAGATTGTGGTCCAGTGGTACTTTTGGCTCCACGAAGCCTGCAATATTGGAGAACAGACTCTCACTTAATGACTCTGCCATGTTCCCATCACCTCTGAAACCAAAATTTCACCTTTCTACTGTAATCAGTTTATAATTAACAAATTGTTTAGAAAATCTTTTAAGCACTGTACCTGTGCTGAATAACTTGAGAGATCCTAAGTATATGCCACATATAAAGGATACATTTGATGTTATGTACCTCTTGTATCTTTCTGTCAAGCTATGAGCTCCATTTTGTTTCAAGGGCATTTTTTTTTTTTTTTACTACAAAACTGTTCTGCACCTTCCCCTCAACTATATACGCTCCATACTGAATTGAGACATACAGGAAGAGACAGGAGAAATTAATGGACTCAGCCAACACTTAAAATACTAATCCTTTTTGGGTAAATAACACTGAGAAAAAGATAAACTTTATTGTAGCAATAGAGGAAAGCTCACCACTGTTGAGTAAAACTCAACAGTGAGTTACTTGTGAGTTACCTGTGAGTAACAAGGCTATTAGTTTCTTCAAGATGATGGATCTGTTGGAGGGAAACCAACTAATTAGGATAACTTGAGGATGTCCTTTTGGAATTAAAGAAAGTACCTATGCGTGGGGGTGGCCAAGGTGTGTAGCTCTTACCCCTCCTTTAAAAAAGTTTATTTTCCCTTAGGGAACTTGAGGATAATTAGGATAACTTGAGGATGTCCTTTTGGAATTAAAGAAAGTACCTATGCGTGGGGGTGGCCAAGGTGTGTAGCTCTTACCCCTCCTTTAAAAAAGTTTATTTTCCCTTAGGGAACAGATTTAAAGAGTGAGCTGAGAGTCATGCAGGAACTGGAATAATCAAAAGAGAGGGAGATGGCTCCCTATACCTGTGTCTAAGGCCCACATAATTAAAGCAATATGCAAAGAGCATTTCCATTACCTTACAAGAGTTATCGGCTAATTCCAGGTATCTGCCTATGATTAAAACATCAGCAAAACTCTGGCTTGTCCTCTTGAGGAAAGAAAATGTGTATAAGTCATCAGCCATCTCTTTGGCAGCATGAATAAATAGCACCAATTTGTGTTGTGTTTGTCATCTGTGCAACATTTGCATTTTGGGGTGATGCTGGAGAAGCTAATATGGATCCTTGCCACAGTGAGGGAGTATGTAAATTCCTTGGGATAGGCAGTAACTGGGAACAGGTAAAGACAGATCTGAAGAAGATTCAGGCTGTCAATAATATGCCTACCCTGACAGACCAAGGAAGCATGCAGTTTTGTCGATATATGACTTTGTATGGCTGTCCAGATCAGCAACCTGAGATGATAATCATGCAAAGATGCTCAGCAGCGATAGAATACACAGTCTCTTTAAGAGTTTGAGGAATAAATGGCAGCTAATGGCCAAAGTCTTAATAGTGGGATAAGAGGAAATGTTAAATACGAAGTTACCAGAGCAGGCACTAGAGCATTTATTTATATAATGTGTCAAAACTGGAGGCCAATGAGTTATCATAGCTGCAGGAAAATCTGAATTTCTGTGTATATGAGTGGAGAAAGATGTTCTAGCTTAGCTCATGGTTATGAAAAATTTTCATGATGTATTGTTAGAGGCTGGTATTAGCTGAAATTGACTGCATGCCATTCATTGCAGTTTCCAAGAAACACTGGGCAGACACCTGCTGGCTGCAGTTAGACTCCAGCATTTTGTAAGAAAGATTTATAGGAAAGCGCACAAAGGGCCAGGGATATGTCAATTTGATTAAAGAAAAAAAGGAACAACAACCAGAAAAACACAACAAAACAACAACCTTCCTAATCTTAAGAAAATGTGAAGAGTTGACCTGATAATATAATTAAGGAATAGACCTTTTGGAAAATCAATGAAACTGTTGGCCAGAAGTTTATGTGCCAAGTCCGTTTTAGGATTAAGGACAAGTTCTCAATACTGCAAAGGATTTTGTTTAAGGGCATCAGGATGATGGTCTGAAATGTATTACAGGGAAACATGATTAAAATGATACATGAAGGTCATTTAGGGATTGAAAACTCTGAGAGAGGTCAGAGATATTTCCCACCGTTCCTCAAATGAACAGTGATACTGAGGAAACTACCGAAGTGTCAGAAATAGAGGTCAGTGCACTAAAAGAGATCAGGTTGGCAGCCCAGGAAGAATTTGTCCTTGAGGTAAAGGGACATAGATTTGCAGAAATATGTACTGGTTCCCTTTGAAAACTTACTTGAGGATGCTACAACCAAACCAGGTGTTTGCACATGTCAAATCAATTTTTCCTGGAAATAGCATATGTAATAGATTCTGAAAATGGTGACTTGATTATGGTTGTGAAATGTACTGCTCCCCACTTGCAAAACAGAGGAAAATATATAATATGTTCATCCAGTGTAGCAACATGAATATTCTTTGTAACCCTGATGCTCAAAAGTATTCTAACCCCCATTATTAATACAAGCTGGATGTGACCTCCAGGCTTTACTGGCAGGGACTTTTCTGCTAGCTTTAGGCCTAGGGTGGAAATGCTGTTAAGACTTTTTAATGGAGAAAACGGGCTACATGTGCATCTATCTAGTAGAATGAGGACTTTGGAGGTAGGGTGTCCTGAGGGCATAACTTAATCAGATTTTGAAGTTTTCCTTAACTTCTGGATTTATAAGATGAATTAAGTCAGCAGTAGAGACACAACTCATGAGACTGGTGAGAAGTTTTTGTTTGTTGGTTTTCTGAATTAGATTAATACATTCAAAATTACATTTCATTTTCAAACCCTGAGGATTTCTCAAACACTTCTTATGATGTTGGAGCCTAGTTCTTGCAGAGTTACAGTAATGATCAACATGTATTTCTACTTTTGTGGTGAAATGTAATTTCATTAAGTATGTAAAGGAATACTAACAAGTATCAGACGCAGGCAAAGAGCTGGAAAATGTTGAAGAAAATCTTTGTGTGTGGTTTGTTGGGGATTTTAAAATACATTTTCCACACTTGTGGCTTTTTTTTAGTCTCCAGGACTGTACAAAAGACAATTTTGAAACCAGTGCCAATGAAATGACACTGACTTTTTCATCTGGAGCCTTGCCCTTTTCAGGAAACACTCAGGGCGATGGCAGCAATCTTGGGGGGGGCTGTACTACACCTCTCCAGCACTAGCCAGTGTAGGACCAGGAAGCTCAGCCCTTTAGCTCTCTGCCCATGGTAAATCCACTCCTGATCTTATCTAGATTAGCTATTTTATACTTTTCCCACTTGTTGACTTACAGTCTCATTTCAGGTCTTATCTCAGATTATCCCTCTGATTCTTTCTTGCCTGTGCCACTTCGTCTTTCCACTTCTATAGTAATTTATTATTTAATACTCTTCTGGGGTAGTGTTTTGTTTTTAAACTCTGGGAAGCTGTTCAGAATGGTGTGCATAAAAGGAGTTGTACAAGCACACTGTGCTGTGGGTGTTTGACCCAGGTTATGTGTTTTATCACAGGTGGACTATGTCACACAAGTTACCAGTCACCTCTGCATCAGAGAAATGGAGGCAAAGTATCGAGTGTAGCACCCATGCAGGCAAGTTGCAAAACCTTCTGTAGCTGCAGGTGAACAGTAGAAACATGCTAACACTTTTATACTCTGTAGTTTACTGATGGAACAAAATAGAGGCCACATCAATTCAGTCTTTCTTTTTTTTGGGGGCCAGCTCTGTCAGTTATTAGCATAGAGTATACCTATTAGATCTTTATAGAAAGCCTGCCAATTTTCATTATTTCAGTCCAAAATGTCCACTCCTGGGGTATTCAATATAGCTGTGTCTATGTTCTTTGTATAGTTTAATTATGTAAATTACACGTCAGTAATCTGAAATCCCAGGTGGTGAGGAATGGCACAGCATGGGTAGTCTTGTAACAACATTGTTAATAAAGAGCAAATGCTCCTTTTTATGTGTGCTTTCAGAAGCTTTCAATATTAGTGGTCACAGAAACTTAACTGGACAGGAGAGCACAAAAAGTATTTACTGTCTCTGAGAGTCTCTGTCTCACCTGAATTGGGAAATAACAGATGATAGTAAAGACAGACAGCTAAACAGACAAGGTAGCACAAGGTGGTGGTCCCAGTAGACTCTAGTGGTCCACAGACCTGCCCATTTTATTTCCTTTTGTACTTAGTTATGGAATAACTATTGTTTAGGAAAGTGATACAGGGATGCTGAACACTATAGGGATTCTTCATACTGACTTGGTCATCTTGCAGGGAGGGGATCACAATTTGTCCTTTTGTAAAGACTTGGAGAAATTGGTGCTCTGTGAAATAAGTCTGAACAGCTACTGCATTGGGACATCGAAGGCATGAACTGCACAGCATGGATGTAAGAGCAGTTTCCATGCCTACTTGCCCTTTGTTCCAACTGGGTTTACAGGTGCTTGTATCAGTGCTTGCATGTGCCCAGGATTTTGGTTGGCATTATACAGAGCATATACTGCAAGGTGCTGGATGCTTCTAATTTCTGTTCCCGGGCGGGGTGGGGGAACCAAACAAACACAAGGTCTCAATTGCTTCCTTTTGCCACAGATTTTCAGTGTGGCTATAATGCAAGTCACTTTCTTTCTCTTTGTTTCCTACCTCTATAGGGTAGCAATGTTCTTTCCCTCCTAAAGATTTTCTAAGGCAACATATAAATAAGATTTTGGAAAGCTAAATATAGATATGTAAGTTATAAAAGCATCTAAGTTTATGTATGGTAATTAAAGCATATGAAAAAAAAGTCTAACAGTGATGTATTGATGCATACCATATTTTTTCCTTTTTTTTCTTTTCAAGAAGCCTGAATTTACAGACAGCTTACCTGTATTGATTTTGAGAGAAATTAAAAGGCCTTTCATTCTCCATTGAAAAACCACTCTTTGAATTTGTTTACTCTGTGAACACTACAAGGGAAAAGGAATGGAAAAAAAAGAAAAAGAAAAAAGAGAAAAAGCTTCAGCAATGACTGGACATCATATGTTAAATCTGTTGCATTTGATAGGCCATTCTGTTCACAGAAGTTTGCAGTGTCTTTAGAGTTAGTTTTAGTTTAAACTACTAAGTTCTGGTCCTAGATATCAGGAGAGTCTAGTAAATGAGAGGGGTTTTATTTATTTGTATTTTTTTAGTAGTATTTTAACCATAAGGCAAGCATTTTTAAGGGTATGTGGACTACAGTGATCAATACTATATTGTAGGGAGTTGTGGTGGCTGTTTTCTCTATCATTGAAAATTACAGGTGGTTGGGAATGTTCCATGGGAATGATTTTCTGTGAAAAGATTTTTTACAAAATGGAATCTTTCTTTTGGGAAATCAAAATGGAAAGCTTAATTTTATTGTCAGTTCAACCTAAATCATAAAACTTAATTTTCTAGAAGTGAGCCAAAAGTTTTATTTTTACTCAGTTCAATACATGTTTAATTTCAACCTTTCAATTTGCTGGGGGACCAGAGTAAATGCTGAAATGTCAATATTTTTCACTGGATGGGAATATTACCCAGCTGTACTCAAACTGTAGTTGAAAAATTCTTCTTTGGGTATCATAGACTTAGACTGCTAATTCTGAGGCTATTTTCAGTATATGCTTCTTTTGCTAGGTAGTAAAGGAAGCAAGTCAATCTAACAGTTATCTTCTTAAGTCAGCTGTAAATCAAAAGGGGATTTAAACCTGTAACATTTTAAGCATAGCACCTTTAAGCAGCACCTTAAAGCTCAAGCCCGTACTGTGTGATTTAAAATCTCTTATTCACTGACAAAACTATAGCAGAATCATTGTTTCTCAATTTTGCCCAGGCATTGCTGGCAGGGAAGGGTGGTTCATGCTAAGCTGCTCCGAGTCACTATCTATGCCAGGCATTTTTCTGTCTCTCCTACCAGTAGCTCACCTGCATAAATGGTGGTATTTGGGACGCTTGTACACTCAGCATAACATGTAACTGCTCGTTATTCTAAGCAAAGGAAAAAGCTAGTGGCCATCAGCATCAAAATTAGAGCTCACACCAGAGCAAAACTCAGTTGGACAGTGCAAGGAATGCTTCAGTCTGGGAAGGCAGAAGAGGCTCTAATACTGACCTGGTTTCCCAGCCAGCTTTAAAATCAGTGCACCCTGCCCCCTATTGCTGCTGTCCTCTCTCCCAGGAGCAGCGTTTCCTGTGTTCCTGCCTGTTTGTCCTCCTTTTTCCCTGCCTCCTCATGGTGTGTCATCTGTGGTCCTGGCCTTAAAGGTCAGGCCAGACTATCTGTCTTTCCAAACATCAGAGGTGAGCCTTTACATGTGCCACCAATAATTTTGAGACCTTAAATAGCATCTGACTTAACACAGCTTTTAAGAGTTGTTTACAATCCATCCAAGACCAGCTTCATTATATTTCTCTGTGGGGAGTGTGTGCGACTGGTCTTTCCAAGTCCTTCTGCTGTTCTCTCTTGCCTGCCAAGCCAGGAACTGTGTTACTTCAGTCTGTGGGAGCCTGTCAAAATTTGGTATTTGGTGAGGAGAAGAGGGTGAAGAAGCAGTTTTTGCCAGTACTGTTCCCCCAGCCATTATTGACTCATTAAAAGTATTTACTTCTTGTTAATACAACGTGAATAGTGTTGGAGCAGTAGCTATGATGGGAGCAAGGAAAACAAAGGCTCACATGTTTGAACAGAGAGTAACCTGCAGGAGGAAAAATACCCTCTGCCTTTAATGTTGTCTTAAAACATGCAAGTCAAGGTGTTACTAAACAAATGCATCAGCTTCAATAGGATGTCAGAGGTGTCAGGCTCTTTCTTTGTGATTGTCTTAAAAGCATATATTTGTTTGTGATCATATACTTTGTCAGGGCAGCCCCTATGGAGCCCCTCTCTCCTCCTCCCACCCATGAAAAAAAGGTCCCTTTAATCAGCTGCTAGAGTGGTGTACCCATTACCTCCCTACAGGGTGACCTTTTAATCTCGTAATGGCATTTTGGAATCCAGTTGCCCTAACCACACTGGGAGTGTATGCATGTCACATTTCCAATTCTCTCTCTCTTTTTTCTCCCTGCTGCTGTTGGCACTGAATATGGCCTAATATATTCATGACCTAATTAGAGTAATTTTTGCATAATAATGACCTCCAGGGGAAACCATTTTTTGGGTGATTTTTGTGTGTGTGCACACTCACACTCTTCAGACACATTAACTGGAACAAGTGGTTCTTAATTTTTAAGTGTTTCTCTCATTTTTAGAAGTATTTCTATGTCATTTAAAATGGAAATGATGCAATAGGAAACCCCAGAGGAGGCAGAGATTATTTGTTTTATTTTTCTGCTCTATATTTCTCTCTTATTGTGTAGCTTGTGTCTCCTCTTTTGAATGTCCAAGACAGCACCATGCTGCCTTGCCATTATTGGGATCTCAGTGCTTTCAAGGCTTCATCTCATCCTTGCCAGCTTCATCCGTCCCCTCTGTCACTCAGCTTCTTTCCCTGTTGTCCTCATTTGATGTGCAGTTTTCAACTGGATCCTTCATTTGCTGCAATAGTAATTTCCTTCACCTTATCTTCCCTCAAGGGCTGTGCCCTCTCCCTGAAGTCTCAGTCCAAATCTGTGTGATCTGCTGTAGTGGTAGCCCATCTTTGCAGACTGTCTCAGCTCGTAATGACCATTACTGCTCTACTGTCTGACCTACCTGGTACTTGATGTCTCCTCCGTTCCTTGCTGACCTGTTTTCCCACACTTTATAGTTTCTGTTTTCTTCTCTTCAGCTTCTGTTGATCATCTTTCCTGGAATACAGCTTTTACTCCCAGCTCTCTTCTCTAGCTCCAGTTTTTCCTTTATTCCTATTCTTGCTGTTTTCTAGCTATTGTTTTCCATCTTCAGTTTTCTAAAGAACCTAAGTACAACCCTTTCTGGCAGAGATCACAGGCCACATTCCTCAGTGTTTCATTGGTATAAATAAAGTAAGTCTATTGACCCTGACGGTGTTAGTGAAGATTTACACCAACAGGACATGTTTATTTTCATAAGCGCATTAATCGTGTTTTCCCTAAACTGCTGTTTAAAGAGCGTTAAGGGGTAGCATTCAGAGTACTTACTTAGTCTGAAAAGACATTATAGCATGGGCTTGTTGAAAAATTTATTTTATTTGCTTTCTGTTTTCCTGTATGTTTGTTTTAGTTGCAGTAAATAGTTCATTCAGTGTTTGCATCAATAAGGAAAAGACAGGCTTTCCATAGCAAAATGTTTTGTAGTGTAGAAAAAACTTCTTGTGCCTGGACTCTGCATACCCAGCTTTGCTGACTTTGTCCTCTATCACTTCCTGCACTTCCAGGTTTGTCCACTACAATTCCTTTGTACACATGCATCTGGAAGAAGTCTTATACATGCCTGCTGTTACTCACTTGAGCACATCACTGTTTAAAAGCCAGGATGAGCCTTGCCTGGATCTGCAGATCCATCTCCTGATTCTGTTATAGTTCTCCATCACGTGCCTAATTCTGCCAGTTTGTACCATACCTGGCTGACAGCACTGCCTGTCATTTCTAGTGAGGGTATGTGTGCCAATAGAGGATGGAGAATTAAATAAGTGTACCCCAAAACACTTGTTATCAAAACCTTGTTTTTTAAAAAAGACTGGAGGAATGTATCAGTCCACATTAGAAAGCCCCACAAAACATTCCTCTGTGCTGTTCACTGTAGCACACATGGTTTTTTGGGGTAGCTGCAAGATACGTTATACACAACTGGAGAATCAATAAGATTGCTGGCATCTCTGTGTTTTGATGTTGGTTCTTGGATTGTGTCTAGACCTTAGCAGATACAAGCAAACATGCACATGATAAATGCAAATGTACAATGCAGTTGTAGAATTACCATCATCTCTTTAAAGTCGTAGTTCAAATGCACTTTACCTTTCATCATCTTCACGTGCAGTTTCGAGCTAGGCACATGGCTTGTGTTAATACCCACAGATTGTGGGCTAATGGGCTTAGGAGGGACTAAAAAGGTACAGATGTCGAGGCTCCAAAAACTGCTTGGTGTATAAAACTGGAAGTACTGCAGGAACAGGTGGGCTTGGGTGTGGGGATGGAAGACAAAAAGGAGGTGTGGATAGATTTGAGGTAATTCTGAATATTTTCATAGCAGTTCTGCCTAATGCTCCATCTGTGCTTGTGCACTGCACACGGAAGGGATGCATTGATGGGGGAGGGAGGTTTGTGATTTTAAGGACTGAGATAAGTTCTGTGCATGGAGAATAATTCATCATCAGAAGAGGCTGTAAGAGTATTGCGGGCTAGTGTGCCAATTAACTTTGGTAACCTTTTCAATCTTGCTTCTGCTGTGCTTTGTCTTTCTTGTTCCCTTCAGTCAGGCAAAATTCATATGTTATTTACCCTTTTCCTTCTTGTAACATCCAACAGTGATCTGAAGAAAGAGCAACTCCTGACCTAAAATAGAAAGGCTAAGGGACAGAAGAGGTTCATGGAGCTTAAATGGGAAGCAACAGGGAAAACACATGATTCTTGGCCCTAGGAAACCTGTGTTCCAACTTTCCAAAAGTTATATAGGGCCTGAAACTTTTACTCCCAGAATTTTCTATTCTTCAGAGTTTCCATTAAGAACACCAAAATGGGTATATGTTGAATCTGAACTCTGACCACTTGAATGTGTGCATTTAGGTTTTTTCAAAGCTGACTTTCTTAGGAGGTTACTGCTATATGCTTCCTCTGTCCATCATTTAGAAAGTATGCTGGTGCTGCTTCTTATGAGCTTGATCAGGATCTACAAATCCTGTGACAGAATGACAGTGACAGACACACAAAGGCATATAAACAGGATGTCTCTGAACTTGGAAGCAAGATCAGCTTTTGAGTTCAGTTTGGTTTTTGTGGTGGCATTTATGGAGATTTTGATTAACCATAGTCACCATCCCTTGCTTTTGGCCTTATTTTGCCCCTAAGCAGGAAATAATGTGGGTTTTTTTAATCTAAGGTTCTGATGGGTGCTCAATTGCAGGCCATTATAAGTCTCTCCAAATATGTGAGTAGTTTTTGCAGTATCACAATCCTGTTGCTCTTATATGCTCTACATTTACTGGAGTGAAGGCATTTCTTGATTAATTCCTCTTATTATCCTTTCCTATAAAGATGGCCCTGGTGACAAAGCTGTACATATAATAGAATTCAGGAACTTTGGTTTGACCATGCTTTATCATAGAAAGATCTAATAGTGACTCAGAATGCACAAACTAGATTTTTCAAAGAACTTCAGAAGTACAAGGCTTGATGTTTAAAGAACAATGAGAAATCCAAATTACTACCTACTTTTTTCTGACACCTTCTTGACACCAGATGCATCTTCTCACTGTACCCAAGTGGAATAAATCTGGAATAGAAAAGGGGATGAGCAGAAGCAACTATATTATGCTGAATAGAGAAAAAAAAAAATCCAATTTAACATCTCCTGACAACTTTCTAATACTATTCACAGTATGGTACCAGGAGAGCAGGAAAGTCTTTCCTTGCTAATTCCCCACTCCCTCAAAATTTTGAGATGAGCAAGGGTGCAAAAGCAGAGGAGGCTTGCTTCCCTTCTTTTTGTAATAATTCCACAAATACATAATTAATCCTTTAATCTTTTATCTTCTGTTCTACTCTGTCATTTGAGGTCCAACTGTTTCATCCTCTTGCGGTTTTCTAAGGGAACAAAACTTCAGCCTGGAAAAACTGGGCTTTATTCCTTTGTCTCATGTAACCTCTTTTCCTGATTAACCATAGCAAGCATCTCAGAGAGAGAGGAGTCTGTGGCTGCTGGGTAATCTGGTTCAGAAGGTTTCTTCTAACAACTGGATCAATAACTGCTTCTTCCAGATGCCTGTTTCCTTCATTGATCTGGTTGACTTTTTCCCTTTTCATCATCCTTTTTTTCTCCTGGCACTTCATTTTAATTCATCTGCAAATGACCCTCCCCCTCTCCAGATGCCTCTCCATATTTAACTGCTGCCTGACTGTTCTGTGGACTTGGCACATCCCTAGCCCCAGCACTCTTCTGTAAGAAAAAGTCACAGACTCTCATTAAATAGCCTTTTTGGGCAATCCAGTGGACTGCTTGGTCCCAGCCTTTCTTGCCAGCCACATCTGAGGAGGATGGCAGGTCAGTGCCTCACTTGGTCATGCAGAGCCACTACAGACCCAGCAGGGCTTATTAGTTGGGGGTCTGCAACCCACCTTGCTTGTAAGGGATAAGTGCCTCCCTGCTCTGCTGCCAGCACTTTCAACTCTTCTCCCAGCCTCACCTCCTGTATCTGCAGAAGGCACCTTCTTTGGGTGCTGCTGACAGAAGAGTAAAACATGCAGGTTCCGCACCCCATCATTACCCTTGATAAATCATGTTGCATAAGCATCTGTACCCTTTTCAAATCACAGCAGGGAGTGCCCATAAAACTCTCGTGCACTTGTAAGAATAGAAAGTCCCTCACAGTACAGGGTTTCTTTGTTTATGAGACTGCACGCTGTCACTGGATCCTCCACCCACCATCCAATAAAGCACTTCACAAGCCCTGGAAATTGGTTGTCTCCCCTTTCAGCAAGGCTGGTGCTTGCAAAGGCCGTTGACTTTTCTGACAGAACATTTTTTCATTGGAAAGTGCCTTTTGTTGTTGCAATGTTCATTCGCACCATTGTTTTATCATTTCTGAATCAAAAAACTGTAAAAATGCCTTGATTTCATCTAAATGCAATATTTCCGAGGCTCTAAACCAAATGTTTGCACATGTGTTAAAATTTTATTTCACAGGAAATGTCAAAGTTGTTTGGCTTTTTTCTGACTTTGAACGAAATAAAATTTTGATGTTCCATCTAGTATGGGGAAAACAAAAGCAAAAACAAAAGCTTTCAGCTTTCAAAGTTGTCCAGGTCTCTAACCTACTCTAAGACAACCAGTATTCTTGCTCTGCTGGGATTTTCCCCAAACTCCAGCATAGTACACATACCTCTGCTGTTCATGGAGATGGTACGTTTACCAGCACATTGGGGTACCAGGGTTCCCCATCATAAAATATTGTCTAAATATGTAGTATGTAAGTTTGTCTAAATCTGTAGAGCAAAATACTGGGAATTGTTCTGTCAGCATGTCAGACTACTGGAGCAGGGTTCAACCAAAATTAGGCAAAGGTGAACAATACAAAACAAGGCAAAGCTCAACAGAACCATGAATTGCCAGGCAGAGGTGCTCATTTGTTTTTGGCAGAAAAGCCATTACCTCTGTTGCCAGCACTTCTTTGTTCAGGATTATGAGAGTCACTTTTGAGTTTACTGAGGAATCCTGGACTCACACATAAGGCCAGAGACCTTTGTGCATCCATTCCAGCTCTTTGATTAATCTGGGCAGCAGAGACACACCTGCATGCATCCAGTGATCCCAGCTGAAAGTATTCCATCCTAAAAAGGATTTTGAAGAGAACTGGATTTTCAGTTTCATGAGTCTTCACGGGGCACCTTTTGAGATAAGCTTAATTAAGCAAGTCATTCTATTAATCAGTTCTAATTACTCATGCAAATCACAAGTGCTCTGGCCTGTGGTTAAGTGAAACCTGATTTGATCCCAAGTGCAGCCAGGCTCAGTAAGTCCAGTGGGTATTTGCAAGAACGTGCCTTTACTGATCTTCCTGATTCTCTCCAGGTACAGTGATCTCCTGGAGACTGTAATGTGAATTGATTAGTTGTCATGGGTTGTAATGCTATTACCCTAAACACTGGGAAATAGGGGATGGAAAGCAGAGCATGGGGCCCATAAATTCTTTCTCTTCATCCTTGTGGTTTTTGCATGTGTACCAGTGGACGTGAGAAAGTCAAGGCTATGGACATGTAACAGGGAAGGCTAGCTACATGTGTGAAATCTCTTGTAAGTTAAAAGAACCATCTGCATCTTTCAAAGCAGAGATCTGCAGTGACTGTTTCCTGGGAACCAGGGAGACAAATTTGTCAAAAGGACATGACTCAGAGTAGGGCATGATCTGTGTGACTTGGGGCCCCAATATGCCATTCTCTATCTTAATCCCACTATGTAAAACAGCTGTGAATAACTCAGTATTAGGCTGGCAGCAAGTGTAGACAGCAGAGGCAAATAAGTGAGTGATTGCTGACTTCACCTTGATTGATTTGCATAGCACAGTCCTGTTGGTTAAAGGACTGCGAGCATGGGTTTGTTCTTTTCCTTCTCTTTAAAGTGTCATAAATATTCATTAGCATAGGAGTAGTGTTAACACTTCAAAAAGGCTCTTCTTTCACAGAGCCTCAGCTGTGAAACCAAGGTCTTTGGTTGCATCAGAGTTGCGAAACTCCTTTTGCTTGGCCTGGGATTTCCTCAGAACTGAGCTGTAGTCACCATCTCCAGTGGACTGCACTCAGAAGATGTCAGTGGAGCAGAGGGCCTTATCAGTACAGCTTCATGGCAGTGCATGCCCTCTGCAGCAGCTTGAGCTGCTATCTTAGAATGCATCTTCCTTAACTCAAGCTCCACGGAACTCAGCTACTGGCTGAAGATCCCTCACAGGGAAGCCCAGGCTTGTAGGTTTAATATTATTATTGTTATTAATATATTTGCACGCATGCGTGCTAACCCTGCACGCACACATCCATGTGCGTTCTCCCTCCCTTTCACACTTGCTTGCATGACTGGGAAAATGAGCTACAAGCAGATAAAAATTGAAACACAGAAGAGAACAAATTACAACATGTTCAATTATCTTTTTTGAAATCATTCTTCATCTCTGCTCTACTCAGTGCCTCGTAATGTTCACTTTGCAATCTGACAAGGGCATTTTTTTCTTCCTTGTTTTACCCATGCTGTCAGATGGCAGGGCGGTCAGGGAGCCAGGACCTGGGGACAAGTCATATAGCAGGGCCAGACAATTCAGGCTGCATCAACTGGAGATCCAAAAGACCAACCGAGGGGTTCTCTCTCTACTAAATGTAAACGTTTCTTCTTGTTACATGCAAATATCACAGTGGCAAAAACTTCTAGCCAGGCAGGCAGAGATATCTTTGCCTTGTTTACTTCCTTGCTGTTCATTGCAAATTGCCACCCACCGCCACCTCGCTGGGAGCTTCACCGTGGGCTTTGCTAATTAACGGGCTCCCTCTCCTGGCTCCTTGCAGCAGCCCTGCAAGATAAGAAGGGCTCAGAGGCCCAGCTAGTCCTGGCTGCCTCCAGTTTTGCTTCTCCTTTCAACGGCTATGGATTTGTTGCTTCATTTCTGATTCCTTTGAGCAGGGGATTTTAGTGCCGCTTCCAGATTGACAGTACTGGTGATGAAAGTTTTCTGGTTGTTTACAGGAAAGATGCTCCTTCTGTACCCCTGAAGACTGGCACAAAGGGATCACCTTTTGTGTTGAGAGGAGATTTTGTTCTTTATGGTCTATTTAGCTCTTGGCCTCTGTGCTAAGAAACTGTCAGTGAATATAGTGTCAAGTGTGGTAGTAATAGTTTTAATAATGAGGGCACCTGTCTGCAGTAAAATAAGATTACATCAAGACATTTTATGCAGTTCACTTGTAAGTTAGGAATTACTTTTGGTGATGCCAGCAGGGATTGCATTAGAGAACTGAACAATAAATGCAACAAATTGCCCATTAAAATTGGGAGAAATTTCTTCAAGTAATGAAACATATTTAAACGTGTGTATTATAAAGGTGAAACGGTTGAGCAGCTTCCAAGTCATATTATGTCTGGTAAAGGGCCTGATCAGCTTAAATCTGGAAAGGAATATTTTGTGGTTTAAAGTAGAAGCAGATTTTTTCTAATTGTTTGCTACTAGCATCAGTGTGGCAGAGTTAATGGGATGTCATCCTACAGATAAGAGACTAGAGAAGGACTGAAGCAACCCAAAGCACTTATAATGCAAATACCTAGGCAAGACATAGGATGGCAAGAAACAATTGTGTTCATCCCTGTTTGTGGAAAGACTGTCTTGCCCACAATTGCTCAAAGACCTGTTGGGAAAACTGGAAACTTGGCCCATATTTTGGGAATCTTAGCCCAATATTCAGCTCTAAAACAATGTTTTCTTTTGGTTACCATCTATGTACATCTTCAGGGAAGACTTGAATCTGGCAAATGAGTTGCCCTCATAGTTCTAGTACTCAAGAAAATGCTCTTAAGCTATCAGTCCAAAAACCCAAATAAAAGAGCAGTGTATCAATGCTGAAAACCAAAGAGAGCACCTAATGAGAAAGAAATTCTACTTCTTACAACTTTGCAGATATTGAACCAGTGGCCCACAGAACCACAGCAAACAGGGATATCCTTTTGTATTATTTCCTGTTAATATATGGGAAAATAAGGACATAATAGGGCTATTATTTAACTAGCATCCCACACTAAGCCACACTTTTAAGAATTATGTGTTATCAAATACAGCATCATTGTTCAAGCCAATAAAGTGCAAACAGTCATGGTTTTGCATGAACTACAGCTGAGATGCTCCAAAGTGAATGTTAGCTTCTGGGACTTGCATTTTTTGAGTAGCAGTTCAAAACACCTTTAGCAAGAGGCTTGAAAAACAGAGTCCCTAAATCACCAGCCATGTTTGCAAATGTAGGCTTATGGATTTTAAAATTCACTTCCAATAATTTAAAGTGTCACCCAGAGATTTAACATTTGGGTTTGGATTTATGGGGCCAATTCAATGTGTGGCATAAATCTCTATCATTCAGCTGTTACCCCAGGAGTGAATCTTGCAGAGATTTTTATCTAGACAGTAGCCCTTTAAAAGAAAAGGAACAGGGAGGTATTGAATTGGAACAACCCAGTATCTCTCGTGTTTGTCTTCAGTAAACACTGCAATTTATTTAAAGCACATGGAAGGGAGAAAAAATATGGCCAAGTTAAATCCCAACAAATTGTTTTATATTTACAAATGAATTAGATTATTTGCATTTGTTATGTTTTTGGGTTTCTTTGAAACTGCAAATTAATGAGAAAAAATTATTTCCAAATCTTATTTTACTTAAAGGCGAGTTTAGCAAAGGCAATTTGCATGTAAATCAACGTTTACCTGACGCGTGCAATTTCCACAGTTAGATAAACCATAACATGAAACAGATGAAAGACACGGGAACTGTATAAAAATTCTTTGAAAGATAATAGGTGGCAGTTTGCAATAAATATTCATTAAGTGAGAGGGTGCCCTGTTCTCTCTCTATGCTGCTATCCGTACAGCGCTCACCTCTTTCTGACAGCCACCTTGTTACATATCTTTGCTCTTCTATTTCTTCCTTATTTAATCTGTCTTTCTTTTGCTGTAGCATGGGTCACTTTCATTATGGGATTCTGTGCGTTTCCACCATCAGCCTGTACTTGTGTGATTTATAATGCGGACCAGGGAGGAGGCATGTGAAAAATCAGCAGGGAGGTTAAGAGCTAGTTCCAGGCCTGGGCAAAGCAAGCAGTTCCTGAGGGCAGTAGGATGCAGGGACAGAGAGGACTGTTGTGACTCACCTGTGACACAGTGTCTGCAAGCCAGGATGGCTGCATGTCCTGCTACCACTCCATCATGGCTGAGGGAGGTTTGGAATGTAGGACAGCTGGTGGTGATGAGCAAGAAACTACTCTAACAGAGGCTGGGTGACCACTTGGCTACCCAGCCCTGTCCCTACCTCTCTCATGTTAGTGGAATAAAAAAAAAAAAAAGGTAAAGTTATTTCCTCCTGGTCTAGTCCTCATCCCTGAGGCAGCAATGTTTCAGTTGGTTGATCCCAATATATAAAGCCTTGAGGGAACTATGAATAAAACATGTTTGAAGGAAGTACAGACCAGAGGAAACCACATGCCAGCCTTGCATACCTCAGTGGTGTGGGTCACCACTTTGATGGTTCTCACATACACAGGTAGGATCAGAGATGTTGCCAGAGTCTATAAAAGTCTTTGAGACTTCTGGGAGTGATTGAGTATGTTCATCATTTCACCCAAATACTTGATACTTCAACTGAGGTACATCAATTGTCACGTGAAGAATATGGATGATGTTCTAAACCCTGCAATTTTAAAAGTAAGTGGTGTGTGACCAGTTGAAAGAGCAAATGTTCCACATTGCAGTGAATTCACACTGCATTTTATTGTATGTATCTTCTCCTACCATTATAACTGTGGTGTCTGATGGTGTGCTTCGAGAGCCATCAAAAGCTGTGGTGTATGGCCAGATTGTGGACTGGCAATACGCTGTGAAATTATAATAGAAGAAGGTTTGCAACATGTCTGTGAAGGCTGTGTTCCCACTCCCCAAAATAAGGTGTTTTCTCAAATGACTGATCTCATGTTTGACAGGCAGTATCCTACGCATGTGCTGCACTGCCGGATTTACACATGAGCAGTGACCAAAGAGACACTTGCTGAGGTGGCTCCTGCAGAGCAGACCTTCTTTAGGCTAGACCTTGTTGAAGCCCATCACTTTACACCACAGCAGGACTGTGGGCTGGTGGGACCCTACTGTCCTTACTATTGAAGTGAAGATTCTATTGCTTTGTTAATTGTCTAAGAATTATCTGGTATCTCCCTTTCGTAAATTTCATCTAATTCCACCCCACCAGCCTGCAGGACTCAAGCCAGAACATGCCTCTGGGGTTTGGTCTGTCCTTGGGAACAGCCGCCATCTTTCCTGCTGCTGCCTCCTGTCCCTGTATTGTAGAGCTCTGTGACCACTTTCAGACACAACGCCAACTCCATTTGCTCACACTCTCTATTTACATTTAATATCCCTTAAATGATTAAAGCAAACATTCCTAATTAAATGTTAACGTGCTGTAAGTATCTGCAGCCAGTGTAGTGGCCGCCCGTCTAATCTCGTATGTGTGGACATAGCACCTGGACTTAAGGAGGAAATTACTTTTTGAAAGTTTGTTGGGAGAAGCATGAATAACTTATCCAGTCATCCCCATTAAGTTTACTCTTTGCCCTTGGGAAGATGACTGTGCTACTGGGTGCTCAGGCCTCTAGGACTGAAGTCTGTGTGCCCAGGGCCTCATATGGTTGGCTTAGCCCAGAACAGAATCAAGCCTACAGAGACTCAGTGTGCAAACCTCTGAACAGTGGGCTAAAGGAACAAGGAGCAAAACACATCATTATACAAACAGGAATTAGATGTGAATTGAATTAGTTTTTCTAAAAAAAAGAAAGCTGTTTGCTCTTTAAAGAGACACGCATTTCTCAGTTTGCTTTTAACTCCAATTTAATGGTAGAGTTTTGTTGTTTTCCATTTTTCTTGCAGAAAAGTTTGCTTCCCACTCTTGCTAGACTGTGGCAACACTTCTTCTGTAATGTTTCAGTATTTACTGTGACACCCATTGCTGTAGTCAGTGTAATTACTGAGGAAGGTGTTTCTGCAGTTTCGCTCCCTCTGCTGACTGCTTCTGCAACACCAATATTAACAGAGCTTAAAAGGTGGTGAGAGTTGCTACGATGCCAGAATATACGTAGGGTAGCACTGTAACTGTAATACAACTGCATTGCACCCTCTGTCATTTGCTTCTTTCCTGTATCCCAGATTGACTCTGAGATACACAGACATCAAACTGTTTCACTTGCCCATTTTTCCCTCTTTTTCTCCCGTCAATCTTGTCTTCTAAATTTTGAAGTTTGTTAGACTGTGGGGTGTTTCAGAAACTCCTTTTGCTTTGAGTTCACTGCAGTATTTCAAAGATGTTCTCTCTGTTCTTGCTTTCCTTTGTGGTGCATTAATTTAGTCTTTTATATTTTTGGTCCCTTCAGTGTTAAAGGTCAGTCTACTGAAATTAATTAGTTTCTTTTTATGCAGACAGATAGATGAGATTAAATTATGTTATTGGTCTAATATATGCTTCTCTCCAGAAGTTTTCCATGCACAGTATTTTGGCTCATTCAAATTACGTCAGTGTTATGTGTTGGAGGAGATGGGTGAACACTGTCCGCACCTTGGCTAATGACAACATTTGAACTTGCATAGGATCCAAAACAGTAGACTATGTCCTCACATGGTGCAATTCCAGTATGGCTCCAGTGCTCTGTTGTTTTTCAGTCCATCAAGTTGCAGATTCTAAAGCACCAAAGTATCAGCCATAAAAATAGTTGCAAGCCATTTCCAGATTAAATGTTTATTGAGGGTAGGCAAGGTGGTAACAGAAGTACTTTCTTGCTGTCAGGATGAAACTTCTTTTGTGTGCTTCCTATATTGAGGTTGTAATCTAAATCTTTTATCATTATGCTGCAGATTATGCTTATTTTCTTTGCTGCATGGCACAGTGTAGTTCGTTGGATTCTATTCACCTAGGAGGTTCAGAGACACAGAAAAGGTCTCCTGAATTTGTTCAAGCCTGCTTTTCTAACTATTCTACATTTTATTAAAAGAGCTGTATGTGTTCATCAAGCTAGAGAAAAGTCTCTGTATTCCCTTGGACATGCCAATCATCAGAGTTGTAAACATCCATGAATAAATGATGGTACCTACTAGTGGCTGACCCCACAGAGCAGGTGAGAATCTACTCCAGCTATTAAATATGAAATAAAAAACTGAATACATGCTCATCAAATGCTTGCTTAGTTGGCAAGGGCCTGTGGTTTCACAGCTGATGGCTCAATATCCTAATCCCAACTCTGCAGATGTGTCTGTGTCCTTGTAGACAACAAACTGGATATAGTTGCCAAGGTAAATAGAAATGAGCTTGACGAAGAAGAAAAGCTCTCCCTCTTGGGTGCAAAACAAGGTTTGCTCAGCTTCCCTGTGGTAATACCTAGGTCCTGGGGTACTGGAAGTACTGTGTTCATTGGTACTGAATGGTTCTTTGCTGAAACCTTTCCAGGATTGTTTCAGGAAGGGTGAGCAAGCCCCCTCATGGCTTTGTTTTAGAATCCTTACAAGGCAAATTCTCAAGTCACCTTCATTCATGTCAAGTTCTCACAGGAGAAAAAACATCATAAAACAGAAGTTGCAGTTATAACTTTTGTTCAGGAGGATGCTGTCAAGCCCTTTAAGTACAAATACCAAAAGATGTCTTCAAAGATCTGAATTCTCCTGGGGACCATGCTCTATATTCCACTACAGTAGTCTTGCTTTTTAAAACCAGTCCTCTGGTATTTAGTAATCTGAAGGAAATACAAGACCCTTTCAAGCAGAGATAAAAAACCTGCTCACAGCTGATAGCATGGAAAGCTAGTCCGGTATCCTGGGCAGCAGCTTAACTTTGTGAGGTCTACATTTAAATCCCCGATGCACATGGTTGGTTTTTTTTAACAGCAATTCACATGCATGCTATTTTTTTCCCCTACCTCAGTTCTCCATCCATAAAATGGGATGATAGGTTTGTGAGGATAAATGCTTGCAGTGTTGTGTAGAGTTCACATCCTGAGATGACAGAGTTGTAAGCAAGCAACTAAAATTCTCCTGAGTAGAAGTCAAGGTTTCACATCAGCCTGCATGTTCGTAACTGCTGCTGAGCATCCAGGTGATTAAAGCTAAGTATTTGCATGCTACTGTCAGGTTTTGATTAATGTAAAAATATTTACTTGCACATGGAAATAGAGTTCAAAAGAACTGGTATTTATTTTAGATCAGTCAGTTAGGAGACAGAAGCTGTGCTGTGTGACTCAGGTGAACATCGTAAGTCACTCCAAGTATTGAATAGTTAACTGGGTGTTTACTGCCACTAGCTCAAGGAAGACACAGGGGCTGTGTTTCAGCTACACTGGAGAAAACACTACTTCTGATTTGTTTGAAGAGGTCATATACAAGGTGCAAAAATAGAATTAGTGTGGTTTAAGGAGTTGAGGAGATGACCTTGATTCTTTCATCAAAAGGTCATATGACACTTCCCCCTAAGTCCAGAGAGAAACATAAGTCCTTGTCTTTTTCCATGCAGTTTACAAACAGATGCAACTGATAAGAATGTTTTGCATTGCATGTTATCCCATACCAGGAAATAGCACCCTTAGAAGTGTTATTTATACAACATATTGAATATACTTTTACTGCATTTCATAAATTTGCAATTTTCACAATAACTGATATTTTTCAAAGTCCCGCCTTAGAAATCCTGTGATTATGGAATAATCGCAGGTTTCTTATGTTTGAATGGAAAATATTCTTTTTGTAGTTGTGAAAAATAGCTTGAAACCATGACTCATAAATGCTGAAAAACCTAAATTTCAAATTAGAAAGCCAACATGTATGTTTTTAAATCTCACAGTCTTAAAACCAATCTTGGGTTTGTGGGGGTTTTTTGTGTATCTTAGCACGGTTTTTTTGACTGCTTAGGTATGATGATTCTGCAGGCGAATGTTGTAGGCTTGCCTGGTTCCATTGTGCCTGTTCAGCTTTGTGTATGCATGCTGCAGTAGCTGAAGAAAGGGTTGCAGTGGTGATGATCATGTTATTATTGAATGTCTGATATTTCTTTCACTTCACTGGGGTGTTGTATCTTTTTTAAAACAGATTGAAATGAAATGCTAAGGGTGTCTGTGCCCACAGAATATTCATACTGTCTTTTAGATCATTCTGGGATTGGGAATCACAGCCAAGGGGCAAATATTAACATATCTTTGAATCTTATGAACCTCCTGAGATATCTTACAGCACTAACATTCAATATCCACCAAATTATTGAGAATTATATGACACCTATCAGTCACTTTGATGTTCATGGGAACTGAGCAGTCTGTATCTGACTCACCTCTTGCCTTGTGATCGGTCTACCCTTGTGCAAAGTGATCCTCAATTCCAAGTCTTCCTTGCTGAATGCAGCATGTCTCTTTCATTAATATGTTTCCATGCCACTTCTACTCTCTCACAAAGCTGCTTCAGCCTACACCTGTCACTCTTCTGTGCCTGTTCCCTTCTTCAGTTGGCAATTCTGCAATCCATGCTGGCCAGCAGAGCCCCATTTCTGTGATCACCTCTAGTCACCTCGAGATGCTTGTTCCTGTCTTTTGTATTTGGAGCCCTTTTGCTCTCTGTTGGGGTGGCTCAGTTGGTTCCTCTTCTTTGTCGCCAGTGTTAGGTTACCAGCACCATAAAGCAGCCTGTCCGTTGCACAGCCAGGCACCTCCCGGTGGGTGCAGCACTGCGCTCTTCTTGGTGGTTTTGCTACCTGACAGCTCTTTCTTGCTTGCAGCATCAGGAACATTTTACATTTTAGCTTAAGTCAAAGTCACTAGTTTTCTAGCATGTGCGGAAGGTGACTGTTTATTTTAGGAAGTCGAATATGTCCCCACTCATGTGATATTGTAATTTTTCTTCTTTAGAGAGACCCTTGGTAATATATTAGTGGGAGTCACAAAGGATTTTTTAACCTACTTGAGATTTATTTAAATCTTCATATTTAATTTTGGAAAGAATCCAGCTGATTAAAATCCGCAATATTTTCAGTAACAAAAGTTTTGACAGAATAAATCTAATTTTTGCATTTTTTTTATATCATTAAACTGTTCTACTCTATGCTAATGCTTAGTAAAGAGGGTTATTAGCACTGGGGGCGAACCTTAAAAGGGTTGGAGGTTTGATTCATCTATGAAGCACCGACAAATTTGGATTAATTATTCAAATCTAATCCAAACCTCTCGAGTCTGCAAAATTGGGCTGGGAGGTCTCAAGAGAACAGGTTAGCTTGTGGGATTTCCGGTGTTGCCTGCCTAGCTTTCTGATGAGCCTACATAACCAGTAAAACCTTTTAAATGTACCACCTTTCTGAATTAGGTGTGTATTTTAGATTCAGTGTCAGTCAGGTACAGGTGGTGCTAAAGTTTTCTTCAGCATGGGCAAGAAATCTTCCCCCATCACTATTCTTTCTGCCTTTGCTTTGGTACAGCACCTACCACCTCCATGGCATCAGGGGTCAGAAACTTAAAATGGCAAAGAACAAAGTGCTGAGAGAGCTTTTTTTTTTAGAAAGAGATGTCCATAGCCATGCTTCTTACATTGCCAGAGGTGTAAATTGCCCCAAGTATTCTGAGCCATTTTTTGTTGGGGGGTGATTCTTTTTGTGAAAAAGTTAGCATTTATTTAGCCTGAGAAACAGCTATAAGTTCCTAAAACTCACCATTTCAACTGTGTACCTAATGTGCTCCTAAATGTGCTTCCAGTTCAGTCCCTTGATTATGTTTGAGGACAGTAAGAAATAGTTCTGTGTCTGGCTAGAGATACATAGTCTGTCAAGACAAAAATTATGCTCCAATGGACAAGCACTGAGTCTAGCCTTGTTTTTGCAGAGCAGCTAGCACAGCAGGGTCCCTATCTTGATTTGAGACTTCTAGGAACTACTACACGATAAATATCAAATGATAACTCATGCCATTCTGCAAGAGGACTAGAGGTTTTCAAGGAACACCAGGGAGTTTTGATTGTATGACCCCAAGAGGAAGAGCACAGGGTTTTCTCTCCATATAATGGACGGGGATGGTTGAGCTTTCTTGCTCAGTGACAGGCCAGCAGGCAAGGCTGACCCATGCATCTGACCTGTTATCAAAACTCCTCCAGCTGCTCAGGTACCCTGATTTCAGAACAGTTAAAAGGAGATTCAGTGGCATTCTGTAGAAAGTTGAACATTCACTCCTGTTTCTGCAATGCAAACCAAAAGTGTCACAGCTCATGGGTTTTGCAGTAAAAGGACATGAATTATCACCTCAATGACCTCATTTGCTATCAAATCCCAACTCAAATGATTTTACTATTATTTATAATGAGGCCAGATCCTGAATATTTTATCCAGGGGTTTCAGTGAAAGGAGATAGGTGCTCAGCATGTTAGAAAACCTTTTATTTTATAGTTGTGCCACCTTACTTCAGGGATGTGCTTTTATATACATATGTGTGTTTTTATACTATTCTTCTGCCTTCATGTCATTTGGGAAGTCTAGTGCTTAATGTGATCCAGTGAAAGTAAGTCTCTGAATGTTTGTGGCTTTTGTGGCTGGAGATCTGAGTAACACCTTGCTTTTGTGCTTGCAAGCACTGTTGGAAATCAGAAGGACGTTTGTTTGTTTTCTCATTTTCAAGAGAATGATTATCCAGCCACTCCCCTGATTTAAAATGCTTGGATGGACATGACTGCTCAGTTATAGTAAAAGACATTTTGTAAAGCAGTTCTTTACCTTGGTGATGAAGTGTGGGACTGGGAGCAGCAACTTTATGGATTCCCTTCCTCTGCCCCTACTTTTCTGGAGGAGAAAACAGTGGCATCGAGGCCTGGAGCAGCTGTCCCTTCTCCCTTCCACTGGGTTGCGGAGTTAGGTCCCAGCTCCATGGAGCTCTCTGCACACCCTGGGGATTCTTTTTACTATGGCTGCTGCTCCTACTTCTCCCACAAGGACAGCAGGGCCAGAAAGGAGGAGACAGCATGCAAGGAGACTGGGGCACCCTGTTTCTTCTCTTAAGCAGTCATTTCCTCTCTTTCATCAATGAGCGAGATAACTCTGGTGCTGTCACAGACACTTCGCTTCTAAAGCCTTCCAAGAGACGGCAGCTCCCGAACCATTCCTGCACCTTGCTCAGCATGATGTCAGTCCCCACAGCTTCTAGTGACTTACTCTGGTGTTCCCAGAAGGATCTGGGCCCCCCTCTCCAGCTTCTTCGGTTGCAATGATGAAGGGAAAGAAGGTGAAAAGAAGCCGTGATAAGCCCAGGTAGGAAAGATGGGGATTCAGCATCAAACTAAGGGAGGAGAGAAAGAATTAGAGAACAAGGCAGGGTTGGATGCAGACGTCTGGTGAAGGCAGAAAAGGCAGAAAAAACAGTGCCCTCCAAAAGGAATGGGAACAAGTGTAAAGCATCCATTGTTGTCAGTATCTGTAGCTGAAACAAGAAAACAAAACAAAACCACAACCAACCAAGAAAAAAACCCCAAAATAAATCCAAAACGTAAAAACATGTGTAGCCTCTTTAAAGTGAAGGAAGAAGGAACACAGCCTCCAAGCTTCTGAAGAATGGCAGGAAGGCTCTAGTAATTTTAAGTGAGGGATAAAAATCTGTTGAGGAAGGAGATTTTGAGTCCACTGGTCCTTACACAATTAGCAGTTAAATAATTGACTTGTTCTTTAGGAAAGGTCAAGTGTCTTAGCTTCTCTTGTGTAAGGAACAGCCTTGACTAAAGGATTACTCAAGTCCCAGCCTGTCTTTTATGCCCTTTTTCTCTCCAATCCAAGTTGTCAAGCATAACTTGAATCTTCCATAGACAAATTGTACTGCCTGTCTATCTCAGATTTTCTCAGCTCCTCCAGCTGCACATGGTGGCTTTGGTAAGGCCTTTTTGGAAGGAAAGCTTTCTCCATGGGGAATATGCATTCTTCCTTCTAAAGTGCTCTTGGTTTGAGGTTTTATGTTAACTTTGTTTGTTTTTCCATATTCTGTGTTCCTGAGTTGTGATAGTGGCCCTAGTAACAGCTGTCAACCTCCTCAACAGAGAGACAGGCAGAGCAACCAGAAAAACAAGCAACACACAAAACTAAATTCAAAATGTGTTCAGAGAAACATGCTACTTCAAAGGCAAGCGTAGAGGTCCCCCTGGAGCTCATTACTGTAGTCAGTGGAGGGGAGGGGTAAGGGATACCAAGGAGTGGGAAACAGTGAGTATCCTTTTCCAGCAACTACAGTGAATATTGCAGCCCATGAATAACCCCCCATCTTCTTCCATAGGCCCAGAGACCTCTCCATTTCAGCACTTCAGTCTCCTTAGAGGTGGGCTGGGCAGATATATTCAGGGAAGGTGCCTGCTATCTGACATAGTTCCAAGAATCTTCCTCCAAGTAAAGTATGTTTGACATAGACAACATTGATTACAGCAGTTCTTGCCAGTGCCATGTGGGCAGACTCACCACCAGGAGGTGAAACCTGTATCTATGGCTTTTTTACTTCTTGGTCTCTCCTAGGACTGTCAACCCTGGGAGGTGAGTGAAGTCTGACTGTGGTTGCAGATGATGTGCTCTCTGGGCATTTGGGGATCAGTTTATAGCCGACCTGTCAAATTAATTTCAGATGGACTGCTATCCTGGGATCCCTGCCTTCCTGTGAATTCCTTTAGCCAGTGAGTTCATAGGTTCCCCTGCAAAAATGGATGTTATTCTCTGCATTTTTTTAAACTCTGCTGGCTCCTGTTTTGTAGCTCTTGTCACTTTGGTCTTTTCAGCTAGTCTGTCTTTCATGGCAGCTCACAAGAAAAGTGAGAGTAAGGCAAGCAGGTAATGGATCATCTCACAAAAATTGGCCCTGATTCTTTAGTTCTTACTGAGGTAGACACCTCACAGTGCATGGAGGTAATTACACCCACATGAGGACTACATGCTGGAGGGTTATGCATTTTTATATTGTAGATGAAGGAGGGAAGACTTGCAGAAAGATACACTGTGCGTGAATTGTATGTTAGCACTGCAGCATGTTCCCCTCCTTCTTTGCTGGTTCTGTAGCATGCTCTACAGAGATGTCTGTGAGTAGAATAATGAAATACTATTATAGGATGCCATGGAGAGGCAGATGAAGGGTGGCACTGTACACATTTGGTTGTGGGGTTGTTATTGTTTTTTGTTGTTTGTTTTGGTGCTGGTTTTTGTGTGGTTTTGTTGTTGTTTATGAGTGGGGTGTGTTAATGGGGAGTATCTGAGTTACTACATACAGAAATGTGTGAGTTGTTAAGACCTGTGATAGCAAAGGGAGTGTTTGTAGCACTCTGCACAGATTGCATGGGAAAGCAAGAGGATGATAGCAGAGAGAGGCTATGTGATCTTGCATGCCTTGTGTGGAGTGGTGAGGTGCTGATAACCAGCCTCGTACATTGGAGCCTGTCCTCAGAGCTAGCGGGGAGATTGTGTGTGTGATAATGCACATAGATGCAGAGTGTGAGAACTGCTGTGAGAAGGCAGCCCGCTGGATAGCATGTGCAGCAGCTACTGTGATGCTGTGTATCAGTGGAGAGAGAAGGCAACAGAGCAAGCCCACATTTCAAGGCTTCTGAAAGCATTCCCTTTACTTTGATCATTTGCTGCTCAGTCTCCCCATACGTTGGCAAGACCCACTGTTGCAGCTGTTGCTGTAAGCCTCAAGAAGGATCTAAAAACTAATTATAACAGTCAAACCAGCTGTTAGAATAAGGACTACATTCTCAGTCCTCAGATCCCAGCATATCCCTCTGGGATGGAGTTTCTTCTTCAGCTATAGGAGGCTGAGGGGAAGCAGCTGGATTCTTTGCTGAACCTGCGTTAACTAGGCTGGGAGAGTATTTTCTGCCAAACAGGAGACTAAAAACTAAACAACTGCTGTCATTTCAGGGCAGAGTATGGGAGCTTTTACAAGGGACAGTGATGCTTTGTTCACTGAATTCACAGTGCAGTTTGCCTTTTTATTTTCTTTTAACTATTTTCTTTCTTGATGCAGTAGAGACTGACTGCTCTGAATCCCTTATGGATTTTGCAATAGCTATCAACTTTGCCAGGAGAATGGCATTTCAGCTCCCACCTTTCCTTCCCCTAAAAGCTGGTAAGGAGTTTTTGCCTGGTGTATCCTGGCTTGGCTGTAGCAAGACCAGAGAAAAGCCTGTGTGGTCACTGCCTGAGCAGGACAGTGAGGAGAAGCAGAAAGCTCTTACAGGGTGATAGCAGCAATGGTGGGTAGTCTGCTACCTACAGCTGCCTTAAACTGCTAGCTTGTGTATTTTCATTTTGTTACTCCCAGGTGTGATAACCTAGAAGTTATTTCCCCCATTTCACCTGTCACAGGGGAATGTTTTTTTGTTACAGCACGGTGCAAGAATGGTGAGCTAAGGACAGTGAAAGACAGCAGCTTGTATAATCACCTTGCTGTGTGGGCACCTCTGACAACCAGGCAATCGCATGCAATCACTAGACACTAGATGCAGTAGTACATTTGGCTCTACAACCTAGCTAATAAACTCACTTGGACTCAGATAGTTCTTTATGGAGGCAGTGGAGTGTATCTGCTTTGCAGTCCCTAGGATGATCCACTTACTCAAATTATCCATTTTTTCCTTGTCCTGTAGGGCATCCCTGTTATCTTCCCTCCTTATTATCCAAGATAATGGAGAGCTGACTTGCAATAATGCAGTCACAATGGCTCCATAGTGTCTGAATGATTCCCATGTGATTGACATTGTGTGTCTGTCTGAAGCTTCCTGAAGAGCAATTCTCCATCAACACTGCTTTCATCAGTAGGTATTAGGCAGAACAGGATCCTATAGCACAACTCTAATAAAGCCCACAAAGAAACCTGTTTTGCTCTGACAAACAGGAGATGTGAGTTATACAACTGGGTAAGACACGACTTGGAGGGTCAGTTCTGTGTGTTTTCGTGACTTACGATAGCTCTGCATCAAGGTCATGTGGGACCTGGGGGTCTCAGTTTTAAGCAGTCAGGTTTCCTCAGCTCTCTGGGCCTGTAAAACACTGCAGATAAACAATGGAGGGAACGCAGACATCTCAAGTCTTCTCCCATCTGCCACTAAACAAAAGCAGACTGCTCTACTGGAAATGATAAAGAGGTTTAATTGCAAACCATCATTACTTCAGTGTGGTGTTTCTTTTCAACTTTTGGAGATAATGGCCCTATCAGACAAAAGTATTTAGGAAGATCTAGCCGCCTATTCATGCATTTGTGAGTCAAGGTTTTCCTTCTCATCCCATTTCTAGCTCAAGGAGCATCTCTGGAAGTCTGGGAAGAAGATCGGGTTGCTAACTTGGTTTTGCTAACTCAGAAAAAATGGCTATTAATCTCACTGAAATTCTATTCTATCATCAGAGTCCAGGCTCATGAGGTTCATCACTAGTAATCACAGCCCACTGAGGTTCATCTCAGCAGCCTCATAACACCGTATTTATGCTGCAGGTGGACTGATGTGGGAATGAAAGCAGGCTTTGTGTTCTTCCCCACACCTTATTTAAAAGCAAAACCTGAGTTCTGTGGGTAGCTTCAGTGTTGAAGAGGGTGTGAACCCAAAGCCCTCCATGGTTTGCAGAACCTAAGGACCTTCAGTCCAGCTTTTTGCTTTGCCTTGGCATTGAGAGAAATATGAGCAACAGCCCATCTACACTGAATATCACTGCAGGTGGAGACTGTGAGTGAAGCTGAAAATGCAGTGAAAGGCTCAGCCCCTTATCTGGGCATAATTCAAAATACTGTTGACACAGGTACACTGACATATACTGGCAGACTTGGTGGTCTAAAATTTATTACAAAATTGATATGCTTCCTATTCAGCAAACGTTTTGTCAGTAGATTTTGTTTTCCAAGAAATGCTAACTTTGACTCTCGGGCCATTGACTGTTTTGAGGCTATTTAGCTTTGACTGTCTTTGCTTTCTCAGAGCGTTTTGCAGCTCCTTACCTTTGTTGCTGTGGCACTCGCTGCCTAAGTAGTGTGCCGTGATCTCTGCGGTCTGAGTGGATGGCAGAAACTTTTCAACAAGTAGAAAATGAATAATACACTTTCCAGAACTAATCTTCAGACACTTGATCTGTGCTAAAATGCATGAGGCTTTGGGGATTTGTGAACATTTTCATGAATAATAAGAGCTTCACAAATAACAGGAGAGTGAACTTACTGATCTTATTCCCAACTCTTTTTTTATATATATGAGATGTGATTGGCTCTAGTTTTCAGAAAGAGTTTGGTGGCAGGTCACTTTTTTCTGATCAACATAGAATAGGGCATGTGGGAAGGGAAAATGAATCATATTATTTGCAGGGCTCCTACATCCAGGAGCATTCTTCAACTTTTATAGAATTTCAGTAAATTAGAATAACTATATTATCCAAGATTTCTTGCAGTTGTTTTCCCTTCCAAAGTTGATGTGACTGAGAGGGAATATGAATGCAACAGCTTAAAAAAGAAAGAAGAGAGGAAATTATCATATTTAATATTGTTTATACAGAAAGTGGCATATTTTGTGGAGCATCATCTGATTAACTCATTTCCAGCCCTGCGGCATGTGTGTGTGTATGTATGTATGATGGCAGGGAGGAGAAATGAGAGCTAGGCCATGTTTTTTCCTGGCATGAGGAACTGTTGCTGTAACACTTGTGTGGCTGGCAGCATGAGACATAATATTACCTAGAAGAAAACCTTTAAGTCTTGGATTAATTTCCCACCATCTGCATTCTGTCTGTACTGGAAATCTAGCTCTAGAGAGAGAGATTGGGGAAGAGATCTGAATATCTGGCAATTAGGTTTGGAAAAATGGAAAGTGTTGCCAGGAGCTCCTTTGTAGTCAGCTGTTTGGTGGCTGCAAGAGCTTAAGTCAGCTGAGGAGCTGGCTTTGGAGAATGGTTTTTGCTTAATTAGCCTGAAAAGAGTGGAAGAGAGGACCAGTGCCTTATTGCACAGGTACTGCCAGTTGCAATTAGGGACATGTCATTGGGTACTGGGCAGCTGAGATAGGAACGCCAAGCTCTAGGAAAGCGTACAAGGAAAATGAGTTAGAAATTATGTCCAAATCACATTTGGTCTAAGGGGTAGTATTGGCTAGGGATGAAATCTTACTTTGTACCCCCTGTAGATTAAGTGAGAGAAAATTATGAATGGTTGCAGGTCAAAATAGAAAGGACTGGAAGGAAGAGGGAGATGCAGAGGAAGATGTTGAATGTGAGGCACCTGCCATTTCTTCTTTGGCTGCTGCTTGCATCAGTAGTGAACCATGGAGAGCAAAACCCTCTGGGGAAAAGATAAGTAATTGAATATTCAGTGTAACCTTCTGTAGAGCCCAGAAAGGTTGCCCCTGTCTAGGCTGCCACTCTTCCAGCCAAAGCAGAAAGGGTACTTCCCAACCTACAGTGTGACAGGGAGATAGGGAGCTGAGTGAAGGTGGCATAGCTGCTGGTTAAAGCTCTGTCTCTTCTGACATGCTACTCTTTGTATGTTATTTTCTGCTCTTCTATGTAAGTGCATATAGTGCTTATGAATGGTTCTAAGGCACTCTGGCAGATGTTGTACTGGGATCTCTCTGGCTTCTTCCAATGAGGAGGAAAACACTGCACTCTCTGAAGTCACAACCTGTGAAACAGATGTGCCACTGATTACTCAGGAGTCCTGTACTTCCATCTCTGAATCTGTTATTTGCATTCAGCAATGACCCACAGCTAGCTAGAAGTACACCCACAGTCTGCCTCATCTTGGGGCTACTACCTCTAGTATCAGGTGACAAGAGTCCCCTTGATGCCTTAGTGCAGCTTGTATGCCATGTCCTGCATCCTGTTGTTTGCCTCTTCTCGCTCCTGTTGTTTCCAGTCCTTCTACAGGTCTCCCCAGAGGGCTTGTAGATACATTCTAGAAGAACAGCTTAAATATGAGTTCAGAAGTATCATGACTTTAGTTGTTCTTTTTGCCTTCAGACATTCTTGGATTTTCGGACACTGCAGACATTTGTACACTCACATATCATAGCTTGCCATATGAAGTACAGGGAGCTCTCTGGGCAAGGTTTTCCAAATTCCTCTTCCTCTGGCTGACTTCTGATTCACCCAGTGGGAGGTTGTTTCAAGAACATGTTGACAACTGAGCAAAAGAAAATTCAGAATGACATTTGGGGAAAACTCCTTGGCAGTAGATGAACTGAGCTTCTCAAGGGAAGTGCTGGGAATGCCATTGTTTGAGATGTTTAAACTGCTCTAAGTTAGAAATTACAGGGAGCAGTCCTGTGCTGGCAAATGGACATACAGTGGAGATGATGGCTCTTTCTCCTCTCTGACAGCTTTTATTTATTATTATTATTTATTGTTTTATTAGCTTCAGATCGTTGACTTCACCTGTGGTTTAGTTTTGCTGCATATACTATACAGTCCATAATAAGTGTGGTACTAAATGATATGCTTTTGTGCTGATGTGGTGCTTATTTGTTTCCCAGTGGAGCGAGGTGATATAAGCACATGCATTAAATATATTTATGACAAATTTATCATCTATTACTTTTATTTAGAGTGGTTTTGAAGTATAGCAGATTCTGCTGGAAAACAAACATCTTTCTAAAGGCAGACAGCAAACCCCAAAGTATATTTGCAGCCTTACTCTCTGTTTAAAAAAAAAAAAAAAAAAAAAAAAAAGACAGCTACAAAGCTGCAAGGGAGGAAAAGAGTTCACCACTTTTTCTTTTATACAGTCAGCATAATAGATCTTGGCTCATCTCTGCTTGCTGCAGGAGATACATCTCTTTTTTTAAGAGCTAGAGCAGAGATGGCACAGTAAGCTGAAAACATAGGCCATGTCCGTTCTTCATTGTCCTGAGCTGGAACAGCTCCCCTGAGCTGAGACACACGTTGGATCTACTCTGTTAAATGTTTAATGTCTTATGGTCAGCAAAGCATGTCTTATGGTCAGTTCAAGCATGTGGCTATCATTAAGCATATTTTTGTATATGAAAAGCCCCTCCTCTAGTAAAAAGAGTGGAGGGAAGATGAGCATGGTCAGAGGGCAGAGAAAAAGCCTTTTGGAGGGAAAGAAGTTACTGTTCCATTTCTGTGCCCCAGAAAGACTGCACCTGCACCTTTCTCTCTGTATGTCACCTGGGAGCTGCAGGACTGGGGTAAATCCCAAGCCCTCCTTTGTGTTTTAGGGCACTGTGTCTCTGAAGTGCCTTGTGAAAGGAAAACGATACTTATATTAGATAATAATGTCAAATAATGTACAAGATTTTCTCTTGAGGTTGAGGGCTTCCTTTCTTGGCAAGTCTGCTGCTTCTTGTCCTGACTTCCTTCAGGGGAATATTTTTGCCTCTGGCTTTTTAATCTTCACTAGTGTCCATCACTTCTCTAGGATCTTTATGGTTGTGTAGTTCTTCTAGCCTTACAGGCTTCAACAGCACTTAGAACAGGTTTCAGCTGAGCCTATCTGGTTTAGCCAGATAAAATGTAGCTGTGGTGTCTCACACTTGGACCATGAATATCAACATACCATAAAGATGAAATTCATAAGGAAGAAATGCTTTTTTGTGTGCATTATTTCTTCTCATAGAGCTAAATCACCCTTCTTAATGGAATCCTGCAGAAATTAGAAATACTGTATTATGCTCATCTTTAATCTCTTTCTTAGTTACATTAACCATAGTTTTTAAAAAAAAGGGTAAAAAAAAACCCACACCAGAATAAAAAGTTCCTGTTACTGGGAGATTGTTAGAATGTCTCAAGCACCTTTTCTTTTCTCTTTTCATTTCGTTTGTTTTTTATCCTTTTCATCCAGACATACTCTCCTTCTGTTGTGGTCTTTTTGAACTGTGGTTTGATTTGCTGTTTCTGAACTCTGTTCCCCAAAGACTTTCATTACCAGGTTTTGAGGGGAATCCTAGGGCCTGCAGGAAGCCCTTTATCCTGATCTGTAGCCAGCAGGAAGGTGGTTGGCATAGTAGTTTGTATCCATACATGGTATAGTCAGCTGACATTATCTCTGATAGTGACCTTTTTTAGTGAACTGACCTGATGTTCATGCATCCTGTTTCCTGTTTTGTTTTGGTTTTTTTCCCTTTCATATCCTGCACTGTACCATTTCAGATTGTGCATCCTCTGGCCTTTATCTTGCTGAGGCTATAGAAGAGGCCTGCCAGATTCTCCCAAATACACTGAAACTAACATTGTTAAGTAACCTAGTGGATGGTGATTCTTAGATCTAATGATGCTGTGCCCTGCAAGCAAAGCAGAGGGCAGGGCTTTGAAAAACCAAGTAGTGTGGACAGGTTTAATTGCCATGCTGAGAGGTCAGATAAGAAAGCCATGAAATGGCTCAGAAAAATGTGAACATATATATACACCATACTAAGACCCTAAGGCTGCAGCCAAATTTGAAAATTATTCCAAATTGGGTTACAAAAAGAATGAGAGCATGCAGGCTGTTGAGCCTTTCCTCTTCGTTCCCTTGCTTTCCATATTCTCCACCAATTCATTTACCTCTTCTCCTTCTTCTATGTCATTCTTCTTTGCTTTCACATTCTATTATTTTTCTGACCTTCTGTCTTGAATGCTAAGTGATTCCTCTATGTGCTACACACTTCTGTGTGTTTGCAATTTTTCTTAATTTATAATAAAGCCAGTGTCTGATTGTCTTTGAAAGTGGATTCTAGCTGGGTTATTTATCAACTATGTAGATTGCATTTCCTTAATCTAGTTAGCTATTTGGTATATAAAGACATACTGCATGCAGTCGGTGGATAATGCAGTTATAAACTATGCTGCATAGAATTTCCATTTCTTGTCTGCAGTTCTGGGAACTGATGTGAAAAAATTCCTCCTGATCCAGTGGTTTTGCTGTTGCTGTTTTCTCTTGAGAGTGCCAGGCCCTCTTCTCCCTATGTCACTTTCTGCTTTCTACTGCTCTCCTTCCAAAGATCAGTGTAGTTAAATGTGTTGCTGTGTGGATTTGATTGGATGGATCCTCATCAAGTTGCTAAGCTGTGTGCTGTTTTCCTGAGAATGAAGGACTGCTTGCATTGTCAGGTAGCATCCAAACAATCATGAACAAGTTCAATATGCTCTCCATTTTACTCCAAATTGTAGTGGCATGGCCCTCTTTTAATACCTCTGAACTGAATTTTGCTTGGCAGTTACAGTCAAACTGGATCCTTAATATTTGCAAATTGTCATGTGATCCTGACAGTGATTTTGCTGAGGGGTTAATATACTACCTCACTAAGCTCTGAGAACCCAGGAGGAAAAGCAAAAAGATTTTGGGCTTCTTGCTATGTAGCAGTCAGTTTTGTCCAGCACTGTAAACATTACCAGTATAAAGAGCTCAACATAGGTCAGAAGGACTCTAGACTGTGGCACAGCATCAGAGCTTCTATGGGCCCCTGGAAATCAAGATGTTTGAAACACTGGCAAGTCTCATCTGACAATGAGATGCTGTCTTTAGAGTGCCTGTCTGTGGCTATCTGTGTCAGCAGGTGGAACAAATCCTGTCAGCATCTCTCTTGGTGCTGTCCTTTCATCTGGCAATAAAATCAAATGAAATTTCCAAATTCCTAACCCTCGTGCTGTTCAAGTAAAAGGGAAAGGAAACCAGAGGACAAGAGGACCTTTGATAGATGATACTTTGAGGAGGGGAGGTGTCATTCATGTCTCCTGGGCATGAGTCCAGGTGAACATGAGTAGGTGGCGCAGAATGTAAATGTGTCTGTGCAGGCAGAGCAATGATCTGGATCTGAGATGATTTGGAGAAGGTGTGTTATGGTAGTTAAACACAGGACATTTATTTGCTGGGAGATGACTTTGAGCTTGGAACAGGACTCTTTTGGGAAACGAGTTCTGCTAGGTCTTGGTCTGTTTCTAGTTGAGTGACTCCTGCCTGCAAATATGAAGGAGGCTGGAGTTCAGCCTGCTTTGCAGGTGGGTGTCAGGTGGGATTCTCTCTTCAGGGTGGATTATCCTGGGATTCAGGATGTGCCAGACAGAAAAACTTTGAAACAGTGTAAAGAAATTTGGAACAAACTTAGAAACTGAGACTATTCATAGCTTGCTGTGTGGGGACAGTATCTGCTTCTTTGCCTTGCAAGCGCAAGTTTATTTCAGGAATTTATTTTTTGTAGTCTTGCATCCTCTGGTTTCTTTTACATGCTACCCTTATCTTGGTTTCTGAGATAGGACAAGGTGGTATCTCTTCTACAGACCTATTTAAAAAAAAAAAAACTTCTTTTTCTTTATTTTTGGTTAGAGTTGGAAGGGACCTTAAAGATCACCAGGGTCCAACCTCCCTGCTATGAGCAGGGGCACCTCACAAAAGAACAGGCTGCACAAGGCCTCATCCAGCTTGGCCTTGAACAACTTCAGGGAGGGGGCTTCCACAACCTCTCAAGGCAACCTATTCCAGCACCTTACTGCCTTCATGGTGAATAATTTCTTCCTCTTGTCTAATCTAAATCTACTTTAGGCATCTCATGCTTCCTAGTATACACAGACCTTCTGATCACAGATACAGTATGTGCCTCCATTAGGTATTTAGAGGGTGACACAGAACTCTGAGACTATTTCTGGTAAACTTGTGAAATTTTCCTGTACTCCTCTGACTTACGTATAATGAGTGAAAAATGTGCCACACAAACTGTATGTGCATGGATGACATTTAGGCTGAATGGAAATACTACCTCTCCATTCGTAAATTAATCCTCTCACTTTTCTCACTGCTTTCCTGTCTGCCTAACTCCCCTCACTGCTCACTTTCCTCTCATTGCCTGCCCTTTGGACTCTGCTAAGCAGTGTAGCACAGGATGCCAGTCCTGGCTGCCTGAGTTGTGGCCATCCATGCCTCCGTTTTACAGATGAAACCAGATATGCTCCACAGCATCCTAGAAATGATGAGCTTCTCTTTTTTGAGAGATCAGGCTGTGGGAAGTACCCACTCTTCTCTGACCTGAGCCCCTGCAAATCTTTGTGTCTACCACAATACCACTGGTGAGAACTCATAGCAAGGTCATTCCGTGCTTGCATTGTCCTCCAGGGAGATCCACATGCTGGCAGACTTAATTACACTAACAGCCACAGAAATTATGTTGGCCCACCACTGGCCTAGTGAGATGAATATCTCCATTTCTTACTCACAGGGGGATGTTAATGGTATTTTTATTAACTGGTGACCTGTTGACTGCTATTAGAATATAGATTGTATGCATAAACCAGATCAGGGTACTGAAGATATGATTATAGAGCAATTACTGTGTCAGCCAGTGTGGCTTCTAATCAGAGCTGGCAAAGAGTCTTTGGGAGCCTGCAAACTCTTTTTGGAGTCCAACAAGAAGAAACAGCTTTGGATCAAAGTCTGTATAGTGCCTTTACATCTTTCTGGAATTAAATATCTGATTTGCTATGATTAGGGTGGATAGTCAAGGCAAAAAGAACTCTTAAGAAGGACAGCTTTTAGTGGAACGCAACTGATTATGGGAGCTCAAAGTCTGAAAACTTTTTTTTTCCCTTTTCTTTTTTATGATATGGTTTATATTTATTTCACTGAGCTGGCTGAGGATGCTAATTCTACTCTTGCCCTTTAAAATGAACTGCAAGGTCATACAACTGAGTATCTGGGATGTCAGTAAAAACGATTACGCTAATACATGCATTTCATTTGATGAGGGCCATAGCTGCAGAACCAGATTTAGAATTGCTCCACGTTTGTCAGAACTATTAAAGGAGAAAAAAAAAAAGGAATAATAAAATGAAGAGCTAGTGTGTTAGATATAGAACCAGAGGCTGGCTTTCTCTTCGGTGCAGCTGTTTATTTGGAGGTTGAACTGAATACCCTGATTCCCAAAGACTAGCTTTGGTCCACTAACAGTGCCACTGATCCAGTGAAATGACCGGAAGAGGCAGACTAACCACTTTTAATGGATGAGAGCTTGAGGGTCGTGTGTGCCTCCACTGGTACTTGTATCCATATTTGTATTTACATTTATCAACAAGACAACAAATAAGGTTGAGCTCACTGATGCACCTGTCCAAGTACACTTGTATTTGATGTTTTTCTGTGGTGGACATTGGTTTTACTAGAGAGTAGGGCACAACACTTTGTATGTGTGATTATCCTGTTCACTCCAAAAAAGTCCTGAATCATTTGAGATCTGAACAACTACATAATCCCATGATAATCTGAGCCAGAAGCTGGATTTGTAAATCTCATTCTCTATTTTATGACAAGAACATAGTTGTTGAGATTCAGGAGGAAACAAAATTGTTACAGATTTCATTTTATTATTAATATATAATACATAGTTTAGAGGATAAACTCTCTTCCATTTTGGAACTGGAATTCAGCTTAAATAGGAAAATAAAATTTGAATTATGAGTCTATTGATAAGCTTTCTGTACTGGGGGAGTTGAGTTGCATGCAAAAACTTGAGAGAGGAGGAGGCATGTTTGTAGTTTTGTCATTGGATTTTGAATTATCTCTGCAGTGGCCATTGTTATCAATGTGGTTAGTACGTACTGAGTGTTTTTGAAAATTCATCCATTGATCTTTGGAGATTTGTTCCTATTCCTTCTGCTTTTTAGCCTTTGAATATAAAGGGCATACTCTGAGGAGAGGGGAAGAAATGGGAGAGAAGAGCGAGAGATTAATGTCCTTCCTGAGCCAACCTCTTTGTGAGAGCAAAGGGAGAAGTATTCTTTGCCTGCCAATATATGGTTCAATCCACCATGAAATGGTGGGAAGTCTTGTCATACTTCTTTTTTTTTTTTTTTTTTGGTCTTAAAGCTTACTTTCAGTTGTGTTTTCATGAGCGTGTTTACTTCTATTAAAAAAAAAATAAAGTAAAATAAATGTTTCTTTTCTCTCTTTGGGGGGAGAAATACTCAGTGGTGCAAAACACAAAACACTGACAATCAGAATGACACTGAAAAACCCAATGGTTATAATTATTTCAGGAGTTAAGATTTTTAAGCCAATGTGATGAATCTTCAGGGTCTCACTTTTTATCTTTGAATACGGAAAGATGCTACTAAGGCAGATTTTCTTTCCTAAACACTTTTTCTCTGACTAGCTTCCCATTCCAGCAGTTTGGCATCAATTTAATACTCTGTGTGTCAGAAATTCCCATTTCAGAGATGACTCTCTTCCCATCAAAGCTGCAGCCGTACTTCACAATTTCACTTATTAACAGCCTACTGAGATAATTGGGTCTGCCCAGCTCATTAAAAATAAAATATTGATGTTTTCTTAGGGTGGATGTAATTATCTTCCCCCCACAGGGAACAGGCGCATAAAGGAGGGAGGGTGTGGTCTAATACAAATCCTCCTATGCACCTGCTTGCTGCTCTTCAGCAAAGGAAATTATTCCTGGTGTAGTAACAATAAGTGAAGGTGGGAGTGCAGAAGAAAATATTTCCTTTCAAACCTGGAAAACACAAATTGACTGTGGTTGTTTTGTTGTGGTGTTTTTGTTGGTTGTTTTGTTGTTTTTTTTTAATATAAACCTGGGTTCAACAGGAAGGTGCCATAGTGTTTCTTGCTAGTGTGCACTGCTATGCTATAGTATACAGTTGCAACCATTTAATTCTAGGGGGAGATGTCTTCTCAGAGTTTGTATCAGGAGGATCATGTGCATATTCCTCTTTACTGCCCCACTTGGTGTTACTCAAGACAAAATTGCTGGAACCAGTTCTACAAGTAAAAACATACTTACAGCTCCAGCAGCAATTTTTTTGGTGTCCTGTATTTCTCTCTGTAAGGCACTAAATGGGGGACTATCAAATACAGCTGGTATAGGTCATTAGATGTGTGATTAGACAGCAACGACACCTAGCTACCATGGAACCACTGGTTAACTAGGAGTACTGGAAATGTTCTTGTCCTCCCATGCCTTGTGTTACCCAGTTTGCCTTATCTGACTGTTATTTCAATGGTGTTTTACTGGCAGTAGATTTTAATTTCCCGTTGTTAAAAATCAACATGGAGGAGCACTTTTTACTACCCATTCTTTCTGGTTGTTTTAAAAGGGTGTTAGAAGACAGACACAAAAGAAAATCTAAAATATCAGAGAGCATTTAAGTAACTTGGGTGGTCGTGTCTCATTACTCTGTTTTTTAGGTACCTAGGACCTCAAGTCTAATTGAAACTCAGTGTGATGAAGGCTCCCAAGCTACTTGGTTGCGAGGGAGAATACTTCCTATGGCTCATATATTTGTCTAAGAAAGCAGTAGTGTAAATACTGTGTTTTCCAACATTTATCTGAAAAGTAGTGTTGCTTTTGTATGCATTTCAACAACCATGCCTGGTCCTCAGCCGAAAGTTTTTCCATAATCCTGCCTATAACTTTGGTTTCCTCAATAAAATCTCCTGCTCCTTGTAGCTCTCTGGTTTATTCCAGCTGCTTCTCTCTCCTGGTTGGAACGAGCTTGAGGCACCTCACTGCTGGTTTTGAATCTCCATATAATTGTTTTTGTTGGAAAAGACTTGTAAGATCGTGTCCAACCATTAACCCGTTGCGGGTTCAAGCACCTGGCAACAGGCTGCTGGGTACTTTCACTGCTTGAAAGGCGCCCCGCACTTCCTTAGAACTAGAACCTCTCTTTTAGTCTTTTAGCACAGCACCATTACAGTGGAGTAGCCTGTATTGAGGCACTGGTCACTAGCTGGTTTGGAGCAGGTACAGTGTTAAATATAAGCAGGTGTGCTCTATTCTGAGAGTATCAATTTATTCTGTCTCTCAGCTGCGTGAGAGCGCACAGACAGATGTGTAAGCCCTTGAAGAAGTAAGCCAATGTCTGCTTCCAGAAAGAGCAATATTTACTCTGAAGGGAAAGAATCCCACGTCTCTGTTGAAAGTTTCTCCCTGAAAAACTCCCGTCTCTGTTTGACTGTGCGTCTAACAAGCATTGCTTCTGCGTAGCAGGTTTTGGTTTTGCGAGGCGTTGCTCCTCTGCGCCACCTCCTGTACGAAGAGCGGCCCTGAGCCACGAGACTTCAGCACTGGTGAAGTATTGCAACACCCATTTCAGGATGACCCGAGAGGAAATAAACCCCTTGCAGTTTTCAAGCCTGGGGGCTGCGGTCTGGCTGTGGGGTCACGTCAGTTTGTTTTGCTTCCAAGCTGAGCTGTTGCCAGCTTAAAAGCTGAAAAAGTCCTGACAGACACTCGTCTTCTCTGTTAACAGCACCGGTAAAGGGATTTTTCTGCTTCTGAGAAAGGCTCTTATTCTGGTGTGTCACAATTGATGCCTATAGCTGTGCAAGATGGCTGGAGGCAGCATTATGATGTCACAAGTTTACTTCTACAGTCAGCTCTGAAGTGCTTTGTATGGAGGTTAATGATAGAAGTGTCTCGAGCAGGAATTAGGGAAAACAGAGAATCAGAAAGGCTTGTTCCATTTGTGTGTTAAGACTGTGCTGTCTCAAACTTAGCAAAATTGGGGGCCCTCTCACTGTTTGCAGGACTTAGCAATCAACCACTTCCAACATACCAGTGAAAAAATCTGGAACATGGCCTTTGAACAGTCGACTTCCTCTTTAGGCAGACAGGGAAGTAAATGGTCACATTTCTGAAAAACCTGGCCATGTTGTGGCTGTAACTTTCACAGTAGGAATTGCCAGGCCCTGAGCACTTTGGTATATCTGGCCTTTATTTGGATAATGGGAACTGAGCAGTTTGGAAAAATCTGTCCCTAATTATTGATGCAGAGCCCTTGAAAATCTGGCCCCGAGCTCTTCTCAAATAAAAATCTGGCCTCATGGGCATGACACTGTCAGAAGCGGTGCCTGGCATAAAGAGCTTCTTATCCTTTTCAGTGATTTTGTCCTCCTGCGAAGTTTCTAATTTATTTTAATTGCTTTAAAACTTTTTAAATGAGGCTATTTAATGGCTAGGATTTTGACTTATGGATCAAAGCTTCAGTGCACTCTGCATTAAATGGCGTGTATTTCGTTATGCCTAAATTCTATTGTTATGCCTGCCCTTTGTGCCGGCTTTTCATTTTCCAGTTTGGGGGTAGTTGCATTTCTAGGGCTCCCATCTGTCATAATTTAGTGTTTCTTCAGCACTTTTTCTCATCTTAGGGAGCCATTCAGCATGTCCAAATATTGCTTTATGCCTGCATGGACAATGCTGGCTGTCTTTGGAGGCGTCTATTCTGTTTCACAAAGGGAAACGTTGCGGGTACATCTGAGTGTGAACTGAAGGCAAAGATGTCGCTTTGAGCCACTGGCTTGTAAAGAGATGAACTTGCTGGCTATCCTCTCTCAAAGCTTTTCAGGAGTCTGACTGTTCATGGAGGATTCTTTGCATGGACCACAATTGAGCCCAGTTCTGCCTGTTATTGCAATTTTGCAGAGAGCAGCACTATGTAAAACTAGGCATGGAGTTTTGTTGCATTGAAATTCATGTCCCTGATACCCATTGGTTAGAGCTAAAAGGCTGAATTCACATCTTGTTAATTAAGTCCTCCTGGCTGTGCTTTCTAGTGGGTACCATTTTGGAGGGCGTTTAGCTTGGTCCTGTCTTCTATCTGAAGTTATATTTGTCACTGCTCTTTCTCACTAGTGAGCAGCAGAAAGAAAGGTCTTTTTGAAACTATACCTTTCCACGAACAGGGAAGGGGAATGAGGTCAAAAAAACCAAAGGGGTAAATGTATAATGCAGTAAGTTAGAATTAGGCCACAAGACCCATCTTGCAACTCCAATCTTCAAGAAGCTCTCTGAGAAGTGAGGAAGCAGGGGCTTCTGTCTCTTTCATTAGAACAACAACACATCTAGTGACACGATACCAACACAGAGCCAAAAGGGAGGAAGATCCATTCCAGTGGATAAGATGAGGCCAGTGCACCCACAGATTTTTTGTCCACCTCTTGGCAAATTGGAGAGTGTCTATTTCCATTTGTAGCTCAGGAGTCATAATACCTGTGTGTCTCTCAGAGCCACTCTGAAGAATTTTTCCAGCATCCTTTTCACTCGCTTTCGTAAAAGCAAACTTCTTGCACTTTTAAAATTAGCAGGGGAAATGTGGCTAGAAAGCAGCATTCAAGAGGAATGTCAGTTTTGTGTAGAAGATAGTGTAATTAGCTTAATTAGTACAGCAGTAGGGTTTCTTTAATGTAGATGGTAAGTAAGTGGAGACCTAAGCTCAGAATTATTTTGGCAAGGGAAGTGCCACAGATGGCATGACCAGTGCCACTTCTTATTTACTGGCCTGGTCAAATGAGATTCCAGCATAGGTTTATGCTACTCTAGAAACCAAAGTGGTGAATTACTTGCATCAGGGAAGTCAGTTGCTACATTCTTCACTTTGAATTAAACTGGAATTTCAACTGAGAAGTTTCAGTGAGAGATCCTTTGGCTTACATTGGCTTGTTTTTCACTGTACTTTGATATTGTTCTAAGCCAGACCTGGAAGGTTTTCTGGTATATATTTGGCTTTTAGTGAAGCATTTTTCACATTCTGCACAACCACTGTGCCATAAGTGGCAGCAGAGAAGAGGCTCAGTAGGATTGACATAACAGGAATGCTTTGAAGCCAGGCAGAGGTGCACTGAAACATTTGGGGATGTCTGAGGGTTGGAAGAAAAGTGTTTGCCGTTAAGTCAAGAGCACTGCGTACTTTCTAGAAATACGGCTGGTGAAGAAGAGAAGTGATCTCTGCTAGTTCTCACTCAGTATCTGCATCTACTCACTCACATCTGTGCCAAATTTTAAAAGCGTTTACCCCTGCTTTCCTTTTCCTTCAAAAGACAAGAAACCATAAGCAGAATATACAATCCGGAGATGTTTCTTAACCTGTATTGTGAAAGGTTTTCTGGGAAATCAAAGTCTGTGTGCTAAGTGCTAGGTGGAATTCAGGTAGCTGGATTGTCAGCAGCCTAACAGATACATGTATATAATTCCAGTGGTTTATTTATTTATTTATTTATTTATTTATTTATTTATTTATTTATTGGAAGGACGCCCCATTTTCCTGCAGCCATTTAAAATACAAAAAAAAACCCAATTAAGAGTGTCTGGAGAAGCTCCAGATGGATTAGAGATGTTTCCCAAGAGGTCAGCTGACATTTGCACTCTCTGAAAGTCCTTGCTCACCTGCCTCTTCAACCAGCAAACATGGTTTCCAGTGGCCATCTGATTAAATAACAAAGCTTGAGCAAGTGCTAAAAGTCACTTCTCTTGGGCCAGACTGCACTGACAGCAAGGGCAGAAACAGAAAATGATGAAAGGGGAGGAAGTCTTTTGGTGCAAAACATGTCTCTTGGTACTATACAGAGAGCTGGAAGATGAAACGTTTTCCTTTGTATGATCCTGGCTGGTCTGCTGCTTGCTGTGTCCTAATAGCCTGTATCCTGGTTCTAAGTAGACAGAGATTTGATTTGTATCCTGTGCACCACTGTGTGCGTATGCGAGGTTGTGCAAATAAAGGCTGTTAACTCCATGATTAGACTCAGGTATCCAAACATTACTCCATGTGAACTGAGGTTTTACAGAACTTCCTCTGTAAGACATTATTGTGCCTCCCTACAGCATCCTTGCCCCCTCTGTATCTCTTTGGCAGCACCCCTTGATTGTGAGCTGCAGAGTGCTCTGCTGCCCTGCCTTGGCTTGCACAGGTGACCTAGCTGATTCTCTTCTGCTGCCTTCCCAACCCAGGGTTCTCCACACCCAGCTCTGCTCCAGCCACACAGGTCTGCCCTGCTGGTCTCTCAGGCAGCACTAGACTCTGAAACAGGTACTGGATCACCATGTGTGGCAGTGCCATGCTAACACAGCTAACTGGATTGGCATTCCCTTCCAAGTAATGAGTGAGGGGGGCTTTGTGGGACAGGGTGTGGAAATACCTGCTTGAATTGGTTCTTGATGTGTCTGCCCCTGTGACTCATAGACCTAGAAATGTTGCCAATTTTCAAAGAATCACAGAATCTCAGGGGTTGGAAGGGACCTCTAAGGATCACCTAGTCCAACCCCCCTGCCAGAGCAGGGTCACCCAGAGCACATCACACAGGAACGTGTCCAGGCGGGTTTTGAATGTCTCCAGTGAAGGAGACTCCACAACCTCTTGGGGCAGCCTGTCCCAGTGCTTTGTCACTCTCACAGGAAAGAAGTTTTTTCTGATGTTTATGTGGAACCTCCTATGTTCCAGTTTGCACCCATTGCCCCTTGTCCTATCACTGGACATCACTGAAAAAAGCCTGGCTCTGTCCTGCTGACACTCGCCCTTAACATATTTGTAAACATTGATGAGGTCGCCCTTCAGTCTCCTTTTCTCCAAGCTAAAGAGGCCCAGCTCCCTCAGCCTTTAGGGCCACCTGTGATTTGTAGATTTGCTGCTTCCATCACACACAAGAATAGTACATTTGTTTGTGCTGGCCGTATCCTGTAGCAACCACCACCAAAAACATGGACACTGTTGAGACTAGATTGCTCTGGTTCAAATATTTGATTGGCATGACTTTTAGTTTTCACACCCATACTCTTCCTCTGTGAAGGAGGCAATTCTCAAATCGCACCCGAGTCCCAACCCTTTGCTAATGGGAGACAGTTGTAGAATTCACTGAGGGGTTTTTAGGCAGCAGGCTGGGCAAATATAGTTGTTCTACTCCTTCTCTCTCACATTTGCCACATTTGCCTTTTAATTTTTGCATCTGAATTATGAAATGCCACCTCCACTAGCCACTGCCAGGAGCAAGAAGCATTAATATTGATGTTGGAAGGCCCTGCTGCACAGCAGCAGGGTGATTTAAGGGTCAGAATGATCAGGGATAGTATCGAAGTAAATAAATTCAAAGTCCAATTTATTTTTTCCTTTCATCTAGCACTTTTTTTTTTTTTTTCTCCTCCAAGGCAGGATGAATAAAATAAAATATTTTTAAAAGGGGAAAGAAGTGAATCAACAGATTCTCCAAGCTGCTGACTCAGTTAGTTTGTAACATTTCTTGCCTTGCTGGCTTCTTTCCTTCCTGCCACTTGTCAGGACGAAGGCAGAGCAGCAAACCCTGTTGTGGATAGAGCTGTCCTATCTAGATGGCAGCAATTCACAGCCTATCTCTTTGTGGAAGGGAAGAGGCTGGATAGTGGAGAGGTTTGGGAGAGGGCTTTGCACCAGCCTGTGGGAGAGATGGTAAAAAAATGCCAAATCCTGTCTATTGTGTTTCATTCTCAGAAAACCGAATGATCAGGGGTGATTCTGGACTTTATTATTGTGGTGGAAGTTTTCATTACTACTATTTTTACTTCTTTCTGTAAATAAGTTACAGTTAGTCTTTTAAGTTTCTAGCTGTGACTGAGAAGGCAGTAATATTGTCCTTGCCCATTGCCTGTGATGCTCAGCAAGGCATGTTGTACCTTGTTCTCCTGCCTACACAGTCACTGTGATCTGCTCCCAAATGTTCCCTGGGAAGAGCAACAAAGCTTGGGTGTGCCAGCCATGGCAAGAGGTAGGAGGGAGAATCTATAAGCAGCTGCCAAACTGGGCACTGCCTCTTTGAGGATGGGTTGTAAAGCCCTAGAGAGCGTGGCCAGTTGAAAAGGGCTCCTTTCCAGAGCATATACCTTCCTCTAAGATGGCAGAGGCAGGAGCAGCAGCACAATGTGTGAGTGGAGGGACTGTCAAGAGAGGCTCCAGCACCACAGCCCTCCAGCTCCCTGGACAGGGAGAGCTGTCAGGCCAGCAGCTGTGCTAGGACCTCAGCTGAGCCATCCCCTCTCTGTGACAAGTTGAAGAGTGAGGTGATGGGAGGACCCTGTGGTGCTTCCTTTTTGTAGCTGAGCGTGCAGACAGGGCAGCATTATGAGACATTTTTGTAGAGTGAGCAACTTGTTTTGTTGCTGGTCATCAATGCCAGCACTGGGATGCTTTGTTTCCCCACAAAGAAGTTCCAGTGTAGTTAAGGATCAGCACCGTTACACTGCAGACAATGTCATACTTGTAAAATAAACATGGTTCAGGTAGGAGAGACTTGTCTTTCCTGCACTGAATGCCAGCACTGCATTTGTCCTTCACAGTTTCTTCCTTTATAAACCAGACTGTGCAACTGTGGTTTAAGGGTTTTAAGGCCCCTGCCCCCCTCTTTTCCAGAGGTTATCAAACAGCAACTGACCTGGCCACTTGGCAGCAATGACTGCAGGTGGGTTGAAAATGGTGATGCGTGGAGGATGCAAAATATCTAAACTCTTTTATGCAGGACTGTCCAGCTTAACATCAACACTGTTCCAGCTAGGGGAAGAGGCTTTGCCTTTCTTTCTTTTTTTAAGAAAGCTGTGCTTGCTTTTTTTCTGCCTTTAGCCTCCCCCTTTCCTCTGAAGCTTTGCTTCTTTTTGCCCTCCCCAGTTAGGACATTTCTATCTCAGATGTTGCTTTTGATGGGATTTTTTTTTTCCCTACCCATCTTAGTTTCTTCTGACCCCAATTCTGTTTTTATAATGAGGCCATGCTAATTCTTGCTGAGAGCTTATGAGTTTTCTTTAAGCACAGGGAGAGATCACTGAGAAATGGCTCGGGTGTTTCTTGCTTCCTGTGGCTGCTGTTCAGAAAGTCTGATAAATTTATTTCCCTATCACCATCAAACCATTTCCTGGCTAAATTAACAATGGTGCCCTGTGCAGGCATCATGTTGTGGGGGAGGGAGGGGACAAATACATTGATGGAAGAGATGAGGGTAGGAAGACACAGTATGTGAGAAGATAGGGTTGTACCAGCAAAAGTCTGCCTATGCAAATGCCAACTGCTTTGTCACTGCATGGCAAAGGCCAATGATTTTGCACAGTGTAACTGGTGAGGTAAAAGCACATTAAACCATTCTTAGAGAGAGGCAATCTGTTGGTACCTTGCACTGGTTTATAGGGAGATCTGTCAGTCATCTTTATTAATTGAAGACATGCCTTAAGAGGGAACCCTTTTTAGACAGATTTACTTAGTTACATAGAAGGTCCTGTCCCTTAGCAAGAGCCTTATCATTGTTATTAGTGGTAATACAATAATAATAGTAATAATACTGGCAAATGTAACTTCCTCCTGAATGAATGCTCTTGGAGATTTTTTTATTATTATTATTATTATTATTATTATTATTATTATTATTATTATTATTATTATTATTATTATTATTTAAAAATCAGCCTCTTCATGCTGTGCTCTAATTACCATTTTTATGAGAACGACATGTTCTCCTATTCATGCAAGAGGATTTGTTTATCAAGGATCTCTCATCCAGTGCTGCTTCTGTACATCACGTGTTGGGGTGGTAGGCTGAATGAAAGGCCTGAGTTACTGGAGTGGGTGAAAAGGCAAAAATATCTGATTTCCTCATTAGGAGAAGAGGTAGAAGGATCAGATTCCTGGTCAGGATGAATTGATGCAGATCCAGTGCAGGCTGTGGTGCTGTATTTCTTCTTGCTGTTTGAAATTTTCATAAAAAAGGAAAAAGAGAGCAAAAAAGTTAATCTTGGTACAATTAAGCATTTCTGCAGACCCAGCAACATCCCATCTACATCCAGGGAGCAGTTTAGAAAATGAAAAATACGGTGAACTTTTTTGCCACCTTTTAACATGAACTTTCTGTGCTTTGGCTCTTCCAAGTTAGAACAGTTCAAACCAGAACAAAAGTAGAGCAGCTCTCTTTAAAGCAGGTAACCAGAATGATACCCTCTTTCAGCTGAGATCTCACCAGTGCTTTTTATAATGACATCTGTTTCTTTGTCAGTACACATAGTTCACCCTATGAGGTGTTAGTGCTCCCAAGCCTGTCTGCTCCACTATTCTTTCTCACTAACGAGCTCCCCACTTGCATGAGAAACTTTTCTGTAGTGCCTGACCTTGCACTTTGTGCTTTTCTCATTTCTGTTTGTCCAGTCCTCAAGGTCAGGCAGTTCTTTGTTTATACATCTCCATCTCCCTCTGCATTGACAGTGTTTTCCAACTATGTGTCATTGGTTCACTTCAATAGCATGCTCTTTCTTTTACGCTAAGATCAATCATGAAAATACTAAATAAACTTGGTCTCAGTCCTTGAGGAGATATGTTAATAAATTCCCCTTCAGCCTGACCAGTTGTCATTTCTTTCATCAATTCTTTATTTGCCTGAAAATTCTTTATTAATGCTATCATCTACATGTTAACTAATAATTCCCTACTATAAGACACTGTATCCAGTGTTTTACTTGGTGATAGATTAGTCTTTACTGCATTTCTTTTCTTTAAAAAATCAGTTATCAGAAAAGGCAGTCAGTTTGTTGGGAGCTTTTGGAGAAGCAATACTCTATTTTATCCTATTTTCCGCTTACCTTGATATCTTTAATTACTTCTGCATGTATTCCAAAGTTTTGCATACTGCCAGGATCATGTAACTAAATCTGTAGCTGCCCAGATCACATTCTATTTTTTTCTTACTTGTATGCTTTACAATGGATATTCTGCAGTCATCTAATGCCTTCTATATTGAAAAGTGTATTGAGGTCCTTACAGCTTATCCTGCAATGTCCCTTACCAATTTTTAAACATTCTTGGGTGAAAGTTCTCTTGTTTCAGCTCCTTGAGTGCAGTGTGATCTTGGAGTTTACTCCACACCAGGAATTACAGTTTCCGTTTTCTCATTCCCATTAGCAATACTGCCTTTGTCCTACACTCAATATCACCACCACTATTAAAAAATTAAGCCAAATCTTCATTTAGTTCTTGGCATGCACACGGATTATCTTCAGTCTCTACTCCACGCCCACTGCATAGCATTCTTACTTATTTTTTCTTTGCTGTCCTTTTATTAATATGACCAAAGAGTCTTTCTTCTACTTTTGATAGTAGGCATCCTTTGCAAGGTTTGGGATATCTTTACTTTTTACAAGTATCATTTTATTTGTACACTTCTGGGCCACAGAGAGGATACATTCCTCCCTGCTCAGGTCTCTGTTCTCTTCCTGATAGGTTCTCCCATTGTACAAAAATCCTTTTTACATGGATTTTTTGTTCCTTAATTGGGATACAGAAACAGCAAGAGATTTGTGTGCTATCATTTGAGGGTGTCATTGCCTGGCAAGAAAGAGCATGCAAGATTTGCACAGTCAATATGCAAGTGCATTTAGAAGTCCCACAACTTTCCATCAACTTTTCATTTGCTCCAGCTCATTTGTTTTAAAAAGAGACCATTAGCTTCTGTAGTTAAATAAGTAAGCTTAAATAGTGGGTTCAAATGCAGCCTCTGCATCTGAAACTTGGAGAAGCTTCCAGCAAAATTCAGTTCAGATTTGTGTCTATTTTGAGCACGTGTTTCTGGACTTGATAAGGTGGAAATAAATTTTCCTCTGCTGCTCCAGTAATGGGTGGGTGGAGTTGTCTCATTGTGAATAATACTTCCTGGGACAGATTATAGCTATTGAGGTAGAGAAGGATCAGGAGACCTCAGAATGTGAACAGGTGAGATCAATCCAGACTTCAGTTATACTGCCACCGTGGTGCACTTGTTGTCTTTCCATACAAAATGAGAGGAAGCAAGGTGCCTCCCAGATTACTGCTTGGTGAAGATGAGACAAGATGGAGTTTGCTTGGATCTGAGCTTATTTGTATTCATTGGAGTCCTTGACGCCCACCTCAATTCCAGCAACCTAAAAAGTAATAGTTACGTGAAAGCTTTCCAGCAAATGCCCACAACACAGATCATTATCATCTGAGTGACATGAGGGAAAGAGATGAGGGGGAGGAGAGGCAGGGGGAATGTACATCCTCCTGCTGCTGCTGCTGCTTGGATTTGCATCATGCAGCACTCCAATAGACAAGGGGGGGTGTTTTTTTCCCAACATAAATGCCTATATCTGTCCTAACTGCGAAAGTAGGGCACATGTGGTTGCACACAAACATTCAGCTGTCCACAAACACTGAATTTAATAGAAGAGCACACGGCTACCACAGTACCTGCATCACTGACTGCACAGACAGTCATGTCTGTGGAAGCATTCATGTAGATACTGTCAAGCAATAAAAAAAGCAAAACCCCCAGGAAGTATAACTATATTTTCACACACACTGTCTATGGGCTACAAATTTAAAAAGCAAGAGAATACCCTAAGAACAGAAAACTGGTTTAGCAGCAATACGGGGTCTATAGTAGGGATCTGACCCTTGCGTGTCTTCTGGCCCAAGGAGTCTTCCTTTCTGTAATTCTTCATAGCCTACTATTTTGCCCCTTCATAATCCTTGGACTCTAGTTACTTGAGGCTGTGGATTGCAAGAGAGCAGAGGGTTAGCTAGAGAGCTGGAGCCTTTTAAACCAGTGTGGGTTATCTGAGTTTTAAGCTGCAGTGTGAAAAAATACCTACACAGTTGTGTGCAAAGTGATTTGGACCCACCTAGGCATACCAGTTTCTTGTGTCCACCCTCCCTGAGCCCACAGCTTTGTGCTATGCTAAGTTTAATCATAAATATTCCTCTCTTTTCTCCTTAGGTAACGAATTAGTGTAGAATGTTGCTGGTGAAAAGCTGTATGCTGGAGCTTGATTACTAAATGGCTCAGTACATGAGCCATTGGGTTACTTATGTACAGCTATCTAGTACTGCTTTACACTCTCCAGGGTATCTGAAATACCCATGGAAGGCCAGCATGTATAACATGTGGCCTGTGCTCTTGAGGACACCCAAGCAGGGTACCCTACAGTCCCTAAGATGGCATCAGCTGCCTATGTTTAGGAAACTGAATCGCAGCCTCTGATTCACAGGAAAGTAGTATAACAGTGTAGTAATGGATCTCAACAACACCTGGGTAATCAGCAATGAAAAATACTTTATAGGGTTAATTGCCAATATCTATGCTTGCACAGAGACAGACCTATATCTGCAATAAAAGCCACCCAACAGACGGGAATCAAGGCTAATTATCTAAATGTATTTTTTTTGTTCTCTTTTGTTTTTATTTTCCACACTTTTTAACAGCAGGGAGAAAAACTGTACATATAGTTATTATTTTGACAAGGCTTTGTATCTTCCTGATTTGAGCATGTCGAGGCTTTATAGCAATGCTATTTCATCATCTCAAGCTTCAGTGCCAGTTAATTTGCTTTGCCACCCGTTTTGTGGGGTTTTATTCTTGACCTCAGTGCTACTGTGTGTGGGTGTGGTTGTAGGGAACTGTAATAGGGGAATTTTTCAGCTGCCCCTTGGTGCAGCAGAGACAAGTTCATCACTAGTTGACATTGGCATGTTTTGAGGAGGTTGGAAGAAGTTTATACACATATGCACTGAACCATTTGAATATCTTTTGGCAGTTTTGGGAATGCTTAGTCAAGAACTAGATGCATGGCACAGACTGCTTAGCACCCCCCGTCTCACTTCAGAGGTGCACTGGCTGACACCAGCTTCCTTTACTTTCACATGGTGCAAAAAGTCACCACTAGGGCTTTTTGAATGGGAAGAACAGGCTATGGGGCAGTTGATCCTGCGCCACCAAACACAGGAACCACTTTGCAGCTTCTCTGTGAAATGTTCCTTGTTGAAGAAAAAAAGTTACATTTATACACAACAAATATGTTCCTGGGGTATCCTGCAAAAGAACTGGCATTCCTCCCACTATATACTTTAGGATGGAGGAAGAAATTTAGGTTTTAAGAGTGTTGCTTACTTGTTGTTTTTCCAAAGAGCTCCTACTGTATCTCTTAAAAGCACTTTTCCTGTGGTTGCTATCACTTCTGCCCACTGCCAGCTGGATGCTTATGGTGGAGTGAATGAGTGTTCTTTCCTAGCCTGTTTCTAAAGAAGGTTTGTATATACTTGGTGACAGTGATCATGACATGGTGGAGTTTAGTATTTTACAAGGAAGAAGCAAGCAATAAGTAGGATTGCAACCCTGGGCTTCCAGAGGGATAACTTTGTTCTCTTCAGTGACCTACTTGCGAGAATCCTATGGACTAAGACTCTAGAAGGCAGAAGGGCCCAAGATAGTTTTGGGTAATTTTCAAAAGTCACTTATCCAAGCTCAAGATAGGTGCATTCCTTTGAGTAAAAAAGAGAGGAGGAAGGAGACCTGCATGAAGGAGCAAGGAGCTCCTGAAAAAAGTCACATGGAAGAAAGAAGTTCACAGTTTGTGGAAGAAGGGATTTGTTGCTTGGGAGAACTACAGGAGCGTTGTCAGGGTATGTAGGATGGCAACAAGGAAGACCAAAGCCTTTTTAGAACTAAACCTGGCAAAGGACGTAAAAGAGAACAAGAAGGGCCCCTTCAAATACATCAGCGGTAAAAGGAAGAATAGGGAAAATGTGGGCCCACTGCTGAATGAGGTGGGAGGCCTGATAACAGAGGATGCAGAGAAAGTGGAGTTACTGAATACCTTCTTTGCTTCAGTCTTTACTCCTAAGACCAGCCCTTGTGAATCCCAGACCCTGGAAGTAAGAGAGAAAGCCTGGAGAAAGAAAAACTCTCCAGTGGTCAATCAGGATTAGGTTAGAGACCACTTGGGTAAACTGAATGTACACAAATCCATGGGCCCTGATGGGAAGCACCTATGAGTGTTGAGAGAGCTGGCTGATGTTGTTGCCCTACAACTCTCCACCATTTTGGAAAGATCATGGCAAGCAGGAGAGGTGCCTGAGGATTGGAGGAAAGCCAATGTCACTCCAGTCTTAAAAAAGGTCAAGAAGGATGATCCAGGAAACTAGAGACCAGTCAGCCTCACCTCCATTCCTGGAAAAATGATGGAACGGCTCATTTTGGAGGTCATCTCTAAGCACATGGAAGAGATGAAGGTTATCAGGAGTAGCCAGCATGGATTCATCAAGGGGTAGTAATGTTTGACTAACCTGATAGCCTTCTATGATGTTGTGACTGAATGGGTAGATGCAGGAAGACCAGTGGATGTAGGCTACCTTGACCCTAAGCAAGGCTTTTGACACTGTCTCCCATAACATCCTCATGAGCAAGCTCAGGAAGTGTGGGGTAGAAGAGTGGACAGTGAGATGGACTGAGAACTGGTTAAACACTAGAGCCCAGAGGGTGGTGATCAGTGGTGCAGAGTCCAGCTGGAGACCTGTAACTAGTGGAGTTCCCCAGGGATCATGCTGGGTCCAGTTCTGTTCAACATCTTCATCAATGACCTGGATGAGGGGACAGAGTGTATCCTTAGCAAGTTTGCTGATGGTGCAAAACTGGGAGGATTGGCTGATTCCCAGGGAGGCTAGGCAGCCATTCAGCAGGATTTGGACAAGCTGGAGAGTTGGGCAAAGAGGAACCTAATGAGGTTCAAGAAGAATAAGTGTAGAGTCTTGTACCTGGGGAGGAATAACAACATGCACCAGTACAGATTAGGAGCTGACCTGCTAGAAAGCAGCTCCATGAAATAGGACCTTGGAGTCCTGGTGGACAACAAGTTATCCATGGGACAGCAATGTGCCCTTGTGGCCAAGAAGGCCAATGGTATCCTGGTATACATTAAGAAGAGTGTGTCCAGCAGGTCTAGGGAGGTTCTCCTCCCCCTCTACTCTGCCCTAGTGAGACCCCACCTATTGTGTCCAGTTCTGGGCTCCCCAGTTCAAGAGGGACAGGGATTTTTTTGAGAGAATCCAACAGAGGCTACAAGGATGATTAAGGGACTGGAACACCTGTCTTAGGAGAAAAGGCTGAGAGACCTGGGGCTGTTTAGTCTAGAGAACAGAAGACTGAGAGGGGATCTTACTAATGTATATAAGTATCTGAAGGGTGGGTATCAAGAAGGAGGGGCCAATCTCTTTTCAGTCATGCCTGGTGATCAGATGAGGGGCAATGGATGCAAGCTAGAGCACAGCAAGTTCCACCTCAGTATGAAGAAAAACTTCTTTACTGTGAGGGTGAAAGAGCATTGGAACAGGCTGCCCAGAGAGGTTGTAGAGTCTCCTTCTCTGGAGACTTTCAAGACCTGTCTGGATGCATTCCTGTGTGAGCTGCCCTAGGTGGTCCTGCTCTGACAGGGAACTCAATGATCTCCAGAGGTCCCTTCCAACCCCTAACATTCTCTGGTTCTCTGACACTATACCCTCTGCTAGGAAACCATAGCTCTGCAGCTCTTTTTATTCCAGAAAGTCCTGATTCAACTCCAATATATTGGCCATTACATAGTAATTTTTTAAAGACAAATAGTTCTAGAATATCCTGTGACTCAACTTGAACATAATTTTATAGAATTAGAAAAGTAAAAAGTGGATCTTCCAAGTGGTTCAGTGGGCTTGCCATAAGAAAGGGAAAGAGGAAAGAGGATGAGGGCATACAATAAGATAATGACAAAAGAAAGTGGGACTTCTCTTTAGCTCAAGAAGCCCTGACAGTCATATTTAGTTGGCCATTCTTCTTCCTGCCTTTCCTTATATTAGTGGCACAAGAGAGGTGGGACTGGTCTACAAGTACAAGGTATTAGTTCTGCTTGGCAAATTTCAATTTAGGCTAGCAAAAAGCTTGAGAGAATAGCAGGTTTTCTTCAAAGAGGAGGAAGTGTGCATATGTGTAGGTATATCTCAGGGGAAAGCAGGCAAGGATCAGAGGAGGGAAGCTGGTGGAGGAGGCATCATTTTCTGTAAGCAGAAGGTAAAAACTACCTAACCTCCTGTCATTACATAATGGTCTTTTAAACATCAAGAATGTCATTTCCAGTGAAAGATTATTGGAAGCATGAGAGGGCGTGGGGAGCAGCACAGTCATTATGCTGATGTCAGCAGTGGGGCTGCCACTGTTAATATGTTTGCCCTTGCTAAGGACATGTTCGGGCATAGATGGAAATTTGAATCTCTGATTGGGCTGCATTTCTTCACATGGTGGTTCTTCCAGTTCTTTTACCCACACATCTCTGATTCCAGCAGTATAAGAGCACCCTGTACTCTTGAGTTTACATACCCACATCACACCCTCCAGTCAGACCAGAACCAGTCTGTGGTTCGGATGGTACAGTTAAGAAGTTAAAAGACTAGTGATTTGCCTGTGTTTGCATTAGGAATAATGTAGGCCTGTAGGAGTAGGTTTATAGAATTGAAACATCAGGACTGAGGACCTGACTAAAAGTTTCAAGGTGGCTTGTTTTGAACTAGATCTGGCTGTGAATTGAGCATCCATTAGCAGGTGGAGTACCTATGATGTGCATCTTATTTTCAGCAGAAAGAAATCCAGTCTGTGCACTTCCAGACAGCTCCCCATTCCAGACTCAAGGAGTGGGGATGACCTGGTGATTAACCTCAAAAGCACATTTATGCTCTGAACCATAATACTAATGTGGACACACAAGAAATCATGTGCAGCCTTTTGAAATGCCATAGGATGTCCTGCCTGCTTCAGAATAGAGAAGGTCTCCCGTAGACCTGATGTCATAGTTGCCAGCCTTGTGTGTATACCTCATACAGTAGGGCAAATCAAATAACTTGGGCATAGGCAACTGAACCAAGCCCAGACAGTCTGTAGCAAAGCAGAAAAACAGAGGTCCTTTGCATCCTGGGAGATCTTTCTCTTCAGGAAGATTTTGGGAATTCCTGATGGCATTTAGACTTAGATGAGAGCTGGCTAGTGGGAAGGGGAAAGTCTTCAGCAGTACTGTTGTTCCCATATTGCTATTCCTTCCCAGAAGGTACTAGGTAAATAGCTTTCTTCTCGGCTTTATAAATTTAAGTAGAGATTTCTAGTAATGATGACCAGGTTTCTTGGATTGTGGAGAAGTCATAGTAATTGACAATAATGGTCCCACTGGGTTTCAGTCAGGAGTTTAATTTTCAGTTCTTGTTCATGACTTACCTATTTGGAAATAAGCTTGAGGTGGACAGTGTTGCAAAACTCTACAAACATGTGATCCAGACTGGAACTTCAAATTTAAATGTCTGTAAAATGTAGAACTTTTTTTTTAGGGTTTGAATAAAGAACTGCCAGATTTTGGAAGCTTTTGTTCTGTCAGCTTTTGACTGTGAACCTGGGTCAGTGCAGTGCTGCATAAAGTAGTCACTGGGAGTTCTGGGCTAGCATTGTACCTTCTCATGGCTTGGATTAGCCACTACCATAAAGAGGTTGCTCATTGCAGAAAGTGGCGGTGAGATGGCTCAGTAAACAGTGATGCATTTTGCCCAGAGATAGTGACGCAGTGTACCATGGTGTGGTGAAAGGGAGTCATACCGTGGCTTAGTGAGACAGTTCTATGTAATCTCACAAAGTAATGTGACGTAAGATGGCATACATTTCACATAAAAGTGAGATCTGGTCATGGGTGGTACCTGTTTTGCAAGATGAGATGTTAGCATTGCTTCTGCTTTGTAACTGGGCAGCACCCTCAGTGTTGTGGAATTAAGTCTAGCTGACAGAAGCACCAGAGCCCCACAACGATTTTGCTCCATCTTTTTTATGACCAAAGCTAACAAAAGCACAAAAAGATTGAGGCTCTTAGTGCTTGGTAGATTTCACCGGAGCTGTCATGTCAGACTTAAATTGGAGGTGTTGTTTGATAGTGCTTGGATGCCAGATAAGTGTACCAAAGAGATGGAGGAAAACTCAGTTTAAAACATAAATTGCAAACTAATAAACTGCAAACCTGTTCTTTTACCCTGCATTTTCTACCATTCTAATTGCAAAACCCTGTAAAATTAATATTACTGTAACTCAGGATAAGTGCCTTACAAATGGAAGCACTGGTTTTGAGCTGCAGTCTCCTTGTGAAATTCCATGTTAGATCATTAATCTCCTTGAACTCTTCTAAAAATTTCAAGTGGATACAGAAGTCATCTGCACAGTTTATTGTGGTAAACTTATTCCATAACATGGCTCTTAAAAAACAGACATCCCACTAAAAAGACAGCTACACTTTAGCAGGAGGTGTAAAAAGAGGCCAGTATTCTACAAGGTGTATGTAAATCTTCTGACTCCTTTGCGATAAAGTGCAATATAAATGTCTGATGATAATGTGGTTTGGAAACATTGTCTTTGCTCTATGCCTTGTAGTTGGTTGAATGATTTACTGACTAATTATCTGATAGGAGGCAGCAGTAACTTACCCCCAGACCATGTATTAGCAAGGTTGATAAAAAAGACATCTGTAACCAGGGTGCCTCACCCTGCTACATAAAAGGTTGAGTTCCTTTTAAAATAGTAGTACTACCTAATTTAACCCCACAGACAGACAGTTTTCTTCAAAATGTCTCTGTGTGTTCAATGTATGAAAATGTGGAGCCACTGCTGAATAGGGCAAGGACCTGATATCAAAGATTTGGAAATGACCAAGGCACTTAATGTTGCTTTCACCTTGGTTTTTACTAGGATGATTTGTCTTCAGAATTTCCAGGCCTCTGAGAACAGTGGGAAACTGGCACAAGGAAACCTTACCCATGGTAGAGCAGGACCAGGTTATTTAAACAAACTGAACACAAACAAGTCTATGACACCTGACAAGATGTATCCATGAATGCTGATGGAGCTGGTTGATATCATTGCAAAGCCACTGTAGATTACTTCTGTATGGTCTTGGCAAATGGAGAAAGTTCCTGAAGACTGGAAGAAAGCAAGTGTCATACCTGTCTTCAAGAAGAAAAATCTAGGGAACTACAGAATGTTCAACCACACCTTAGTCCCTGGGAAGGTGATGGAGCAAATAATCATGGTGACCATTTCCAGACCCTTAAAGGACAAGAAGGTGATTTGTTGTAGTCAGCATGATTTGCAAAGCAATGGGTGAATTAGTGAATTAGTTAATATTGGAGATCCTGACAGGACATATTGCTTGTTTTGACTTTAGAAAGCCTTTTGACAGTCTTCTGTAAGATACTCATTGACTAACTGGTGAAGTATGGACTAGGTAAGTGATCAGCAAAGTTGATTGAAAACTGGACACACTTCTTGCTGACAACCAGAGAAGCTGTAAGAGGCAGTGGGCAAAAGTTGTAGTAAAGGAAATTCCATTTAAACTTAAGAAAATTTGGTGGGTGTTTTTTGTTGTTGTTGTTGTTTTTTTACTGCAAGGGTGATCAAATGCTGCAACAGGTTGCCCAGAGAGTTATGGAATCTTCATCCTTGGAGACATAGAAAATTGGACATGGTCCTGAGCAACCTGTTATAATTAAGCTTCCTCTGAGCAGTGGGGCTGGACTAGACTATCTCCAGAGGCACTTTCCAATCTTAACACTTGTCCTGTGAATCTGGGTGCTTATGTAACAATATCTGTGTTGCATTCATAGCTCTAATTAGAGAACAAAGGTTGATCTGATGGATGGGCAGAATCCTGTATGTAGAAGAAAACATACTGAGACTCTCACTTTTCTTGTTCCCTTAGATTAGTTTAAAAGCGTCTGAATAGCATCTCTTGGCTGTTTTTTTTTTCCAGACTTCTTTGACATGAAACAACTGCCACAGAACACCTTGCCTTTTGGTAAGGTTTCCTGCTCTACTTGTAAGCATAGAATTTATTTTTTTTAAGTATCTCAGCTCCCACTTGAAAGGCAGAAAGGCAGACTTGTGTGTTCACAGAATAAACAATTAAGAGAGTATGTACAAGATGCTCACTTTCCCCTTAAATCTTTGATAGATTAATGTATATTAACCCATATCTGTGACGCAAAGGCAAGCCAGGGAAGGAATGAAGAAAGAACAAATCTTACACTTTATGCCGCTCAGGTTCTTCAGAAGTATTCCATGGATTCACTTGCATATTGAGGTGATCCCTCTGATCTTACCTGGGTAACTTGCTCTTTCATCTTTTGGCATGAAATCTGCTGACTCAGGCAACAGTATGAAGGTGGATAGCAGAGCCAGCACTGCTATGGCAAAAGATGAGAACTTGGGTGGAAGTAAGGGTATGCCCTTAGTGGCCTGCAGATTCCTTACTGTGCAAACATTTTATGTTCAAAGAAGGAAAAAGCCACCTTGGTCAATTCCAAATACAGGCTTTTTGCTTTGGCAGTCAGGAGGAGAATAAACATGTAACAGTTCTCTTTATAAACAGAATATATTTGTTGTTAAGCCACTGCAGAACAATAAACTTCCTGTCTAAATAATTGTCTATTCCCACCACAGGCTTTGTATGCTGAAAAGATATAGGAACTGGAAGTTCTGATAGAAAATATTGATCTTTTGGTTGAGGTGAACAAGTAGTGATGAGAAGGGAAGGCAGAAGGATGGCCAAATGTAAACTCTGTTCACATTTTTTTCCAAGAGCTTCTACTTGAAGAAACCAGAGAAAATGTCCTTGTTTCATGAGTTCATTATAAAGATCTCCCCTCTGCAATTGAGACATTTAGCCTCTTGGGAAAGACAGCTAAACAGAAATCCATTTACCTTTCACATGTTTTTCATAATTTCCCCTGCTACTTTGGTTAATTAATTATCACTGCTATTTGTGTTTAAACAAGGGGTCTGTCTTCCTCCCTCCTCCCAAGCCCATCTGCTCCTCGGTGACCTTGCTTGTGAAGTCATAGCTGTGCTGACTTTGTGAAAGCACAAACACTTCCATGGCAACAGACAGCTGTGTCACAAAGACAGGGCTCTGACCTCACAGCAGGAAGGACTGGGCTGGTGGTGGGGGAGAGATTTTCTACCACAAACACAGAAGCGTTTGATGATAACAGAGAGTAAGACAAGGCATTCTATCCAGAACAAACGATCTTGCTGTTTGACTGCTTCCACTTCAGAAGTTGTCCATCACTTTAAATTCTCTTCTTCAAAGAATCTTTTTAAACTTGTATGTTTTTCATGCAAGGGGAATGGTTTCTCCCTCAGATCTCAGCTCAGAAGGCACCTCCAGGAAGAAGTAGGGGACAGATTTAATCACAGAGAACATAGGCCTGAGTTTCTACAAAGCCAGGGAGGTGTCCAAATCCAAATATTTGTTTATTCAGTTTGGTCAAACAAACCTAAGTCTTGAGATGCAGTCTCATTTTTATTCACGTAAATTTCTATCTTAGTCTACCCCCACCCAAACTGCCTATCTTCTGAATGAAATCAGGTGCTCCTGTGCAGAGCAATCTAGCAATGAAAGCTTTCTTTTATAAACATTTGCATGGCTGGATGGGAAGTGAAAATCAGGTCCCATGATCACAAAGCATTTTTAATGTAGGTGCAACAAGACACATCAAAGCTAAATTACAAACAAGTGGCACTCCACAAGCTGTCTGCAGAAAATGGCTCTGCATGTATTGATTGTGAGGCTACAGAAAATGTATCTTGATCAGTCTGTTGCTGTCTTCTTCCTTGCCTGACTGCTTGGTTGTTCCTTGAAATGCCACAGTCTTCAAATTCACACACCTCCTTTGTTAGCTAAGAGTAGCCACTGTTTCAGTGTCAGTCATTGCTGCTTATTGCCTGACAACAATATAAAGTGCAGTATGGTACTGTGATAGGCTAATTGGGTCAAAACAATTCTCCCATTTAGATCTATTCCATGATGAAATCACACTCATTCAGAGCATGCGTGGTGGGGCTCCACTGACATGACTGACCTACAGCAAACCATTTACTTTTCTGGAGTCCATTTTCTTTTGGGTGACGTGGAGAATTATAGCACTTATATTACACCTTACCTTCACCACATCTCACGTAGCCTTATAGATAGGTAGGACTCAGCAACCCCATGTTGTAAATGACAATACTGAATCACAGTGAGAGGAAACAATTTATTCAGGTTCTTGTGTCTATTGTCAAACTAGAAAAAATTATTTCCAGAATTGCACATTTGTTATTGAGATGCCAAGGCACCACCTGCCTTTTCTGATGGAATTTTTTGATAGGTGAGTGGGTGAGTGGAAGGAGTTGGAGGGATGAAAGAAGAGGACTGAGAGGAAACACTTCATTTTTACACTAGGATCTGTTTACAACACTTTGGGGAATTTAAGTGACCTAGTAGAAAATTTTAAGTTTTGCCTAGTCAATCCTTGGAGGCTGAATTTAAGGGAAAATCACACCCTTTGTGTCCCATTGAATGGCTCTTACCCAAGTATCATTTTATTTCATGTGTGATTTGTTCTTAGCATCCCACCCAGCTGCTGCAGCTGTTTACTTTGTATCCCATCTGATTGCCTCCTTATGTCTTCTCATCTGGCCCAGTTCTTACGTCATGCTTGATTTTCACTAGAACATCAACCATTTTTCAGTGTCATGATCTCTGTGATCTCTGTTCTATACACAGACCTTATTTTCCATGTTCTCTTGCTTGGATGTTTGGACCTAAGAACACACATACTATACTTGCTCCACCCACCTGGATCTACTGTAGTCTCCTCACAGGCATTAATGCAGCTTTTTCTGGTTTGCCATGGCCATATGTTTGGTTTGGTTGTGTTTTGTTCTTGCAAAAGTGATTTTCTTAGAGTTCTGCACCCTACATAGTGTGGAATGATTATTGCTGTCAAATCTAGAGATCCAGCAACCTCTGATCACTGTAACAGAATAGCTGGTAGAACCCAGAAAGAACCTGGTCTTTCTGTTCTGCCATTCAGCCTGCCTGTGCCTTTGCTCTAGTGTAATATCCACAAGAAGACCATGGGGAAAGCTTGTTTTGGGACAGCAGTAATGTTATATTTAAGTGTGCTTTTAAAAAAAGAAAAAGGGCAAGAAGTTTCTTTAGTTTGGCGTGTTCTATCAGAGGCAAGATAATAGAATTTCTAAACCCATTGATTTTATGGCATTAAGAATCTGCTTGATAAGTCAGTCTATGTACACTGGTGATCACTATCTCCCGCTGTATAAGCAGTACTGTCCCCATTTCATTTTCAATAAGAAATTGAGGGAGACTTAGCTTTGCTGGAAAATATGGGGAAAATAAGTAGCATAAAATCTCTGTTCTGTTGGGGTACTGCATAGCTATTTATCATTAAATACTGTAGAGGTCAGAAAGGAAAAATGTTGAAAAAATAGTGTGAGGAAAGAGTTCTTAATGTGAATGCTAGGCTCCCCCAGGAGGCAGTGCAGGGGGCCCACTGCTTGTGGGGTGCTCAGAGATGCTTCAGCACCAGCCTTTCCAATGGGCAGCCTCAAAGGAAACAGGCAGGGGAGCTACGTACAGGAGGTGCTTGTGACTACTTTAAGATGTGTGTGACCACCAAGGAGTAGCTGCTCTCAGCAGGACGTGATGCAGGGAAAGGAGCAGGAATTGGGGTTGTGGGAACATTCAAATTCCTTGCAGCCCTGTGCATGTGAAGCACATACAGTATTGAAACACTTCTTAGTTCTGGGGTGAAAAAGGATTGTAGCTCCCTTACCGAGTGTCTGAGAAAGAAGAGAAAGAAATGAGGGAAGGTGGAGGCACAAGCAGACCTGTGGTGTTGCCAGGTACCTTGGCCAGATAGATGCTCAATATCCCTTTCCAAATGCTGCCTCTCTCCATGGGGCTGTCCAAGTCTGTTTTCTACTTGGCTGACTGTGCTATTGAGTCCCATTTGGAAGGATTCACATGTGACCTAAGACTGTCCTCTAGATGTCTGTCTCTGTCCTCTACAACATAAATAATGCAAAAACAAACATGCCAAACAGTAACCTTCACTTGTCTCCCTGACACTGCTGGAGGGAGGGAGAGAGGGAGAAAAGTCGGGAGGGAGTACAAGCAAGTGAATAAGCAAACTCCATGCTAGGCAGGCAGGAGACTGGCAAGGAGAGGCAAGATATGGCATGAGGAACCAGGAGAGCAGTTAGATTAGCTCCACACACAGCTCTGCTGTTTTAGACTAGGATGGCTGTCTTCTGGGGCACTTATGTTTATGAACAAGACCAGGGAAGCTTCTAGCCCAAACCTTGAGCAGAGCAGCCCCGCTCCCTAGCCAGGGTGTATAGGAAGCTGGGGCTTCTGGCCATTTCTGCTTAGTATGGGCCACTGCTGGATTTGAGGGAAGGGGCAATTACCATATGCAAGTTAAAATCTTCGTTGTGCTGCTCAACTGTCCTGGTGTTATCAAGCAAATCAGTTAATGTTGCACACTGCATGTTCTCTTCCCTATGCCTTCCCCCCTCCCCCCAAGTCTCTAAAGTGGAGAAGAGGATCCCTTTTTCCTACTGAATGTACTCGTGATGCAAGTATTCATTAATTGCGGATACAGTTGTACGCGGCATGTGTGCTAAAGTACTGTCGGCTTTGTGTGGAAGACAAATGCATGCAGACTTAAATAGCTGAGATTTTTATCTTTCTCCTCCTGAAAAATATGCAGCAAGTTATCCCTATCTTGGGAGTTGGCAATGAAAAAAGATATTTCTTTATTTTTGTTTTCTCTCGCTGAGATACAGTGAGGTAGGGGAATGGCCTGCATATTTCTTCCAAAGAGAAGGGCTTCCCCATTCCAACAGTGGAGTGTTTCTGTCAGGCTACAAATTGTGAGACTTTCTTCATTTGTATGTGGAAGAAAAGCAGAAGCTTTTTTCTTTTTCTGTTGTCCTCTTGAAACTTCACTGCAGCGGATTCTAGAAAAAAGAGTAAAACAATTATAATTTTTGACACAAAGGAAATATTTTCCCTGTTTGATAGTCTGAAATACTACTGCAGTGGGAACTACAGTAGGTGGAGTCCTGAGGTTCTCACATGGACAAGTACAGTGGCCAGCAAATGCTTTGGTAACTGTGAAAGCTCTGGGTGCCCAGGGAAAGCACATGTCTGGAGGATCATGGAGTGGCTGGTGCAGGCTTGCACCATAATAAGGATTGTGCAGCAATTCATTCCTAGAGCCAAGCTGGCATAGGCCTGAATCTGATAAATACATATAGGATATGTGGGATGGTATCTTGCTGCAAAGGAGCCCCCTGGACAGATGGTAAAGGCCAGGCCTCAGCTCAGCTTCTGATCAGGGTCCAAGAGCTAGGCAGATAACTCTCCAAGCCAGCTGTGAGGCAGGAGAGAGGACCATGCACAGGGAAATAAGGACAAGGGTGTCAGCCTGAGAATCTTGGCATCCAGGTGCCTTTGGAGCTGGACTGTCCTGCTCCCAGTGGATTTAAAGCTGAAGGAAATCCAAGTTTCTGAGATGATCAGATGCACCAGCTTACGCATAAACCGGAAGCATTTTGAGGAGTGCAAAGGAAAAAGCTGGAAGATGGAAGAGGGTGAGATTGTTGGCATGCAGGAATACTGGGTAACTTGCTACCTTGAAAGAGAGCTGGGTAAGCTGCTGTGGGCTGATTGCCTAGGCACTGCTGCCCTGTTCTGCTGAGCTGTGTTTGCACAGAGCTCAAACAGAGCTTGTTCCAAGCCATCGTCTTTGCACTTGGAACCTGCCTTCCCATCTGCTCACCTGCTGTCCATCATTGCCAACACTCCGGGATTAATGTTCCCACTCTTCCATGCCAGCAGTCTGACTCCCTCAAGCTTTTGTAGGTTGCTTTCACAAGGATTGGATCAACTATTCTCCTGTCCCGCTTTTCAGCATGTACCAACTCAATCTCTGTCATACTCGCACGCTCTCCCATGCACACATATGTAAACTTCAGGTAAATTCCTTTTGCTTGTTCTGTTGCTCACAATAATAAGAGAGGTGTTTGCTTCAGCAGTGTGGTTATCCCATGTCTAAGAAATTGTCTCTTCATTTTTCTTCTTTGGTTGGAGGAAGGCAGTTCTATGCAGAGCTTGCAAAAATTTCTTTGCACCTTTATTAATAGCGAGCAGAATTTTGTCTCTGGTGTGTGACAGGGAAGCCTGAACCATTATTTTAAAATTTTATTTAAAAAGCAACAACAGTGACAAAAAGCTTACAAAAGAATGTCTGTGTCTCACCACATAGATCTTCATCATCTCTTAGCTATATGCAGAATAGCCCATTTTCCTCTCAGCCCTTTGACCTGATGGGACTCAATTCTTAAAGAAATGGGATTTATGATTCACACGGGTTTTTAATATGCCATCAGAATGCTGCTATGTCTGAAAAGCTGTGCTATTTCTTTCAAATCCCAGCAGACCCTCTCACCAATATTGACTTGTAGATGAAAGCTACCATGTGCCTTTAAAATAAAGAAAGATGCTGAGACTTGTCAGCACACAGTTGTAGGGCACAGGCATCTGGGTCTACCACAGAAATGGTGGTGGCAGGGAATTTATAGGCCTTTTATTCTGGCAGAGCATCCACAGGGCTCCGATCCCTTGCTGAGTGGAGAGGAGCTATTTGTGTGCTGACCTGTGAGCCTGTCTCAGGGTGGCACGAAGTGCATGTTTATGGGCAGCCATACTAGCTTGCCTTAACTCTGAACCTGTCAGAATTTTACAGGGGAAATAGAGGTGGTCACTTCGACGACAGAGAGTTTTCCATCACATGGGACCTGCTTCCTGAGCCTTGTCCCCATGCATTCTGTTGGCTGTGTTTCTTCACATGGGTCAGGCTGTGCTTACAGCATGCATGGCATAAGCTCATGCTTCTGATGTTGGCAGCTAGGCAGAGTGTGTGTTGTACTAGGCTTTTTCTGAGCCCACAGCATTGTGGAGTGTTGAAGTAAATAGTGTGGACACAAATTTTGTGAAGGGCTCAGACCTATGATAAAATAATAATGGATTTACTGTTGGCTGTAGCTTTCTCACTCTCCTCATGTACACTCTTAGCAAGTGCTGGGAGGGAGACTAGAGATGTGCTGTATCAGATGCATCTAAGGCTGATTTTTTGCATTTATAATGTTTTAATAATACTCCTTTTCTGCCTTGGAAACAAAACACAACCTTATCACCCTCTCTGAGTTTACAGTAGGTTCAAGACAGATGTTTCTGATAAACTGTTTTCAGAGTCCAGGGTGGCTTAAAAGCAGGCAAGATAATTATGGTGGGGGAATACTCAAATTGAGAAATAATAAGGAAAGAAAGGAGTTCATGTACATGTGGGGTACATGTAAATGTGGAATACATGCATATCTGTGTGACAGGATGTGAACGTCAACTGCTCTCTCTGAGTGTATGTGTGTCATCTGCTTGGGCTAATGAATTTCTGTGCCTTAAGAAGTCACCCAGCACTGCCTGTCTGTGCATGTTTTCCTGCCCTTAGGATAATGACTTGATCCACAGTGGTAGTTAAATTTGGCTTTAGTCCCTTGTATTTGCTAAGATCATGCCCACAGAGTTATACAACTTTGGCTGATGGTGAGGCACAGTCAACTGATTATCTGTGTCAAAGCTATTTATTTTAGCCTTTTATGTAGTTCTTTTCTTGTTCCTGTTAGTGCTGCAAAGTGAAAGCTGTGTGAGTTTTTCAAGCTGACCACTGAGAGTTGCTCCAGCATCTTTCTAAAAAAGATTAGAGGAGATTGAAGGGGATGCTAATAGTCTCCCTCCTCACAGAGGTTTGGCTGCTGGAACTCAGAGGAAGCTTTAAGACTGTGCAGGTGAGATGACTCACCCTTATTTTGGAGGCCTTGGACAGAGTGTCCCAGGCAGCACTATTGGAGGCTTCTTTAGGACCAGTCACCCTTCCTGTGGGAGCTGCTTTTAAAGGGAACCTTCACAGTTCAGCCCCTGCCTGAGCTACATCACACTAAGTGCCAGTCTCTGGTTCAGCCACAGCCAGGCCTGTTAATCTGGACCCCCAACCTGCAGCTGATGTGCCAGCCTGGCCACAGCCCAGCTCCCTCACCATGGCTCTGCCCAGCCATCACAGGGCTATATCTGACCCTGGGTACCTGCACCAGGACTGACCCTGAACCCAGCCTGCAGGCTGATGGCCTGGCCTGGCCTCAACCCATCTCAGCCCCTTTCCCAGGGCCCTGTCTGGCCATCCCAGGGCTTTTGACCCTGGGTATTCTCACCAGGCCAGATTCTGACTGCCACTTTTTTCTTCCTAGTGCCTGAACACAGAGGACACTGATGCTGGAACAGAACTAAAAAATATTTTTTTTTATTACATACAAGATGATCAGTATGCTGAGGTGTTATCTCCAAACTTTGATATGTATCTGGTATCTTGCTGGGTTCAGGACTATGTGAGAGAGATAATGAGATAGACTGGCTGATTTGTCTCACAAACTAGAGCCAGGCTGATCGTGAGCAGTCTGAGTTTCCTACTAGGGGATAAGAAAGGTAGTGTACAATAGACTAGTATTATGGCTAGACAGAGGATTGATATCAACTGTATAAAATCATTAGGAGCACAGGCAGTTGTCACCTGGACCCTTAGTCCTGTGAAATAAGAAATTTTGTGGCATGGGTTTAATTTAATAATGAGCTTATCATAAATACAAGGTGCCCCTTATGGGAAACACAAACGTTTGAGCACTCATCTCTCTCACCAGACAGGGCAAATAAGAAAAAAAAAAAAAAATTTGTCTTTAAATGACAAGCATGGAGGAGGAAAGACTCTAAAAAATGTGAAAGCATTTCACTTGCTTCAGGTTCAGTTTCTAAATCTCAGCCTCTTCAGGGCCTCATGGAAGCTGGAACATAGGACCTATCACGTGCTAACTCTATTTTATGGGCTCTGCACCCCGCTGGACTATCTCTTCCGCAGGGCATTAGACTCTTAAGTCTGAGTTACCACAGAGAGCAGTTTTATTCCATCAAAACAAAGAAAAATGTTTCGGTCAACCTTAGTGATGATTATGCAGCCAAGCACGAGGAGTATAAACAAAACAAAACATATTTTCACTGTGCGTAGCTTTTCATTCTAGATTAGAGCAAATAACCAGAAAGACTATTGGTCTCCCATGAGAGAGCAATGTGTTGGTGAATCTTCCGTAAAAAGATGCAGCAACTTTGAGAATAAAATGGCCGTTGGGGAGAATTTTTGAAACAGATTTAAAGGGGAAATATGCAGAAAGCAAAGAGGGAGGAATTTCATGCTGCTTCCACCAAAATAGTAATAATGCTTTGCCCAGTGCGTATGCTTTACTGCTTACTGTAGCCAAGAGCAAAATTCCCTGCCCACCAAACAGAATAAGCAAAAGGCAAGGCTGCCTTTGCAGGCAGAAAAACTTCACGGGTGCATCTATCAAATCCTGCAATGGGACTGGTGAAGCACACAAGCTTCAAGGCATCAGTAATGAGAGCTGGAGAATAGAAAACCCTCAGCAGTATGGGCTCAATAATTAATCAAAGCTGAAAATCTTTCTAACAAAGGCAGCAGCTGCAGCAAAACGGAGAGAGAGCATTTAAAGTGTTTGGGGTCTGAACAAGAAAGGAGGAGATCTCCTAAAATAAGCTTTATCAAGGGATGGGGAAAGAATGGTCACAGCATTTCCCTTCCCAGTTTTCTCCAGAATGCATTAAAGCCAATACGCCAATAGACAGGGATGATACTAATTTCTTGCTTTTTCTGATCCATTTAAGTGTCTCTACCAGTGGCTAGCTACTATTATAAGAGGTCATTCTACAGAAGAAAAGCTCCTGTTCTGGGGGTCTGCATCCTGGAGATGTCTATGGTTTTCAGGGTGACACCATGAATGTGTTTCTCAAGGTCCCTGTTCTAATGTATAAAGTTGTCTGGCAGAATTCCCAGATGAGACTCAAGCCTTACTTAATTATGAATCAAAGTCTTAATGTAATACCTTGTGCTTCTGCCCCTTTCAAATTGAGGACCTCAGGTTGCATCTCACACCAAAGGGGGGAGGTGGTTCATATATAGTTGGTTGTGAATGGCAGATACACTGCAGCAGTAGCAGGTGTGAAATAAGAGCCTTGTGATCCTGTCTCCTATGCACATAATGAGCCACAGGGTTTCCAAGGCCGTAGAAAGACAAGCTGTTGTTCACCACAGAGTTTTGACTAAGCACTTGAAAGTCTTCTGTCCTGAAGCTTGATGATGCTTCTAAGGTATAGACCAAGATAGTATAGCGATGGCTTCTATGAAGAAACAAAGTAAGTCCAGTGGGTGTGCTGACAAGAATACTTTTCTTGTGATGGTGAGAAATATTTGTCCAAGTGCCTGAATTGCCCACACGGTGATTCATGGTTTTGTCATGAACATGCCATAGGGACTTCAGTTTCCCTATCTAGTAGTGAGTTCTCACAACTGAAGAAGCGCTCGTTGGTTGAGAACTTGGCAGCAAACCTGCTCAGGAAAACAGCTACTGAGGGACACATTACCATTATATGCCATGCTCTTCTGCAGCTGTCCTGTGGACACATGGCCTGTTTCCAAAGGCTTTGATCCTGAGAGAGCTACAAACTTCTCTGTGAGGCTGTATCACTTCCTTACATAGCTGCATGATGTGCTTGGTAAGGTAAAGTCAGATGACAGAGCAGTACCAGTGACTTGGATCTGTATACTGGAGTTCTCTGGTGAATGAAGAAAAGGTTTATAAATCCTTGCCCTGCCAAAGGTGGCACCTGCATCTTTGTGTGACATCTCCACAGTGGGACCTTTGCTCTTACTCTTGTGCCTCTCACCTGCAAAATACACTCCTTTTTTTTTCCTCCTTGTAAGAAGAAAAGATAATTGTTGTTGTTTACGATTATGGGAAGCAGGCAAATAAAAATGGGGATGGGGCCAAATGAGAACTAATAAATAAAATGGATTAGGCAGATAGATGGAAAACAAATTAGCTGTGAAGCCAGTGCCAAATAGAATAGAAAATCATTTCCACCCAATAGCCAGCTGAAAGATTTAGCAAGACAAGAAGGAAATAATCAAGATTGCCTAATTGCCAAGTAACCTCTCAGTCTTTCTTTTATTCCCTTTCTTCCCTGATACAATCTGTCTCAGATTTCTCTGTTAAAATGGAGGGAAACATATTTAGATCTGGTCTGCAATGTGAACTGCAAAACAGGCACAAAGAAATTTCCTCTGAAAGAAAGGCCCTTTGAGTAACGTGCCATACAGCTGCCTCACAAGATTTTTGGCCAAAGGAATATAAGATATGCCAGCAAATGCCATGTATGCTCTTCCCTTCTGGGTTGCCTCTATTATCTAGCATGTAACATGCGAAGTTTGATACGTGAATGGTTGGTGAAGAGCTAGTAAATAGTGGGGATTCTAGATGATTTTTAAGATCCCTTCCAACTCAATCCATCAGTGCCTGGCTGATGGTTGCTCTATGACAGTTCAAAGACCGTAACCAGAAAAAGCCAATCTTGATTGCCACATGCTGAGGAGAGCTGTGCATAGTGGGTAGAAGTTTCACCTGCATGGGTTTGCTGCAGTTTCCAGCTGCAGTGGGGTGACCAACTGCCTGCTCTTCCTAAGGGAGCTGACTTTGTCCAGCAGCTCTTAGGTGGAGGAGGGGTGAGTTTGGAGCTCTTTCTGGGATTGTGTGTAAACGCTCGATGTTATTTTTTACTGAATGCTTCCTGTCAAGTAGGAAAGAGGGCAACACATTATTTAGGCCAGTTATTTCCTTTAAAATACCATTAGGCTGGTATCTATGATATTTTCATTTGTTTTCCTGGATTAAAGGAGATAGAAGAATCCCTTGTGAGTGTCTTGGTTGTTTTCAGGGCTGTGATTAGCCTTTGCATTTAAGTCTTCCTTCATTATTGAAAACCTAATAACTTTCTGAGTTGATGAAAAATGTGATGTTACTAAATGAGGCAAGTAGAAAGTTAAAATGGAGATCTCTGTGGTTTAGACCTGAGTGCCTCTGAAAGGCAAGGAGGTGAAGAATAAATGCTTGACCTTTTCAGCAAGGTTGGAGCAAAGATTCTGCTATAAAAGCTTTCCAGACAGCACTGCTTTAGGTCCTGTCAAAAAATGAGTCTTCAGCCACATAAGGCAAGGTGATATCTTAAGCCAGTGTTCTGCTGTGATGGTTGAGCTGACTGGGTCTTAGAGGCCCTTGTCACATTTATGTACCAATTGACAGAACTGTGGGAGGATATGTCAATTCTGTAAAATCCTATAAACCCATTTGCTCTCCGTGGTCATTACGTCAAACAAAACTAAATTAAGATGTTAATTATTTCATTGTTGTCCATTGTACTCATGTTGATAGTGATACAATGCATCGGGCAGAAAGTGATGAAGTTTTGCTAACAGAGGGAACACTGGAGTCTTTGACATGAACTCCTTGGAATGCTGCCCCTCAGCACTTGACATGCAGTGTAGGCAGTCTCCCAGTCAGTAGTGCCCCTTACCAGATTTGCCAGTGATTTCCTCTCACCAGTCACATTACAATGCCAAATTTGCAGTGGCTGGCGGCATTGCAGGTTTTGGCCAACTGCCGTGATGTGCCACTGAGGCTGCATCCCAGCCCCTGCAGCAGGAGCAGGGAAGTGGGATGGTTGGAAGTTGGCCATGCTCAACTTGCCCTGTTGCCCTCTAGGACAGGGCTCCAGAAAGAGGAGCTGCTACTCATAGGGAATCCATGTTTCCTGAGAGGACACTAGGTGAGGGAGGAGGTTGTACATCATAAAGATAGTATGTGAACTGGTGCCATGTTTCTGACAGGAGCCAGAAAGGCCTATTCTTAAAACAAATACCTATTCTGAGAACCTAGTTTAATTTTTGCCCCTCGGGGAGATTGCTTTGAAGAAAAGTGCTTTTACAGCAGAGTTGCAAGCAAATGCTTTCCCTTCAGTGTCATTTCCTACTTGTTGAGAAAGGGAGAGCAGTTTTGGGTAAAGGAACATTGAAATCATCTTCTAAATTACTTTGGTTATGGATCTCTTTGGTATTCTGTTGAAACCTGGTGTAAATACACCATTAAGAGCAGACCTGGTTGCAAACAGGCCACACATAGCCAATGTATTCAGATCAAATGGGTACAGTGAAAGCTTTAAATAAGTAGCAGATAAAGGGGGAAAATGCCTGTTAAATAAATAAGCACGCACACAAAGACATGCACAAAGCAAGCAAGAGAAAAATCTCATGTGACCCTCATGGGAAATAATAACATTACTGTAGGAGACTAGGCAAAGGAATAGGAATGAAGCTAATAAACGAGAAATATCTAGTATATCAATTCTGTACCCTGGCAGTGAATTGTGCTGCTTTATACTGCAACTAAGGCTCTGAATTGTATTTATTTATTAACATAAGAATCAAAATAAATATTGAAGATTCAGGAGGGAGGTGTGAAATGAATCCATTACTTCAAAGCTACACTAACAGAAATGCATGGAAAATGGCAAGTGCTAGGGTGACTAAGGCCATCAGATCCATGGAAGACTTTTTCACTTCACAACTTTCTGCTACCCAGCATGACAGTGACATGAGAAAACCTGCCTTGGTTTTCCAAGGGTGTAGGTCTGAGTGATGTAGCACCAAGGACTAGAAGTCTAGCAGTTTCAAGGGCACCTTTGGAGGTCAGAAAAACTTGTTTGTATGAGCTTTTTTGCTAGAACCCCATTTAGTGCTGATATGTTGTTTTAATTTGGTCAGGGAACAGTTATAAGTGGCAATATAATGCATCTGGCATCTGATAAGGACATAGAATGAATGCAGCTTGCACAACACGGAGTCAAGCAAGGCAGCTAAAACGTATCAAGAAGGTAAAAAATAAAGAAGGGGAATGTTGTGTGTTGTGGTTTTTTTAACCTTATCGCCTTCTCAAGATTTGTTTAGTTCGTTTCTTGCTAGAGATCTCATGTCACCCACCTTTCGTGCCCAAAATAAGGTCTCTAAATTACATTCACCTAAATGATCACTGAAAGAAATGGCAGCATTTGCCCATCTTTGGTATTTTACAGCTTATCTTAGATTAAATTAAGAATATTTAGTTTTAACTCTCCTTTCCTGTACACATGCATTATAATAAAGCCTTTAAAGACAATATAATAATGTATCAGTTCTCAAATAACGTGATTTAAGGCATTCATATTTTTCTGTGAGTTTTCACAAACATGTAGGATTTTGCAGCTGTTCAGTATTCTGGTTATTTTAGACAAACAGAGCTTAATGAAGGTTGCTTTGAGAAAAATATCTAAACAATGTATCATAGATGAAGAGATACTAAAATGGCCATTATAGTCAAGAGCATATGTGTGCTATTGCATATGGAGTTCTGCTGATAAACTGCAAAATAAGCTCATTTACAAGGACAGGTAAAGTCTTGCTCCTCTTGCTGTCCATATCACTCTGGGCCTTTGCTTTCAAAACATAACTTGGCATTGTTCTCCATATGTATGTATTCCACTGTAGCTTTTGCTCTCAGGATTTAATGCAATTAAGTGCATTGGGCTTCCCTGGTTTAGCAGCACTCTTCACGAAAGAAGAGACTGCCGTTCAAGAGGCTGGGAAACTGTTCAGCTATGACTGGCCTTATTCCAAGACTTGTTGTGTTTCTCTTCTGTTTCTCATATCCCTGGTGCTTGTTCAGTCTCAAAGTTCACATATCAACCTCTTGCTGCCAGAGCTGCTGATTTTACCACTCTTAAACCAGGCCCTGGGCTATAGTGTCCTTCATACTAATAATGATTATTTGGAAAGCCCAGGGAGTTTCAGGCTCCTTTTTGTTCATAGCTGTGTTGCAGCCTCTTCAAGCAAAAATGCTGTACATTTTTACAAGTGAACGAAATATTCTGAGAAAAGTAATTTATGAGCTGTTTGTATGTACAACTGACTAATCTGCAACCACACATCTTACAAAGGGGACTCAGGAAGGCCTATTTTTTGACAGATTCTGGAGTCTGTTCCTTTTCTCAAGAAAATTGTCTTCCTCTTTTTAGTGAGCTGCACTTTGCTTTTGCTGTCATGGATCTTTTAGTTCTGAAGATTTTACGAAAAAATTGACTAGGACCAGCATGAATTGGGGTCAGCCAGGACCAAATATAATGGTCCATGCATAATCCTTTAGTATTTGAGTTTAAGTAAGTCACCTCATCTGCTGTATTACCTTTCCCTTCCTGGAAAAAGCAGTCTTTGAGTTAAATCAACATACACGTTCATATAATTGTCATAAAAATAATCAGGTTTTCATGCACTGTGCACAAATTATTTCAGGCTACTTCAGATTTATCATTGGCTTAATGGTTGCAATCTGTAGTACAGTAGGACACCGCTCTCTCCTGCTTTCCCAATGTGAAGAAGATCAGGGATGTGGCACAGAAGCAAGGACAAGTTTTTAATGAAATTTTATTGATTTGTTGAAAGTAGCAATAAGGAAAAGGTAAAAGATTTTGGAAACCTGTGAATGCAGATGATCTGGACAAAATATATTGAGTAACAGGGATGAAATCTATGATCCAGGAGACACAAATAAACAGATTATTACTAGTACTTTTAAAATAAATAGTTGGTGCTATTTACATTGGTTTGGACACATCACATGCATAGAGAAACTAACTTCAGTTTATTGATACAATTTAATAACAAATTATGTGTAAGCCTCAATTAGTTTATGCTTCTGCACAAAAAGATTGGCAAGATGTCACAAACTATGCACACTTAATACAACTCTGTGCATCTGTTACTCTAGCAAATAGCTGGTAAAATTAAACAGTAATAAATTACTATTGTGAAATTCTACAGGAAAAATTACTATTCAAAAGTGTTTATAATCTCAAGGGGAAAATAAAGAAATGCAAATCTTTTGTTTAAAATGTAATGCATAGTGCAAGCAAAGTTATTACAATACATACCTTAAAGAGAAGGTAATTTACTGTTAAAATCTGTCAATTATTACAGGCAAGCCTGAAAGAGTAATAAAATAAGCACAACTGTCAAACATGAAAAAGAAACCCATGGAAGGGGCCGCATACACATCTGAAGTTTTAGGAAAAATATGTCAGATAAATTTGAGAAATCATTTCTGCTGGTTGCTTAACACACTAATAAAAGGCATGCACAAGTAGAGAATTAAGGCAACATTGCCCGGTTTTAACTGGCATTTCTTGGGTTGTTGTTTTTTTTTTTTTTACTTGACTGTATACACGTGCATCTGATTTATGCATCTCAGAACTCTGCACAGAGGCGGGGAGAAACATTACAATCATGTTGCAGATGGGGTAAAAAGAATTGCTTACAATTAAAAACTAGGTCAGTGGCGGAGCCAAGAAAAGAAGCCAGATTTTCTCTTTCTTCTTCACTCTGTATCCTATGTCCAATTTAGTGAAGGCTGTGGCTCTGGAGTTATATTAAATTAGTTCTCTGTTCCCCCTCTCCCCTGACCTGTATAAACATAATAGACCAGACCCTCAGCTACTAAAATCACTGCAGCTCCATCTGGCCCATTAATGTGTGTATGCATGCCAGTGGACAAGATTGCAAGTTGTTACCTACTCCCTGCCTAACAAACCTGGCAAAAAAACAAGAGTAATAAACACATAAAACTGTCATTAAAAAAATTGCCAGCTTAGGTCTTGGAGATTTCTCCCTCTGCACCATGGTGGTGAAGGCAAAAAATCCCCTATCCCCCTAATATTCCCACACACACACACACAAATACCCTAGCAATAAAGAACTATTCTTCCAGAGAGTGTTGAGTAGAGTTCCACAGCCTAGTACAAATAGCGCTCATAGATCTTCTGTCCTTTTTTTGAGAGAGGGAGAAAAGTCTGCTGGGTTTTATGCATGTAATGGGTTCCTAATCTCATGTCTCTATAACTTTAATAATGGAATTAATGACAGGGTTAGCATAGCACATGAAAATGATCTCATGTGAAATCAACAGTGTGTCATGGCAAAGGGCTGGCCAGAGGGGGATGCTTGATGGTAACTTTTTTTTATTGAGTGTGGGAAAGCAGAGATGTACTTTCTCTAGTTGCAGTGTCTGGGATTTGGCAATATTCGGAAGTGCTTTGCCATGTGGGAAATTAAAATCTGCAAGTACAAAATTGCTTATTTAAAAACAAAGAACAGAAACAAAACCCATGTTAGTTCAATTAAAGGGTCAGTCCAGGAAAGCCAAAATAGATATTTTTTTTTATTTGCTAAGAAGCAAGGGACTGGAAAAAGATACATCTACATAGCAGGTATTTCTAATTAACTAATGAGAGCAAAGACACTTGTTCCACTTAATCACAAAGCAACAAAATGGAAAATAGCCCTTCTCATCTCAAGTATATGCTTTAGAAAATGAGCCAGGATGAAGAGAGAAGCTCATGGCATTTAAATAATATGCTTTACTGTCCCTTTTTCCCCACCTCCCCTCCACCCTCTCTGTAATCAAGTGTGCCTCAGCCTATAAGCAGGTATTTATTTTTAGTTTTGTTTTAGGACTGGCTTAGTGGTTTACATTGAGCAGATGGGGATTTGATGTAGCATTGTGTTTCAGGTTTCATTCAGTGAAATTAATTGCAATAATAATCCACTTTATTGATAGAACTTCTGTTTCTAGAAGTGTTCTACTGTAAGAGCATTAGAATCTAAAGAATTTAAAGCCATTTATCTAAACACAGGATTAATGCTAAAGATGGTCCTTGAGCAAAATCTTGGATTCAGGCAGCATGATACTTGAGAACTCAAGCAGAACTTCGTATCTTACTCCTAGGTCTTCCATTGGTGCCAAACTAGCAGAGCTGTCAGATGACTGTCAGGTGTCTATTTTGGGTTCAAGCCTCCCATGTTGCCCCTAAAGTTTCTTGCATTTAGGGTTATTTCCACTTGATGTAGTCCCCATGTCCTCCTCCATGTTGCACATGGCTCCTCATCTTCCTACACATCAAGAGAATCCAACTCTATTTCAGTTCCTGTTAGGCAGGTAATTAGTTTGATGGCATATCAGAAAGGCATTGAGGCTAACATGGCTGCTTCCCAAGAAGCATGAAGCTCCAGCAAGACCTGTGTTTTATATCCTGCCTCAAAACCAAACAAAGATAACTGCTTTTTAATTCACCGGTTTTATCTCTTTGGGCTCAGTGAATTCTAGTGCTTGTAAAAAGTGACAGACAGCTACTGCAGGCTGAAGGCAAGTGCAGTGCAAGTTTCAAGCATACATACAGCTCTGCTAAATACACCTTAATGCTGGCCCTGCAGTGTGTCCTACTCTAGTAATTCTTCCTTTCCCTTTCCCCTCCACTCACCTCACCAGTTCTTCCTTGGCATTTCTGTTGTGACTTCAACTTTCCTTTTAATATTGCAGGCTTGGGTGCCTCCTGATTAGTGACTGAAACTTCTAGTGAACTATGCAGCAGGTTTTGTGACAGGTCTAGGCTGAAACCTTCTGAATTCATTGTCACTTTTGAGAGAAACCAGACAGTGAACTTTATTTTCCCGATGAGATAATGGTTTGCCAACTGATTCCCTGTAGTCCTTTCTGATTTAGGATCTTCCTCTGGGGAGATGCTTGTACACTTAGGAATGAAGTCACTTTTACAGTGCTCTGTCCTGAATTGGAAGTCATTGGCATAGGTCTCTCTGAGCATGTTTTCTTTACACTAGATGGGAATGTGTTATCCAAATGAGAAAATTTTCTCCTCAGCAGATGTTTTTCCATGCTTCACTTTTCTTTTTAAAAAGACAGTGAAACTTTAAAGGCTGGGAAAGGTGAAATGTTTTACTGAGCTTTATTCAAGAAGGAGGAAGAGAACTATCATGAGAGAGTGTAGTGAGACCCCAGAAATGTCAAAAGAACAGATTATCTGGTTAGCATTTTGGGGGCAGCTGGTACCAGGTGAAAACAGCCCCACTATTTAATGACTTAGCTTTAGGACAACTTCAACTCTGTAAGTCCTACACCAAGAAATCCCAAACCATGCTTTTTCATATCAAAGTGAATTTCAGTCAGAGAATTAAATCCTGGCCCTATTTACATAAGAAAGACATAGCCATTGACTTCAAGGGGGGCTGGATTTCACCTGAGAACTGTGATTTGAACTATGATTCCGTAATGTAAGTTGACGCATTCTGAAAGGCAAATGAGAAAATATTATTGTTTGTTAAAGTTGGGCATGGACTAGCTAGGAGATGTACACCCTGTCTGTAGGATGGACATGAAAGCCCGTTGTAGGGCTTTCGTATGGATCCTGGATACAAGAAGCTAAAAGGATTTAACAAATATTTACCTTCAACAAAATTCTCCTTCCATGAATCTCTGAGCTCTTTATGCAGGAGGTAAGCATCGTTATCTCCATTAATGGGTTTTTCAGATTTTTCCTGCAGACATTTCTGGTTGGGTAAAGCCAGGTTGGCTGTGAGAGAAAGTGATGCTGTTAATGATTCTCTCATGCTTCATGGAGACCTAACTGGCTGATGCTGTAGGGCCAAGTTACAGTGTGAGCAGGTCTGGGGCTTGCCTTGCCATATGTGTAATGTAAAACAAGAAAGGACAAATCACACTGATATTTTCATGCAGTTCCAGTAGGTTTCTCCCCAGGGGTGAAAAGTTTCCTTGTGCCACTCCTGGTTTTGAGTCTGTGATTACTTTCTGGGGTAATAAAAATACGGTGTATTTTGAACATGCACTTTACTTAGAATAGTGGATTTAATCCTTATATTCTGTCTTGGACCTGTCTTGCTACTTCACAGTGCTGGTGTAGGTCTATGCAACACAGTGCAGAAGATCCCATTAGCTGAGTGCAGCAGCACACTAGTGTGTGTAAACTGTGCTGGGTTTCAGATCTGTGTGGTGTGAAGCCTGCATGTGTACCTCTGAGAGGGTGCTTTGCTGTGTGGTGGTAAGCATGTTTTAGATACAGAGAATTTTGTGTGTGTTTTCGGGAATGTTTCAGCTCAGTTAACCCACAATATTCTTCCAATTTACTGCCTGGGCAGTCACCTAGAAGAAAGTCTTTGCCTCCTCCTGGCAAAGGTTTCTTCATTCATTTTCCATGCTCAGTTTGTTGATATTTTGTAAGTAAGATCGGTTCACTCTAAGTAGTTGGAATTTTATTTATTCCTCTGACTTCTCTGAAATTCACAAGGTGAATGCATAAGCCTAGTGTGCCCCTCTTGATAAATGCCAGAGATGCAGGGATGATGCCATGTTTTTCTATATCAGAGGCTCTCCTAGCCCGAGCTGACCATGCTTAAACATATCAAAGGCCACTGCTGGGTTAAGAAGTCCTTGTTAAATGCTATTTCTAACTCTTATTAATCCTCCATCCTTTCAACATTGGAGGTAAAAAGCATTGATAAGCTGTGTCTGTAAAATTCCAGTTGTACTTGGGCCTACAGAAGTGGTATCTTTGACGCTTTGAGTGCTGGAATTGTACTAGACAAGGTCCACAATGGCTATTTAGTGATTTTTAGTTCAAAACTGGCTGTTCATCCTGTACATTTTTACAGTGTAGTTGTTAAGGTATGTTAATAGGCTATCTAGAAATTATTTCAAGATAGGTTGTCTCCTGCTCTTAAGCCTTTTGTGAGACTGGACAACTCACTTCACTTTAACACATCAGGTTACCATTTTGGAGATTTTCTTAGGGATACTAAAATGGATTGTCCTCTTAAACATCTAACATGCTGATTTTTTTATGTCAGGGAGTTATCCAGATATGTCTTGATCTCTCAGAGACCCTCTCTTAACATGTGAATCAGTTGTTCATGTTTCTTGCTTAAGATGGAAGCAGCCTCCTTCCAAGCCCAGTGATAGGCCTAAAATCAGCAGAATAGAAGATGTGGGCAGGGGAGATACAGGCAGAAGTTGTGGGGAGGGGAAACATACGTTTTGTACATGGTGGAACTAAATGGCACCCCACTGAGAAGAATGCAGAACCTGCCTGAAGGGCTTCAGATTGCTTTGGAGTCTGCTGTCTCATATGGCCTTATGAAGTACAGTTAGTTGGCAAGATTTGCTTTTTGTTTTTGAGGCAGTGTCCTTGGAGCACAGTGATTCAGTTTCTCATAGCTGAGAGCCACATACATAGCAGAGAACTGCCATTGCTCATCTCCACCTAACACTTTGTAGGAGCTGGTACCCCTGTGGAGCCACCACTGGCCCTGGTGCCTCTGTAGTTTGTCATCATGTGAAGATGCCTCCTTTTGCCAGCTGTGGCTTGCCTGTGGCATGCCAGTGCAGCAGATCTCTTCATGGGACAATCTTGCTAGCTCCAGGCTCCAAGGATTCAGCTTCCTGCAAGTCGATGACACTGGTTTTTTTTGCTTTACTGAACAGAAAGGAAAAAGGGAAAAATAACAAAGAAGCCCATAAGAGGAGTAAGAACAATGACAAAGCAGAGAAGAAATCCCAGCCAAAACCACCTTCCACTAAGTGGCAGAGACGAGGGGAAGCCTCAAGCTGCAGCACAAATACTGATTATTCCTGTCAAGGATTTGCTGCTGTTGCTAAGTTACTGGCCTCTTTGGAAAACCCTTGAAGTATGGGGTACATTAGGAACTCATTTGGGTCCTGGGTACTTGCACTAAATGCACAATATGTCTCCATGCTAAACACACTTCAGAAATAGCAACAGAAACTTCCTGCTCAGAGTTTCGATGCTTTTCTTTTTTTATGTCTCCACTCCCCCTTACTCTTGCATTGCTCCATTTGTTCTTTTAGGAAAGCTAAGCTCTTCAACAGGATGGAAGAGGTTACCTGGAATAGATGAAGATGAGCTCCAGTTCACTTTATAAAGTTTCTGGCTTTTCAGGAAAGTTCCCCTGCAGGGGAATGCAGAGAAAGAGGAAGGATGAATGGAAATGCATCTCTAATCTGTTCAGAGGGTAGATTTAATGACACTCCAGGGACTTTGCATCAAGTTCGTGGAGTAAAGACATCTGAAACTTAGAAATCCAGGGGTGCAAGCTCTTCTCCAGCACGTCAGGAAGGGCACTAAGGCCCATTTAACTTTGTGTGTCAGAACCAGAGAGTAGAACCCACAGCCCAGAGCTAGCTGCCTAGGTGTGATGGAGGAACCCCAGCGCTCTGACAGCTGGTGGGAGGAGGACAGATGAGTTGTCCTCAGGGGGGATCTAGGCAGCATGCCTGCATCCAGAGATATCACACACGGTCTCTACTGGGAGTTAGTAACGTGTCTGGGCTTAACTGAAAGTATGTATCTCTGCTGTTTTACATAAAATTTAATGAATGGTATATTAGTAGCCCCAACAGGATTTAATGTAATTTATGAATTAAACAGTCCAGACTGGGTGGAGAAAATTAACCAGCAGACTTGTAAGGAACAAACTGCAGGTCTTACGAACAGACAGCAACTGTGTTTACACGCATCACATGCCATTTAGCTAACTAGGCAGGAATTAACTGGAGGAATACTCTTTCACATTGCAGAGATATCTGTTTCCATAACTCGTCAACCTGGCATTTACATTCAAATTGGGAGCAAACCTCAGACTGCTGGGTTTAGGAGCAGTGGTGGGGGGGAAGAAAAAACCCCAGAATAAGTAGCGAAGGAGCTTTGTCTGCCCAGACAGACCAGAACAGATGCACTGAGGATCAGTCACCAGTTTTACAGACTGATATTGAGGATTCAGGGACAAGGGTAGCAGTCAAAGAGATGACAGAGGAGCTGTGACCTCATTGTCATAAAATCTGATGTCTGAGATGTCGAAAATATTTCTGGTTGAGAAAGTGATAACTAGCAAAGTACCCAATGGGTAGGTCGAGGCTGGAGCTGTGCTGTGTCTTACATGTGCAGGGCTGTGGGTTGCTGCCAGATTTGTGGGAAGAGAATTACAATGGAGGCAGCCAGTGTGCTTGTATGAACTTTGGATTGCTACTCTCCTAGCTCAGCTGTTTCAGAGGAGACCTAGGCAAGATTTCTACAGCTAGATGGTGAACCATGTTCCTAAGTTGTGTTTAATATTTCTTTTATCCATAGCCTTTTTTTTTTTTTTTAATGGCTTCAACCTGTAACTTGAAAGCCTGACATATTAAGTGCTGCTAAGTGAACTTTTGCTTTGACCTGAATATTAAGTTTGTCCTGTGCTGAAAGGACAGGAGAGCAGGGATTGGGGTAAACCAGACAAAGGTAAAGTGAGCAGTCTCCTTGGAGACAGTGAGTCAGAATAAACCAATTACATGAAGTTAGTCCTCAAGGAATGGCACCTCACAATATGTTTAATGAGAATGGGATAGGTGGTGGTTTCCATCGCTCCAGAAAGGAGCATGCTGATGGCTTTTTGCAGGGGAATTCCCTCTGGCAAGAAGGAATTTGTGTCCCTCTGCAAAGTCAAACTGCTGAGAATAAACATTCCCCCCTACCCTGATTCTGCATAAGCTGGAGCCCCATATAAGTTTTCCCATGTGTTGCATGGGGGAAGTTAAGGAGCTTAAAATGGCCTTCACCCAGAGGAGTGCATGAAGGGATCTGCTGGGTTTAGCAACAAGGAGAAGAGAGTCTTGAAACTCACTCATTCCTTTGGGCTTTGCAAGTGTTTTCTCCTGTTGTAAAGTTACGCTATCCCAAAAGAAAATGTGTTTTCTTTAAAGGTTTCTTTGTGGTAGGCCTTTAGAAGTGGCTGGGAGCAGCCTCCACTAGTGTAGCAATTAAAGCAAACACTTAGTAAAGGAGTCTTTGTGTCTTACGCTGCTAAACAGAAGAGAGCCAGTGATCAGGCCATGCATGTACAGTCTTGCATCCACTCTTCTTAGGAGTCAGCTTTGCTGCCTCTGTGGGAAGTTGGTTTCAGAAGGTGCTAGTTGGAGCAGTGAAAATTCAGTGAGAGGGAGGTAACTGTTAAATACCACGGATGGGCATGGCCCAGAGCTTGATTTCAGTCCTTGCTCTGGTTTTGTTTAGCAATATGAGACATCACTTTGATCCAGTTTCCTCCCTGCATCAGAGATCTCAATTGAACATCTCCTGCTTGTAGGCCTGGAAGGAAGGACAGCACCTTACCTTCTTGTTTTCATTTGTATGGTTATTTGAAGATGTAGAAGCTCAAGTGAGTATGCCCATTCTTGTCTTGCAGAGCAGACACAAACAACACTTATGGCACTGTCATTCTGAGCTTGCTAAATTGCCTGCAGAGCCCAAGTGTGCTTCTTCCTCGTCTGCAGAGAAAGAAGGGTGGTGGGTTTTTTTCCTTAAAAACCCCTTCTTTTCCTTGTTGTAGTTGTTGGCTTGGTGGCTGGCAGGAAGCAAATGGACGTTGTGGAGACTTTCTGACATGGGGAAGTTTAAATTGCTGTCCTTCAGTTTTCAAGCTGTGTTCAACAGCACTTTGTTGTTAAACAGGATCCCAGGACCAGAATATTTAACCATGTTATGCTGAAAATCAGCCTTTCCTGTGGGTGCTCAGTGATGCAGACCTCCAGTCTCTGTAAGAAAATCTATTGCATGTCAAGAAGACAAGAGCTGCAGAAAATAACTGGAATATAATGATTATATAAATAACACAGGGAATTCAGTAGTAGTTGCAGTATTAATTATATGAATAATGAGGATATAATATTCAACTGTCACCCTTAAAAGTGCCCCTAAATCTACTGCAGTAGTTCCCACATGCTGCACTGGAGGTTGCTTTAACTTGAGCCCCTTCATGGAAGACCTGTTCACTAGGGCATGTTATGATAGGACAAGGGGTAAAGGTTTCAAGCTAGAGAAGGGTAGTATTAGGTTGGACATAAGGAAAAAGTTCTTTAATATGAGGGTGGATCACTGGAACAGGTTGCCTAGAGAAGTGGTGGGGACCCCATTCCTGGAGACATTCTATGAATTCTGTGAGCACAAGGCTCTGACTCCCCTGCTTTGCTTGTAGGCTTGGGGGAACTAATTAACAAGTATTTGAAAAGCCCTTGGAACAGAAGTACTCACCTTGATCGGCGATAAAGGGCTCTGAAATAGCTGTGGAGGTGGACATGGCCTCTTTGCCTACTGATAAGGCATGATTTTATCAGCATCGTTGCAAGGTGTCTGTCCAGCTACATCCCCTTAAAAAAGCTGCAGCCCCAATTCTACTATGACTTAAAAGCCAGAATGACTTCCTTTTCATGTTTATGAATGCTCCCATCAGGGGCAGCGATAGCAACAGCCTCGAGCATTTTGGCTGTAGTGGGTACTGTAACAGTTGCTCACTGTGATGAGCATCAAATTCTCTCAGAATTAAAACCAGCAGATACCTTGGCCACCCCAGCTCTGCGATTAGTGCGGCTGAGTGAATGGATGCTGCCACCTAGCAGCTGAGACGGGCTCCTACCGGTCTCCACGACAGCTTCTTGCCTGCAGTGCCAGGTCTCCTACCTTGAAGCAAGTTTGTTGACTATTAATTAGTTTCACAGGTGAAGGGCTTTTCTCTTTCTGTTTACATCATCATCACAGCATGTTGGGCTAAACACTTTGAGTGGTCCTTGCTGAAAACAGCAGTGAGAAGCTAGGAAGCTGTGTGTGCATCTGTGAATCCTGGCATCTGTATGTGTTTGTATGAATGTGTGTTTGTATGTGAGTTTATGTCCACCTGACCTTTCTAGAGAGGACAGAAGCCTTTCAGGGGCTGGTCACTCAGAAGAGACACCTGACAAATGTAATAGGTTGGAGTTAAAAAAAAAAAAAAAAAAAACACAGAGAGCCAACTTCTTGATTTGCAGAGGTAACACAGGATCACAGAAAGTTCTGAGGAAAATAGCTGTGTTACTCGTTTGACCTTTATAAGATTAAATGCAGTCTCTGAAGATCAGACTATATGATGCAGAGTGGACAATTGACCTTTGAGCCGGGGGCTGAGAGATGGGGATGGAGGTGGAACACATTTAACTGTATTTTTCAGAAAACTAATGATCTTTGCTAGGGTCCAGTCCCTGCTGTACTAGACATGTCCCCAAAGCTTAGCCTCTGCTGTAAAAAGCTATGGCCAGTATTCAAGGAGACAGGAGGTAAAGGGCCCTAAACTCTTCAGAAAACCATCTAGAGTGACTGGGAGAGGAGTCAGAAACTGAAGTTCAGGAGTTATCAGTTCATGTGAAAGGCAGCCCCTATTCATTAAAATATGTGTGCATACTCATGTATGCCAAGGATGGCACAAACAGGGCATTGTCCAAAGTTGTCTTTGTTTCTACTCTGGTAGTCTTATATCTCATTTTAATTCTGAAATGGTTTGTTCTGGACAAGGAGAGGGAAACCAAGGAGATTCATGTCCTGTCTGCCCCTTGCAGTCCCTCTAGAGGTGAAGCACTTAACCCATGCTGCCTAAATTCCAAGGAGTGTAATGGGAATTACACCCACTTTTAAGCAGGTGCTTGAGGCAATGCACTTTCTCAGCATCACTGGCACACTGTCCCCACCCGTGTACCATACTCTTTAACCTCTGTCATCACTGCCATTTTGCTTTGCTTTTAGCTGTGGCTTTATGGAGGTGATGGAGTTAATAAACGCTGGTTTCCATTCTTCCCACTGAACCTTCCCCTTCTGCTTGAGTTTGTCTGCCTGTCCATCTGCACCCCGTGAATGTCAGCCTCTGCTGCTGTGCTGTGTGACCTTGTGGGTGATCGTGCAGTCATCCACCTGCACCCTCTGTCTCTTTAGCAACTCCTTCTGCCTCCTGCACTACATTCTCCACCCTCAGCAGCTTCCCCCTCTGCCTCTCACACTGGTGCCACATGTTCATAGTCCTGCTCTTTTCCTTAATCTCTGGACATCTGCCCTACTGTCTCTTCCACTCTTGTCTCACTACTCTTTCCACCTCTCGTAGTTTTTCCTCCCGTCCCATTCCTTTCTGATGCAGCAGGCCAGAGAGTACTCTTTGCCTAACGTGCTATGCAGCAGGGAGTCAGGGGAAGAGTGCAGCTGCTACCTACAGTGAGGTGTGAAAAGGGAAAACATCTGCAATGTCAGAAAAAAGGGAATGCTGGTCTGTCCTTTGCCTCATTTTGCTGTAGCCTGGCTTCTTTTTTCCACTGGACAAATGAACTACTCAGCTGCAAGTGGTACAGGCTCCATCCTACTTTCAGGAGATTTCTCTGCTCCTTCCCCACTGACAGACTGTGCAAGAGGGATTTTGGTTGCACTTCCACTGAAGCTGACCAGCTGAATGACAGCCATGAAGTTTGTAGGTGATGATCACAAAGCTGTAATAGAAAAATCTCTTACTCCACAAGGTGCCTCTGTTTGGGGTCTAACTGCTGTTCTGTACCTGTGTATGCCCACAAATTGGTCAAGCAATAACATGTTTACACTTGAATTTCAATTGCTTGGAGTGTGTATCTTTTTGGGGAGTGGAATTCTCCCAGGAAATGAGGGCAGACTGGTATAAGAAATTGCTCGTCTATATCAAACTAATGGACCATCCAGTCCAGTGTTCTGTCCTCACCGTTGCTGGTGCTAGATGCTTTAGATAGACTTGTAACAACCCCCTAGTGTGCCCAGTTTTACAATGCTACATAATAGGGAGACATTGCTTTCTGACCCCAACTTGCGATCATTTTATACCCTGAAGTGGGAAGACTAATAACCCATATGGTTTTTATTCTAGTGAGCCTCACTGCAGATGCTATTCTTGTAAGGTCTAATCCTTTTCTGAATCTTGCTAATCTGTTTTCCTCTGTAATATCCTCTGGCAACAAGTTTCACAGGTTAATTATACGTTGATTGCAGTCTTTCCAATCATAGACGCAGTTCTGTTGTACCTCATCTTAACCGTGTGGTTTTAAGTCTCTTTCAGCAACCACAAGTGCCTGCAAACATATTTCTGCAGGAAAATAATGAAAGAAACTCACTTTATACAGAATTCTGCATGCATAGGCCTCGAGTTACTTATATTATCTCAGTTTCCTTTGAATTCAGAGCATGTTTCTTTCCAAGTAATCTATCCAGTATAGCTATAAAGAACTTCTCACTGGGGTTCTGCCCTATAGCTCATGCCTCTAAAATCCAGTCTCCCAAGTTGTCTATAACATACCCCACTCCCAAGTCGGTGCTTTCACATCTTGCCATACTACAGCCAAACCATGCCTTTATGTGCTCATATTCCATCATGCCTTTATGTGCTCGTATTCCACATTGTCTTCTTACTGATCTTCACATCTCACCTGCATGCTACATACTAGGACCTTCTGCACTCCTGGAGGAAAAACAGCTACCGCCAACCAGCCCATATTCCCTTGTGGTCCTACTGTCTTTCAAGGGAAAGAGCATAAGTAATGTTGATGGAACATTTCTCTGTGGGAGCAGGAGGGATTCCCTGAAGTATGCATGTCTGCTCCAAGCCCTGGGGTAATGCTTTTTTTCTAGAAGCTCTTGATGCGCTGGCTGCACTCTGTCGCCAGAACTCCTTGTGATGGAGGTGTCATATTTGCTGTATATGCTGCAGATCTGTGTACATGCATGAGTGACATGCTGTCAGTATCTGTACTCTTTCCCTGTTCATGTTGCCCAGGTGAATATATAGTGGAAGCTGAAAGGTACTTTAATCTCCCATATTAACGTCAGCCAGTGCAGCATGGTTATCCAATGTGGTGTGGCCTTGCACCAACCCCATTCCAACTGCTGTTGGATTCTCAGTCTGTGTTTTTCAGGCTTCATGCCTCTGAACTGTATTTTTTTCTAATTGAAATGGTAGTTCTTTGCTTTTGATTTTGGTCATGTGATCTTTCTGACTCCTACACCAGTCTGCAGTTAGCTGCTGTTCCATGTCATCATTTTAGTTCTGATCCAATGGGTCTTCCCTGAGCATGAGCAAGCTGTGGATGAAACTTGGTCTGTGTAAGTTCCAAGTATATCCAGTGCCTGCAGTGAAAGACATGCTGCCACTGAAACTTGCTACCTTCCTCTTGTCTGTACCAAACAGCACCCTGGTTGTGTCAGGATCAGCTCAGTGGATGTCCACGTCAGAGCTCTTTACATACTGATTACTCATGTCAGGCCAGGTAATCGTTAAAAATCTCAGCTTAACAGAATGAGAAAGTAAGGCAGAGGGAGGTATAATGACTTGCCCGAGGTCATCTTGTTTCTCAGCCTAAAATCCAGCTCCTCTTCTTGTCACTTACCTCAACTACAGAGCCAGTTTTCCTCCTGACATGCAATTGGAATGCTGCTGTGACTCCCACACTTCTCTGTTAAATGGCTGCTCTATAAATAAAGTTTCTATTGAAAAATGGCACATTAGAAAAATGGTACTATCTTTTTTTTTCTTTTTTTTTTTTATTGTGAGGGTTTTAATTCATCACAGAGAAGCCCCCTTCAAAAGTCAGCTGTCTTGGCCATTCCTTTTCTCTCTGCATGTTCTAGAAAGGAAGAGCACTTCCTCCTAATAAGAGCCAAATTAAACATACTGGTACAAACAAGAAAGTGTAGAGAGCAATCACTGAGCTAATCCTCTTGGAGTCTCCTTCAATACAGGGTAAGAAGGTTATTTTTCCATACCTGGTGAAGATGTCTCCCCTTTAACACATGGAAACAGACACACGAGGAAGTGGCTATAACATGAACAAGAAGTCTAACATATGTCTGGAAGCAAGAAAATGTAGGGTTGAATGGGAACAGGCTTACTATTTTAAGTTACATTTTGAAGTGTCTGTTGAGGTCCTTTCCTTCAGATTTCTCTCCACTATTTCCTAAAATATTGCTACCTTATCTGACAGAAATTTTCATTCCTTTCTATACTGTGTCCAAAAATCCAAGCAGCTCATGAAGAAAATTCTAACTATGGTTATAAAATAGATTTGAATTTTGAAAATAAGGTGATACTGCATTGAAAGTTACAGGGTAGGTTTGGAAGAAGGAAGTATAGCAGCAATGATGTTTGAGCTAGTCCTTCCTGCTTCCATTTTCAGGGTTCCTCTTTCAGGGGTGAGTGGACACCAGCCTCTTCTCCCCATCTACAGCACTGTCATACTGTTACATGATGGCTGTGAAGTATATTGGAGTGATGCACATGAAGTGCTTTTTGATCCTGGGATAGGAGGGGCCAGGACAGCACAAACTGCTTTTTTAAGCTTGTTTGCAGACATCAAGGGTTTCACACTTCTCTCCTCCCTCTGGTAATGAACTCCTGCAGAGAATGAACCAAGCATAATGCCTTTCTTCAATCTATCTGTGCGGGGAGGATTTTATGGAGCCCTCCCTGTGTCTGGGAAACAGGGAATTTAAGAGCTTGTTCCCAGAAAGTGTAACCCCTCAGAAATAACACTGGTATTGAAAAAGAAGGTGGCCACCTGGTTCTCTGGCTGCCTGCTGTCAGGCAGCGAGGCCTAATGAACCTCTCAGGAGGAACATCCACAGAGGGAGGGTGATGAGTCTAATAGGCGCTTTGGTCCCTGGGGCTGGGAGGCATAAACAGCAGGAGGGATGGTGCTTGTCGGGGGGAGAATTGAAGGGCTGATGAGCATTCTCACAGTTCTCCCTCTCAGCATTAAGCTTCCCACATATGGTGGCTGGTGGTGTGTGAAAGTGGGGACACAAAATTGACACAGTGGGACTCACTTCTGCATTTTGGAACAGAGCTACTTTTCTTCCCTGCCTGCCCTCTTAGCCCAGGTGCTCCCCATGCTGTTGGCTCTGATCAGCTGCTTAATAGGTGCGTGTCATCAGTTTAAAAGATGCCTTGGCAGCTGAGAGCCTGAGAAAGCTGGGGTGACTCTTTGGGGAATCAGGGATGGCATGCGCTCTGTGGAGTTTGATATCAAAGCTGCTGCTTTCCCAGGATTGTGGCCTTATCCACAATGACCTTCCTGCCTTACAAACCAGCAAAAGGGAAAAAGGATCAAGCACCGGAACATCTACCTTAGTGACACCTCTACCAATATGTAAGCCTTTCTCTTTTAACTTATTTGCTGGTTGCTGGCCTAGCTATGTTCAAAGCTCAATCTGCCACCTAACCCTTTCAGAGGAAGACTAAGGGCTGCAAATAATGTACAAAATAAAAGATGCTTTCTTGTTTGGTCAGTACCTGCAAAAAATCTTTAGAAGAGTTGACCTTAATGTAAGTACCTCACTCCAAGTTTACTAAAGGTCTGCCATTTTCTGATAAGATTTTTTACTCTATGTTTTAACCCGGTATTGCAAAACTTCTGAGTTTTGAGAGTTAGAAAAAGAATTATTGCTTGTTTTTTTTTGTTTTGTTTTGTTTTTACATTCTGCAAGAAGATTTGACAGTGGTTTATAATCTGTAATGGGTGTGATCAGTCCTGTTTAAACCAATACAGTGATACCAAGAATGCTTGAATAACATGATGATGCATATTGCACAGGAAACTGGAGAACAGGGTAAATGCTATGATCCAGGTAAGTATCCTGGCACCAAAACACGGTCTTCTAATGTGCAACATCTGCCACTATCCGGCTGAAAATTGCCTCAAGGATTTTGGAAATTAGGTCATAGCAGGGAAGAAATTTCCATTCCTTGGTAGAATTGTATTGCCATATGGAATTTGTGAGATACATCACTTTTTGCTTGTGGGAAGGATTGGTGGACAAGGTTTGCGATAGAGTTTCTGTCCCAAAAGCAACTGAAATGCTAGGAAAGCTAAACCTTGGCAAAAAGCCTTCAGGATCTTTTCAGCAGTTTTACTCTGCCAAAATGCATTAGGTTCTTGTGTAGTTTCCCTTACAAGAGGGGAAGAGAGAGTTCTAAATCTGTCTCTGAACAGTCAGTCTGCCTCCCTCTTGCCCTACTAGCACTTGCAAAAAAGTCCCAGTGTATGGGTAGATTGGTAATAGTGCTTTGCTACTTTGCCACCTAAAAAAGGTAACTTTTTGTTATCAAATCCCTTAATCCCTCCTTGTCCTGCTTTCCCCTCTGTGATGGGAAACTTTTGCTGGGGAATTTTGTGGGGGGTTCCTTTTTATTTTTTTCCCTTTTTTCCTTTTTTTTTCTTTTTTAAGTATTTCATAATGTAAAATGAAAAACAGTATTTGTGTGCTTTTAGGATTTTTAGTGGTCTCACTGCTCATGTCTCCCACACTTGTGTAAGATGAAAAATAAGCAACTCGGTGTAAAACTTGGCTTTGTAGGCAGAATTTCTCCATTTACAATGCTCCAAAGCCTCTTGTTTGTTAGAAAGACTCCTTCATGCCTCCCGTTAGTCCCAAGATTGAACAGAGCATGCTGCAAGTGGCTTCCTTCCCCCAGAACAATTAAGAAAGCAATATGAAACACCCTTTATCTTTAAGGAGACAGATATTCAACTTTCATAACCCATTTTTCAAGCTAGGGGTTTCTGAACATTTCAGCTCAACTTGAATATGCTGCAGTCTGAGAAATCCTCTTGAGAGTACTCTGACCTTAGGGATTTGGTTTGCTTTGAGTGAAGATGCTATCAGTCCTGAAAACAGCTGATCCTCCTCTGTTGCTTAACTCATTTTGTTTGGAAAGTGAACTGTCTGCTCATCAAGGAGATCAGTGCAATGCTGCTTTCCAGACATTTGTCTCCCATCCATGTTATAGATGGTATTAAAATTACCAACATCAAAAAGAAAATTGAAGTTCTTGTTGTGAATACATAAGGCTTCCTGCTTTTGGGTACAAGCTTTCTATCCAGTAGATGCAGAATTCAGTTGCTACATCCAAACATCCATGAAGTTTTGGGAGGCTGAGATCTGTGTTTGATGCCTATCTGTAATAAACGTTTTCAACAAGATCAGGTATCTCTTTGGCCACTGCTCAAGATGTTCTTCACACCAAATGATTTTAAAGTGATTGGACATACAGCTATTTTGAAACCATTGAGATCCCTTACAGATACAGAATTTGACTCAGTGAATTTTAAAAGAACCAATGCAAAGAGCATTAGATGCTTCTAAGTGTCACTTCCCATGTCATCACTGTTCAAATATCTTTACAAATGTGTCCCAGGGTTCCTTTCTTTAGCTAAATTCTCCCAAGGGTTATTGTAAGCTTTGGTTCAAGGATGTAACATCAACTAGATAGATATTTGTAACTGCTTGGCTCTGCTGAAGAGAGCTCAGTTTACTGAAATTCAGCTTGGAGAGTGAGAAAATTTTCAAGAGCTCAGTAACTCTGCAAGACTAAATATGTAATTCTGCAGCAGTGTGGATTGCCTCTGTGTGTGTGTGTGTAATATGAAGGAAAGTTGCTTTTATAGCCTTTTTTTTTTTCTTAGTTGTTCCTTTTGCTCCATAATTTGTTCCTTCCACTCTGTTCTTAATCAACCCATCTGTTTCTGTATGGATTACATAAGGGTTGCTTTCAATACTGACATATTTTTAAAGGTAGTTGATTCTATTTATTCCTATGTGTTTATTATAGTTTATCTAACACTTGGCTGTAGTCACTAGGATGGTGTAATCTTATGCAGTCCTAAAGAAAGACTATCAGCTGTTAAGGGTTTTCAGGTATCCTAGATCAATCAAAGTGGGTTCAAGTTTATTTACCTAATGAAAGCTGAACATGTGGGCTCAGACATACAGAGGCTATTTGGTAGAGCAGAAGGATGCTTTAGAGTAGTATTCTAAGTGTATGCTGTAGTGAAGAAGACCCTGGCTGACAAGACAGAGTTGAGTGATATAATAGCCAGTGAGACCAGATGAAAACATTTGATCAGGTTCTCAGAGTTCAAGAAAACTGTGATTTAGGACTCAAGGCCTTAACTGGTTATAAAAAGTGACTGAGAGGCAGTAACCACTTTAGAAGGTGGTGTGTCCCAAACTGTCCTCGCCTTGCAGTAGTAATCATGCTCTGTTCATTTTCACTGTCCTATAGGAGAGACAACTAAAGAAGGATAATGTCTGATTGGTTTTCTCCTACCACGTAATTGCACTTTCTCCAGACGAAAGAAGGCTGAGTCTTTTGCTGCTTGTACTTTCAGGTCTGCTTATTGTATCTATGTGGCATCAGATTTCTGGGTGTATGTACAATCATGTGCTACTGAAGAAGAGTGTGTGATATGTTTCCATACTGATCCATGCTGAGGATCAATTGGCAGGAGTCTCTGTTCTGATTTAGGACCAGACACCTACAGTTCTAAAGAACCTTTAAGAGCTTGAGTCAGCATCTTGGGCTCAGGATATGCTATTTAAGCTTGCAGGAACTGACCATGCTTTTAGCTATAGTATTGAGAAAACATATGACAAGGAAACATGGAGTATATTTATATTGTGAATACTAGCTGTGTGTTGCAGAATACTTTCTGGATTTTCACAGCATTTTGAATCTGTGGGCTGAAAAGTTTGTGTACTACTAAACAAGGTTTAGGAGCACAGACTCATTCAAACTTAAGTTGACAAGTGTTAGTCCTAGTGAATTACTTATCTTTCTTCCCCACCTTATCACTGTGCTGGTTGAAAAGCTTGTGCTGAGCAAAGAAAGTGCTGATAAAGGGAGTGTGGCTTAGTGATTATGAACCAGACCAGGACTTGGAGAACCTGGTTTGTAGTCACAGCTCTGCCACGGACTTTCTGGGTGGCATCCAGCAAACATCTTAAGGTACATTGGTACTATTAAATGTACTTTGCAGCATTTCCAGACAGTAAAGCCACCTGGCATGTAATGGCCCAGAACTATGGTAGTAAACCATTATAATCCCCAAAAGAGTGTAGCGTCCTGCAGTCCTTCCTCCTTAAAAATGGTCTCTGGATCATCCATGTTTAGGAATTGTTTGGGTTAAGTGCAAATTTCAGCAGGTCAAATCTTATGCCAGCAACCTTGCTTTAGAGTTCATTAGCATTACTGTGGCTGCGTACATTCCTGGGCACATTTGAATTTATTAGTCCAGCAGAGCCTTATCTGTTGTACTCATGTCTCAACATATGATCTAGGAGAACATTTAAGGTCCTGCTGGGGCAAGAAGTGGAACTCTACTACCTCCTTCTCTTCTTTCAAAGCCCTTTGTTTTGATGGGAAGGAGCCTTAGTTATATGGCCTGAAGGGATCTCTGAGCACTTCAGCCATGTCCCTCACTTAGACCAGGACAGTTGGGCAAACCACAGTGCACCACTCTTTCCTGCATTTACAAAATTAAGGTAACATATTTTCCTGACTTAAAAAATACGACTTAAGGCAGCACACTGACTTTTTAGGTTAAAAAGAAATACTAAATAATTTCTGTGTTAGCCAAGCTCTGTCCTTTTTCTTTAAACTGCTCCTGAATTTGTGGAAGAACAGACAGGTTATTCTAACCTGTATGTGGCATGTTTCTCTCACATTCAGTTCTCCATTACTCACAGCAGTAGAAGGTGGGAGATTTGTGTCTTTGCTACATCCATGCTAATGCCAGCTTGGATGGTGACCGGATGAACCATTCACTCATCTCCCATGACAATTTCTATGCCTTGATCATTGACAGGGATTGTAGGATGCTTAAAACAGCTGTAGAAAAGCAGGAAGTAGGTATAATCCAAGGATTTAGGAGATTTTTCAAGACCTAAAATATTTGGATCCTGCCATACTACTGACTAGGCCAATCAAGTTCCTTCAGCTTCTTTCTCCTACAGCTGCTGATACATTCACTGGGGGCAAAAAGCCCTAATGTGCTAGTCATTCTCCTGTCTTACAGATTCCCTGTGGGAGCACAGTGTTCAGTGTTCTCAGCACTTACCTGGTGGGGTTCACATTAGAATAGACAAATGAAACAGCTAGAGTTCCCAGTGAAAAGAGAATAGTGCAAGAATAGTGCAGTATGTCCATTCACTGGCTTTGGCACAGTTTATTTTAGACCCACCCACTGAGCCCATTTATTTTTGTTTCATCAGCAGGTGGGTGGCTTTTTTTTTTTCTCCTTTTTTTTTTGCAGTGATGCTCTTTGCCTTAGCAGTTTTTGAGACACACTCTTTGCAGAGCTGAAGGAATTTTAATGTGCACTTTGTAATATGGAATTATAACTTGACATTTGCAGTCATCTCCTCCTAAGATTCCCTTCTTTCAGATTACATAGGACTGCGAGATCAGTGCAGCCTGCTAAGTGGGAAATTGATGTAACACTTCTCCAGCTCTTGCACCTGCTGGCTGTCACCCTCACCTCATTTCTACCACATAGGTCAAAACTGTACATTGCAGTATCTTTTAAAGGGTCTCTGATGTGGGCATAAAATGGAGTTTTAAAATACAGAGCTGCTACCTGAGTCACAAAAGACTTCCAGGACTTTCAGAAATTCTGTAAACTGGACTCAAAGAAAGCAGCCAATTTCCCTAATGTTAGAAATGTTAGAGATCTGAAATTCTATGAATGTAAAAGGGAACTGCAGTGAAATTCAGTTGTAAATAACCTTCTCCTCAAAGACACTGCCATAGTGTGCAGAAAACATTCTCCTGTATTTTATTTAAAGGTAGTATTTTCGCACAGTAACATACATCTCTCTCTCCCCATCAGTCTGGGTGACTGCTCGACTTGTCTTTTCTACTTCTTTACTGACCTCTGCCAAGGTCTTTACAACATATGGATGAGACAGAGAGTCTTGTGCTCCCTGCCATTCATTGAGTACCTTCAAGGAGCTCTTAGCTCATTTTTGCCTCCCACTAGAGCTATGTGGTTCTTCTTCTCTGTCTGTAAGAATGAACCACAATGAATGTCAAGACCTGTAGAATATGATAGAACCAAAGCTCCACTGAATTTAGGGTAGTAATCATGCCCATTGTTCATAGGAGAAGAAGTCATATTTAGTGTAACTTCAAGTAATGCGTATTCCTCGTGAGATACAGTCATACTGTTACAGGTATAAACTCCGTATTTGCTTACACCTGAAGAGCTCAGGTTTTTGTACTATTTCCATGGAAGCTTCCTATCTCTTCTTATTTCATTCCTTCAAGTCAGTAACATCCTTTCTCCACCTTAGTTTATACTCCTCTATGTCATTAAATAAAGGTTTGCATTTCTTACATTAACATTCTGGCCCCAAAGAGTGCTATTCTTGCTAATCATGTTGTCAGGGAGGTTTGCTGGAATCCTACACCATGTCTGTTCCAGCCCCAACTCAGTAATTGTGTTTCTTGCTTTTCTGCTGTATCAAACAGAACTGTTTTCCTGAGTAAACAGACCGTGTTCCCACTCCCATCTCTTTATCCATACATACCTTGTATCAAGAAATTTCTTTGAAATCTGCATAAATGCTACATTTTCTGTAGAAATACCTCGGTCAGAATAAGGATCATTTGCATGTTAATAGCTCCATCTCTGTAGGTGGTTGTTAGTTGTTACTGGTCTTGCTTGTTACAATGAATGCAAATCCTTTTTTAGTCCTAATCTTAATTGCAAAATGATTGTATTTTTCCATAATTCCCTATATTTCAATAATTTAAATCTATATCAAATATAATTTCTTGACATGCTATCATCTGCTGTGTCTATTATGCTTAGGCTCTTCAAATGTTCCAATAGACTTGCTAATTTTCAAAGCAATTTGGTGTTTGAACTGAAAATGGTCCCTTAGCCAATTCTTTCCCACCAAACTTTGGTAAAGAATGAGATGGGACTTGAACTTGTACTCTGTGTCTTGACTCTATTCTCTTTGCTCTTCATCCTTTCAACTGTATCTGACAGTGAAGTGACTGACCTGGTGAAGTGCTGCTGGCACCATCATTTCCACTGTGGGGCAGTGAGTTTACTGAGGTGGAAGGTTCCTTGTCATCATCAGTTCAACATCTGTGGCCTTTGCAGCACCAAATACTTTGTGTTTACTACATACAGCAGCATAGACTCTGTGTTTTAAAGGGATGGTACTGGAGGAAATTATTTTATTATTATTGATTACCCACTGTGGATAAGACTTTCCTTTGTGAAAGTACAACTGGAAAACTGCACAGAGCTGTAATGGCTTGGTTTGGAGGGCGGCATGGGCACTGAAAGGCTACCTAGTGTTGTGCTTGCCTGTGTGTTGGCTTCCACCTTGGAAATATCACAATCCTGAGTTAAGTGCCCACATGCTTTTCCTCCACTCTATAGGAAAAGTTAAATGTACAGAAATGTGACTCAGGAAAGTCAGAATACGGCAGGGAAAGCCACCTGAAGTAGTTGCTAGGAAATGCTAAGTGAATGAGAATGCCCTTTATCTTAAAACTCTTAGGGATTTAGCTATTCCTGCTCAATATTCCTGGCTTTGAACTTGAGCTGTTACAGAATCATGGAAATACTATTTGAAAGATCCTCTGGAGATGTCTGGCCTGACATCCTTCTTGGTTGTTCCCTTTCTTGGTTTTAGGAATACCTGAGGGTGCAAGGCAGTAGCACACAGTGCAGTCTCCCAGCTGGTCCATGTAATTTCCTAAGAACTGTCAACACTGTAGCAGTTCTGATTCACCACCACAGACTCTGTACCAGATCTATGCAATTTCAGGGTTGACCCTCCTCAACTTCAGCAGCCAGAGTTACTCTTTATCTACTCTATGTATTTGTAGCACGAAATGACTGCCACAAAAGCATGCTGTAGGTCATGGGCCTGCTGTGACAGGCATTGTGTGTACTGTCATGAGACTTGCTTGAGGAAACTAGTTTCTGAAAATAAATGAAAAGGCACGGACATGTGCACAGCCACAGCTTGTAAGTCTGTGGCCCCCTCTTTTCACATTGCAGAGAATCCCAGGCAACATGTTTCTCTTCAAGGTGAAATGCCACGTCACGCATTATACTCAGATCCCACAAAAGAGTGGAGTATTATTTCATCACTGCAAATATAAAACTTTGTATGGCTTGTTGAAATTGGCAGTACCAGGTTCCCAAGGTGATGCAAGTCTGCTTTCTGACTTATCTTCCTTCCAAAGACAGAAGCACTTTTCAGGCTGTCTTTGTATCTGTTATTGAAGGCAATATTCTCCTGAGCTGAGCTGGACATAGTCGGGCACTGTAGAGGTCCATAAGAGGCAGGGTGGTGAGGTGTGAGTGGGTGGAGCATTATGCTCTGAAATAATCCATTCTTTTCAGCTTATAGGTCACTGAATTGTAGGATAATTAGGGCTAGTCTTTTCCAGGAGAGTAGGAGAGATTTTCTCAAGCACTGTCCCATGTCTGCAAAATGGGGTTTGTCTGTATCAGGCACAGCTTTCCAAAGCACAATCTAGTTTCATGGTTCTTTCAGAGAAAGCCACCCCTCATAAACAGATATGCTTGTGGAGATCAGCAAACTTTAATGTACACAGTAGCATATGCATCTTGGTACATTCATTCTGCTTTAATATCACTTCCCAGTGTGAATCTCAAAACAGTCTGCATCTCAGAGTTTTCTTTAGAGCAACAGAAGGAGAAAGGCTCCTATTTGACAGTGACTTAACCTATGAGGTAGGGAGGCTGTAAGAAAGCAAACTTATCTCAATATGCTTACCTGCCCTTCATACTGCTAACCCATAAAGTTGAACTTTTTTGGACTTTGTCAGGTGATCTTTCTGTGCCTCTGGTTTTTTTGGTTATCTCTCCAAGGGCAGCTCTGTCTTTACTGGACAGCTAAGTCTTGGGAGCAGTATTAATGTGAGCATTTGTAGGGATGGAACTGCAGTTGCTGGTTTAGTGCAGTTGTTGGGAAAGATTAGAACAGATTGGTACTGTGTGAAACTCATGTCACATGCTTTTATTGAATGCACTCATAGTGGGATCTAAAAGTTTTATCAGCATGAATTTGGGATGTTTGTTTCCCTTATGGCTGGGAAGATGGAAAATGAACAATACACATAAAAACTTATTTTATTCCTTCCCTAAGCGTGTCTGCAAACCTCTGGTACTCACTGAGTATTGTTTCTGCAATTACAGAAGGTAGGCTAGAGTACACATGATAGAAAAGGGGAATAGATCACCACTTCTTTGGAGGGTCCTTATGGAGGATTATGAGGCAAGAGTGGAGAGGGAAAATAATCACAAAGAAATTATGCTGGGAAGAGATCAATAAACTGAAAATTACTTGCGTCACTCAACACCAGAACAGATCTGTTTAAAAACTTTCTCTCTATAGAGGAGTAATCTTAAAATTGACCCATTCTGCCTAGTTTATTCTTTTAATGTGAAAGCAACAAAGAAATTATTGAAAAAGCAATACTGTGTTGGTTTTCTTTCCAGTTAAAAAGGTGCAGCCAGCTTCTTTCCACTATGCATGCAGATTCCACCAACTAGAACACGGTTTGGAAAAGACCCACAGTGATCTTTTTTATAGTATCAACATTAAATACAGCTCACCCAGATGGGGAATGATCTAACAAATGAGCCCCCTAGAGAGCAATTGCAGGGAGATTGAGGCAGACAAGCACATAAAAGTGATTATGTTCTGTTACCTTGTGAGGCCTGTGGATAACGCTAGTGTACAGATAGATTGTGACAGGAAGAGGCAAGCAGACTGGGAGAGGTGGAAATGGAGAACTACAAAACAATTTGTGTGATGGGAGACTGAGTGGAGATGGAGGCATTCTTTCCAGTGGAGGATAAAAAAGGTTGTAAGAAAAGAAAGGGCATAAACCTATCATCCCATTCAGTGTGGAGCCTACACAGCGTTGGAGAAGTGAACAAGCAGGGAGACTTAAAATTTTGGGACATTCTGCTTTGTAATGTATGTTATTCACTTTCTGCCCTCCATCTCACCAACTTGTTAATTCCACTAGACGTATATTCCAGCAGATCTTGGAGTAGCTCAAAAGGATAAGAGAAGCCAAGGACAGAAGCCAAGTGATGGTGAAGGAATGCCTTGAATTTCCGAGTTCAGCTGATGCAGTGCCAAGCAGTGTTATTTAAATTCCGTAACAATGAATTATTCCCTGTTCATAGTCTCTTCTTTTCTGTCTCCAGCAAATTTTTCCATGGAAGGATAACTGAAGAGTGACACATCTAGATTTTCAGTTACTTGCAGTTCCACCTGTGTTAAGCAGTTGGATTTCCTTACACCTTTTATTGTAAATTTAAATTGATATTTATTTTGTTTATTGTAAAACAGTAAGAAGTGAATTCTGTGCACTACTAAGTGTGTAATATTTGCAAATGCATAGCTCCTGATTCTGTATATGACACTGTTGAGTTAAAGTTGGATGTATCTTGTTGGAATGCCTTTCAGTCATGTTCTTATTCTTTTCTTGACTTTTATATAGGCCAATATTTCAGTTGGAGTGCAGTTTGAATTCTGCCAGATTCACATTGTTCTTGTTTAAAAAAAGCCTGTAGTTTTCGATATCACTTCAGTTCTCTTTAAGAAAATGCAAAGATTTTGGCACTTGTTAAAGCATCATCTAAGCACTGTCAATAGTACCTAACTCATGAGTCTGTAGGGAATGAAATGGATGAATTCACAAGTGGGCTGGTGAGGTTGAGCAGGTTAGTTAATTGCTCTGGAATTTCCAGGTAAGCTTCATATAGTAGTATTTTCTAATAAAGACAGAGTTTACACCTGGTTTTCAGAAAAGATTAGCACACTGAGGAGTCCAAATTCCATTGATTTACATTTCTAGTTGCCTACTTGTCTTGAAATAGGATAGAGGCCAAGACCCAAATTTTAAAAAGTATTCAGGCATTTCCTGATGCAGGTAGATACATGGTGAAATGCTAAAAAAAACCCACTATGAAACACTAGGTTGCTTACATTTCAATTAAAGCAATAAGGATTAGATATTTATGGATCCTGCTTTGTGATTGCCTCCATCATTAGGCATAGTTTAAATCTTTTCAGAAGCTTTATGCTTCTACTTCCACTCTGTGCAATTCAGGCATTAGTTTTCTTTGCCTTGCTACCATAGTGAGAATATTGGTGTGTTATAAACACGGTCATATAAAGTCCCTTAAAGGAAAGAGCAATTACAGCCTCTCTATAGCAGCAACAAGCATTGCCTACTGGGCTTAAGGGTAATTCAGAGAGGAAGAGTAAAGTGGTTGATAATATGGCTGGGGTGGCTGAAAAATGAAAAAGGACAAGCATTTTCCAGGCCATCTGTGCCTTTTCAGAATGGAGCTTGTACAGGTTAACACCTGGTCTTTTCTACTCAACACCATGCTAAACACATCTTTCATGATTTTTGACTGAATTACATCCTGGGTGCTGTTGCTGGATATACTGAGACATTAAAATTAAGCAAGCATTTAATGCATCTTTCCCTCACTTCAGCTGCAAGTAAGGAGGAACTAGCTGACCTCATACAGGCCACCTGAATGTAGTGCTGTTTGAAAAAACCTCCTGCTGCTCTAACACAGTGGTGTCCAACCAGATCTAAGTGCAATGGCCCTCTGCAGACCACTGTTGCCCAAACTGTTGACATTACCACCACAGAGTTGTCCAAATGAAAGATTTTCATCACACAAGCTTGGAAAAAGAGTGCTAGTCACTGTCTCAGTAGTGCATTTAACTAGCTGACATTCTATAAATGCACATTATTTATATATAGATATATTAGAGAATTACTATTAGATTTATAAGTGAAATGTATGGAATTTTCAACAGAGAGTGAGAGCAAGTCAGACAAGGCCAAGGACAGGTTGCAGTGCTAACTTTGATGGAAAGGATGATAAGTATGGGAAAATTGATGTGGGGATATGTCGTACTTTGTGGCACAATCTCTATCTGGTTTCCAGGGCAACTTTTCAAAAGCTGGAGTGGATCTCCTTCATGTGTTATATCAGAAAGAACCTTTGCTCAAGTAGAACAAACTTTATAGTACCTTTACTCTTTTTATGCTTACTTACAGCCTCTTCTAAGCCTCTCTCAGAAATAATCATGTTATAACATCACATATCCTGACACACTGCTGATAATGAAAGTTAACCTGACTAGATGCATGTGGCTTTGGAAACGAATGGTTGTTGTTCTTTCTTGGACATTGCTGCATGGTCCAAAGGGTTGTTGTAAGAGGTACAGAAGAGTGATGAAGTTCTGCATCAACCCAATTCTGGGAGAAACAATTGTTAAGAACACAGAAGGAGGGCAGGATTTGAAAAGAGGAAAGTTTTTTAAAAATCTGTGCCATCTGGTACATTCCAGAGGCCAAAAATGTGCTCTTTGGATGCATCTTTTTGATTCAGAAATAAGCCAATCCTTCCAGGGGTTGTCTGTTTTCAGAAGGAGTTTGGTCTCACCATGAACAGAATAATTTTGCACTCTGTGTGTCTTGCGTCCCTACTGCTATAATGAATTAGTGTTTGGTGTGTTCCAAGGAATGCTGAGGTTTTACTTTGTTAGAGAAGAGAAGGAGTAAAGCGCTTTCATTATAAAGCAACATCTCCCAAGAGAGGAGAGAGAGGGGAGGGGAACAAACAGCAGCATTAAACTGGCAAGCAAGAGGTAACATGATAAGTGAATCGTAGAATGGGTTGGGTTGGAAGGGACCTTAAAGATCATCTAGTTTCAACCCCCTTCATGGACAGGGACACCTCCCACTAGATCAGGTTGCTCCAAACCCCATCCAACCTGGCCTTGAACGCTTCCAGGGGGGGCATCCACCGCTTCTCTGGGCAACCTGTTCCAGTGTCTCACCACCCTCATGGTCAAGAATTTGTTAATAATGTCTAAGCTAAATCTACCCTCTTTCAACTTGAAACTGTTTCCCCTCTTCCCATCAGTACAAGCCCTTGTAAAAAGTCCCTCTCCAGCTTTCCTGTGGCCCCTTCAGGTACTGGAAGGCCACTAAAAGTTCTCCCAGAGCCTTCTCTTCTCCCAGACTGAACAACCCCAACTCTCTCAGCCTGTCTCCATAGGAGAGATGCTCCAGCCCTCTGATCATCTTTGTGGCCCTCTCTGGACTCGCTCCAATGGCTCCGTGTCCTTCCTGTATTGGGGACTCCAGAACTGGACACAGTACTCCAGGTGGGGTCTCACGAGAGTGGAACAGAGGGGTGGAATTACCTCCCTTGACCTGCTGGCCACGCTGATTTTGATGCAGTCCAGGACACAGCTGCCTTTCTGGGCTGCAAGCGCACATTTCTGGCTCATGTTGAACTTCCTGGCCACCAACACCCCCAAGTCCTTTTCTTCAGGGCTATTCTTCTCTCCTGAAGTCCACGGTAGGGAGCTTGTTGTGTGCCTTCCTTGCTGCCCTTGGGATCTTGAACCCCCAACACTTCATGGTACCTGCAGCCAAGGCTGCCCTTGAGCTTCACATTCCCCACAAGCTCCTACTTGTTGGTTGAGCAGTGCCATATTAGACTTCAACACTGGTGAATGCCTGGCTCAGTAACCAACCCATGTGAAACTTCCTGGAGGGAACTGGGGTGTAAAATAATGTAGATTCTTCACGCACACGCGCACACACACACACACACATGGACACAACCACAAAAGAAAGACAAAAACCCCAAACCTTGTGGCTAAAAAATGGTTATGGATATAACCAGCTTAATTCTGCTTGTAAAAGTGGGAAATTCAGGGTCTTTTTAGGTAAGTTAGAATATGAAAACCATTACGTCCATTCCAATATATCTTGCCCACAATAAAGTATTTTATTAGAGATGAGCATAAGCTGTCCCTTAAATCTTAATTCCTTTTATTTTTTGAAAGCTAGATCCATGCCAGAACCAGCCTATTTTGCCATTTGGCATCCTTTTAAAGTATGAGAGAAGAGTCACACCAGTGAAACTGAGCCTGAGATAGCAGTAAACTTGCCAAAAATGTAAGCGTGCCTTTTGTAGTTTCTGGTTTTTGAAGTTGAAATTTCAAAGACTGTTGTGGTATCCTTGAATCTGAACTCTGAACATCAAACTAGTACACCTTCCCAATTAAATGCTATTTTCTTGACCTCTCCCTACATTTGATCTGTATTTGTGAGTTGTTTCTGCAGTATACAAACTCAGTTGAATGTACTGCAACTCACTTAGCCAAGTGTTGGTTAGCTGTCCATCTGTGCCCCAGAAGTATTGGGTATTATTAAAGATTTAGAGTCAGGTTAGGCAGTGGTGCATGGAGTCCTATGTGTATGTGCTCTAGATCTGATGCTGCTCAATGTTTTCATTAACATTTTCACTGGAGACCAGAATGGAGAGTATGCTAATCAAATTCATATGCAACACAAAGCTGGAAGCAATCGCCAATGCATTGGAGAATAGGATTAGCCTAGAGTCCGACTATGATGAATTCAAGAACTGAGCTGAAATCAATAAGCTGAGATTCAATAAGCACAAATGTAAAGTAGTTCACATAGGAAGGGGTAATTAAATGCACAAATGGAAAATGGAGCTGTCTGTAGGCAGCTAATATGGAGGGAGAGACAAAGAGGTTTTGCTCCTTAAACCAAATCTAGGAAGACAAGGAATCATTTTTATTCCTGGTAGTGAACAGCCAGTACCTCCAGAAATTAGCTTCATGCCCAGATTCAGCTTTTAGCTCCATGTGAGCTTGTCACTGATGATGCATAATTAAAGGTGAAAAAAAAAAAAAATTCAAACCCAAAAGCACTGGCTCAGCCTTTTCTGTTCTACACAGAAGAGGTTAGCTCCTAGGGAAAGGAATTACAAGATTTTTGTTTTCCTCTCTTCAGTTATCTGTCATTACTTTTCTAAATCTCCCTTTGATTTTGTATTCTCCACACCTGATGTGAACTGTCAGAATTGCAGGCTTGCAAAACTGGGCTAACATCTCTTTTCCATGGACAACTCTGGTGACAGGTGTCTTAACCTGTCATACATAGTCCTTGTTAGCTATTTTATTGTTTTATGTGAAGAAGAACCATATTTTTTGTTATAATTAGTGATTTCTACACCCAAGTTTCTATGCTGATGAGAGTGGTTGTCAGTCAGAAGGAGCAGTATGTAGGCTGCAGTGATTAAAGCTGGAATCTCGGTGTTCTGAACTGAGATATAGTAGGAGACTTGTGTACAGCCCTTGCAAATTGCAACAGGAAAGGATTGCATGGGTCAGTGCTCTATGGATAGAACCTGGGAGTAAGGATGGGATTAAGTGAATTCACTTTCATCTCTTTAGGCAGGGTAGTGATAGAAAACATGATAGGAATACCAGTCCATGGCTGCCCTGGTGAGGAATGGGGTACGCTGACAGATGGTCTGGTGATTGTTTGCATGGCCCTTGCACACGGGGTGTCTTGGGCATGCTCTGTCGCTGGCTGACAGACACACGTCTTGCCAGGAATTCTCTTTTCTTTGTAGGAAAAATATCTCCACTATTGTTTGAAGAGAAGTTTGAGCTTTTTCAGCAGTACAGTGAGCTCCTCTCTCCATTACTCTGACTGGACTGTCTGAGTCAAATCCAAACCTAGAGCTTATTCTCTGAAGGAGTCTTTTTCTAAGTGCTAATCAGGGGTAAGTAGAGTGCTGATTCATCAGGTGCTGCTCTCCATGGAAAGGTCTAACTAGAGAACATCAAGGGGTTTCCTAATGTATCTGTACTAAAGGTCAAAAGCTTCCTTCATTCAAACCAGAAACTGTGATCTTTTGAAAGCCATTAATGCCCATGTACCCCTATTAAATCTAGTCAGGTTCTTTCACTGGCGTGCATTCTCCACAGGGTAAGAGCTGATTTTATTTTCCAGTCTCCTGATCCTTCCCCTGTTGATCTTGGACTAGAGATTTCCTTTTTGAAAGCACACTTATTTCAAGGAATCACAGGACTGAGCTCCTGAAAGGGCTTCTTGAGAAGCAAAACCAGAGCTACACTTCATTTGTGTGCTTGAGGCTGTTAAAGAAGAATGTTTTTCTCTGTGAGGCCATGAGGGAAGCTCTAAGTCAAGCAATAGTAAAGAGATGATGTGGAGCTGTGAGCCTGCTCTGTGCATTTGGTGATTCCAGGGTTTCTGGTGTGGGGAGGACAAATTTCCCTTCAGGGGTGTCAGACACTGTAGTTCACCTTAACCTGAAATCTCAGATTCAGTATTTATTTCAACAGAAATGTCTTTGTGGCAGAAATGCTCCTGCTTAGGGCTCTTGCCACATCAGGGGAGTTTTTTGACTAGTCAAATTTGGCATTGCCTGTGTGGATGAGCTGACACTGTGCTTTAATCATGTCTCATATCTCTGTGGTTTTTCTGTCTCTCTCCCCTCAACGCCCCCAGCTTTACCCTAGCAGTAATCAAATTGAGAAATGGTAGCAAATTGCAATGGGATGCTGTGCTCCTCCTTCCCCTATAAAATCTCATCTGCGGTGTTTTTAAAGCCAAATTTTAGGAGTAACTGGCCTAAGCTGATCTTTCATTGGTTTAGTACCAGTTTCACGCATCTGGCAGTGTATAAGGGCATAGGAAAAAACTCGAGTGTATTTATCTCCAGCTATATCCTTCCCATGTAGTAACCTTGAGAGCACGTTATAAAGTAGCAAAATTCAGGGCAGTCCTGAGGTTGTACACAGCTCTGGTGTACAGTGGAGTTGACATATAGCCACTTCCAAAATCAGGAACAAACAATTGCTCTGGGCTTCTTTCCATACCCAACAGTTCCTGTGAGTGGCTGGGGATATTACCATACTGCTAAGGCAGCTGCCACAGTATGAATTCAGGTTCAGGATGCATCAAACAAATTGAACTGATACAGCGAATAATGCATAGAAAATGTTATTTTGCTGTGATAAGCACCCCACTCCCTTAGGACTGCAGGCAGTGAAGAGGAGGCATGGGAGACACTCATTGACAAGTATAATTTTGGCATATCTGACTTAATTAAAACCTGGTGGGATAAAGCACTTGATTATAATGTTTAAAATGTGAATACAGCCATTAAGGAACGAGAGACTGAATAACAGGGCTGACATGGTACTCTACATAAAGCTGCTTTTAGCCTTTCGCGGTTACTGGTAAGTCAAACCTTCAGGGTCATCCATGGAAACAGCCCGGTGCAGAAGCTTAGGAGGAGGGCAACCTGAGACAATATGTCTGTAGAAATAAACTAGAAGTGTTCAGGAATATTCGTGTGTACTGAGGGCAGCTTGCCCAGAACAGCTGTTCCCATGCTGATAAATATTCTTACCATTTAAACCAGCAGGGCTGGATGCAGCCTGTGAGTTGACACTTACCCCAGGAGTGTTCTACCTCCCAAGCTGTCCCTGAGTTATTTGGGAGGGTGCTTTAGAGGTGTGCTAGGGCCATGCTAACTGTGTAACAGTACAGATGATAATTTTTCCCTTCCCAGGACCACCTCCAGGTGCTGTTGAACTTACAAATATAGATGCACCCAAATAGCCCACCCAGTCATACTAGAAAACATTGTTACTCCCCAACATACCTGTCTGAATGCATGCAAAGCAGTTGGGGTGTTAAGAAGGATATGAAAGATATCAGTGTTGAAATTGGCCAAAAGTCTTATACAAACAAGCCCATGTTGTATATTTTAACTAAATATAAGGAAAAAGGCAAAGGCAGACACAGATGAAGAGATGAGCCTGAGAAAAGAAAAAGAGAGGTAGTATTATGGCTCAGCCTGAGAGACAGAGATGCCTGAGCACTGAAGCCTAGCTGTCATCATTATTCTTTTGTGAGCATGGCAGTTTTACTATAAAGAGAGTTTTAAAAAGGACAGTGAAGCAGCTTTGCAAAAGTTTAGTGGAGAAAACTCAAAGGTGCTATTGAAAACATTTCAAATTTGATGATGTCTGGCAACACTGTCCATCAGACTTGGGAGCTAACCTTTCAGTAGGGATTCAGAGGTGATACTTGGAAGATGGTAAGCTATAACTTGACAGGGAGGAAAAAACAGCTTGTGTTTCATGAAGGAGAAGAGGGGAAGCCAAAAGAAACATATAGAGAAAGGTGTAACATACTCCAAGGGACAGGAAGGGAATGTGACCTTTGTCTTTCTGTACTGATCTGAGCTGGGCAAGTTTGCAGTGTTAAGGCCAGAAAAAGGATGGTGTAGTAATGAAAGGGTAGGCTGATGTGAGCCTGGGCAATCATTTCAGCTGCAGTGAAAATGGACCAGGAATGCATGCCTTAGACATGTTTTCTAGCAAAATCTTTGAGATTTACACAAAGCCCAAGTGTGAGGACCCAGAAAGATGTCTGAATGGAAGACGATGTATAGATTATAGGTCAGAGGGATGGTTGTCCAGGCTGATGGCATTGTCTACATTGATGGAAGAAGCATTTCAGTGTTTCAGAGGGAGCCTTCCTTTTTGTCCATATTCAACCATTGCTACCAGTTTCAAGCTCAGCAGTGCATTCATTTGCATGTCATTTGATGAAGTGCGAAAAACTTTGCAGCATATTCGTGTAAAGTCAACTTCTTCCTAGATGTTCCATATGGGGCATTTCCAAAGTGTGAAGGGAAGTTACTGGAGTCTTTCCAAGGTGGGCAGTGAAGTTTGTGGAGTGCACTGAAGTTCCAACTGGAGAAGAGCTTTTAAGAGCCTGCAGCAGGTGGTTTAGGCTGAAACATGGGTGAGAATGGGGAGGTGTTTTTCAGTTTAATACCTATGATGGATATTAAGCAATGCTTACTAGGGGTAAAATATGAAATCTGTAGGCCCTGGTGACTGGCACCAAAGAGCTCACAAGAGTTGACTGAGGGGATCTCTAGCTCACAGATCTTAACTTTAATTCTTTGTGGGAGAATAACTGAAGTTTTAGAAGAATGTTAGTGTTGTGTTGGATTCAAAACGAAACAACCGGGATGACTTGAGGGTCAGTAGTTATTTTTATATTTTTCCAGAATAAAATAATGAAAATTATTGTATAGAATGGAGCAGCTAAATAATAAGATGGTAAGAATGTCGTTAGTACTAGTCAACATAGATTTAAGGGAAAAAAGGCTTCTAAAAACAAATCTGCTTGGTTTTTTTGTTGTTGTTTGTTTTTTTTTCCCCTGTGGAATTACAAGTCTGGCTCATAAATATGACTTCATATTTGGACTTTTCTACCATGATATAATACTACATGACATTCTGAGAAAATCTTAACACTATGCAATACCAGTAAAGCTGAGATTAAATTAGTTGAACGAAAGGTAAATTATAGATCTCAAAAAAGCACTTGTCACTGGGGAATTATGATCAAATGAGAGCGTTCTAGACTGGCTTCCCAGAAATCAGTACAAAGTCCCATTTTATTCAGCATTTTCATTGGTGATCTGTGGATAAATATGTTGATAAAAAGGGTGGATGACACTGAGATGAGTAGAAGGATACAAAAAATAATGACAGTAAAAATCTAATGCGTGGCTTGCTCAGAAAGGCTGCAGCTCTTTATACAAAGGTATGTATCACACTGAATATTTAGGGAGCTTATTCCTTGCATTTCTTTCTTACCATCATATTTCTATCATAGAACTGTTGTCACCATTTGACTCAGGTCTGACAACGATGCTCTCGATCCCCTCCCCCTCCTACCCAGGTAGGGAAGGAGAGAGAGAAAAAGAGAGAGACTTGGCTGGATTGAAAACTAAACTACACAGCTTTAATTAAACACTAATGATATAAGAAAATATATACAATTATATACAGATATGTTCAGGTATGAGCAAAAGCCTCTCACCTCCCCCCACCCCCAGCAACTCCCACAGCACTCCCCTGAGCTGGAACAGTCCCGAGAAATCCTGGAGCTGCTGCTGGAGAGAGCACAGAGTGATGAGGGTCAGGAGAGCTCGAGCCTGGGGGTTGACGGTGATGGATGGACGGAGTCCTCCCCGGACGCCGGCCATGCACGGAAGAGAAGGGAAGAAAAAGAAGGAAGTTGTTTTCTGTGCTTACGTAGATACATGGAATGGAATATCTCTGGCCAGTTTTGCTGTCTGTCTAACTGAGCCTCCTACAGGGGGTCATAGATCTCACCGTAGTGTCTGAGCCGGCAGAGTGAAGGTGCGACCTTGAAGACCCAGCAGTTAGAAAAACATTCCACTGTCTTATCAGCTTTAGAAGAACACACTGTTGCTAATTAAAAGCAAGCTCACTGAAGGAAAAAAAAATTAGTAAATGGAAAATTGGCTTAATCCTGGCTCAAACCAGGACAACTGTATTTTATAGACTGTGTTACAAATGTCAGTCAAAGAGAGAGCTAAATGATGTCATTATATGGATCTGAAATTTCTTCACATCTGTCTTCCTCTATCTCACTGCTGTCCTTTTCCTTACCCCTTTCCATGAATAGTGATCAGGAAAACAAAATAAACAAACAAAAAAGGTGATGTTTCAGCACCTGGAAAAAGAACCATTTTGAGAAGGTTTACTCTGACATATTGGTCATTATTACTAGAAAAGTAAGAACAGGGAGCATTTGTGCCACAGGTTATAACTGTCACTGTTAAGAAAAGGGTCTGTAATTGAAAATGTAAAAGTGAATGGTGGATCGCCTTGAGGTACATAAAGTAGCACGTCTTCCAAACCTTCAGTCAAAGCATGGCAAGTTGGGCTTGAGCTTCTGTTGAACACAAGTTTAAGCCTTGAGAGGAACTAGAAGAGGAAAGCTAGAAGTCCGTGCATCTTGTTCTTATGTTGGCATTAACAGTTAAAAAGCCTATGTGTAGTATGATCTGTGCAGGCTGAGGACCGAAGGGCATATTTCTACACTTAAACATGAAGCCAGCTGCAAAATGAGTGGTACTTAGCCAAGTTATGGGGACTGGGATCAGGAAATCAGATCAGTGCATGTACCTCTTCTCCTGACATTGTTGTATAGCTTATAATTCTTCAGGACTTGAGAACCTCTCTCTCAATTTGAACCCCCTTAAAAATTCGAAGATGTGATTTCTCATTCCTTGTACTATTAGGACAGTGCTGTCAGTGAGAAGGAAGTCTATTTGAGCCACTGGAATCTGTCAACTTAGCATAAGCCTCTGTGGAAACAGAAGGCTAAGGCTGAAGTTCAAAGATGATAGTCGAACAAGATTTGCAAGTCAGAGGCTTGAAATTGCACAAAGGGAAGATCAAACAGCCTCTTTCTTTTAACAAGCATTTCGTTTCTTTAGGGGACTGGACATTTTTCATCCAGAAAATAAATGCAGAAATTTCATGCAGAAATTAAATGCCATCATTGATACATATAACAAAATGTTATCCCTGACACACACATTGTCAACTGCCAGCTCATCAGCATATCTGGGAATCCATAGAGGTGGTCCCTAAAAAGCTGGATTCAGACCAGTTGTCAGCAGAAATCACAATTTCAACCTGTCTCTGAAGGGGAAACCCTGATTTTTATGGATAATTTTAGAAGTGGCTCCAAGCCTGTGTCTTATCACTTTAACAGCCCAGACCACAAACTTAGGCCCATGGAACAACTACCCTAGCCCCACCCTTCTTCCCCAGTCTTTTCAAAACTCAGGCAGGCTGGAGAATCATAGTTCTGTATCATGACAGCTTCACAGTTTCTGAATTTTGTTTTTGATCCATGTTGGATTACACCCAAAATTTTTAAGCATTTTAATGAAGCACAGTTGTATTAAAATGTCTATTCAGCTTTTGGAATTAAAATGTTAAGTATTTTGATTTGGATCCCTCTGTCACCTCTTGGAAGTGCTCAGATAGTCTGCCCTAGACTTGAAATGTTTTGGCTTCCACTAAGCATCACATTCTGACCAGAAAATATTTAGTTGAAAATGTTCCAACACCTCTACTTGAAATTCTTCTGCTATAGTGGTAGAGCCTGAAACACATCTCATTGTTAAATAATTTATATTTATTGCAACCTCCACATTACTTTGAAACAAGCAAGTAAATAGATGCTGAGTGTGGCTTCTGCCAATGCTGCTCATCCCACAGTGGATCACCATGTTGCTGTAGGCATGATACCCCTGCTGAACCATACTGGACCTATTTGACTATGTGCATGCATTGCTTGTTGGGTGTTGTACCTTTTGTGCACAGCAGCTTTGCCTGCCCACATCCTGAGAAATGTGATAGTTTTTTAGCTATTGGTCTTTCACACTGTGCCAGATAAAGCAGTCACATTCTTCCAGATCGTTTAAAAATTTTGCTTGATAAATATCAGCTGCTATACTGAAAAAATAGCTGAATTCCTCTAAGATCCTAAAATTTCAGCACTGATACCAGTGTTTAAGGAAGGGGATGTGTGTCGGGCGGTGGAAAAAGGGACAGAAAGACTTTCAAGAAAAAGGCACAACGTTGTAACATAGCTGTCTCACAAGTAAAGTAAAAGATCTGTCAGATGACTGAGGCCATCTTATATATGATTTAAAATGCCCTAGGTGTCTGTTTTGAAGCCCTTGCTGGTTTGTACAGTTGTATCATACAATTTGTTTCATAACAGTATTTAGCTTCAGCTTAAGACCAGTTTTAGGTTTTTGTCCATCTTTCTAATTTTGGCAGTCTGCGTGCCAGAGGCTGAGGCATCCCAAAATGACACAATGTTTAGTCAAACCCAAACAGATTTATGGCAATGCCCTTAATATATTTTTCAACCTTTCTTAAAGGCTTCCTGCATTCGATCTGCCTTGATGACCCCATGGTTGATGTCATTGCAGACTGGAAGGTGGTAGGGGGAGCTGGACTCCGGCGCACTTGAGATGACACTGGAAAGATGTAACATGTTGGTTGAATGTATATCATGTTCCTCTCTTGTGCCTGGTGTGCAGCTGTGATAAAAGCCTCCAGCTGCAGCCGGCTAGCAGATGTTTTAGTTCAGGTAGCTGAGTCCTGTGCAGTCGGTGGTGGAGGTGTAGGGATTCAGTGCTACACTGGTGTCAAAGCACCTCCAGTGGTGCAGGAAAGTAGAGGGAATGTTTAAGTAGTCTTCATCCAAGCTGGATGAGTGCTGTCAAGTAGTTTTCTCAATTCTTGCACCAATTTGTCTTGATTGCATTGATACTCTCTTGGCATCCACATCCTGTGATTATTCCAGTGAGCACATTTATGATGAGGAAGGTTTGTAGAAAGAATAGATTTCAGGAAAAGCTCACTGACAACAAATTTTGTGTTCAAAATTGGCAGTGTCTGCACTCAAAATTGCCTTTGAGGAGTTAAAGATTCAGTCAAGCAAGGGAGAATATAAACAGGGCAGGTGACCCAGGAGTCGCGTCCAAACTGCTCAAGCTTCTACAGTGCACATCTTGCTGGGAGCCTGTTGCATTTAAACAGTGTACTTGGAACTACCAATGGAAATCATAGGGAAGTAAGTTTCAATTTGGACTAATTTTAACTAGCATAATCTGTTTGTGAGTGGAAGTATTTGATGACATATATTTATAGATTTGTTTCTTTCATTTTGTGCCTTTAAAAAGGAATGAAAATTAGTTTGTAAAAAACCCTAAAGTATGATGGAATCATTTGCAGCTGTAAGTTCATTCAGCCTGTCCCTTTTTTGACAATGTTGCTCATCTCAGGGCTATGTAATTGTAATTTTTAAAATTTTATTATTTTTTTTTTTGTCAAGCCATTGCAGCCTTCTTCCTGTTTTCTTATGAATGTGGTTTAGGCATGACTTGTGATCCTTCAAACACAGGCAGTGGCATCATTTACAGCACCAGTTCCTTCAGTAGAACCCACAAGAAATAATTCCCTATCTCTCCCTTTAAGCCATGCAGGTGCATAATTCTAGGCAAATCATAGAATGGTAGGGCTTGGAAGGGACCTCTGGAGATCATCTAGTCCACCCCTCCCTGCTAGAACAGGATCCCTTAGAGCACATTGCACAGGAACACAACCAGGTGGGTTTTGAATGTCTCCAGAGATGGACACTCCACAACCTCCCTGGACAGCTTGTTCTGGTGCTCTGCTACCCCCAGAGTAAATAAGTATTTTCTTATATTTAGGTTAAACCTCCTGTTTGCCAGTCTGTGACCATTGCCCCTTGTTCTGTGACTGGACACCAGTGAGAAGAGTCTGGACCTATCCTCCTGACACCCGTCCTTAAGATGTTTATAAGCCATAATGAGATTCTCCCCTCAGTCTGCTTTTCTCTAGGCTAAACAGACCCAGCTTTCTCAGCTTTTCCTCATACAGCAGATGCTCCAGTCCCTTAATCATCTTAGTGGCCCTGTGCTGGACTCTCTGTGGTGATCTGCCCTGCTCTCCCTTGTCCTTCTTGAACTGGGGAGCCCAGAACTGTACAGAGTACTCCAAGTGAGACCTTACTAGGGCAGAGTAGAGGGGGAGGAGAACCTCACTTGACCTGGTAGCCATGCTATTCTTAAAGCACCCCAGGCTGGCATTTGCCCTCTTGGCTGTGAGCGCACATTGTTGGTCATCCCAACACCAGCTTTCTCACTGTGGAGCTTAACTTCCCCAGAGTGTATTTCAGTGATCTGGCTGATTTGTTTCCTTTTAAAGATGTGCTTTGTCCCAGGGAAGATGTAATCCACTGTAAATTTCCTTATTTTCAAGTGTGATAGATGAGCTACTGGTTAAAATGCATGTGAAGAGGAAGTGCTTTTGCCCTTTCTGTCCCAAGCTTACTGATTTTTATGTGTCTGTCTCCTCTGTAAAATGGAGCCAAAATGCACTCCAATGCCAAAATAGAGAGTTGTTGAATTTTACTAATAACACAGGTTTAATAATTTACAATATGTGAAGCACTTTAAGGTAACGGGGAAGAAAGAGGCCCCCAAATCCATAAAAGTGTGTTTCTGTGGTTTTTTTTCCATGCTAGCATTTTCCCTGTACATTATCAGAAAGGAATGGCGTGCTCTGTGAAGGGCATGACTCATTCTTACTTCTAATTTTGTGATCACTGATACTGACTAATGAGAGTCCATAAACTAGAAGAGATTAAGTCTAGTCAGAGTCAAACAGATCCTTTCCAAGGAACTTGATGTTGCCATAAGGACCCCAGCAAAAAATCCACACCACACAATGAAACCTAGCCCTGAGCGATGGTGGAGAAAGTGTTTAGGACAGGCTGGGTTGTGAGGGACAGCAGGGCCCATGCTGCAAGTAATGATGCTCTGCAGCCTTGTACAGTCCTGGGGTAACTTATTGTGGACAAAACAATAGAGACCCCTGTGTCCCAACTGTATTTTCAAGGAATTATTTTGCTTCTCCCATTTATTTGAGTGTTGTGTTCTTCAGGCTCCTTCCTAAATTGCTGTGGAGTGCTGATACACTCTAATAAGTGGTTGCCCACTTCCAGCCTAGAAGTGGCTTTGATCCTTGGATGAATGAAGCGACACTTGGACACATATTTTTAGCACAGTATTTTGGGATCTTTCTGGCTGCTAAGTGCTATAAGAGTGCTGTGCATCATTATGGAATAAGTTGTGTCACCTTGTAAGTTAATTTCTAATTACACAATTACTTTATGTGGCATTAATAAAAAGTAATGTGAGATTTTTCACCAAACTCTAATTTTAAGTAAATAATTTTTTTTTATACCAAGTGATTTATTAAATTAATTCTTTATTAGGCCTAATTTAGATTTGAAGCCATTTTTGCTAGTGCCTTGGCATAAAATTATTACATAATTAGTAATACAGTTGTCATAAGTAATGGTTTTACTTAGAACAAATTAAAAAGGATTAGATTATTTTAAGAGGGAATCAGTCTCAGAGGTAATAATAATAACGAATAACTTACTTCATTACACCTTTCCTATGCTTGATCATCCTTTGGAATCATGATTTTATAGAGGTCACCTCACCTGCTGTTCTTCCTGTACAGCAGCCACTTCTGGGGTGGAACATGTCACATATTATTTTACATTCCCTCAGCAACTAATGAAGTTTGTGGGGTGCAAGTGGTTTCAGCTTCAAGCTTCTGCCAGATGCTACCACCCCACAGCAGGGACAGCTGAATGGCTCATGGAGCAGCCCCTTCCCTAGCAGTTTTACAGCCAGCTTGGTAAAGTCAAACAACATCAATTTGTTTCATGCTAATCGAGTGAGCTGTAAAGTGCAGCAGCTGACCCAGGAGCTGTTTGGTTGTCCCATATGTGGGAGCTGCAATCTCTGGGAGAGAGGTTTGATGGAGAGCTGCAGGCCATAATGCCCTCAGCCATCCCAGCACAATTTGCTGAGCGAGTGCACTCTCTAACAGAGCAGGCATTTAGTGTGGGAAGAGGAGGAGAGCTTAGCTGCTTCGTCAGCAGAGGGAATGGAAGGAGGTAGAACATACAGACACTTGTTGGAATTTGTTTGGGATTCTGATGTTAACACCTACACTTAAGTATATGGGAGGGACAGAGGGAGAGGTGTGTAACCATCTGAGAAGTTGACGCCTCTGATTTTACCTCAGCCACAATGTGGGCTCTAGACATATGCACTAGAAGACATTTTGTCTCAGTGTTCTTTTGCTCAGCAGGCCTCTGAGGTACCCCAGACGTCTGTTTTGCTCTGTTACTAAATTTGGTAGTTTCACATCCTGCAATGCATGTGTAGTGCTCAGAGCTGCTGTCATTAAGTATTGATACCATTAGGCTAGGGAGGATTTCTATGAGAGCAATGTAGTACTGTAGCTGTGTCTTGTTTCTCCTCAAAGGGGCTGAAAATCTTCACAGGTTCTTCCAGGTCTGAACCCTGGATTGGTATTTGTAGTGAGGCTTGCTGAGGTCAGGTCTTTTACTGCTTTGGTTTTAGATGTTTAAAGCTTCTCGCCTGTGGAACTCACATGCCTGAATATAAAATTCATAATCTGAACAGGGAGAGAAAAAACTCCAAGCAGAGTGATCCCTGGAAGGTCCTTGCTGCAGGAAACAGGCAGGCATGGTGAGGGAAGTCTGAAGTCTGTGATTGAGCGGGTAGGGAGAGCGGGGGAGATCACCAGTAGTTGCAGCTGCCTACACCTTTCCTTTTATGCCGATTGTAAATAAATTGCTTTATCATTACCTGCACCCTTTGTCTCCAGGCTTCTGAGGTGTTGAAAGCTCCAGTTAAATGGCTTGCCCAAAGAAAACACTGTCACATTTGCATAATATTTTCATAGACACTGAGCTCAACCTGAGCCTGAAGGTAGACAGGGATGTTCCCTGCATATTTTATATTTCCATCCTCAATTCCCACCAAAGCTAACTCTAAATTGTGGCATAGACATGTGTATAATAAAGAGAGAGATGGCTGAGAGGTCTGAATTTGTCTGGGGTATTTCCAGACACTCTTATTTTAAGAAGCTACTTCACCCCATGGAAAACTCTGAAATAGTGTTATTTAGAAAGAAATCGGCTTCCATTTCACCTCTTTTCTCAGTATTCCTCTTCCCCCATTCTTCATTACTAGGGACATCTGCATGAAAACAGAGTCTTTTTTTTTATATCTTGGGAGTTCATCTGCCTCTGCTGATTATCCCCTCCCTCCCCTCTCCTTCTGAAGTCATTATCTTCTGATTGCATTACATTTGCAGCCATCCCACCACGGTCTCTCTTCTCATCAAGATTCTCAAGCTAAGCAGAGGAAAGGATAGGTCAGCTTGCTGAGAGAAAAACTCAAGGAAATACTGGCCCTGGCAAAAGGAATGCTGGTGTCCAGTCTGTGTCACTGCCTCTCCCAGCCACCATCATGCTCAGCCACAGGTATTCTTGTAAAGGCATAGTGACCCCAGTCAAGTTTCTCACACAGATAGTGTCAGAACAAGAGTTGGAGGAAGTATTTTTTACAAGATGTGTGTATGCTGCAAAATGCAATGTCATTCATGTTGCCTACCCTGCAGATGTTTTCAAGCTGGAATTGAATTAAAGAAACTTTCATGACAAGAGTGGGGGGAGCAACTGGAGATGCAAAATCCTGCTCATTTCCATGAAACTAGAATTTGAAGCCTTAATTACAACAGAGTAACACTCAGCCTTGCTCTGGACAACTAATATTTGTTTAACTGAAGTGGAACAGCTTCCTTAGGAGAGATTGGGGGAGATGCTTCTCAGAATAAATGTGACCAAAGTTTGTATCCTCACTTTAAGTGAAATAGTGGATTTTGTCTTGGGTCTACTGTGCCCTGTTACAGGAATGTAGTTTTGCCAGTTGATCTTCCTGTGTGCTAGAAAAAAAACCCACCTTTTATCTGTTGAAGCATCTTAACAGATATGAGAAATGGTGGAACTATCTTGATGAGTATCATATGACAGGAAAGGGCACAGAATTATTATGGCTTAGCTAAGGTCACAAAATAAGTCAATACAAGAGTTGGCTGCAAATCCTGATTTGGGCTTGATTTTTAGGATACTCATGTCAAACAGTCTGCATCCACAATTATCCTATCTTTTATTTTGCTGAACCCCTTTAGAAGTTTAAAACCAAATTCCTACGTCTGCAGTGTTTTTCATATTCGTATTTCCCTGCCCTTTCTTCCTTCAGCCAGAAAAGCAGGCTCCAAAATATGATGTTAAAATTGTATCTTAAAGGTAGAACTTCAGAGTTCTTAATCAGACTTTGTATAGTAGACTTGGGAAACAGGTCTCCTAATAATTTTTTTCCACTGGACCCATCAGAAGAATATTGATTCCTTGTCTGCTCCTAACTACATGCCAGTGGTGTCACAAAGACATTATGCTTGTTTCCATTGTTTTACTCTGTCTTCTTCTTTGAAAACATTAAAAGCAATGGGAATAGGTCCCTCTTATTTCTTGTAGCAAAACCCATACCTGTCCAAGACAGCAGCAAGGCCATAATGGTAATGCAAAGCGAGAGGCAGAGAAATTTGTAAACAATTTTGTACAGGGTTAGAATGACAACCTTTTCTTCCTAGACAGATGCCTAAGCTGTTCTGGTTTTCCCCAGGAGGCATTGCAAAGGTAATTCTAACTAACAGCTCCAATACGTGTGTACACTGTGTATCTCTGGATAGGGGATGCCAGCAAATATTGAATTTACTTCTAGAATTAAGTGACCATGCAACAGCACATTATTGAATTTAATGCTCCTTCTGTATTGCGAAGAGTATCAGTGATAGAAATCAGTGTAAATGTAGGATGATCTCATTTCCCAGTATCGCATTACAGCTGGTAGCTCTGCAGTGTTATTGCAAAGGTTTGGATTTTGTCCCCTATGGGGATTTTCTTGATTTAGGTCTAAATAGGATGATTTCTGTATGCAAAAGAGACTGCTTAACTTGAAACCAACTATTTATGCAGAATGAATATCCCTATGGATACTTCCCAGGGTTGATCCATACTTACAGATGATAAGGGAGTTGGCTAGGTTACTCCTATTGTATATCCTTTAGGGAGACGAGGCAGAAAATACGTCTGAGGCCAGCAGCAGCACAGCATCTGGTGATCCCAGCACGTATCCTGATTCATGTGCTATATACTGTCTTTTTTTTCTTGTCTTTAAAAAAAAAAAAAAAGAGCAACAGAGAAATTCACATTGTTGAAGTTAATTGCTGGATTAAGTTGCTATTTGTCAGTGTAATTTGTATTATAACTTACAGCCGAGTAACTCTCAGATTTTATCAATGTGTTTCAAATTGTTTAATAACAATATTAAAAAAAAACAACAAACAAGCAATGCCACCTGTTTTCACCCCACCCCTTTTAAAATTTGCCTGTTCTGAAGGCTTCCATCAGTGTAATAGCCAGCTCTGCGAAAATTCCTACTAAATAAATTATCACCAGGAGTCTCAAAATCCATTACCATAAAGCCATTTTCTCCTCCCCAATCAATGGCCTGCTGTGTTCCTGCTAATAGGACTGTACACACATGTTGCACAGAAAGGAATTAATTTACAGGTTCCTCAGACTTTTTTGTTTGGTTTTACTGGTGGAGAGTGGGCAGGAGAGGAATACTGTGGGAGGAATCAGAAACTATTTCACTGAACTCAATGTTTATTGCAGAGAATGTATCCTTCAGTCTGTAGAAAGGGACACACATTTGACTTGCACATTGGAAGAAAATTTTCTGTGCTGATTCATAGCAAAAATGGGAGAAAGGCAGAAAACAGGAGGGACACTCTAGGGAATGTCACTGCTGCCTTTATTTGGGGCATCCTTTGTGGGCAGAAAAATGTCTGAATATTCTGCTACTGGTTTACAAATGTACCGTAATTGTTTCCAGTCATATCCTTCCCTAGTTCAGTCTTTCTTTCATTCTATATTTCTGTCATCATATATTCAGGCTGATTCCGTGCTTTTGCAGTCCTGGCCATCCCCCACCCAGTCTGCTAGTACACTGAAATAATTTTATTCTTTCTCATTTTGTACAAAGTGTATCTTTATTTAAAAAAAAAAAGAAAAAAAAAAAAGAAAGAATAATCATTGGTATTTCTTTTCTTTTTCTTTTCAGGTAAGTGGCCATTCCTGTTTTTGTAAGACTGGTGAACAATCGGCAAGCCTCAGTTCTCAAAGGTACTCTTTGTGGTGTGGTTTCTTTCCAAGCACCTTGAAGTATTTTCCTCATCTGAGTTTGTATAGCTCCTCAGCAGGAGGTTCGAGATAGATTACCTGGGATTTAACCTTAACCAAACAATAATTTCCCTTCTTTGATTTCTAGGGTTTAGTCTAGCCTTACTGAGGTGCCCAGAAATAAGGAGCCAAAGGTGCAGTGGCAGAAGAGATTGTTCAAGGATCTTCAACCACTAGGAGTAAAAACATGAAAGACTGTTAGCACAGTGGGGGGCAGGCTGTGCAGAGCTCTTCCAAACACTGGGACAGCTTATACAGGTGCACTGCCTCTTTCATAGTCTGATTCCTTTTGCATTATTCTCAAAGGGTGCCTGTTTGAGGAATGCTGTGGAGACATATGTGTGCACCAGAGCCAGTGTTCAAAATAGTTTGTACACATTTCTAAATCTGACAGGGCTGATTGCTACCAGCAAATATCTGACTGTATTGTTTGCTGCTGCTGCTTCTGGAGAGGAGGCATTGCTCAATACTGCCAACCAGGACCATGTGAAAACAATTGGTTAGGCCTCCAGAAACATATAATTGACTTTAATAGTTGTGAAGTTTTTAAGTCATCTACTTCTACTTGGTTTGTGTTTGGTTGTTTTTGTGTGTTTTGGTGTTTGGTTTTGTTTTGTTTTTTTTTTCAATTGGGAATCTGAACAATTTTCTTTATTTTTTTTCTCCTATAGCATGAAGGTGTTCATTTAAAAAAGAACATAATGACACTACATGTATTCTGAGGATTGCAGAGATGCATCGTCAGGGACAAAATCTTGATGACATAAGCAGAGTCAATCATTGGGGAGAGTATTGACACACCATGAGACTGATGTTACTTCAAATGAAGGGTTTTAAGTGCATTTCCATGGGAAGGAAAAAACTAATGTTAAATTACTCATATGCAGAGAACCCCAGTTCCCTTACATGTAGACAATTTTAAAGGTCTCTGATTTGTTGCTTCATAGTCTTTGGTGCTGAATGGGCAATTAATTCCTGCTGTGACCAAACCATTGTCTCAAATGAGTTAGTTGGACACAGCCCTGAGTATTACCAAGAAATGAAAGTCTGGAACACATTAAATATCAATATTAATTAATGAGTCTTGTACGCATACAGGAAATTGCCTTAAACCTTCAACCTTCTGAAAATATCTTCAAGTGGGATTACTGACATAAAGGATTTGATCTAATTATCAGTGCTAATTTCCTTTATGATGGTGGTAGTAACACTGCTGTTAAAAAGGCACAGTCAAGATTAGTCACCTACAGTATTAGTGTTAATCCTTTATCAGTATTACTAATATTTTAAAACTACATCCTTTAGAAATCATTACCAGTCCTGCTTCACAGTCTGTTCGGCAATTAGATGGCTCAATTTTCTTGTTCTGTTGTGCTGGGGTTTGGATTTTATTTCTTGAAGCTTTCTTCTCCTGAAATTGTCATTATTGGTTACACTTCTGCAGCTTTTGTGTGATTTGAAATGGTAGCTGTAGCTCTTAAGAGTAGGAGGCAGGTAGATAGATTGAAATGATTTAGCAAGATTATGTGTTCTTCCCTCTGGCTTAGCCATTAGAGGTAAGCAAACTCTGTGAAATAAACAAAATCCAAGAAAATGGTGATGAGGGGACAGGAGAATAATGTCCAAAAACCAGCATCTGGAAGGTACAGCACCTTCATCTCCCTTATGTGATTATTTTTTTTTTTAGGTGTGCAGAAAGTAAGCAATTGTGAGGAGGCCCACATCTCACAAGAAAACAAGCTCAAAACCTGGCAATTTTTTTGCTGGGACAGAGCAGAAAGGCCTTGTGGAGACAATGGGAGGAGTATAGTTCCCCTACCACTTCATGGTGATGGGAAGGAGATACCTGCTCCATTAGCTTCCTGGGAAGCAGGGACTCTCAGCCCCATCAGTCATTGTGCCTTAACAGGCTGAATTATATCAGGGGAAAAAAACCAAAACAGCCCACAAGGGCTTGGATGCCTTGTAAGCCCCAGTATCTGCCAAAAGAGTATGTAGTCTAGAGAAGGCTCCTGTAAGAGCCCACCAGCTCAGTTCCCTCTGGGAACAGAGAAAACTCAGCTGACAACCTGCTGCCTCCAGTGCTGATGCAGAGTCAGCTGCCTGTCTGTGCAGTTCATTATCTGGTACTTGGATCTTAGTGAATAAAGTTGCTGCTGAAGAAATCCCACAGCCACCAATGTCATATCAGACAGAACAACCTGCTATCAGCTCTTAAATGTCCAACTCATCAACACAGATTGGTTCCTCTGAACAGCAATCCCATGCAGGGATCAGTTTTCCCTTGACACTCCTTTTGTTTTTGTTTTTTCCTCTGTCCTGATTTTCTTTCTTATGTACTTTGAATGGTCAAGTGATCTCTTCTTACATAGATCTTTTAGTATTTTAATAGGCATTCAGACCTCATCTGGAAATGAATGTCTTTATTGGTGCTTTGATTTATTTCTAATGATGTTTTATTGACAACTGTTTCTGGGTAATGATCCAAACCTCTGCAGTGCTTTTATATAAACATGTGGTGCTTTGGTAGGGAATAGGAGCTTAGAAGAGGGACTGTATAGCTGGCAGGCTTTGATTCAGCAGTCGTGCCAACAGGTACAGGACCTATCCTTGGCTCCTGAGCAGAAAGCAATTTTAAAAAGTACCACTTTTTAGAGATCTCTCTCACTGCTGTGCATCAAAACAATTGAGCAATAAAGGGCAACGCACAAGATGAATGCAAGAAAATCTGGCAAATTCTTGTGTGACTATGACACCCGCTTGCAGTTCTGCAAATTAGCAGAGATTATAATAACAATAATAATAAAAAAGAGTAAAGACAGTGAATCGCAAAATGCCCTTAATTCACTTATTTTGAAAATTTTTAATTGTACCTTTCAAATGCTCAGGAGCAGATTTCAGAAGAGTAATAAAGCTTTGGTAATATGGCATCTCTCCCCTGTAAACATCAAACTTTCCTGAGCAACAGCAACATTATTGTAGGCCGGGATCTTTATGTAGAATGTATTAATGAGTCTTTTACATATCAAAAGGAGGGAAGGAGGAACACTGGAAGAAAATTCTAGTGATGCAGTTAATAGGTACAGCAGAACAAAGCGCTTCATTTGGAATGAAATGTGAGATGATGTGTAAGATGATGGAGGATGCATGCACATGCAGTTATCCTCTGTGATTTGAAGAAAGAAGTAATGAATGTAATGGGAGCAATCATGAATGTTCATGGTTGTATGCATATGTGTATGTATGCTTAGAACTGGCAAACTCATGTACATGTGTGTACACAAGCACATAGTCTGTATCTTAGTCATCCTATGGCAAGAAACCTCAGAAGGATGAGGAAGAAGGCCTGTGCAGTTTACTCCCTCTCTGATAGATCCAGAAAGCTGGGCATGACTAGTTCTCAAGTCATTTGTCAAAGATCAACCAAGCAGGTGAATAGTACTCTGGCCTTTTGAATTCTTGCCCAACACAATATCCACTGAGAAATAATGCCAGCTGTTCTAGGATCTCTGCATACCAGCAAGTGAGAGAAGGGTACTCCTAGCTAGCATGAGAAAAGCATAAAGGGTTTGTCTGGGATTCTCACATAAAAAATCTCACACACTCTCTCCCCCCACAGCCTCCCAGACCCCAGAGGCCCCAGAGTGAAATAAATAAATGTGTAAAAAAACCTCTAGTAATTTACCTATATTTTGAAAACTTCATGGGGAAAAGGATGAGAGAGCTATTACTTTTTATTTATTTAGTCTTTTAAATTAAAGCACAGTTCTTCAGGAGACGTATGGTGCCTTCTTTAAAAATCTGACACATTCTTCTGATGTTTTTGACTCATCAATGACTGTCTTCTCAAGTTTTCTTTTCACCTTCTCAAAATCAGTCCCATACTGCTGGAACATACCAGGTTCTTTCAGAGAAACTCCATTTGAAGTTTCTAAGCCAAGCCACTTTTGTGATAGGGTGTTGCTAAGAATCACTGAAAGCATTTTCCACTTGTTATACATCATCTATATTTGGCCAAGTACCATATTTAAAAAATGCCTTGTCTAAATCTCCCTGCAAAAATCTCTCCATGGATTAGGCAAACAGTTCTTTCTAGCTGCAGGCAGTATAAGCTTCTGAACTGGAAACCACCTTGTCTGAGAAGAGAAGTATAAAGGAGCAGCCAGACTCTCCTTTAGTGCAAACATGGCTGAAAGTACCATTTTTTCAAGAGAATGGTAGGTCCTGTTCCTCACTGTCTAACTAGTACCAGTCATAGTCTTGTTCTGGGAGGGGCTGAAAATATCTTGCTCATGGAAGGCTTTCTCATTAGGGTCAGAGGTGCCATGGCATTTATCTGAGAAGTAAATGGGGAGGGGGACATTGTGCACCAGTTACATCTGCAGCAACCTCAGAGCTAAACAGTCAGACTTAAACTCTGGCTCCCTGCAGAGATTATGTCATATGCTGTCTGCTATCTGTGGGCAGAGGTGCAGTCAGAAGGGTTGGTTGTTTGTCTGTCTGTCTGCTTGGGTTGCTGTTTTCCTCTGCTTGAAAACATCTCCCATTCCTGACCTACCTAGCTTGCCAGTCCCTCAGCAAACCTCTGGATAGCAGGTACTTAGCTGAGCGACACAGGGAGCATGGGAACCTGCCATGGATGGTCTGTAAATCAGTTTGTGCCGTGCAGCAAGGCTCTAGCTTAATGATGAGTCAGAAGAAAAATGTTATTAATATTTAATGTGCAAGCTGAATGTCTGGCGTGCTGTTATTAGTTACACATCATGAGGGGTGCAGTATCGGCTACCAGTCAATGCAGGTTGCTTCCTCCAATGTTCTCATTCTGCAGACTTAATTCATACTGTATTTTTCCATTCCCTGAGACAAATATCTGCTCTATTTAAAGGAGCTTTGTCAAAATCTTCTAGCTAAATCTTTAAATTGGTGTGCCTAGCTTTCAAGACCCCTTTCTGTGAGACACTTGATTACTTTTGAGTGCAATTCTTCAAGCAGTGGGGCACTACCATCTTTTAACGGGCTTCTGTGCTGCACCTCACACATGAGACTTCATGGGGGAAAGCACTTCAGGGTTGAGCCATAAGAAGTAAGGAGAAGAGATCTGAGCTCTTTGCTTGCCTGGATCTGTTCTTCATGAACAACCTATTGCTTGCCTGTGTTTTGGTTGCAGCTTTCAGGCTGTGACTGGATCACTTAACCAGCAACAGAGTGGTGCTGGTGGAGACTGATGGGTAATCCAGATTCCCAGCTGCAGGAGGAAGCAACTCGCTGGCAGATACTATGCTTCTTCTGGTTCATGCTGGAAATTAGCTGCATCCATAGCCCCATCCTGTGTTGTACTTATGGAGACCCAGGGAAGACGAAATTGTTTCCCATTTGTGATGTCCTCCTCAAGCCCTTACATCCACTGACTTCCTGAAATGGAGGAGACATGGTGTTGCTGATAGCAATTCCAAATGCCATTCACTGGGTGAAGTATGGCTGCGCCCTTGACTTAGAGTCTTCTTGTCCTGTGGCAGCCCATGATGCAACTCTCCAGTAGCATAAGGTTGTATCCATGAGTAGTCCTCAAGGCTGAGAACAGCCTAGGCCAATATTTTGTCTGCAACCAGCTAACTTCTGTAGTCTGTTCTCCTTGTATTCCCACAGCATACATGGTCATTGGACGGGGGACAGTAGGGAATGCGTTCCTGCCTGTTTGCTTTCAGATCTCTTTATGGCCTTGTCGCCCATGAATTTGTCCTGTTGTTTAACCTGATTATACAATCTGTCCCTGCAGCCTCGTATGGCAACAGATTCACTATATGCTATGGCGGGGGGGGGGAGGAAAGGAAAACAAAGGAAAGAAAAAGAATGAAAAACAATACTGCTGGGAGCATTTGCAGCCTCAGTGGTGGATTGGCTTCTTGTGAAGGGAGAAATGCTGAGACTTAGAAGGGTCCTTCTGATTTCACACTGGTAAATGCAAGGGCCTGTCCTTCGCTTTCAGCAACGTTACCCCTCATTCCCAGCAGCACAGCTTAGATTAGATTCAGAGCTTATGAGCTCCTGTGTCATTCATTCCTCTTGCACTAAACTGACCAACTCTTGAAGTCCTACTTGCTTGGAACCCACACCGATAACAAGATGAAATGAAGCAAAACAATTGTATTTATAAAGCCTGTCTCTTCTTATGGCATTTAGAAGGGAGTATGTACAGTTGTACAGTTCTCTTTTGTTCTATTCGTTTTACAAGATATACCCAGTTCCTGTTCATCTTGGAAAAAATGACAAGAAAGGCAACAAACCTGTACACAGGTAATAACACTTTTGGAGTGGCTGCTGAAAAAAATAATGTATGGCTCTCAGCAGAAACAGTTGCTGCTCTGAGTATTAACCCATTTCCCTCCAACCACCTGTATTTTCTCAACCTCAGCTGTTCCTGTTTCTATGGTAGAGTGTGTCTTCAAGGGACTTCACTGAGGCAATCTCTTATCCATCAAATTGGGGTCAGACTTGCTGTAGGACTCCTCACTAAGCCAAGGTGCTCATCTGCACTTCACATGGCAAAATAGAAGTTGTCTTTGAAGTGAAGACTATGAGAGTGAGTTGTTTGACCTGAACAGGCTTATTTTAAGAGTATTCAGTCTCTGCTTAACCAGCCTATTCTGACCACATATTTTATTACTGACAGATTAGAAGTTCAACTCCACAGTGTCATAATTTTGTTATTTCTAAATTTTAGCAAGCATGCTGAGAGTGAATCAAAGATTATAGATGTCTATACACAAACATTTTTTCCTGTAAAAAAAAAATAAACAAAAGCAATTTTAGTGCAGTAGACCAAAACCAACCCAATAAAATTATAGTGTGAGATAGCAGGGAGGGGATAGATGGGCACAGATCATGTTTTGATTTAATTTATTAATATTATCATAAATATTCTTACAAATCACCTGGTTTTGTAAAGTTCCAGTGGCATAATCCTTCAGACTGCAACCTAGTGCCTACTGATGTCAGTGGTAACTGTCAGTAGATTAACTATTCAAAACTGCAAAAATGCAGCAGCTCTTCTCTCAGTTGAATGAAAGTGAAAGGTTCTTTTGAATTGGAATTAAGGTCATGGTAGTTAAAGGTCCTGGACAATTTTACCCACTTCAGAGCATGTGTCCTGAGAAAGAGGCAAAATTCCACTTAGGAATAATTGCATTTATCCCTCCTATTATTCTATTATTCTTTTTCATTCTATACCCGCTTTGGAGGTCCCTCTCCTTCCTGCCCTGCAAAGTAGCTGCATTTCAGTAGGTGAAGTGTGGGGAGTTTGCAAAACATCCAGTGATTTCTTGAGAAGAGGTGAAAATACTGGCTCTAATATTGGTGCTAGTAAGTTGTGTGCATATTTTCTTAAAATTGCAATCAGAGTATAAAGATTTTGCTGTGAATTGTAAAATTAGCCAAAGCTGCCTGGCATGTCGCTGCTGCACTTTTTCTCTTCCACATGACATATTCTTAACTAAGTCAATCATTTACATGGGCTTTAAATTTAATTTAAATGTAATGAATTTAAATTGGGCTTTGCTATATTTCAAGGTTACTTTTCTGTCAGTTAACATTCAGCATGAGAGATTCGACTTCTGGAATTTGGATTCAAGTGCTCTCCCTCACTCTCAAACCACCTCCTCCTTTCCAGCCCCCCTTTGTCTTTACCACCTTTCCAAAGCAAATCCAGCCGCACTGCCTTTAACTGGTTTGTGGCCTAAAGAGGGTACATGGGCAGGAAAAAGGGGTAATACAGCCCCAAACTGCACGTGTTAGGAGTGTGAGTTTTAGTGATTGGAACCAGCAACAGAAAAGCATTACAAGAAGATCAAACAGATACATTTGCAGGAGGAACCGTGCGATTCTCCCTGCACATTAGCGCCTATCTCGGTAATCATCCTCTTCCTCGATCAGAAGCCCTCTTAATCCTCCACCCCGTCGCCCTCCTCCATCAAATCTCCAATACTTCTGAAACAAATCAAATCAAGAATTAACCTTTCAACCATGAAACATTCCTTTGCTGTCGTACGTGTGTCCCCTGTTAATCACTCTGCTGCAAAAACATGAAGCAAAGAGTTACACCATTAGTGGCACTGGACTTCTACGTTGTCTGCATTTGCCCTTGCATGGCTTGTAAACATCCCTGAGCCCATTTCAACATCAGTCTCAGGATGCTTTTTCCCAGGCATAGGGTTGGGGAGATACTGGTCTGTGATGGACACAACCTGAATGAGGTTTTGCAAAGCTTTGGGTTGTCTTCCCACATGTGACAGGCAGCCACTGTCTGTTGACAGGTAATCGTGCATCTTTGTGGGTTGGTGATGTGATGATGCTGGTACACCTAGGGGATCTTGTCTTTATTGTATTTAGATAAAAGTAATGCTCAAAAGGGTCAAGGTGAGCAATGCATGGAGAGAAATTCTAGGCAAAGTAAGGACTAAGTCAGGGGTCTTGAATTTTAAATTATTCAAGAAGAGAGAAAGAGAGGTGGGGTTTTCATACCTTATGCACTCACAGAGCATGATCCCAACACAGTTCTTACAGAAATAAACATGTAAACATTGTGCCTTGGTGTTCTGCTTACATCTGTAAAGTCTCAATGTTTTCTTGGTAATTTCTGCCACATCCCGTATTCCAAACCAAACTCATTCCCACAGCTTTCTATGCTCCTGAAGGTGCCATTTAGCTTTATCAATACCTGGCAGGGATATAAATGGTCAGGGGATATTCACATGTTAGAGCCACTGATTGAATTGTGGCTGCTCTGAGTTGTACCTTTGTTCATTAACGTGATATTGAACCAGATGAAAGATCTGTTAAATTCAGTAGCTTGAGTCCAGTAAGAGCCAGAATATTTTTCTAATACTAAACAAGGGAAAAAAGCCCAAGGGACCATGATGTGTTCAAACCAGGGTCTCCTACCCACTGGCAATGTAAGCTGTCAAGTCCTGCATGCAATGCTGGGGAAAGATGTCCCCATTGCACTTCATAGGGCCATCTCTGTGTTTTCATTTCACTCTGGTTCCTTTTCTGCCATATCAATTTCATGTTCTGTTACATTTTCTTTCTCCTAATTGGAGTTGCCATTAAATGATACCGTTCTGTTTTCTTTCGTCTGAATGTCATCTTCACTCTGAAATAAGGTCAGTGGACCTGTAAATATAGCAGTGTGCTAATTCTCCTTTCATCTTCAAATAAGAATTGGGGTGCTACTACCACAAGGCTTAGTATGAGCTCTGTTATACTGGCTGCAGGCTCACCATGGGTTAACAGGTTTTGCAGGTTGCAAAGCACAGAAGAAATATAGCGGTTCAATAGTAATGAAGTAACAATGTACTAACATAGCAGAAAACGGAGTGAAAATTATAGCATAGCTGATTCATCACTGTGTTATTCTACTTAAACCAGTAGTGAATCAGAGCCAGCAACTTGGGAGAGGTTGATAGAGTCTTTATGAGTTTAGAGCCATTTACCAGTAAACACTCAAATTCATTTTGTTTCATTACGGCCATGATAACCTTACATGTTTGGGGATAGTGACTGTTTTTTTAGTTTTGCTTTGGGTCTGTGTAATTTTTTGTGTGTGTGTGTCTTGAAGGACGAATCTGTGGCTGAGGTTTCTACGTGCTCCTGCCATAAAAAACTGCTTTGGGGAAACGTTAGTAATAAGAGCATAACTGTAAACCTGTAGCAGGTTGTAGTGTCATGGGTCATGTATGGTAAAATTTAAAAGCAGTTTATCACTTCTATGCACTTGTAAATGCAGCAAGCCTTTCTACTCAGTGTTATTCTTGCCTTATAATTAGTCATAGAGTTTTCTTGATCTAGTATTTCTGAGAGTTAGGTAAATAATTTATAGGGTACTCTTCACAAATGGATACAATGTGAATTCAGAGCTAATCCGCTCCTCTGGAGGTACATAAAATTATCAAGCTTATACAAGAGCAAGCTAATTAGGAAGCAATCATCATCAACAACAGCTGTTCTTAGCTGCTCACTGAAAGGAGGAGGCTTCCCTTGCACCATCCACTCATCCATTTCCTCTCCCCAGCTTTCCATGAGACAAGCATCCCAGAGCTACTCTTGTGCACCTATTGTTGCCAGTCACATGCAGCTCAGTGTTCCTGTTATTCAAAGAGGGAATTCACTTCTGCAGCAAGTTATTCCTATTTTGCTAAGGATGGATACATATCTGGGGAGTGGTAGAAGGGGAAGCATGGGAGAAGTGTCCAAAGTGTGTTTTGCCCTGTGGCCCCACTGCAGTATGAGGGCAGCCTCCTATTAACTGCAGTGTTTTTTATGTTTCTATCAACTGTAGTATTTCAGCTGGGATGAAAACTGTGGTAAATGCGCGGCAGAAAAAATGAATTATTTCTATAGCAGTGTTGTTAAAAAGTAATGGCTGAAAATGTTGCAGTCAATCCCCTCACTGACCTCACTTTTGTTCCATTTAACCCCATTATAAGCACTGTTTGGCTTGTTGAGTGGGAGGCAGCATCCCTTAACTTGTGCCTCCAAAGTTGGTAGTAACTCTGAGACATGGAGCATGCATGAACTCGGTAAATATCCTTTTTTTTTTTTTTTGTACTCCCATCACATCAGGTAATGGAAAGCCAAGCCAGATGTTCATTGTTGAAACCAGTATTACCTGCTTATTCAGTGTTCCTGTCTTGGTGCCCATTTAAGTGCTTTCTGCTGGCAGAGACTTTGTCTTGTGCAAATGAGATGGAGTAGTAGGAATCAGCTGTGGAATGTCTAGGGGGAGAGAGAGAGAGAGAATGAGAGAATGAACAAAGGAGTTTTCAAGATCATTGAACTACAGCTTCCTCATAGTCCTCCAGTAAATGGAAGAGCCTTGCCTAAGAGCCGTGAAACTCCGTATGGTGAGGCGATGACATGGTGGCAACAAGATTGGAGGCACATGCTGACGGACGTGCTGACAGCTTTTATCCTCAGAAGTGAATGATTAAAAGGTTTTTAGGACAGGGATTCAGCAAATGTTACATTGCTTTTCCATTTTTTTCTACTTTATTTGAAAGTCTCATCAGAGCAGGCTTCAGCCACCAAAGCTCTGACTCCAGAGAAGGCCAGAATCTGCCACAGAAAATTGAGAGCTGCCTGTGGCCATCTGTGTTTCTTATTGCTCTTCTCTCAGTGACACAAAACACAGGAAAGCTGAGGGCAAGGGACAAGCTGACTGTCAGTGGAAATGTTTTGAGAGACCTTGTGAAAGGTAACCTGCTCCTTAGAAGACAGTGTTATGTCCATCACCTCCATGTTTGATCTTTCCCAGCAATACATGGCTGGCTAGCAGAGGGCTGCTGCTGAAGTGGACAGTGTTGCCAGTGAAGGTCGCAGGCTTCTGTCAACAGAGAAGTTGGTCAATAAACAGCAATGGAGGCAAAACACAGACCAGGATTCCTGGTCTCCTGCTGCCATCCACATGCACAGCAGGAGGCAGAAGCTTCTGAACAGTGGGGCAGTCCCAGCTTCAAGCTTCCCTCTGTAGCACCTGGTGGAAGTAACACCTATGGAGGAGACAGGTTTTCATATCTCATATGGTGGCCTGCTGGTACCATATGCCACCACAGGACTGAGGAGGGGAGATTCAGCTCTCCCACAGACCCATGAGATGCAGAAGAGGAAACTGGGTTTGGGGAGAGGAAATATGGGTGTCAGAAGAAGAATTCAGAGTTGGCAAAGCCTGTGACAGCTTTATAGATGAAACCACTGCCAGATGTTAATTGTTTTCTGTGTGGTTTTCAATTGATCTGTAATTTGACTGTAGATTCCAGGCTTTTATAATAAATTGTGTACAAAACTAGCCACTTAAGGAGATAATAAAGACAAAGGCAGATAAAGCAATAAATTTGGACTTATCCAAGAGCAAGAGATGAGTTAGGGCCTCTTTGGCAGTGCTTTTTTCTTTCTCCTTCCTTTTTTTCTTTTTTCTTTTTTTTTTTTTTTTTTTTTTTTTCTGTAGAGTAGCATGAGAAAACCAGAGCTTTTGTGCTCTGCAAACAAAAGGATGGAAGCGGAAGGTCAAATCCCAGCTGTACTGCAGGCACATTTCTTTTGGTCGGTGATACCTCAGCATCCGTTTAACCTGGCAAATTAAAACTCCCATTTGCTCTGATGGTGCAGGAACCTTTTCACTGATCTGACTTTCTCCTCTGTCTTTGTTCATTTATGTACATCCACACTCATTGGTGTGTCTGTCCCTCTGCTTTTTTTGCTTCTCCCTGCAACAGCTGTTGCCTTCACTTGACATGGTAGAAACCTGCTGGATAGTAATAACTTGCAGACTTTAGCTTCAGTGTGATCTCTTGCAGTTAATTTCAGGGGGTTTAAGTCTGTCTGTATACAGATACTTCTCTCTCCCTCTGGGGCAGCTCCTGGAAAATTATCATAAAGGTTTTGGTAATAAAAATACAGACGGTTGGGTCACTTCAGGTCTTCTGCTCTTTCTGTCCCTCTGCATATGGGGCACAGAGGTTTGGTCCCAAAAAATAATAAAGACTGAGTGTGTGATTATGATTTACAGCATGCAGTGCTGATAGATGGGGTATATAGCACATGTTGGCCTCAGCAGAATGAGTGAGTTTCCCCTTGAAAATAATGGGGTTTTTTTCTCATCAAAGTGTTCTGAGAAAACCAATGGCTTCTGTTTATGTTCTTGCAGGAAAACTGTATAATGTGGTGCTGCAAGTAGTATCAAGGGTGTGTAGGGCCATGTGACATAATAAGTAGTGTAAAACTGACCTAAGAGGATACGGAGGAGGAGTTGCAATGGGTCGGGCACTGTGAGCTGAGCTCTACTCCTGGACTCGCCACTGGTGTGACAGCCTGAGCATCAAGTAGTGGGAAATGGTATTGTTCTGATGCCTTCAGCAAAGCTAAGCTGATTTGCATCACCTGATTGCATGGCCCTTTCCCATCGGCTTTGTGAAGGCTGACAGTGCGATAATATAATTTGCAAAATGCTGAGAACAGCCACTGTGCTGTTGGACAGTTCAAAGGACTCTGCAGGAGGCAGAAGCCCCTACTGTCCTGAAAGCACCGATGAAAAGAGCAAGCATCTGCTTTTTCTCATCCTTGCCACACAGTGACAACTTTGTGCAGTGAGCGGCTGAGAACAGCCAGTTTCTGTCCATACTGCCTTAGGATGCTGTGAATGTACCCTTCTCCCCAGTGCTGTACCTATCTCTTTTGCTTCTTTCATTCCTAGACATCTCTGTATGTTCCATACAGCTGTTTCCAGGTTTGTGTGTTGTTCCAGTAGCTAGCCAGTTTTGGGTATCTTTGGAATTCCTGCTTCAAAGGAGTGTCCCAATCAGGTGACCACCTTAAGCAATCCTTTATGTAGTTCTAGTTGCGGGTTGCTTTTATGTTACCCCCCATATTTCAAGCTTATGCTCCTGTATTGGCAATGTACATTTCAGGGGCTGTATCAGGCTTTGTGTTGGTGTACAAAGGTAGTTGAGGATCTGTGTCTCCCACTGAACATGTGCATTGCCCTTCGTTCTGGTCTGACAAAGGGCATGGCTAAATTTGCACATTTTTGCTACCCTATGAATATCTTTTGAGTGCTTTTGTGATTTGCAGTTGTGTTAGCTGGGGTCACTGGGCGTTTATCTGTCTGGCTATAGTTGGCATTGTTTGGTTCTCTGTCAGTGAATAGGCCCATACACAGTGTTCAGTTGTGTTTGCCAAAGCATGTAAGAAGTGTGTATGCATTTTGCCTCAAAGGTGTGCCCATGCAGTGTTTGCAACAGGCTTTGGGGGTTTTACTGTCTTTCATACTCTGTCATCTCAGTGCTCTGTATGTGTGCATGCTTTTCCTGCCCTGTGACTGTAGCACCCTCTCAGAACAGGATGCCAGCCAACTGCTGGCTCATAATGTGATGTGGACTATCTGTCACATGGGGTTAGCTTTTCTGATGTAGTTTACTATGACAAGCTCTCCTATTGGGTGCATAGATATGAAGCTGAATGTAAGCAAAGCAGCATTGTGCAAGGTGACAAGTTGTATTTTTTTTGTGTGTACCTGGAGTGAGATCACCTTGTAAAATATATTTGGTGAGTCTTCCTTTAGCTGCATAAAAAGTCGTGACATAGACTTCCTACAGCATGATCAGCTTCCCTACTGAAGAGGCAGCTGAGAAACATGAACAGCAAGGGCAGTATTTAATGTCTAGAGGTACTGATGCAGTTTGGTGTAGGGGAGTGCTCAGGTCTGTGAGAGCCAGGGAGCCGAGGGGGGCACTGACAGAGCTTGTAGGAAGCCCAAAGCTAGAAGAGCTGGGGGGAAAAGGGGTTACAGAGAAGCACAGACAAAGCTGTAGTGGAAAAATGTCCTTTTAGTTTATTCTGGTCTTGCTTTTTGTTGAGCAGTAAATCTTCCTATCCCGTATTTAGAACATGTTGCTGACAGATGACACTAGGTAAGCCCTGTGAGCACCAGTATGCCTGGGGATAAGCCCCCATCCCTTTCCCCCTCTCCCTTCCTTTGCTGGCCTTCCACAAGTGACCTGTGATCCAGGAAATGGGCCATTTTATGATCTAAGATAACAATTTCTGTAAAGGCTGAAAGGCTCACTAGGTGCTAGCATTTAGAGATCTGTTGGCTTTTCCCCTTTTGAACTACAGCACTATTTGGTCTTCACTATTTGACAGTAACTCACTATATGTTTCTCATCTCATTGTGTGATCCTCAGAAGCAGAAGGGAAGTGAGAAAGGATTGCTCAGTTTTTTTCCTGTGGTCACAGTGGAGGTGGACAGCAGCTTGCAGTTGAGGAATTTGTCTTACCTCTGGTTTGTTTTTTCTTTTCTCTCTCTGTTGGGCTCTCATCCTTCAGGGTACCTTGAACTTGTCGGCATGTTCAGTCACTTGGAGTACTTTGTTTTCCAATAGCATCCATAGACGAGGCAGCCCTCCCTGCCTGGGGAGTGACTGAGATGTAGAGAGGGGTGGTTTATTAACTGGAGTGAAAAGTGGTGGTGTGTTGGTCTGTTTTTACTTACTTCTCCCTCTGGTGGAATATCTGAGAGAGAAATCGTATCTCAAGGACATCTCTCCTCCCACTTTGGAAACACTTAGCCAGCTAGAGAGGAACTTGAAATATGTCCAGTTCAGCCAAGCCCTGTGATGGGACTTTTATTCCTGCTAAAGAGGTCACTGGGAAGTACCTATTTGAGGAGTTTCAGAGATGAGACCCTTTCCCTGCGGCAGAGATGCCTCTTAGTCTCTAATCAGCTGCTCTCCCAGAGAAATTGTGCAGTCTGTGCTATCATTGGGCAAGTTGCCCTTCCCCAGAATCTACTCCACACCCTGTTTTAATTAAACAGCCTATTCTTTAAGTGACCCTATGCCGTGATGGCTGCTAGAGGACCTGCAGTGTCCGGACAGGCATAATTACTCACTTCAGAGATGCTGTGTTCTGCCATCCAAATGAGAATGCCTTATCCATCCCCTTATCCACAGGTTCCCGTAAGTTTTCTCCTGTCGTGCAAGGGCCAACCTCCTGCAGGTGGGAGTACCCCAGGCTCTCCTGCCTGGCTGTCATTTAAGCTGCCTCCTGCCTTCAGTCCTTTGTGCCACCCCACTGATTCCTTCCCCTTCTGCCTGCAGAAGCCCACAGCTGGGGGACAGGTTTCATGCTATTCTTCTAGTTCAGAGAGAGATTTTGAAGCCCTGAAGGGCCTGTCTTTGTCCCGATGATCCATCAGTGGAAGGTTAGCAGCCCCACAGCTTGAGATGCTGAGTCTTTTGTGGGCAGAAGGGAGAAGAAGGGACTGTATAGGGGGTTTAGCTCAATGCTTACCCTTATCTGGTAGGTTCCACATGAATGGGTTAAACTGCTGAGTGTATGTGTTTGTAAATGTTAGTTTGTTATACACTATAGCTCAAGGGCATTTCAAGGACTTATTCAAAACTGAGAGAAAGAGAAGGGCTTTGCAGATGGCAGGAGGAGGAGGAGCTGCCATCGTACTGTTGCTTGAGATTGTTCTGATCCTTGCTGGATTCCTACTGCTTCCCATCCAAACAGACTGGAACATGCAGGGGAGGGGGGAAAGCCCTGTCTCTTTAATCGGGAGAGTTGAAAAGGCATAAATAAGCCTTTTCCCTTAATTTTCTAGAGTGAATCTCTATGAAGGGAAAATTAAAGGGGGAGAGTGAGAAAATAATGTAGTTTGCCTTGTGCAGCAAGAATCTGTCATCACATCCAGGCTTCTGCGTGGTGGGCTTGCACATGAAATGGCTTTATTTACTCTCCCACGTTCTTCTAAAGTGTTTTCCTTGTGCAGAGTTGAAGCATTTTTTAAAAAGAGTTTGCTTCTCCTTGGTGCTCTGTAGATGGCATCGATGTGTCCTTTTCCAGGAATGTGATCGGAGATGAACAAGTGGAGTACCATTGCCATCTGCTGGCTAAAGGGGAGGTTGCCTTTTGGTGGGATTTGGTTTGGTTTGTTGTTTTTGGAGGGGGTTTTGCTGGTCTGTTTGCTTCTTGTTTGTTTCGTTGTTTGTTGTTTTTTTGTTTTGTTCCCCCCCGCCCCCCCGGCTTGCAAGCAGCTGAAACGCCACGAACACCTCCATCTCACGTGTTTTGGTGGTGGAGTGTGCATGATGTGGGATTTCTCATTTGGAGCGTTTCTTTGTACGTAGAGCTCTCATTGCTTTGGATTCTCAAGCAAAGGTAGAGATGGCCTGGTATCTATGTAGTTGTTGCCATTCCCCAGGATGCTCAAGGTCCTTCTCAGATCCTACAGGCACCACTATAACCAGGTGGGATGGAAGATGTAGCCACACAATGCTCTGTGAAAATGAGCTTTGCAGCCTTATGTAAAGTACAAGAGGTACTATATACTCCTCTCTGCTCAGAAGAGTTGGGGGTTCTGTGCATTATAAAGATCCCTCTGCAAGGCTCACACACATCCCTGTCCTTAAGAGAACTGAGCAGGTCACATCCACTATAATCTCTGTGTATTCACAATGTTGGCTTAAAGGTTTTTTTCCACCCAGCTACACAGTTAGTTGCCTTTGCCCTTGCAGAAGAGCAGTACACTGGTGCCCTGCTGTCTCTGCAGTGCTCCCAAAAGAGTGCTGACTTTTCCTCACTGTACCAGTTGCAGAAGGTGAGAAAGAATCCACCTTGGCTTTTCTAACCTCAGAAAAGTGAAGGTGCAGTTGACATCCTTTCTCACTATCTCCTGTCAGTCTTCATCTTTATCTTTGAAGGGGAAACAGAGGTCAGAGGGCACCTAGTATTGCACAGCAATTCTTCTACACAGCCATGAGCATAATTCTGAGCCATCTTCTTTTCTCATGGGCACTGTTACTGAAATAGATCCAGGCATTAGTGAAAGTTGAGGACATCAGGTTCTCCGTCCCCTCTCTTATAAACTCTTTGCATTGACTATGGATGATTATACTGAAGACAGATGTTTGATCCTGGGCTGGAAATAAGTAGGTTCCATGAGACATGTGGGAGTGCATGTGGACTACTCATTTAGACATTCAGAAATCATCATGGTGGGAGGCAGAAGTGAAACGATGAAGGGGAAGACTTGTTTACTCTAGTGGAAAATGTTTGTTGTCAAGACCACTAGTGTGAATTTGATTAAACTTTTCTGAGAAAACTTTCTTAGCTCTCAGAGTGAATTTCTGGTATAGGAAAGACAAGGAAACAGCAGACTACAGGGTGTCCTGAAATAAAAAAGCAGTATCTGTCTCTTTGCTGACCCTCTCATCTTTCTCACCCTATTTTTCAGAGATAGTTTCTGATAATCTCAGCTTTATTTCACAACAGCCTCAAAACACACCTGAAAAACTCCATCTTTCCATGATACAGGATTCTTGCTTTCTGGCTATTCACCATCCAGCCAAGACTATAGGCCACCACTACAACCTAGTTCCAGATATTTTTTCTCCTGTTGAAACCCATTCCTGCCTTCACAAGCCAGTGGGCAGAGAGCAGCTCAGCTGTACAACACGTGACAACCCTCTCTAGCTATATAACAACTTGGAACAAAAAGCTGTAGGTAAGGAGTTTGGGAGGGGAGGACATAGAAAGGGAGCCAGAAGCATTAGGGAGCACCCACACTCAGTGGAGCCAAGCAGGACAGGACAGCACGTGTGTGGGATGGCTTCTGGAGCTGGTGAGCCACAGCTTCAAGTACACAAGCACCGTAGGTAAGAGTTTTCTGAAGGAGATAATGGCTTCTTCAGGAGAAACTAACTCCTCTCTAGATGTAGAAACACCAAACCGCCATTTTTAATAGCTGCTGGCACTGAAGGACTGCATCCTCTTCCTCTTTTGTTGTTTCTGTCCTGGGCTCTGACCATCGTTAGTTCATGAGCAAATGCAGTACATTCCCAATCAGCTCCCCGTGCCCTGAGCTATCCACATGCTTCGGGCACAGCACTGCTAAGCAGAGATGCTAAGCTGCAACCACTGGAAATGAGAGCCAAAGAGCAAGGATGTGGAAGTTGCTAGGGAAAGTGGAAAAGGGAAGACAAAAAAGGGATGGGGCAGAACAGCTGGTAGGATAGGGGAATGGAAGTCCTGTGGTCTGGATATATTTTCCTGTTTTGCATTGAATTGTGAATGTAGGGTTTTCATAGTTGCCAATATCTGCATTTTCTTTGCTCAGCACAGAGGATATATTCACTTTCAGTCTTGACAGCTTCACATTACAATATCGGAAGCTGCAAAACAGTTTCCAAATACCTGTTTGTTCTATAAAGCCCATTGAAGGATCCAGTTGCATGTAACAGTAGCAGCCTTTGAAACTGTAGCTGTTCCCTGTGCTGCAGCCAACAGAGAGCAGCACAGTTACATGCATGCACTGTTCCCAGTCCAATGCAGTGTACAGTGCTTCCCTGTCACTGCTTATCCACTTGGTACTGGTCTCCCTCCAGCCCTCCTGCTTATGGCTGTGGGTGCCAGAGTGAGCTGCACCAGTAGTCCCTCTGTGCCAGAACAACATGCTGGCCCCAGGTACAGGCATATCCCAGAGAAGAATCCTGCATAGGCAGCCAACTGTCTATTTGCTGTGGGAAGCTGGGCTACAAATGGGATTTGACTGCTTTAAGATCAGTGAAGTAAAATGAAGTAGGGGAGATGTTTGTCTTTTCTTGGTGCAGGATATATCACTTATCCAACAGGTTAATCCTGTTAATGACTCAGTGAATCACTGAGTAGTATGAGCTTGAGCCTGTCTGCAATGGTAAGCAGGATTCCCAAAGCCTGTAGCACCTGGATGTTAACACAAGAAGAGCGGTCCCACAGGATGGGTTGATAGGATGGAAACACAGGCCCTGCACTGGGGCAGCATCTGCACATCTCCTTCTGGGGTGGCAGGGTGATGTGGCCATGATGAAGAGGACATGCTATGTTATTGCAGGTCCTTAATGGGGGAATATATCCTGAATCTGGTCACACTGACAGAAGACTTGGAGAGGTTGGGTATCAGTCACTGCAGCATCCTGCCTTGGGTGGGAAAGTAGCTCAGGAGTTTTCTGTCATGGTGGTAATGTTTGTCCAGTGGACATAGCAGCATCAGCAGACCATTGTCACAAATGCCAAGCTGGGCTCTCACTAAGACTTGGGCTGGAAACAATGATAATAAGCTTCAAAGCTTGTTTGTTGGTTTGTTTTAAGCAAACTTGGCAGCAGGTTCTCTAAATGTTTACCATCTCTTGTATCAGGGAGTTAAGCTAGGTAGCGTGAAGCTTGGGTTCATTGCTATGCTCTGCCATATATTTCACATCTGATACAGAGAAGTCTATCTGGGCCTCTAGAGCATTTATTTGTAAAATGGGGGTGGCAGCAATGGCTGCCTGGTGGGGAAGCATGACATAACTGCCTAAGGTTGAAGTGGAAAAGTGCTGAGCAGAGGGCAGTGTACTCTTTCTCAGCCTTAGTGGTAAATAGAATCAGGTCTTCTGGCTTGTGACCTGTTAGGTGATGTGTGGGAATTGTCATAGCAGGCTTTGGTTTTGAGGGAAAGTAAGGAAAGGCACCATCTGTCTAACTGGGGACCACAGCTTTGCAGATCTATCCTTTTGCCATATCTCATCTGCTGGTATTAGTGGCTAAAATCATACTGGTACCTCTTCCCTTACCTGAAGAGGTTAAGGTGGACAGGACCCACTTCCAAAATAGCAAATTCTTTGCTTGTGACTGCAGGCACAGCCTTACAGGGAAGCAGGCTATGTTAGCTCTCTCTGCTAACACATAAGCCACAGAGAATTAGCCAGATGGTTTTACTTGAAAAAAAATCAAAAGCACAAAGCCATCTGCTCTCTAGTCCTGTGGATCATGAACTTGACTTCTTGTCTACCAGTATAAATTGAACCCCACAGGGTGCAGGCAATGCATGTATGCACCCAGTTTAGAAATCACTGACCCTGATGGGGGCAAGGTCCAGAAACAACTCTTATCACTTGAGTTTCCTGTGGCCAGACGTTCCCAGCATGAGCTGCGGTAACCCTTCCACTGTGAGACAAATGCCAGCCAAGTAGCTATTAGTTGTGGAAGATAGGAGCTGCAAAGAGCTCCCGAGTGCGGTATGGTCACACCTACCTGAAGCCCTTGTTCAACGGCAGAGGGAGCGCTCACATCGCGCTTGGAGAGGAACGTGACTGCTTCGCTTTCCAAACAGGTACAAGGGAGAGAGAGCTGATTAGGGGATGAGTTAGACACTCCTGGAAAAAGCAGTCCAGTCCTTGATCAGTCCCTGAGATGCTCATCTATTAGACTGAGCTGACAGAGGAATGACATTGTCACAACAAGCAAAGGGACCACCCTCCAAATGAAGATAAGAGAGATGTTTGCATAGTTGTCATAGAGAGGGGGAAAATAGCAACCAATCATACATTGGAAAGACACCCAGGACAAAAAGTTATTGTCTAGGACAACCCTGTATAGGGAGTAAATAGAGCTTAGGAGCCCAAATCTGTCCTCCAGCACTGGCTTTGAATGTTCTATTTGGCCCTGATTCTGTTATCTGCCTTTTGAGTTTGATTTGTGTGGTTATCTCAGAAAAGAAGTCCCCTTGCTGGAACTGCTGTAGAAACCATGGCAGTTAATTCAGCATTGCAAACTGATGCTTAGTTTGTATTATTAGCACATCATTATTTAGCTAGGTGTTGCCAGCACTCATGTTTTGTTGTGAGGCTCATCGTATTCACTGCATTTCTGAAAGCCTTGCTGTTGAAGAAAAGATTTGTTTTCTTCCATTGGAGCAGCATATTTCTGGCTCTTTTGCTTTTGGCAAAGAGAATGGACCTCAAAGGCTTAAAAGCAAGGGGACTAGTGAAAAGAACTCAACATTTGTTACTCGGAAAAAAACCGAAAATCCCAGATTTTTAGCTGTCAGGGCCTGACTTCTGACTTTTTTGTACTGCTGTATTGGCAATGTGGCACTGAGAAAACACATTGTGAATTGTGGTGGTTTCCTGGGAAGTTAAATGCTCTGGGAGTTCCTTTCATCCATTCAAGAATATGCAAACTTACCACATGACTCTTGCATTCAGGGAAGATAGTTGTAAAATTCCAACTCACTGCTAACAAGTAAGTGGAAAATGAAAGATAGTTTGTAAAGAAAAAAAAATCCCAAGTGCCATCAAGACAAGCCATATTCAGCAAAAGCTTTAAAGCACAAACTTACTTTTATGCAAAAAAATAATCCTGCTGACTTCAATGAATTGTGTTGTGTTCATACCCAAATGATTCTGAGGAGAAAACAGGCTGGAGGAAATGAAACTGGGAAGCACTAGTGGACAGTTCATGAATTTGTGGAGGTAGAATGAAGCTAATAAATGATTCATTCAGAATTGTTTACCCAGCTTTAGCTAGCATGAGGAGGGAAAGAATGCAAATAGGGCTGATTATCCAGATTTGCTTTGTGTCAGTGAGTTGTTCTTGGCTCAGGAACTCTTCCTACAAAGGGAAGAGATGAACACTCTGTCATTTGAGAACATTTATCACAGAACTGGACAAAAGTCTGAGAATGCATTGCAGGAAATCCTCATGGCAGAGTGGAGGGCTGGATTCCCCAGGTGCTCTTTCCTTATCTGCTATGATGCTGTAGTGTTGGTAACCATGTAGATTGCTAGCAGAATTGCCTGAATGAAGTTGCACTGAGGGAACTCTCCCGTAAGACTTGAACACAGTAAAGGTTGCTAATAAAGGTACAGCAAAATCTTTGTCAAATAGCTAACACTTTCTTGCAGAAAAAAATAGCTAAGCTAAACTAAAAATACCTGGCTCATTCCCTGAAAAGTCTTCACCCAGCTCTGCCTCAAATGAGGACCTTGGAGCTGGATACACCCACCAGTTCTAGTGACAAGCAGCAGGAAGCCCAAGTCAAACCCTGCACTGACAGTACCGCTCAGGTCAGCTGAATTCACTGCTCCTCAGTGCCACTTAACAAGCAACCCATGCCAGGCAGTACAGAGACACAGCAGAGCAGAAGACAAGCCTGGCTACTTTGTAAGCTGTAGCAAACATGGACTGCTAGCTAGAGGACAGAGTAATCTCTTTGTGGATGAGATACCTTTAATTAGGTAGCCTCCCTTGAGAATTGGTTTATCTAACAATGACATAGGACAAAGTATGATGTGAGTCAAAATTATGAGTTGTAAGTATACAGCAGAACTTACAACAGCTTCTTTAGGGCAGCGCTGAGGGAGAGGAGAAAGACTCCCACTTTTGTTTGAAGTGACAGTTAAGTTATTTTCAGGAGCTGTTATGACATACTGGAGGAGAGAGTCTGGGGGGACATGGACTCCCCACTACTGGGAGTTTAGAAGAATAGGTTGGATAAATGGCTTTCAGGAATTATTTTTATGTAGTTGATGCTTTTGGGGGTAGGGAATGGCTAGGTGGTGCAGCAGGGATCTTCCAGCTTTACTTCGTATTATTTTAGTAGCATAATCTGTGGGGCAGGGCTACATAATACACAAGGTGCCAGTGAATCTTTTGTGATTGCAAATGGTCAAGAGCTCTGCTTTACAGGTGGCCCCTCTCAGCATCACTTTGGGACAGGGGGACTAATGATGTTGTGGGAGGAATGACAGCCACTCACTCATGAGCAGTGCTGCCTTCAGCACCTGAAGTTGCCTTTGGAGGTCTCCCATCCAAGATTCTGAATTAATGCTCCCCTGGAACAGAGAGAGAAGGAGATTTATGGTGGTTTGCACAACTGATAGAGACACCATAACTAACAAGCTAATTAACCCTTCAAAAGCTGGTAGACAAATGGAGAGGAAGAGAGTCTCTGTCTAACCTGCAGCCTTACATTTTACACATGGTGAGAAGGCAGCTTGCCTGCAGGGGCCAGCAGAGCTTGACAGGAGAGCAACTTTCAGTGCATCTTCTTCTCCCTGACACACAGTGGATTTCTTGGGGTGGCACAGGGCACCCTGCACCTCAGAGGGGCCCCTGCAGAGATGGCAGTCATTCACAGGATTTCCTTTTAAACAAGATGTCTAAAGTGGAGGTAAGGAAGTACTTTGTACTGGAGCCAGAATGAAGCTGGTGGAGGAGGGAGAGCCAAGGAGCACTTTGTGCCCTACATTCCACAAGGCTCCTGTGGTGCAGGTTTCACTCCATCTGTGTGAAATAGATGGAACATAAGAAATGTTTTAAATAATTGAATAATGAAATGAATATATTAATGCTTAGAGAGCAGGAGAGGACTGCTGGGCTGGACTTATTCAGCCAAACAGCTCCTGACAAGCCAGGAAAGAAGTAGGGTCAGCATTTATTCCCCTGGAGGGGATTGAAGGCAGGCTACTGTGTTCAGTGGCTCTCCATACAGCTCTTCTTTCCTTCTCCTGTTCCTTTGTTCAGTGATTCCAGCTGCTTTTCTTTCTTCAGGTGGTGTCCTCAGCTTCACTGTCATGCTTTGCTGTCTCTAGATCTTCTTTCTCCTCTGTTGTTTTTCTCTCATCATCATTCCCTTTTGCATCCTTATCTTCCCATGGTTTTATGCTGTTTAATCCTCCATAACAAAAGCAGCCTTCTCAGAGAGCATATATCCATCTCCCAGACATATGCCCACCCCAATGCTGCAGCCACTTTATTTCTTAGAAGCATTTAATTACAGGTGAGATTCATCTACTCTCCAGATGCTCCACCTCTTGCTCAGGAGACAAGTAAGTGTCTTAACACCAAATGCAATAAATTTCTAGAAAAGCTTGGGAGTTGACAGCTGAGATTGGCAGTCTGAACCATCGATTTGCTTATGTAGGAACACAACTGCAGAATTGAGTTGGGTTTGGTAAGTCAGGCAGTAAATGGCACAGGAGATGGTATTAAGAACAGTTGAATTATAATTCTAGTGAAAAATATGGAGCGATAGAGCTGGCCAGAAACAGCTGCTGCCCATCATCAATTATACTCTGCTCTGCTAGTGCCCCCTCCTGCCTTGCAGCTCCCTTGCCCCCAGCTCTCCCAACCTTGGGGTCCCCCCACCAGCTCTGCAGTGCTCCCCTGGCTTCCCTGCAGCCCCCTGCCCTCTCTCTGCTATTTAGGGACTTAATTCCTCTTGTGGAGGCTGCCAATGTTGCTGATGCATGCTGCAGTTTGTCTAAACGATCATTCCATTCCAGAACATTACAGGAAAACCTGCTGATTCCCATCAGGTGTAACCATAGTCATATTTCAGATCCTAAATCCAAAGTACTTAATGAATCACACAGCCATTTTTTGTTTGTAAATGTAAATTAAAATCATTCAATTAGTCACTTTGCCCTGCTTGATTTTTTTTTTTCTTTTTCTTTTTCTTTTTCTTTTTTTTTTTTCTTTCCCAGGACTTTCTGTTTGACTTATCCGGGGAACCAAACCTTCGGGTGTCTTGTAGCCCTGACTCTTGCAGTCAGTAGGGTCCTGTCACCAAAGCTAAACACCAAAGTTTTGTTATTGCTGCATTCTACTGAATGTGCACATTGGGGAGCTTTTAGTTGAAAGTGGGGTTAAAATGTACAGAGTATAAATTACAAGAACAGGTTCAGAAGTATATGAGAAGACGATGAACTGGGAGGACCTAGGATATGGAGGGGTTGGTTGGATATGTTGGAAACTCGATTTTCCTCTAAGATCATGAGAAGACTCCGTAGGTCTACATACATGGGGTAGTCTGTGTAACAAAGGTGTAAAATGCATTTACCAAATACTTATATTAAAAGTACCTATGGAAGAGCAGCCTGTCGTATGCATCATGGCAGCAGCTTTTGAGGAGAGGAGATGCTGGTGGAGAGAGACAGATGATTTCTGGGTGCAGCATGCAGGGATGGGTGGGGAGGAGAAAAGCACAAGGTGTTTAAAAGTGGCAGCTCTCTCCTTCATCTGGAAAGTTATTTCATATGCAGAGTGAGTGTAACTCTCCAATGCATCTTCCAGTTAGTGACACCCAGGAAATGTTTTATGGATGAGGCTCCATCACCTGTTGGCATGAGGAGGAGAAGGCAGAGCCACCAGTGATGGATGATCACTTGTAAACTGCACTGTGTCCTCTGCACCCTCTGCCTCTCTCTCCATGCCTCTTTATCATGCATCATAGCAGTAGCATCCACCTGCAGCTGCCAGGAAACTCCCAGTCCCAGCTTCTCTCCCTGTTAACTTCCAAGTTGTTCTGACATACTTCCCCTTCTCTGAAACTGCTTTTCTAAGTCAGAGATGTTGTCACCTAAATGGATGAACTGTGTGTATTTCTGTAGGTGACAGTGAGAGAGAGAATTCTTCTCTGGACATACTGTATAGAACATCCTGTGTATTAACCCTTGTTTGCTCAGCGAGCATCCTGATGTAAATCAGATGGTTTTGTGGCATGGGGAAAAAGGAGCAGGATTTTGCAGTTTTTGTGGCTTGTTTGGGTAGAAGGGATGTGCTGCCAGTTTGAAACCTTTGCATGTGGTGTTTTTGTTGGGGTTTGTTGCTGGTTTTTTTCCAAATACCCTATTTTTCTACCACTCTCTTCTCACTACACACTTCAGTTGCTAATGCCATGGGAAATGGCAGAAAATTACCTCAGTGGATGCTGGAAAGCCCTGTCATGCAAACAAGATTATGGCCAGAGACAAAGTATTGAGAGACAGAACATTTCAGAGGTGACTGGCCAATCCCCTTGATAGTACTTGTTTGCTGAGTAGCTCCTAAATTCAAGCACTTGTCAGAATTCCATTTAACAAAAGTAATTTTCCAGATACATTTGGAAAACATAGGTAGAGCTGAGGTACTGGCCACTGTTTCAGCACATCTATTCTGGGAAGGTGCAGTCTCCATCAAACCTTCCTGTTCAATCACCAGCCATTAGGCGCTCCCTTCCGTGACTGCCAAGCCCAGTTTGCAGAAGCAGGTCTCTGACTGTGAGCTGTGTTATTGCCATGCCAACCCTTCCTTTCTTCCTGGATCCCTGAGACCCATCTTTGTTTTTCCTTCCTGCAGGAGGTCTTGTGTTAGTTCCACAGTAATCAGTAGGCAGCACAGTGCATCACTTAGTGTAATTTTAGGAGGTACCCAAGCTTTCCCATCTTTTCTGCTTCTCTTTAAACAGATGTTTGTTTCAGTATATGTGAGGCCCAGAAAAGCACAGTGGGTCTGGTACACTGCATACAGAGGGCAAAACCCCAGGGCTATTTCAAGCACACCATTCTGGCTCCTGGTATGGTGGCAATGGTAGTGTAGCCGGGCACCTCCAAACTGTATCTATTACCAGCTTCTTAAGGGCTTTCTTCCCAAGCTGTAAGTCAGAGTAGTCCAGATGATGCTGGTGGACCCAGAACTGAGCTGTGCCTGTACTGCTTCTATAAGCAGCATAGTAATAGTAGGTTGAAGTAGTCCTAAATAGCTGCTTCAACTCCATCCCTTAAGCACATGGATGCGTGCGCGAAGTTCACATCCAGCAGGCCTGAGAGCAGTTTGAGATGCTTTGCTGGGGTGCTGCCCACCCCAAACACCAGAATTTGTCTTGATTGCCAATAAGCTGGGTCCTCAGGAGTGACTTTTCTCCCCTGTGCAGTTTTCCCCTCCTCCTCCCTCCCCCTTCCTTTGCCTGAGTGTTTAGCTCTGAAAAGAATAATTTATCAAATAATTTTATTCAGCTTTGGAGGAGGAAGAAAGAGGGATGGTGGGGGGAAAAAAGGGCCCTTTGCTGTTTTAATTGCTTTGCAGCATACTTGTGAGAGTGGAGCTGGGCTTATCAAAGCTGGTCCAGCTGAGTCCTTGCCACTTGCTAATGAGAGCTGCCATGTGACCAGCCATGCTCCTCCGATGGACCAGATAGGGCCTCAAACCAGGCATGGAATCAAACCCTAAGCAAGTTAATTTAAAATGAGGAGCTATAAAGTTTTAACAGGAGGCTGGCAGAAGCTTGTTTTGCAAGGACTTTGGAATCAAGGGGTTTCTTTATCTGAAAAAAAAGGCAAAATGAGACATATAGTCTAGGATGTTGTTTGGCTTGGTTCTTTTCACACAGAAGCACAGAATCTTAGGGGTTGGAAGGGACCTCAAAAGATCATCTAGTCCAACCCCCTTGCCAGAGCAGGGTCACCTAGAGCACATCACACAGGAACATGTCCAGGTGGGCTTTGAATGTCTCCAGCAAAGGAGACTCCACAACCTCTCTGGGCAGCCTGTCCCAGTGCTCTGTCACTCTCACAGTAAATAAGTTTGTTTTTTTTTTAAGTTTACATGGACTCTCCTATGTTCCAGTTTGCACCCATTGCTCCTTGTCCTATCACTAGACATCACTGAAAAAAGCCTGGCTTTGTCCTCCCGACACTCGCCCTTAACATATTTGTAGACACTGATGAGGTCACCCCTCAGTCTCCTCCAAGCTAAAGAGACTCAGCTCCCTCAACCTTTCCTCATAAGGGAGATGTTCCACTCCCTTAATCATCTTTGTAGCTCTGCACTGGACTCTTTCAAGCAGTTCCCTTTCCTTCTTGAACTGAGGGGCCCAGAACTGGACACAATATTCCAGATGAGGCCTCACCAAGGCAGAATAGAGGGGGAGGAGAATCTCCCTTGACCTACTAACCACACCCTTTCTAATACACCCCAGGATGCCATTGGCCTTCTTGGCCCAAGGGCACATTGCTGGCTCATTGGCATCCTCCTGTCCACCAGGACCCCCAAGTCCCTTTCACCTACACTGCTCTCCAGCAGGTCAGCCCCCAACCTGTACTGGTACATGAGGTTGTTCTTCCCCAGATGCAAGACTCTACACTTGCCCTTGTTGAATTTCATCAAGTTTCTCCCTACCCAACACTCCAGCTTGTCCAGGTCTCACTGAATGGCAGCACAGCCTTCTGGTGTGTCAGCCACTCCTCCCAGTTTAGTGTCATCAGCAAACTTGTTGAGGGCACACTCTGTTTTCTCATCCAGGTCATTGATGAAAATACTGAACAGTACGGGTCCCAGTACCGACCCCTGAGGGACTCCACTAGTCACAGACCTCCAACTAGATTCTGTCCCACTGACCACAACTCTCGGACTTCTTCCTTTCAACCAGTTCACGGTCCATCTCACTACCTGACCATCAAGACCACACTTCCTCAGTTTATCTACGAGGATGCTGTGGTAGACAGTGTCAAATGCTTTACCAAAATCAAGATAAACCACATCTGCTGCCCTGCCATCATCTATCCACCTAGTTACTTCCTCATAGAAGGCTATAAGGTTGGTCAAACATGACTTCCCCTTGGCAAAACCATGTTGACTGCTCTTAATGACCCCCTCATCCTTGATATGCCTAGACATAGTGCCAAGAACAAGTTGTTCATCACCTTTCCAGGGATGGAGGTGAGGCTGACCAGTCTCTAGTTACCTGGGTCCTCCTTCTTGCCCTTCTTGCAGACTGGAGTGACATTTGCTGTCCTCCAGTCCTTAGGCACCTCTCCTGTTGCCCCTAGCAATGACCTCTGCCAGTTCCCTCAGCACCTGCAGGGGTATTCCATCTGGAATCTGATGACTCATTTCAGGAGTCAGAGTGTAGGAAGAAGGTTATTTTTTCCCTGACTGAATGAAACCTGAGGAACCAGCTGAATTCCTGGAGCTCATTCATATCTCTTTGTGTCTGATGGTGTCCTTTAAGAGCTTGGAGCTGCAGTGACTCCAGAGGGATGCTGTGGAGTGCAGTGAGGTCTGGTCATAAGGTTGTGAGTGCCATGGCTCTTGGCCAGAGAGTGCTAAAATGGGTGGTCACATGGGTGCCAGCTAGTGCACTCACACCTTTAGGGAGAACTAGCAGGGTTTCCATGGGGTTTGACAAACTTCCTGGCATTGTGCCACTCAGTCATTGCTCCCCCGTGGCCCCCATAACTCTTCTGCCATGGGCTGGCTGCCCATACCACCTCTGCAGTGCCACAGAAAGGTGGCCATGCCTGCTGAGTCCTAATCTCTTGGTGTAATTTGCTTTCATTTCCACTTGGTTTAGACGCATTGTAAGCCAGGGTCTGAGAGGTGATCATTTACACCAGCTGCTGATGTTCTTAGGTTATATCCCGACTAGCATCCTGACTTCCAACATCTCCAGTTACTAAGGGTTAGAATCCCTACACAACTTTGCTATTGCATTTCAGTTGTGTCTTGGAGGACACCTTCATGTGAAGAGGATGTTTATGTGGCTGTACCAAAAAAGCTACTTTCAACACAGATACCACATCTTGAGACTCCTGAACTAACATCAGTTAACCTTTTTTTGAATCAACTGTTGAATCAGGTGACATCCTGAGGTCCTTTTTTACTTTACCTATGTATTCTATGGTTGTGTGATCCTGTTGTTCTGGGGATGAGTCTAGCACAGCCCTGAAAGAACTGTATCCTAGGCTGGTACCCATCAATGAAAGTTACTTACCTCCAGCAGAGGGTTCAGCTTAGTGACAGAAGGGAACAGAGGGTGTGAAGGACAAGACTAATATCTCAGGTTCTTATTCAATAAAATTGTTCATGTCGCTTCTGGCTGTCAGCACAGTTTGGTTTCACATTTTTAATTAAAAACCTCATAGCTGAAATTTATGTAATATTGTAAAAGTGAGGACTGAATTCTACCTGGCTGCTTGTCAGTTTCTTCATATGAAGAAACAATGCCGATTCTGTAAAATATCAAACGTGAATAAAATATGTTGGGTTTTTCTTTTCTTTTTTTTTTTTTATATATTATTTTTTTAAATCTAACTTAAAAAAAATACAGCTTCATAAAAAGCTCTCTTGAAAGCAATGATAGGACAATCTATTATTAAATGAAACAAATCAATATTAATGCAATCTGATGGCTGAGATTTGCTTGAGTAGTATTTTATATTCATATGTATGCTGTTACCTCTGCCTTATTAGATGTGTGCAACATGGGTGAGTTAAGGTTGCTGTGGGAACCATCATTTTTTAAATTTCCTGACTTTTACACAGGTAGAGTCAACTCCAAGCTACCTTGCATTTAATATCATGTAATTTCCTTGATTGAACAAAGAGTGTTGGAATATTTTACTGTCTATGTTCCTGCATTCAATTGCATATTTAGCCAAAGCCAAGTCTGATTCCTATCCTCACACTGATGAAGTAGGGCAGCAGAGCTGGAGCTTGCTTTTAGAAAAGAGAAACTGCTGAGTGCCACCACAGTCTACAAACTTTAAGGCTTTTTCCATCATGTGCTGCTCCCCAAGTACTTGTGTGTGCCCTGTGTCAGTGGCACACACACACATCCTGTCACGCAGCAGGGTACCAAGGGGTAGAAATAGATGGTCTGGGGTTTAGTACCTTAGGCAAGCCATTTTCCCTGTTGTGTGATATGACCCTTTCAGATGGTCAGGGTTGCATGAGAAAAGGCTGAAATGACCAAACTGAATGTACCACAGATTCTCCTAGTTCCACCCCCATGCCCTTCCACTTCCTTCTTCACAAGTTCAGACACTCTGTGCGTATCACCAAGTGAACAGGATAGTGATTTGAGATTTCACCATGCTCTTTACATTTCAAATATGCCTTCCTTCTGTAATGCCTACTCCTGACTGATGGACAGGTAGATAATTTTCATCTCCTGTTCAGAATGAGGGAAATTGCCTATTACTAATTATCCACAATTTACAACACAAATGCCTATAGCCATGTTGATTGCAGGCTCTTTATAATAAATGAATTGTTAGAAAGTAGTTTATATGATGTTTTCACCTGATATCCACAATAAGATGGGATGGTTCAGGCTTTGGAAGTCCATACTGCCCTCTAGGAGTGTGGTCTAACTCAAAAGGAGACTTCTGCATTAAACATGACCAAAATTAGCCCTGGTATATCCACAAGCAGATAGGAATGATATGCAAAGACACCAAGCTGAGACAGTAGCAACCTAATTATGAGCTAGTCCAGGGTACTGCTTGGCTACTTAAGCCCTTAGAGAAAAAAGCCTTCATGAGCCTGGCTGGAGTGCTGTTTGGCTGCAAAGACATTGCTTCTGGTACCAAAACTGGCTTGCAGATCTTGGCAAAGCTCTGCTTTATGCCATAGAGACATAGCCGCAGGACCATCTCTTTTACTGGAGGTGGTTTGCACTGTTTGGCACATTTTCAACCACTTCTAATCTGCACATGACATTTTAGCATAATGTGAGTTTAGCTAAAGCTGGGTTTGGCTGCTGGAGTAACTAGCAAATGTATCAGCTCATCTGTTGTAACTGTTAGTGCTGCTGGAAAAGGACATGTAAATCTGGGAACAGATGTGGGAAAGAAGAACCTGGAGCTAGTGTCCCATGTCAGGCTAATTGGGAGCTATGGGAAATGGCAAATCAAGCCTCTCTGTGTGAGAAGCAAGCAATCTTCAAGAGTTGCCTGGCTTCTCTTGACTAATAACACCAATCAAAGTGAGTGGTATAAATGGCAGTGGTCCTTTTGTGCAGAAACTGAGCAGACAGTATGGATCTTGGTTTTAGGCTGTCACTCTGCTTGTGCTAGGGGCCACCTGTAGCAATGGCTGACTGATTTCCTTCAGTGAATTGTTTTAGCTGTTTAGCAGAGATAGAATCATCCACTTAACTTGTATTGTGTGTGTTATAAGACTAATTTATTGTCTCATGCTTTTGGTGAATGGTGCTACTTTTGGAAACAATTTGTGTTTCAGAAAAACAACTTCAGGACAGTCACTCTGATCTTTTCAGTCCAGTGAGGAAACTTCCTTGAGGCAGAAGCAGTTAATAGAAGTTAAGTCATCCAGTAAAGGGACAGAAAAAACTGCCATGTGACTGAGATGGCCAATTAGACATCATGAATATTCAGAATTCTCTAATAGAATGAAGCTCATTACAAACACCCAGACTGAAATTTGCTCATGTAAAATATTCATTGAACAATTTTGCATAAATAAATAATAAACAATAATAAATGCATAAAAATGTTTCACAGACTATCGGGGGGGAGGGGGGGGAAGGACAGAACCTGCTAAATATACTGCGTATAATGAGTAATCTGTCCATTGCTAGTTTTGAGCTATCCCATGGTAGGTCTGCTGTGGAGATCTGACATGAGCATTTCTCTTCTGGGAGGCATGTGAAATAGGGCTGCTTGGAGTAGATAAAGACAAAGAGCTACTCCAATGCTAAGTGAGAGAAGTGTCTAAGATTGGGATTTAGCTCATGGTAGATGTAACAGAGTCTGAGAATTGTCTGAACATGTGAGATGGAGAAAATTACTGGATTTTAACAAAATTCAAAGTCATTTCCATCTAAGAAGAAGAGCAGCCACCTGTCCAGCCAACCAGGGTTTACAAAACTCCTCCCGATACAAAAGATGTGTTCAGCTTCACCTGTTATCATAGAGCCATGCAGAGAACAAAATTCAGACTGTAGTGTGTGTGTATGAGGTGCAAAGAAATGAATATTGCTGGACACATGAAAACAGGCTGTGCACAAACAGAAAAAGGTCAGAGCTGTCCCACAGCTACAAATGGAATAGCTGCAAATTACTGCATACACTTTGCCTACCTGTTTGGTTAACAGGACCAGGAGAAAGGGAGGGGGAGAAAAGTCAAAGGGCTATTTCAGTAAAATGTGAAAACTAAAATTCACAGTTGGTAGAAGAAAAATACCAAGGAGAGGGGACACTAATCTGTGACTGGAGGTGATTGTGAGTGAAAAGGTCTTGTGCTCAGTCCCATCTCAAATCATACTGTGCTGGGGCCTATTCGTGGAGTATTTGGCTCTTAGGAGGTCTAGGAGACAGCCTGACCTATTAAGCATGGACTACATGAGAGCTGTATACCTTGGGGTAGGAACCATCCTCTTTATCATTTGTTTGCACAGATACTAGCAGAAAAATGGCCCATTCTCCAGCAATGCCCCATCATAAGACCAATAAATAGGACAGTTGTGGGGACATCATATATGGCAGGTGGAGAAGGGATGTGAGATACCAGGTTGCCCCCTACTCTCATTCTGTAAAAGTCATTGCTCACCTGTGGTAAACCTTTACACATCCATCCTCCCCCTCATAGTAATTACCTGACAAGTATCCCAAGTATCTGCCCACACAGTGAATTACATGGCAAATTTCCTGTAACTACGTGGTGATTACCTGGTCCTTCATGCTGCCGGGTAATTAGACTCTGAAAGTGTTCTGTAAAGGATAATTTATGTGAGACTGATCACAGCCCCTCAGCCTACCCCAAGCCCAGGACATCCAGTGTCATGTACAGGACTCATACTCTTCTGTGGCACTGCCTGTTCCACTTCCCCCTTGGGAGAGATTTGATGTCTCTTTGGATCAGGGTAGGAAAGGCAGCCAGGCTGGGTATACTTTTCTTTGTTGTCAACCCACTTGTGCCCAGTCCCACCAGATAAATGTGTGATGCTGCCACAACCACAGGACTCTGACATGACACTCCCTAGTGGCTGTGGTGCCCAGTAGTTTGGCTTAGCTCAGTACCATTCTCCCTGGGCGACCCACTACGTTGAGCTGCCCACCCCATTCTGCTTTGCAGTGGTAATGACAGATGACAACAAGTTGCGGGGGAGTGTCTATCTGCTGGAGGGTAGGAAGAAGCTGCAGAGAGACCTGGACAGGCTGGGTCAATGGGCCGAGGCCAGTGGCATGAAATTCAACAAGACCAAGTGCAGGGTCCTGCACTTTGGCCACAATAACCCCAGGGCATGCTACAGACTGGGGGAAGAGGGGCTGGAGAGCAGCCCAGCAGAGAGAGACCTGGGAGTAGTGGTTGACAGCTGGTTGAACATGGGCCAGCAGTGTGCCCAGGTGGCCTGGAAGGCCAATGGCATCCTGGCTTGTATCAGGAATAGTGGGGCCAGCAGGAGTAGGAATGTAATTCTCCCCCTGTACACAGCACTGGTGAGGCCTCACCTCAAGTAACGTGCAGTTCTGGGTCTCTCACTTCAAGAAGGGTTATTGAGGTGCTGGCGCAGATCCAGAGGAGAGCAATGAGGCTGGTGCAGGAACTAGAGGGAAAGTCTTATAGGAGTAAGCTGAGGGAGCTGGAGCTGTTTAGCCTGGAGAAGAAGAGACTCGGGGGACATTATCTCTCTCTACAACCACCTGAAAAGGGGGGGTTGTAGTCAGGTGGGGAGTCGGGCTCTTCTCCCAGGCAACTAGTGACAGGATGAGAGGGTATGGCCTGAAGCTGCACCAACGGAGGTTTAGGTTGGATATTAGGAAGCATTTCCTCACAGAGAGGGTGGTTAGACATTGGAATGGACTGCCCAGGGAAGTGGTGAAGGCACCATCCTTGGATGCGTTGAAGGAAAGGCTGGATGTGGCACTTAGTGCCATGGTCTAGCCGACGTGGTGGTGTTAGGTCATAGGCTGGACCCGATGATCCTAAAGGTCTTTTCTAGCCTTGGTGATTCTGTAATTGCTGCTCATCTACTTATCAGCCATAAAAGAAAAACCCTTATGCCCCCCCTTGGCATGAAATTGTCACAGAATCATGGAATTGTCAGAGTTGGAATGGACTTCTAGAGATCACGCACCAGTGAAAACTCACATGGGGATTTTCAATTAAAATGGGTGATCATCTCTCTTTCAGCCTAGAGTTTTGAGCTTTCATGGCTGGATTTTGCTTTGTTAGGAAGAAACCCTACTTCTTTAGCTGGTTGAAATACCTACCCTTTTATCATAAGACAGTTAACTATCTAATCACACGGTTTTATTGCATTCTTAGCCATGAAACATGCTGTACTGCCAGATGCTATAACAGACTGTATTAGGGAAATAGTAACAAGGCAATTCAGAGGGCTCGTCTCATAGCTGTTGGGTAATTTAGTGACCAGGCTGTTCTGTAATTTTGTTGTCACTGTGGCTCTGAGGATTTGGCTGGGAAGAACCCTGTTGACACATGTGCCATTTGCTGTGCTGGATTGCATGCTGTACATCATGGGAGGGGTTGGTGCTTGTGACAATTAGGGGATTATGCTTGTTTGTATTTATTATTAGTTAGGGTGGACCTATGCAAGGGGACTGATCACTGGTTTTCTTTCTGACTCGTTTTTCAGAGAGACCAAACACAAACATGGTAGCAGAGGCTGATTATTCTCTGTACCCCCTAGAATTGGTCTCTCCAGGGGAGGGTGGATGAAGATGAGCGATAGTGGAAAATATGGGATGGGAGTTATTTATCTGGGCAGGGCAAATGGTTACCCCCTGGGGCTCTGGCAGATTAACACTTCTGCAAGCACCAGGATTTTTTGAAAAGAGGAAGACAGGGAATATATTAAAACATCTGTTTCCCTCTTGCAGTACACTGTGGGGCTGGAACAGAGATGAGTGTGTCTCCTTGTTCATCACTCCTACCTAACTGTGAGAGATGGGAGACTGAGTACCGGCAAGAGACATTTAAAGACGAGTGACATTCAGCAGGAGCCTCAGTAAATTCATATTTACTAGCAAAGGAGGAATAGCAGTATACGAGAGATGTGCAAGTGAGACATTTTTGCCTCATCAGTCCTTGTCTTTGCGCTTTTTGTCTCAGTGTGGGCTCAGACATAGCCATCAGCTTTCTCTGACACTCTGGGCAGGGTTTGGGTTTGAACCATTCCTCTTCTCCTCCCAACCCAGACTTTCTGTCGGTACCAGCACAGCACAGTCCAGGCTTGAGCAATACTGTAAGGCACTAGAAGGTGGTGAGGGTAAATGTTCAGGTAAAGGTTCAGGCTCAAGGGTGAGCTTTAGTCTTCAGCTAGCATGATGGTATTAGTGTGCCTCCTGGAGACCTGTGCAGGTGAAGTGGTGGAGAGACACACATGTAGGAAGGAAAGCAAAATGTGGGGTGATGTGACAGCACATCTGAGTTTGCCAGAGGCTGTATGCATGTGATAGTATATGAGTGTGACCGGGCATCTATGTAGAAGTAATAGGTGTGAGTGATACAGGCATGAAATGGCTGTGTAAATTTGAAACAATGGGAGGGAGAGAGACTTCATGAGTCCTTTGTTTGTCTTGGAAGCCCAGGGACTTAATCCAAAAATGCCTGTACTTTTGAGAGCTGGGGCACATATGTAGGTAGTCGGTACCCATCCACTGCAGTGTGGTCCTGCATGAGATGAAGATAACATTGGGAAAAGATGCAGGCTATGCTAACGGCTGATTACTTCTTGAGACTTTTATTTTCTATCTCTGAGTTTTAGTGGCAGGGAGGGAGGCATCATGATGGAGACTGTTGTGCATCGGTAAGTGTTGTATTGCACAGCGTGAAGGAGCACACAGCAGCCTAAGTGTGAGGTCTGTGTTGAAAACAAAGCCAATAGCACCAGCTGGGACCTTTGAACAAAGGGACTATTAAGAGGAATTTTATTCAGGCAGGTAAATCAGAATGGCGTCATTAAAGGTGTGAAGAGACGTTGTAGGCTGCCTGGGTAAATCCACTTCAGTGGAAATTGAGGTTGATGGCATAATTCCCCCTTGCTTCCCCATCATTCATGAGGGCAGGCTGAGCTCTAGTGCCTTTTACGAAAATGTTTGTGGTCGCTTGCTTAAAAAGAGTTATCTGAGCCTGTTCTAGACTTTCTGCTGTCTAACATGGGGTGCTGTACCCTGAGCAGTCTCCTTTTGTGGGAAAAGGCCCTTTTTCTTTCATGGGAGCTGAGTGGTCTCAGCCTAGGAACAAATGATGCCAGCCCCACCTTGAATGCCTTTCTCCAGAGTGTTTAGGACAGCAGGAAAACAGTGACCAGAAACCTGCCTCCAGCCCTAACCCAAGCCTCAAATAGGCTACCAGGGCCTAAGTATCTAGGCTACTAAAAGGATGAGAGTGCAGATGCCTCACCTTGTCCTCATGCAGTGGTAGACAGCTGGGCAGGGCATCCTGGCAAGCCCTGCAGATATGCTGGTGCACACAGGCCCTGTGAAACGTGCACTTGTGACATCACATGTGTGTAGGATGTCACTTATTTGGGCACCTTGATGCTGCTGCATAGCAAAGGTTGTCTACACTCTGTGACAGGCAGTGAGTGGCCCCTGCATCTCCAGGGCCCAAAGCCATGAATGCCATCAGGCAGGTGGCCTCTCCAGCTCATGGAAGCACATGCTTATGCCCAGCAGCTCAGGCAGTGGCACGCAGCAGTATGTGACAGTTATCAGAGGCTCAGCCCCAGTGCTGGCCAGAAGGCAGAAAAAAAGCACAGCAGGTGTGGGGGCAAAGTGGCCATGATATAAGAAACAGCTCCCTTAGCTTTATTGAGCTGCCCTGGAAGAAGCATCTGCTTTTCAGGACGTATTCTTCTATGACTATAAAAGTTATTGTTTAGTTCCATTTTAATCTGTTTGTTCTCACATTTACTTCATCTGGACAACAAGGAAGAGGAAAGGGCACCAAAGCAGGCCCCCAACATGGTCCAGATACCAGATGAGGAGTATGTGTGTTCAGAGGTCTTCAATCTTTAAGGTAAATACTGGATGTGCTGTGAAGAATCAAGATTGCAGGGGGAAAGCTTCCATGTTTCATGAAGGAAATTAACTGCCTGATTGTTATGTATAAACTAGATGGGAGGTACAACAATGAAGAGGTGGTAATTAAGAGGCTGTCTAGCATTTGGGAGATGAAGGTTCAATTTCCTGCTGTCATGCACAGCTTGTGTGATGTGGGATAGGTCCCTTAGTCCCCCACTGCCCAAGTTCACCATTATGTTATGACAATGGCATCTGCCTTACAAAAGCATTAAAAAGCAAATACTCTACCATGAGGCACTGAGATATCACAGAAGAAAGCAAGAAAACAGAGGTACCTAAAATATGTCCATGTAACTCATTCCAGCAGTGTCAGAAAACAGCTGATGGTCTAGCTACTAGACTGGGGGCTGTTAAACAGGTGCTGTTTCTTGCTCAGTGCTTTGACAATGCCTAGCAAACTACAGACTATTCTTGATTGGTTCCTAGATGTTACCATATTCTTAAATAGCCATCCACTGAAATTCCTCTGGTAAAAGTGAATGAGCTTAGATTTCTCTACTTCTGCTTCTGCTGCAAGGTCACAATTCAGCACACACTGAGAATTGCCCCATTACAGGTGCCGTGGAGTACAAAATCTGTGCATGTACATGCACAGAATTAAAGAATTCTAACTTGTTTATTGGTGAAGCTGCTGCATGAAGCTGGAACGAGGTGGTATGTCACAGTGCCACTTTGTTTTATTGTGGAGATAACTATGCTTCCACTTTTTGGAGAAAACAGCTCTGTTCAGAGAGCTCTGTTGACCTCAGCAAGTGCTGCCACTACTGCTGGGTTTCTGCAAGCACCTACTGATTTAGAAGCTGTTTCTTCTCTGGAAAGCACAGTACAACCCATGAGCTGGTTGTCCCCATCTTGCTTCTGTGACTCACCTTCTGCATCTTGGCTCCCAGAGCAGCAACTACTTTATCACAGCAGCCCATGATGTGGGCACAGCTGGGGATGTACTGCAGCTCCCTGCAGCTTTTGAGGTGGCATGGTGCTCCCTCATGCCTGACACAGTGCGGAGAGGCAAGAATGTGTAGCGTTCCCTCAACCTTTGTCCCCTATTCCCTCAAACCCTGTCCTCTGTGCTTTCTGTATGTGGTGCTGCTGCTTGTATGCATTTGTGTTGAATCTCCTGCCCCTTTGAAATTTGGCATCATAGGACCAACCTGTCACATGAATCCAATCCAATATGAGGTGATGCACAGATGTGTCCTCACATCCAGATTGAGAATATGCACACACTCAAAAACATTCTACTGTCATCCTTGTACTCTCTGGTTTGAGTTCTGCACAAGCAAGCCAAGACAGTGCTGCAACATAGAAGCTGGTGGTACTGCTAGATGGTCAGGGTAGAGAATTTTCAATCCCTGTTAGCATGCAGAGATCTGATAGGGAATATTTTAGGAAGAGTAAGATGAATTTCTCTGGTTCTTTTATCTCCCCAACAATCTCTTGTAGAATATTTTTATTTGTATCTTGAAAGTTCTCATATGTTAGCATAAAAGACAAAGAGTTTTGGTCTTTGCTCTACTACTACCAAGCAACAGTAAGTTCCACATGTTAGTAGGTATTCACACTATGACATACAAATGCAATTAAGACAACTACTCTGAATGCTTTCCCATTCCTCTATTTTGGATGATTGGACAGTAGCATGTGATTCCCACTTGAGGTGCTGGAGGTACCCCTGGTTTTGAAATGACAAAGATCAAATAGCATGTCCTCAGTGGCTTAGCAATAGAGAGACAGTATTCCCTTCTCAGATATCAGGGTATTTAAGGCTGCTTCCCTGTTATGTGCCTACAGTTAGAAATAGACTTCTGTGTCTCTCTTCTCCTTGCTAGCTCTCCCTGCTTCCCTCTTTATAGCTGTAATAGCTTCAGTGGGTTTTGAATTCAAGATCTCAATATCCCATGACCAAACCTCTGCAGATAGCATGGAGGATTGGTTTCCATGCCTGAGATGCTGGATTTCAGAGAGCATATTGATGCATTGTGCTTAGTGAGGAGTTGGACCAGACTAAAACTAACCTGGGAATAGCAGCTGACTCTGGTGGTTTTGTGGAGGAAGTGAGAAGGGCTGGTGGTAGCCCTGATTAATTGCCCTGCTGGGTCTCAGACTGGTATGTGGATTAAGAATTTACTGGGAATCGTATGTCCCAAGCTTTGCGCAAATCAAACTACGAGCTAGGCCAGCTTCAGGATTACTGGTACTAAATAAATTGTGTTGTAGAGGCTGCAAGTGGACACATAATTCTAAATGTTTGGCACTCAATTGTTAGGAACAGCAGCAATACAACACACCAGCAAGAAGAGGAAAAACTTAGGGGTGGAATTGAATGACACCCACTTTTTGAATTGTGGCTCCTGCATCCAGCCATGTCCATGTACACATACACACGTGACTTAGAGCTGATGAACATGAGGCCTGCTTGGCAAGCAAAGCAGCACACACATGTTCCTCCTGTCTCTCCAGGTAGCTTTCCCAGCATTATTTCTTCTTCAGGTGCAGCAGGGTCCTTACTGACCCCATTCTGTACTTTGTGGTGGGTTGGCACTGGGAGAGTAATCCTGAAGATCATGGCAGAGACTGCCTGGACAGATTAGCAAAGCTTTTTCCCATGGATTGCCTTGCTACAGAACCAGTTTGTATCTGTGACAGGTTTACTCTGCTATCAAATCCACAGGAGACTTGCATGACCACTTAGACTATAAATCTGCTCCTTTAATCCATTTAGTCCTCAGCTAGTCATTTCTCTCCTGTGATGTTTCTCATCTCTTTTCTTCACTTCTCTGCTTCGAAGTTGCCATTAGTCCTGACTTTTTTTTCCCCATCTCATTTCTTTCCTTCTCTGTTTTTCTCCTATGTTGATAGAGTTGCCTGAGCAGTTTGATTACCATGCTGGGGCTCTGGTCCTGACATAGAGAGGACATGTTGCCTTTCCTTTCTTCCTTACCTCCTACCTCATTTTAAAATGCTTGTGTAGGCAAAAAAGGGAACATCAGGACTAGACAGAAGCATTTTAAACATATTTATTATCCAGCTTTGCTACAGCCCTCTAGTTTCCCTTTCAGGAATGAAATGTATGTCTGTTTCTCTTTTCTTCTAGCTTGTTATATTTTGCATCTTTCAGAGCTCCTGTGAGTGAGGTGAAATGCCCCCAACTGGCCTGCAGGGAGCAAGGGAAGGAGGGCCAGATTAATGGCTGGGAACGAGGAAGGTGTTGGGGAGAATCCTCCACAGTTCAAGCACAGGAGATGCTGGCATCTTTATGTTCCTAACAATTTGTAAGAATTTTTTTCCTAGAATCTTAAAACTAGGCCATACTGATAGATGCAAAGTCCTAGATAAAATATTTCAGCCTAAAGTCCTGTGATATCTTCTGACTCTTCAAACAACACCGGGAATATAATGTCACAGGCTATCTACCCTCTAGGTGTTTGAGAGTCTACCTGGCTAGAGGCAAGAGTTGTCTTGCTTCTTAGGGTTTGCATCTTTAATCCATCTGAATAAGGGAACTGAATTGCTGTATACATCATGTGCATCTGTGTGTACATGTGCCAACAGTACGTTCATAAGATGGTGCACACGCCAGTCATGGAAGCAATTAACCCTATACCCACATGCAAAGTGGGGAGAAACAAGTGAAGGAAAATTACTTGGCCCTAAAGGGGGTCACAGAGATAAGGTGAAGAGCAAAGCATGTCTCCTGTGCCTGCCAGCAGAGCTGATGTTGCTGGGGGAGAGAGGGGAGGTGGCAACCACATGCTGTCAATGACAGTGGAGCAGCTTTCATTGAAACCAGGGCTCTGCTGGGGCTAAGTCAGTTTGAGCCCATCAAAGAATCCCTGCTGCACTGTGAACCTCTCTCCTCAATGCAGGGAACTGAATAAAACCACCATCTGTCCTAATGCAATGTGTTTTTTTAAGAGCATCAGGATCCACACAGAATTTGTAGTGATTTTTCATTTAATCTCCTTGGCATGTCATGCTAGTTGTTGTTTGGCTTTCAGATAACACAGCAAGAGGAAATTTCCTCCATGATCTCTGTTGCTGGCCCTGATTTGAATCCAACATTCACACCATGTTGAAAGAAACAAGGGAGGAAGTAATTTTCCAGTTTCACTGCTGCTCTTTTTCGTAAGAGTCATGCTGGGGGATTGCCATACCTGGGTCACTGTGGTCAAGAGTGAGCTACTGGTCGAATAACACAGTTTTTGGCATTGGCCAGAGGAAGCTGTTACAGAAAGCAGAGAATGGCAATCATTGTACTCAGGGAAAGCAGTAAATTACAGCATTGTGCGAAGAAAGAGCAGTGAGACCTCCAGGCTGAACTGGCAGAGCAACATTTTACAGGAGCTGCTGTTTTTTAGCAGCAAGTCTCAGCTTTTGACTTAATGGGCCACAGGGCAGATTGCACACAGAATAAATTGAAGCTGGGATCATGAAGCCTGACTTAGTGAGCATGTTCTTCCTGGGTTCCAAAGACCTGCTTTGCAAGTGTTAGTTTCTCTCCTTTAGGATATCCTGTATCTCTTTTCCTGTCACCTTTGGGAAGCAAAAAAAAATTATATATACATTGGCAAGGGGGGGAAGAAGATAATAAAATCTTTATAGAACCCAAATATCTTCCCCCATATAGAAATGTCTGGGCTGTGAACTCTAATATTATTTGTCATTTAGGCTGGGCAAAACTGTGCTTCTGTCCTTCAGAGTAAGATAAGGCTCTCATGTGTAGCCAGCTTGGCTAAATACACTGACTAGATACAGATGTCTGAAGTTCTGCTTTAAGTCTTGTGTTTCTTATAGCTGGCTATAGCCTTTCAAAAGTTCATATTAGCAGAATTTATTAGCAAGGGCTCCTATGTAGAATTCAGACCATTCAAATTTGTCTCCCAGTCTCTGAATTTTGGATCTCAAGACCACTGCAGGTACACGTCTAAATCTTGGCTATCCTATGTACCTGGCCAAAGTAACTGGTAAAGAGAAGGTTAGAGTAATACAGAGAAGCTGCTTCTGCTCCTACATTTTTCAAAGGGTTCAGAGAATACTCTAAAGAAGATACTAAAACACTGTTAGAAGGGACAACTTTTTCTTTTTTTTTTCTTTTTTTTCTTTTTTTTTTTTTTTTAGCTCTTAGTACCTGGTGATGACTATCATAAATTCATTATATATTACTTCAGGTAGGCTTTTTCATTAGTAGATCCCAGGGCTCAGCTGCAACTGTAATGCCCACATCTGCAAAAAGCTAAGCAGCCCATCTGTATTTCCAAGCTGGTATCTGCTGTTTGATCTCTGTTACATAGCCTTGATATAGTTTCCATAGGTGGTTCCATGCCAGGCTGCTGCAGCTGTGTCCAGACACCCTGGGTTCATGTATTTATAAGCTTCTCTTGGCCTGCACAGGCCATTTCCCTAATTGGTTTTTCCTCCCCTTGCCCTGTTTCATGTACTTTTTGCTCTGACACAGAAGCTGAGCCTTATGCTCTGGTTGCTGCAAGCTTTGCAGTCAGTCCTCTCTGCTGCAGAGCCAAAGCCCATCTTTTCCACACCTCTGGCTCTGAAGGCAGGGGGAGTTCACATCCTCAGGGACACATGACATGTCAACCAGTTATGCTCAGAGATACTGTAAAGATTCAGAAGTCCCAGGAACTCTTTTCCTTTACTAGCACCAGTATGTACAGTGCATGGCAAAATAATACGTGCCCCTCTGCTTTTCCCTGCTGCCATCTGAGGATACTGTGATCCTGTGCCCATCACAGAAGTTGTGCAGCCTTCCTCACCAGCCTTCCTCTCCAAATGACCAAGGAAATGCTCTTACTTTTATAATAACTGGTTGCCTCTGCAGTATCCACCCTGCTGGCTCACCATGTCTGGTGCTCTGTTCCTTTCTTGCTTACCACTTCCAACCTTAGTTTTGAGGTGGAAAACTGGCTTCCCCTAGGCATCAGCCAGTTGGTTTTCTTTTGTGCTCCAACTGAGAGGACACCATCAAAGTTTAACGGGCCTCTTTTGTTATCACTGTCACCTCCTGTGAATTGTAGTTCAAGTTAGTTGCAGAAAAACCCAAAACAGAAAATACAAACCAAACAAAACAGAGAGTGTCAGAGCCTCTCATTAAAACAAAGCTTGAAGTTTTCCACTAGTACTTGAGCCCCCAGTATCAAACAGAGTTCATAAACTTCACATAGACAAATTACCCAAATGGTTGCTGCAACTGGCATTTGTGCACCTCATCATCCCCTGATGCATATATTACTTGATCTCAAATGCAAATATTGGCTGGCACTCCACAAAACAGGGAAGTGTGTGCACAGTGGGTGCAAACGCAAATAGCATCCCTTGGAGAAATGACCATGGAGCTGCCTGTGGTCATGGAAACCACTTCTGTCTTCCCTCCCCTTCCAGCACGGTGGGACTGGAACAGTTTGTTCTCACAGTAGCTGTCTGGTGCACAATCTGAGAGTTTCTGTGAAGCTGAATGTGGCTAGCCTTTCTGCCTCGCCATGCTTTCAGCAGCAGGCCACATACAGTTATCAGTCTTCCCCACACCCCACCAATGCTCCTTCAAAGAGAAAATTAGATCAAAGTTCTATCAGTTGCCTGTGTTTGAGAGTAACACATGCCAGGATTAATAGTTCTCAATTTCTCAGAAATATTAAAATTTGCTCTCTATTGTCAGGACAATAAATCTTTTACCGTGTAAGTTCATCTTGCTCTGAGAATGACTGAGCAATTACTGACCCCAATTACACAATTAGATCTTTGAAATAATACTGTTTGATATTAAACAATTACATTTCTCATATGAAAATATCACCATTCACTTGCCAGCTAAGAGGGTATTAATAATGCATCTACACAGATTCTATTGTGTGTTAATAATGAATGTCTACAAAACCTTATAAGAAGTTAATACTGCATGTACCCACAAAGCTCCATAGGATGCTGATATACACCCACAAGGCCCTAGGAAATTAAAATAGTGAATCCAGAGCAAGGAAATGGTATTCCCCTGTCCATTCTAGTCTCCAATATTGCATTCTGCTCCAGGAAGCAGAACATCATAAGAAGACTTGAAAAAAGTTCAGATTTGAGCAGGAGGAACAGCCAGATGCTCAGACAGTTAATTTGAGGGACAGGGAAAACAGCCATGTTTGGCTTGTTGAGGTCTAGGATATGTGAGTGGTAACCATTAGAAGTTATATTTGAAGCCCACCAAGAACCGGAGGTTATTGGCACTGACTTCAGTGGCATTTGGATTGGAGAATGTGAGGATGTATAGGGGGCACATGAGTCTAATCAGAAATCAAAATGGAAACATGGAAGGTATTGAGATGCTGAGCTAGAAATTGGTCTGAAACCATCTATGTATCTGCAAAATACACATATGCCAGGCTATTTTCCTCCCTGGATGTAATAACTAAAAGCAACAAAATTGCACTGAGAGAGGAAAGATGGAAAATGTCTAGAAGACTGTAGATAGTGAGATCTGAAATATGTGAAGTAAGTCCTGAAGAAATGAAATAGGAGTCGCATTGCTGGCAGTAGTTAAACCAGTCTGGACTAGGCTGCAGGAAAAACTGAAGGGAATTATATGGGCCTGGCTCCACTGGTGCTGGACAAGGTGACATAAACGATTACTTCTGCCTTTGCTGTCCCTGTTTATGTCATGACTGCATATGTTTACAAATCATAGTAAGAGTGCATGCTGGATAACAAGTATCCATAGAACTTACACAGTAGTATTTACCTCCCGTGCTCTGCTATACTAAAATACATGGGTCTTCATCACTGGACTTGATTTAAAATAAGCAACTTCGCAGCACGTTGTTGAATGACAATTATGTGTCTCTACAGTTCCCTGCCAGAAGCTGATAATTCAAGCCTACAAAGTGGAGGTTATTGGGTAATTGTGGAAAAATGTCCTTTTCTCACTGGTTCTTGAGCACTGCAAAGCAGACAAACTTCTCTCTTTAGTGCGAAACAGTGTGTTAAGTTGCATTAAAGGAAAGATCCTGTACAAATTCAGTCTAGTCTCACAGAGCAGGCAAGCTTCTCCCGTTGCCACAGATTGGGGTTCATTCCCGTGAGTAAGCCTGGCTGTGTGGGATGTTCTGTTCCTCAGTTTTGCATGGGAGCACATGTTGGAGCAAGCAGTGACTTGCTTGGCAGGGCATTTGGTCATGCCACTTGGCAGGCTCAGCAGTGACAGTAACTCTTCTTGTTGAATGGTGCTTACCCCAGTGCCCCATGCTCCATGAAGACTTCTTATGAGAAGGTCTGGCAAGGGCTGCACACAAAGACCATGTATTCAGTGTGCAGCGCTGTTTGCTTGAGAGGGTGACTTAGGGAGAACATAACCCCTGACCAGAAGAGTTCAAAAAGCAAAACAAACCAGAAAAAAAACCCCTAAATATACCTTCAGATGGGTCTCCCAGGAACAGACTGGGGCTCTGTGTAAGAAAAGAACTATTTGCTTCAACTATAAAACACTCCTTTTGTGGTCTCTTCTGTGTGTATTGCAGTGAATATATTGACTGGCAGGAATGTTCATGGGAACAGTGAATTTTATGTAAATATTAGAGACTATTTGCAGGAAGCAACATTTGAACTGATAAAAAGTAGTATTCTCTATGGAAGCCTGATCCTAAAGGTTACTTAGAAAACAGAAACATTCAATGGGATTTACTGTGTATGTTTAACAAAAGTATATATAACCCAGCTCAGATGTTGAGTACCGACTATCTGGGGACAGTTTGTGGACAAACAATAAGCTGAGAATTATTTACTGAGACAAGTCAGGAAATAATTGCAAATGACAAATAAATTTGAGAAAATTACAAACTGCTTGTGGACAATTCATTAACAGAGGCAAGGCAAAATTAATCAGATAAATTATTCACAACGAATGAATCTCTCAGCTCTAATTAAAACTCTGTAGGGTATTAATAATACATGCCCAGAGAACCACAAACAGAATCTTATAACCAAAAGGATCCATCTGTGTCTGCATCACAGACATTGCCATCCTATAACAGGATGTTGCTGTTACCAGTATTTCTCAGTATCTTTTTCTGTTTGAATGTCGATTGTGGTTGCAGCTGATAAAAACCCTCTTTGCACACAGCATGTGGTTAGTGTGGTAGGTTTCTCCAGCGATGCTTGTGGTGGATGGGATCATTCCTTCCTGGTTTTGTTTTGTTTGTTTCTGCTTTCCCAGCCCTAGGGGAATTCCTGGGGAATGTGCAAAGTATTACCTCGGCTTATCTGAAGTTGTTAAGGCTTTTCGTTGCAAATTGTTGTTTTTTTATTGTTTGTTTGGTTGGGTTTTTTTGTTTTTTTTTTTTCTAAGATACAGGTAGGTGCAAAGACATAAGAGTTTAATCCTGAAAATGCTCAGGAGTCAGAACTGCACCGACTCCCCAAGCCTTGCTGGGACTCCACACACCAGCTCTGCCAGTGGCCCCCTTCCTGCCCCACTGCCCTTTGTATTGCAGTTTGGGACTCCTTGCACAGAGGTCTTCCATGATGTATGCTGTCTATATGCTGCCTGCTTAGAGGAGGCCTTATCTTAGGTGAGAGTGTTTTGAGGGAGGAGTGTGGCAGGTGTATCTGCCAGGGGCAATGAGCAGAAGCCAATGGCAGTAGGCTGGGCTGTGAGCTGGGCACCTGAACATCAGTTGTGCTGTGTGTTTATAAATTCCAGCAAAAGAAGGAAATTGCCTCTTTCCCCTTCCCCACCTATATAATTTAGCTCTGCTTTTAATATTACTGTGTCTTTGTATGCTCAGGAACTCCCCAAACCCTTCCCCACACTCTGATTCCCTGCCTGAAAGACAAGACCTACTCAATCACAAAATTATTTAATACATTTCCTTTTATTCCCAAGAGATCTCCTGGCCTTCTGTGTTCCCATTCATCAGCCCCTTTTCCACTAACAACCCCCACCCCTCATATGTCTTTTATCTGCTTAAAACCAATCACAATTCCCCTCTTCTTTTTTCACATCACAAAAGGAATCAGAATTTAATAAGAGCAAGCTGCAAAATATCAGCATTAATCCCCTTGTCCTCATGGGACTGGCGCCATGAGTCCGTGGGTCTCTTTATCAGCACCAGACTGTATTTCACCAGCTAGAACCCTTCTGATAGCATAAATACCTGCCATGCAGGTGTCTCCAGCTGACAAGATAACTCGTTATCAGTCATACATCCCCAATTTATGCAAAAAAGCCCATCTTCCTTCTGTTCATTTCATCTCATGGTGGATGGAGAACTGGGGGAGAGGCTGAAAAATTAAATCTTTTTTGTTCCCATGCACTTGAAGAGCCAAATGACACATCTCCTGCCTATATGAAGCAGAGGCCTTTCTCTCCTGTAATTCAGTTATTAGTGGTTGTGCAATGGTGTTGTTGCAGAAAAATGGGCAGGGAGCAATTGACTGTGGAATCCCATTAAGCTTTGTCATAATGCACAGTCCCAGAGTGGGCACTGCAGAAACACCTCTATCAAAAATTACCTGCCAGAGGGAATAGTGGAGGGATGCTTACGGCAATGCAGAAGGTAAAAGATGCTCAGAGTACATCCTGCTCTTCACTGGCCACCTGAGGTACCCATTCCACTCAATACATGGGGGCAGGGACATGGCCTTGTCTCTGGAAACTGCAGGGCTGACTCTGCCATAAATCCTCCTGTACAAGTAGTCAGGGTACACTTTCCAAGAGGAGCTGTGTGGTAGAGTGAGGAGGGACACTTGGCTTTGTCAGAGGCAAGCTTTCGTGTCTGGATGATGGTAGTAGGCTGAGACACAGCCTAAAGAGAGTGCTGGTGTCCTTCCTGGATGCAGCTTTTGGAAGCCCTCTGTGCTAGCAGCTTGCATTCCTCCTGCCACAGCCCTCAAATGGCTGTTGCCTGCTGAGTCTCTCTGGGTCTGCAGGCCAAAGAGGATCTGCTTCAGTTCATGACCCTTTTCGTTGTGTTCTCTGACACAACTCACGACCAGCATCATCAGGGGAGGAATAGTAATGGTTGTGCATGTAAACTTTTTTTACTTCATCCTACATGGCAGAGTAGGACTGGCCCCGATCTTAAGGAAAGGTGATGCAGCAGGGACATATAGGTGCATGTAGGGTTTTCCACAGATTTAGTTGTATTACGTGAACTCCGTAAGGTGAAACTGGTGCAGCTTCCAGGTCTGTAATAGGTGTTGGTATAAAGATGACTTTAACCAGTGTAGTTTGTTCTGTTCATTTTAGGGAATTAAGCTTTAATGGTAAAAAGACCAAATACAAGTCTAACCGTTGTTTTGATTGAAATGTCAGTTAAGATTTCACTGGCTCAAACAGTCAGACCTGTACAAAGTACTGAGTTGACCAGCTTGACCTACACTCTGAATTCTGATCTCAGTGGTAGCTGTCATATACAGAGAACCCACTTAAAAGTCCAAACTCTGCTTAAGAAAAAAAAAAAAAAAAAAAAAGAATGGCACTTCGTAAGCAAAGGAATGGTGTTGCAGTGCCATTTCCATTCCTGGGAGGTGGCATTTTCTCTGCTCCACAGCACCTTCGGTTCACAGAGTGGCTGATGATGTGTGGGGAGGGAAATGAGCAGCAAGAGCAAATGACCTCAGAGGCAACAAAGAGCCTGGTTTCTGTTGCAAATGTCCTTATTAGGATGGAAAAAGGTGTGTGTGCGGGGGGAAAGTCAGGAAGTAAAAGGCAGAAAAATGCCTAGAAAATATGTCTTCAGCTGTTTCCACACCATCTTCAGCTGCCCTTAAAAGGGGTTGTGGATCCTTAAACATGTATTTAACCCTATCCTCACTAGTGTTTGTTATTCTTTAGTAAAGATGGGGTTTAAAACCAGCAGTGAATCTAGGTGAATCACACTGAAGTGTTTATCTTGGTTTCTAATCTGTACTTGATTTGTAATGTGCTTGAAGCAGGGGCCGTATCTTTGGTCTTTATGTGCATAATACTGGATTTCTTTTCTGCAAATACAGCTTCTGTGTGCTGCCTCTGTACAGAAAATTAGAGATAATAATAAATCAGAGTCAGGTCTGATTCTGGGAAGACCAGTTGTGTGGGAGATGAAAAGTAAAGTTGTTGTTAAACCCAAATCATAGATGTTCCTGTACATACTTAAAGTCATCATCTCCTTTCAGTGTCTGCCCTTGTCACTTATTAAAAAGTAAAATGACTCCTTTAGGTTGAAGGCTTGTTCTGTTGGTGCTGAAGGTCCCAGCTTTTAAGCTCCAGGGACAGGTGTGGTATCTGCCATCACTCACAGAGCTTGGAAATCAAAGTGCTTTTGCTTGTTACGTCAGTGAGAATGTCTGCCTCACCCTGACAAAGGTCTCACTTGACTAGTGGACTAGCTATAATGAATTAACTAGCTGAGCCACTGTGCTTTTCATCCCTCATCAAGGGTAATTAGCATTCTATACCACCCTAGTCCTTCAAGCTGCAGGAGTGGGGACCTTTGCACTGAGGTGCAACAAGGAGATCAGCTCTATCCCCAGGCCTTCTGATTTTCCATATTACAACTAATGTCACTCACCAGATTTCCACCTCCTTTTTGCCCTTGGGATCTCTCCATGAAGACACTTGTCTTATTAGATAAGGACTGTTCCCTATGGGGACATGGAGATGTATGGATCATGTCTACTGCAGTTTCCATCTCCAAACTACGACACATCATCCATCAGCAACTTTCTGCTCTTGTGTATCCTCTCTCAGTCATTAATGACCTTGATGGACACCTTCTGCTTTAAAAGTGTATTGTACTGCCGTGTTTTTACAGCACTGGAAAACATGCCTGTGATGCCATCAGCAGCCTACTGTTTCTTCTCCAGCACTGAATTTTTTGCTGTATCCACAGTGAGAGAGAACATTAGCATGAATGAACATGATGGAGGGCTGTAAAGTTTTTATTATCACAGTTTTGGGCTGTTCATCTTATGCGTGGCAAACTAACTCCTTGGGAGTGAAGTGCTTGGGGAAGCACTCTGTGAGCAGTTTGGGGAGGAATCCCAGCAGGGACAGAGGAGAGGAAGGACAAGAGAATTTGTGTTGTTCATAAAAGCAGAATAAAGGCAGTTTGCCATAATCCACCCTCAGCTACACTCAGGTACTATGAAACTGTTGTCTTGAACTGGCCTGCCCTGATATGATGAAGAACAATATTTGGCCTCTTACTTGTGCTGGTTTAGGAGTGGGTTATGTGATTAATAAAAAACTGCTTGCACAATACCCAGAACAGCTGCCACGACACGTGTACGTGTTCTGGACTTGTGGATGAATAGACTCTGAATGCATAAGCGCTTTCCTTAAGTTCACTTCCCTTGGCCCTCCTCCTCCCTCCCCACCCCTTAAAATAGACTATTTCTGTGCATCTTTCCCTGGTCTCTGGACTGTGACTTTCAGATAGGTTTGGATAAGTCTGTGTTGGCGGGGAAGGGGTTTGTCACTTATTACCAGGGAACTGCAGAGCTCTCTGAGTTAAAATTTATATGTTCCGGCTTTTATTGCTGTGCCACTTGGCTCCTTTGAATTATCTCAGTCACCAAATGAATTTTATAGTCCATTGGGGGCTGTCCATGCTTGTTAAGGTGATATTTCCATCTCCAGTGTGCCGTGGAATCTCATCCGCCACGCAGTGATCGCTTCTACCCACCAGCTGCCTATTGCTTCTTCAAGAAACATCTCTGCTCCTCAGAGACTCATGCAGTTATGGGGCTGTTTGTGGCGGGGGGCTTCTAGAAAAATGTCCAACTTGCAGTGCATGGTGAGACTTCACTTTTGCTGAGGAAAGAGTTGAAATAGATGCTGTTGCAATGTTGGGTTGTCAAGCTGGCTCTGATGCAGAGAACCAGCAAGGTACAGCTTTTGGGTACTGTGCACCCCAGGGCCCTGCTTCAAGAGTGTCAAGTGACTTGCCCAATAAACAGGGACTACTAAGCAGAGGACGTGGCCCAGTGGTAGGTGACTACAGAAACAGCAGGGACCTGGGCATACACAGGACCACAGCTGCAGGAACCACAGACTCCACTGTAGCCAGGTGTTCTGCTGGTGGTGCTGAGCCCATTCACCTTTGCCTTACTAGGCAAAAGGATGTTTGACCCTTTGTAGGGTTTCTCATGGCACAGCCCCTAAGGGCTTTGCTCTAGTGAAGACTCCATCTTTGTGCAGAGCTGCTTCCCATGCTTTTGTGACATGGACACCAGAATGGTGCTCTGTCACGGTGAAGAAAGGCACTCTGTCCAGACGTGGACTTTTCTTGCTTTGCTACTCCTCCTGCTGATGGTGCCCTTTTGCTCTGCATCAAACTGACACTTCTCCCTCTTCCAGAGGGGGTTGTCATTCTGTGAATGGCTCCCCAGTGTCACTTTACTGAAATTGTCAAAGTTTGGGGAGCATTTTGGAGAGAGTTTGCCATGCCCTGCATCAGGTCTCATATTGCAGCAGAGCTGCATGGTAGCAGAAGTGGGAGTGGATGTGAGGAATTTATCACTCTGTGGTGATGAGTGCTCAGGACTTGATTTGGTGCTGCAGTGTGAGGAGCAGTCCAAGGACAGACCTAATAGCTTGCACTCCTAGCAGGGATCACCCAAGTCTCCCTCTCCAGCTCTGGGTCCAGAAGCCTGGCATCGCCTTCCCTCTCTCCCAGGAGACTTTTCATTCTTTCCAGCATTCCTCCTATGAGCCCTACAGGTGCACTTGGCATTGCTGTTTCAGTGTCTCAAAATTACTGTGTCTTGAAACCTCTTACCTATTTTGCATGGGTCTGTCACCAAAAAGCAATTCTATGCCCTTTGTGCCCCTTGCTGGGCTGGCTGGTGAGCAATTCATGTACTTCTGCAGTCCTGGGAGCCTGCAGGTAGAGAGATCAGCTGTGTTTTCAGCCACAGTATGTTATTCATCACACAGGCAACTTTCATCGCATGGTTGTTTCTTCAGATGATTTGGTGTTCTTACTTTTCTTCCCTGATCCCCTTAGCAGAGCTTCCAGTAGAATAAACCACTGGAAGATGACTCGCCTGTTAGTTTTTCCTATGCAAAGGGATCCTGATGGTATTTTTCCACAAGTCTCTGCTGAACTTAATGTGACATTTCTTTTCTCTGCTCCTCCTTTGTAAACTCCTAATCAATGATACATTGTAGCTGTTTCCACAATTCATTTTCTTAAGCCTGTCATAAGGCTAATTGGTTTTCATTTTAAGTCCCAGATCTTGCAAATTACTGTGTGTGGGCACTTTGCAGGATCCCAGCCCGAGTTTTCATTCTCCCCTGTCATTAGCTGTGTTAGAGTTTGTGTTAATCCCTCTCCAGCTAACTGTCTTCATACAGCAATTAAACTACTTCAGATTAACCTGGCGCACCTCTTCCTGCTGAGTTGTGCTGTCTTCCTATGTCACCTTTGTGGCAGCCATTGTGTTGCTCCTACTGAGTACAAATAAAATAAAATTATGAACAAAATAAAGCATAGAGCTAGAAGTTTCCTCCCGTCCTGTCTCTCTCTCTCAAAAAAAAAAAAAAGGAAAAAAAAGAAAAAAAAATAAAAGAGATTCTTTTAAGGAGTTCTCATGTCCATCATTTAACTAAACTGTACATATCTAGTGTTTTCAATCTCCCCTCATAAATCAGTCCCTCCAGACCCTTATCATGTTCAGCTGTATGGAAATTTAAAAAAAAAATAAGAAAGCTCACAATAGGAAGAAGTCTGAAATGTCTTTTTGGGGGAGGGAGAGGAGCAGGGGAGGGACTGATTTGTAGCAAATAAAACTTGGTGTTTTGTAACCCCTTCCATCTAAGGATCTCAATGTAGTTTGCAAACAGGAGTGAATTAAGGGTCACCATGTCCACTGTGAAGTTGGGAAGTCTTGTCACAGATCTGTGTCAGTCAGCACTGGTCTTTTTGAAGCACGTGCAGCTGTTGGAATTGCTCAGCCACTGCAGGGAAATAAGTAGTTTCTTTCTGCTGCAGGAAATTAGCTTCTACCTGTTTCAGTTGGGGTTGGAGAGGAGAGTTCCCATAAGGAGCAGAAGGCCTCTGAAAGAGATGACAAATTCTTTAATAAAGGTAAATGGTTTAAATGTGAATGCCTTATAAATGCTCTGTATTTTAGAGGCAGGAAGATTCAAACATGGAAGGACAAAATTGTATGTCCAGCATCATGCAGCAAACTAGAGACAGAAAGAGGAAATCTTCATCAGTTGCTTTGACTGCAGAACAATCCTCCTTTCTGGAAGTAGCTGCAAGTTTTCCCTACTTGTGGCCAGCAGCATGAAATTTGGGCTATACAGGTAGGGATTCAATTGAATGGCTTTATCAGAAACTCCAGATTTGCTTATAGGCACCAAGGGAGCAGTCTTTCTCAGGAGATTTCCACTGGTTCCCGCTTTAAGGAAGATTGTTTTTGAGGAAGACAAGAGCAGCTGTCTTTCTGGTGGTATCTTTGCATTCCACACAGGGTACCCTCAGCTCTGGAAAGGCACACTGTCCTGCCCTGAGATGAGATAGCAGAAGGCACCAGGTTTTTTTTCAGATTTGGCTGGATTTCTGAATGTAGGTTTGCATTTGTTCTTCTCTTACCCTTACTGCTCCAACACATCCCCAGTAATTATCTCTCAGATTCATCCTTTCCCTCCATCCTGATTCTCCTTAACTGCTCGTTCAGATTAGGAAACATCCTTTCAGTCTCTCTCTCTTGTCCTTATTAAATCTGCTTTTTATTTTTTTCTTTATCTTCATATCCTAGACGACTGTCACTAAATTAAAAAAAAAAAAAAAAAGAAAAAAAAAAGAAAAAAAATGAAGAAAAGCTCTTTAATGTGTTTAAAAAAAAACTCTTTGAAAATGATACTGTCTGTGTCGCTTCTCTCTGTGTCTCTCTTGCTGTATTTATTTATTTATTTATTTATTTATTTATTTATTTTTACAAGCTAAACTAAAAATTGGCATCTTGATTAAAGCCACAGTGTCTGCTGTTTGCTGATGATTAGGTGCAAAGAAGAGGCTTTTCCCTGAAGATGGGAAAATATGCATAAGATGTTATTAAAATTGAGAGGACAGATTCCTCATCCCTGCAACACCCCATGTCACAGGCACAGATGTCCAGGAAGAAGACTGGAATAGAATCCAAAGATAAAAGCAGACTTTGCCCACAAATGTGCAGTTAACCCCAGGCACGGATTCCAGAAACTGCTGATGTCTCCAGGCCCTTGAGAAATGTTCTGGTTGCTAGCAGACTGGAAATGGCAGCATCTCAACCCTCCTGGCTTCCATTAGCCAGCCCTAGATAGGAAGTGGTACAGAAGAGCAGCTTCTTACTCAGTGGGAGTAGGAATGGGATGTTCTCCCTTAAAAAGAAAGAGAAAACAGTACCACTTTGCTGGTTTCTAATACATGAGGACACAGACTGAAACATCTCCTCAAAATATGCTAAAGTTTGAAAAATTCGTCATCTGGATCCATGTGCTAGTAGATGTTGAAATCAGAAAAGACCACTGACTCATCTTGGCTCTGACCTGGCTATGATATGACCTCGTGTCCACGCTAGCATTGCTGTAACTAGCTCAGATACTAAGAGGAATGAAATTGCAGCAGCCACGTGCATCTGTCTAGAGGCGTGTGCCTTTAGCAAGTAAAACTTATGCCCTTGCAGCTCTCGAGCTGTTGGCAAACAGGCCAACTGGGCTAAAGGTAGCTCGCTGCAGTCGCACTTCTGGTATTAGTAAGGGGGTTGGTAGCTCCTGGTAGTGGAGATCTAGACCATCTGTTCAATCCAGTTTAGCCAACTGCCTGGGCACTGACATGAAAGGGCTGGTTTGACAGCACGTAGAATCACAGAAGCATTGGTTGGAGTGGGTTTGTTGGGTCTCTAGTCTCCAGTCCAAGCTCCTGCTTGAAGCCAGACATCTCCCAGGAGCCAGTGAATAAAGACCAAAAGGGCTAGATCTCAGTGGGTTTGTTTCCTCTTCACCCAGCTTTCCCTGCCTGGTGGCTGCTGCTGCATCCTTGCTACTCTGCCAATGCAACAGCATCCTTGGCTGTCTGTCCAGATCTCCATTCCCATGGCAAATGAGGTGGCATGTTGCAGAGCCAGTGTGAATCCAGATAAGCTTATTCACCAAGGGCTTTTCTGTTCATCTGTAACATGCTTGTGACTAATCAGTGAAACCTGCTTCAGACATTGTGACCACTACCACAGAAGGAAATATCGTGAGGATTTATCTATTTCTGTGTAAAGACCCTATTGTGGAAAGTGTGCAGGCTACTTGGGAGAAAAGAAGGGGATCTCTGGATACTTAGGAAGCGTGATAACCTCTTCCAGTCAGTCCATCATGCCCCTCACCCAAATGAGAGAGTCCACATCATGAATGAAAGAGTACATCATGACTTTCCTGCGGGAATACCTGGCATACTGATGAAGTAGAAAAAAGGAAAGAAAAACTACTAATTGGTAAAATCAAGAACTCAAACAGGAAAAGCTAAGTAGGACAAAGATGGAAGACACATGGTGGAAAGAGGAAACCACATCCCAGAGGAAGTCAGTACACATTTCCTCAAGAGGTGGATCCAGTCATGAAACAATGGTTTGCATTTTTCCCTCAACTGGTAACCTGTAAGGAAGCAGCTGAATGAAGCTATAACACAATTAATACATTTAGCTATGTTTAATCATTGATGTGATTTGTACCAGAAGACGTCATGTAATAATATAAACTGGCATTGCTGCATGGGTGCTGCAAGAACTCTGTGGTTCTTTTAGTTTGCATTTCATAGTGACTAAGGCTGGGTTCCCCAACAGCAGCAGCAACAACAAAATGTTGCTGAGAACCAGCAAAAGAGCACATGGAGCAGGGGAGGAGGGTTTCTGCCACACGTGTGGCCTTATTTGTGCTGGTATTATTTTGCACTGAGATAGAAGCTAGCCTGCCTTTTGTGGTGGTGCCAAACAAAGCCCAGAGCATATCCATCTGCAGTTTAAGCTGTATCATTATGAAGTTGCCTTTGGCTTTCCCATTTCTGCATGATTCTGCCTTTTAGCTGCCCCTTGGTTCCTTGGTATGTAAGTGAGGGAGATACCCCATGCCTTGGTATCTGGAGTTGCCAGGCCTGAAAAAACAGCCCATGAGGCTCAGTGATAACATGCATCCTAGCAGTAGGGACTCCTTTAATGTCTTCTGTCTCAGAGACATCGTAGTCGTTTGTCAGACCAGTCTCTGTAGTCTTTTTCAGTGTTTATTCACTAATTGTTATCCGGTGTTCCCACAGAGCACTTTGTTTTGATGACTTGTGTAAGTGGCACGGTTCTTTTCATACAAGGTTTGAGAGTGAGAACAAATATAGTTTATTCGGATAAAGTGAAAATTAAAACAGTTGGCTGCACTATTGGAAACGAGTTACACAAAATGAGACAGTAAAATGCACTGTCAGTTGTCTGTGTGACACTCTCACTGCCCCCCCAGATCTTCCTTCAGGAACTCTCTCCCACCCAGCCTGTGGCTCCTGCAGCTCTATGACTGCAGAGTGAACACCAGGATTCATTCCTCCTGAGGAAACCGCATATGTGGGATTCAGCCTTCTAGGATAGACTGTTTCATCATTAAGGATCCATGGAGTGAAAGTGCCTTTCAAAGCAGCTCCTGATCCCACTTGTTCTTACTAGTTTTTTACCTAGAAAAGGAGGGTGCATACTAATATAGTTATTTGCCTTCCTGATACACTGCTCAGAGGGTTTATTTGGAGCATCCTGTTCAGGGTTTGAAGACTTCCTGTAACAAAGGCAAATTAATCATTCTCAGATTGGCATCTCCAATGAAAACATCAGACTGACTTTAATGCAGGCAGTTGGGAAGGTGGGGTCCTCTGGGGCTCACATAGATCCAAGCAGACTGGTCAAACAGTAAAGTGGTGGGATGATTAGTATTGGGCTGGAGGGTAGGCAGCAGTCCACATACAGCAGGATTTTATGCCATCATCCATAGAAAAGGAGACCAGGAGGGATTCCTGTTGGGTTGCTCACAAAGTCATTCCATAATAGAGGTTAAAAAAGGGTGTTTTAAAAGAAGGAGCACCCTGTCTTCCTAGGTGGCTGCAGGCTCCTGATTGCTGTCTTGACTTTTTGGCTAGTTGTCTCTCGTCATACCCTTTTGCCATCTTGTATGTTTGGGTGGGAGTCTCTGAGTAACAGTGAGAATATCTGCTCCCACGTGCTTGCACAGGACCCAGAACTCTGTAGCCTTGCCACTACTGAGAGCTGTGAGCCTAAAAACAACCAAGTATGGAAGCTGGGATTTTGCTGAGGAAAGGTCAGATCACAGTATTATGAGCAAGAGAGGTTTCCAAGCTTCCTCAGACCTGGAATGTGATCAATTAAACATGAAAAAATGTTTAATTAAACTAACATGAAAAAGCCTGTGAAAGGATCATGAAAACTGAAGGCAATGATGCCAGTTGCCCACAGCATGTCAGAGCAGCCACTCTCCCCCTGTTACAAACACAGGACTGTCACTTCAGAGCGATGTACAGCCCTTTCATTTCACTGGTTGTAACCATGGCAGCAGAGGGACCATCCTGAGAGCTGCCATCCCCACTGCACCCTCTCCTTATGAAACAGAAGTAGGGGCAACCTGCCTCAGGGGACCTGATTTCACCTGAGGAAGGCAAATAGAGAAAAGCTACCCATTTTGTCCTGTTGGAGCCTGGCTGCTTGGAAGAGGATGGCACTGGGCTGGGGCTGGCCATGGGAGGAGAGATGTAGAACATCACCTGCTACAAAGGCCTTGGGACCCCTTCTGCTATATGCCACTGGGATTGAAGCACTTTATTATTTTATCAAAGAGAATTTGTATTGGACATTTAGACTCCTTTAAAAACTGAGAGGTCTTTATATTCTCTGTGTAGATGGCTGTTTGATGTAGGAGCATCTCAAGGGCCGGTAGCCCTGGTTTCCCAGCCCACCTTGCACTGCACACAGCCTTGGGTGTGGCAGGGTAGGGGATCCCAAGACTTGTCATGGGGAGCAGGTCAGTATTGCAACCATCAGCTGGAGGGACTGAGATTGCTTTTGGTGGTCAGAAAGGCTGGGATGAATGGTTGAGTAAAGGCTTCTTTAGATCTTTTAAAGGATCATGATGAGCCCTTTCCCATGGGAAGACATTGTGAAAGCCAGCTTGAGTGTCGAGTTAGGGAGCTTAGCTTTTATGATTGTGATGATTCACATCCTTGGCTTAGAAAGTCTTGCTGCCAAATGCTGGGACATTTGGCTGTCCCAGCTTCCCTCAGTTCAAGCAGCAGTGCATCATCTGGTATTTCTTTTTATGCACAGGTAATGTGCTCAGTTATATGTAAGTGTGGAAGGCACAGTTGCAAACTTGAAAGGCCTTGGGCTTGCAGAGTAATGTGGGAGCACTAGGAGAGTAGCCAAGTGTTGTTAGCTCTATTTTCCTAGTGCAGAGGGGAGATTTTTAAAAGGTTACAGTCACTGGGAGTTTGGTTCTCAAGTATCATAATGTTCCAAGGTTGGATTTTACCATCCTGGTCTATATTTAAGCTGTACAGGAAGTATATTTAAGCTGTATAGGAAGAAGAGAGAATGGTTCTGGCAATGCAGACTCAGGAGATGAGCCCACACTAGAGGAGGCAGGGTAAGAGGCCGTGGAACATGACTGAATGCAAACTGTGGGGAAAGCTCAAGTGTGGCTGAGAAGAGAGGAGGCTGAGCTCTTAGTAGGTCAGGTCAAGCAGGTGAAAAGGACAGACAGGCTGCAATTGCTATAGTTTTTTTAAGTGAGAAGAAGAAATTGAAACTCAATCCAGTGAATGCTTCAGAACCAGAGGAGGGATGAAGTGGGATAGATGTGTTATGATGGGATTTCAGGATGAGGAAAGAGAATGCTAATGGTTATATTGTGTATGCTTTGCATGTTTGAGAAGGTGGGGAGAAGTTGCAATGCGTGGAAGTGAGCAGTAATGAGCGGCCAGGCATGTCTCCCAGCTGTCAGAAGAAAATAGAAAGGGTTGGGTGCTGGCTCTGTTGCAGAGCTGTCTTTATCCCGAAGGACTTCAATCTGAAAACCTTTCCTTGGGAGGTTCATTATCTCCCCTGTCTTTCCTGCAGTCTCTCATTCTTCATGGGCAGAAGTAGCCCCCAAACTCCAGAGGCTAGGCTGCACTGTGGTGGCCTCGTTCTTCCTTTCAGACCTACCAGCTCCCTAAAGACTTCTGCCTTTCTGTGCTCTGTGTGGAAATTAGTGTGCTGAAAAGAAAGGGCATAGTCATTGTAAAAACTATTCCAATGAAGTTGTTTAATTGCAACAGAGAAGAAACCATTTGTAAATTAAATTAATTTTGCTGTTTACAACATAGAAGAGTAAGGGCTGATCTGAGAGGAAGCTGACATTTTGGGAGTCTGAGGCACAGGAGATGCAGCTGAGTGTATCAAAGTAGCAGAGGAAGTAGTGGCTGCTAGAGCAATAAGGCAATTCCAATGCCTTGCTTTCCTATACTTTCATAGATGTCTGCTTACTTGTAAATACCAAAGTGTGTCCTGTTTTCCAACTGCCTCTTCAGCCTGTGCTCTCTGCTGGGCAGCACATGTGCAGGGGGTTTTTGCTGGGGCTGGGGGCAACAGGGAAGGGCCAACTGCTGCAGTTGCAGCAGTGACCACCTGTCAGCTAACTGGCATTAACTAATCTAGCACCTGCTTCCACCTTAACGAGATGGGTGGAGGAGCACCTTTGGCTGGGGCTGCTCTGCCTGGACACAGTGCAATTACATTTTGATTTGTCTCTCTGTCTCTGCTTATTGCATAAAGTATCAGAGTTGCAGCAGAGGCTGGAGGACTCCTGAGCAGTCAGAGGGTTGTGGTTGGCTGTGTATATATTTACAGGACAGCTGCCAGGCCTTCCTCTGAATTGCTATGTGTGGAATGATGGTGGTGAGAGACTTTCAGCAAGTAGTCAGAAGGTGGAATCCATGAAGCAATCACACTTGGTAAGATACTGGCAGCACTAGCTGTCTACCTGGTTGCTTAACTGTTAAATAGCATATCTGTACTTCATAGGGTGTTCTGGAATAATAATAAATCATTATTACATAGTGATAATACTATGGTTATGCTTAATAGCTGTATCAGCCTGTCTGTAGGAGAGATGAGCCCATACTATAAATACAGTAGTAACTGTGTGTGTCTTAATGACAAAAGTATTGCACATAGCAAATATGCTGATATTGTTTATAATAAATAGTGTAATTCCTAACCTCTTATAATCAGTATTTACAGTTTCCCTGAAATTAACTTTCAAATTTCAGTCCTGCTCTTCTGTTTCCTCTTCTAGCCCCCAGCTGCATAGAGATGCTTTGAAATTAATTTCTTCCAAGTCAAGCAAGAAACTGTGCTGGGCTGAGTATATGTCCATTAGCATGCATATTAACCCTTACAGCAGGGACCTAGGCACCTGTGACAGATAGGTACTCACTCAGGACAGCTACAAACTCAGTGCTTGGAAGGCTTTGCCTGGACCCTCAGTTTCATTAGTATTTCATTTCCTGGCTCTATGTCACATGGAAATAAGCAAGAATGAGGAAAGAGATGAAACCTCTTAAGATAGCTCAGTTAGGTTACAGTGTCTGTTTCATCAAGATGCCTTGTTACTACTCAGTGCATGCACACCTACAGAGTCATGCCAGCTTTGCAAGGAAACCCAGCCTCCTCTGAGCAACTTAAGTAAGCACAGAGATACAGCAGCAAACCCTGGTATGTGCTACACACTTATGTCTTCTGCCAGTGGCTTCAAGGAGGAATTTGGAGTTGCTCTGCATTTTTGAGAGGGTTAATCTCCAGCTACTGTTGCTCTCTCACAGTGCTGGCAATGAAAGATGAAACAAGCTCTGCAATTAATGGTATCACAAGCTGTAAAAAACAAACAGTTGAGGGAAGCAGGGGTTAAAGGAAGGAAGATCTTCTGCAGCTGCCGATAAGCAGGAAATCAGTTACAGCTGGAATGAAGGACTGCCACAAGGGAGAGTAAAGCAGTTGTTGGGGAGCCTGGTTACTTTTCCAAGACTATCCTCCTCAGCAGAAACCTAGGAAGGACACAATTAGCTTCAGAAATTGTACACGGGGTATGTGTGCTGACTGGGGAGCAGCTTGTTACCCACGAATTGCAATGTATAGAGGACATTAAGGTTTCCTCAGGGCCAGGTGGTTATGCTCTGCAGAAGAGGACACACATGTGGTAAGCTGACCGATAGACTGGGTGTACTGGGATGATAAAAAGGAGCAAGATAGCCTCAGGGAGAGGAAGAAACCTTCTCAGGAGTGTAAGCAGAGGCGAAAGATTACATAGCCTGGTCCATGCTGGAGGGTGCTCTAAGGCAGGCAGCTCTGCTTAGAAACTTGGCCTTTGTTCCTGGCCTAACCAGAATTTGTGCATGTGGCAGAGCAGCAACTGCAGGAACTGACTGTGGACCTGAAATTTGCTTCAGGTTCATTAAAACTCTGGTATGAGACATGACCATGTGCTTGTTGGAGATCCTAGGAGCATCCTGACAGCACAGATATGTATAAACTTGGTATCTTTTGCTATCAAATGGTGAAAGCTGCCATACTGAGGCATCTCAAGGATGTGAGGTGTACTGCCTCTTACGCTGATGCTTCTGTGTTGAAGGGTATGTGCTGCTGTTATGGTTGAATTCCTTGGAAAGCATTACTAGTGGTAGATCACTTTAGACTTCTCAGTGGAGCACTGCATTGGTATCATTACAGAAATAAATATTATTTCTCCTGGTGCTGGCTGGAAAGTTTGGAAGAAATACTGCTTTTGCAAAAGATGTCTTCCTCCTTTGGGGCTTGGCAGGAAGCTTGGATCAGTATGTAAACCCTGTGCTTAAACAAGCCAGGCAGCCCTCCTACAAAATTTCTTTGTGCAAATTATTTCCAAGTTCAATTACCTCTTGCAGTCACTTTCTGTAAAAGTCTGTATATGGTCTGCTTGGAAAAATCTTTAGAAATGCTTCAGTTCATTCTGCGGGCAGAAGTGTTCTGGTGGAAGGCAGATGGCTTTGGAGGAATGCAGAAGTATCCTCAACAGCTGTCCTTATTCTTTAAACATTGTGCACAAAGGGTCCTAGAAAATGTGGAAATTCCCCTGGAGAGCTCGTGATTCCATGGTACCTTGTCTTAAAACATTGACTGGCTTTTGCTGCTGGTACAGCATCTGGTGCAGTAGAGGTTCCTGTGGGTCCTCTCTAGCACTGATGACTAATCACCTTCCCCTTAAAGCTGAGGCAGGGGGGTCTGAGATAGACCACACTATGCAAACAGAACAGTTAGGGATAGACCTGATGCATGTTAGTACCAGCTGACACTTCCCATGCTGTGCATGAAGAGAGGTTGATTCAACCTTTCCCACAGCCAAACGCTAGTGAATGGGCTAAACCACATCATATGAAAACTGGAGCCTACACAAGCATAGGACCAACCTCTCTGTGCCTCCCTTGTTCCTGTTGGGGAACCAAAGAGATAGAATGGACTAAATCAGGAGTAAAATGACAGCTTGTGTCCTACAGGAAAAAAAAAAAAATCAAAATATGAGAGGTAGGATAGTGGGAGACTAAAGGGAGAGAGAAGAAGAAATTGCACTCTCATTTTCTGTGGTCCTTCTCTTTTCATTTCCAATTTTTCCCCGTTTGAGACTGTGTCAAATGCCTCTGTGCCTGCTCCACTCCCCTCTCCCAAATCTCATCTCTCTTCAGAGCTTCAGCTTGAAACAAGCACACATATATATGCAATTAAATACAGGCTTCGACTTTTCACCTGGGAAACTGGAGGGATAAGGTGAGCTAAGCTTTTAATTACAAGTACCCATTCTGGGAGGCTGGGAATTCAAGCCAACAGTAGATGCTGTGGCACTGCTTAATCCTGTATTACAAGGAAGAGAGGAAAAAAACCCTGAATTTGCTGGAGAAAATATTTCCTAAATGTATAAAGAACATATTATTTCTTTTTGCTTTTAATTTTTCACTTTCCCCTTTCCATTTTTTATTTTTTATTTTTTTTCCTTCTGTGTCAAGTGGAAACTAGGTGTTAAATACTGAGCATTTGATGACAGTTTTTATTAAGGTGGAAATGTTGAAGTGCAGCTCTGATCCCTAGGGTCGAGCTGTCTGTGCCAGGTTTGGGTTTTGTTTGCTTGCTTTTTTTTTTTTTTTTTACATTTGTTTGCTTGTTTTCTTGTCTTTTTTTTTCTCCTTTTTATTTCTCTCTTTTAGAGCAGACATAATGGACCAGGTTCATTGGGGCTTTTTCATCCATTGACATTGCTGGAGTTTCACCACAGACACCTTTGGCTATAAGTTATTTTCTTGATTGGAAGGTGAACAGCATAGGAGTTTAGTGGTACTACTTCTAAAGGAAGCACAGTTGGGATTGTTTGGGGAAGAAAAGAAAAAGAGAAAAAAAGTTAATATCCTACAAAGAAATCACTAACAAGTTTTTCGGTATTACAGGAAGAAAAAATTGTTCCCTTTTGCTTACCACAGGCCAGACGTGATCTGTGGTCCAATTTGATTTGCACTAGTAAGTTGCCTTTTTCCCCCCTGGTTTCTTCCAAGATTTATGCCTGTGCTTTAGGACCAGTAAATCTTGTCTTGCTGAGCAAATGGAAAGACACTACAAAAGGAGGGAGGATCAGGCTGGGAAACTCTGTGAGGCTAACGGGTGTGAGTCCCAAGCAAAGGCCTGCCTATAGAAGAAAAGCAGAATAGAAGGTGGAGTGTGCACACTTCCTAGTACTGTAGCATGTCTGCCTAGTCACTGGGAGGCATCACATCACGTTCTCTTTCTGTCCATCTTACCCCTCTGTGTGCTGTGTCAGTCAAAGCCTGCTCCTTCTTGCAGCTGTTCATTTACCATTTTCTGCAGGTGGCTTCCTCTGACTTCTGCTGGAGCCTCCGTCTTGCCAACCCCCATTCACCTGGGGCTTTGGAGCTGTTCAGGTCTCCACCACTAGCTGCAGTGATTCCTTCCAAACTTCTCCTGGTCCCTTTTTTCCCTTTAGGTTAAATAGTTAGGTGACAGTGTGAAGTTATTGCATCTGACTAATAGAGGAAGACAGAGGTCTTGTGGTCTGTAAATGACTGCAAATTATTTCTGTAGGGATACAAGAAGAGCTTGTGGTACCATGCACAGGGGTATACATTTCTTAACATGCTTTAAATGTTTAAATTGAGCTCTAGTGAAACTTATTTACATCCTTTATCTCTTTAAAGGTAGTCAGAGCCAAGTTGGGTAGAAGCCTGTCTGAGACTGGGCTAGAGATGAGAGCTGGGAGTTTAGAGGACAAGTTAGTTGCTAGCATTGTGAAACTCTTACTTCCTTGTTTGTTTTTGTGCTTCAAGGGGAGTAGGGCTTAGATCAGCATTTCAAGTGGGATGCTTTTTTGATTTTAATACCTCCATCTGAACCTGCTCTTACCGTTCTTGTTCTGGATGGGTTTCTACTTGGTGTCTCATGATGATTTTATGCTATGGACAGTGACTGTGCTGCATAATAGCGGAGGCCTTTCTGTGGCCTGCTGTTAACTAAGAGACTTATCTGCCTTACTTGATAAGAAAAAACTATAAAATTTGCTACTGCCTCTGAATATCCTCTGTAACACCATCATGACCCCTGTGATTAATTTCCACAACGCAGCTTTCCCAGGTAGACCTTGGTAACCTTCTATCTGACCTTCCTAACCTGCTGTTCCTCAGAGTTCCCACTAAAAAGAGCTGAATAATCCAGCCAAGCCTACCACCTTCAAATAGACTTATAGAGTAGCATGGCCTTGACATAGAGCATGGACTCCCTTCTCCAAAGATATCACTTGCATAAAACACTGTTTCATGGCCTCAGGTTTTTTTAGATGCTGCTCTTCTTTCCTGTGCTTGAATTCTTCGACTTAGAAAACTGGTGTTGTTTCTGTATGGCTAAAGCATGAGCCATCTGTAATAAAGGAAGAGTGCCCCAAGCTGTGGTGTTCAGTTTAGGACTTAAAAGTCTGTATGAAGTTATTTGCTTTAGATAGATTTCCTGTGCGACTTCAATCAGGTGGGAGGTCTAACAAGTAATTTGGTGGTTTCTTAATGAAACAAGATCCATAGGGATCCATAGGGCTGCCAACTTGTGTGTATGCAGAGAAGGCACTTGAAAATCTAATACATTCTTTAGTTAAGAAGAAGGAGAAAAAAAAAAAAAAAAGCAAGAGCATGGGCTTCTCAAGAACACTTGAAATCCCAAAGGAGCTAGCTGTACCCTTTCTGAGTCTTTTACTGCCACTTAGTCTCTAGAAAAATGCAAAGTCCCGTGGTGAATTTTGCTTTTTGTCTTCATTATTACCTTACTTCACCTGGCTTGTACATTGCAATTAACAGCAGTGCCCTGTTTCGCTGAGAGACAGCAAGGATAAATGTGTGAAGTCTGTGTTTGGCTAGCGTGGTGCCTGGGAAGGGGAAGACAGGCACTTCACAGATCAGCATTGCAGGGATTCCTTGTAACTGCACAGGTGCATGTGAGGATTTGTTTTGTTTGTTGTTATTGTGCGGAGGGTCTTAGTTCTGTTTTCATCTGAGAACTCATTTGATATTGCCTCCTTGACTGGTGCTTCAGCAGGTGGAAGGAATTTCAGCCCAGGGCAAAGTCACTTATTTTCTCTTCTTGGTTGGTTCTGCTTATCTTGAGGAAAAGGCTTTGTGAACAAACAGCAGGAATAAATGTAGGTTTTTTGTGCCCAGTTTGGCTTGATGTTCTAATGTACTCTGTGAATCACCACTGGGCAGAGCTGAGGCATAAAGGGACTATGGAGGTCTGAGGCAAGAACCTCAGTCTTGCTTCCTTTCTGCTTCCCTCCTTGTCCACCTCCAACCTCGGCATCTCCTTCTGAGAGGCCGCCGTGAAGAAGCTCAGCATATCCATGCCAGATTAAGTGCTCTGGCTTCTACCATAACCTGCATTTCAAACCACCTTCACGGCAGACAGTAGCTCTGGAGAAGGGACAAAGCAGTTTGGAGAGGGACTGGCGGAAAGAAGGAAAAGAAATTACAGTGGAAAAGAAAACACTGGAGAAGTACAAGAAAAGGGAGCATTCACTTTAATTTGTTGTTGGCAGCTCAAAATACCTTGGCCATGGGATTTGCTGTTAAGACAGTGTGAGAAAGGCAAGGCTAGCAGCCCAGTTGGTACATCAAGAGGGTGGTGAAAGGTTTGGAGAATAAGCCCTATGAAGAGAGGCTGAGGAAACTGGGATTGTTTAGTTTGAAGAAGAGGAGGCTAAGGGGAGATCTCATTGCTCTCTACAACTACCTGAAAGGAGGTTGTAGGGAGGTGGGAGTTGGCCTCTTGTCTCAAGTGCATAATGACAGGATGAGAGGAAATGGCCTGAAGCTGCACCAGGGGAGGTTTAGACTGGATATTAGAAAGAATTTCTTTACTGAAAGAGTGATTAGACAGTGGAACAGGCTGCCCAGGGAGGTGGTGCAGTCATCATCCCAGGAAGTGTTTAAAATAAATATAGATGTAGTGCTTAGGGACGTGATTTAAGCACTGAACAGGTAGATTAGGTTGTGGTTGGTGGATTTAGGTTGTGGTTGGACTTGATGATCTTCAAGGTCTTTTCCAACCAGGATGATTCTGTGACTATGTCTGGGAGAAACACTTATTTAAGACAATTGTGATTAAATATTTATCAACTCTCCCTCCATCCTACTACAGCTTCTTTCTCACTCTCTCAGCTAGAAAAGACTTCAGAGTAAAAGAGGGAGCAGCACTTAAATGCTTATTTATGTTGTAATTTCTAGGCATTTTATCAGTTCTCTAATGAAATAGATTTTCTCTCAAGAGATGCATATTTTCTGAGCCAGAAGGGGAGAGCACTACGGATTGCTGAAATGTCTGCTCATATTCAATACATTTTTTGCATTATTAATGATGATAAAAGCAAGAGGTTATAAACATTCTCTTTTTTAAATACTAATTGCAGCTAACCTTAGCTTTAAAAAAAAAAAAAAAAAAAAAGGAGAGGGGAGGGTGCTGGGGAAACACAAACAAACCCAATGAGCCCAAAATGTAACTGTCAGGGCAAAACTCCTTTCTTGACAATCCCCAGTGCTTTCACATATATCATTTCTAAGAGCGCTGACAGAGCCAAACCATTTGGGACTAGACTTATAGCAGAGATTAGCAGAATTCTGTTCCAAGAATATCTTTATGGTGATCACTTGTCACTTGTCATTACAAATAAATCCTATTGGTCTTCTTCCCTCGGTCTCATCCTTGGCTTACTTACACTTGAGAAATCATTCTTCTCCTCTTCTCTTTTCCAGCAAGCAAAATCCAAGTACCTTTTTGAATGGCTACTGGTTTATCCTGACTCAACACAGCCCTGGTAGACAGGATAGGAAGATAGATACAGAAATTTTTCATGCTTGTTTTTCATCCGGTCACTGTTAAAATGTACTTTCACTGGCGTTTTCAGAATATCAGATGTTTCCATGGCATTGTGTGGGACAGCAGTGTGTACACAAAGGTTCAGGCATGTTACCTTACATCCCTTTGCCTCAAACAGAGTGGAGGTGGTTTTTTATGGCTGTGATTATGTACTGTAACAGCACCCAGAGTGCTCCAGCAAGGTGAGATTTCTGTTACACTGTGTGTTGTTAATGTACACACAGCAAGCAGCCATATGAGTAAAACAGCAGAAAATGAGAACATGAGGAAATAAAGCAAGTTGTTCATACTCCTGCATCAGCTCAGTATGTATCTGGTAGGAGAACTCAGGGATCCTTAGTCTTGCAGTGCTGTCCCATCTAGTGAACCACATTCCTTCTCTCAGATACAAATACAAACAGGGCTCTGGACAGGACGGTTAATAACTAGACCATCTGCTTCATGGATGCTGGTGGTGCTCTTGTTTAGAGCAGCATGAGGCAAATTCTTCTGGTTGAATTCACCATAACTATAATGAAACCTGCTGAGTTTCTATGGGTAATGCTGAGAGCAGGCTGAGATGTCCTAGGTCTAAGCAGCAGAAATGGAATTTGAAGCAATTAAGGATGGTATTGTACCATTCTGTGAATGATTCAAGTTCCTTGGAAGGGTTCAGTGTTGAACAGAGTTGCTCATGGACTTCTGATGCTCTCTCTGCAGCTTTAAAAGAGAAGTTGTGTGTTAGCATTGGAGCTTAGGCTGGTGTTTGGGTACGCTTTAAAAACCTGAACACGTTCACTAATATGTTGGCTTTGTTTGCAACAGAATGCCTTATTTCTATTTATTATTTTACTCATTTATTATTTATATTACAGTAACAGCTAGAGGCCTCTTTCTGCTAGGTGTCATACAGATTCTTTGTAGGAAGAAAGTTTGTCTCCTAATACTCTGCCTCAGAGGTGGGCATGTGTTCAAAGGAAAGTAGCAAATCAGTTGCAAAACTTGGAACAAGACCCAACTCTCATATCCTGGCTTCTTGACTTAACTAGGGCCTCTTACAAACAGTTATATGAAACAAAGCCATTGCTCTCACTTTGCATGCAGCCTTTAATTTAAACTAATACTGAATGGCAACTTTTAAATATATAAAACAACTTGCTCTGCTTGGATGAAGGGAAGGTCTCCCTGTAACATGTTGCACATCTGAAGAGGACTGCACTGCCTGAAACCAGTGGCCTCTCAATATTTCTGGAAGCTAAGCTGTTTTTTTATGTGCTTTCCATATGGCAGAATAATAGAGCCCTTGCTTAGCTTCTTTCTATAATGTATTGTCCGCATTGCATGAGGTACCAGGGGAATCCTTTCCAGATATGCAAGTTAAAAACTAAGGGTTTTGATAGCCACCTGTCTCTCTTGTCTCCGAGTTTAAAAGCACTCAGTCAGAAAGGGGGCAAACCCTTGGGGATTCATATTTGCTTTCATTAGAATAATTAAAGGACAGAATAAGAAGAACAGACAGACTTGCCCCTTTTAAGATGGAAATGAAGGATTCTGTGAATGGTGTCTTAGAGTCAGTTTCCCTTCGTGCTTAAGCAACGAAATAAAATACTAGTTTGAAACATAATGAAATATCCTGACTATCTTGATTTAAATGTTTTCTACCAGTGCTTTGACACAGGTGATTTCCCCTGATCTTGCATGCTTTTTAAACATGGCTATTTTCATTTCAATGCAAGTCTAGGCTTCTGCTATGGACTATGAGGAAAAGATACTCTTTGGAGCCTTGTGGGCTCTTCTCTGGAGGCCATCAGCAATCTGGGCAATACCTTTAAGACACATGTTCTCCCTGGTCTAAGGTAATGACTGCTGACCAAGAGCTACCTTACTTCCTGCCTTCTGATGCAGACTGAGAGTTGACATTGACTGATGAGGGCATTTCATGTCCATGAGAGCACTCAGCAGTTGCTGGAAAGGGATGTGGCTTTCCCACAGGCAATGTGTTGGTATACAGTGACTATAGTCATACAACAAATATGCCACAGCACAGATTTCTGTGGAGGGAACAAGCTGCTTCCCTGGTTCTAATCATCTATGGAAGTCAAGGGAGCTATACGCACCCTAGCTTATATTTACATTACCTACTTCTCCCCCTGTGCCCCAGCAAAGTTCTTGAGAGGTTGCTGAGGTTCTCACCTGCACAGAGCAGGCAGCTGGTGGTGTGCCCAGGCAGGGCTGTGCATGAAAAAGGGCAGTGTTAGTGGCTATACTGCATCATAAAAGCATTAGCCCTGACCATGATGTGTTTCGCTGGACCTCTCTGGCTCTTCTCTTCAGCAGAGGAGTGCAAAAACTCCTCTTGTATTATGTGTGTAAAAATGTGTCTTCCTAAAGCCTTTGAAACAATTGTTCTTTAGCCAGAAGTAGAGAGATGGTAATGGAGGGGGTTGTGTTTTTTTCAAGTGAGTGTTTTTGACATCTCCTTTTCTAATCTAGATGCTGTTCTTGTCCTTTGCAAGACAGGGCAGCAGCTTCTTAGCTTTGCTAATGTTACAGTATGTCTATACACGTATTTGTGCCATTATTTCTGGCATCAGCACTACATTTTCCCCTTCGTGATACAGTTAGGCCAAGTAATTATCAAACAGATGCCTTTTCCGTGGGGATGTAAACCGAACACATTTCTGACGGAAAAGGGCTATTTTCTTATTATTTATTTATTCATTTTCTCTGAGGAGATGTGAGGCTTTCAAAAACACTGCCCGATTTGCTGAAGTTGCGTGCACATGCTGATGCTGTTCCATACATGCGTGGTGACTTTGTGTCTGAAACAGTCAGTTCTTTTTCAAATTGTAGACTTGCTCCTCGCTGCTTGTTGAGGTGTTGTTACATTTGTTTCTGCCCATGGGATAAATGCCAGAAGGTATGTGTTGGGCAGGCGGTGATTCCATGAGGACTACAGAGAATATAATGCTAAGCAAATAACGAAGTCATTGCAGGATGCTGGCTTTCACCTCTGATTTTTTTAAACATTCAAGTATTAAATGTAAAGGAATGTTTCAAGGATGTGTGTTTTCTTCAGAGACGCCTTTTTACTTCATTGTTACAGGAAAGCTTGCTCCCTTGGGGTCTGGAAAGCAAAATAGTATCTTTTCCTCTCCTCCAGTTTCCCCTCAAAGGTTCACACTTTCCTCCTCCTTTTTTCTTGCTTCATTCACTAAGTAGTAGCAGTGCAATGACCCTTCCTAAGTGAGAGTGCCCTTATATATGCAACGTAGGTAAAATCTTAAGCACTTTATAAACCTTAGCAGCTGTCCTTTTCACATAGGAGCTTTGCCTGACCCTGGACTATTTTTTTAACCCAAGTCGCTCACCTGGGTAGTTACAGTGCTCCTAGTACTTGAGAACAGCCTGTTTAACTGGGGACAAAGGCTGCGATCAGAGCTTACAGGTCATTGTCTGTCTTCTGATACAGTTCTGTAGCAACCCGCAGAATCCCAGAATTGTCAGAGTTAGAAGGGACCTCTAGAGATCATCTAGTCCAACTCCACTGCTAAAGTAGGATGGCATAGCGGACTCAGGCCTACTCAGGACTGCATCCAGGTGGGTTTTTAATGTTCCCAGAGAAGGGGACTCTGCAACCTCCCTGGGCAGCCTATTCCAGTGCTCTGTCATCCTCACAGTAAAGAAGAATTTTTCATATTTAAATGGAACTTCCTATGTTCCAGCTTGTGCCCATTGCTCCTCATCCAGTCACTGGAACTACTGGAAAGTGTCTGGCTCCACTCTGCTTGCACCCACCCTTTAGATGCTTGTAGACATTAATAAGGTCTCCCCTCAGCCTTCTCTCCTCCAGGCTAGAAAGTCCTAGCTCTTTCAGCCTTTCATCGTAAGGGAGATGCTCCAATACCCCAGTCATCTTTGTTGCCCTCCACTGGACTCTCTCTAGTAGTTCCCTGTCTCTCTTGAACTGGGGGGGCCAGGACTGGACATGTGGCCTAACGTAGTTGCCTCAGACTGAAAATTCACTCCACTGTTTATTCAGATCAGTGGTACAAATTAAGCAATGTAGCTGGGGACATCACCTTCTTGTTGGCTGCTTTATTTTTATAAGGTAAGTTACCTTGGAGTAGAACCAAGCCATCATTGCCTGAACTGCAAGTGCAAGATCATTACTGAATATATTATCTTAATTACATCACATGGGTGTCATGTCTACTGCAAATTACTGATGAGATAATCCTAAACCATACCAGCTGTCAATAAGAGTAAAAGAGGTAGGTTAGGGATGCGTTTAATTTGTGTCCACTTGGCTATTTTGCATAAACAAGTAATTGCATCAGCATTAGTTTGAAAAACATGCAGATTAATTCTTGCACGTTTACTAACAGAAGTATTGTTTTTAAAAAAAGTCTCTATGAGATCCAGGATGTAATATGGCACTTTTTTTTCTTTTCCCTCCCTGACTTTTAGTGGGGATCTCACAGCTACTCCACACACAGCCTTTTGCAGCAGGGAGCAGGCAAAAACAGCAGCTGTAAGATGCTCTGATCCCAGATGGATGAAGCACATATGCCAGAGTATGAAAGCTGTGTCACTAGGGAAGTGATCAAAGCTCTGCTATTTATAACTATTACATCCGTAGTCTCCCTCTGCATTAGATTCAGAAGCACAGCTTTTCCCCATCCCAGCTGCTTCCAGGGGAAGGTGCTATCAGGAACTGTAGAAAATCACTAGCACGCACAGCCAGTTCTTCCAGTTGCCTTCCAGTGTCTCCCAGTTTTCGGCATGTGCAGTGTCAGGAAGTAAATGCACAGCAGTTATTCTTTGAATGGGATTTGGCAAAATAAATGAGCTGAAACTCTGCAGTGGGATTATTCATCATAGCAGAAGCTTGAGCTGCCGCAGTGTTAGTCCTTTTGTTATCAATTCCATCATCACAGCCAGTGCACCTTGTCATGTGGTAAATGCCAAACTGCTAGCCAAGGGGCCTCTCCCTTCTGTTTTTGCAGCTAGGAAACAAGGTAGAGGCAAGTGAAAAACAGTTCATTTGCACATCACATTTGGGAGAGACACTGCCACTTAGGAGTGGAAGTATTTGTTTCTCCAGCATTTGTTTTGGCTCTAGAGAGTGAGCTTTATTCCTAACTTCTTTCCTTTGCTCCAGTGAGTAAGTGAAAGTTCAGGGCTTCCCCCTCCCTTCCCTTCTTTATTTACCCTTTTCTCTACAAAGAGAGAATTCTTGCATCGGTGCTTTTGGGAAGGGGTGAAAGAGAAGGGTTTAGTGAAATGGAGAAGAGAAAATGAGAGAGCAAGAAAGTAATGGAGGACAGGCTGAATGATGCATAACCTGTCTACCTTTCTTGCATATTTCCTCTGCACCTCTTTCCAGTCAAGTTCATGTGCTCACTCACAAAAAACATGCACAAACTATCATCTAAACTCTTTAATTTCCTCCCCCGCCCCACCCTTTCCTCATCTATCTTCTTCTCTTCTTCATACTCATTAATTTCCTCTGTTGCGTCTATCCAAGAGGAGATATAAAAATAATTGAGACTCCGTATAGCTTGGGAAGGTAGAAGCCAGCATTAATGACAGTTGGTGTGGAGGAGGAGAGGAAATTCAGACAACATGCCAAACCTTGACAACACCATTATTTCTTGACCCTGCTGAGGGTGTATGTCTTTGTATGAAGAGGAACAGCCTTATGGCTGCTTTTCCTCATAGCAACTCTCCCATGTGCTGCTCTGCAGTTCTAGGTAATTTCTGCAGGATCAATATTCTGAATGCTGTCCTGTCCTGAGGTGGTCACCTTTGCTCTATGAGGTCACTGTGGCCATGAGGAAAAGTGTCTTTACAGCACTGAAGAAGATGAAGGACTTATAATTTTGGATGCCTTGCTCTTGGCTCAGCATTTGAGACTGTTAGGACTCGGGTTTTCAGAATTCACTGTTCAGGACTACTCAGGTTGGCCCCCCAAAGAGGACCTCATCTCTTACAATATTGCTGCTTTTAAAATACACATACATGGGTAGAGTTGTTCAGAAAGTGGTGTCTATAGAGAGAGAATTGTTTCTTTATTTTTATCTTCACTTCCAAGGGAAGCCTATCCTTTGCCCACTTTTTCCAAATAACCAAAATTCATCAGATAACCTCTTTAGGACCAGGCCTAAGGCAAAATCAATCTCCAAAAGAAGTTGCAATTGCTGTTGCTTAGACAGCAAGCGGAATGTGAAATCCATATTGGCTTATTAAAAGCACAGGCTTTGTCTTGCTCCTCTCTAATGATGACAAGTAGCAATTATTTTATTACATGCACACACAGACCCAAGTGGGTAAAATACAGACTGGTTTAAAGGCAGAGGCTTCCTGGGGGTGATTGTAGTGATTCTCATTGCTCCCATCACTGAGCGTAGATTAATCCTCTTTCTTGAGCAACGTCCTGTCTCAGCATTTGAATCAAGTGCTCTGATTCATCTCTTTCCCTCTGGATTTTATTATCTTTTCTGTTTCCTTGCAAGGGCTGAATTTGGAGGAGAAAAGTATGGACGTAAGACAAGCAAGTACTGTGGACCCACCAGCTGGGGCTCTGATGTACAGCCACAGGTTTTTAAAAATCAGTGAGATAATAGCATCCAATCGGTCCCTAAAAAGAAGAATGCTGCAAGCAGAGGTTTTCTTCTGGGAAGCCTGGAAGGCTCCTAATTACTAGAAATCAAGAGAAGAGTCAGTCAGGCATGAGAAATAAACATCACAGTGGGGAGACAGCTCCGTGAGAAGTGCCTGGAGAGCAGACAAAGTTTCCCAGTTGTCCATAAATGCAGAAAATTGTTGCAAAACTTTCTCCTTCTCACTCTCCTGCTTACTTGTGGAAAGAAAAACAGGCTCTGCCTCTCCTCTTCAGTCACTCTGGAGTCCCTGCAGTTGTGCAGGGCACCCTCCCTCTGCTGCTGCAGTGCATTATGCTAGCACCCAGCAGACCCCCCTCAGGAGACTGAGATAGAATTCATGAGCTGGTGGAGGCTATTTAGTACCTTTCTGATTCCTCATGTTGTGCTTCTTGCTTCAAGTTTACTCTTCCTCCTTCCCCCTACTTCCCCTTCCCAACCTCCCCCCCTACTCCTCCATATACCCAGCTGCATGAATTGATTGTGTTGTGACCTGCTTTGGGCTGTACATAGCCTGGAGGGCTTTGGTTAACTGGAAAAATCTGATGTCATGTGAAACCAGGAAGCTTCATACTCAGCCTGTGATAGCTGATTCCTTGGGAGCACGAAATGAAGGGGAAGATAGAGATAATTAATTAACTTTCTTATAGGATTGGGGAAGATCAGTCAGGTACTGCCTTGAGAAATATGCCCAGTCTTTGGATTTTTTTGTTCCCATTTGTCACTGTGAAGATTTCCTCTGCTTTGTAGTTTCTCCCCCATGGTTTAAGCACAGGCTCAGGAACCAGGAACTCTCTGTTTTTCCTAGATCACTCAGAATTTCATAGAGTCTCCGATTTATTCAGGCCAAAACAGACTTGCGTGATCATCCTGTGTCACTTGCACAGGGACTGCATTTCCTCTTTCATGTGTCTGGCTGTGTTTCTGCCTGTGGTCTTAACTCAAAATAGGATGCTGGGGTACTACTTCCTTTCTTTCATTATGCAGTTCTGTTAGTCACCTAGTAAAACCAATGTCTCATGGAGAAGGAGAGCGGCAAGTCAGGAAAGCAAGAAGGTACCTATGTTGTGTTCAGCTTCTAGGAAGTCTGGTCAGAGTTTTTCATGACCTTTTTCTCATCTCCTTCCTGCAGCTCTGTGTGTAGTTGATAATTTTCTACTCAGTTGTTGACAGTAACTGCTATTGCAATTTCTTATGAGAATGCGTCACTCTGGTTTTTGGCTGGGCAAATAACACCTCACAACGGTGGCTACAATCATTGTACCGTTAAGCCTGTGGGTCTATAGAGCAGGGATTGACCAGACACTGTTTTTTTCTCTGCAGTGTTGAGAACAGCCCTGTCTTGCCAGGTTCCTTTGGAATTTTACTTTTGGCTTGGACTGCCATGGGCAGCACCCTACTTCAAGGGGGGACACATCCAGTTCAGGCTAGTGAAGGAAGAAAGCAAAATATGTCCCTTGCTTCTTTAGGAAGCTGTGAGAAAGGGAGGAGGGAGACAAATATAAAACGCCCAGCAAGTCCTCACTCAGTCTTCCCATGAACAGTGACTCAGCCTTAGCTCTCCCTGCAAGCTGGGATCACATCTCCAGAATGTGCGTGGAAAGCAATACTGCGGCAGGAACATGTAGATCTGGGGTCACAGAATGAACAAATGGATATTTTAGCAACAAATGCTACAGATGCAGTGGAAGTCCCTGTGGCTGCAGCTCAAATCACTTTGCATCTGTACAGTATGAACAGCTCTATAACAAGCACTTAGCTTGTAGGCTGTTTTTCAACTCCTTTGCTCCACAGGAATGGAATTCCCCTAGTCCCTGCTTCGTAGATGACATGAGGAATGGGTGGATGAAACAGTCAGCAACTTAGCCAGAAATACAGCATTTACCCTGAAATCTACAATAGTTGTTAGGGTAGTCCCTGGACACATAACATTCTAGATTATGAAATCAAGGTTGTCTTTCACCTGTGGGGGTCTAGGATGGTACTTTTCATGTGGAAACAAATGTGCCTGATCCTTTTTCAGCAATCCTTGCTATACACTGTTCCTGCTGTGACTTACTGTCTACCAGGTTGTGCACAGTCATATTGTGCACAAGGGATTTTATGCAGCTTGTTTGGGATTCTTTGTCTTTGAGATTACTCAAAAGAGGATATCACTATGACAGTCTTCTTGTCTTCTTTGCATATTATAAGGCACAGGTATGTTAATGCAGAATAAACCTGTTCTTTATTACGTACAGCCTTCGTTGCCCCAGGAGGTCATTTAGTCAGTTATTGTAGAAGGATTTGAAAAAGGGCCTGGATAATTTTATGACCATTTGTAATTATGTGTTAAGATAGGGGTAATCAAATCTTATGCTTTGTGGCAGATGATAACCACAGGGACCATGAAATGGCTCATTTTCTCTGTCATGCATCAATTGACCATTTGGGTGGAGTTTTCACCTTCCTCTGGATCACTTTAAATTAATTGCTGCTGATCATAGGAAACTTAAGGCCTTTAACCTTCTGATCTCATCTGACAGGTTGAAAGCTGCTAGATTTTGGCCTTCTTCTTTGTACCTAGTTTCTGGGAAAAGGTATGGGAAGATGGATCCACTAGAAACCAGAATTTGGCTTGGGGTCGGGGGAGGAGTACCAGGTGCCCTGCACTTCTTGTGACAGATAAAGCTCGCAGGTGAATTCCCAGTTAGAGTGTGAACAGTAGAATAGCATCACAGCCATGTGGTCTGTGTTTTCTGGCCACAATGGCACAACTAGAGCAGCTACCATGTTGTCTGGCCTCTAGGCAGCATTTGCATAAGCAGTGTCTCTTGGTGAATTGCTGCATTGGTCTTTGAATGAAAACAAAGTCTTCTTTTCTTTTTTTTTTTTTTTTTTTTTTTCCAGGCTTCAGCTGTAGTGTTTGTGTTGGCTTATCTTTAAGATGTGCATTGAGCAGGGGAAGCCAGGCCAATGGGAGTTGAGAAAGGGAGGCAGTATAGTCCATTTTTCATTCTGTGGCTCTTCTGTGCTGCCTTCATCATGATCCCTGCCTCTCTGCTCCATTCTTTTCATAGTGTGGTGAAAATGGATGAAAAATTTCACTGAATAATGAAATGTGGCCTTTGAGGTAGCAATCCACATAGGTCCCTCAAACCATTTGTGACTATGAAGAAAGTGATGTTCTTGCCAGCAGCTGCTCCAGCTTATGCAATTTCTTGTGAAGTTTCAGCTTTCTGTATAAAGCAGTAATTTCAGCTGTGTCCAGTTTCAGTCACTGTTAGACAAATTGTTTCCCTTCCCTGATCTTATTAACCTCTTTGCTTGCAGGTAGCCAGACCAAAATGCAAGGTGTCTCAGATGTCTGAGATACAGCATTGATGAATCAAGTAAAGCCAGTCTGAGACTTTATCTAAACCCTCTATTTTTAGTTCTCTGCATCTGAAAGATACTGTGTGTATGCAGCTACTTTGGGGAATCTGCCAACTCTGGAGTTGGTTGTGGTGGTGGCTTGTACACAGCAATGTTAACCAGTATTCTGGGGCAACAAGTAAAGGAATATGGAAATGGTATTTTTCCATCTTATCCAAGCTAGAAGACTGCAAACATCTGTGCAACCATATGCAAGAGTTTCTTCAGTGTTTCTTACCTCAGTCAGTAGCACTCTTAACTGGCAAATCCAGTGCTTTGGAACTCTGTTTTGTAGAGTTATACTGTCGAGCTCTTACCAATGGGAGTTCTCAATACTTGATGGAGAGGAATGAGATCAAAAGGAGAAAAACTGCAGGATGGTTGGCAAGAGAGCATAAGAGATGCTGTCAAGAGAGGAAATGAACTGAGAAGGGGAGTAAATGAGGCAGATGGATGCAAGGAGGCTGTTCAAAAGGCAGGACATACAGAGGAGAGGCTTTCAGAGCAACAGCAATGAAAGGGCTGCCATGTAAGACAATGCAGTGAGGAGAGCAGTGCTTAGATCATGTGAGAGCTCTGACTATTCAAGTTTGTATCTTGATATCCATCAGACCCCTCCCTTCACACCTGATAATACTGTCTCATCCAGTCCCCTCTGTACCTTGCCTTGTATCATGTTGCTTCCTTCCAGCTCTTCAGGCTTCAGGGCTGTTGATAATTCTCCAATAGCTGTCATAGACTAGTCCAGAGGAAGATTAGATGGTGCTTCAAAATGGCTTTTTCTGTACCTATAGTAAAGAGGCAGTTTTGTTTTCCTAGGAAACACTGCATCCTCCTGTTGCCTCAGCTTAGTGGTTCTGCACCTCTACAGTCAATGTGTTTTCCCACAAATTTGGCATAGAAGTCCTGAGGTCACAGGGTTGTAAGTTTTAGTGAGCTTGGTCTTCTCATTATCTGCTGTAGTTGAGGAAAACTTTAACTTCATGGGACAGAAACTGTCAAACTGTTTCTCTAATATGCCTGTAACTGCAGGAATTTGTAAATAGAGCAAGAGCAACAAAGTGCTGATTGGAGCTCACAGCAGAGTTTACCAATAACTGCTAATTGCCAGCTCTGTTTGGATGAATTGTAAATGACCAAGATAATGCAAATTAGGAAGACACTCTCTTGGCAGAATTTTAGCAGCTTCTGGGAGCAGAGGAAGTCATGTGGATCCCTCTGTTTATGGGAGCAGAGTCCAATTTGTTGTGCCTTCTGCAATGCTTCCTTAGGCTGGGACTAAGTTGGTAGAGCCCAGCTGTATCACATGCTGCCCTCCAGGGGTTTGTTGCTAGTTAATACCATGAAGTGTTGGGTCATATAATTTTTTTTTTTTCAGTCTGCTCTACATATTTGTAGTTGTGCACTTAAAAAAAGGAAAAAAAAGCAAAAACAGGCAAAAAAAAAAGCAAAAGGCTTGTGATAGATGTCAACTCTGGCAGAAAGGTTTGAAAGTAGGTTGTTAAAAGATAGATTATTTTTATTTTTATTACTCTTGTGGTTTTTTTTAAACCATACTAATTTTGCATTGGAAAACTCTTTGCCTTTGTGGAGGGCCCCAACCCTGTGCACGTGTGCTTAGGGCAGTGGGAGGGACTTGTAGACGTAGTCTGATTTAGCAGGCTGTGTTTGAGGCTAGGGCAGACGCTTCAGATTTTGCAAATGAAGTTTTTACCTACTATTTTCTACCTCTTACAGCTGTGTACTCTGGTGGGGGAAAGTAAGGGGGTGAGTGGCCTGCACTGGATGAAGAGTGAGCAGAACAATTATGGGGCTGTTGGGTCACTGCTCAGGCAGGGTGTATTTTGATGTCACATGTACAGTCTCAGCAGGAGAGCACACAGGGCAACTTGAAAGCGAGCTTTGAACTTCCCATTTAGGAAGGTATCCAAATCCATGAGAAAGCTTTGACACTGCCAAAGGGTTGGTGTTGTCAGGTGCTTCTGGGGGAGTGGATATGGGTGATCCTCAGCAATATCCAGTTGGAAATAGTCACAAACAGATTGAAATCTGCCCAGATGATTCTTTCAAGTTGAAACTTGCTGGGTAATGTGTGGATAACTCTTGGTCCAGTAGCAAACAATGTTACAAAGATATGGAAGCAACTTGAGATCTTGGGGTACCTTTCATGCCATCCCACTAGTGGAATAAATTGAGAGGAGCAAACTGCCAGAGCAGCTACCTCTGGGCTCCATGATTTGCTTTTTGTTGCATGTCTTCTGGTAATTGATGTTTCCAGGAATTAACTCGTTAAGAGTTTGCTTTACCAGGACGTTCATTAAAGTAGACACATCAGGGGCATGAGCACAACCAAAGCATAGATGGTTTTAAAACTTCAAAAACTTATTTATGATGAGTGGTTTTTTTATTCACTCAGCTTTTGGAAAACAAGATAGGATGTGTGTATGTGCATAGGATTGCAGTGTTCATAGTAGCTAGTGTGAGAACACAGAGAATGAGAATCCTGAGACAAGTGGTGTAATTATATTGAATTTAGCTTTTTCAGAGTTAAGACTTGAAAGAAAATGAGGAAAGCCTGAAGCTGTGATGGCCAAGAAGGTGTAGAGGAAGGGCTTTGACTTTAGTTGTGGAGGGGAATGGGTGCCTGTAGTGAAAGAATCCAGACATTCAAACCCTCTGTCTTTCCACTTCCCCTCACTCTCCAAGTGCGACACTTATGTTAGGCAATCCTCATTCACAATGAAAGCCAGTGTACTTTATTTAATAACTGTGTCGCGAGGCTCCTCTGGGAGCAGAAGTGCCAGAATTGGTTGGCTTTTTAATGGGGCCTGTCAGGGGAATTGTCTACAGACAGGGAAATGAGACATGTTCACTCATCTCTGGTTTTAACCTCCCAACATTGGAGTAGAGGGTGGGTTTTGTTAAGTGCACTTTGTGGCTCTTTCTCCTGTGTAACAGCCGACTACTTAATGCAAAATGCTGCTTCTCAGCTTTAACTCAGCAAGGCAAAGTGCTGTGTTAGAAAAGCACTGTGGGAGGGGAGAGAACACAAAAAAAAAAACCACTGATGTTTATTTGCTCCCATTAAGGCACTGCTGCTGTGAACACAGATCGAAACTTTCCTTCCAAAAGGCCCCTTGGCACAGGTTATTTGCACATAAATTGTCACAGGTGATTTATTTATCCAGCACAGCTGGGTTCTGCAAGAGAAACTGTGGGTTATACCTGCCAATATGCTAATACTCCTCCCTGCAGCCCTCAGAGGGCGTGTGGAATTTGCTCTGCTGCAGGAGGCCAGAGACTCAAAGACCCTGGCTGAAATTTTCAAGGGTCTAGGATAACTGTATAGATGTCCCATCCTTCTTTGGTCTCATTTGCTTTTTTCTATGACTGTGGCACAAACTAGCATATAGGGACTTGTGTGCAGTGCTACAAGAAACAGGGTGGCCATTGAGCAAGAGATGCAGAAAGAAAGCATAACCTGGCTAGTGTGTTACACTGTTGTAGGGACAGAGGAGCTTCATTTTAAGCAACATCAGGCACAGACTGCTATGTGAGATTGTTCATTGGAGAGAGTTGGCAATTTAATAACTCACTATGATGAATGCCATGTGGCTGTACAAAAGTGATTCATTATCATGAGGCATTTTAAACCTATATCAGATTTATCTATAGACGTGGCCAAGTCTGGATCTTGATGACCAAGTGTTTTTCCGGAACACCACTCGTATTGGTTCTGTGTCCTTTGGGGCCTTTAATTATCCACTATCCTGTAGCCAAACATCATGGTCTATGTATTTTTGTGGCTCATTACAGGGAGAAAAGAATTTGTCATAAAAACCAAATTCAAAACTACTTAAATACATGGTAATGCAAATTTACCTCCACTGACTTCTAGGGTGAAAAGGACTTTCTGCATAAAGTACCTGGATCTTGGAAGTTGGGTACCCAGGAATATGCAGTAGAGTTGTTGGGAGGGGAAATTATAGGGGCTGGTTGGTAATCACAGAATCTTAGGGGTTGGAAGGGACCTCGAAAGATCCTCTAGTCCAACCCCCCTGCCAGAGCAGGGTCACCTAGAACACATCACACAGGAATGTGTCCAGGCAGGTTTTGAATGTCTCTAGAGAAGGAGACTCCACAACCTCTCTGGGCAGCCTGTCCCAGTGCTCTATCACTCTCACAGTAAAGAAGTTTTTTATGATGTTTATGTGGACACTCCTATGCTCCAGTTTGCAGCCATTGCCCCTTGTCCTATCACTGGACATCACTGAAAAATATATACCACGGTGGAGTGAACTCAGGATGCTGTGGAGAGGAATTTGTTTTAGAAACCACCTTGTAAAAATTTGAGTCCTCAGAGCCATAGGTAGAGAAAATGGTCTGAAAATCTCTCACATCTAACTTCAAAGGTGCCCAAAGACTTTCAAGTGCAAATGTTTAGAAGCTCAAATATCAGCTGAGAACAGAGGGGATGGCTTGTTTTCCTTCTCCTTTTTTTTTTCTTTTTATTTTTTATTTTCTTTTTATTTTTTTATGCTGTCAGGTAGTGTATTTGCATGAAAGGCCAAAAAGCACAAGCCATACAGTTCTGGAACCCCAAAGCACTTGTATCGTTAGATCCCTTTCTTCAATGAAAACCTTATTTGTTCCTCAGTAGCCTATCCATTGAAGCTGGGCTGTGGCTCTTGTCATATAAAATCTTGAGATGGGAATGGTCTCCCTTCCTCTTCCTCCCCTCCCTCATATTTGGATTGGATTATAATTTGACATTCCCTCATCAAACAAGAAATGAGCTGAAGATATTTAGATGTTTAGACACTGCCCATCTGGTGTAAGGCTGTGCTTCTACAAGACTTTGCACAGTAGTGTGAGAGGATTGTGATTTGGAGTTGAATTGAGATTTGGAGGACCTGTGTTCATACACTCTCAGTTCTCAGATGAGTCCTTTACTCTTTTGGTATTTCAGCGTGCTGTTTGCAAAATTAAGGTTTTAATATGGTCTTAGATCAGAAGAGGTTTTGCAAGCATATACCTGTTATTGAGTCTAAAACTCTGGAGACTGTGTAAATGCATAAGAGTTTAAGACATTAAAATGAGCCAGTGAGGCTCTGGTTGAAGGGTGTGGAAGGTAATTGGGGATTAAGTTATGTTCTAGATTCACACTCCTCCAAACCTTGCATGTAAGAAATTGAAACAAGTCTTCTAGAACCTGACATCCAGTTCTTTTCCAGCTCTAAAGATGCAGAAAATATAATCTAGAATGTATACTCAGGAAGTCAGCATATGTCAGTTTTTAATGGGACTGAGGTTATTTAATCTTTGTCTGCTACTTCTGCAGGAATTAAGAATATTTTTTTTTCAGTCCCATTAGTGGCAATAGGACAATTTCCCAAGTACTTATTTTCCTCTTTTTTTTTTAATGACAAAAACCCATCTACTTAGGGTTAGCTCTACTATGAAGTTTTTATTTTAACAAATCTGTTACTACAAAAAATGTTAAATGCTTCTCTCCCATTACTGAACAATAAATCTAAAAGTAGAAACTGGAGTTCTCAGTGGAAAAGGTCTTAATTTTTTTTCATTCTCTTTTGTTTTATCCCTGTTTCTACTCTTGGAGATGGAAATGTTGTAATGTAAAAGAAAACAGCTTCAACTTTCTTGAAATGATAGAGCAACTTTTCTTTATACCAATTTAAAAGTCTTGGATGAAGGACCAAAATGTGAATAACATATAATGTCCATCTCTTTCTTAAGTGACCATTCTTTTGAACTATCTCATTCTTTAATGGTTTGTCTGAGAGGGTGTGAGTGATGGTCTCAGATAAAGAATATGGGAAGGTTTAAAGCACAGAAAAGGAATCAGAGTCTTGGTGGACTAGATGACTCACAAAAGTAAGATAATACTGCCCAAGAAAGCTGGAGTCAAGCCTGCTGTGGAAAGTTGACAAAGACCACAATGTATCCAATTTCTGTTCATTCAATGACAGCTTATTAATGTTCTTAACCATATGTCTGTCAGATACTCTCTGAAGCCATCCTTTTATTCTCACTATAAGAATACTACCCATGTGAATACACTAGGCTAGTCAGGCTCTCAGGAGTAACATTTGGCTCTGTATCTAAGGAAGCTTCTTTGGTATACTTGTGTAAGCCACTACTGGGGTGGTGGATATTGTAAAATCCCTTTAAAGGCTGCATGTTGTCCCTCACAGTTCTTGGCTATTTCTTAGATTGCAAAGCCATCTAGGTCCTTAAGCCAGATCTGCACTTTGTCCCCCTTTTTAAAGGAGGAGGGTGCAGGATGAAGCATAATAGGAAGACTGGACTAGATGATCTCTAGAGGTCCCTTCCAACTCTGACAATTCTGTGATTCTGTGACTGTTTTGCTTGCCTTCTACTCTTTCCACTTGCTGAATAGCTCGGAGGAATAGTTGCTTATTCCTCAGGAGGTGGACTGGATATTTAAATCCTTACTGCTAATTGAGCAAAGGAGGGCTTTGAAACGGGGTCTGTTCTGCCCTAGATTATGGCTTTAAGAGTGCAGCTGTGTTGGAGAGAGGGTTTTCTCTACCTCCTTTGCTGAGGTAGAGGGGATGAGGAAGAAACAAGGGATGTGTTAAGACTCTGTAAACACACTGTCTATGTAAGACCCAGAAGATGAAGCAGAGAGGGAGCATCTTGCATGCAAATTCAGACAGAGTATGGATGTGAAGGAAGTTCTGAACATCTGCCAGTTTTAAATGGTTATGCATGGTTTTAATTGCAGAAATATAGGTGCCTCAATAATGTACAAACATAAAGATTACCAATAGAATTACTTTAGGTGCCAACCAAGTTTGGAGCAGAAGCCAGGTGGCAGTTTTACGAGCGCCAGTAGCACCTAGATGTTCAAGGTCTGTTTAGGAATCTGGCAATTAGCTCTCCAAAAATGATTGCTTAGCTCTGCCCCACCAGCCAGAGATGTCGTAAGGATCAGTACACAATTGCTGGGACACCAGAGGCTGAAGATACTTCTGAATACTTAAAAAAATGAGACCAGGTTGGCTCCTTCCTCAGGGGTGTTTGCAAAAGTAAAACTGGAACTTAGTGTTTTATGAAGAAAAAAATAACAGAAACCCTGTTATTTCTTTGCAGAAGGCTGTTGCTGGCTTGAATAGTTATTTTGAGTTCATGTGATGAAGAAGGAAATGTTGTTCATGGTGTAGCTGGAGGTAATGGAGTAGCATTTTGACCCTGAAGCATGTTCTGCTGTCCCAGCTGAAGAAATAGGGTGTTTCTGATAGGACACATGAGGCAGTGTGAGACTGTAAGTACCACTGGGAGAAGTGCAACAGGAGAAACTGTAATCTGGCAGCAGTGAAGCTTTGCAAGATTCTCTTAGCCTTTGCATTTCACTCAAGCCTGCAAACCTGTAAAGGTCAAGGCAAATTCTGTACTTCCCCAGAATTACAGGGAAGACTATGTTCCTGGTGTCTTGGGGGTTTTTACACTTTTTTGTTTGTTTCTCTTTCTCTTATTCTTTGTGTGCATGTTTTTTGCAGGTTATTTGGAATGAAGGAGGAGGGGGGAAAAGGTTTAGTGTTAGAAAGAAATAGCCAGTTCTTCTCACATGTGCACAGCTCACAAACATGCTTCCTGTGTTTGACAGCAAAATCAATTAATCATTAGAAATCTCCTTCTGGTATCAGCACAGACAAGTTTCGACTCTGCAGAAGGCAAAAAGCTTACAGAAAAAGGCAGAAAATAAAAGCATTTTTGGTCTATTTTATTTTTTTCTTCCTCTCTCCTGTTTCCCTTTCCTTTCACATAGCCCCATGCTCACACCTGCAGATGTTGACACAGCAGTCTAGCTAGCCAGAGCTGCCAGTCAGTGCAAACACTGTGGAAGGCAGTAAATATCACTTTGAGGAATAAATGCCCCCCATCAATCCCACTTCAGAGGAATGTGTTTTATAGGTCTCATCTCTCTGCCCCTTGCTTTTTGCTCTCTGTTGAGAGTGTATCCATGGGGTTCCCCTCAGATTTTACGTAACACAAGTGCTATTTCCTGCAGGGAAGGAGAGCCTGCAGAAAGGCCTGTCTGAAAATCTGATGAAAAAGTATTCTTCACTGATGGAGAGTGTTGGTTCCCTTTCTGTCTTCTGGGATACTTTGTCCCTTGTGCCCATGTTTGCTTCTGATTTAATGCAGTGCTGAGAAAGAGCTGTATTTCCAGGCTGCTGTGTGGAAAGGAGGACAAATTTCTTATCTCTGCTAGCTGAAATATTCAAGGTGAGAGAAGGGATCAAGCATAAAGCAGGAGGTACTCTACATGAAGGTGACCTGGTGGTCATGGGATTTTCATTTGTTTGCAGAGAAACCCTGCGGATATGTGTGTATACTATGTACAGAAAACAGTGTCACTGCAGAACAAAAAAATGACATTCATGGTACTTTGATTCTGTACATAACTAATACAGCTCCAGCAGAGGTTGATTTTAGGCAAATATGATAATACATAGCTGTCCACTCAGCATTCCCTGCTGGAATTGAGCATGGTCTAGCACTTCTTCCTGCTGTGGCAGGGGCCCTTTTTGTCCAGCCTTCCTTTTTACAAGGAGCACTGGCAAATGGATCCCTCCCTGACAATCCTGAGCACACACCAAGCAAACAGGTTCCAGGTTGTTGTGGTTTGGGCCCAACATGACAACAGAGAAACAGCCCCACAGCCGCTCACTCAATTCCCCCCCACACACACTCTGCAATGAGGAGGACAAAGCTCATGGGTCAACACACAGGACAGGAGGGTTCTTCACTGATTAAGGTCCCAGGCAAAACAGACTCAACTTGGGGAAAAAATAATTACTTAATCTCACACTAATCAAACACACCCAGAACACAGACAACACACAGAGCAGGGCTTGCATATGTTACCCCACCCCTCCCTTCTTCCCGGGCCCAAATCCCTTTGTTCCCGGTTTCTCTCCCTCCTTCCCCCCAGCGGCACAGGGGGACAGGGGATGGGGTTTAGAGTCACTTCACAGGCTGGTGGTTCTTGCTGCTCCTTCCTCCTCAGGAAGAAGGATTCCTTACAGTCCTTCCCTGCTTCCCCACGGGGTCCCTCCCATGGGAGAGAGTCCTCCACGAACCTCTCCTTCATGAGTCCTTCCCACGGGGTCTGGAGCTGCTCCAGCCTGGGCTTCCCACAGAGTCAGGGGCTCCTTCGGGAACAGCCACCTCCCCTGGCGGCGGGGTCTTCCAAAGCTATATAATCAGAGTCCACTGGAATGTTCCACCACGTTCCTCCACAAGTGCAGGGGGACAGCTGCCATCTCGCCATGGGTTGCAGGGGAACTTCTCCTAGGGCACCTTCCTCACCAACCACCAGCACCACTCTGCCTCTCCAGCACAGGGCTTCTTTTATCTCTTTTAAGTGCTAGCTCTGCTCAGGTCCTGTGTCAGTTCTTTCATATGTTATCGCTGAGGTGCATCTATTGTCCCTTTAATGGCTCCTTGGCTGGGTTTGGAGCAGGGGGAGCTTCTCAGCTTCTTACCAGAGCCACTCCTGGGGCCCTTCCCCCACTAGCAAAAAACCCACCAAACCAGCTCATAGTTTTCCCATCCTTTCTTACAAGAGTGCAAAATTATGCAGAGGGACAATGTTGAAATTAAATGAGAAAAGTTTAGGTTAGAAAGGTGACTTGAGACTTTGCATCCTCACAGAGAGAGACCTTTCTTTGTTCTGTAGGCAAAATTCAAATTCACAGCAGTTCCACAGTTCTCCTTCCCACTCAACCTACACCCAACACTGCCATCAACAACTGCCAGGACCCTTTTGCTGTTTGCCAACCCAGCTGTGAGCATCCATTTCTGCATCCTTCCCAAGAAGATTATGTTGATCCTTGGGATAAAAGGTAAAAGAGAGAGTATGTGGTCTTCCCCTCTTTTTTCTTTCCTCCCTTTACTCTCAACTCACTCTGTGTCTTTAGTGCTATAACAGCCATTAGTTCACTAAAATGTCTAAATAATAATTTCCATTTGTCCCCATCTTTGAAAGCTTTTTAAGTTAAAAAAAAAAAAAAATAGCATTTAAGGAGACGTGCTGATATGAGCATTAAAATTCTGTGGCAAGAACTGCAGCATGTTTGAATTGGAAATTATTTGATTTCTCTAATCCTCAAAATAAGCCAAATAAACTCAAACAGCCTCACTGCAAAGGTGACTCACTTTTTCATCTGTTTGGAGTTGGCTGTGATGATCCTGAATATTTTTCCATGACTGAAAGGAAACAAAATCTAGCCTTCTGTGGCTGTAGCTCTGAAAGGGTTTGGTTTGTTTCAGCAGGTGCAGTGGCTTTAGTAGCTGTCTAAAGAAAAGACTGTGTGCTTGAAAATACAACAGGGAATTAAGAAAGATGAGACACAGGTCTGACTTGGTGAGGGATATTTGTCAAGTTATGAAAATTTGGATTTTTCACCTAGCTTCAAGCCTGACTTGCAGGCATGCTGCACAAATATGGTCATGGGTACAGATTTTCCACTTTGGCCAGAGTCTGCAGCTGAGGATGGTGTTAACAAAGAAGCTAATGGTTGGTTCCTTGGCTTTGGAGTCAATTGTACACTAACCTCCATGTGTAATTTAAAAGCAGCTTAAGGGAATACTAGGCTGTGAGTTCCTTTATGCTCTGCCATCTGGCCAGGACTCCAGGGCCCTTGGTGACAAACGAGGTGAGCCAAGGAGCAGTAGCGTTCCAGCTGCACCCTTGTCTGACCTCCCTGTGCTCCCCTTACCCTGTGGATTGCAGAGGGAATCCAGTGACATCGAAGTCGACTCTGCACCAGCTGGAAGCATCCCTCTAGTGAGGATCTCCTCCATCTGAGAACATTTGGCTACTCATTAACCTGCCAGCATGGCCTACTTCTTTTCAAGAAGAGCTTTAGATAGAAAGATAAGATCCTGGATATTATTTCAGATTAATTTTTCAAGTCAATGCCACAATGAAAATGTTGGGTTTTGTGCTTAAACTAATTTCTGGTTTGGTTTGGTTTTGCTTTAATATTATTTTCTCCTGAGAAATAATCTCCATTTGAATTTCAAGGAAGATGATTTTTATTTTCTGTGAGTAAAAATTGTGCATATTTATAAATGAAGAAAGTGCTAGGTCTCTGTTCTGCTTGGTTCTCTCTACAATTCTTTGCTCTGATTTAATACAAGAGCTGTCTGTCACTGACAATGGATGACTCTACCTAACAGAACTGTTGACGCACAAAAGTTATTTCCATCACATCTACAAGCTTAAAGAATGTGTTTTGCAGATGCGATTAATTTGAAACAAACCCTGTGTATCCTGTAGAAAAAATTAGGACACAGCAAATCCAGGCAAAAAAGAATGGCAGCTAAGCCTCTTCCCATGTCAGAACTGCACACAGAGAAGAGTGCTTCAAAAACAAACACTGGGACTACCCTACCCCCCAGAACTGCAAAGCTTGTTACAAAATGCAGGGGTGTGCTCTTTGTTGGATGGAGTCCTGTTGGCTTGGAAGGGCTGTTGCACCTCAAATCCCCAATCTAGTGAATAGCTTCTGTAAAGTAGATTGGTGGGGCCTTTGGCTGTAATATCCTCTTAAAAGGCACCTAAAGTGTTTGTGAAGTTGGAGGAGAGTGTCCTAGTGCCAGCAGCCCTGGACTGGTGTGGAGAGGAGGAGAAGGGATGAGCTCTCCTGCATCAGGACCGAGGTAGGCACCTTTCCTTCCACTGCAATTTAGGCTTCTCTGATGCACACCACTTAACCCCTGAACAGTGGTGCAGAACAGAAAGAATGTGTCTGATGTGCTTGCTGTAGTCTGTGCACTGTAGGAGAGTGCACCAGAGATGATGGCCTCGCCTTTAGCAGTATCACGTATTGGTATGTTTGTCTTACCACTACGGAAAAAGGAGAGCAGGCAGGTGCCAAGACATTTTTGTGCTAGGCAGAGTGCACACACAGCACAAGGAGGATGGCCCGTCATCCTGCAGAGCTTCAGAGCTGTTCCACTGTCTATTGAACTGATTTAGTTCTGTTTTGTTTTCCTTCCTCTCTGGGAAGGGGCATCTGGTCTATGGCTTGGTCGTCATAAAGGTCAGCGAATGTTCAAGCCCGACCAGTTTGAATGTTAGAAGTGATGCCTGACTGTTTTCATTACTTGTACCTTGCATTACTGGGAGACTAGATATCGAAGAGTGTTGGAGCTTAATACGTGAGGACACTTGGCAGCAAGTTCAGGCAGTGGCAAGGCAAATAATAGGATTTATTAAATACCTGCTTGCAGTCTAATCAACAAACTTGCCAGGCAGCATGTGGCATCCAAATGATGCACAGGAGGTTTGGACCTCCAGCAATGGGACAAGCAGAAAAGCCTTATTAGATGTTAGTAAGAACAGACACCATATTCTCCTTTGAGACCCTGCCGTCAGTGTGCAGCACATGCACAATGGCAGAACAATTGCACAGTGTCTGTAATTCTTCATGACAACCAAATATCAAAGGTTTCCATACCAATGTGCTCACCACTGGGTTTCTTTATTCATGCTCTCACCTATCTTGGCTTCTCCCCAGAGCTGGAGTGGGAGGACACTTTCAATTATTCTGTTTGTGCTCTGTCCTCAGCCTGAAACTCTGCCCATTATTCTAGTGAAGACAGCTGTTTTTGTTGCAATGAATAGCTGAAAACAAGTTAACAATGCTGACACTTAAATTGACATAATTAGGCTTCAGAGTCAATACCCAGAGAGACCTGCGAGAGGAGCTGGTATTTATCATAGCTGTTGTTTCACTTCTTTTGCAAAGGGATAGGGTAGAGCTACACTAGGGTGTAGTAATAATAATAATGACAACAACAAAGACCCAAAAACCAACATAAAAAACTCAACCAAAACCAGAACTGGTTCATAACCATAAGGATTATACCTTTGCTAAATGAAGAGCTGAAGAGCCCTGTTGTCTCTGCTGGGTGCTGCTGGAAGATGTGCTCCAGTGCACTATTAGTGTTGCTTATGCAGTCTGGCCTTTCTACTTCTGAAATATTTTCCATGTAATCTCATTGTTTAATTTTTGCAAGTTTTTGACACATATCCCACCTGGCTTTGCTTTATTCCCTCTTCTTATCTTTCCAAATCCTGTTGCAACTCTTTCACTTTGTTACGCATCCTACCTTGTGGTGAGGCAAGATTTTAAGTCCAGACATGTAACCCTGTACCTCTTTGGTGAAATTTGCAACACTCTCCACTTGTGTCTTCCTCCACTCTTGTAGTGTGCACACGTAGGGTGTTACTGTGTTGTTCCCTACATACCTAATGTTATTGAGGGGTAACTTTGTTTACAATACCCTAACTGTAACAATAAAATGAGTTATCATAGAGGAAAAGGAAAAAAATATTTTTAATAAACTCTATAACCCTTTTGATGGTTTACCTGGAAACAGCTCTGAGCAGCCCAATATTACCAGAGGTGCTTTAAGTTTGTTTTGTTTTGGTCCTGTACAGCAATTGTAGAACAACACTGAAGCCCAAGCTCTCTACCTCTGCTTCTGTAATGAGGCCACTGGAGTAGAAGTTGAGACACAGACCAAATTGCACGTGCATGATGCTGAAATGCTCTTAAAACAGACCTACATAATTGAAGTACTTCCAGTTTTCCTGGAACACTGGCTTTGTACTGTTAAGTTTCCTGACAAGGAAGTCTGTTTAATGTCTTTGATTTATTTTATTTTCTTTTTTAGCACTGCTGGAGCCAGAGTATATTATATCCAGAAGCAACAGAGCTTTTATAGGAATCTGTGTCTTTCAAGCTGGCATTTGCCCTTTTGCAAGCAAAAAAGAAATGCTGAAGTCTTTACAATGCTTAGTGAATCCCCCAAGTCAGCCACAGAAGTCTGAAGGCCTACAGTACAAGGCATGCCATAAACTCAGGCTCTCCTGTAGGACTGTTGTTTGAAAACAATGAAATGGTTCAAGTTGCAGAAATCAGACGAAAATTCAGTTGGGAGCTGCCTTGAAGTGAAAAGCCAGGGAGAAGGTTTGGGCTTTGCATCCTTCTACAGTTCCCAGGTTGCTTTTATCTAGCCTTGTGGTTAGCTCTGGTTCTTCCAAAAAAAAAGAAAGAAAAAAAAATTCTCCCTTTTCCCTGCAAAAGAAAAAGCTAGATAAGAAACTAGTGTGTGAGGAGGAGAAAAGGAGCAAGAGGATGATAAAAATGCAGCATTCAGCTTCCCTGCTGCTGCAGTGGTCCCCATTGCCTCAGGCAACTTGCCCAGAACTTAGGGAATCTTGAAACTTCGTTTCCTTTACAAAAAAGTGCTTTCCCAGAATGCCATCTTCTAGCTTCACTGCCTTATTCCTGTGGGCCAACTTCCAATTCCATGCTATTTGCCATGTGTCTAACTAGCAAGTATGGACTCTACAAGTCCACTTCTCTATGCTGGCCTCTAATGTCTCTGTGTTCAAAACGAGGGCTTTCAGTCCAAAATGGCTTTTATTGTAGATTAAAGAAACCATCAAGAAAGAAGATAAAGGGAAAGAGAGCACAGCATGTTTATCTCAAGTTTCTTAACATGAGAAATGATTCCAACCTCTCGCAAATTAGCAAACCCAATTCATAGAGTAAAGGGGCTGGCTGGCTTTCAAAGAAATTCGTGGAGAAAGAGCCTAGGAAAGAGAAACTATTCATTTCAGCATGCTTATGAAGACAAGGAGTATTTTAAGCCTCTGTCCTGCCAGTTGTTCTGTGTGGGTAGATCTGTTTTGCTAGTCCAAAATAAAAACAAAACAAAGAAAAAAAAAAAGTGAGGACTCATGGTGGCTAGGCTGGAGTTGCTGCTTAGATTAGATTCAGACCAAGTAGTGAGCAAAGCCTTCACATCCAAGATGAAACATGGCTTTCTCTCTATATCTGAGCTTCAGAGACTCACTTGAAGCTAGCTTATAACTTTATATAGGCTATCATACACAAGCTTCAGGCTTAAAGTAGCCAATTTAGGAGGATGATCTTTGTGTTTTTAATGGTAAGAGTGACAGAGTCATCCTGTGGTCAGTCTCCCTCCCTCTTAATTCTTGAATCATCTAAGGTGCCTAAACTCTTAGCTTATGCCTCTCAGCTGAGGTAAGCCTGGGTGTAAATAACAGACATCCTCTATCCTATTGTCCTGTAGGGAAGAGTATGTTCTCAAATTAGCATAAAATTAATGTATCTAGGGCTCTGGCTTACTTGAGGTTATCTGAATATCATGGATGATTGAACTAGACCTCTTAGGGGTGCCTAGTTCACATGGTTCCCTGTAGACTGATTTGGGGATGTTACTGGAGGACTTATCAAGATACTGGAATGGGACAGTGTACACCTTCTAAGTGTCTCTGTATGGCACCTCTATGCAGTCATTAAATGAATTCAACTTACAGGTCTCCTGTTCCATTATCCTGCAGTTGAGACACAACTTTTTAGCTCTTGGGTATGATGACTGCACAGACAAAAACACCTGACTGGGAGTTGAAAATGAGCAAGGGGCCAGACCAAAGTTACATCTGCCTACTGAAAAGACAAGAGGCAACAAAAATCAGCTTTGCTTCTCCTGTGCAGTATCAAGTCACAATAAAGGTTTTGGTATTGGTCCTGAAAAATGAGCCCAGTTGACTGCCATACTGGCAAGGTGCAAACCATGTCTTGTGTCTCTGATTCTTAGGCAGAGTGGAGTTTTCTCTTGTAAGTTGAGGCAGTTAGGGTATGAGACAGTTTTTGTTTAATCTGTCAAATGCCACAGGATGAATGGACATTACAAATCTCACAAGCTTCTATTCCAAGTGTAATACACACTTCCTCTGCCTTTCCTTCTCTAATACATGTGTTACTTGTGTGTATATGGTCAATGAAACACATAAAAGAGCTGCTAGGAAAAAAAAAAACCAACAGGCAAACAACCAAGCAAACCTCCTCCTCCCCCCTCAAAAGTACTCCAGTTGATCGAGGGGAACAAATGAGTAGAAGAAAAAATGATCCATGACAGATGTTAGTTGTATCATTGGAAGTTGCTTTGATTTTCCCAGTGAAAGGGTAGAGAAGAACCAGCACAGAGGCAGCATTGAATGCTTTTCAACTAAAACATATTTACATTTTAGATATTAAATGCTTATGAGCTGCACTCTGTGCCACAAACCTAGAGGGTAAGCATTTTTTTGATGCAGAAGTCAAAACACCAGAGTAAAAAAAAAAGTGTATCAAACTATTTTCATCAGATTTGCTTTGAACTTCATGCCTCATTTAAGAATGTCAAGTGCTTTTCAGTTTCAAACTTCTTAACATGCATCTTTGAAATAATTTTTAAGGGTTTTGAAAGATGAGTGAATATTATCCTCACTTCATGTTTAAGGAAGTCTAGGGCTGACATGACTTGTTGAAAGCAGTGGGAGGAGTAGGTAAGTCTTCTGTTTTAACTAGTTGGAGTCACCTTTTTGTAACTCTTGAATGGAGCACAGGTGAATTGGATGCAAAGGCTATCTTTTATTGGTTGTCAGGATCTCGATTTTGTTAGTCAAATTGACAGCACATCAACTGTCATAGAGGCTGTACGAATGGGATCTGTGCTATAGATACTCCCTAAAGAGAGGCCTGGGAAGAATTAGCCCGCACCAGTCCTGGCATTTTGCTCAGTAATATCCTTGGCTTCTTTCCACCATTTATTAATGAAAAAAAAAATAAATAAAAAAATTGTCTGTCATTTAAAACAAAACAACAACAACAAAAATACAATTTAGTGGGTTAATGCTCAAACAGACAGCACAGGAGACCTCTTAATTTCAAGTAAACCTGATAGTGGGATGGTGCTAAACATATGGACTCATGAAATAAAATACTTCTGACAGGAGGGCACTCCAAGGCATTACACTTTACATGGCAGCATTTGAAACAAAAATGTAAAAAAAAACAACACATGGGGGGTGGAGGGGTGGGACAGCACTGCCTGCTCTGCAGACATGTTAATGAGGCAAGCGGTGAGCTAATGGATTACTGATTAAGCATGTTTTAGATGTTCACTTAACTAAAGGAAACACTATTGTGCTGCTGTTACCCGGGAGGTCAGAGATCCCACAGTTTAAAGCTTGAAGAAGCATCCCTGAGTGTTATTAAGCTGTAACCTTTCATGGCTCCAATGAATGAGCATTCAGTGATGTACCAGTAGCCTGTGGAACCACATGGTTGTCTTACCATCCGTCAAATTTTAGTTTCATTCACCTGCTGGGTCTTTTCTTAAATTACATTGCTAACTCTTCCTGGCTTTCTTTGTGTTTGCATAGAGACTAGCACAATGGGGCCCTGATACTGAATGAGGCTTTTGGATCCTACTATAATATCAATATATAAGTAATGAATAGCTAATAATAATAATAATAATAATTATAGTGTCTGCTTTGTGTATGAACTTCCTTTTTTTCTGCTGTCATTCATGTAAGTTACCTCACCCTTGCTGGCTTCAGCCTGCAATTTCTTTTCTTATTTTGCTTTTGTAAATTGGAGTGTCTCCAGTCTAGCAAGGAGACTTACACTGACATGCTGGAGAAGAGCTGAAGGCCCTTACAGGAAGAAGAGGGCATATGACAGATAGCATAGATGTTCAGTCAGGTCAAATAACAGCATTGTACCTTGAGTCTCAAGCTCCTTCCAAGCTGCCTCTATAGATGTTTCAGTAGCCTCTCTCCTGCGATTTACTCTGATTCTTGTGACCTTTCCAAGGCTGTTTCTTGCTTCACAGTTACAAAGGGAGGACGCCAAGGGCAGCTTTATGTAGAAGCCAGTGCTATAAACAAGGATGGCTTCTCTACAGGGAAATTGCCTCTACTCAAGTGAGATTTCTCTAGGGACAGATCACCCCTCCCTCAGAGGGAAAAGGCTGGCAAACACAGAAGGTAGCCTATGTAAAATGAAAAGCAGCTTTCCACCAAAATCGTGTATGGTAGAATGAGAACATTAAGAGAAAGAACAGGGTACAGTTAGTTACCTGGGAGCTGCCATGGTCTAGCACTCATTACAACTCTGTTTAAGTGCTGGTTGCTTCTTAGGGCTGCCTGTTCCAGCACTGGCTCAATTATCTAACCCTTTAAACTTGAGGGAGACAAATTTCTTTAGTGGCTGGGGTTTGGGTGGTGTGTTGTAATTTTGGCTTTTTTTTTTTGGTGATGTAAAAGTGGCTGCCTGGGTGGCTGTGCATGCCTTCCCTTTGAGTTACCAATAATTTTTGGATTTCTGTATTGCCCTTTGAGTTTTCTTTCTTATCCCTGCAAAGGTGACCCATTGCTACTGAGCAGGTATGTGTAATGAAGAGTAATGCTTTGCTTGATCTTGTAATTCCCAGACCAGATGAAAATGAGGGCACAGTAGTGTCCTTACAGGGAAGTTTTACACTGGAAAGGCCGGTTCCATAATGGGCCTTCTGTAGTCCCTTTTGCTTCTCACATCCTATCCTTGCATTGTTTTCATGTGACTTCCCTGCTACCATACTTCTGCTTTGGGGCTAAACAACTCCTCAATATTCCCTTAGTTAACTTTTTGGTGTTAAAGGAGAAGGGAAGATTACTGAAAGGATATCTGTCCCTCATGTACATGTGTGACAATTTTTGGTCAGATTGTGATCCCAAGGAAGCAGTGTGGACCTTGTGTTTGGAGAAGTGCATCCATGAGTGTGTGTCCTGTTTTAAGGCAGGAGATCATGCTTTGGGAAAACTGTAGTCTTCCAGAAAAAACAAAAGCTGTGCAGTGCATTGCTGTCTCCTGTTTTCCGAGATGCATATGCTCCATTGACTGCCTAGGTATGTATTCTGAAGAAAGCCATGAGTTAGCATGCCTGCCTGCCTGCCTGTCTGAAGGGGATACAGTGTGAGGATGGGCCTTTCCCAGTATAGTTTTTGGCTTCAAGAAGACTCTGAGAGGAATGTAGGAAAGGATAGAGATAACCCCCAGGAAAGTCAAACTATCTATTTATTTAGTTATGTGTTTTGGGTTGCGTTTTGCATTAATCGCTGCCACACACAGGAGCCCTGTAATTTATTATTGGTGATAAGTGTGGACAGTAGCTATTATTTTTGCTCCCTGTTCTAAAACGTGGCAAGCAGGGACACTTAGATTTATGGAACATGCATTATTCAAACATCAGGGCCCAATGGCTCAGCATGAACAATCCCAGCTATTTCCAGAACCTTTCAGTCTTTCCTTCTTTATTCCTCCTTGTTTTTCCCTTCCCTTCCTTTTTCTTTTCTTACTGTTTTGTTAGGCTGGATTTGGACAAGGGGAATTTACTTAGGCCTCAGTAGCTTCAGTAAAACCTGTAGTTCCAAACCAGTGACAGGGCAGGTCTCACAGGGACTTCACAGGCTGATGCAGAGGGGCCTGATGAATGCCCATTATGCAGAGCTGGAGGAAAAGGCAGTGTGTTTGGATAGATATCTGTTAGAAAATGCTGATGTAGTAAAGTAAAAGCTGAGTGAATAGTTTCTTGGGTCAGAGTCTTCTTAATCTAGCTTTTAATGGCTGCCTTCCTCTGGAGCTGCATGTCTACTTAAGCTAGGGTTCAAGGCACTAAAGCTACTTAACCTCTTGTCAGGAGTGATCTACCTCTAGCTATGCCTGAAATCACTCTCACAGCTGTACTCATCTGGTTGCAGGTGGATTTCATGCCAAGGATCTAGGTATCTCCGCTTCTTTCTTTGGGTATAAACTGCAGGGTACAAACTGTGGGAGCTTAGGGGCTTCCTCTGGCAGATGTTCCCTCTCGCCAGTGCCTAGAGTTCGGCTAGTTTTTCCCTTTAGCTAGTTGAAACTGCTGCTTAATGGATAGCAAAGAATTTCTGCAGGAAGGCAGAAGCGTTGATTTCTAGGAAACTCATACTTACATGCAGTCAAGATTAAAAGGAAAAAAACCAATCAAAACCAAAACAAAAAATCCTAGTGTGGAGCTAGTAAATTCTGAGAAGCCTTCAGACCAGATGATAAAATCCAACAGTGGTAGCGAAACTGAAAATGAAATCTTTATCGCTAAGAATAATGTATGGGGACCGAAAGAGGACCACATAGAAGAACCATCTTGGAGTAATCATCAAAGCAGGAACAAAATTTCAGCAAAAGAAAGTTATGAGTGACTTTATCAAGTGACTCAGTACCACCTGAGGAAGTCCCAATAACACCTAATCTACACATACTCTTCTGAAGTGTTACAAGCCTCAATGTGAACATGTCTGTGCCATCTGAGGTATGTTTGTATTGGAATGTCTTCCTTTTGTGCAGGGGTGAAAATGATCGTACTAGTATTACCTTCTTTTATATCAATGTAGATACATCGGCTCTGGGCTTGTGGGATAAAACCACTACATTTTCACACACCTAACCCTGTCTCGAATTGCATACTGCCTTTTAAAAATGCTGTTGGAAATAACTTGTCAGAAACCTCTAAAGCACCGGAGACAGTGGAGAACTGAAGGAGAAGGCCAAGCTATGGGGGCTTAGAACCTGGAGTCTGAGGTTTTATTTTCCCTGCATTAGCACACATTTTTATCTGCCCTCCCATTAAATTGTAGAGTGGGGACCCAGGGAGCCCTAGTTATACTCATGAATATATAATATATGGATAACAATATGCTCCCTTACCCACCATGATTGTATTTAATCAGCCTGTTTGTGTATGTGTAGCTGAGCCCTGGTGTTCTTGTTATTCCCGTACTAAATCACAGCAGGAGAAAACTTCTGTTTTTTTCTACTTTCTATTGAGACTGCTAGGATATGCTCCCAGGGCTAAGTGTCTTTCAAAGAAATAAGGCAGAATCGGGGTGTGTGGGGGGGTAATATAAATACTCAGCAGAGTAAATGGCAATTCTGAATCAAAATGGATTGGGGAAAATCAATGGAATACCATAAAATCTGTCTCTGTGTGGGGAAAAATGTGGTAAGGTCACAAACAAGCATTCTTTGTAGATTTGTGTGGGCTCTATCAAAATACCAGTTCTGATAGAACTCTTAGTGAGACAGATTTCAGGTCTCAAAGAACTAAGCATGTTAACTGTTTGTCAGCCTCTGAAATACCACAGCATGGCGACGTTCCAAGCCATGCTTTTGATACCTTAGGATAGAATTGAAATCTATACTAATTCAGAAATGGACCAAAGTTAGAAGTCCCAATTGCGAGTGCTGCTGAACTTTGACGTGTCAACTGAAACAGAACTTTGTGGCTTCTGCCTTTCTATAATAGGATTACTCTGAATTATCCAAACTGAAATTGAACACGAGCAGTAGAGGCACGTAGACTGGAGAAACAGTTTATCAGGCTCAAGCAAATGTTGTTTGTAGCAGTTGCTTTCTGGAATGCACAATAAGGAGGACTGGCTCCCATTTTAGGTGCTCTGGATGTTAGTTCTGAAACAGAATATTGTATCTGGTTGGATATATTTTTTTTTTTCCTCCAGGAAAAAAACAACAACAACAACACAGTTTTGAGTTTTGTTCTTGTTTTGTTTTTATTTAAAAAATATTAAAAAATTAGTCACAAATCAGGATGAAAGGTTGGAAAGGCAAGAGCAGACAGATGATGGGAAATTAATTTCTAGGAAAATATTTTAGGAAATTGAGAATGAGACATTCTAAAACTTTTATGAGATTGACACCTACCTGCAGAACACACTGATTTCCATGAACTGGCATTTTAATAGAGCTTTACAAATAAGTCTTTTCCAACCAATGTTGCTTATTGTGGTGCAATCATTATGAGTGCCTCAAACAGACCAAGTCTCTTGTCTTCCCAGGGGAATCTCTTGAAGAGTGACATGGCATAAAACCACAAGTAAATAGATTATTAAAAACTCAGGTGATAGTTTTCAGAGTCTGGAGGGAAAACTAAAGATACTGAAATACTTACAATGTTTTGTGTATTATTTATAGTGTTAGGAGAACACATAGAGGTGAAATGCAGTTTCTGTACCAAATCCAGCATGTTCTGAAGAGCAGAGGCTTGAAAGTATGTTAACAGGCTGCTATCAAGTGTCTGCAAAGTATTTTCTGTCTGTGAATAGAGGTGACAATATGAAGTAGTGTGGATATAAAAGAGGTGGCAAGGAGAACAGAACACCCGAAAACTTTAAATGATCTCAAAACCTGGAGCCAAATCTTGCAAGTTATGTTTTCATGAGAAAAAGTGGAGAAAGATGATCAAGGGCAATCAAACACTTATACTATTGGCATTGCTGTTGTACTTGTGCCAGAGGTTTTTGGCAATAGGTATAAAGGAGAGATTAATAGACCTATCAGGATATGAGAATTATAATTAGTGGAGAATATGAAGACAATTAATGTATTTTTTATAATGTAGTTTTTCTCTGAAAAATGTCTGAAAGATGTGTTTGTTAGTAGGTCCCAGTTGGTGTCTGTGAGGGTTGAATTTAGTTTGATCCTTCCTGATTCAGGCAGTGGGGTGTGGGGAAAGATGTGCTGGTTCCAGCAGTAGCTGGGAAACCTAGTGCTACCCATGTACTTGAGTCGTGAGAGGCCCCTTCCTGCAAAGCACAGCCCATATTTTCAGGAATGTACTAGTTAAATCCATCACCTTATTCTTTGCTCACAAACCTAGTTACTATACTCCTAAAATCTGTCCCTTTCCCAGTTACAACTTGACTTTTAATAGAAACAAGCAGAGAAATGGACACTGATCTTTACATACTATAGCTGTTGTTTTCCAACAATGAGTGATGATGCTAATGTAATGTTTCTTTTATTTCTTCCCTGCAACCCTCTTTGTCACCCACCTTAAGTCTCATGACATTGGTAACCTAATCTAAGAGTTCCTGGTTTTGGCTGGGTCCTTCCATAGGCTAATCCAGTGGAGATGGTTGTACCTAGCAAGTTCTGGTAGACTCCACACAAGGGATTTGGGGCTTTGCTCTGCATTCTCCCTCTCTCTTAATAGCTGTGATTTGTTTCATCTATCATGTTCTCAACTTGTAAAATGAGTATAATAATGAAGTCTAAGCTTACCTAGAGCAGGAGTTGACATACTGAGAGTTGTAAAGATGTGATGCTGGCAGATGTGGAAGAAAGGATGCTGATGTAAAGAATACTTATTATAATGTTTCTCCCAACACTGAACAGTCTTTTAAGATTCAGCTTGACAAGCTGCTGGATTGTCTCATCTAAACCATGTTCCTGTTTGGAAAGGTTGGACCTGATGATACTTGAAGTCCCTTCCAAACTGGCATTCTATGATTATCTCAGTATCAGTCTTGGATTCCTCTAGAGATTTTCTGATTTTCATCCTTAACTGTGATTACATGAGTTACCACGTAGTACACTTAAATTTTTGCAAGCACTGTTGCCAAATGTGACTATCTTAGACAAATGTTACAGACCTTCCCGTGCTGACAACTTTTTATAAGTTGTGAGGTAAAAGGAAGAAAAAGACCAACCTTACTTAATCACCTACCAATCCTCTGTTTTATTGAGGGTGTTTACTGTTTAGATAGTTGTAGCAAGGTTGAGGAATGTCAGTGGGCTTTTCTAGAATAAAGGGGAGAGAAACCGATGCCTCTGTAACCCAAATGATGTGTATATTAGTAACGTCAGAGTATGTAATAAAAACATCTTAATGGACAGAGGTCTGATTTCTGTATTGCAATGCACTTGGTGCCTCCTTCACTGCATTTTGCCACTCATCTATACCATATTGCAGTTCTCCCCAGAAGGCCAGTCTTCATTTTGGGCTTTAGATATATTGGTTTCCTTTCAGGGTTATGATGTTGCTATTTTTGCATCTGCAAGTAGTTGGGTTGATTCCATCATTTAATCTTTCAAGTCATAGCATGACTATCATGTCTTATAAAACAGAACAGGACTTAGAAGAAATGGAGTAGGGGCTCACATTGACCCATATCTTTGTGGGTCAAACATGGAAAAAATGTCAGATACCGCTCTCTAATTCTTACCTGTAGAGTTTCATGAGGTGCACCTTGTCCTTCCAAGTTATTGAAATTGGATGAGCTACCAAGAGAAATTTTGTGACAAGAGAGACATAAAAGCATACTTAAGGTAGATAAAAACCAACTGCAGCTTATCTTTCTGTTTACTGAAAGCAACATCATAACTGTTCTTCAAATCTTTGTGAGCAATCAGCTTGGAATAAAGGCTCTGACTAGAGCTAAGCATGAGCAAAGAGGCAGCTCTGCCACTGGAGACCATGCTCCCACAATATTGCCACCTTCAATAATAATAATGATAATGATAATAATAATGGCAGCTGCCACCATGTTTACTCAGGCTCTTTTACTGTGCTCAAATAAAATACTTTCCCTTACCTCCATCATCATAGGCAGAACAGTTTCAGCTTGGGGAACTTAACTGAATTTTACTTCATTGACAGTTAACATGGACTTTTAATTACTGATTTGTGTATGGAGAAACAGCAAAAAAAACCCCAATGAAACAAACATGAGGGGAAAAACCCTGAGCTGTCCCACACCAGGCATGCTGCAGTCCCTGCTACCACAGCCGTGACAGTGATGCCTGTATGTGTGCTGGGGGAAAGGGGAGGCAGTCTCACTCGAAGGGAAGACGTCAAGTACCTGCTGAATCAGATATGGTTTTGAGTCATCACACGCCAGTTGTGCTGAGGTGCCAAGGATTTCAAATGTGCAGAAGACAAGCATAGCTGCTGCTTTGAATTAATGCAGATGTGATCAAGCTGTGAAAAGCTCAATCCGGAGCAGATCCTTCAGCCATTTTGCTTTGCAGTTTCACCCAGTCTCCTGAACTTTGAATGTTTCCTTCTTCTGTGTTGCTATCAAGACCTCAAAGCCAGTATGGAAAGATCACAAATCAGCCTTTGCTCTGTAAAATCTAGATTAAACACTTCAGGGGGCTTCTTTGGTAGCCTAGTGTCAGAGATACAGGGTTCCTACAGCTCGTCTCCTGAGATTTGTTGGAGGGGAGGTGCATGCATCTGCTTTGCAGGACTGAAAGAAAAAGGAGGATCAAAAAAGTCAAAAGAGTTGATACATTTGATATTGGATGAGAAGATCTCCCCTCGAATATGTCCCAAGACCTGCCTGAATAATGAGGTTTGTCATGGTTAGACAGATAAAGACTAAGTGCCTGATAATGGCAGCAAAAACATTTTATCATTGACAGAAATATTCCTTGAGGGGCCTGATAAAATAGCCAGGGTTCATGTATGACTTACATGCCGGCATCTCTCCTTCAACATAAGCTTCTGTAGGCAACACAATAAAGACTAGCAAAGTGTTTTGGCCTGGTCAGCAGAGCACAATCTGGTTCTGGGTTCCCTTCACTGGCAGGGGAGGGAGCAACCAGCAACATCTCTGTGACTCCTTTCTGATGCTAGCTGGACTTGAAACAGAGCTGAAAAAAAGATGTCATAGTAGTATGTAACTGAGAGCTCACTTCAGAGGTAACTCTGCAATGAGGAATTACTTTACTACTTTAGTCAGTTTTGTTTCAAAGAGAGGAACCTTTTTTGACAGTCTGCCCTTTTCACAGTCTGTTTGTGTTTGTCAGCCTAATTTGAGCTTTTTGAAAAAAGAATTTTGCACCAGCCTAAGTATCACAGTGGGAACTAGAGGAAGCTGGAGATGCTTGAGTGTCTTGTCTGGTAAAGGTTGTTTGTGCTTCTCACTAAAGAGAATGTGTGTGGTTTGGGAATATTGGGTACATCAACTTTCTTTGGGAAAGCCTGGGACTGGGAGACCAGAGGGAATGACATGTCAGCTCTGAGTTCTATCAAGGCAGCTCTTGGGGTCTTTTGAATATAAGAGCAGCTGGCAGTGGAGGTAAAGATGAAAACACACCAGTCAGGCTGGCTGATATTTCCCCATTCAGAAAGGAAGTAAAAGGCATTACAAGAAGTGCTATTGATAGCTGGAGTGTGGAGGGACACCTTCCATCCAAAATCTAAATAATCTCTTTTAGCTGACAATATGTATGTGGCCAATATACATTTAGATTTGCTATTCCTCTTAAACCCCTGTGAAACAGAGCCTGTGTTTGCCCCTCAGAAATCCCTTAATCGTGGATGCTCCTTTCCTGCAGTAAACATGGCCTTAGAATACACCAGCATACACATGCTGCTGTGTGTTACTGCTCTCAGATCCAGAGACCCCTTTGAGCTAAACATGTATAGAGTTTAAGTTGTGGGTTTTTTTCTTATACCACTGTGTATTCTAATACCACTGTGAAAAATCCTTCACCAGTCTGCACTGAGTATTTTACCTAATCCCATCCCATCACAGCAGCTGGGGTGAGAGCCTCTATGTTTTGATATAAAATACAAATTATCATTTTTATTCCATCCAAGCCCTCTTCTGTGAGTCGGTCCTTATGACCATTGCAATCCAGCGATATTGTTGCTGAAGCTCCAGCACTTGTGCTAGGAATGTGCAGGGAAAGAATTTCGCCACCTCTATAACTTCCAGCCCACCATTACTGCTATTAATAAAATGTACGTTTTGATCTCTGGTATGTTTGTTTCTTTAGCCATTCAGTCAAGGCTCAAAGGTGATAGAAAAAGCAGATTGTCCTTTAATTTAATAGGTTGCCCTGCAGTTTTCTGATGCAGAGATCCTTGGCTTAATTTACTGCTGAAATGGATTGCTTCCAAATAAGGATAATCCTCTTCATGCTGTTTCTTCACTTGGTTACCTTCCTGTTCTTTTCACTGGCATCATCAGCCTCTGCAATTCTGGTTTATTCTTGCCAGGAGACTCTTAGCTGTCTGCTGTGTTTATTGTAGTTATGGTTCTAAACCCCCTATCTTCAGTAGCTTAAAACTTTTCAAGACAATTGCTTCAGGGGCTTGAACTTTTTGCTTATGTTTTCAACCCGAAAGTGAGTTCCAGATGAAGAATCTGCTTGGCTGTGTTGGTAGCGAGGGTTTTAGTAATGTTGTTGTTTTTTTTGTTGTTGTTGTTTTTTTCTCGGCTAAACACATTGAAAATAATGACTTTGTGCTAGATCAACTCTGTGCTTGTGCAAGGGAGTGGACGTGCCAGGAGTTTGCTGTCATGAAATTCCTATGGGAAAGTCCATAGAATGGACAGGCATCTCTTACAGCTGCTCTTTAATAAAATGAGATGTTTAATCTGGTTTAATGAATCTCCTTGGCCCTTGAGGCTGGACCCCAGCTTTCACCAGGGTGCCTGTATCAGTAAGAACTGCTTCCAAAAGAACTGATTGGGTTTTGTCTTCAAACAGCAAGTCCTCTCAGATCTGAAGTGGCTTTGACACTCTCTACTCCCGTCTGTCCCACTGCTGTGCTTCTCTGTGCTCATGTGACGGCGAAAAGAAAATACTATAGATGAGAAAGGTACAACTTGTACTTCAGTGTGACTGATCACATAGTCCAGCTCAGTCTGATTTTGTTCCTCATTTCCTGCAAAGATGAAAGGAAGTATGTGATTGTGTCTTCCCCTCTCCAATTTGTGATGACTTCACTTCCTCTCTTCCTCTGTTTTCTCTCTTCTTTTTTTTTTCTTCTTTTTTTTTTTTTAAGTGCTGTAGAGGGGAAGAATGGCAAGGGAGTTGGGAGGGAGGTTAGAGTTCTTGCAGCATTCAGATTTAAGCCTACTTGGGGAAGTTGAATACTACTTCTCCATGCAACCTTTTTCAGGTTGACAGGGTAACAGGCAACAATTCTCACTAGCAAGTCTATAATTCGGTCTTGTAGCACTGGGAAAGAGCACTGTAACTTAATTCTAACTCTGTGCAAATTTAATTGTCAGCAGCAATTCATTTATGCCAATAATTTTCAACACGTAGCTCCTCAACAAAAGCCGAAAAGAGTGCTTGAGAATTCATTTAAGACAGACAACTTGCTGTCTAACCTCAAGAAACATTGGTATTCAAACACCTCGTGCATGGAGTGTCATGCTCTAACAGACCCTCACCTCCCTCTGCAAGGGGTCTGAGATAAGGTTGCTTTGTGAACCTTGGAAGAATGAATTTCTCAGCCCCTACATGATTAACATCTCAGCTGGAAAGCTGCATCCACAGAGCTATTTGGTGCTAGACTAATTACAGGGTATTGGCAAGGGGGTAGATGTTTTCTCATACTTGACCTCTGCTGCTTCTCTGCTGGACAGCAGCAGCATTAGTGTGACAGTCGGCTTTCCTGCTTTAAAACTGTGGAAGTGTGTTCTGCCTCAGACCTGCACACTGGTTGTTGGAACACTGATTGAAATTTGAAGTTGTGCTCTTCCTGCCTGGCCTTCTGACAGAATGGTTTTAAAATCTGGATGTTGCCCTGTCACCAAGGGACAATACAAGGTTGCAACAGGTCCTGGATGAGAAAGCACTGAGGAAGAAGAAGTTGACTGCTCACCTGTAGTGCAAAATAACCTCATTGATACGCAGGAGACTTCAGTCTCTGTGACTTTCAACGTCTTCCACAGCATCAAACTGATATTTCAAAGAGATTAAGAACTGAAGGGAACATATGATATCCATTTAAAGCCAAGACTTCAGATTTAATGAAGGCTGTATCAGAATGAGATATGATTCAGATATCAAATTACATTTGTTTAGCCCAACACAGCTTAATAAATCACAGCAACATTTAATAAATATTTATCTTCTTTTAATCACCAGTTAGTGCTTTTTCTGGTCTCCCCATTCCCTTAATGGCTCACTTCTGTATTTATTAAATGTGATTTCCATTTTTCAAATAATCAATACATCTTTTTATTTTTTTATAATTTGGGCAGCTTTACTGAACTTTTGTGAGATTTAATTAAGATTAAGGTTTAATCTTTAATTTCAATATATAAATTACCCTGCGTGCACTATTAAGTCATTATTTGGTAACCTCATTTGGTATGAAATCTTGAGTGGAAATGTGGCAAGCTCAACAGTAGTTACAGTACAAATGTTAATGAACTTCAGGGGAATCTTTGGATCAGAGGAGGAACTTGGCTACAATTACATCTCCTTAGCTGATGTGCATATGTAATTAATAATATGAAATGGGCAATAAAGAAGGTAGATTCTGAGTGGCTGACAGAGCTTTTCTTTGCATGGGTATCTGGTGCAGTAGGAGTCGGGGTGAGGTCAGCTGGAAAATGCCAGCCTGTGGAAATGATAACACTTGTAAATGGTGACTCAGCCACCAGTACAACATGCAGCAACATGAAGAGGCTATGAGTAGGTTTGAGTCTTGCAGAGTATTTCCCATGTCATGTGTCCATCCCTGTTAGAGCCATGTCACACCCACAGATTCAGCCATGGTCAGTAAACAGAAGGGGGACCCCAAGTAGCCCAAATGCTGCTGGTGGGAGTGACTCTTCAGCTCTTGACAAGACCTTGACTGCCAGCTCAAGCTATGCAAAGCTGATGCTGTGCAGCTGTTCCATGCAGACTTCTCCATCGTTATCAGCTCCCTAGCATAAAGTAATAACCTGTAAAGCACTGCAGGTGGTTGTCAAAGCCTAATTTGTATTTCAGGGCACTTGCATTCTGTGGCCCTTTGCTTGTCCCAACCACACCATGAGTCTCATCTGCCTGTTTGCGTGGCTGTCCTTACCATGAAAAAAGTTAACTAACAAAAAAACAAAGGAAAGGGAAATGGTAGTTGCTTATCTTATCACAACTTGGGCATGCACCTGGTTCTTGGGGAATATTCTCAGGTTCTACAGTGCAAGTAGAGCTTATGTCTTGAAAGAGACTCTAGCTGGTAGTTCAAGTCAGATGTGTTTGAATCAGGCTAGTAACTCATATCGTTTCATGACTTTAGCATTGTTGATTCTCTTGATACAAGTCAAAAGTTAAATTACTTTCTAGTTGTGTTTCTTCTACATGGGAAGGTTTTCACTAAGACCCCTGCAGAGTGTCTTAGGATGAATATAAAACCTTCTTTGGTTTGTCTGCAGAGCCAAGCATATAAGCACTAAAAAATCCGTAAGGATGCATGTAATATTTAAAACGTTAATGCACTGGTCTTTGAATATTCCATGCTTCCATAACATCTGTCATGTATCAATATAATAGTCTCTGAATTTTGTATGACTCTAGAGCATCACGTTTGCCATGGCCCTGTCTAGCAACCTGCTGCCTTGGAATGGTCAAAGTGCTCCTTTTCCCACTTTTTAATATCCCAGGTGGGATAAAGGCCTTCCAGGACTCCAACAGGAGTATCACTTTTGCACAAAACGCTGTAGTCTGTTTCTGTTTTCACCTGACCACTGGACAAACCTTTAATCCTTGTAAAATTACCTACCCCTTAAACGCTACACAACTAGTTTTCAACTGGGCTTTAACTCCTTCAGCCTTTGCTTGACATGTCATCTTGATGTTCCCTCTCTAGCCGTATGAATGTTGCAAAGTAAATTACAAGCCCAGGCACTTTGTGCTGCTTCTACAGACTTCTGCAGCACAGCCATTTTATAGCTCATCTGGGAAACAGCCCTTCACTAATTAAAAGCAGTAGCTTTCTCCTCTCTCTGGTTCTGTCAGTGTGACTAGTGCAACATAACTCTTCACTTAAGCTTACTTTGATTGTTTCTTCCTTTTTGATGCCACTTTCCTTTCACCAATGTCTAGGTACAAGCACTATTGGAAGTGGAGAAGATTTTCTGATGAACTCCTCTATTTTGTTTTGTTGGTTTTGTTTTGTTTTGTTTTTTGTTAGGTGCCCACAGACACTGTTGGTAGTGTTCAGACACATCCCTCAGGTTGGAAAATGGGGTTGAGAATGGTAGACGAGGACAAGGAAGAGTCCTTGGTGTTGTTGCACAAGCTGTTTCTGATTAATAGCTTCCCAAATTACCCATTTTTTTGGCAGTTCCACCAGAAGGCAACAGTGCATCTACTGCCATGAGAAAGGAGCAAGATTTCTTTCCTCAAGCTCCAGTTGGCTACCCATCACAGGTTTTTAAATCATCTGTGATGAAATTGTTTGCAGTAGCAAGGAGCTAGGCTTGATCCAGAGGTCCTATAAAGACCAAAAGTAGTTTAGAATAAGACAGTACTTTCTAGTGTAGTCAGCAGCACTGCAATCCGTATATTTAAAAAAATAATTTATAGCTGTATCAGATTCAACAGGTTAGGTGCATTAACCCAAGACATGGGGTGATGTCCATGTTGAATATCGAAGATAAGAGTTCTTTTCAAGCGAGTTACTACTTCCTCCTGCCTTTTCTCTGCCTTGAGACTCCTTGGTAGTGTCTTGTGGGGAGTAGGGAGTTTGAAAGGCCATCGAGTTGTCTTGCAAATGGCAAACTTGAATCCTGATGTGTGATAGCGTCTGGCTGTGATCAGCCTGTGGAACCACTCTTGACTGTTGTGTTGTGAAGCCCTGCAGTGGGAGGGATGATGAGTTAGGGCATGTTTACTGGGCTGAACACTGGAAATACTAAATCTACAATACTCACAGTGAAGTCCTTTATTAATGCCACCTACCTTGTTTGTTTGAAAGAGACACTCTAGAAGCTTAGTGGTCTGTTCTAGCAATAGTGTGAGAAGAGCATATGAATGAGGGGTACCATCACTCTTGCCTCACTGCTGACACCAAGATGACTTTATGTGGGTCTGGTGTAATTTAGTAGCAAGAGCTCTGACTTAGTTCCTGTGTATTCTTGCTTTAGTTTACCTCTCTGCACAATAGAAATTGTCATAGAGAGTCAGCAATTAGAAGGGACCTCTGAAGATCATCTACTCCAACCCCCTGCTAGAGCAGGATCACACAGGAACACACCCATATGGGTTTTGAATGAGTCCCTGCAGTCTTGGGGTTGCTAGAAGAGCAATAAATTGTAGCAAGGATGAATGTTCCTTTCACTAGCATTTACCCAAATTATTAGCACTCATCACTTTGAAAATGGGGGCCAGGAGGTTGACATCTGTCCTCTGCCATCAGATTGCACTATGTGGTCTTGGGGGGGTTTTGCTGTAAATTCTGTAAACCAAACAGTTCAGAGGAAATTCAGGAGGTTAAAGAGGAGGAGATGGCTGCCTAAGTGGAGGAAAACATTTAAAACAATTAATGTACAGAAGGAGTAGTTCATCAACAGCAAAGCAGGTGAAGTCCCGGCTGGCCAGCCAGCTGTCTGCATCTATCACTGCTCAGCACCTGCAAACAGGCATTTTGTTGTGAATATTCTACAGCTACCTGGCACTACAGTGAGGATGCTTTGGGAGAAGTAGAGGCAGAGAGCAGCAGACACTTGAAGGGAATTTTGGATAGGCACAGGGAAAAATCACACCTTTTGGCAAGGCTGAAAAATGAGATATGAACACCAGGTACTGGCCATTAGGAAGAGTTTTCCTCCCCACTTGATCACTTGGAAAGGAAAGGAGGCAAGCAGTTGTACTGCAGGAGCATTGTCCTTCCCTTCCCCACCCCTGTGCTGGGTTGAGGATGGATAGCCTTGCCTTCTACACAGATGATTGCTGCTATGCTTTGCCAATTGCATGGCTGCCAGCCTCTTGTAATTTGCACATAATGTATGGCAAAGCCATAATGTCATTTCATTGCATAAATCTAGCCAGAGACTGCATTCAAAAGCCTGCGGTGCAGTTTCTGGCTCTGAGTCCACAACGTTAGTTGCCCTATCAGCTGCTTTGGCTTTGAGTTTCCAAGATCGAGTCCAGATGCCAGTTACATTAATGAAACTGCAGATTCTAAAAAAGATCCTTGCACACACCTTGCCCCTGGCTACTGTTTCCCCAGGACAAGGCTCAAACAGTTTTGACAGACTTCTCTTTTTGCAATGGAGGATGCAGGAACATCTGGGGAAAGAGAGGGACTTCTCAGTTGCCTGTAGCTGTGAAGAAAAAGTTATTTTGGCACAACTGACTTGGATGCCTTTGGCTGACAGATACTATGTGAGTTGTGCCTTGTGAAGGCAGAACAGCTTGGTGCCTTCAAAGTACATGAGATCCAGAGGTATCACTTTCCTGAGTGCACTGCTATTGTTCTACTTGCTTCTTGTCTTCAATGCTGTAGCCTCAGCAAGAAAGCTGGATGTGAGACAGGGCCACAGCTTGGGTAGGGCATGCTGGTTATCTTAAGGCAAGGGTTCACAGCCAAACCTTTGGCTGCCTGGAAGGAAGGAACTCAGTGTGGACTAGCCAGGATTTTGTTGTGCTAAGACTCTGCCAGAGGCAAAATCCTCAACACACATGCATGCAAGGGCTTAAAAATGGGCTTTTGCTGTATTTTGTGCTGCCTTCAGTTCCCACAATTGGGAACTTGCCCCCTTAAGCTGAAGGGGAGATTGCTTAGCTTGGAGCAGGCAGCTCAGCCTTTGTGCTCTTCCCTAGGTTCAATCACTAGAATGGAACATACAGTCTCGACATTAGAGAAAACTCACCTCAGCCATCAAGATTCTCAAATTCATGAGGTTTGCCAGATAATAAGAGATCCATGCTTTACAGGCACAATTACCATGTCAGATTCAGAGGCAGTCTTAACCTCCATTGCGATCTCTGGGGCACGGAAATCCCTTTTTGTTCAGCCCTTTCAGTTCATTTAGTGTAGCACCTGGCACAAGAGGACCCTGGCCCTTAATCACAGAGGCTGAGTGCTGCTTCAATCCACCTGTTGAGATGCTGACAGGAGTGTGTAAAACAAAAGAAACCCACTAAAGTCAGTGGAGTTGTTTCCGCTCTAATGAGATACAGGCCAAGGTGAGACTAGGGATCAAAGTCACACTGTGACTGTGGACCGAGTCACTTCTTCTGCTTGCACTTCAGTTTCTCCATCTGTGAGCTTGTCGATGACATACTTACTTACTTTATGTTACACTGTGTATTTGAGGTTGCTGTATTGTCTGCAAAGGTAGTTGTAATCCCCAGATGTTGTGGGAGTGGAAAGGATTATCATCATTATTTCTGACAGGCAGCTATAATTCATTTTTGCTTGCCAGACCACTATGGCAGTTTTATTGTGGAATGAGCAAAGGTTATTTTGGCATGGGAATAATGTGAGCTTTTTTGTTGTTCAGTCTGGTAATAAATTTGCCCCAGATAGTGCTGCCTGAGCTGTATGAGCAGAGAAAATTTTATTATTCATAATTTAATTTGTGTTTTCTATTTCCCACTATTTGTATTCTCTCAAAGTCTGAAAACACTTCTTCACCACATGATCTGGACTTTTCCCCTTTGTTGAGTGTTGATTATTTCCTTTACTCATTTCCCGAGTTTTTTTTTTCTTTTTTTGTATAAAGTACAAAACGATGACTTAATTGAAAGTCAGTCTGTCTCTTGAAAGTAAAGCTTTTTTAGTCATTTTAAGCTCCCTCCACTGGAGGCTTCTGCAACAGCACTGGAAAATGAAGCAACCTGGGATAAAGTACAATTTGACTTGGTTTTGTGCCATGCATTCTTATAAGAAGTATGTGAAAGGGAGGTGATGATTATCTGTTGTCTAAGTCCAGCATTTTCTGTGAAGGGATCTTAAAGCATTTCACATACACTAAGGGCTTAACCCTTATCACAGACCTTTGGGAACCAAGCAGAGTGCTGTCAGAGCAAAATACGTGGATCCAGTTAAGAAGTGACCTTAAGGGATGTACTGAGGAATTGGATGGGGATGGGAGGAGGGATGCAGGATTGTGGTGAGAGCCACAGAGGAGAAGGTTCTCACACCATTTTAAATGAACAGCAAGTGTAGTAGCAGAAGGGAAGATGATATTGTCCAGAGAAGGCAAGGAAAGGAATCAAATGAAAGGCTCATGGGATTGACTGAAATAAGTAAAAACTCTACACTTATTCTTTCCAGCACTTTTCCTCATAGGTGTTACCATGCATTCTTCTATTGCATGCCTTCTGCTCAGAACAACTTTTCTAAATCCTGTTGCATGCTCACCACAATTCAACCACTCTCAGAAGCCCACTGGCTGCAGTAATGTTACTGCAGGCTACCCTGGCCCTCCTCTCCTGAGCACAATGCCTGGGGAGCTCCCTCTTATCAGGAGTCCCTATGCACGTTTCTTTTGCAAAGGTGTGGATGACAGTGCAGAGGAGAAGCTGTTTGGCATGGTGGTTTTTTTCTTCATCTTTGCATACAGCTTTTTAATAGCTGTTTAATAAACCAGTATTGATGAAAGAGGTCATTTACCATCAAGTTATTTGGTTTTCCTGCAATGAGCTAATGTTTCATTAATGTGCAATAACTTTTGCAACCAAATGTATCCCTTTAGATTTACTGTAGGGGACAGTTTGAACATCAACTTAAGCAGCCAATGACTGCAAATGTATTTATTAAGGTTTAAACATGGGTAAATGAGTTTGTGTCTATTTGTAGAGCTGTTAAAGTACAGTAAATATGTTCTTTGTCAATTGGTGGTTAATTAACATCCATTAGTTCTCCATTAAGAGCACAGTTTGGTGTCTCAATTTCCTTGCTTAGTAGTAACTTTGAATTAGGGCTGTATTTTTTAGTCTTTCTACACCAAAGAGTTTTCAAAATCCGCTTTCTCTGTAGGGTTGGAGTGCTAGGAGCAAGAAGATGTGCCAGTTCTTGGAATTTACCTGGCAAGGCAGGAGATTCGCAAAGGGACAAGTGGCATTTTATTGCTCAGCCCTACAGCTCCTATTTATGAACTTAGTAGCTTCCTTCCCCGCACATCTCTGCCTCCCAGACTTTTGCAGCCAACTCAAATTATGGAGTTGGCTCAGGTGTTTAATGCCTTCATATCTCTGTGAGGCTTCTAGGATGCATTAATGCAAAACCTGCTAACACTTCCATGGGGGATGTACACTGGGCAGATCATGGAGGTCCTGTTTTGCCCCAAAGGACGTTTTTAGTGTTGACAGTTTTTAAGGGGTGAGGGGGTACAGGGAGTATCCCCTCTTAGTTGGCCGCTATGTCAGGAAACAACCACAAGGTGACACTGTCCCTGTACATTATTTATGTTTTGACAGAGGAACGTATATTAATACATTTCACATTAAATATGATTCTATGTATCAGTATCTATTCCCTGTTTCTTAACTGAGAGTTAAAGGTCTGAGACTGGCATTGTGCACTTGTTAAATCTAGAAATTAAAGAGATTTTCAAATTAACTTTAACGCATACGTGCACTTCCTTTTTGCAGGGTATACAGCCTTAAAGAGCAACAATCCTCCCCAACTTACAAAGTTGTTTGAGAACTTTGTCCTACAACTGAAAAATGCCAGACTTGTCTCCAGTACTGTCCAAAGTCATCAGAGAAGTTTTATCTTTTTATTCTGTTCCTTTGCAGCTACTGAGATTTGAGGTGACAGAGTATGTTGTTTGCAGATAAAGCTGGGGAGAATCCTGTTTCTTTATCCAGTTGTGCAAATATGCAAGCAGGGAAATAAAGGCTTGTGAGGTGTATTATGGAAGTAGACTTTTAGCCATAAAACTTTGGTATTCTATGTGCTAGGTAAAAGAAAACGTATATATAATTTCTTTTTTTTAATACAATAATGCTTTGGTTGTTTGCTGGAATTGATTTTTTGATGGTAACACTGAGTAAGGTTGAGCTGTGCTAGGTGACTAAATCACATGTTGAGTTAATAAGTACTGTTGTACTGTCATACATGTAAATGGCTAACTGGGTAAGGATCTGGGAATGAGTAACTGTAATATATGTCAAGTTTTAGTCAGACACAGTATTGTAAGCAAATCTGTAAAATACAAGTAAAAAGCATGTTTGTAAGGGTAGACTTTGGACCTGATCTTCCCCAGGGTGATGTTTGTTTACATCTGGCCATCTTGTTTTACCAGGTCAGGTTAAGGAGTTAACTGGGTTGTATGTGTGATCACGAATAATAGGCTGAACCTGATACTATTCCGTTGCTTCAGGCTTTGCGCCTGCAAATATCTACTTTGGTTTTAGTAACATTAGCTAAATTGGTAGCAATGTTAACTGCTTCCCTTTGATTTTTCCCCTGTGAATCTGCAGTCTCTCTGTGGTTTGTTGCTCTGGAATTATTAAAGGAACAGTCAGAGAAAACAACAAAAGTTTAATCAGCTCAGTCTTCTTTGATTAGTCAAAAAAGTCCCCCCTTCAGTATCCTAGTAGTTGGGACCATCAAGAGAAATTGCCCCAGTGTCTGTGCAGGGAAAGCACAAAGGAAGTGTTGAAACGTTCAGGTCAGTTTTGGAAACAGGCTTTCCTAGAAAAGCACCAGCTTCTTCAGGCTCCCTCTGGTCCCATGCACATTTCCTGCCTCCCTAAAGAGGAACATCTTTTGTGATAGCTAACATGGTAGCAGGGAGGAGTCCTGTGCCATTGCTAGTGTTAAAACTACCCAACCTACAGAGAAGGGTGTCTATCAGTGAGCATCTGGGTATGTAACCCATCGCAAGCTTCTGTCAAGTTACGTTAGCAGCTTTGGTTTGAGGCAAGATGTCTGTAAAGCAATCATGACTTGTCCTCCTCTTACCCACCCATTTTAAACAGGTAGGTCCTTGAAAGAACAAATCTGTAAGCTGCAAACATAAGGACATGATGACCATATTGGTTCCAGGCAAACACCCAATGTGGCAACAGCAGCAGAAACTTGCTCCTTCAGCTCCCTGGACACAGGCTTGACCTGAAAGAACTCACTCCAAAAGTAATCCAAAAGGTCAAAGCTGCTGTAGGATGCTTTACTTAGTCATAGGAGGAGAGTGGGCTGGCTTCTAACACATGGAATTGTCCATTGCAGCTGTTGGCTTTTATCTTTACTTCCTCATTAAATTGTCCAGTCCTCCTTGCTGCAGTCAGTGCTTCCCATTCGTGAGCTCAGAAGAGGCAGTAAGGAATAGTTTGATGGTGTTTTTCTGCAGAACAGTAGGACAGGCAGGCCCAGCCTTAGGGGAGGATGGGGACAGACAGTGCCTAACTAATAATGTTATCAAGTTCAGTGAGGAAACCTGAACTACAGTTCCCAAGAGGCATTTGCTACCTAGAAGCAGATGCAATGTATTGTTGAGAGACTCAAAACAAAATATACTATATTCACACTGGCAAAAGGTTTCAGTTTCATTGAAAACACCAACATTTCCTAATAATACTTGGTTGTTGGTTTTTTGTTTGGTTTTTTTGTTTGTTTGTTTGGTTTTTTTTAAGCACTTTTCATTTTAGGAATTTTTAAAACAGTATTTCAGCTATTGACTCTAATTTAGGATGAAAACCAGTGATGTTGGAATTTTCCACAAGGAAAAAAATCCTGATTTGTTTTTTTCTGAGCTCAGCTTTAAAAATTGAGGTAGCTGCACTTGTTTCTGTGAAGTGCTTTGATATCCATGGATGAAAAGAACTATAGAAGTGCTAATTATTGTCATACTGGTTTTAATTATTCTGTCATACTGACAGAGCGACTGCCAGTTTTCAGCCAGCAATGTTTTTTTACAAGATGTTGTCCAGTCTACAGTTTTCATAGAAGCAGTCAGATACTTATTTTTAATTGTTTTAAGAGACAGAAAGCAGCTCAGCAGCTGCTATGGTTCTCTGATGGAAGTTCAAATCTGCCTGTATTTGTACAGGATGTTAGTATCAGGAAGGTAATGAAGTGAGGAGAGGGACAGCTCCAATTGCTAGATATTAGGGAGAAAAGAGTGGGAATTACTAGCAAGGGTGAGCGGCTATGAAATTTGTTGTGTACAGTAATTTAAAATGGAAAATGTGGTTTCCAAAATTTGGGAAAGGTGTGATTTTCATCTCATATTATTGCTGTTCTTGTTTATTTGCAGTACATTTTATTCTTTCTCTGGGAAGGTCTAAATGAAGTGCTGTATTTCCAGTCAACTCAAACCAACTCAGTGGAACTGTTTTAGTTCAGCCAGTTCACAGATAAACTTTGTTTACCCAGCAGTATCACTGTTTCTCACTGGAGCTGTAGTTTAAAGGCCTCAGTGCTCTCCTCTCTTTTAAGCCATTCTGCCCGGCTGTGCAACAACCTCCCTAGGGCATGACTGCCTTATCCAAGGCTAGTGCAATTTCAGTTGTGTTTGTCCCTACAAAACAGCCCAGCAAAAGTCTGGGTGCTTGACCTGAGGTACTCCAGCAAAGCTGTACCTGGCAAGACACAGCCAGAGCAGCTTAAGTACTGGCTGAAGCTTAATGCATATCCTAAGGGAGGAATTAGGACCAGGAAAACAACACGCACAAACTTATCTAGGGGGTTCTGTTCTCATGGCAGAAATATCAGTGCCATGATTTCACTGAAGGAAAGGAACCGTAAAGGACTTGAGCTATTAACCAAGTGTGAACCAGGACATCTATGGAAACGGGCTGAAGTTATTCATATTTCACAGCCATACACCTGGGGACCAGAAGTTGCCATGTAGAAGGGACATCAGCGAACACGAATGTGTAACTTAGTTACAGAGATGCTGCATTTTAGTGCAGGCGATTTCTGAGAATAAGATGGAGCTGTGTAGGATCCTGCATAATGCTTTGTAGAGAAAAGGCATTTGCAGAAGACACAACTGGCATTGGTGGGTCACTCTCTCACTGTTGTGGCTTTGTGTGTACCTATATCAGTGAACGATTACCTAGAATGAGCAGTGATTCTTTGAGACTGACACTACCCAGTTGGTCTCCTTAAAAAGATAACTTCTAACTCCAAAGAAGTGCTGCTTCTTTGGAGACATTCCCCCCTGGTTGTATAAATGATTCATCATATTGTTGAAACACAGAGGTGATTTGCTTTTTCCCCATTTTCATTCTTTGCTCACTTTCCATTTATTTCCAGTGAAGTAGTCTAGATCCTCAATGCCAATGTGATGCAGCAAATGGAAAACCGAAGAAAAAGTCTTCAAACAACCAAGTACTTCCACAAATGTATTCTTTGTTTTGGTGTTTAAAAAAATTAAAAATCAAAATAATACAAGGTCATTTCTGTAAAAGCCTTTGATGCAGCAAGCAGTAATATTGCCTTTGTTTTTATGACTATAAGGCAGAACGATTTTCCCTATCACAGTGGTTACTTCTGAGTTGTTGCCTAAGAATTAGGAGGCTTTTAAACAGATAATATATAGTTATTTTTCCTGTATTGGAGAGAGCCTGGTGGTTCTCCATGTGCATCAGCTGTAAAGCAGAGGAAGCATTCACAGTGAATATGTCACCAGGGCCTCAAGAACCTGTTTTAGACTTTGTGATGGTGGTTTGATGCCTGACAACTAGATCTCTGGCCTGGTGGCATCCAGGATGACTGTCCTGCCTGAGTAAGGAGAAGGGCAGAAGGAAGAATATAATTCCTTCTTGGATGACTCGCACAGAGAAACAGCTTAATGGAAGTGAAAAATACATGGGGACCAGTCCGTACTCTGAAGTGGCAGTGGGTGTATATAAAGTTTTGTTGGTCAAAGAGGCAAGAAATTTTATTTTGGTATTAGTGCTAAAAACCTAATTTTGAGTGATTTAAAAGCAGGTTGCAAATTTGGGGAAATCCTACCGGATGCCTTCATTTAGGAAAGAAAAAACAGACTGGATTCACAAAGGTGTTGAGAAGGGTGGTGTTTTCTTTCCTACCTGTATTGGGTCTGCATGGCAAGGTTTTGGTAGTAGGGGTCTACAGAGGTGTTTTCTATGAGAAGTTCCTAGAAGCTTCTCCCGTGTCTGGCAGAGCCAGTGCCAGCTGGCTCCAAGATAGACCCACTGCTGTCCAAGGCTCATGCTGGAGCAGGTTTGCTGGCAGGACTCATGACCCCGTGGGGCACCCACACTGGAGCAGTCTGCTCCTGAAGGACTGCACCCTGTGGAAAGGACCCATACTGGAACAATTCATGAAGAACTGCAGCCTGTGGGAAGGACTCATGTTGGAGAAGTTTGTGGAGGGCTGTCTCCTGTGAGAGGGACGCCCCAATGGAGCAAGGGAAGGCTGTGGCGAGTCCTTCCACTGAGGAGGGAGCAACAGAGGCAATGTGTGATGAACTGATTACAAGTCACTAGTTTTTTAGATTTCCCATTGTCGCAAGCCATCTCCCTGCACCTCTGGGGGAAGGAGGTAGAGAAATTGGGAGAGAAGAAGGGAGGAGTGTGGGTAAGGTATTTTAAGATTCAGTTTTATTTCTTGCTATCCGATTGGTAATGAATTAATTTCCCTCAAGTCAAGTCTGTTTTTTCCCCTGATGGTAATTGGTGAATGATCTCTCCCTGTCCTTATCTTGACTCACAAGCCTTTTGTTGTATTTTCTCTCCCTGTCCACCTGAGCAGGGGGAGTGATAGCAGGTTTAGTGGGCACTTGGCATTCAGCCAGGGTCAACCCACTGTAGTACCCTATGGTAAGAAGTCATGGACCAAAGCAAGACAATTGCAGGATGAGCCTGGACTTACATTTGTGAATTGAAATGCAGCAGTGGAAATGCTGCCAGCCTGTTGGCAGGCCTCCACTTTCTTGCGTCCAGGATCAGGTCCATGCTATGAACTGGTGCTGAGTGTGAGACTACAAGAGGCAAAGTGCAGGTGCAGCTCTCTGGCCTTGTTATCTTGCCAGGAGTGTTTACTGGGGGAATGAAGATACAGGAAGTACGTTACAGCCGCATCAGCAGTATGTCAAGTTCAGATGGGTTTGCCAACATAGCTAAACCTTTAGATCTTTCTCATGGGAGCTTTAAGGTGAAGCTCTCTTCGGGGACATGTATTAACAACCTAATGAAAACAAGGCAGTGTGATTTTAACATGTTAAGCATAATGGCAAGAAATTACCTAAGGTTCAACTGATTTTGAATACCTCACAGAAGCACACTGCCTTATTTGTGCTAAGTTTTTAATACACATTAGCTAGTTAAATATGTGTTCTTTGCACTTCCTAAATCCCACTGTGAACAGGGCAAGTAAGACTGATTTTCTAAAAAAAGCATCTATACCAAGTTAAAATCCTAAATCCAGTCCCTGATTGGAGTTTTCCTTTCTTTGGAAGTATATAACTCTTACTGTGGGCTTCCTCTGTTTGCTCATTGCTCTCTACAACTACCTGAAAGGAGGTTGTAGGGAGGTGGGAGTTGGCCTCTTGTCTCAAGTCCATAATGACAGGATGAGAGGAAATGGCCTGAAACTGCGCCGGAGGAGGTTTAGACTGGATATTAGAACGAATTTCTCTACTGAAAGTGTGGTTGGACAGTGGAACAGGCTGCCCACGGAGATGGTGGAGTCACCATCCCTGGAAGTATTTAAAAGAAATATAGCAGTGCTTAGCAAGATGATTTAAGCACTGAACAGGTAGATTATGTTATGGTAGGGGAATTTAGGTTATAGTTCGACTTGCTGATCTTTAAGGTTCCTTCCAATCAGGATAATTCTATGATTGTTTGGAGGAGGTCTGGTGAGGGAATAAGATAATTTTTTACTTTCTTTTTTTTTTCCCTTTATTTCTCATTCCTTATGATCCAAGTGTTAATCAGAAAGCATAAATAATTTCTCTGGCTGGTCTAAGAAAAAAGGAAAGAATCTACAAATAATACGGATTGTTTTGGTTTTGTTGTGGTTTGTTTTTTTGTTTTGTTTTCTGGAATGCTTCCTAGTCTTAAACTGTATTTCCATTTACCTTAATTTTCCAAAGTTTTCTATTCTGACTTAGTATTAATGTGACTTAGTTGCAGTGGTTGCCAGATTAAGTAATCAAAACAGCTGTGTCTTTCAGAAGATGCTAGTATTTGGCATGCTTTTCCATAATGGCAAAATAGTCAAGGGAGATGAGTGCTATAGTCTGCTGGGGAAAGTTGTCCTGAATGGCTGGATTCAGGGAATCAGATAAAGTTGAGCAGCTTGCACATCCTTTTGGATTTGCCATTAGAGCTTCATTAGCTCCACAATCATATTCCAATCACCAAATATTTCTCTCTATCCCCTGCAGCTCTCTATCCCTTTCTCTTTCTATCTCTATCTAGCTCTCTATCTCTTTCTCTCTATCCCCTATCTCCCAATCCCCTACAGCTATCCAAACACTTGTCAGCTTTATGGAAAGGTATTACACGAGCTAGAAACAAGGCACTCTGGCTTCGCTTGTAAAAACTCTTGGATGTGGAGCTAAGCTAAGGGTTGTCTGTCCAGTACTGGTGACATCTTGAATATTTCTGTTGGGAGTTGAATATTTCTTGTAAACTAAAACAACATTGTGTGTTCCCCAGTCATCAAGACATTGACTCTGTTCTAGCCAAGGTGCTCAAACAGTGTATTTTAACCTTGGCTCCTGGGAGTGAGGAGATCTTTAGAAAGCTTGAGAACCATATTGGAAGTTAGAAGGCAGACTTAGTCTCCAGATGAAACAGGAGATGAAACAGGGTTTTCTGTCCTTTCCATCTGGGGTGATTTGTTTTGCTCTCTTGTTTTAGGCTTTATTCCCTGACAAAAAGACCACAGAGCATAAAACTGTATCTTTTTACCATTCAGTCATCCCACTAGGTTGGCACATCACATATGCCAGTCTCGCCTCGCTCACTCACACACATACGCGCACACACACCCCCCGCACGTTGTTCTCATATAACCCTTTCCACAAAGAACCTTACCCTGCCGCTCCCTCACCGGAGATTTTTTTCCTTATGGACTTGCAGTGCCTGGTACATCACCCACAGCTCTGTTGTGCTGTGTAAGTGGAGCTGGAAGAGTTCACCTTGTGTGAAACCTAAATCCTTTGTGCTATTATCTGTTCCAGAAAGAGCAAACCACCTTTTTTGTTCCAAAAATTTAAGCTGTAACACATTCCCGCTTTCCTACATGAACAGAACTGCTGCTTCATGGAGCTTCCTTAGAGGGACTGTAACCACATTATATATTAAGTGTTCAACTTCTTTGCAGTTTCCTTTAGATATTTTTCATAGAATCACAGAATGGTTTGGGTTGGAAAAGCACTTAAAGATTATCTAGTTCTGACTCCCCTGCATGGGCAGGAACACCTTCCACTAGACCAAGTTGCTGAAAGCCCCATCTCATATCTCCTTGAACACTTTCGGGGATGGGGCAGCCACAACCTCCCTGGGCAACCTGTGCTAGTGTCTCACTGCTCTCACAGTAAATAATTTATTCCTAATAGCTAATTTAAATCTACCCTCTTTCAGTTTGAAACTGTTCCACCTCATCCTATCACTACATCCCCTTTTAAAAAGTCCCTCTCCAGCTTTCTTGTAGGCCCCCTCCAGGTACTGAACCCTTTCGAGTGCTCATGGTCTTTCTTTGCTTCAGTCAACAGTGCTTCAGTTGTACGGTAGCATAGAAAGAGCTCTCTATTACAGAGCCCTGATCAGAGTTCTGCTCAGAAGAACATAAAAGCAGCACGGGTCATTCAGAGGTTTTCTGTTACCTCTGTAAACATCTGCATGACTGCTGTCAGCATTCATTATGTTTACCGTAATGCTTAAATTTCACTTCAAATTCAGGTGTGGTTCTCTTGACTTTGCTTGTATGGTATTGTTGCAAATTTGTTGACGTGATGTCTTTCAGCGAGATATCATGAGTCCTGTATTATCACAAGTGTACCTCAATGGGCGAATATTTTTGCAGGGATATCCCTGCTATCTGTTGAACCTCAGCCCTCGCTTAGTCTTTCATAGCCAGAACAGAGGCTGAAAATTTCAGTTGGTGTGAGCAATGCATCCTCAGCACCATCAGAGGTGTAATGTGAACATGGCATCAGTTTTTCATGAAGTGTTCCTCAAATGCTTACCCAGCAGTGGACAGATTTGTTTCAGAAGGTCTTGAGCAAAAGTTGGGAGTGATCTGCATCGGATACATTGTTTGTGGCTATGAGTTTAATCTATTTGGCCTCTTGGCGTCTTGAGTTTTATTGGTGGTTGAATGATGTGATAGGACCGAGAAATTTGTAATTACAACTTATTCAGCTAGTGCAGATATTTCCCAGGGAAATATTGTTGTGTGTTCATGTTTGTTGGGGATATGCAGAGAGTTTTTCTGAAGTCAAAGGAAGAAGCCTTTGAAAAGTTTACAGTAGTGCATATACTCCATTTTGCCCATTAGCAGAGGGGAGGAAGAAAAAGGCCTGGAATTAATCTGACTTCCAGAGAGCTAAATCTTTTTGAGCCCCAGTATCCTCTTTCCTGCTAGCTAGAAATTCCCTTTCTCTTCAATGAGTGCTTAATAGATCTTCCACTAAGGATGATTTCTGCTTTTCAGCCCTGGAGGGTTGGCCCAGCTAGTGAAAGGTAAGAGACAGAGCATGTCAGCTCTCTTTCTGGCATTACATTCCCTCGGGTGGTTGCTTGGTACTTCCCAAACACATGGTCAGTACAGAAATAATTGCTGCGTTTGGGAACATGAGAACCTAGCTGCACCCTACTCCTACTAGCAGCTGACTTTTGCTTTTTATGTAGTCTTTTTCCTGCCATCCCCTGAGAGTTTTATTTAGCAGATATCAGTAGCAGCTGAGACCTAAAATATAGCTCTTTCTGTGGTGTTTTACCCCTTTAGACTTGGGTATCTTATGGCTTGCCACACAACAGCTTTTGGGTGCTGGGAAGCATTCAGAGGTGAGTGGAGATATCCCATTGAACATCATGCTTGTGATAAGAGGGTAGTGTTTTAAGATACCTGCTTGGTTCTTTCTGTCATGTAATTCCCTGCAGATGCACATGGGCAGAGAGATGCTGTAAGAAGATGGGCTTCCTGCTGGCATTGGTTCTTGCATTCTCCTCTGCAGAAACTGTTTCGTGAATAGGGACCTTGTAGTCTGAACACTGCTTTCACTTCGTATTTTGTTCTAATAATATCACATGAGAGACATGAAATGGCTTTGATCATAGGCAGTAAATGCCACCAAATATTCTTCTTCCTTCAGTCTCTTCCTTGCTACATGAAAAATTCATGGGCAATAGCAGCTTCTTTTTTTTTTCAGGACTTAGCTACATCAGCAGATGAAGAGAGTGGGCAGGAATACCAGGGCATGTTGATGGACAGAACAGGGGTGTCTTGGCAGAGCTGGGAATGAGAGAAATTTTCATTTAATTTGCTTCTGCTGGGTCTGTCTGAGGCCAGTCAGATTCGCTGTTTATTCCTCACTTTGATGAGCAGTGAACTTACTGGAAAATTGTTATAATTCCATTAAATGGATGTGAATTTGAAGACATGCCTTAATTTCCATGTTTGCTTTCTTCTTTATGCTGCACTCATTCTCCAGTCGAGAGGCAGACTTAAGAGGTGAAATAGTAGCCCCACTGAAATAGGTGTCAAAGCTCTACATGATTATATCAGGGCCAGGATTCATCCAAGAGTTCTCTGCCGTCTGTCAAAATGGCTGTTGACATCTCAGACACTGATAGACTACTTCAATGGGAAAAATCTTTGGGCTTTAGGTTCCTTCTTCCTGAGACCCTCATCAGGTCAGTAGGTTTCAAGGGCTTATATGAGGAGGAACCCCCCTGCATTTAGCAGCAGTGTTATACCATCCCAAATCTGTAAAAATCTGTACTGGCAGCTTCTTCATGCTATACACTCACTAGCTGAAAAAGCTCCTCTGGTTATCCGTTCTTTCCATTGTTTCTCATAACTTTGTGGAAGTAATTGTCCTACCAAAAGCTCAGAAGTAGATTGCTTGAGTGACTCATTTCACAAATTTAGGCCCTCCCTGGGTTTCCATTTATGTCTGGCAAACACAGGACAATTTCCTGCAGAAAAGAATAAGGTGAAAAAGTCTTACTGACAGTGACTTTGATTTGAAAGTAATCAGTGATAGCTAGGTAAGGTAGCCTTACCCACAAGTGCTAGTGGTCTGGTATCTGGAGTTCATCTTCTAGACCATTCCTATATCAGAGTGCAAGTAATGAAGTGTGGATGTGCCTTACTCATAGCTCCATCTCATAAGCAAAGGCTTTATTTGGGCTTTTGTTTTTTCGTTACTCTGATCCAACTGTAGTGATTTTTTCACGACCTTTGCTTTTGTTCAGCCACCTGCCTGGGTTCTCCGACCAACTTGCTCTTTGTTCTTCCCTGATCTTGCCTGCTGGACGAAGCTAGCAGGCTCATTCAAAAAAAACCAACTGGTATGTTGTATAAATTAGGAAAGTATTGAAGTGTCCTGAAGACCAGGAGTATGCAGGAATCCTCAAGGGTCTCACAGGAAACAATGTTTCCATTCTTGTTTGGGTTGTTGGCTCTTTCATAAAGTCTTGTAAGCTGGTGGATCTAACAGCTTCCTGGAGCTGCATAAATTGCCAGCAGAGGAGCTGTGTTTGCTGGCACTTCAGGACCTGAGCCTGTCTCTGAGAGGTTAAGTTCCTACAGAGATTTACACCTCTCCAGGAGAACACCTGCTTATTCTCACTCTTGCCTGGAAGCTTTTGTAAGTGCCCTCCAGACCTCTGCTTTAGGGAGCTGTTTCAGAATGTGTGCGTCACCCAACCGGCCCAGCATTAATGTTGTAAGCAGGGCTTCAGAGAAGAATTTCTGTCCCTCAGGAGTTACTGCTTTGTCTGATAGGTATTGCTTCATCTGAGCAGTTTGCAATTAAATCCACACTCAAGTTTGTTTCACCTTACCCAAGTTGATTTAAACATGAGTTACGATGAAACTGAATCAGAGTGGTTCTGAGACACTGTTCTGCTGCTGCTGCAAGCAGTGAAGCCCACTGGCCATACAGCTGCCCTGCCACTGCATATGAGCACAGGACTGTGCTGGGGACTCCGTGGTCACTTCTAACAGAACAAGCTCCTGGAATGGCCTCCAGCACAATACCTCCTCTCGCCAGGCAGCAACCTTATTATTCCCCTCCAACTCCTGCTTCCCCCTTGCCTTGGGTTTGGGCCTAAAGTTCCCACTCCTGGCCCTACTTCTGTGGTATCTGGCCTCATCCACAGGACACTGCTATTAATTTGGCATCTACCAGCTTTCATGGAGGCTGCTGAAAATACCCCCTTTCCTTCTCTGGCATAGCTGTTGGGCATTTGTGGCAAAGTATTGGACTAGAAACAAAAATAGTACTGAGTGAGGCTCAAACAGATACAACATAATTTTTAATGGATGATGTATCTAACAACAGGTGACTCTTTAATCTGAGCATTATTTGATTCAGCAGCTGAATAATATAGGGAATAATGTTTAAATGTGCTTAAAACTACTTGAAAAATCCTTAACCTGGAGTGGTAATTAATGATTAAACATAGTGATGTAGGGTAGACCTCTGCAGTTGGGGCTGCCTGAACCAAAGCCAAGAGCCTTTCTTTGACAAGGTTCTCTGGCTGAGGCATTGGTTATGGCTTCTTGCCAGAAGTGGGTGAGTTTCTGTGGCTTTGGGCAGGCAGCTGGACCAAGGTCATCTGAGAAGTCTCTCCTAGCTTTAAAATGTATGAATATGACTGGGCCAGACAGAAACAGGGCATGGGAGCAACCTAGGAAAGGGAGAGAAGCCTGGAAGAAGGAGCAGAGTAATAGTGTGGGAAAAGGGAAAAGAAAAAAAAAACAAAACAACAACGCTGAAACCTTAGAAAGTATATGTTGAAAGAATAAGCAGGCACTAACTCCAAATGCTGATGCAGAGACATCCCTGACCTGTAGCCTGTAAGAATGGTACTAACTGAGCCTGTCTCTGTGGTACAGTTCTCCTGGCTTGTCATCTTAAAAATCTGGACATGCCAAAGATATATTTTCTTCATTTTCAGACCTGAAGGCAGTGAAATGATTGGAAGTGTTTTCAGAAGTCAGGTCATAGTTTCAAAGGGAACCTTTTCCAAATTTCCGCATACAAATTTCTCTCAGCTTGTTGCATGTGAGGCTTCTTGACAGTGCCTGGTCTCCTGATAGCATCACAAATCTTGAGAATCTTTCTTGTCTTGCTGAAGGCCTCAGTTTCAGTTTCTTCAGCTTCTGTAATGGACAAGAAAATGTGTGGTGTAACAGCCTGATGCACTCTATTCTTCACAACAAAATTAATTCTCTGAATGTGCAGCATGTATTATTTCAGTAATTATTTCTTCTGAATCACCACTGTCAGAATGATTATTCTCATCCATTAGCATTGTGTTGAGAACTCCATGCTGGAGCAGGTCACTGAATATACAGCAAGACTCAGCAGAATGGGTTTGACCACCTCTTAGTTGTATAGGATTCCTGTCTGCAGTAATCATAACATCCCTTGCAACTGCCAGACAGTCGCTTTGGGGCCTGTTAATGAGTATGTTAGAAACAGATCACACCTGGCATGTTCAGTAGTTTGTGCAAGGGCTTTCTGTATTGTAGTGTCAGATCACCTGGCAGTCTTCAGTGCTTCATCCTTTGAATACTGTTGGAAGCTAAGGATATGCTAGGATCTCTGCTAGGTAGCTGGAAACCTTGACACAGCCTGTGAGACAGGACAATTTTAAATGGTTGAACTAGGCATCTGCTCTGAAGTGCACTCAAGAGAAGATTATCTCTCTGAGGGCAGAGGAACCTAAGGAGATCAGCTTTTTACACCTTTGTCAATGCCTCGTTAAGTGATTTACCCAAATTCACAGAGGAAATCAGGACTGGATCTCCCAAGTCTTGTGAGAACATCCAAACCTCTGGGTCATGTGTCTACTTGTGTGTTGAGAGGGACTGTTAAATACTCTAGCCTCCTTCTGTAAAGTTGATCCTAATTACTTGTGCTGTAAATATTCACCAGCATCGGGAGGAACGTTTCTGTGGGAACACTAGGCCTAAGCAGATAGAACTATTGCCTTTCTATGGGGAGTGAATTATTTAAAGACCTGTAGGGTTGAACTCTGGCTCTGCCAGACTCATCAAGTGTAACTTGACATTGGTGAAGCAATTATTTCCCTCCCAAATATGAAAAGAGATCTTGAGGCTGTCCTCAGTGGCAAGTATGTATTGCTTGCCTAGATTTGCACACCTAAATCCTATAGGCAGCTTTGAAAATACAGGTCAATGTAATATCTTGTCCCCATGAGAAACATCGGACCCCAACTTTTGGGGTCAAGTTTTTCCCCTGCTTTTGATGCCATGAGCTGGCCTTCTTTGGGAGAACAGGTGATGCAGTTTCCCAGGGGGGCTGCCGACTCCGCTGGGAGATGGCTGGGAGCCTGGCTGTCAGGCATACAGCAGCAGTGGCTGAGCAGCATGGTTTTCCAGTGGTTTGACACCCTCTGATGAACAGCAGCTGCAGAGCCCAGTTCTGAGGTGTCAGTAAGGAATTTGTTAATGATATGTGATATTTCAGGGAAAGGCAGTGCCACGCTCTTGGTACTACTGATTGCTTTTGTGATTGTTGCATTTGTAAGGCCAGAAAGGCAACTTTTGCTTTAACTAAAAGAGAAACACTCTCTGATTCTCTTACTCTAAAGCTGAAGAACCTGTTGCCAATGACTTGGTAGTTCTACAAGCACTTGCTGTGGTAGCACCCAGCAGTTAAGGCCACAAGCTAATTGCAGTATTAATTCTTTAATCCCATTTGGTCATACCTGGCTGAAAAAAAAGGCATCTTTAAGCTGCTCTTTTCCTCCTGCCCAAGCTTCAGATTTGGTCTTTAAATAAAGGTGAAACTTTCAAAAAAAATCTGAGCACAAAATATCTTTATCCAGTTGAAAAAGGTTTTCTCTTTCAAAGGTGATAATGCAGTTTTCTACCCATACAGCACAGAAGCAGGTGAACTTCAAAACTCAAGGCCTTGTGTTTAGCTGGTGGAAGTCAGCATAGCCCTTTTGATAGTGGTGGTGATATGTCAGCTCACAGCAGTTGAAAACCTAGCCCTTGGCCTCTAAATTGCCCACATGAAGGTGACCAGTTGTGAAACTAGATTAACTGTGTAAGTTACCAGGTTACAAATTGGTGAATATCTGCTATTGTCCGTGTACAGAAGGAAGTTCTGTTACAGCTCAGTGATGGCACTTAGAAAGAATCCTTGTGCATGCATATTACCCTCCACAGATAGGACCCAAGTGCTCCGGATGCAATAAACCATTCTACCTAATGAGGTCCTTACATCAGAGGAAGCCTGGTCTTCTTGCAGTACATGTCTGGGTGTGAGTCTCAGGCCTAACCTGGCTCTGATTTTCAGCATCAAAAAACAGTTTAATTTATAGACTTGCAAAATATTCACAAAAACCCCATAACTTTCTTAAAATAAAGCACATGCTGCGGAAAGGTTACTTCTAGTATTAGAGCCATCATGCACATACATTGTTCTCAAACTGCAGAATTTTTGGCTTGGGGATATGAGTAAGTGAAGTCGATGTTCCATTCAGCACAGGATCAAGTTTGGTAGACAGCATCCTGTCCTTAGCAGACTTTCTTGTTTTTACTTGTCTCTTGGAAATAATTTCTCCAGTTGTTCCAGTGGACTCTGGCCTGGTATTGATGGAGGCCACTTTATCAGGCAGGTGTAGCTGAAGAAGTGGGCAGTGTATGGCCTATGTGACCTCTCTGTGTTTGAAAAGGGCATTTACCCCTGAAAGCCCACCTCCTCTTAAATTTGTCTCTAGAGGCACCTGCTTCGTTCAAAGGGTTGTCCAGCTCCCTCTTAGCCCTTCCTTTCCTCCTTCTCTTCTCCTGTGGCTCCATGAACCCTAGGAACCAAAGGAAAATGAGATGTAGCTGCTTAATAAAATGGAGTGGGATGCTGCTCTTGCTCTGTAGAAATGTGTGCACGCAGGGGCTGCAGGAAGGGAGGAAGGAGAGATCACCAAACCTCTGCCAAGGTTGCTTAATCTTCCTCCACATGTGCTGAAACCCTTCTGGCTCTTCCCTGTTCTCCTCCATAACTCCTCTGCCAATGCAAGAAAATTGCATTTTCTCTGCATGGTTGAGCAGCTCTGAGCAGGCTTTCCTGCTGAGTACAGCAGTGTATCTTGACTAAACATGTTATAGCTCACAAAACATCATACGTTTTCACTCATCATTACAGGTACCCTGAATAAAGTCCCTAGATGTTTGTACTCTGCTGGCAGGACAGGTATACAGTCCTCTTAAAGCAATCACTTGGGTCATGAAAAGGGTCCAGAGACTTCTGTGAGCAGTTCTCTTCCATTTTTGAGAAATGCATTTTCCCTGATTCCACTGTGATTTGGGAAGAAGTCAGCAGTCTTAAGTGAGGTTGGTAGTAAAAGAAAATCAAGAGACAACAGTTGCCAGTTTGTGGTGTGAGCTGATGAGCTTCCTAGAGGGCAGCCATCCGCATCATACAGGTGGCTGTTGCAGTTGGCATTGCATGAAGTTTCCATGGATCGCTCTTTACTTTTAGCCACCTCAAATGCAAAAAAACAACAACCCATCCCGATTTTGTGGCCAGAATCCATGCTCTAAGCTTCTGTTGGCTCGCCATGAAAAGCAGATGGCTCTTCAGGCTTTGACAATGTCAGTCCCTGAGTATCTCTAAAACTGAGCTGGTACACAGGTGGGCAGAGGTGACCTGAATACCAGTCCCAGAGCATCTCAGCATCTCTTATTTCAGTGGAGGCTGCCTACCCAGGGCCAGCATGGAGGGTCTCTCCTTCAGCCAGCTTAGACACCTAGGCTGTGATGTCTTCAGTGCATTTCCTCAAAGCTGGGGAGAGTAAGGCAAGCTAGGCTGTGTCTGTTTGTGCTGCCACTTTCCTTCCAGCTTGCACACAGAGACATCCCATACCCACAGTCTAGAAACACAGACACCTTCCTAAAGCTGCCATCCAGGCATTTCTGTCCTGTCTTTGGTGGTGTCACACAGCCTGTACTCATCAAAAGGTGTTGCTCTAGGCCATGTTCCCAGCAAGCAGGGTGTAAATGTTTTGAGTTGGAAGAGGATGATGCAGTGCCTGTAAGGTTGGGTTCATGCTGCCCCATTCATTCCTGAACTGCATAGAGACAAAATTTGGTGAGGCAGGCTGACCCTGCCAGTCCTGCACCTACCAGGAGTATTGGGAAGTGGTGTTACAGATGGCAGTACGGATTTGTGGTGTCTGCACTCCCATTGTTTACCTGAATTCTTCCTCAAGTTTTTAGGAGGTAGGAAAGTTAGAAAGCAGACCTGCTGCTTCATTATCTGTTTCCAGCAGAGGGAGATGGGTCCAGAGAGTTATTTCTTCTGGGAACACGTACAAAAATAACATTATTTATTTTTCTCATGAGGCTTTCTCCTAGGCTTTGTGTGATTTCTGCTTCTTTGGCCTTTTATACCCAGGCAACCCCTTTTTTTCTTCTGTACAATTCTAAAAGCAAATAAGACCTATTAGCTTCAGGTTTTGGTTTTATTTTTTCCCAAGGTTTACGAGCCCCTCCAGGGAATTTCTTCCTCAACACTGTTTTTGTTATGATTATGATTATTAGTATTAAATAGCTATGCTGCAGTAGCTCTAATGAGGATTGTATAAATGTATAAGAAGATGAAGACTTCCCTGGCAGTTCCATTTCAGTGGAAAGAGGCCCTCGAGTCCACTGTGACACAACCCCCCCTTTGTCGGGAAGCATGGCCACGTGCAGTCCCACTGTGAGTTGGGATGTTACTGGAGTCTGGGGACAAGATTCCTTCCTTATCCCTCCCTGAAACCCCCTCTGTCGTTTTCTGTATAAAACATATTGGTGCCACTTTCCATGAACTATATTTAACTAAGCATTAAATTTAGATTTAACTGGATAGTTATTGCCTCCTAAGTAAATACTCTGAGATAAGGAAATATTTAGTGAGCTCTAGCAGTTGGGTGGCAGATGCTTCTTGCATTACATAATAGTTAATCTTTGACAAATATGTTTTCCTTACTCCAGTGGCATTTAATTAACATACAATAGCTCTTATTAAATGTAGATGAAACATATGTGGGAGACCTTTGTAAAAAGGATCCATACCACTGTCTGACATGCAAGAGGGATGTGTTTCTATCATTGGTAACTTCATATGGGACAGGATCTTTTAGCTGTATTTGAACTCTGTCATAAGAGTGTAGAGGTTTCCTTTGGTGATGCCCATGACCTGGGATGCCAGCAGCCTGATGGCATCTCTCTGTCACTTGTGCTGTCCAACACCCTAGAGTGGTGGCTGCCAGTCTATCAGCAGCATGGCCTTCTTCAGAGAAAATACCCTTGTCAGATGAAATCTCTCTCTGCAGTAGCTTGGGAACATCCAGTATGTGGATTAACCCCTTAGCTCCTTTTTGGGGCTCCCACTTTCTGGTGCCATCCATGTGGAGTGTCGTGCAGGGGAAATTTCTGAGTCTGATCACTTCTTGACTTGAATACAAAGCAGTCATCTCTTTTGCCACTGCATGCATGGCATTTGAGCAATGGTGTCATGACCTTAGCCCTTAATTTCTGGGCCTTTAACACACGCAGGGATTGTTTAAGTACTCATAAGACAACATGGCCTTTCCATACCAAGGCTGCAGGGGCCAGTTTCTAGGGGTTCAGAAAGCAACTGGACACATTCCTGAAAGAAGAAAATCAATTGAGGGCCATTAACTACAAAGACACTGCCACTGGCTGGGGACATGCCTTAGCCACAAATGGCTGGAAATCAGAGAAGTGCTCTGGATCAGTACCATTGCACACTTGTTTTCTGCTTGTGCTCTGCCCTAGGCGCTGGCTTTAGGCTGCACTCTGAGACCAGACATAGGGTTATAGGGACCTTTGATCTGGTCTCATGTGGCAATTTGTACGACACAGAGTCATTCCTTTTATCTCTCCAGTTTGGGTGCCCTGTATCCCCATAAGGCTCCAGGACTAGAGGTGAAGCAGGCAGCATACAAGACCTGTTTTTTTTCTCTTTTACTGAAAACACATGCAGCAGTGTTGTGAAGTGCAGGGCAGCAACTCACAGCAGAGTTCCCCTTAGCTCTTCTGGCACCTGCTTCTCTGGCTGACCTCCCTCAAACCACCTCATCCCTCATTGCTTCCCCCTCCCTGCCCCACATTGCTTTGGCCACAGAAGGGTTACGCTAGTGAAACATCCCCAAGGAGCAGCTCTCCTCATCCCTCTTTGCAGGCAGAGGAGGGCCGGCTGGGGGAATGAATGGCAGGCAGGCATCAGCAGTAAAACATACGGCTTATTCCTCTCCATTAATTTAATCTCCCTTCTCATGCGACGGTGACGGTGATGGCATGTGAGCTATGGGAGCGTTCCCGGGTGGGCAGCGATGCTGGTGCTGCTGGTGCTGCTGGTGCTGCTGCTGCTGCCGGGCTGGGGGCTCAGCTGCGGGCGCTGGCAGTCGGGGAGGACAGGCCGAGTATTCACACTGCGGGCAGCTCAATACCAGCATTGTCTCCGGTCTATCCCTCAAAGGCTGGGAAAAGAGGTGGGGGGCGGGAAGGGCTGAGTGGAGAGAGGTGGGAGGGAGGTGGAGGGTGGGAGGGATGTTCAACTGTGTATGTGGTGAGAGGAAAGTCTGAGGGGGGGGGGGGGGGGAAAGCAAGGTTTGAGGCTGCAGAGACAGTTGCCAAGATTGCTTCTCTGTAAATCAGCTTGCTTGTGGCTTCAGGCCGCAAAGCCAAGTTGTTTGCACTTTTGGCCACAGCTTCCTCGCCTTCCCCCTCGCCTTCCCTCAGTATTTTCTCTAGTGAATATTGGCCGTATCTTCCTCCATCCTCTCTGCCCCGCTCTGCCAGTACCTCCCGCTGCTCCTGCCTTCTCCTCTCAGTTCCCCGGTTGCACTCCCCTTCTCCCTCTTTCCCCCATCCTTCTTCTTCCAGCTCCCTCTTCCTCTCCCATCCCCTTCCTCTCTGTCTCTCCCTCCTCCCCTTTCCAGCCCCCAGCCCCCTCTCCCTCGGGGTTCCCCCCCCCCCCACTCTGTTCTCCAGCCCTCTTCCTTTCACATGCCCCCTCTCCCTGCTGCAGTGCCCCCCTCCCTCCCCTTCCCACCGGCCCCCCAAAGCCCGGCCCGGCCGCCGAGCCGTTCCCCTGCCCGCCCGGGGCATCTCCATTCCCCGGCAAAGGGGAAGGGGGATCGGGGCGGGCTGAGCCCCCAGGAGAGGGACGGGAAGCCCCGCTCTCCGCTTCCCTCCCGCGCTCGCTGCCGCTGTGGTGCCGAGCTGCCGTCTCACGAGTGAGGCTCCCTCCTCCCGCCTCGCTCCCTCCCTTCGCTCGCTCGCTCCCTCCCTCCCTCGCTCCGCCTGGGAAAGTGGGTTAGGAAGGGAGCTCGGGGCTGGGAGGCTGCACAGCCGCGCACTGGAGCAGGACCATCCACTCGCTCAGCCCGGCGGCACAGGACTCGTCTTTTCCTTTTCCTTTTTTTCCACCTCTCTCCGTAACTCCAAACGGGTCGATTTAATTGTTATTATTTTTTAATTATCTTCTTACCTGACTTTTTCCTCTTGCTTTTTTTTTTTTTTTTTTTTAATTGAAGCTTGTGCTAGGACTTTTTTTTTTTCTTCTTTTTTGAAAGCCTTATATCAAGAAAAGGGGGGAAAAGAAGCCATCAAGAGACTGAAAAGAGCAAGAGAAAGTGGCAGCTAAGAAGGACTGTGAAATCACCTCCCCTTTCGGGGGCTGTCGATCATAGCAAGAGTTGTACATTATCACTACTATTTTTCTTTCTCCATCCATCTATCCACATAGACACGCAGAGGGAGCGAGCCAAGTACAGACAGTGAAACTCGACGAGACCAGCCATGGTAGCAAGGGCTCAGCCTGATCGGAAACAATTACCGCTGGTCCTACTGAGATTGCTTTGCCTTCTCCCTACAGGGCTGCCAGTCCGCAGCGTGGATTTTACCCGAGGTACCGATAACATCACCGTGAGGCAGGGGGACACAGCCATCCTCAGGTAGGGCATTTTGCCAACTTTTCCTTTTCTCTCTCTGTGTGTATCTATATTTTTACATATGCAACACATGCATATGATGTGATGTAGGTTTGTGTGTATATGTCTCTGTGAGAGTGTTATTTTACCTCTCGAACTGCAGTAGCAGCAGCTGCTACAAATGAGCTCTGCGTGTGTGTTTGTGCTTTAATATTAAAAAAAAAAAAAAATTGCAAAGCTTTTGAAAACCTCTTGCCACTACTCTCCTCTGTATAGTCTCTGGATCAAAAGAATTTCAGTGGGGAAAGATCTGTTTGTGTGCCAGCTCTCGTGAACGTACATTTTCCACCAGCCCTGCAGTATCAATAGAGAAATCGAAAAGGGATCCAGCTGTGCTTGCCAGATGTTCCATTGATCTTCCCGTACTTCCTTTTGTACCTATGCAAAAACTTTATCCTTGGTGCTGCCAGAACTCTTAGGCAAGTTCTTTTATTTTTCTGCCTGCATGGAGGGGAGATGGATACAGTAGTTGAAAAGGCTGGTGAAAAAATGGTGTAAGAGCTCCAACATTTATGAAGCTTTTATCTCGTTCACTGTGTTGTTTTTGTTGCAGGGCTAAGTAAAAGAGTGTATGCTGTGCCAGCGTAACTGAGTGGTTGTGATGAGAGTGTCTTTGCACATGAAGACTTGTTCACTGGTAGTATCAAGTGCTATATTTCTGTATTTGTCGTGCAGGTTTTCTAAAGGTAGTTCTGAGGCTACTTTGGCTTTCAGTCAGGAGAGTCCCAAGTAGCTGAAATGCAGTCATCTTTTTTTCCTGCAGGTTTCTTTTTCAAATTCTGCCTTACTCAACTTACCTGCAGTAACTTCCCTACTGAAGGAAAATTCTGTGCATGTGTGTGTGCAAACGCATGCTGTGTATTAGGGCTATAAAACTACTGGACATAATTTAAAATAAGTCTGTAATCTATATGAGGAGCTGATAGTGCACAAACCCTGAAGTACCAAGGGAGCAATTCCCTAGCAAAGCTAACAGCAGCAGCAAAGTTTTCTTTCTCTTTCTCTGAAATAAATCCTGCTAGATGTCACCAAATGGTCTGCTACATGATTCCCTGTGTCCTGTATCCCTCCCATTTAATGACAGAGGGGTATGTGAGCTAGCAAGATGAGATCAGGGAAGAAGGATGCTAGAAGAAAAATATGTGTGTATCTCTTAACTCCCGTGTGCTGGTTTGGTTTGACCCTGGAATATCCATTCAGCAGCTTCCATTCCCCAGCTTTCCAGGCTTGTTAACTCGCATGTAAGATTTATCCACACAGAGTAATAGGATTTACAGAGTAATTCATCTGCCTTGCATATGCAAAGGGTTTAGATGCAACATAGTAAACACCTAACAAGGGGTGTTGCCTCTGACTCCTGGTTCCTTTCCTCTCCCTTCCACTCACTAGCAATTAATACATCCCATTAACCCTTTTCTAGCAGGACTCCCAGCTGACTTACCCCATTTTTAAAAGCAAATCACTTCCATCAATCATTTATTTTGGAGAGGCTGCTCAGGCAGATGTTTGCTGGCATATGTTTGGTACATACAGCAGCAGACAAGTCATTAAGCTCACTTGCCCAGCCAGGGGTCAGTGGATTTCTATTTTCCACTTAACCTTGGGGCTTTTGAGTTTATCTAGACGCTGTGTGCTAAAGCTGCATTTGCAGCAGAGAGGGCTGAGTGAATGGTGGAGATGGTGCCTGCATGTGCTGCATGTGAAGCATTCCTCAGCAAGCTCGATGAGGCTGCATGGGAGAGTGGCTTCAGTGTTTGTGTGTGGCTTGCCAGTGTTATGTCAGGCACTAAAATAAAACACCTGAGTATGATGATCCAGCTGTGTCAGCCAGATGTGTGCCAAATGGCACAGTCTGCAGGAGCAGCACATCACCCGGCCGAGTAACTGCTTGCCCCAAGCAATTCAGTGTTTGTGGCAGGCAATGTTTCTGTCAAAGAGACTGTGGCCAGTGTACAGGCTTTACCTCTCTCAGCTGCCTTCGTAAGCTCTTTAAGCAGGTGTGGCTGGCTATACTCTTTTCATGTTTCCTAGGAAGGGCAGTTGTCTCCCCTCCCTTTCCCTGGAACCAGCCCCAGGTTTCTGGGTCATTTAAGTTACACCTTCAGAGGAGAGGCAGAACCCAGGCTGTGCTGGGAGACAGGACTGCCACATGAGGCTGGAAGGGGTGAGATTTCCCTGTGTCCGGTATACTTTAGGTTCTCCAGGATGGCATTCAGTTTTAAAGCAATGGTTGATTTGCTGGCTTCCTCCTTGCTGTTTTCTCTGCCCCTCCAAAACATAGCTCACTTTAAGACATCCTCGTGTTTGAAAAACTCCCAGCATCTTGCACTTCCTGCCTATAGATCCACTGGCGACAATGCAAAGGGAAGAGCTAGATGAAGAAAAGATATTAGAGGATCTGTACTAACTGTGCTCAGAACAGATCTTTACCTCCATAGAGAGGTACCTCTGTAAGAGATTTCTCTACAGAGATGGTATCACCTATCTTTGCTATGCATCTGTTTCAGAGGGAGAAGGGAGTGTGGAGCAGCAGTGCCCAGTAGCTCCATCCAGTAGCTTGATGGGAAAGGTAAATGTAGGAGGGCGGCAAAATTATATGCAGTTGGAGAGAATTAAAAGTGATGTACACAGTGTTAGTACAACAAAAAACATTTTGTCTGTGTAAATTGTGTCACAAATCACTTGGCAAAACACTGAAGACAGGGTATTCTGGACGATTCTTCTCCTTTGAGGCCTTATACATTTGTATATAGTGTTACACTGGTAGGTGGAAGAATGGGTGGGTGGACTGATCTATGAAGTGGAGAAAAGTAGTTTATTATAAGCCCTAATGTTCCTAAGTGAAGCCCTTCCTCTGCAGCTTGTTACTCAGAATAGAATTGTTCTAGGAAGTTTGGCTATGACTTTTTTAAGCTGTGGCATTTAAAATATTCTTTTTCTATGGACTTTTAAAAAATGTTCCTAACTCTATACTGGCTTATCTCCTAAACGACCTGGCATCAGATTTGATTCATTTGTTGGCCTTGCTGAAAGCTGATGACTTTTAGTGAGTATTTGGCATGGGGGAGTTAGTCAGGGAATTGTGAAGGGAGAGAATAAAAATAGCTTGTGATAGACTATCCATAGGGAAAAGAGTAATGATCAGCTCCTTAGAGCAAGGCTCAGAAGGGAGGAGGTGTCTGAGAGCTGCAACAGGTGAGAAGGAGTGAGCAGAGCTTCTGGTTTTTGGCCAGCTGCAACCAAGAAAAGAGAACAGGATGCTTCAAAGATGACACTGTATATCAGACAGCTTGTCAGATTTACTAAGGTTTCATTTTTTAACTCTGTTTTCAGCAAGTGAAGGAGGACACTGAACCTTATTTTGACTATTTGGAGGGAACTGTTTGCTACAATTCCTGGCAATGTTTTTGCTTGCAAGATCACAGTCATGAGCTTGTCAGGTTTTGTACGCAACTTCTCTGTTTGATGTTAGGGAGAAAAAGAATCTCAGAACAAGCACACAAAATATCCCCCAAAACTAACTGAAATGGGAAAAGAAAAACAAGCCCCAGCCCCAAATCTTCTTTCTGTTTACCTGCCCCTAGCATCCTCTTCCACCTCAAGTACCCTGCAACTGTTGGGCGAGTCAAGCAAGGGAACCTGTGCTTTGGTATGCACTTTCAGTGTAGGGAAAGAATGAGAAATAGGAGGACATTGGCTAAGCCAAGACGTGCAATAGCAAAGGGCAACTGCTGCAAACTGGGAAGAGAGGGAACTGTACCTCTGTATTTGGCCCTTAAGATGGGTTAGAAGCAAAATGGCAATGGAATCAGTCCATGCTGTAGGACCAGATGCCTGTACAACATGTCAGCGAATAAGATCAGCTCTCTCAGGAACCGTTACCCCAAAGTGCCTTTAAAGCACTGTTCTGAGGACATCAGTGGGGCTTGCAGGTTTTCCAGGCCTTTCAGTAGTCCTGGCACAAGAGCAGATTTGGCTTTTAGTGACTTCTGAAATGGAGCTCATCACTATGGAATCAAAATGGGTCACATCCCTGTTCCCATCCACTCAGTTATACCAGTACAATTCCACCAAGCCCAAGGGCACTGCCAGAAATACCACATTTGTCTTTGGGGCAGATTCCTGGGGACTGCTAATAAAGAGGTACAAGTGACTCATACAGGGCTTAAACTGCTGAGCAGTGCTCAGATGATGCTCAGCCCATTGGAGAACTGGCATCTCGCCAAGGCCAGAATTTGGCTCATTGTTCTTGAGTTTTTCCAAGCATCAACTTTTCATCCAGAATTAAATCAATCTGATGCTGATGCACTGATGAAAACCAACATTTAACTGAGTGTGCAATTTCCACTTTTACCAGGTATTTTTAACTGATACGAAGTTTCAGGCTGATAGCACATTTAGGAACTTCTATTCTAATGGGTATTTGGTTTCTTCAAGTTACATCTATCAAAGGATGGGCTAGAATCAAATTACCAGCAGTAATGATAGTACTGTTGGTGTAATCCTGCAATATATGCAATTTATGCAAACTCTAGTTTTGGCTTCCCGCTATTTTGCTGATATTCTACATGGAGAGCTAAGCTAGGGGACAAAAGCACCTCAGACAAAGGAGCAACACAGCATCACAACAAAGTTTATGCCCTATACAGTGATTTAAAAAGAAAAGTAAAAGCTGTTCATATTACACTTCTAATTAGCATATAATTTATAACAGAGAGCACTGAGCTGAACCCTGTGCTAGAAATGAGAATAGGCATGTTCGAAGGTATAATGCTACATAATAATACAGTCTTGGCAGTGAAATTGTAACCTTGGTTATTAGTAGTATTGTAGTGGCACTTAAAGGCCACCACAAAGTTGAGGCACCCTTTGTATTAAGTGCCAAGTGAGCACAGAGTAAGAGATCCCATCTTTGCAGGGCATGTGGGCTATTAACTGGGAGGGGCAGAGGCTGGGGGTGGGCAGGAGGCACCCAGAGGTGAGGGGACTTGCCCAGGGTTGCTCAGCAGGGCTCAGGCACACTCAGCCTACTGACCTATCCATTAGCTTGTGTTGCCTTTGGCTCAGCCATGCAACAACCCAGCAAATGTGACAAATGAGGTTTCCATAGTACATCCTCATCTGCACTGATATTGAGTATAAGACCCAAAGAAACGCTCTTCTTTTTCTCCAGTATATGCAGAGCCTTCATTATCAAATCTAGTGTACATGTGTGGAGAGATTATGTCAGATTTTGTGCAAAAGGGGCTGTACTCTGCTGATACTTTCCTTTAAAAAAATATGTATAAATGTAGTAACAGATGATGTTGCAAAACTTAGAGGCCTGGCAACAGATGGTGCCATTATATGAAGGCACACATGCATATATCGATATGTGAGTGTGTGTGCATACATATGATAAAGGAAGGTGCAATATGTATATGGTCAGAGGCTGGCAATTAGCATCTCTCCATATACATGCACAATATTTATATATGGTGTGCCCAGTGGTGAGTGGGGCCTTTGCAGTGACACTTTTTCTGAAAATTGGGACTAACCCATCACAAGCAAAGGTGAAATGAATATTAGAAAAGGCTCTTTGGTAAAATTATGAATGTTTAATAACACTGTATGTATAATTTGCACTCAGAAAGATGGAGGAGGATAGACAGTATCAGATTGTATGGCTTTAACCTCCTCCCCTGAGTCTTTACACACACTTCAGTTTGCAGCTAAGTACCATATGTTTTCCTACTTAGTTGGCATTAAAATTTATATAGTGATACATGTTACCTGGAGTGTCTTAGAGTCAGTACCTCTTCCACTCTGCTCCCCTCCCGAGCAGGTAATGAGAAAAGACCCAGTCTTAAAATAGCTCACAGTTACTGGAATTGGCCATCTCATAACTATAAGTTTTCAAAATATATATTACACGTACCTGCCCTTTATATGCAGACCCACAGGCATATGATTCTGATGGAGCTATGGAGCCACAGCTCACTGCTGACACAGCGATGGGGCTTCAACGCGCTTATTGCGAGGCTGAATATAACCATTTTCATTGAAGGTACCTGGTTTTATTGTCCATCAAAATCCACTCTGGCTTGTGTGAACTTGTGCTCTGCTGGAGTAAGTGCAATGGAGGGCACAAGGGTGAAGTCAGGAATTTACTGAGTTTTCTTTTACTCTTCTCTCGCTGAAGAAGAAACTAATGTGATTTTCAGCTGAGCCTGACACCAAAGCATTTTCTTCAGGCTTCAGCCACATCTAACGTGTCCGGTTTTATGGTAAGTAATGGGAACTAATAACAATGAGTTTCACCTCTGTCTAGAAAACAGCTGTTTCAAAATAATCTGAACAGGCAGTCTCCCCTGTGCATGTATAATTCTGCAGATTTTTATTAGGAGCAACTGAGTTGTGCGGGAGAGGCCAGCTGTTACCCAAGAGTGCCCCCACTGTGCTCAGCCCATGCAAGGAGAGGAGAAATAGCCCTGCTGCAGCTCTCTTGATTTTACTGGGGTTGAGCATTTTTGGTCACTGCTAACTTGATGGAACTGGGCCCACTCAGACTGGGCTGGAGTTCAGCAGATATTTTGCAGAGACACATCTGCATGAGGTTTGGGGGTTGCGTGCTTATTATGCATGCCTGTGTGCAAGTGTGTGCTTCCCTACATTTGTTACTGTTTGGAAATGGAATGTGTCTTCTTGTGTGTAGTTGTACAAAATTTCATATACTTTGTCAAGTTGCAAGTTTTGTATTGGTAAGAGGCAGCACTGCACAGCATAACAGGCTGCTTGCTTGGAGGTCTGTGTGACTTTTTCCAACTCCTGAGCCTCAGTAACCATTGCTAGTGCTGCAAGTGTCCTTTTGCATTGATGTGCCACAGTTACTACAGCTGTAAAGGAAAAAAGCACTGAGTGAACAGACTATTGCATCTTCTGAGGTAGATCTGGCCAATACTGTCCCTTTCTAGTAGCAACCTGAACCACTTTCACCACTGAAATTTGCATTTTTGTAGTAGGAGGAAGTGATGAAAGCTTCTGAAGAGCAGGGAGGCTTGTTCTATTCACAGACCCTTCCCACCCTTCTGTGAGAGGGGAGACACACCCAAGTGGTTTCTGTTCATCAGTGCTTTCCTTAGATGGGCTCCTAGAGGAGCACTGGATTTACAAGGGGGAGAGCTCCAGCTCCCCAAACACCAAGCCCTGTGCTGTGCAGTTGTGGAACAAAATTGGGGTGTTCACACAGCTTTGCAGCCACCCCTTACAAAGCCACTGTACCCACCTCTCTCTGGGATATCAGGGTGACCATACTGGAGACACACTGCTGTCACTGCCCCTAACATGGTGTGACTTAGTGCATTAGTGTTGACAGTGTCTCTCTCATCAGGGATGGTGATGGTGCTTTCCAGTGTAGGAACCCAGTGATACTTTTAACTGTGAACCTGATGATACTTGCATGGCAGCTACCTCAGCACTCTCCATCCCAGGCTGGTCATCCACACTTGCACAAGGCCGGGCAAGGGAGACCGTGACTCAGAGCTGCACATCTGTTCACTTTTCACACCTCTCTGTGCAAACAAAACTCATGTTGAAATCCACTGGCAGGCAGCATCCATGCCTTAGAATAGTAAATACAAATCTCTCCCTCTCGTGTGTGTGTCTCTCTCTCTCTGTTATTAAGCTGACAGACACTTAGCCAATTATCCAGTCATCGTCTCAGCTGTATTTATGGAGGAGGAAGAGACAACGCACACAGCTCTTGTCTTCAGGGCTTCAGCTGAGTCTCCCTTGTGTGCTGTAGCATTTTCCCTTGTGTGAGCTGCTTAGGATTCTCAGGGAAAGGAACCAATGAAGGGGATGAGTTGCGGAGAGGGAGGGGGAAGCAGAGGGGTGGAAAAGGGTTTGCACCCCCAGACCAGGTGCACGCCAGAGTTGTCATTGTTTGCCATTGTTTTTGTGTTAAATTTGGCAGAGCGCGTGTCTTTGTTGCTGTATAAGGTTGCAATGGATGAGGAACGTGATGGCTGTGGGGACTTGCAAAGTTGTTTTGGCTGTGACAGGGCCAAGAGTCAGGAACTATGCAGTGGCAGACTGAGAGTCTTGTGCCTTAAGTGAAGGGGGCCACGTGTACTTGTGGACATAGTGTGAATCTGTGACTTGGCGCCAAAAGCCACCCCTAATCCCTGATGCGGTATTGTGCCTAGAGCATACAGCCTGGGCTGGCTCAAGTGTTTACTCTGAACAGCAGAATTTAGGCAAATAGCACTGAAGTGTTCTGTGAATATTTTCATGAATGTTAAAAATGAATTCACTTTGGCTGCAGCTGTGCTTCCTTTGTGTGCATGTTGTTTTTTTTTTCTCCCCCCCTTGTGAATAATCAGAGTGAATGAGTTTTCCTTGCCCTGATGTTCACGGACAGAACATTTTAACCAGGTTTGTAGCTAAGCAAACAAGGCTCTAGCTGCAACTTCTCCTGCTGGAAGTCCCTAGCTGAACAGATTTGCAGGAATGTGCCCCTTCCTCCCCACCCCCTCCAGACACTAATTTTGTGTGTATGACTGTGGTGCTCTTGTTAAATATTTATATAGGATGCTGCTTGGGGAGCACTGGACACAGTTCTTAAAACCCCTCATCACAGCCTGGGCATAAAAATAGTTGAACACATGAGACATGGAGCTGATCACAGCTTGAGCCACAGTAATTTATGTGCATGTGACAAGAGAAAATTACCTTTAAACTCTGCACCCAACCAGTCAATCTTACAGCAGCCTGTTTTTGCTAGGAAAGGTGCCTCGGGCCAAGCCTATCAAGTTCAGAAAAAGAAAGGTTAAAGTGTTCTAACATCATTATCTTTTCCTTTGGAGGAAAGGAGCCACAGTGGCAAGGCCTGGCTGAATGCTTCACACCAGCTCCTTCATAGTGAGTGCCATTCCCACCCCCAGCTCTGATTCCCAACAGGAGTCAGCAGGAATTTGCTCATGGTCAGGCCCATTTTTAACTTGTCAGGGAAAAGAAAGGAGAGTGTGTGACAGAGGGGACCAGGCATAAATAAGCATGCTGGAATTGGAAAATGCTCAAGAGGAGAGAAAAACACCACCGCTACAAGGTACTGACCTTACTGAGTACTGCAGGTAGGAAATCCTCATCTGTTCTGGGGTGTCCTCTGAGCTTGGAGAAAAGTGAGATTCAGAGAGTGATTACTCCCCGAAAAAATATTGTCCCCCTTCTGCCAAATACAATATAACACGATCTGTGGTCTCTCTCCCTACAGCTATAGAGTGGGGAGCCTGTGCCAGCTGAGATGGTTGTTTATTAGGGCTTCATGGGGAAAGGGGCATTTGAAACCCCCTCCTCCTATGAGCAGGGACATCTGTGAGCCATGACTCGGTGAATCCTGTTTGTCCCTTCAGAGCAGGCAGGTTTATTAGCAGTCCCCTTAAGTCAAAGGACAGGGGAGGTTTTCAGCTGGTGAAAGAAGATGGGGAAGGGCTACTGCAGCCCACCCTCCCTGTTTTGCCCCCTGCTGTCCCCTTAGCCTTCTGCACACTGGTTAAATGGGCGTGGTCCTACCACAGCCCCCTGACTCAAGCAGGCTCTGTCTCTCACCTCCAGCTGGCCCTGTTAGTGAGCTGGCCTTGCAGACTTACTCTGGCTGCATCTGGTTAGGAGGCCTGTTCCTGACAGCAGGGTGAGGACCTCAGAGAGCCACACCATTCTCCCCTTCCACAGGGACATCTCCCACCACCACCTTTTTGCTCTCTGAACAGCAGAACCTGCAAGGACCTTAAAACTCCACCATTCAACCCTGGCCAAAGCAGATCACTCCTTTTTAAGTAGTCCCTTTTGGATGCATTGGCTAACTTTCTCTAGCCAGTCACTGCTCTCACCGCCCAGTGACACCATGCTACTGACCATTGGGATGGCTGGCAGCACTGCAGAGAGGCAATCAGAGGCTGGAGCAAATGTGAGGGAGCAAACTACTTTCCAGAGTCCTTCAAGATGTCATAGAAAAACAATGCACACATTGACCCAGTGGCTGGCAGACACCTGCCATACAACCATACAGGCTTATTTGTCTGTTTCGGGGATGATGTGGCTATTTAATTGAAATCATTCCTGGGTGTGGTGGGGATGACATAGAGGTGCTGGCTGTGTCCTCAGCTGTGACTTACACTTGTAAGCAAGTACCTTGTAAATAGCTGACTTTGGGACCTTCTGATATGAAGCTAAGCAAATGCAGCACCCTTTTAGTGACTTTCCCCCTCAACTTTCCCACTGGTGGCAGTTGACTGAAATGGATCAACTTATTGATGGGGTATGCACAGGGGCAGACTTTGGGTAGTACTGGCCTCATGTTTATTAAAAAATAATCAAATCCAGGCAGAAAGCATAAAAAATAGATTGCTTTTCTCCCCAGGAGGCTACATAAGGCAGCCATGGCAGCATATGAGGGCAATGCACCTTAGACTGTACTAAATGTGGGCAGCAGTAATAGGAGATCCCATCCTGATGAGGAATAGAAAAGGACTTAACCTCTTTCACCAACTAGACCCACTCCTTAGGGCCTGTTGTTATTATAGCTACTACTGAGACTTGGAGTGTGCCCAAAGCCTTCGAGTAGTACACATGCTGTACCTCATCTGCCTTCCCTCCACTGCCATCCCTGGCAGTCTCTTGCCAGCAAGGAAAGAGGAGAGTGTATTGGCAGAGATTTGTCCACTGAGAGAGGAAGGGTGGATAAAGTTCATCAGAGAGAAAGACCTGAAATCTCTCTATCCTGTCTCCCTTCTTGCAAATTACACCCAGCTCCCTCTGCTTAGCATGCTCCCCCATCCAGCCTGCCACCTTGCTCAATGAAATTGTCTGTCACTACCCTTCCTTGCCTTCTCCATCTCCTCCCTCCTTTGCTTTTTCTCTCTGTCTCCTCCTCACCTTCTACCCCTCCCCAACATGCCCCTCTTCCTTTTCTTTCTTTCTCTTTGCTCAGCTCTTATCTCTTTTGAATTTATCTTATTTTGGACCTGGGAACAGGAATGGGGGGCTGGAGGAAAAGCAGAGAAGAATGGGGGAGCACCACTGTGACTGCAGAGCCCTGGCTTTTCTGCTGTAGATGACAGAGCAGGCTCTGAGCTCTCTTGTTTGGCCTGGCCACTCAATCAACACTCTGTATTCAGGCTGAGCCTGCAGAGTATTCCCAGTGTATTTATTTTCTGTTCCTACACAGAATGCCCAGTGCCAATTTGTCCTGGGATTTAATAGAAAGGAGTGTGTGTGGGAGGGGGCTGTGTCATCAGTGAAGCTCTTTCTCTTCCTAGCAGGAATATAGTTGGATGCCTGTTGCATCCCAGTGATCTGCTTCTCCTGCTTTCAATTGCAGCCCAAGTTGGAAACAAAGTTGAAGGAAAGCCCATCAATCAGATGGTCAACGGGCAAGAGCTGAGGCTGGAAGCTGGTGTGAAAGCCACCTTGCTGCTGTCAGCAGAGGAGCATGCTGCTGTGCTTCCTTGGTGTGCTGTGATTCTACTGCTGGAAGTTGGAAGGGGGCAGCTAGGGTTTTTTTTTCCTTTGTTGTAGCTCTTTCTTGGGTGAGAAGCTTGACATTCCTGCATGAAGATGACATGGGTGACCCAGATCATTACTGGGGTGCAGAACTGGGATTTTCTTATGCAGGCTGCAAATGCATTTAAAAGACAAGGCTGCTGCATTCTTAGGGAAAGTCCTTAGTGTTCAAAGTGCCAGACCTTGAAGAGAAGCAGCAGGTCTTTAGCTCATGAGTTAGGGTAATTTCAGCTAGATCTGTCCATTGCAGGAGAGGCTTTCCAGGAATTCCAGAGACAGCCCCACATGTTTGGTGTGGAGCCGTAAGATGCTACAGAAAACTAAAGCCAGCTGCTAATGCTGCAGCAGGGATGTTTCTTGGTGCTAGTCACAGTCACCCTTTATTATCCTCCTGTGGTGCCTTCATTTTGTGAGACTGGGACTCTGAAGCCTTTGGGGAAACACATGCATCCTGGCTGCTTTTACACCTAAGGGAAACCTGAGATTGGCATGCATAATCAGGAGCAGAAGGTGCTGCAGGCAATCTGTCTTCCTAGCACTGTATTAAGCCCATTTTAGTCCTTTCAGCTAAATATCAAAATATCTGTCCACCCACACATCCTCCCCACTGCATCAGCTGTGCTTAGGGATGGGCCATCTGTAGGACTTTTACCAGGGCAAGGGTGTCCACAGGGGTTCTTGCATAACATGCTTCATGCGTATTCATTGGCCTTTAGAGTGGCATTTCTTCAGTTCCTACTCTCCTGGCTGGTCTCCAGTACTGGCGATGAGTCAGAGGCATGCAGGTCTATCAATTTGAAAAGTGTGTCCCAAGGTGGAGGAACACCTGCACCTTTCTTCTTGCCTGAGTGGGGAAGTGGTGCTTAAATGCAGGCCAGGTGAGTCAAGGACCTCGGATGTAGTCAGATCAGTTAGTCTTTTAAATGCCCTTTGGGTTTTTTTCCCCACATGAAGCTCAAAGTGGAAGCAGCATCCAGCTCCCAGAGAAGAGAGAAAGCAGGGCATGCAGCAGATTAACAGCATCACTCTGGACCGTCTTACTGCATGCCACACTGTGCTCTACTCTAGATGTGTCCCTGCTTCAGGGATAGTATTGGCTGCTTGCTGATCACTGTATACACTGAAGAAGAGTCATGTGTCTGTTTGGGGTACTTTACATTTCTAGGGAGATGTGGAGCAGTTGGATGAAGTCCAGAAGAGAGAAGTGGGAATGATCAGAAGTCTAGACAGCATAGTTAGTGAGGAGAGATGGCTGGAAATGGGGCTTTTAGACCTAAGGAAGAGGGGACTGTGTGTGATATCAGTTACAATATGCAGGTACCTAAGATAAAAAAGAAAGGAATTATGTTTTGTGCAGGAGAAGACAGGAAAAAATGGTATAAGATTGCAGTAAGAGAGACAGGCTAAATGGCAGTAAGAATTCTGCAACAGTAAAGATGGCAAAACATTGAATCAAATTGCCTTGGTAGGCCATGTAGCTCCATCACTGGAGGGCTTTAAGGACATACTAGACATGTATGAGGAGTGACAGATGCCACAAATGACAAAGTAGGGCTGGCCCATCCTTCACAGAGAAGATCACACTAGATGATTCCTTTGGGTCTCTTCCACCCCTGCTTATCAATTCTGTGCAGCCTTCAGGCTCAGAGAATGGCAGGAGCATGGGCAGAAACACAGCTGAAAGGTTCAGAGACGTGCCACAGCAAGAAGCCAAATGGGCCTGGCTGGCAGGTCTTTACCCATTTCTTCTAGTGTGGCTGCCCTTCTTCCTTCCATCTCAGGAGTGTAGTGTGCTTCAAGGAGTCTGTAGTCAGTGTCATTCTAGTCTAAGCATGTGAAACTTAACATGGCTGGCAAACAGAAGTAGGAATCAGTGTCAAGACTATCTCTAAAACTGATACTCTTTCAGAGGCACTCAGATCTTTTCCTCATCCACTGTCCTTGGAGAGCCATAGAACTTGGAGAATGTTTTACCTCAAGTCTGATAGGAAAAAAAAAAATTGAGGGCTCAGTGCTTTATCCTGGGAAAGCCTGTTGGTGTTGCTGAATGTTCACCTCATGAGGCTTTGTCAGCATGTTCGGCTAATGAAATGTCACCTTTCTCTGGTGTGACATCACCTTGTACCTTGGGATATAAGCCTGTGAGATTCAGGGTCTACATGAGGTGTGGACATGGTACAGTGTATGAACGCTTTAGGGCTTTTCACCACTGGGCAGGTGGCATGTGACACAAGACACAAAGCAGGGCAGAAAGCAAGCCTTGCAATCTCTGAATGTCATGCCTTAAAAATTGAACTGGGTGACTTACAGAGACACATGAAACAACCAGAAAACTTGAGTGGAGTGAGGATGTGGGAGAAGGTAGAGAAAGGATGTTTTAGGAGGTTGAGGAACAAGTTAAGAGAGGAAAAGCTGTCTGGGGAAGAGTGTACAAGGGCTTGCTGTTAAGTTTGGATGAATGTGTTTGGTCTTAATCTTTCTTTGGCTGTAGTGACCTGGGCTGATGCTAACCTGGCCAGGCAAGCTGCCAGAGACTGTTTCCATTGCTCACCTATCGTCCACTCTCATCCTGTCTCCACCTCCTGTTTTCTTGTCAGCATTTCTCTCCCAGACATCGATTGGCTCATCTCAGTGATTTTAAGCATAGAGAGAAGCTTCCTCTTAGCGGTGAGAGATAATCAAGCTGAATATTACCCATCTCTGAAGTGCAGGCAGTCTGTGAGCAGAGCCAAAGTCAATATCTTGGCAGATGTTGCCTTGTATTGATTTATCTTCTCCCGGAGCAGGGTAGATGGCCTCGAAGAAAGCAGCAATCACCTGGCCAAGCCCCAAAACATTTGCAGGATATGTTAGCTTGCTTGATTTGGTCTCAAGAAGCTGCTCTCCTTAGTGTCTGGGAGTAGAAGAGCATGGTGCCAAAGTCACAAATCCACCCTTCGCTTCTGTGTTCAGATTGGTGTTACTTCTTGTGCCGAGACAGATCCTGGGCTCAGAGCACTGGCTCATGATGCTGAGCTAAGCCAGTCTCATTTACTGGCTTAATGGAGCAAGAAAGCACTTGTCTGTGCTGCTGCTGGGGCAGGGGAGAAGAGCAGGAGACGGATGCCCCAGAAGGGCCTTGCAGCATGGAGGTTTCCCCTTGCAAGGAACCTGGATGTGTCAGAGGGAGAAACAAGAGAGATAAAACTTCCGTGTGAGCAGGGAGGGAGCAGGAGTGGGGGGAGATGAGCAGGGCCACTCTTGAAGTCAGAGGAATTTTAACCAGGGGACTGCTGTGCTGAACAGCATAAGAGGAAGTGGGGCTGCTTGCAGACAGTAATGATGATTGAGGCAGAGTGTGAGGGGAACCAGTTGCCAGGCAAGAGGACCAGGTCAGAGTGCTGTTTGTGGGCTTCACCCAGTCATGACAAGTAGATAAAGGTGTGTGATTCTACCTGTACAGAGTTCCAGTTCCCAGCTCCCCAGCATAATGCCCTCTCTGTTTTCAAAGAACTTTGAGCTCTCCTCTTCCATATGGGAGTTCCAGGTTTGGCTCTGGCAGGAAAGGGCCTCCAGCAGAGTAGACAGGGGACTTTTTAAAACCGCAGCTAAAGAGAAACCATCTGTGTGATCTCAAGTAACAGCCACTTACATGCAAACCCTGCCCCTTTTGGTACTATCCCCTTTCCTTCAACCCCCTTCCCCAGCCCTTCATTTTCCCAGCCCTGGCTAAGCCCTTTACAGCCCCTCTCTACCTACGCTGCTGCTTTCGTGCTATAGCAGCAGGCATTGCACAGATACATATACAACATCTCCGGTTTTGTAGTCTCCCCGAGGGCCTGGACAGATGCTGATTGTCTTCATGCCCAGTTGGGGACAGCAGGAATCGTTATAAATAGCATCAGTTCCTTGTATAGCAAAGAGAAAACTTTCCCCTAGAAGTTCATCCCCCTGCTCCCAGGACTTGCTGGGAGGTCTCTTAAATGTCACCGTACATTTGCAGCAGGTAGTATCTCAGGAGGCTTCCTGTGGGTTCAGGTCTTGATCCAGGCAGAAAACGGAGCAAGTTTGCTGAGTCTTTCCTCACAACCTAATTCTTTTGCCTGTCTTTGTCATTTTGATGTGAACTGTACTTTCTGTTCAGAAGAGGCTTCAGACTGAAATAGGAGAAACTGCAGAAGCGAGAACTTAAGATGCATAAGCCTGATGTGCTGGGGGAAGAAATAGGTTTGGAGCAGTAGAAGGGATGTAGGGGTGCAGGGGCAGAGCTTGTGTGAGCAGCGACAGGTTGGAAGAGCTAGGGGAGTGCAGAGGGATGTAATTATTAGCACACACTGGAAGGTGCATGAAGAGCGAGCAAACTGTTCCTACGAGAAAGTTTTCCCAGGTTTAAAGGCGCCTTATGTTCCCCTCTGGGGTTGATTTGCCTTCTGCAGGAATACATATTGCGTAGAGAAGACAAAAGCAACCTGTTTAGAGGCACAGCTATTCATCCTCCCTCTCCACAGCTCCCTGCCTGCAGGCAGAGAGCAATGTGTAGCACCTGTGGGCAGATGAAACTCTTTCCATCTCCCTAGCTGACACCAGGCTCCATCCTGCTGACAGCAGCTGGACATCCCCTGCTGCAGCACCATTTCAGCCTTAGGGGCTGCTCGCTGCTGCTGGGGCTTGCGTTTGCATCAGCAAATGTTCCTTCGCTCTGTGTTTGTGGCTACAGGGGCTGCGCTGTGCTTTGCCAACTGAAGATCTCCCTGCAGGCATTGCAGGGAGAGGCCCTGGTGGCAGATGCACAGTGATATTTAAATTAAAATTGCTCATCTGAGATTCAAGGAGTAATAGCGAACATACCAAGACTTGGATATCCTCCACCTCATGCCTTCCTTGCAGCAGCTCCCGAGTGCCTCACAGAGGCCCAGTTTGGACTGCTATTATACCATATATTTTATGCTGTCGGCCTCTGTTTGTGATTTCTGCCCTGTCCTTGCTTGTTCTCTGGTTTCCCCTGTGTTTATTATTCTAATTTATTGAGTTACCTGGAGTGTTTTCGCAGACACCAAGGCTGCTTTGCAGAAATTAACGATTGTGCATTCTGCTTTGTGGTGCCTTGTGTATACTTTGGTTTTATGTGATGGAACCTAAAATATGCTTAGAGAAAATGAAAATGTTAACCTCTATTAAAAGCATACATAGATAAGTTGTTGTCAGATCTATGCCAGAGCATAGGGAATTACTTCGAGTTTATCTAGTTCAGTAGTCCCTGTCATTTCTGAATCTCAAAATATTTTAATTAATTTACCCTTGGAGAAAAGTCTCTATTAGTCACCCCATTTCATGGTGTGAGAAATTGAGGCTCAAAATGGAGATTTGTCTCAGCAAATTAGTGGCTGGACATAGGTGGCTAAAATCTTTGCAGGCTGGAACTCTAGGAACTAGGTTGTGTTCAGAGCTGTGCTTCCTAGACCAGGGTGTCACAGGAATGTCTCCTAATGAAATGCAAAAGCAGGAGATAGTCTCTTCTCAGTTGTGGTCAGAAAGGCCAGAGCTGGCCATTCCAGTTCAGTGGAAATGAAGCTGTGTGGAGGGAGCACTCAGCTTCTTTCATCTTCCCAAGAAAAATCAATGGCAAGTGCTTGTATCTTAGTTTTGTTGTCCATGAAATACTGATTCTGGTCCAGAAAAGGACCATCCTCGTGTAAAGAAAGAACCTGCATTCATGCGTTTGTGTAAAGATGGCAAGAAAGTCAAAACCAGAAACCTATGGATAGCAGTGCAAAGTGTTTTGTTGGTTTTCAATGTACTTATTTGCTTTGCTGGAAAGGAGTAAAGCAGGATATTAAAAAAGGTGGTTACCATATGTGTAACAGCTCGCTGGGCTCTGTTGGGAAGAACTAGATGGGGTCATAGAGAATGACAGACTCATAAATCTTGAAGGTATGTCTGTGGCAGGTCCTTTCAGGAGCTGATATTGTAAATCTATTGAAACAAGCTGTCTGTTCCCTAAAAGTTTACTAAGAATGAGTGTGTTCCCTGATGTGCCAATGCCACATCCAGCATTTCGCCTAGATCACTCTAAGTCATTAGAGGTGACATGGCAGGGGGTGGGGGGCAGGCAGAATTTTTAAGCTGCTGGAACACAAGCCATCTGAAAAGGAAATTTCTTTTCAGGTCCTCCGAAGGCTTGTTAAAATGGGTTGGATGATCACTTTTCTCTCTTGCCTGAACACTTAAAAACCCTTAAGAGAAAGTGCTTTTCAAACAGACTCTTGTTTAGCATATATGAATTTCCTCCCAAACAGAAGAATTTAAGAATCAGCAGATGATAGCGGAACCCTTTTACATCAGTATCTTGCATTTTTTTTTTAATTTGCATCACATAAGAAAATAGAAAACCCTCCTAAGTGGGCAAATATGCAAAATTACTTGCTGATGGGAGAAATTCCCATACTGTGGACAGAATGTCTCCTGCTTGTGGTCTGAAGCAAGAGGATTGGTATAACTGATGTTGGGGGGGAGGAGTTTGTGAGGGGAGGGTTTCCTGTTGTATATAAAGTGGCCATGAGTAGTCTTGCTGTTCACATAACTGTATTATACTCCTTTCAGGGGTAACATTTGGTCTGGATAATACCTTGTGACACTGAGTTCCACACATTACTGCATAGAGTAGAAAAGCAGCAAATCCTATCTAGCCTCAAATGGGTAGCATTTCAGTTGTATGGGACCCTTCTGAGCTTTATGAGGGTGTTTGCCTTTGCTGTACTCTCCATTATTTTATATATCCCTATACGATCCAGCCTGATTTGTTTCCTCTTTAAAGGAAAAGCTCCAGTGTTTTCAATCTCCCTTCTTACAGAAATTCTGCCAGGCCTGTAACTCATTGTTGTCACCTGTCCCTGAACCCCTTTTATTTCTATTGCATATTTTGCAGATAGGATGGCTGGATCTGGGACATTGCATTGCATTACTGCACTTGACCATGGCTTTTCTCTTCATCTTGATGCATCCTAAAGTTATTATTTGATTTTTGCTTATTCTGAACAGAGGATTTTAATGAGCTTGCCATACACAAATCTTAATTTCTGAATTATTATGGTGAATTAGAAGCCAACAAGGTAACTCAGATTATTCCTTATAGGATGGGCATCACCTGGCATCATGTGCCTGATCAGTGTTCCTGCTTCAAACAGCAGATAGCCCTGCAAAATGCCTTTTTCTCAGTAATTTTTTAAACTGAGACAATGTGCTGCTTGCTTGTGCTCTTTTCTTAAAGAGTCATGCTCTTGTTTTAGAGAGTCATGCTCTACCTTTTTCCTTAAAATTAATTGTTTCTTAAAGTAGTCTTATTGCCTTCCCTGGAATCTTTGAGGTGAAGTGTTACCTCTGGTAATAGTGTAAGAACGCTCCCAGGCAGGGGTTGCTGTGCTCTGCTCATCACTCAAGCACAGTCACCTCTGAGTGGTAAATTACAAATGGCAGTGGGTTTAAGACAAAAATGAAGAAGAAAGTATCTGGTTGAAACTGAAAGAAAGGTTTGGAAAAGCAGATTGTAATTAAAATAATTGGAATTCAGAAGGGACTACTGTCTTTGCACCCAATGCTTTTGAAAAGTGTCAAATGATCTTTGATTGTAGGAAGTCTTTTAATTTATAATCTTATCATGCAAAATATGTTGCCCAAGAAACATTGTCTCCACTATTTAGTCCCGTGAAGACAGAAGATACTCAGTAGTATCTTTTAGTAGAGAAAAAACAAAGCCACCTGCTCAAAACTTTCAAGAAAAGCAGCCTCCTGCTGTGCCAGACCACAGTAGCATCCCCAGAACTCTGCCATTCTGCACACCATTCAAATTAAACTCTTTTCAATATCTTTTAAGTGTCATTAACTTATTTTTTTACAGGTGAGGCAGTAGGAGGAAAAGTATTTACACAAGAAGAAATAAGCATGGAAACTGGTGAATGAGATGTAGCCATAGAAATCAGAGCTAGAAAAGAAGGAACATTATAACATAGTCCCTTAAAGCAAATTCTTTAGGGCTTGCCTGTTACTTGGTTACTTACTAGATCATTGTGATTATTTCAGTTGAACTTTTTTTAAGCTATGTTATTTCATATGGAACAAGAAAACCTTTTGCCTTGTAATAAACGTCTTAAACCATGTGACTGACCTCAATTCTCAGGAGAGCACACTGGAGAGTACAAATGTGCAAATGAAAAGCATTTGCACAAAATACAGGAAAACTGCTTGGTGTGATTTTGACCTGTAATACACTCTAATAAGGTGCTGGTAGCAGAGGCTGAGAACACATGGTACGCAACACAAATCCAACAGTGAATAGCTTATTTTATATTATTTCCCCCTGTTTAAACTGGAAAAATAAAAATGTTGGCATTCTGAGTCTGTGTTTCTGAAGAATAAATCCAAGTATGTCCCTGTAGTAGGAGGCCCTAGTGTTTTCTATCTCCTTCTAGCAGTAATTCCAACCTAGTGTGCGTTTAGTCCAGCCTGTTGGGATATACGTTCCAAAATCTTCAGAGTGGATGGGGATATGCCTGCTAATACGTTGTGAAATATAAAATCTGCTAGATTGATAGTAGTGGCAGACTTCAAGGTCTTTCTTTGACCTTGTAGGAAGAAATCAATCCTGTGTATGTCCAGCATGCTACCTTCTTCACCTCTTCTGGGAGCACGTAGCTGTGAAGCCAGGCAGAGCCAGCAGTCCTTTCACGTAACTAGGACTCTAGTGCATTGCAAAGTAAAACAGCCTTTCATAGTAACAACATCATCACTTTCCCACATCTCCTTTCCTCCCAGAGAGCATTTCACCTCCCACTCCATCTCTGTAAGTTTTCGCTCTCTGTTCAATCCTCCAAAACATTTTACAACTCTCTAATTAGACACGTATCTCCAATTTACTACTATTTAAAAGGGTAAGCAGTTAATGTAGTAAGACTGAGAATGCCTGATAATTAATTATTAACTCCAAGGACCTGGCTATCTTTCTAACCAGCCTTGTCTCAAATAGCATCTCTCTGTTAAAACCTCTGTTCACAGTAATTAAATAGTAAGCAGGAGAATCACCTTGGAGCCTACCCAACCAAGTCTGTCTTACACAAAGTGCAGCTCTGCCAGGCAGCCCTTTTTCATCTGACTGTGTGGGTATAATGGAAAAACAAATTTTGATGACCCTAGGTACACTCCAACTTTGTCCAATGGAGGCTTCTGTAGCAGAGTCCTCTCCACCATTACCATCAAAACACAAAGCCAGTTTGGATCCTCCTGGTCTCTAGAAAAGCAAGACATCCTAAGAGGACTACAGGTCCTCCTAGCAGTGCTCCCACCCTGTTTCCAAAAACTGAAGCATTTTTAAGCTTTTACCTTGGAGCATCCTGTGGAGCAGGGTTCTGCTCTTTACAACATCCTTCAGCCAAGAGCTTTGTAAGCAGAAATGCCAGTGTGTTGGTAACAGATGTTTGTTAAGTATATATTGTGCCTTGTGTGGAGATACAGAGGAAGATGATGATTGATGGGGCAATCTGCAGTTTGCAGTGAGAATGCGCTGAAAATGTTATCTGTGGATTTATAATCTGGGATGTACATTGGCCAGCTGGATGCATGAGTCTTATCTCCTTGGTGAAAAGTTTTAAATATAGACATGTCCAGATGCAGTGAAAATAGAATAGAATAGTTCTATTTGAAGGGACCTACAAAGATCATCCAACTACCTGGCCAGTCTGGGGCTGACCAAGTTAAAGCATGTTGTTAAGGGGACTATCCAAATACTTCTTAAGCACTGACAGACTTGAAGCATCCACCACCTCTCAGGGAAGCCTGTTGCAGTGTTTGACCACCCTCTCAGTGAAGAAATGCTCTAAACCTCTCCTGGCCCAGCTTTGAACCATTCCCACCAGTCTTATCACTAGATCTCAGGGAGAAGAGCTCACCACCTCCCTCTCCACTTCTCCTTAGGAAACTGAGAGTGATGAGGTTGCCCCTCAGCCTCCTTTTTCCCCAAACTAGACAAGCCCAAAGTCCTCAGCAGCTCCTCACAGGATGTGCCTTCCAGCCCTGTCAGCAGCTTTGTTGCCCTCGTCTGGATGCATTCAAAGACCTTCACATCCTTCTTAAACTGCGGGGCCCAGAACTGTCCACAGCAGTCGAGGTTAGACTGCACCAACACTGAATACAGTGGGATAGTCACTTCTTTTGACCATCTGGTTATTCCTGTTTAATGCACCCCAATATGCAGTTTGCCCTCTGGGCTACCAGGGCACTGCTGACTTGTATTGAACTGGGTGCCAACCAGCACCCCCAGACCCCTTTCTGCAGGGCTGCATTTCAGCTACTCCTCTCCCAGTTTATACTGGTGCCTCTGTCCTAGGTGCAGGATCCAGCATCTGGACTTGTTAAATTTCATCCCATTGCCCAGTGCTCCACACTATCTAGATTCCTCTGCAATGCCTTTTGTCCCTCCAGAGAGTCAACAGCACCTCACAGTTTGGTATTGTCAGCAAATATGCTAACTGTGCATTCAACACCTGCATCCAGAAGGTTGATAAATATATTGAACAGAACTGGCCCTAGAATTGAACCCTGAGGAGCACCACTGGTGACCAGTCGGCAGCCAGATGTAGCCCCATTCACTACAGCCCTTGGAGCTCTGCCCTTCAGATGGGTCTTTGCCCAAAAATCTAGGAAATTGAAATAATTAGAAGGAGGAGCTTGACATAATTCCTACTTCATGTTTCTTCACCAGCTCATCCCACAATTATGCAACTTGTCCAGAAGGATGCTGTGAGGAACAGTATCAAAACCCCTACTGAAATCCAGAAAAAATGTATCCATTGCCTTCCCTTCACCCACTAGGCAGGTGATCTTATCATAGAAAGATGTCAAATTAGTTAAACAGGTCTCCCGTTGTGAATGCATGTTGACTGTTCTTGATGACTGCATTATTCTTTAAATGCCTTTCAATAGTGAGCAGAGATAAAGTGAGATTAGCTTTCTGAATGAAAGGTCTTAAATAGTGCTAGGGAAAAGCAGGGTTGCTTTTTTATCTACTGGCCAAATTTCACTTTGGTTAGCTACCTAATTGCCTCTGTACTTTCAACTGGAAGAGGTATTCTTCAGCACTTCCTTGAACTGTCTCGTGGTACATCTGTGCACTGCTAACAAGATCTGCTTTTCAAGTCTAGAGGGAGATGCCCTTCTGTGATGACTGAAGTGATCATTCATTGTTCCTTTCCCATCTCCCAAAGGTGCTGCCAGGCTTTAATGAACTATTCATCAAGTGCTTTGAGATCTTTAGATGGAAGCAGTCTGGGCAAGTGCATGATTCTCACTGCATAGTGAGAGGGTGATACCCGTCTGTCTACTGATCCGTTTTATCTGCAGTGGATAACCCCTTTCCTTGGATGAGGGGGTCCAGCAGCAAAAGCACTGTTCACATGTGAAGAAACAGGAAGTATTAATTATGTCAAGCTCCTCCTTCTAATTATTTCAATTTCCTAGATTTTTTGAAAAGACAGGCAGGGAGTGTTTGAGGTTTTGGTTTTGTCTGGATTTTTCTGACGTGGGGGTTGCTTGCTTGTCAGCCTGATGCACAGAGAAGCCTAGTTTTCTAAACTGGTCAGAATCTGTGCTATGAGTTGGTGAGAGCTGAGCTTTTGTGTGCACAGTTGTCTTCTTCACAGTCCTTGTAACTTTACCTCTGTACTAAAATTCTGTGCATAGCAGGACTCAAGTCCATCTGCTCTAACAATAAATCCTGTGGCCTCAAGCATGGTACCCCTTGTCTCCGCATGTGTGGATGGATGGTGAAGCAAGTAGAAGATGAACATCAGAGTGAGGGAGAAGTCTGAATTTCATGCACGTCTCTCCTGGCTGGGCATCCAGTTGCTTGGTTTATAGTGTTACATTATTTCAGAGCTGTATTTTGTAAAGTCTGAGCCTCAAAAAGGACAATGCCTTTCACTCCTGCTGTCACAAAAAATCCTTCCCTCATCATGCTCCAAGCAGTCTTTTTCCATGTGCTAGAGAAGTCCTTCTTACTCTGTCCCTAGAGTCTTTTGTACTTCTTGCCTCTCTTTCTCATTATAATTTTTATTTTCTGTTTCCTCTGCTTCTTTTTTTTTTTTTTTCTCGTTCTTTCTCCACTTCTCTCTTCTCATTTATCTTACTCCCTTTAGTTTCTCTCTCTCTGGTCTCCCCTCATCTACTTCTGTTGATGTCCCGGCTGCAGTGAGGCAGTGGGACAGACAGTGACTGGGTTGTCCAGTCTCTCCTCCTGGTAGTGCCAGTTCCCTTACTGTGTCTGTACATGAGTTGACCCATCTTACTGGGCTTTACTTTTTCTTCTTACAGCCTGGGGTTGGTGATAGCTAGCTCCCTTATAAAGTGCCTTGAAATCTATTTATTCCTGCTCTGGCCATGCCTGCAAGCCAGGGCTGTGCATCTGTATCCCTTTTTGCTGGGTTTTGAGCACACAGAGAACAAAAAGGAGAATTCTCCTCCCTGGAATTTATGCTCCAATCATTGGGGATAAGAGGTGAGTACAGACAGAAAGCGAGCACATGGAAAGCACTAGATACTGCAGGTCAGCATACTATCAGCACTCAGGTCCTAAAGAACTGCTAACTAATATTATTGCCATTTCTGTTTCCCTTTCTGCACTTTTTTTCTATCCTTTTAATCACTCTGGAGTCTTCTTTTTCTTCCACCTTAGAGATTATAGGGCTTTGTCATTTTGTCTCCAAGAAAAGGGAAGGAGAGTGTTTTCTTTAGGCCAGGGACTGGAGGGAAGGAGTGAGCTGTGGTATTTGCTAGCTTTAATCTTTATGGTAATACTTTGGTAAATATCTGCTGTTCTTTCTCTGCTGTCAGTGTGGCAGGCTGTGAATGATATGGAGCTGAGATCAGGGGAAGAAGAGGGAACTGCAGAGAGGATTAGAAGGTTAAGATAGGATTACAAGGTCAAACTGGGGCAAAAAAAAAAGGGAGAGAAAAGCTGTGAAAGAAAGGAAAGGAAAATTAAGTGTAGTGGTTGTGACAGTGGAAAGGAAGGCAAGTGTACAGGGTACCAGAGAAGATGAGACTTTTATGAATGGGTTGATGCATTCAAAGGCCATTGAGTCAGTAGTTTCTCTCAAATTATTTATTGAACAAAAATATATCTTTTCTCTGTCACCCCACAAGAACTTTTCTTTTCCCTTTATCAGTCTAGGAATGGGGTCTGTGAGGGCTGAACAAACACTCCATTGCCCTGGCAGCCCTGCATGGACAGAAAGGTAGGTAAGTGGGTGGGAAATGTAGTGGCTGATTCTGTCAGGAGATGTGTCTGAGCCACCAAAGCCACACAGTGGATGAGCTGGTAGTGGGAAGGTTTTTGGTCGACACTGACAACCTCACCCACTCCTTTATGGTCCCAGTGCTTGGTCCCTGCTTTTTGATGGCCTCCTGCTGAGAGTGACAGAAAAAAAGGTGCAAGTGCATGTTGCATTGAACTTCTCTGCTGGAGTTCAGGGAACAGCTTGTGAGGCAGGTTCAGATTTGGGGTTTTGAACATCAGGGCAGTTTTAGTCCTGGTTTTGGTTTGTCTAATCAAAAGGAAAGAAAAGAATGGGTAACGTATGTTTGGATTGAGAAGGAAGTGACCCAGACTATTGCATGCATTTAATGTTTTTGGATTAATTAAACCAAACAGGTCAAGTGCCTGATCTGCTGCTTCCCCTCTAAAAAAAAATGGCACATGAAAAGCTAACAAGAATTTGGCATCAGGGCTTGGTAATGAAGCTGTTTGAGTCAGGGCAAAATGAAAGTATCCCTTACTCAGCGTGGCCTCACTTATATGGCCAAAGTACTCTTACCTCCAGCAATGCTAGTGAAATATTAGCATTCCTGCTCTTGTACATGTAGTGTTACAAAAAGTTGTGGAGGCTGTGAAATGGTTTCTGATGCATTGTCAGAGAGGAGGACAGTGAGAGGTAGCAAGAGGGGAGCTGAGCATGACTTACATACCCACATGGTTTCCCAAGCAGTCTGTGAGCCCTGGTGTATCGTCTGTTGCATGGGCTGCACTGCTGTGTTAGCATGAGTTTTGCAGCAGGCATTAATGCCTTTCTGGATGCAGGGATTAGGAAAAAGGAACTCACCAGTTCCTTTGCTTCAGCCTTGGTGCATTTTGTGATAGGCTGCAGCCTGTAGCCCTTACAGTCCAGTTATTAGATATGGTGTTGTTTGGCACCCCTGGGACATGTGGTACTCACCTCTAACTTCAGAGCAGAGTTGTGAAGGTCTCCTTCAGCCCTCTCCATAGGTAAAGATAGATTCTGGCTGTCCAACTTGTAATTGGGAGGTTGCAACGAGTATTTCTCCTTTTCTTTGTGTTTCTTTTTTTCTGAAACAGCTTCTTCTTCTGTCAGGGCATGTAGTCACTGTTTCTCTCTCTTCCCTAAAGGAGTGAAAGTTCATTATAACTTTTTTTCTTTCCTTTTGTTCTGTCTCACTCACTCTTTGAGAAGCTGGCGGCAGCAAGTCCTGCACTCTTCAACAGCTCTGATATAACCCAGTCATTCTGTGGAGCAGAGCAAGATGCTTGTTGTCAACTGACTTTGGGATGCTCTTAAAAAACACAGCTCTCTTCTTCAAGTTACAAACCTTTTGACCATCCCTTTCTCTCTCCGCTCTCCCTGCCCTTTCTTCATTTGTGCCCATGCTTTCTGAAGTCACCCTGTAATCTGTATTACTTTTGAGACAGTGCTGGCTGCAGCTTCTCTGAAGCAGGGGTTTTTGCTCTCTCAGACCATGTTCTCTTGACAAGTTAAGATCTCCAGAGGGCCTCATGGGCTTTATGTAATTTCTATCTGCATCCAGACAGCTGGACTTAATTTCATTTTATTTGTATTTAATAATAAGCTGCTTTTCTCAAGCTTTAAGTTGCAAATTATCAAAACTCATCAAACCCTGTCCACTGAAACTAAATACATAGTCCCCAGTCAAATACAGGTTGACTGGCTGCCAAATGGTCTCAGGGCAGGACAACTGCCATATATACAGGGGTGGGAATTCCTTTGATGTATTTCACTAGGGGCAACACAAGACATTTCTGATATAATGTGATTGTTCAGACAAATGCCTAAGATGCCTTTGCTCTGTGTATTCATCTTTAATTATTAAAATAGGACAGATAATGCATAACCCTTGAGGTCTTAATTTTATTTTCTGACAGTGAAATTCAATGTATGCTTGGCCAGCGGGGAGAAAGGTAGATTTCAAGAGCAGGAGAACAAAGCAAGAGAAGAAGAGAGAGGATGAAGACAAGAAAGAGAGAAGGAGGATATTAAAATAAAAAGCATGTTGGAAATGAGGGAGAAAGAGGAGTAAGCAGGGAAGAAAAGTGAATAACCTAATAGTTAATTGTACATCTTCTATTGTCAGGGACTGATCTGCATTAAACATTGCCATGTTGTTGCTTGTGATCACATACAGCTAGTTACATGGATCTTGGTGGTCCCTCCACTTCTGTGTTTTGAGGAGGGGTCTAACATGACCCCATTGGGATAGGCACTTTGCAAGGAGAATGAGTGGTGGTCCTTGCTCCAACAGTTTTCAAGTGCATATGTGTTTGCTTCAACTTAATGGGCAAGCCAGTTGTGAAATGACAGCATCTTTGAGAGGGTGTTTTCAGAGAGTTTGGAGGACAAGGTTCAGGAGGGGTGAGTGATGGAGAGTGGAAAATAAAAGCAGACAGAGAGGAAGAAAATACAGGTAAGAAGGAGAGACTCAAATCACAAACAAGCTGCAATTAAGTCAGAGGGAATTAAGACAGACAGACTACTAGGTAACAGCAGAAGGGTAGACATCTAGATCCTAGCAAGTTGAGAGGCAGTAATGTCAATGTCCTCTTGCGAGGTCACTGTCAGTCAGTATAAATGCTGCTGTACATTCACAGCCAAAGGGGCTTAGCAAAACTAATGAGCAGGGAAAGAATGAGGAAGGGGGGAAGGAGAATTTCTCTGTTAAAATTCTGGCTGAGAGAGGATGTCTCTGTGCAGAAGGATTTGCAAGGCAAAACAGCACACACTACTACAATAAATAAGCAGAGCTAGGGCAAGAGTAGCAAAAGAAGAGGGAAGAGAGCAAAAAGTCAGTCTATAGTAAGGAAATAGGTGAGATTGCTGTATTTGCCCTGTCTAAATCTGCTTGGTCCTTGCAATGAAAAAGAACATACTGAGAATGTTTGTTAGAGTTGCAGGTTTAATTACTCAAAATTACAGCAGCCTGACATCCATTAAACTGAAGCGTTTGTTTTGGAAGTGTCATTTTTCATGAGGGAACATTGTCAGAGCACTGCCCAGTCCTGTGCTGGTAGAGCTTTCTAGTGGCAACCCAAGATTGGCACATCCAGGAGCCACAGGGCAGCAACGAAGAGGTTTGACAGAGCTGGGTTTGGGAAACTGGGCTGGGAGAGTAGGGGTGCTTCAGGGCAGGGGGGAGCACTGGCAGCGTTATGTTAAAGCATACCACATACCTTCCCCGCTTGTGTCATTATTGTTCCTAAGTGTTCATACGGACCTGCATTTTTCCTTTGTAGGAGATGCAAATTCTGCTTGGTTTCCCAGTCTGAGATGGTGGTACCTGCTCTGCCATGCCTGGAGCACAGTGTGGAGACAGCTCTCTCTGAGCAAGGCAGGACCTCCTTTCGTTCCTGCTAGGGCTTGTGTTCCTTTCTGAGTTCAGAGGAGTTATGCCAGGGATTAACAGTGTTGTCCGCCAAATTCCTAGCTAAATGGCCATGTTATTTCTCTCTACCTTATTTTCCCCTCACTAATATGAAGGCATCAAGGTTTCTGTGTTTCACAGGAAGGCTCACTCATGGACATGCATGTTAGTGAGGATCACTGTAACAAAAATATCGCAGAAAAGCAAATTATGATGTTTAAAGCAAGTCTCTGTACTTTGAGCGATACTGCCTTCAGTGGAGGTACATTTGCAGACCAGGGCAGGGAATGAGTTGTTATGATTGAAAACCAGTCCTCTTCCAAGTAGTGGAAGGGTGATGAACTTGCTGAGCTTCAGATCATTAAACTACACAGGAAAATGTATCTACATTTCCTCATCCCAATTTATCTCAAGTTCTGAAGCACCATGAATTCAGAGCCCAAGATCTGTCAGTGTGAACCTGAAGAGCATGTTGGGCATGACTCTGCAATGAATATGGAAGGACACCAGGTAATCTCATTAGGAAGCAGTAGGTCCGTTAGTGTTACAAAGAATCATTTCTTCAGGGCTTCACATATCATAGTGCTGTTGGGTACTGATGATGTCCAAACTGCTTAAGTGTTTATAGTAGGTGGATTTTATATATTTCCTGCTGAGTACTTCCTTTGGTACTTAGTAATGGTCCCCAAATGTATAGCAGTGTCAGTGTTTTAATACCAGCAGCTATAATAGTTCACATCCATCTTTTATTACTTTATTATCTATTTCTGAAATATATTTCTGACTGTAAAAACTATGGATTCCAGGATTGAAATCTGATCTGAACTTATGAAGTAGTTTGAGTTACCATTTTGGCTCAGTCTAATGACCAGAGCCTACATGACCTAGGCCACTAAGCAAGGATACCAGGTGGATTGACTCTGGACAGCACAGATTTGTGCGAGTAAGTTAGTGAAAAGGCAGGAATGAAAAGATTTGCATGAATTTACCTCCCACTGAGAGAAGGTTCACAGCGAAGTTCAGTGCAAGGTCTGAACTTCTCTGACACATTTCTGAGTATCTGAACATGGGTTTTCTCAGGTCTGTTGCTGCTTACAGTATGCTGGTACCTTGCAAATTTTGTTCTGCATGCTAAGGTTTCATGTCACTCCCCTGCTGATATTTGATGTCTTTATGTGTGGACCTGTTTTAGCAAAAGACTCTTGACAATGCCTTAGGACAGGAAGCAACAGTGTTGAGTTTTGGGATGCCAGTACAGGAGCTGAGGATTGGCTGGAATAACAACCAAACCCTCCCTGGTTGTCATCCCTTATAAACAGTGAGTGGCTGAGAGACAGTGTCTGCATTTCAGCTGAAGAGCCCCAACAGATCAAGTCCTCTGGGACCAGGACTGTGGCGTCTGACTTCACCAGTCATTCCGAACAGAGGAAGTCAGTCTGGCTTTTCCTTACCTCTTTGGTTCTTTAATCACCTTCCTGCTGAAGGTTGGCTGGTTTTGGAACAGATATTAGAGAGCCTAGGTTTGTATCCCATATTTTTTCCTCTCCATACCATCTGTTCTCAGACTGGATTACAGTTGCCGCCAGTTAGAAAGCAGATTGCCTTGGCCCAAGGTCAGGAACGTAGCCCCGGTGCCCTGCCCACCTCCTGTGGATTTACACTCGACACAGAGAGCTCGCCGCCCGTCTGCTGCTTTCCCTGAAACTCCCACCTGCTACCGCAGAGGGATGCTCAGGCCCTTCCTCCTACACCATGCTCACCCTCTTGCTCCCACCCATCCGCCTGTCCTTTGTCCTCCTGCCTACACTCCATTTGCCTCAGTTTAAAGGGCAAAGAAAGGGGGAACAAGGTAAAAGTACTGGCTGTCAGCCTTGATTTACTTTCAGTGACACACTGTGCTCAGACCTGTCAGCGCACCGGCCTCAGCATTCATCAGCCCTGCTCAGAGGACTGCTTCTCGCCATCTCGCTTTGGTGACTTCTGAGGGACATTTGCATCCTGCTCTGCTATTTTGTGCTTGACTTGTTGTGAGGTATGAGGAGGAGCTGCTGGGAGCTAAGAGTCTCCTCCATCCTACATTTTTCCTAAGTGGCAGAAGTAGAGAAGAAGGATTTGTAATGGAACTGCACTGATGTACTCCACAGTCATGGCCATATCCTAAAAAAAAAAAAAATAAAATAAAAAAAATGGAGTTCATGCTTATGTTTACCAGAGTCCGGTAGTATCCAGAAGATCCTGATGAACAGCTGGAGAATTTCTAATTAGTATTCATGAGAGGAGAGAAACAGAGCAGCTGGCAGGCCTACCTTTGGCCTCAGGACAGCCTGCAGTCAGTTGTTTCATGGCTCTGTGGCCAGCTCAGGCCATATAGCTGGCTAGTTGTCCCATTAAGAGAGTGTAAGGCTCACGAGTAATGGGACTACTCATGATTAGCATGCTGCTTTCTTCCCATGAGCTCAAAGTTCTCTTCTCCTGACTCCCCAAGTTTGGCAGCATAGGTTCACATGAACCTCTGGGCTGTGCTTGAGACTAAACAGGAGCCTGGTGCATTGATCTCCACTCTTTCTTTACTCCTGAAATGATTCTGTAGTCAGTCACTGCTTGACTCTTCTCTTGTTCCACCCCAGACCCTCTTTAATTTGCCCTCTGTGTTTTATGGGCAGTGCTGTGCCTCAGTCAGCTTCTTGGTGCCAAATGTCAAGGCAAAAGGTTCTCCCTTTTTTTATGTAGCATGTTCCTTTATTTCACTTTCTTCTCCCAACTTTGAGTCACACATCATGTTTCATGTGTCAGTGACCCATCCTCATGAGTACTGTGGATCTCAAAGGACTTTGTGCTTGATGTCTGCTTTCTAGATTATCACATTGCCATATCTATGTTAGCTACCTAAAGCAACTTCTGCATGCTGCACCTGACCTGTCACACAGTGTCTCCGCAACTCTCAGTCAACAGATGCTCACAGCTCAGGCTGAATAGTGTTAAAAAGCTGCTTGTCTTTTCCTTTGAATTCTCTTCACTTCTGTCTTTTTATCACTCCTAATGATGAAAAAATCCTCCTAGTCATGTACTCTTGTAATACTGAGGCTAGTTATTTTCTCCCTTGAATTCTCCCTGATCTGTTTCTTCTTGCAGATATAGAAAATCCATCAATTCCTCTTTTTCTCAACACCTAGACCCCTTGTTCATGTCTTAGCCCTCCTTAGCCTTGATTATTGTAGCATCTTTTGCCTCTCTTACTTGAAAGTCAGCTCCCTTTCTCTGGCCAGAGACATGGGCATGCTAAAAATGCCCCTTTTCCTCTGCCACGCAGAATGCACATTTCTGTTCGCGTTCTGATCCCTTTTGAACTTGAAGTTCCTTGTCCTTGCCTTCATGACCTTCTACAGCTGTCCTTATACAGTCCTGCTGATGTTTCTAATCCAGATTTCACATTCCTTCCAGTTCCCTGTGTTTCTGTAAACTGCACTGCCCCATTCATCTCCCAGCAGTATATCTCAGATACTTCTAGCAACACAACCCCCTTCTGAGGCTGATCTCTCTCTGTATTTTCTCTTCCCTTTCTAGCCCTCCAAAGTGTTTACTGTCTCATTTGCTTTCTTGGTGTCAAATGAGTTAATGTTCCTGCCTTAATTGTTCTGTGCCTTATCTCATCTGTTTCTTTTGGCATTGAAGTGTGCTTGCTTTGCCCTCAGTTTTACTGAACTGCACCTAGTGAATTACACACCCGCTCAGCTGTCCTATAATCCAGCCATCCCTGCAAAAGGTTTAGCTCCTGATGTCTCAGTAACCTGTCTTGCACATTACAGCCTGCTTTGTTTTGATGTGTTAGTCTAAGAAGGAAACTGGGGAAGCATGGTAGAAGGGAGTTCCCCTGGTCTGGCTGGATATGGATGGATTAGGGAGACCTAATCAGTTGCATAATAGCACTAAGAGGATCACAGAATCACAGAATCTTAGGGGTTGGAAGGGACCTCGAAAGATCCTCTAGTCCAACCCCCCTGCCAGAGCAGGGTCACCTAGAGCACATCACACAGGAACGTGTCCAGGCGGGTTTTGAATGTCTCCAGAGAAGGAGACTCCACAACCTCTCTGGGCAGCCTGTCCCAGTGCTCTATCACTCTCACAGTAAAGAAGTTCTTCCTGATATTCACATGGAACCTCCTATGCTCCAGTTTGCAGCCATTGCCCCTTGTCCTATTACTAGACATCACTGTAAAAAGCCTGGCTCCATCGCCCTGACACTCACCCTTAATGTATTTGTAAACATTGATGAGGTCACCCCTCAGTCTCCTCTTCTCCAAGCTCAAGAGACCCAGCTCTCTCAGCCTTTCCTCGTAAGGGGGATGTTCCACTCCCTTCATCATCTTTGTGGCTCTGTGCTGGATTCTTTCAAGCAGTTCCCTTTCCTTCTTGAACTGAGGGGCCCAGAACTGGACACAGTATTCCAGATGCAGCCTCACCAAGGCAGAATAGAGGGGAGGAGAACCTCCCTTGACTTACTAACAACAGGATTGCTGTATCATCTCAAGCATGACTCAACAGAAACATATTTTGGATGTAGGTAGACAGGTGATGTGTCCCAAAAAGAAAGGGAAGGGACAGATTCCTCAGTCAGAAGTCTCCTGTACAGGACCTGACTTCTGCAGCAGAAAAAACCCTCTTGGCCTGGCCTTCCCCTATGGCAAGTTCTTAGACCACTTTTCCTGTTGCATATCCTTGCTTACCAGTAGAAATAATCAAAGTGTGGAGTGAGAGGTAGCAACTGGGGAAGCAGGAACCTGGGCCTTCATAATAATGGAGAGTTGTCAGTGGCTACGAGAGAAAGTTTTTGGGAATGACAGACAGGGAAACATCGTTCCCAGTGTGGGGCTTGAGGAGGACCTAAAGGAAAGGTAGAGAACCAGAGCTGGTCCCTCTTGGTGTAGGAGAGTGACAGCTGTGGGCAGGGAGTGGGTTATTCCCTGTGCCACTCTCCTTTAGCAGGATAGATTCCAGAGGAAGATTAAAGGCTGCCTATAGTCCACAGCAAATGCTTTTCTCTACCTAACACTATCAGATTAATGAGGTGCTTCCTCTGCGCTGCATATGGCGATACAGCCAGGCTGGCTGCCTGCTTGCAGAGGTGTGGATCTGTGCTGAGGGGCCAGAGGAGGGAAGGAAGGGCTGCTGCTAGTTGGAGTGGGGCTATTAAAAGCCAATACTCTAATGAACCAGCGATGGCACCTAATCAATGTGTGAAAAATGGGTAATTCTTGCTAATGCCTAGTTAATGTTCTCATAATGATCTGTCAGGGAACTCTGGCTAATTATTGTCATGGCAATTTGGCACAGGTTTGCCTGGGATAGCATGGCCTGACTAAACAGAAGCACGTACTGCTGCTACCCATGTCCAGTACCTTGCTGCTCCTCCTACTTCTTCCTGCTTCTTTTCTGCTATGTGCCTTCTCTGGTCGCTCTTTTAATTAAGCAATTAGTTGATTGATTAGTTAATGTTTGTACAACACTTTGAACATGTAAAGTGCTAATTCAGTGTTCTTTGTTATTCCCCCTTTGCTTCTGTCTTTTTTATTGCTTTTCTGATGGGGCTGAGGACCGTGTGTTCTGTGATGTTGCAGAACACTAATGAGCTCATGGTTGAGACTTCAGAAGCCCCAGTGCAATCCTCCTTTCTTTTTCTTTATCCTTAACACTGCCTTGGAGCACCTGCTTTCCTGTGTTCCTGACTTTGGTCTGCTATCCTGGTGCCTGGTGCACATAAATCAGAAATCCATGCTGCATTAATCTGAAATTCTCAGTGTGTAATTTAGGCCTAATGTCTTGCAGACAGCATGAGGCCTTGCTGGAGTTCATGTAAATCACGTTGATGTGCTTTCACTCTCAGAATTCTCTGCAGTTAATAGATGGTAGTGGGCAGTTGAGCTGGTTTTACTTGCCTGTGGGTTGTTGACTTTGGGTTGGGTTTTTCCTTAATGTAACTTGGGGGAACATAGAGAGAGGAAAGAATATGTTGTGCTCTGCTCATCCTTCTTGCCTTTGAAAGTCATGTCTTTTCCCTGCTGTACTAAGTCAGGAATATTGGTGACTTACATTTAAGCTCTGGCTGTATTAGCTTGCAGCTCGCTGGGAAGGAAGTGAGTGGGAGGGCAAGTGGAGAGCGACCTATTTGCACGTTAATGAACAGCGATAACCCCAACTGTATTGTGCAAAGGCCTGGTTTTGCTTGTGTTTACCCAGCTATTCAAAAGGGGATACTGGGTCACTGGGAACCCTCAAGAGGAGCATATGGCTATAGACTGGCTGTACAGTTAAAGAGAAGCTTTTTACTCATAGCTGATGTTTGTAGAGCACTTTTTAGTGCCATCCAGGAGTTTCCCAAGCCACTTAGCTCACTGCTGAAGCACAACCAACTTCAAGGTGGAACAAAGTCACCATTCTTACAGCAGCGTTCCTGTACAGTGAAGTTTAGGACAGGGTTGAAGATCCTTTCTGTAGCAGGACATGCTGGACCACATCTCAGCAGGCTAAGGGTGCAGCCTGTACTGAGCTGAAGTGAGCTTGGCCTGTGCTTGGTGACTTTGGTGGGTTTTCGTAATGATAGGCTGGGACTCTTGTCTACCTCCAGTCTGAAAAACATTACCTCTCACAACTACCCTCTCTCTAAAAAGGTCGAACAAAGTAAATTCTCAATCCTTCACCATTACAAAACCCAAAAGACATTGCTTGCTTCTAATGAGAAAGTGGAATAAGGCTCTGTGTCAGTTTGGGTCTCTGTCCTAGTGCCACAGCTCCTCTTTTGAGCCATAGCATCTCCAGTTATGTCCATTTGCTTCCACAACAACAACTTTGCCATCCCCTAGAGACTTGGAGAAGGTGTCGCTACCACTTAACATTAACAGCTGTGATTATTTTTTCCCCCCTTCTCTCACCCAGCCTGACTCTTGAGAATGACTTGCTCTGATTTTCAGCTTTCTTCATGTTTACTTGCTATATCACTTTTGTAAAGTGTGGATCCTTTTGTACTTTGGAAGCCAATGCAGAATGTAAATCTACTGAGATTTGGGTAAATCCTGCCTGAATGTATTGTGGCAATAGCTAGCACATCTCTTTCTAAAAGGCATTCCTCCTGTAAGTGACCCAGGGCTGACTTTCATGTATTTTGGAATCACTCAGATCAAGTTTGTGAATCTGGCCCAGGGACACATTTTGTCCATTTTTTTTCCAGGAAAGAGTAATTGCAAAAGATGGAGATACTGTGTCCATTCCACCACTCTGAAACCCTCTGTGTTTTGTTCTAACCCTTTTAGAGGTTGTTAGCTTACTGAGCTGTTTTCCGTTCATGTTTCCAGAGTGAAGGAAAACAAGTACTTGTGTTCCTACTGTGTGAGTGGCTTGAATAACAATATTAAAAAAGAAAACATGGCAAATAAAAAAATACTCTGGTACAAGATTAGGCAGTTTAGATTTAGTACTGAAATGTGTAAGCTAGAAGCACAGCTATATGTCTAATCCATTTCCTGCTCAGTCTCCATGTCTTTTCCTCCTCTTCTGCTCTCTGCTGTACCCTTTTAGACATACTGGCAGGCATGGGGATCAGCAGATCTTTCCCCTCATAAATGTGTTTCCAATTACCGGCCTTGCAGGCACTTATTTGGGTGACAAATTAGCAAGTAACTTTCTCTTTGTGGTTCATCCCCTTCCATAATTTACCTTCTGTTATCCATGAGTATGTTAGTTTGACGTGCTGCTTCCCTTACTTCTGGGTTTCCAGAGGTGGAAGAGGCTAAACCCTCTAGCTTTGAAAAGAGACTGTAAGAGGAGGGATATAATAGGCATTTGCAATGGGTCAGGACCCATAGTGCAAGAACTAGTAACAGATTCAGAAAGAACTGAAGAGGAGTTATTTCTAAAAAATGCGGTAGTTGCAGTGTGGACCTTCTTATAGCAGGTAGCAACCAGAACCACATTTAAAAGGTCTAGAAGTTGCCAGAGAACAGGACCCTGGATTGCCTCTCTTCGTAGCGTGTTTGCTGCTGGTGTCCCTCAGAGATGAGCATTACACTACCTGTGGCTGGGACAGGTTTGAGAGAGCAGGTGTTATTCTCTCCTGCTGTTGTCAATCCTGATTTTTCCCAAGGCAGTCAAATGGATCTGTTTCTTGGAGAAGGCATGATTCTGGGGTTAAAGGCTCAGCACATGGGTGCTGCTTAGCCTTCTCCAATTCCTTACCTTTTTTACAAGTTAGAATGAGAATTATGGTACTAGTCTGATTAAAGCCCTTTAGTGCAATGCATTGTCCCCATTCCTTAGCCATCACAGAATATTAATACACCCCTTCTCAAGATGCACATACAGAACAAGCTGAGTCTTGTTGTTTCTACTGCTTAGTGTTTTTCAAGTGCTTTGTCACTTGTTCCTTCTTTAAACAGTTTCTGTTTACTAAGATCTCTCCCATCCCAAAGTCTCTCCAGGACTTTAATCATGTGCGCTGTCTGCGTGTGTTTCTCTCACTCTTATTTTTAAGAAAAGTGCCAGAGCTGACCCGCCACAGGATTCCAGCTGAAGGCATGCCTTAGCATATGCAGTGACATTAATACTTTTCTCAGTGGGTGAGATTCACCCACCCTGAGAGAATTGACTCACACAAGGTCTAGGCACCACTTAAATCCAACATAAGCTGTATTTTGTTAGCTTAGATGAGATTTTTCTGGAGCTTTGGCCTTGCACTGAGCCTCTGCACAAGAATGATTTTTCACAAAGTATTATTTTTACATCTCAATGTTCCATTTACTTTTTAGCGTACTACTAAGGTACCTCAGAGAAGAGTCTTCATTGATCTGCCTGCAGTAACTATAGGGTTTTTTCTTGTCTGGCCATACTTAATTTTGCAACGCAGTAAGATATCTGAGGAGTAGAGTTTATTTTTCCCAAGTCATTGCCTGTGTCAAGGTTGAACCCTTTCAGTGGTTTGTTGGGCTGCTGTGAACCAGCTCGGTTCTCTAAGGATCCTCTCATCCTCATAGTGCAGATTTGGTAATTTTGCATTATCGGTAGATGTTGAGGTCTCTCACAATTTCATTCTCTTCCTCAATGCATTAACTGATGTATTGCATATGCAGGTCATAGCAAAATTCTCAGCAGCACTCCTGCTGTTAAGATTTCACCATATTAAGAGAAGATCCGTTCTTATTTCTTTTCCACTTTTTGTCTTGTAGAGACTTGCTCTTCATGAGAGAACTTCACATCTTCAACCCAGGAGTCCGTTGATTTTGTAACAAGTTTTTTTATGAAATACTTGGGCAGAGACCAAGGCAATTTATAAGAATATCCATGTGTGCCCAGCTTTCACTTGGGGATATAACTCAGAAATGAAAAACACACAGAAAGGAATTAAAATGAACCAGTTGTATATAGAAATGTTAAAGGTGGGGCTCAGTTGGAGTGTAAATACCTTTAACAATCCCTGTGGCAAAGACCGTAAAACCAACATAACAACACAGCTCTTCTGATGACCTTAGCTGAACTTTGCATACTCCAGCAGTCCAGCTGACCCACTGACTTTTTCCCTTCCTGAAAGGGGACCACAGTAATGAGCATTCTGTGCATCTCTGCAGCAGTAAAGGGCAAAGAGAATTATCATTTATTGTTATACAGTAATGCCAGGCCTCAAGGCTTGTTGTCACAGCGATGCTGTAGCACATGGCAGATTTCAAGCAGCAAGTTATTTGCGGTCATACTTAGCAAAACTGTGAGGACAGGGGCAAGTTGGCCTTCCTTTGTTCTTTCAAGAAACATTTTTTTTTCTTCTTCTTCTACTTTAGTGTTGCATGATTAAACAGGCATCCCTTCAGGTGAAGGTGAATTCCCAGGGCAGTTGACACTGGTGCGCCTGTGAAGGACACCCTCTAAAGAGCTGTCGGGGTGGTTTTGTTTTCGTTCTATTTATTATTGTCCTTGAGGGCTTCAGAAGAACAAAATGTATTTTCCAAAGTCATGCATGAGCCTGAGTAGCAGCTCTTAGAAGGACATAGCCAGATACTGTACATCAGTTAAGACAGATGGAGACAGGAGCACATCCTGGGGACATGGAATGAGGTGGTCCTCTGCCTTGCAGTTATTTTGCACCCTGTTCCACCCTCGTCTTTGTGCAGGTCATGCACTGCAGTGTTTGGAAAACAAACGTGGAAATAAATGTTGCCAATGAAGAGACTTCTAGAACAAGATGAGAAGCCATGTCCCTTTTCACTTTACCCACTTTTGCATTCCTCCTTCTCTGCCTTGTATGCCTCAAATACACACTCAAATGCATGTGTGCACACAGGTATGCACTCCTCTGCTTTCAGTAGTTGTCCCTTCAAATCACTAGTTGATGTCTACGTGAACAGCTCTTGGCACAACAGAGGAACAGATCCCATCTGAAAGAATACCTTATGGAAAAAGCCACACACAAAGACAAGCGTCTGAGTAACAGAGTGAGCGAAACTGAGAGAAAACTGTCTTGTTACATATAATTGAATCCCTCAGCACCCTTAAGTGACACCTTTCTTGCTTACACATACAGGAAATATACTGCACAAATGCTATTAAGCTGGAGCTAAAGTAATTTAGCTGGTGGAGTGGTTGGACAGAATCCTTCTTCCTTTAAGAAACTGTGTATCACTGATTGCCTGCTAAATGTGCACTAATACTTTGCCTTTTAAAAAAAGAGAATGCAAGGATTGACAAAATGTCCAGACTCACAGCTGGAATAGAAAGGGACAGCTGTTTCACCACAGACAATTACCTTACAGTGGAGACGCGTATACACAACTCTTTCCCTGTAACAATGAAAAGCCAAGCTCCTGGCAGCACAGTGCAGTTAGACTGCTGGAAGCTGCTGGGTACCAGCAGCTCTGAGGCGTCAGCTCTTAAAAAAATTCTTGCAGGAACTTTCATGACAAGAAGTAAGTGGTCAGGCCATTGCACTTAGCTTTCATTCATTAAACTGATCACTGTGATTCTGCACCTGTCAAACAGCACATTGATCTTGTTAGATCTAGCCCTGGTTTAAATCCATCAGGTTTCCATATGCAGTGGCAGACAGGCAAAACCCGAAATTTGTCATAAACACTAGTAAAGGCAGGCAGATGTTTAGGGACTGATGAGCAGTACCATTATGGCTGCCAAGAGTTGTAAGAGTGAGTTAGTGGGCTGTTGCCACAAAGGCTGGTGACTGAATCCTATTGTAGCATCTTGTGAGGAGCAGGTGAATAAATTCAATTCTCACCATGTCTCTGGCTAGCAGCCTGCTGAGTACTGCACATTCACATGAAGAAAATCAGTGATATTCTTGTACTTTGTGGTACCCTGCCTTAGGCATGCAGCTCTCAGACGAGTTGATGGGGAAATGGTCCTGGTGTTGAGAACTGGAAATCTGGTGATGCTCCTCTCAAGTAGTATGAATTCATTATGACATTAGTTAATTCTTTTGAAATCTTCTAAGGTCTTAACCTCAGTTATTTATAGGAAGTTACCATGTTTGGAGATAGAGAGCAACCTGTTGTGGTGCCAATTAGTTCTCAGATACCCCAGCCATGGATGCTGGATGTCTTAATGTTGGAACCTTAGCCATGCATCAGTGAAGCAGGGATTTCTACACTGTGGCCATGAAAACCTCTTTATTTGCTTTCCCAATGCAAGAAGCTTGGAAGGGGATTACCCAACTCCCTTCCAGCCCCTGTACTGTGTTGAAAACAGGAACCAGCACATTAGCTTGTTACAATCTGCTCTTAGGCAGGATGATTGTAATCTTGAACTAAACTTGAGTCAGATGAGCCTATGCTGAGGGGAGGTAGACATATTATGTGGTGGCAAATTTGCAAAGGGCCTTTGCCTAATCTGTACTTCCCAAGGAAGTTGATGAGAGACTGGTAGTGGTCTCAAGCACTAGTTGTAGGGATTCTTTTCTGATAGTTGTTAGTGAGCTATCTTAAGCAAATGTATGGCCTTCATTGCCCTAGTATATGAGTACCTCTCAATCTTTTTAATGCATTGTCAGAGCACTTCAGGCATGCAAAGAAGTAAAATTACTCTATTTCACAGATGGGGAACAGGGAAATTGATGCTTAAACCCTCAGAAGGATCCAGGTACTTAAGTCCTGACCAACCGCCACTGTTGGCTTTTAGATCCAAGTCCACTTCTTCATTGATGCCCATTTCTGTATTGAGAAATATGTGTACATTTCTATTTTTTACCAGTATTTCTAACTGCGTGCTTGCAGTTGCATTTCTGACCAAGCCCAGAAGTACCCAACTCCTACTGAGACTGATCAGCTTAGCTGCTCAACATGACAGCAGAGGCTTGGGGGCAGAGGTGGAGTGTCTTGATCAGCAGGCTGTACATGGTCCTTCCCTCCTCTGTCCCAGTTAATTTTTATTAGTGCATGGAACTTCAACAGAAAGAGCCTAGTATCTTCTGAACACCAGTGGAGATTATAGACTTTGCTTGGGGAAGTGCAAGAGGATGAACCGAACCTTCTCACACAGAAAACAGAATTCGACCTGCCTTCTTGATGAGTTTTCGAGCTGGTGAGCTATAAGATGAAAAGGGGGCAACCACTTCTTTCTTCATTTTCATTTTTGGAAACTATGGTTGTTCCAGGAGAAGAGAAGATTTAGGCAGATTTATTTTCCTAAGTGTTTCAGCCAAAGAGACAGGATTTCAGCCAAAGAGTCAGGATTTACCAGGCTGATACAAGCAGTATTCCTCTTTATGTGCCCCATCAAATTTCCTTTGTTAACACCTTTGCAGCATCCTTTCCTAGTCACATTATACGGTAGCTTCTGCAGAGTTCCTTTGGAAGATGTCAGGTAGATAAGTCAGCAGGTAGCAAGAGGGGCTTCCCAGCTTAGGAGGCTATGAGAAAAGTGGTGAAGCAATTTGTAATTTTAATGGTTGGTAATTGAGGCAGATCAGTGTAGTGTGACAGGGACACCATAGCACAGCTCCTACACCGGCTGATTGTCATTCTCTCCACTCTATCTCTCTGGCTCCTTCAACATCAGAGAACTCAAAAAGGTGTAGAAATGAAGGGCAGAAAATACATGGGAGGCTGTGAGTCCTTAGCCAATGTGACTAGCTAAAAATAAAAGTGAGGTCTTTACAGCCTATGAAGTAGAAGAAGAACAGGAAGGAGAAGCTCTTAAGAGGGGATTTAATTGAGTATAAAATCCTAAATGGTATAGATAATGGTAAGGCATGTTCCTGTTCACAGACTGGCTGAGGAAGAGGACAGGCAGCTGCAAAGGAAATGAGTTCAGCTCAACTTACCTGACAGGGCTTATTCACAGAAAACTTACAGGTGTCAGGGTCAGAGAGAAGCAAGAGGAAGGAGCTTCAGTATAGTGCAGGTAAAAGGATTTCCCAATGGGAACAGGGAACCCTGAATGTGTTGGATAGGTAGCTGAGGAGATGGATGGTCTGGAATCAAGCAGATGATCTGGTTATAAGCTCGTTTTCTGGCCTGTGTCTATGGAGACAAAGGTATAGCACAGGTAGGATTATCTGTGTTGTTTCAAACTGGGTAAAGCTGGAGAGGTAATGTTAAGTTCCTGCCATAACTCTCATTAAAGTGCTGCATGATACACACTTGTGCATTTTACTTCTTTAAGTGGTGTTTTCAGCGTAGAAAATGTGATCTTTCCAGTGCCTTTCAAGAACAGTGGCAAATACACTCAAAGTCATAGAGAAACTGAGGCACAGAGAAAGGGCTCAACTTGTCCTTTGCTCTGTAATGAATTTGCAGGCAAATCATGTTCACTGCATGAAATTGAACAAATGATTCCTCCTTACATCTTGTAAATGCATGCCACATCCCCTGCCAGAAACCTGCCCTGGGATTGCCTGTGCCCATCTTTTCAAATGCTTTGCCAGGAACAGTGAAAGAAGCAGCTAAGAGATTTGAGGCCTCTGCAGTCACTGGTCAGCCATTACAATCCCAGGTCTGCTCCCAGTTTGCTGCTCATTGCCTCTGCTTAGCAAGCAGAGACCTTTGCAGCTTTATGTCCTTGGACTTTGTGCATAGATGCATCTGATAAAGAAACATTGAAACCCTCGCTGCAGACTTGTGCCCTCTACTCTGTGCAGGGCAAAGCAGCCAGACAGGCTGTGCAGCCACACATGTTGGTGTTGCCCAGGGACAGAAATGCCTCACAGGTGCTCACACAGTGGCTCAAAGCTCCCAAGCGTTTTTGCTGGCCCAAAGCACAGAGGGCAAAACCCCAGAGAGGAGGAGCTACCCTCTGCCTGCATATACTTGGTGAAACAGGCACTGGAACCAAGTATGAATAGCTATAAAGTTTGCTTAGAAACCAGAGGATGCCAAAAGTTGTATGGAAGGCATTAAACCATTTATTCTCCTTTCTGATGCTGTGTTTACCATAGCTCTGATAGATATCCAAAAGTAAGGTGGAAAGAAACAAATGAGTTAACCCTCCATGCGAAGGAGCCTCTGATAGACTAGTTCTGTCCTACTAACCTCATTACAATGAGCCTTGGCTACCAGAAGCAAGAGATCTGTGAAACAGGAATGGAGCAGACAGCTATCACTCCAGACTTATGCTTATACCTGGACCTCTCTAACTTTGGAAAGATTCTTTTCTCTGCACATTTCTTCCTCTGTATGTTGGCCCCGAAGTAGAAGCATTCCAAGCTATGGGGTTAGAAAATCTAAAACTTCAAGAAAGATTGATCTGCACTCCTTGGTATCATGCAGATTGCATTCAACATTTGGTTGACACATGGAGATTTGGGGCAGGGTCTCAAACTGCTGTAGCTGACATGATCAGGGAAGGAAAAGGGGGAAAAGGAATGAGGAGGAGAGTAGTGCAGTGTTGTCCTCTGTGAGTACTATATGGATCTTATTAAATAGTTTAATTGAAGGCTGAGCATGAGGAGTATGTAATTAGAAAGGAATCTCTGTCTCCTTTAAGTTTCTGTTGTCTGTGTTTGCAGAAAAAAACTTGGAATATTAACAAAAAATAACTGAAAATCTCAGAAACCTGTTCCTCTTTGATTCTTTCTCCTCCTTTTTCCCACCTTCCCCCATATATTTTTTGGTAGTTTAAGCTGGCAGTATTACTGATAACATTTTTTAACATGGTCCCCACTCTGAAGGTTACTCAAAGTAAGGGAAATATCATCAAAGACAGGGTAACGCTTCAAAGGGAAGATTTTCAGTATTAGCTGTAAGAATGAGAAGGGGAGAGGGCTATATGGGGAACTGAGTAAGGAGTGAACGTATCTAATGAGTGAGATCTGTGAAATTACTGCAGTGCCATCTCTTTGTAGTGACTAGAACAATCTCTGAAAAATTATTTTTAAAAAATGTGATGCATTGTGTGTGGATTTACCAAATTTTCCATTTAAAAAAGAATAATAAGAAGAATGAAGTATTTAGCTAATGAGAAATGTAGACATACAAGCAAAACAATCTTCAAATGCTGTTTAGTTTTTCCATATCTCCCGGGAATTAGCTGCTGCTTTCAGTCTGATTTTACCTGCTATTGCTCAAAGCTAAACTTTCCATTTATATGAGAAAAACTGGAGTCAGGAGGATTATGAGCCCCTCTGCTTTTTGATTTTTAATAAAAAGCGAACATTTACTTCTGAACAGTAGCAGTGAGAAAGGGAATTAAATCTGAGGAGAACGGGCTGACCTTTGGGAGTGCAGGCATGTTCACACGCAGAGATTCCCTTGGTCTCTCTCTTTGTTGCCCACTCCTTTTGCTCGTGCACGCACCTCTTCTGTGCACACAGGAGGTGCATATACACACTTGTGTTGCTACGTGCTCTCACACATGTGGTTTCTTGTTTATCAACCTATATGAAGATGCATGTCTGGCTGTTAACATTCTATTTTCTTCCCACTGAGTTCCATGCACACACCTCCATTCCCTTTTCTTATAGGAAATGTTCTCTTAATACAATCTGTAGAGTTGTACTCAACCCTTCAGAAGCAGGAATAGGATCTACAAAAGTGTTGTTTTGTTTTGTGGGGTTTTTTTATATTTAAAGGAATGCTGTGTTTAAGGTCTGTCTTTTTGCTTCCTGCTTATTTAGCATGCATTTTTAAGCTTTCATTTGAAACCAAAATGGCTGCAAACTTGACAAAAAAACCCAACACCTTGAAAAGCCTCTAGTTGATCATCATCCAATTTTAGAAGCTGGGACTTTGGGGAAAAACCCTACCTTTTGTAGCCACAGGGCACCGATAAAATTGCTAACATAGGCAATATCAATGGAAACTAAAATTGCAGGAGAGATGGCCAGGGTCTTTCCACATCAATGTTCCCCCATTGTGTTCCCTTTTCACTGAGTATTTGTGCTCCTGAGACAGCCATTGCTGTGCCAGGACAGTCTTGGTAGTAAGGCAGTAGCAGAGGATTTCCCAAGAAATAATAATACAGGCAGGGCCAAAGGAGCAGATGTACATTATTTGTATTGGCAGAAGCTGAAAAACTACCCAACCCCCTCCCCACGAAGAAGCACACTTATAGTTAGAACCCAACAGATTTATTGCCTTGACTTATTCTGGTATTTATGAAATTATAGCTGTGTGGTATAGAACTGTATGGCATGATTTACAGTGGTGGTGTGGAAAGGCGCAGCAGTGATTCTCTCTCAGGAGAACAGAGGGAGCTTTGTTCCCATTGTGATAGGACCAGACATGGTGGGAGAACCTGGTTAATTGAGTGGTTTGTCAAAGCCAACCTCTTTCCTTCTCTGTCTGTGTTTGCACAGATCTAATCACTCTCATCACATCAGATGCTCTAATCATTCTGACGTTACGTATGAGGGAGAAAACATCTAAAGAGCAGGAGCTGCTTTCTTCACCATCGTCATCATGATGATTGTCTAGCTGCTTTTTTTTTTTTTTAAACCCCGATGAAACAGAACACATAGGAAATTGAGAGCAGGGATAATGAATTCAGGAGCAGGTTATATATGTTGGCACCAAGTAAGAAACAGGTTTTTCTGAACTTTTTAACTCTTGTGTTCATTTAAACAAATTAATTTATGTTTGCATGCGGCATTCAGTACTACATAATTTGTGCATTTCGGGAACAACAGGGGACACCCAAAGTAGGCAATATAAAAGCAGTAAATTGCAGGCCTGGCAAAGAGACTATGATAGCCTCATAGTGGATGCAGCACTTGCCTCATAGTGTAATGACACACAGTGAGTTCAAATCCCACCGGGGGTTCTGTTTTTATTAGAAATACTTCATATCTCTTATTCTTGGTGTCAAATGGATCACTACACTTTCAGTACTTAATTATCTTTATCATCCAAAAATACTTTGCCTCTAATGAAAATATTTAAACAGCTCTTCCAGGAGCAAAACATAATGCAATGCCCTGTTGCTCAGAACAGCCTCAGTTCCTACGGATGTCAGAGTTGGCATGGAGTGGGCCATTGCCTTACAACTATATCCCCACGCTATACAACATTGGCTTTTGTGAAGGCTGGCAGAGCTGGGCAGGACCTGAAGGAAGTGCTTCCTTTTCATGTGGCTCAGCTGCCATCAAACCCATTTTAACCCAATGTAACAGAGTTAGTGAAGCAACAGCAGTGTTCAGCTGGGGTGACTGAATGTGATGATAGAGCCTTTATGCTCTATTTTGTTACCCTTCACCTCTTAGTGACTTTCCATGTACTTCCTGCTATGAGGGACAACTATGGAAGGCCTCCTATGACTAATCTAAAGCTTTCAGTTTTTTCTAGACTTCAAGTGAAGTTTGTATTATCTTGTGACTAAACTATGTTCTTTCTTCCATTATAGAGAGGGAAAATTCTGCTGATGCTGCTTGTGTTTTGCTGACATTTCTACCCATTTGTTTCCACCCATGCAAAGTTTTCACCCATACCAGTTTTGCATATCAAAAGCAGACTACATTGGGTCTGTTATATATGGTGGGTGGAACTGTCAAAAGCATCTCAGTGGTTGAGAAGGCTTTGTAGAGGAATCACATGTGTGACTGAAGCCTGGGTAGCCCTACCTGACCTAATTTTAACTTTGGAGTTATCTATAGATAGCAGTGAGACATCAGCACTGAAGATGTTGGAATGGGCTGTGAGCAAGACCATGAAGTATCCAGAATGGCTGATTTTCGTTGAAGTCTGTGCCATCATGCCTTTAGTGCTGCTGTTGGAAATTACTCCAGCTAGTTTAATACCTTTGTAGGCATGTCAGATAAATTGTAGCCCTGACTCCCATTGCACTGTGTACGCACTGCTTATATGAATCAGTGAATTGTGCAAGGGAAGCAAAAAAAAGCAGAGACCAAGCATAGCAAGGTGCTTCATAATTACAGTCTTGTGGTCTATTTGTACAGATGAGAGGGTTTATTTATTTATTGTGGTGGATGACTGTGAGCTTTGATATTGCTAACTCTCAGTAAGAGTTTATGCTTCACTTTCCAAACAGAGGCTTCCCCTCTCTGTTAAAAGCAGTACACATGGTAAAATAAATTATTTCTTATAGTGTAGAGTACAATAACTGCTGCCTCCATTCAGTATTGAGCACAGAGAGTACCATGGAGTCTGCTGCTTTGCCTTCAGAGTATTATTATTTCATGTCACAACATACAGAGAAAAGGGCATTTCCAGAGCAATTTTTGAATTATTTCAGTTTTACCACTGTATTGCTAATACTGTTTTGTTGTTGTTTCTACACGGTGTGGCTTTCACTTTGCTTAACAGCATTTATTTTCAAGGATTGCATTCTGCTTATTACATGATTATATTCTGATTCTCAGCTTGTACAAACATTTTCATCAAGTCATAACATAGAAGCATTATTGATACCGTTCTGCTTCAGACTGGGGATCAGATTCATTCAAAATTTTTGAAAGCCTCCTAATGAATCTGAGCAGAGTTTCAGCCCAGTGACAGTCAGATGACTGAATACAGACAGCTTATGCTTGGTTTTGCATTTTTTTTTTTTCTGGAAGCATTAAACATGGCAATAACAAAGTTCTGCTAATCCTTGATGCTAGACATGGCTGGTCAAAATGAGGATCAATCTTGGCAATATATCCATATTAAAATAATACTCTTTTTTTTTTTTTTTTTCCCAGCAGTTTTGGAAACTCAGTGTTCTCCAGAATGATTTGCTATAAATAATTTGGCAAGTTCTGGAATTTTTCAACACTATAGAACAGCACTGAAGTTTTTGTTTGTCCAACATGCATTGGCAGTAAGGACTATATTTACAGCTACTTCTGAAAAATGTCAATTAAGTAGTGTGCTAGTTGTTGAATAATTAATGTGTCAGACGACATACTCATTAAGTGTTCTAAGCAGCTGGCCGGAGTGGTTCTGTTAGGTGTTTGAGCACTTTTGGTGTTCATTTACAAGAGTTTTTGTTCAAGATGTAAACTGTCATTCTGAAAAATCTGCTCTTGTCGCAGGGGCAAACACTATTTTGGTGTGGCACTCATCCTGTGTGTGAGAGCAGGGCATTCAGTTAGTCTGGAGCCACTTTCTTCATTTCCTCTCAATCTAAGTCTCAAGCCTAGTGGTAAGATGATAAATTCTAACACTAGTAGTGGTAGCATACCCTTCCAACTAATCTTGTCATCTGTCTTACTTTTATTTATGGTAGGAAGTGAGTAACACAGCTGTGCTTTCACTCCTTGGGTTTGGCCTGTGAGGGATAGAAATAGGCAGAGGAGTCTGATGGGTGGGGACATTTCTACCTCTGGCTAAAAAAGCCAGAGTGTGAAGTTGATCACTTGACTTTGGGCAGCTGCCTGTGTAATCGTTCTGCAGTTTCTGGCACATAGACAGAAGATGTTAGACACCAGCAATGAAATCCATACGGTCCATGTGCAATACAACCTGGGCCAGATGGTTTTCTTTGGGTAGAAGGTACTGGGCACTAAGCTCCTATGGCTGTCAAAATGGCAGTAATTTCCCTCCTGTGGTGGTGTCCTTGCTCTGTTTCTCTTTATCAGTTTCCCTCATCAAGCTTCTCTCCTCCCCTTCTGCTCCCCCTCCACAGCCTGCCCCATTGCTACCTATAGCCCAAAGTTTCTGCTGTGTCTTCATTTCCTCCTTGTAGATCAATTCAGCCTGTCCTGGCCAATTTGTGCTGCTGACTGGCCTTGGCAGCCTATGTCCTTGTCACTGCTTTGCTGAATTAAAAATTAAGCCATGTCGGATGAGAGCGGCAGAGAGGCTTTCTACTGTTTGTTGACAGTTTCCCATCCCGCTACCTCACACCCCAGCTAACAACAGCAAAAGAAACTGGGTCACTTCAGCCAAAATCCTGCTACGTCTTGTCCAGGTGTGACATCAAGAGTGTAGATTTTTTTGTTTGTTTGTGTTTTTTTTGTCTATAGGAGGATAGCAGGGCATAGGCGGGCATCAATAAACTTATCATGATGTGTTTATGCACTCATGAGCCTGTTTGAACCCAGGATTGTTCTGATCTCATATATTTTGGCTATTACAATTTGAATTAGCTGAGAAATAGTCTTCATTTTTGCTTCGTTGCAAGCAATTCCGAACTTCTTTCCCTAGATGCTTCCTGCAAAGACAGGTTGCTGCATGGTCGGCACTGGTTTTGGTGCAGATATTAGTTTTAAGAGTGGGTGAGACTGCAGAGTTACTGCAGAGACTTTCCACTGCAGGAATTCAGGGCCCAGTAAGTTAGCCTAGGAAAGCATCTAGCTGATAATGTGGTTAAAGGTAGCTAAGCTGAGCCAGACTGAGAGTAATTTTACAAACCAAAGTCAAGATAAAATGGCATTAGTCATTCATTCTCACATTGTACATCTTGAAAACAAGTCCTCCATTGCTGCTGTGACAGTCAAATTCACCTTCCCAGGAAAGGAGACCTGCAAGCCATGAGTCTCAGATAGGCTGGTGCACTTGCATAATCCCTGTGGATAACAAGCCTGCTGTGTGCTGCCCTTCCTGCAGTGTGGAGAGTATGGATGTTTCATCTAGTGAGGAGAAGCATCTCCCCAGTAAGGTAGGAAACATGCAACACTGGAGTTCGATGTCCTCAGATACCCTGGCTTCTAAAAATGAAAGAAGAAAAGAAAAATGGAAAAATACCAGTTTGAGGAGATAAAGATGTTTTACATTGTTTACAGTTTGACCTTAAGATGTTACTGGTGCATCTGGGGAAAGAGCAGGTGCTTCTAAAAGGACTGAGGAGTTTCTTTTCCCTTATCAGAAAGTTAAATTAAATGTGCTTTCCCTGCTGCCCTTTTTCCTCTGATCTGCTGGCTGATAAAAGGAAGATCTGTGCTATCACCCAAGGAGACAGGATAATCCTTAAGGAGGAGGTAGTGGGCTAGGTGGTAGGGCAATGGAAAAGAAGGTGCTGCTTGCCCTATTGAGGAGGAGAGGGCCTGTGTTTCAACCCTTTCTCCATGGTACAAGACAGCACAACCCATTAGCATGATGCAGGAGTCAGGCTCAGCTCTGCTTTCCAGTCATGGCCTTGCTCCCTTTCCCTGAAGCTTGCAGGAGAATCTGCTGTGAAACACTCCAAATCCTGCTCAGTGCCTAGTGACAGGATCTGTATGAATCAAATAATGACTAACAGGGAGTGTGCTGAGTTCAGGTTGACAGGTTGCCAGTTAAGGGACAGTGACAACAGCCTGTGTGATGGGATGTGTTCATAGTAATGCACCTTAGCAGTTTTACCTCATCCCTCAGAGTCCTTTCCAAGGGTAATGCCAGTTTTGGGGTTCTGTTGCCATCCAACCTGTCCCTCAGCTCTTCGTCCCAACCAAAACTGGGTTGGCAAATAAGTAAATATGGGAGGCAGGCTTGGCTCTCTACCACAGTGCTGCTGCCAACCTAACCTGTAGTTAGGTGGAGCTTTCCCAACATTTGTACTGCTGGTAGAACAGAGTAGGCTCAAGCTCCCACTCTTAGAGCTGTGCTGGCTCCTTCAGGAGTGTCAGGAGAAACAAGTAGTGAATGCTTATTTTAGGCAAGCAAGAGAACAGTGCTGTCCTTAGGCAGCCCAAGGGAGAGGTTGAATGTGTAGAAAACCCAATATTCTTGCCTAGTCACTTTTCCAAGTAGAGCTGCATTTTAAGGATGCAGAGCTCTGCTTGGCGTGGGAGGAACTAAGCCTCATGCTGCTGCCTCAGCATTCATACCATCCATTTGTTCAGAGCAGTTTTCCTGCCTTTATTTTTTTTTTTCCTCCTGCCAGAGTGCTCCATGAGATGTTAGTGACTCTTTGATTTTATCGGAGCTCTATGAGCTATTTTGATGTGTGGTCTCTCTGGCTATGGCACATACTTTGGGCTGATGACACATAGTCACTGTTCTCTCTCTCTCTGTCTTACTCTATCACCACTGAATTTCAAATGTCGCCCTTGGATTTGACACTTTGGGGACTGGCCAGACTTTAAAAATCCTCTCCTGCCTTCAAATACCAGTGCAGGTAATAAAAGGGATTTATCAACCTGTGCTTTTCTGTACCTGTGCCTGTGGGGATGTGCAAGGCAAATTCATACCTAGCTCTCATGAGACCTGCTCACCTCTCTTTTCTCTCAAAATACCACAACAGCCCAACTTTATTTTCTTGGGGATTTTTTTTCCCCCTATAAATTGTATCTCAAGTGCTTATGAAGCAAAACAATTCACGACAGTGGGTAAATGAGTATATTAGGGCCTCCAGTCAAAGGGCCAAAAGCAGATCAACTGGGAGACGAGAACATGAAGAGCCCAGAGTCAGGGTGAGGACGAGGCCTGGGCTGAGGTGGGAAGCAGCAGTTGTGGCTGAGCCATCAGCATGGCTGTTGTATGCAGTGGGAGCTGAGGAGGAGCCGACTTCTGAGCCAAGACGTCATTGCATGGAGGGAGAGCGAAGAGCTTTGTGTCAGGCAAGGGCAAGAGAAAATGGCAGGGAAGTCATTCTGGGAGCACACGCAGGGAAGATTTAAAAACAGGGTGTGGGTGGTTTTGAGAAATACACATTGTTATGGAGTAGGAGTTGTTGGAACAGCTCGAGCTGCAGAGCAGCATCATATGATTTCTGGTACGGAGACTACGGAGACTCATAAGTAGACACAGACAGACATATGTGAGGGAACCTGGAGAGCCAAGTTTTAGGGGAAGACAAGATATTTCCTTCTCACAGCCGTGAGACACGTAAGATTTGTAACAACTGACCTCGGTGGCTCAGCAAGAGTGAGTTTTGGTTTGCTGTATTTCAAATATCCTTTGGTGGGAACTGATCCAATGCTGTACCCCACTGCACTGCTCATGACAGGGTTTGCCAGCAGCGCTGTGAGTCTCTCAGGTGTGCAATGGTTTGGCCAGTCCAGAGGGATTTGGGATTTCCCAGAGCAATAGGTGTGGTAGCCAGCTGCTAACCAGTTGGGTTTTTTTACCTGTCTTTGCTAAATTGGTGTGATCAAAACATACCCAGGACCTGGGAGTCTAAATAATGGTCTTGTGCTCCCCGTGTGGAGCTCGGTAATATTTACTGAGCCCGACGGCTTCATTCTCTGTGCTGACTGCATTAATGGCTGGCTGCGGGGAGGGAGGGCAGGGATGAAGGATAGCTGAGAGGGGTCTGGGCGACACAGCTAACGGATGGCCTTATTAGAGACACTTTCCTGGGGCCTAAGTGGAGCTTTTTTGTCTGAGTCGGCAAGAAGTGGGTCATTTTGCTGGGCTGTCAGCCCCCAGCTCTCACTGGAGAGAGGAGGCTGTGACTGCGACAGCCTGCTGGCTTCTTGCTGCTGTGTTTGGCTGGGGGATGAGGTAGTGCAGGGCTGAGAGGGGAGCAAGAGACATTATAGCAGTAATAGCCCTCAGGGATTCCTTCCTGGGGGGAAAAAAAAAAATAATAAAAAATCCAAATTGCTGTCTTAGCTCACTGCCAGTGAGCAAAATTTGGAGGTCAGTAGGGAGATAATGTAGTTTACATCTCCCCTCCCCCTCCAAGACACACCCCTGCACCCATCTTTCATTGCCATCTGTCTGAGCTGTCTGCTTGTCTCTGGAGGGGCAAAAGCTCCTAAGGAGATACTCGTTTGAGCTGCTATCCATCTCCTCTATCAGCAGTTTTAGGGAGCCTAGTGGCAACTAGGTCTCATTGGTCCTGCGTTGTGCCTGGTCCGCAGGGATCCAAGCCTGCTGCAGCCTTCCATGGGGAGTTCTGGCTCTCTGTCTTAAGCTCTCACTGCTCATGTCTTCGGCTCTGCAGATACCTAGTTCTCTCTGTTGTATTGGCCTAAACAGAAGCCTGTCACATATTTAGTCTCCTCTGCCCATCCTACCTACCGTGTTGGTAGATCATCTGGGGAGAAAAAGCAGTATCAGAAGCAAACATGCCAGAATATGCCATGACGACCTGCTCTCAGGGCATTTCAGCCCAGAAGGAGACCAAATCTCGTAAGAATTTTTAGCTCATGATTGCCAGAGTTGAAGTTTGGGTGAGTCCACAATGAGATTTACATTTTTTTTCAGTGCTTTCCCAAATGTAGCCAGTGTTGCTTGTGATGCTCACCAATCCTAGGAACACAGATCGGCTGCCAGAAGGCAATGCTGGGCTTAACCAGTTAGCCCTGGGGAGGAGCTGGTCAAAAAAGAGCAAATACTATGTCAGTGTTGTTCTAAATGAGCTGAGAAATTGAGAGAATGGTTTAGAGACTACTTTTTTTGTTCAGTCAGAGAGGGCCTGCTGCTGCATTGGCTTGCTCTATGAGCTGACACTAGGCGAGGGGAAGCTGTAAAGGGCATTACAGCTGGGGTAAGAGTTTTCGTGCATATCATTTATGTTTAATGAAATGGCATTTCTCCTAGGTAGATCAGGCTCAGCACACTGGAGAAAGGCTGCCCTGAGGGAAAATGCAGATCCAGGTGAAATGCTAACCTGAGAGATGGGAGTAAAGAGGAAAAATTGTTATAAACAGAAGAGTCACAAGTGTGATTTTTCTTTTCAAGTGTGGTGGAGGTGAAGAGAAATCACCAGTAACTGGCATTCCCTGCTCTCCATCTTCAATAACTTTGGTTTTTGGCATCATCTTCTACACAGACAAAACTATGCTAATCCTCAGAGTAAACATTGCAGCTTACCTTCCTGTGAATCAGGAGGGAATGCAGAAGGCCAGTTTGATATAGATTTATTTTCCCCTAACCCCTTTTTGTACTCCCAGGAAGCATCATACCATGCTCCGTGTATGCACTGTTTGCAAGGATGTATAGGCAGGGCTATACACCAGAGCTTCAGCAGGGATAGTGGCACTGCTCAGTCCTTGGTCCAACTTCTCTTTGATTTGCTGCACACAGGAGAGTCTGAGTTCCCAATTTGGGCTTTACAGATGTAATATCTGGTCTCCAGGAATTGCCAAGTAATTCAGGAAGGTGCAAGAAAGCCCGTATCACACCATGGCTGAATTACTTGTTCACAGAAAATATTTTCTTTCTGACTGAATGAGGTTAATGACCATCTTATGCCTGCCAGCATGAGAGTTTATAGTGCTTTAACAAACATAGATGATGACTGTTGTTGCTATAAAAATTTTTGCTCAATGTTTTTTCCTTTTTTTTTTTTTTTATTATTTGCAACAGTAAGTGCTGAAAGTTACTTTTACATAATGGGAACAAAGCATTGTCTTTGGGCAAAAAGAATTTATGAGCACTTTTGTCATTAGCTCTATAGTATAGTCCATAAAGATGTTACAACTGGAAAGGATACTTACTGTTTAAAAAAAAAAAAAAAAAAATCCATTATGAATGATCAATTACTTGATCCCCCGAACAATCGACATCCTATTCCTGATTGCCATATCCTTATGGTGGTAACAAATTCATGATTACGTTTAGATTAGATCTTTACTGTGCACATGATGCACCGAGACCATGGCTAAATTGGGTTGGATGTAGTAAGGATTGCTGAGTCTGTAGTCAAGCCTCCTTGGGCTGCGATCTTGTCAGAGCTCATAAGCTGAGCCAAAGAATTTGATTAGGCGGCTGGGTCTTTGGGGAGGAGGTCGAGGAAGAGGGAAGAGCTCTTTAATACTGAAGCCTCAAACTCACCCACACCTCCAGTTGGATTGGCAGGGCATCAGGACCCACGCACAAACCTGGTGAGTGGGCAGGCTGCCAGGCAGCTCAGACCCTGCACAGTGGGATGTTCGGGAATTCTGTCCTGCCCATCTCAGGGGCAGTTGCTCAGTGCCAAGTGTTTGTGACTGCAGTACAGACAGTGAATGCTTCAGAAGGCAGCCTGGAGCTCCTCAAAACCAAACAAGATGTCTGCCCCCGAAGGCAGCCTGGTGCCAAATGCAGCATCTTGGGGATCAATCCAACTGAACAGAGCTTGTCCGAATCCATCAGGGCAAGGCTTGAATCCCAAAGAGCCAAGTCAACAGTCTCCCTTCCTTAAGTCAGTGAGGCTTCCCTTGGCCTCTCCACATCCAGGCACTGATTAGATCTGGCCCTTTTTAGCTTTTGACACTGACATAGTCTCTCTTCCTGGCATTAAGGCCTCAATTAGCCTCTTCTATTTCTAATGCTCTGAATGTGCATGGTGAGAGCTGGGATTAAGGACAGGCAGTCTTAACATACCTCCTATTAATAAATTAAGGAAGATTAGGAGCTTTGTCAGTAAGATAGCGCTTCCTCCTTCATTTAATTATTCAGAAACACCTCATTTTAACCCTTCACCTGCTGAATGAAGTAAATAAAAAGAAGTGAGATTATTAAAGATAAAGTTTAAATTAACTTTCTATAGTGTGGGTCAGGTAAGAAAATTCTGTCTCCTGTAATTGACTGAGGCTGGTGCTGGTTCTGCAGGGGTTTGAAAAAAAAGTTTTCTGCTCCTTTTTTTTTTACATAAATACATTTTTATATCAGGTTAAGAATATTTCTTTATGTGTTTGGGGACTGCTGTTACCTACTTACAAAGCACAAGTAGCAGCAGGGCAAATTTCTTTCCTAGCAGCAGGCCACAGTTCATCTCTAGAGGGACTGCATTTGGAATTAAACAAGGAGTGAAATTTTTATGGCCCACTTTTCCTCACTGATACTGCAGGAAAGAAGGATGTCTAATGGACTTTTTCAGGTGATCTTTGGGTAGAGGTTTTTATCTCACGGAGACCTTCCAACTCATTTCATATTTGGTCATCTAAGAAGCATTAGTACCCAGTAGCTAGCTACTGAGGATGCATTCAAACTGCAGTGACCTCGAGGTAAAAAGTACTTCATCCCATTCCTATGTAGTTAAATTCTCTTGGGATGTGTATCTGAAAGTGTGACTACAACAGTTTCCAGATGTTTCATATCCGCTCATGCTCTATAAAGAATGATGACTAAATTGCAGTTTAGTGACCTTAGAGATATAAAAAGAGGGAGGGGGAGAGGTGGCTGGCTGGCAGAGAGCTTTACAGTAATGGGATCTTTGCCAATATCATTCATGCTTGAGTCAAGGACTTCCATTTCCCAAAAAGAACTGGGGATTAACACAGATTCTGCAGCCTGCCCTGCAAACAGATGTGTCCTCCCCACAGATGTAGTTATGTATAGGTATTCTGGGCTCACCTCTCCTTGTAGCGTTAACACACATAGCAGACATGGGGCTACTTAGTCTCAAAGCTCCTGAAGGAAAAGGTGGCAGCTATTAACTCCAATATCTAAGTAGATCACTTGTCTTCCACTCTTCTGGCCATGGTACACTCTGCAAATGCGCCTCATGCAGGCTGGAGAGCCTTGACTTGGTAAAGTATTCTTCCATCTCTAGCTGCAGAGCTGCTGCCTGAACTACTTTGTATTAATCGTTCTTGAATTGATGTATTTTTGTCTCCCATGGGGCCTTTGGACTCAGCCTCATTTCTAACAGCAAACTAGCTACACAGAGGTAAGCAGGAACTCTCTGGTGACTGTAATTTGGCTTGGAGCTTCTGTCATCTTCTTTTGCTGGCTGCTCTTGCCCTGTGTGCAGCAGTTTGGGTTATCAGGGAAGATGCTTCGCGGCTTCCTGAGTTGTTCTCAGGAGCCCGTGCAATGTCTGGGTTGTTTGTTTTTTTCTTGTGACCTAGGATCAATAGGTTGTGCTGTTTCCAAGCAAACTGCTGCTAAATGGCTCTCTAACTACATCTTTTGTTTTTATTCCTAACCAGGCCTGCAAATTTCTGGGCATGTAAAGGCACATTTGCTTTGAGGAAAGCCTGCTGTACATTGCCTGTTTCAGAGCAATTTTCATCTAGGAGATTAGCAGAGCAGCACAGAAACATCTTAATGTACATTTACAAACTCACAGTTGCTTTTCCAGGGCATCTCTTCTAGTTTCCAGGTTTAGAAGGTGCTTTCAGCAAATACTCTCTACTGCTCACTTAGCATTGACTGTTTCTGCAAATGTTCTGGCCAGTGAACTTATTCAGTAGAATATTCCCAGAAAGGGATATGGCTAGAGTAAGCTAAATACATAATTTTAAAGATTATTTACTAGTTTCCTTGCTCAGCATCTTATACTGCATTGTGTGTCATTCTTGTCCTTGTAATGGATTATCTTGATATCCATAAAACACATGATTGGGATGTATTTTTGCCATTGAAAAAGCCTCCAGTGGCAGAAAGGATGAACTCTAGATGAGCAATGTACTTTCATCTCCATATGTCCTCAGCCTGTACAAACTCTTCCTGCTGCTTTCCTCCCTGGAGCTGTGAAAGGTCAGGATGCTGAGACCTGCTCTCTATTTTGCAGTGTCAGGAAGTGTCTCCCCTCCCACTGAGGGCTCTGGACCCTTGTGGGGTTTTTTGGCAATGCTTCTCCTTGCCGCCAGCCTGCAGAGCCCTAGCACTAGGCTGTAAATTAAATGTCCTTCATCCACAGATCAGGCCTCATCCAGAGACCCTGCTGGGATCTCCTTTGGGAAGGGCTGGAGTTGAAGTTCAACCAACAACCACCTCCTGCCAAGACCAGCCACAAGGGGTTTTTTAAGTTCAAGGTTCAAGACTTGAGGTGCAGGGGCCAAATGAGTTTAGGATTATTTCTGTAAGCCTCAATTTTGGTTATTTAGCCACTTGGGAACTCCTTTGTCATAAACCCCACTTGTCCCCAGAGGATTAATCAAGCCTAGCTGAAGCAAGGAGGGAATTCCCTTTGGGCAGTAAAATTATGACACTTTCAGACTTTTTTCTTGCATTTGAATAACACAATCAGTAGGTGGATAGCAGCTATAAGAATCATGAGGAAACTCGCTTTTGGAATAACTTGTGAGTATCATAAAGAGGGGGACTGGGAATGCTTTTTCATTTTTGCAGAAGTGTGATGATGATAGGACTGCTTGCTGTGAGCTTTCATTCTGTCCAGGATGAAACTATTAAGAGAAGCCACACACACGTGAACCCTTTTGCTCTGAAAGCTGCTGTGCTCTGTGTGTGTGGTACTGCAATCTGAAGGTATCATTTGTGGGTTTTTTTCTATTTTGAATGCATCTCCCTTTTGCTCTCTTGCCCTCTTTTTGTCTTTGGAAAATGTTAGGTCTCTAAGCTGAGCAGGCTGATGATGCCAGATATCCTTCGTACACACACAAAGAGACTCAGGAATAAACATTCCTGCTGTGACCTGGAAGCTTTCTCTTCATAATAGTGTGTATGCACATACACAAAGCCTCTGGCAAGAGGAATCCTTAGGATGCTCTCCATACATTTTGCTTGACGTGCAGGTTTGTGCACAGTAAATTAAGACTCATGTTTGGGGAGTGCATCTTTTTATGTAAGAGGGTCATGTGGTAAGTGGGACAGGTCAAAGAATCTTGTGTCCCACACTAAGCAGCTTTGACCCAGGTAATGCACATCAGACTATCACTCCTGATTTGATAAACTAAACACTAGATTGATAATCCTGCCTTGCTTTTTCTCCTTCTCTTCTTTCTAAATATATCCATGTAGCTCTGTCTCTTGACTGTGAACTTGTATCTACCTTGCTCTGGAGATGAATCATAAATATGGATATAGACGACAGAAGGTTAAGGACATGGTGGGAAGGCTAAGCAACTCTGCTTCATTTATCATTGCTACAGTGGATGTTTGGGAGGGTGCCTCACCTGTCCCATCTTCTTCAACACTTTTCAAGCAGTGTCAAGAGCAAAGGTAGTAGAACAAACAGGTCACAAATGGACTAAATTTAATCTTCCCTTGCTGTGTGTGGTTAGCTCTGTCTAAGCAAATGACTCTCTCACCCTCTGTGTTCTCTTGAGGGCTTAAGAAAAAAAAAGTCTGATAATCTTTAGTCAGTTTGAGGAGATTTACACTGGGGCATAGAGAGTCAGACCCCTCAATTGCTGTACATCACCAGGATGAGCAAGGTTTTTTGAAGGGGCTGATCACTTGTTGGCAAATATTTGCAGACAGTCATTCCAATGGGTATAAGAGTTTTGGAACATCTTAAAGGTCATATTCTGGGAATTAAAGATGAGGGACCTCCTTTTTTGCATTGGGCAAGCTAGGTGAAATATGAATTAGAAGTAGTTAAAAAAACATCTATAGTTCTGAAAGCATTAAGTTGAAGATGAACAAAAAAATTCCCTCTGTGTCGTTCTGAGCCCTGTGGCCAGGCATATTGTGTGCCAGGGCAGGAGGTCATTACTCAGCCATACCCAGCCCCAGTGCAGGCTTTGCTGACAGGCAGCCTGTGGTTTGGGGCAAAGCATTTTAAGGAAGATGTAAACAAGCAGGAGAGAGCCCAGAGGGGAGCAGCAGGCTTTCCAAGAGGCCGAGCAAACATGACCTGCAGAGGAAGGTTAAAAGAACTACAGTCACAAAAGTTTCCTTGCTCTAAATAGGGAAGACAGAAAGAAACCTAAGTGTCTTTGTTCCTATAAATTGGTCTTTTAAAGATGGTATTGATCTGTTGTCTTGCAAATCCCCAAGATGAGAAGTGATAGGTTAAATATTGTCACTGTTTGACTCAGGTCCGACAACAACACTCTCGATCCCCTCCCACCCAGGTAGGGAAGGAGAGAGAGAAAAAGAGAGAGACTTGGCTGGATTGAAAACTAAACTACACAGCTTTAATTAAACACTAATGAATGATATAAGAAAAAATATATACAATTATATACAAATATGTTCAGCTATGAGCAAAAGCCTCTCACCTCTCCCCACCCCCAGCAATGCCCACAGCACTCCCCTGAGCTGGAACAGTCCCGAGAAATCCTGGAGCTGCTGCTGGAGAAAGCACAGAGTGATGAGGGTCAGGAGAGCTCGAGCCTAAGGGTCGACGGTGATGGATGGACGGAATCCTCCCCAGACGCCGGCCATGCACGGAAGAGAAGGGAAGAAAAAGAAGGAAGGAAGTTGTTTTCTGTGCTTATGTAGATATATGGAATGGAATATCTCTGGCCAGTTTTACTGTCTGTCTAACTCAGCCTCCTACAGGGGGGTCATAGATCTCACCGTAGTGTCTGAGCCGGCAGAGTAAAGATGCGACTTTGAAGACCCAGCAGTTAGAAAAACATTCCACTGTCTTATCGGCTCTAGCTAGAACAGAGTGTTGCTAGTTAAAAGAAAGCTCACTGAGGCGGGGGGGGGGGGGGGGGGGGGGGGGGGAGGGGGGGGAACAGCTAAAGGAAGTTGGCTTCATCCTGGCTCAAACCAGGACAAATATCAAGACTACTTTTTAACTCTGAGACTAACCAAGTACTGGAAGGGGTAAGTGTAGGTGGGAGCATGTGAAGCCTTTTTCATCAGGCTTCTTCAAACCATGTCAAACATTGGAATAGTCTCTGAAGGGAAGTGGTCGATTCCCCCACATTGGAGAGTTTTAAGTCTAAGCTTGACAGGGTGCTGAGCCACCTCATATAAACTATAGTATTGCCTAAAAAGGTTGAACCAGGTCATCCTTGAGGTCCCTTCCAACCTGGAATTCTCTGATTCTATCATTCTGTGTAGGCTGATACTCTCCAGGAATGGACTTGAAGGTGTATTTTATTCTGTCTCGGCATAGTGGGCTAGACCAAATGATGTGGAACATCTCCTTTATGAGGAAAGGCTGAGGGAGCTGGGTCTCTTTAGTTTGGAGAAAAGGAGACTGAGGGGTGACCTCATCAATGTTTACAAATACGTAAAGGGTGAGTGTCAAGAAGATGGAGTTAAGCTTTTTTCAGTGATGACCAGTGATAGGACAAGGAGTAATGGATACAAATTGGAGCACAGGAGGTTTAAGGTGAATATCAGAAAAAAATTTTTTACTGTGAGAGTGACAGAGCACTGGAACAGGCTGCCCAGAGAGGTTGTGGAGTCTTCTTCACTGGAGACATTCAAGACCCGCCTGGACACCTTCCTGTGTGATGTACTCTAGGTGACCCTGCTCTGGCAGGGGGGTTGGACTAGATGATCTTTCGAGGTCCCTTCCAACCCCTATGATTCTATGATTCTATGATTCTATGATTCTATGATTCTATGATTCTATGATTCTATGATTCTATGATTCTATGATTCTATGATTCTATGATTCTATATTATGAAGGTCCCTGATGGTTCCACCTTGCTATGATTTCTGTGATTTGACACAGCCAAACAAATCTGACTTCCATATAAGCTGGGTGTCTTTTTTTTCACCCTGCTAAAATCACTCGAGTCTGAAACAGATGAGCTAACAGGAAAGGAGTAAATTTAATGTGAGCAAACTTTTCTAAATGCTTGTTGGGTTTGGATTTTTGCTCAGTCTCTTTTAGGAGATTAATAAGGAACAGACTTGTCACTGGATGTAAGATAAAGCTGGATCATAAATAAAGTAATAAGGAAAACAAAATCTACCGAATAAACAGAGAGGGAATATATAGATGGTTCTCAGCATGGAAAGATGCCTCGGCTCAGTGGATGTGTCACTGAGTGGTATTATGTCTGGTGTTTAATATGGATTAATAACCTAAAAAAGGGAAGAATCCTTACGAGGAAAAATGTGTAGCTAATACAGCAGCGTTTAGGTTACCCAAGCCTGGAAGAGACATTGAGAAGGTCTGGCAGTGAACTCGCTGAGGCAGTTTACAAGCACCATGAGAGTAAATGAAAAGCAGTATGGCAAAGGCAAGATGATGCACTCAGGAAACAACACATTAGAATTAGTCATGCTCGTTTCTGGGTTCTAAAATAATTGTAGCCACTCAAAAGAAAAGAATAAAAAATGCAACGGCTGTGAGCAACTTGGTGAAAGCGTTTGTTCAGTCTGTAGTGATGGTGAAATAAAAGCATGCAAGATGAGAGAGTGCATTAAGAAAGGGGTAGGGAATAATAGATAAAATAATACAGTACCATTATATAAATTGATGGTACGTGCTCTCCTTGTACACTCTATTCAGTTTGCTCACCCCATCTCACAAAAGAAAATAACAGAAATAGAAGAGTGAGTGGAGAAAGGGAACAAAAACTATTGTAGTCTTTTAATAGCTTGTTCATAAAGGATGATTAAAAAGAGCAACACTGTTTTCTTGAGAAAAGACAAATAAGCAGCATTGTGGCAAGGTATAGAAACAGTCACCACAGAAAAGTAGTTTACTCAGCCATTCCTATTTACTTTTCATTTTATTAGAAGAACAATAAGAGAAGCAATTACATGGGGGAAAAAAACACACTCTAAACCCATGAAGAGGAAATACTCTTTTACAAAATGCCTAGTTAACATATGGAACTTGCTGCCACCAGATACCTCTGAAATCAGAAACTTAGTAAGAACTCATTAAGGTTCAAAACAGACTCCTGTTTGGAGACTGGTAAGATTCACAGATAATATAGGGAATCTATGAAGATATGAAATACTGTTTCACATCTACTCTTCCGCTTCACTTCTCCTAAATAAACATAAGGTAGATACATTGGTGGAGCCTTGTGGCTTAGGAGACTTCTGAAGCTTAATCAATTCCAGTTTCTGAGTCACTTGAATGTGCTGAGATGAAGTGTGCTATTGATACCTGTTCAGTGAAAAAGCCCTGGTGGTCTGACAGGCTGGCGTGTCACAGTGTTCCTGCGCTATTTTAGAGGTGGCTGGCTCTTGAAAGAGGCAGTTGCATCTCTTCCCAGGCATGCATTCCCCTACCTCATGCCACCCTATGGTCATATGGACATATCCATAGTGACTAGGAACCTGCTCATGGGTCAGGATCCATGTTGCAAACCATTACAAAAAAGCAGAATAAAAATGTGATGTCTTCCCCTGCCCACTCTATTGGGCTAACTTCTGATTTCCTGTGTGCCAATATCCTTCCACCCCCAAACCAATGTTGATAAACACTTGTTCCAACTGTGCTCAAACCTATTCCTGTGCCTACAGTGCTGCCTTACCTTTCCTGTGTACCTTAATCTCAATCTAGGAGAGTTTCTTGGTGTACGTATTATAAGATGAAGCCCATCTTCTCCTGTCTTCTGTCAAGTACTGAGTCAAATTCAGCTTCTGTCTTGTAACTCATGACTTGGGATTAGACTTGGAAATAGTGATCTTATTTTTCAGGAGAAGGAAGCACGTACGACTGTTTTTGTGCGGTTTTTTCTCATATGCAACTTGCACAGAATTCACTTCTTCATCAGAGTAAGGAGAGAAGCATCAACTGCATACCTGAAATCTAGGCGCCTCCACCCCAACTAGATGTCAGCTGTCCAACATATTGTGCCAGGATACACAAATAGATACATCCCGTTGTATTTCACTGTATCTGTGGTATCTCTACACAGTGACACACGGATTTCTGCAAATGCGCGTTCCCCTCATTCCCCAGCATCCCATCTGGCTGGGTTTGTGGCTGCTATGGAGCACACATTTATAATTTCCATCAGGCAAGCTTGGCCTAAGAAACAATTTAAGTATTTGAATAAATGGTTGTGGTTGAAATCTGCCCCAAGTGATAGAGGAATGTTTAGTGATCTCCTTATTAGGAAGTAATTCTGGCTAGCACTTGGTACTTTATATTTCTTAAGTGCTTTACAAATATCAAATATCAGGCACCAGCACACCTTGTGCTTGGTTGTTTGCACCAGGAGTTAAACGTTGACTCTCTGATCCTAGAAGCAAGAGCCTTTGCTGTTGGAACTAGCTCCACTAGCCTGACTTCCTAGGGCATCCTCAGACTCTGTTTCCTTACACTTCAGGCCCAGGGAGGGCAGATTTCTGCATCATTAGTTTGTGATGCCCTCTTAATGCCCACCATAAATTGAATAATCAGTAAACCCCACAGTTTCCGAATAAACTGAGGAAGAGTTTTTATAAGGACTGGACTTGCAGATGCTTTCATTCCCAGTTCCGTCCTCACATCAGCAGGATATAAAGAAAGTATGAGAAGGAAAGGAGGGAGGTGCCTCTCCCGCTGCAGCGGCAGCAAACTGCCAAGGTCCAGGGAGATAACTTCTCTTCCTACCTTTCGAAAACAATGCCTCTCCTCTAGCGTCAGAGAGCAAATCATGATTTAGATTTTTTTTTTCCATAAACAATTAGGCTCTCTCAGTGGTAGAAGCAATTTGTGTGACTTTTAATCTTTTGCCAGCTCAGACTGATCAGCACTTTTTGAAGAATGTGGAGCCAGTGTCTTTGCTAATCCAGGTAAATCAGGCATATCTGGAGACAGACAGACAGAGAGGGAAGGAAGGGAAGCGATTAAAACCAAGGAAGGCCCATCTCATGAATAAGAGGCATGAGTAAGGTACCTGATTTATAGGATTTATAGTCATTTTTAATGGAATATTATTAAAGGAAAATCAGGAGCTATGAAACCTTTTGTGTCTTGTCTCCTAATGTATTTATTTCTGCAGCAGGGAACCCTGTTAACCTCAGCAGGTAATGTATTCCTCGGCTGGCACGGGTGGCAAGGTTGTCGCCTAGAAATTTTATAATGGAACAAACTCAGTTAAATATTTGCACATGAAAGGACTGTCTCAAGGTTTCGGGGGTCTGAAATTTGTTTCCAAGGAAAACTGCCTAGTAGAATGGCTGAATCGTCCTGCGTGTGGGTATCAAATACCATCATTTTCATGTCTCTCTGGCTTTTTTCCCTTTGCCAACGCAAATGAGTTTAGATAGATAGACTAGATAGATGCTTGCTTAAGGCAATGTCAGCCTCTGGGCAAAGGTTCTGAATTGCTTTCCCATAATTTTTCAAGCAGGCTAATAGTTGAGATTGTCGTCATTGTAAGGAAAGCGAGCTCCATGTAGCAAATGGCACACAAGCCTCAATCCTACAAACACTTAAGCACCTATTTAATTTTCCGTGCTGTGAATAGTCTTGCAGCAGTTGCTGACAATTCCCACAGATTACTGTATTGAAATGATAACTCCATGTTTGACTGATGTAAAGACTTGGCTTTCTCATGATACGAAGGAAGACTCTACAAAAGTGAAGATTGCTGTACTGGATGTGTCCTTTGCTTTCTTCATTCCTGCTGTCAGTCCCTTCTTATCTCCTCAGTACTACTTTCTACTGCATGCTAACATCCTTATAAACTTGAAAAACTTTTTCATTGGATTTCTAATTGGATGGTACTGTGTGCATGAGAGGAGGTTCCTAGAGGTACCCACCATTTTGGCTAACGTAATGGTCAAGGAGACATGCTCAAAACTAGAAGCATTTAGCTATTGTTGCATGAAATAATGAGTGTAAATATAGATTGGCAAATTGCATGTGTGCATCTTTACACTTTCATGTAGGGTATTTCCATGAAAGGGAATCACCCTCCAGCGTCTTTGGTTTCAGCCAGAGCAGGGCGACAGTGGGAAGTGTGTTTACATTCCGGTGTTACCACCTCAAAAAAGAAGAATCAGTAAAAAGACAGTTTTGATTTTATAGGATCAAAAAAGAGAGCATCCCTCTGCTTTCCTTTGATTCTAGTAGGTTTACTAAGGGCGTTTTTTTTAAGCACCATGGAATTAGCTGTAACCAAATCAGGCAAAATCACATACTAGGCTGGTAGGAAGGTGTAAGTTGCCTTCTTCCAGGGCCTCCACGGCATGCCTGCCAACTGAGATTGGGTATGGCTTAGAGACCTGTGTCATCACTCATGAGTGGGCACACCAAGAGAAACCTTGCCATCATGCTTCTGTGGGAGTTCCTGTGCAGCATAGCTGTAAATGACAACACAAGGCAAAAGCTGGTGGAGAGATAAGACCTGAAGCAAGCCAAAAAGCCAGGTTATGTTCTCAGTATCACAGGCATAAAGCTGATATGGAAATAGTTATTGTAACTTCTGAGTTTACTGCTGGCATATCTCAGCCGAGACTCTGGTCTTCTACTGGAGGGTCCATGCATGCTAACACAGGTATGGGGTTTGTAGCCACGTGTGGATTGGCAGAGAGCAGTTTCTTGTGATAGCTTGGTAATACCTCATTCTGATTCAGGATTCATGTTTTGGTCCAACCATAATAGTCACAGGTCCATTTAAATTGCCCTCAGGCTTTTCATGTGTGTCTGTGTGAACTGAAATTGTGATGCATTAAGAGCACATGGTGAGCTCTAGAGAGAGCTGCCCTGCCAAGGGTGTATTTAATCAAACGGTGATTCAAAAATGTAAACTGATAGTTGCTGTTTGGTGCAGTCATGTAAGGATCTCAGTTACAAGGGCCACAAGAGCTCTCATACTGTGTTTCTGGACAGGACTTTGTAATTTTTGCTAGGCTAAGCTCTGACCTAGCCCGTTCAATAGAAGGTTTCCAAATGGGCTTAGATGAGATGGGCTCACAAAAAAGCCTACATACAAACCAGTTGGAAAAGCGGGTATTTTTCCCCAAATGGCAAAGTGATGATCTTGCAAAAGTCTTCAATTAGCAAATCTTAAATAATCAAAAGATTCTTTATTTTTTAGCTGGAGAACATTTCTACATGTGAAAAATCTTTTCTTTTGAGAAAAAACAGATTCTTCATTTATTCGGCAACCGAAATTTCCATCAAAAAAAGTGTTTCAAAAGCTGATTTTCAAGCAGATGCAGATCTGTTCTTTCTTGAATCCAAAGACTGGGGCACATACTCATCAACAGTTGCATTTTCCTTCCCAGCCTCTCTGCTTTCCATCTTCCTCAGGAGAAAGCACCTGAGAATCCAGTCCTGTTCCTTTATCCCAGCAAAGCTGTGTGTGCTGCAGCTGGTCCCCAAAGATTGCTGCACCAGATAAAACAACTATGCACAAAATACACTCATATACTGTATGCTTCCTTAATATAATATTTTCTTTACTTTAATACCCCGCACACCCTCTTCCTCCTGCCATGATTCCCTCCAAGGGCACATGAGCCTTTTTAATTTTAGGTTTTCATTTTGCTTTGGTGGATTACGTTTTTGTTTATTGCTTTCTGTCCCTCTGAGGTTCCCATACAAGTCTTAGCTGCATCTGGCTTTTATTTGAAGAAAGTTCAAGCTTGCTGCTCTCCTGACCTCTCTGGGTTTTTGTGTGTGTGTTTTTGTTTTGTTTGCTTGTGTTTCTGTTTGTTTTTCATAGCAAGGAAGCTCTTGGGCTTCTCTGATGCCTTTTGACATAGGACAATGGTCTGTTGTCTCTGCCTGTGTTTTTAGAGGCAGGGAAGGATGAGGATGGAGTGCAGTGATTGCTTAATTAAAATGTGGAATGTATGTATTCAGAGGTGTGCATACCATTTGTGCACATACGTATGTGTGTGCATGTATGCGTGTCTTGCTGCTAATTGTTCTGAGCCTCTTTCTTGCTTTCCTCTACTTGCGTTTGCTGTTCACTGTTTGCTACAGGGAAAGAAAAAGCAGAGAGCACACAGGAATGTCACAGCTGAGAGGGTTTCTGTAATCCTCCAACATATGTTAAACATTAAAGCTCCTTCAGCAAATCTGATGTGCTCACAGTCATCATGGGACCGGCAGTTAAAGCGCCCCAGTGCTGCCAGGAAAACGTTATCCTGGCCTTAATTGAGAGCGACTTAACTAATGTTTCATTTCCTAATTAGTCCTTGTCAGCCGCTGGAAGGCCGTGGATGCTGCTGGTGGCATGGGGCCCATTGCTGCTGTAATTGAAGTTGTTCTGACAGTCGAGGGCTTTGGGGTGATCCATAAAGTAAGGCGGATGGTTTGGGACTAAATTGGGTGGTGTAGGACAGAGGGTGAAGCATCAGCTGGGGCACACTGTCAGCATGTTGGGCCAAACTTGAATGGTCACGTATCAACTCTGAAATGGCAGAATAACCGTGAAGGAATGAGAACATCACTCCATGCCATGCATGGTGGGAGCACAGGTGGCTGGAGAGGGGTAGCCAAAGGGAGCTGCTGGGACTAAATAAAGATGAGGAGGAGAAGATCCTTTCCTGGAGAGGACCAGCAAGGACAGGCCAACCATGAGGAGGAATGTTGTACTCATCTTCAGAGCACAGCACACCAACAAGTACTTTGCCATGAACTTGAATCTTCAAGGGGCAGAGGAAAAGGAATCTCGGTGAAGAACATTATATTCCTTAAGAGGCCTTGGCCTCTCCCTGAAATTTTTCCTTGTTCCCTGGCATGAGTGCTAAGTGCTAAGCCTCAGCTCCTTCACTTTTGAGCACTGTGGCTGAGCTTTTCCTTCCTCATCAGCACTGGCTGTCCCCTTCTTTGCTGGGACGGGACCTCCACGTCTTGATGTAAACTAGGCAGGAGCACCCTCCTGCCATGCAGGAGCCACAGACACCCAACACAGTGTCAGATCAGCCTGGGACAGGTTGTTGGGCTGGCCACTGGAAAAGAATCCTCTTCCAAATTGAGATGGGAGAGAAAGTGGAACCGAGTTTGTGATCAAATTGTAGACTGGCAGAAATGATTTGTGGTTGCTCAGCAGGGGGGTTATGCTGCCTTTGTCGAAGATGCTGGCCAAAAACTTTGATAAACAGTAGAATGGGACATATCTGGTGGAGGACCTGATTCATCACACAACGTCAAGAGTTGAGGGAAGTGTCTGGGCAGCCCTGGACTTTGCAAACATTGCTGGCAGGCATCTGAACGACAAGTGGTCAATAGGAAGCCTGAAGGAGAAGAACACAGGCAGAGTCAGTTCTGAGACTGGCAGGCAGTGGAGTGCATGGTAGCTTGCTGGCTTCCCCCAGCTGTGCAGCCCCACCTGTTCCCCTCCAGCCCTGGGAAGTGGGGTAGGTGGGGTGACATCACCTCCACACTGGGGCTGTGCTGACTGTTGGTGCCCTGGCAGTGGTGGCCATGTGCTGGGCTGCTTCAGTACTGCCTGTGCCTTGAGCAGTCAGGACAGTCACAAAGGGGGTTTGCAGGACAAGAGGCATACATGCAGTTTAGCAGATGGTGGGTGGTAACAGAGAGATGACAATCCCCTTAACCAATGATAAATCCATGCCTCTCCTCGCTGACACTGGTGACACTTTTTTTTTCCTTCTAGGAATGTATTTTTTCCAAGTCCCCACCCAATGCCTTTCAAGGGAGGACAAGCCATAGAAAAGCCTATGTACTCCTAGGATACCTGCCTTCTTTCATAGGTGCTCACTGTGGGTGAAGGTGGGAGGTGACTCTGACTACCGCTGTCTGGCAGATGCTATCAAGGGGAACACCCTGCAGTGGGCCCAGCAGAGAGACCCATAGCTAGGGAAAGGCAGGAAAAAGAGCTGCTCAGCCCCAATGCACTCTGAACGAAGTCTGAATGAAGTGCCCCACAGTCCATTGGGTGGACAGATACAATGTGCTGCTGTAGCTACCCTGTAGGGTCGCTCTCAGTCCCCAAACCATGGTGGGATGGCTACCTGGCTTCCCTAAATTGCACAGGCTCTTCCCAGAGCATACAGGTGTTGGGCCAAATCTCTGGATGGGTGCCCAAGTACCACAGTGGTTAAGAAAAACCCAACAAAGCCAAATATCTCCCTCCTTAACAAACATGTTCAATGGTGCAGGATGCAAGTGGACAAGAAAGGATGGACTTCTAGCACAGCATCAGCTGAAAGGAGAGAGTTCCAGGCACTTGGTAACAGGTCGTGTATTGACATAGTGGGAGAAGGGAAGTTGGCATGTGCTTGTCTGTAAGGGCAATACTCAATATACAAATATTCTTCCAGAGACTCTCCTGTTTCCTACCAAGAACGCCACAAAGGAAAAAAAAAGAGCTTTAGGGTGCATGTGCAGCCCTTCTGTGTATGCAATTTCCGTAGCAAGCCACCCACACTATATAGCTTGCTCCTGGCACCTTCCCAGGTGATTTCTCCCTTCATACAGATCAAGTTGCTCGACCTTGGTGCCCTCTGTGAAGTTGTGAACTTGAAGGTAGCATAATAAATTCCCATCTCTTCCCAGGTGCCTGTTAGCCTGAAGCTCCTGCAGTAAGGTGAAGGGGGAAAGAGAGGGGGCTCGTGTCTCTTTACCCAAGCAGGCTGGCTCTCTAATGCCCCATTAGCATACCACACACAAGCATTCAGCTTTTAATTAGTTACGTGGTGTGATAATTAAGTAGCCTTTCTCCACAATTTTCCTCTTGTGTGGCGTGGGGACGAGGGGGGAATGGTGCCTGTTGGTGATGAGGGTTGAGACTGTTTTAATGTTGTGAGTAATTGCAACCCTAAGGAGAAGCAGAAGCGAAATGTGAGCTCCCCCGAGGAGAGTGGCGGAAGCCCCACGTTAGGCTCTCTCCCATCTCCCTTCCCACTCCCGCTGGCACTGGATTACCTTCCTCCCCCAGCAAAGCGCTTGGTGGGTAATAACATCTCCCCTGGAGTTGCATGTATGCACCTTCAGACCCTGGTGGGCTGAAAACCAGCTAGGCTCCTGCCTAGATTGACAGCTGGTTGTACGTATGGGACTGTTATAGAGAGAAGAGGCTGAGGAAGGAAGCTGGGAATCGGGAGAATTGCAGGATTTTCCAGAGATGGGGAGATGTACACTGAGCAAAGGTGGAATAGACAGATGTTTCATGGTGACATGGCAGAGCAGGGTGTGGGAAGCCCAGGGCAGGGCCAGAGCTGCACAGAAAGTCCCACACCATGAAGCCTGTGTCATATTTGGCTCTGCAATATGTGTGGGAGGGGAAAACAGCTTTCCTGCTGTTAGGAACAGCAAGGGCCTGTGCCCAGCTGCAGCAGGGCAAGTGTGGCCTCCTCAGCAGGGAATCTCTTATCAGAGGCAGAATAGGTATAATTGATCCATGCAAAGCAGTGGCAGAAATAAAATAAAGCCTATTACCAAAGCAGCCTGTTGTTTCAGCAGCATGCACGCTGTTGGGCTGCTTATGACAGGGAAACAGATGGTAATTCTGTGAGCCCCACACATCCTGGCACACATGTAGATCCAAAGAGTTACTGCATCATGGAAGAGGCAGGTGCAAGTTTGTTAGGATATTAAATAAAATACAATTTCATAATGAGCTCAGCAGCTATACCATCCCCTAATCAGTTTGGAATTGTCTTCATTAAATGTCTCCCCACTTCCCAATCAGAAAATCAAATCATAATTAACCCTAGAATGTTGTGGGCTTATCTACTCTTAAGATATGCAGAAACAAAGACTGTGATACATCTTTGAAATAAGATCCAGAAAAGCCTTTGGAAAATTAACCAGCAGTCCTCAGACCTACAAGGCAACATGAATCTCTTCTAAGCCTAGTGGGAGATCACTGCCAAACCATGCCCTTGGGCTTTAGTCTGCTAAGGTGAGGTCCAGTGCACAACTTTCCTGGCTCCTCCTGGCACATCAGACACTCCTGCCTTCTCTGGGAGGGAGAGATTTACGTCATCAGGGTGTCAAGCTCAGGGGGTGCTGAGGCACAGGCACATTTTCTGAAAGCCCTCTTTCAGCAAACAGCAATGTGTGCTTATCACTGAGTATTGCTAAACTTCTCGTTTTCACTCTAGTCTATTCCTAACCAGGTGAGGGAATGTCTTCTCCAGGGCAGCTCAAAATGGGAGTAGGATGTTTGTTTTAAGTGACACGATTTTGACAGCTGTCTTTGCTGCCATGGGAAAAAGCTGTCTGCCCATGGCAACAGCCAACATCTGCTCCAGAGGGCTGTTCTCCATGCCATGGAGAAGGGCTTTCTAGGAGTCAGTTTAACAAAGATCAGTTGCAGAACTGAAGTGCCAAGTTGTCTGTCACCGGCTTTTGTTCACTCTGTACAAGAGGGCTTGGGCCACTGAGTATCCATGAAACTCTCTACAGGTGGGTGAGGGGATTGACTGCAGAGTTGCAGAGCTGTTAAGCTTAGGGTGTTCTAGGGATGTTGGAAGAAAGGGATGTGAACTTCTGCCAGTGAATAATGGGAAGCCCTTTGCCTTGCTAGCAGTTCACTTCCCTGTTGTTGGGCAATTCTGAGGATGACACCAGTGCTTTGTAAACCCTTCCTGCTTGCCTAGCCCTGCCTCCCAGCAGGGCCAGTACCCCTCACTGCTGCCCTACTCTCCCAGCCCCAGAACTATTTTGCCCCAAGAGTATCACTCCTGCCCAAATGTGTTATGATATATGAAAGTGTCCAGTGGGAGAATCATCTGCAATTACCAGAATACTTTTTCCATTGATGAAGCAAGGCTTGGAGTTTGGTGTACAGGACATAAAAGACCGATAGAATAGAGCTTGATTGATAGCTGGCATGATTGCAAAACTACAGTACCTGCATCCAGACAGCTGTAAATTGTACCACGGTGCCTATCAGCAAGCTTCTCTTGAAACATTTGATTAGAGCTTTTCTCTGCCACCCTTGGCCCTCCCCAGCTGCTAGGGAAAGGGCTTTTGTGTGAAAAAAACCTTACATGATTCGAGCTGAAATCGTGTCCTAAATATTTGAAGCAACATGAATTGAACACCCACATCTCTTTTTTGTGGTGCTGAAACTGGCTAGCAGAACTGCCTTGCAAAATGTTTGAGTGTTCAAGAGCCAAGGCATCGCCCAAAATAAAATGACAGAAATGCTAAAAGATTATCTGCTGAAGAAGAGGATTTTAATTTTTTTTTATTTTTTTTTTTTTCATCTGGCTGCTGACACTGGCATTTGAGCAAATCAGGGATTTTTGTTGTATCCCCCATCCTGGCATCCCTGGGGAAGAAGGTAGGTGGTTTTTGTACTGAGCTAAAACCTGGCTGTGCTCATGTCCCATTGGGGAGCACTGCAGCGATGTCACACAGGTGCTGATGAGCTGAAACACGATGCTCACAAGGCAACACTAGTGTCTTCATGTGGCATAGTGGCCACCGTGTGACATGAATGCAGCCTGGTTCTTCCATGGAGAGACTTCCTTGGGGAATCTCTTCACTGGTGGGGTTTTTTCAGGTATGCTGTAGCTGGACAATGAGGGTTGCCCTGTCCCCTGGAGGTGATCATTAGCAGAACAGCGAATTGAACTCCACACAGGTTTCTGCATCCTGTCCTGCTCTTTCCCTTCTACAGAGAGAGCTGTGGGCTGAAGAGCACCCAACCTGTGTGAATATGTGAGTCACGTTTTGCTAAGCTGTGCACCTGTGTGAGCATACTACCAAGTTTAAATGACAGTGGGCACAGACCTCCCACACAGAAGCCGTCAGAGTAGCATGTATTTATTTATTTATTCTCTTTCTGATAATTTAGTTTAAATCAATGTGACACACACTCGTACGATTTCCAGTATAAATCAACAACAAAATATAGCTCTGTCCTTGTTATATGTACAGGCTGGCATATCCGTCTGCTTGGCAGAGAGGGCTCTGAGGGCCTGGCAATGAAACTTCCCTGGGGAAACGCACTTTTGCATTCGCTTCCCAAATTGTCTATTGCCTCTGCAAGCACTTTTTCTTTTACTAATGAGAATAATAAGCTTTCATGTAGAGACATTTGCAACATGTGTTTACTGCTGTGAAAGAATTTAGGTAGAGGCTTAAAGGAAAGCAAAATAAGGTATTGTCTAGGATATCTCCTTGAGAACAATGTCAGTTTAAGCAAGGGAACTCAGGATTGCTGAGGATACTTGATCTTGGTTGTGGGGTTCTTTTGATGGAAGCAGAAATTAAATAAAACCATTTAGCAGCTTTAAATCAAAATGCTGGCTACATTTGGCAGAAATCTGTGAATCAAATTATTCTGCCATGTGTAGCTATTAAGCAAAAACTGAATAAATTTCTCAGCACTTGATTTCTTCAAGTATTTGAATGGGAAAGGAAGGAAGTACCACTCCACTTCCATGCAACAGAAGTGCAGAGGAAGGGAAGGAAGGGAAGTTTCACAAGCTGGCTCAAAAGCCTTGTGTCCAGCTTGAGGCTCCCACTTCTGTTTCCTTCTTTTCACAATGTTCATGCTTTTCTGTATCAAGACCCCAAACTAGAGAAATTTCAGCATGATGCTCATGCCATATGCAGGAAAAGCCCAAATGAGGAGTGCACAAGTAGGTAGAGGGGATAGTGATGGGTCTGCTTTTTTTCTTGCACAGCATGCTTGTGGAGCTCATCCAAATGGAAAGATGCAGGACCAGAAAGGCTGTTTTTCTCATGGAAAACAGGGCAAATCAGCTGCAATCCACTGATAGCAGTGGAGGTGAAAGGAAAACTAGGCTTTAACAACCAGCATGTGATAGCTGCAGCTTTGTCAAGAGAGACCTTTACTCAAGGAGCTTTGGTTTAATGAAATGGGCACAGCAGTGGGGGGATAAGAAACAAACCCTAAGGAGTTTGGGCTTTGGCCTCTTGCCCTCATGTCCATAGGAAGCGGCTTGCTCAGCACAGATCACAACCCTGATTTGCCTTCCAGGCACCTCGACGCCAGGAAGATGCAGACAAATCGGAGAGAATCTGGAGAACAGCAGCAGCTAGGATGATTAAAGGGCTGAAGGATTGACTTATTAAGGAAGAAGATTAAAGGAACTAAATATGTCTAGGTTGGCTAAGTGGCAACTTAAGACAGGACATGAATGATAACAATCCACCAGCTTTTGAAGGATGCAAGCAGCTAGGGAAGAGAGAGAAAAAGAGAGGAATTGAGAAGTCTGGTTCAAGCAGTGAACAGAAACTGAGTAGATGTTAATTTAGGTTGAGTAACAAACACAAAAAATTCCAACCAGAATTCCAGATAGCTGATGGGTGTCTTAAAGGAAATAATAGACCCTGAACTGTGAGGTACATTTAAATGGTAAGCACTGAGTCCTGTGCTTGAGTAGTCTCCTATGTCTTGGCTGTAGTCCATCAGCACCACAGTCCTTTCTAGGTCTGTCAGAAATTGCTTCTCCTCAGATCAGGACTGCTAATACCATGTAGGCATAAGAGTGAGAAGTCTGTGCTGGGAACTCTGCATCCATCATCACCGAGGCCAGATCTATTAGGAGTGGAAAAGGTGGGCTGAGCTGATGACGTGGGGTGGGAAGGCTGCTCAAGAGTACCTCACACTCCCTGTCTCATTGTGGGAATATGAAGTACTTAAATGTGCAGTTTGCTTTGTAACTTTATCTTACCAGTAGGATCAGGAATCAAGTTAAAGATTTCCTCTCCTCCTCCTTATTTCCCTCCTGCAAGTTGCACGGCCATTGCACAGCGCAAGTGCTGAGCTGTCAGAAATTCTGCATGTTGAGAAACTTACTGTAAAGACAGCATGAAATGGAGGTGTCAGAAAGCTTTGTGCTGCTAATTAAGCTGGTGTGCATGGAACATAACTGTTGTCAGTATTTAATTCTGTACTGCATCTTAAAGCTCTGATGATGTAGGTCTCTCCTCCTGCCCTGCAGGCCCCCAGCTCTCCTTGCCCAGCATTCCCATTGCTAGTGCCTGCATCCTTGCTTCCCCACTCCACTGCTGCTTTTTATCCTACTGCATACCTGGGCTTCCTCCACAAAAAAAAAAAAAAGTCTTTAGCACATCATTCAGGGGCTCTGTGTCCCTCTTGTTTAGCAAAGTTTCCAGATGTTCCACTAGGATATTTCCCAGCCTGTGCCTGCAAAAATGACAAAACTGGATGGGTCCTTTGCTTTGCCACTGGTAAACCTGAGGTGGGTCCATGGAGAAACCAAATCTGTGTGTTTTGGAAGAGTGCCAGAGAGTTGGGCCTTGTCAGGGAAATGCCTGGATTGTACTGTGTTTTAAAACAAGGTCCTCGGGCACAGCTTTCACAAGTGTTTGTGGAAGTCAAGTTTAAATGATGCAAAGCATCATTTGCAAGACAGAGATTGCAGTATTTCTGTCATCAGAATAGGTGGTGGCACAAGGCCTAGAGGAGGCAGCGTTCCTTGTGGTCCCCCAGCCCCTCTCTGTGCAGGCAGGTTCATTGCAGGGGTGATGCCAAGCCCTCCTTTTGTGCTGTTGGACATGGGACTTATTCATCCCTGTTTCTGCTCTGCTCGACTTTCCTCACTGCAGTGCAAGGTATGCAGGTGCAGGCATATCTTCCCATGCAGTGATGGTCTGGCACCAGCTATGTTGCAGAGGACAGTGCTGGCTCCATCTCTTGGTGTAATCTGTAGGTCTACATAGTCAGGTCTCCACAAGGTGTGGATTTACTAGAATCAGAAGGGCTACAAGGGGACTCCCTACCACATAACCATCCTGTGTTGTATTTGCTTCTTCAATGTGTGGTGCAGAACAGCCCTTCCACTGATGTCAGGGCTTGGGGCACCTCTTGACACAGAGGCACAAATGACCAATATTGTCTGTAATTCCTTGTCACTGTAGATTCTCTGTGCAAAAAACAGAGAGATGCTTGAGAGGTCAAGGCAGGCAGGATGTAGTGCCAGCAGAATACAATATGGGGGGGGGGGGTTGCTGTACAATAAGTTCTGCATGATTTAAAGCCAGCCCACACATACACACACGTGATCAAGCATACTGCCTGTGACCTCCTCTCTCTGCCCCCACCCCTCCTCCCCGCCCCCTTTTGCACAGAGGCTGTTCTGCAGAAAAACACCATGGGGAAAGCAGCTTTTGCTAAATGTTTTATAATGTGCCAGGGAACCTTTATCAAACATTTAATCCCAAACCTGGCTTTGAAGCAGGGAGGCATACAATTCCGTAATTAATTTTTTTTTTTTACCTTCTTTTGCTAATCGCTGATAAAAAGCTTAATTCTATTAACAACTCGACTTGACAAATTGCACCGTTCAACGGAAGCATTTAGAAATTAATTACGCATTTTATTGCATTAGATCGGATAAACAGGGGAGCGTCGGCTGAGCTAGAGAAGAGCATCAGCACAGAGCCCACTGTTGAGATGGTGGTCGTTTTTCCACCAGCTCCGGGCACACAGTTTGGATGGCTAGAGAACTGCTGACAGGACTGTTTTCCCGTTTGTTTGTTCTGGTCTCTTTGCTGATTGCAAAAGTTCCACGTAGGAGAGTTTATTTTTGTAAAGGTGAATTGCAAAGCGATGGCGAAAATTCAGCTAAGCAAAAATTTCTGTACGGAACAGCCTCCAGGGGGGACAGCCAGGCTCTGTGAGTTTGAGGATAATGAGAATATGGGATGTCAGAACACACTGTGGGGTGTAGAACCAGTGAAGTTTTGTGGGGCACTAATGGGCAGATTGGGACAAGGGGAAGTCCAGTACATAGTATGTGTGCCTGCCAAGAGAGTCTCTGTTTTTATATCTTTATAGACATATAGATATATAGATATGTGTATGGATGTAGAAGTGCATGTATTATGTGCGGATACGTGCACACACATGCATATACATGTATATACAAATATGTTTTCAAATTCCCTGGTGTGAAGTTCAGAAACCATTCATGGCTTGTGGAGGACTGTGGGAAACCGTTCTTCTTCCCCACATAAGTCTAAACAAAATGCCTTTTAAATCAGCAAAGGCCTCCTGCTGATTATTCCCAGCTAACAGACCAAAACCAGGCCTGCTGCTCAAGGGCAAACAACAGGTGTGATACAAGGCAGGGAGGATGGGCAACAAGTTATGCATTGCCTCTGCTAGTTACCACCCTAACTTGGGACTCATGGATGCTAATTGGCTCTGGACAGTCTAAAAAAAATTGGGGCAATAAGAAACAAAAATATCACGTGAGTTTTATTTACCATCCTGATGTACCATACATGTCCTCAGCAAGATTTAAGAAGACTGTGATTCAGAATTGCATTAGTGAGCATCTGGGTTCATGGTGCAGTTTTAATTCTGGGTCTTGATTTGAACCTTGCTGACATTTGGAAGGAGATTTGGGTTCATTCCTGTTAACCTGGAATGTGTGGATGGCATTTCCCCTTACTTCCAGCCTTGCTGCCTGTGTGCTGGGTTGGTTTTTTTCAGCTTTGTTTTTATTTCTTAGAGGCACATCAATAACCTTTCTCCTTGGCTGTAATGCATATAGTTGTGACCCTGATGAGTTTCAGTCTGATTCTGGAAAAGGCAAGGAGAAGAAAATGAACTTCATTTCTCATTTCTGCCTCATTTTCTGTTTGTGAGCTAGGTAAACATGGGTGCCTATAACCAGCCCTGTCAGCTGGGAAGCCTTCTCACTGGGTTGGGATGTGCATGGACCAGGTCACTTGTGTGCTCTGAGGCAGCTTCATCTCCCTCCCTGCAGGCTCCATCCACAGGTAGAGGACACACATGACAGGCAGTGAAGCTCACACACCAGAAACAGAGATGCTTCAGGCCAGGTTGAGCCCTCCTTTTTGTTCCCCACTGAGTCCAAGCACAGCCTCAGGAGGGGGAGGCAGCAGGGATGGCTGTACCCAGGCTGCCCAGGAAGGGACCCACTCCACGGGGAGGCAAGGAGTGACCTGCCCACAACGCTGCAGCTGCTTGTTGTAAAAAACGGCCTGCTCCAGCCCAGGTCTTGGCCCTTTTTATTCCCCAGCAGCCCCAGCCAGGCTGGGGAGCAGTCACATCGCCTCTGTCCTTCCCTGCTGCTGCCTCACTCTCACACACTGACACACATAGTCCACAGCTGGTGACCAGAGCTCTGGAATATCAGTCACAGGGTGCTCTGGCATCTCTTTTCATGGTGCTTTGCAAAGACAGCAGTTGGGAGTTCAGTTAGTACTGCTCCCTTTGTTGAGGGAAGTTGGAGGTGTGAGGAGTTGGCCAAGGTACTGGGGAATGGAGGAACACAGGAACATCATTCATGCCTCCTTGGTTCACGTCTCTCATTAGATGGCGAATTTTCTTTGCTTTGGAGGTATCGATTCTAATTCTTCACTTAAGGCTAAATTTATATTTCCATTTTCGGGCTCATTTTTTTGCTTTCTAACCCTTATTGGGAGAAACTAATTTGTTTTCACGGTGAGATGTTCAAAACAAGGCAACAGATATCAAGGGGAGGAGAGATTATTTCTTTTTTCTTCATTGAGTTCATAATCTCTTATTGCATCTTCAGTTTTCTTGACTCAGGTGCTGTCAGCTGCTTTGCCAGAGCTCAGTGTGTCTACACTCCTATACAGATATTTTTTACAGACAATAACTGAGAACCAGAGAGGGGAACCCAAGAAGGGGTACAGCCAGTCCTCAATAGCTTTTATTAGGGAGGGGAGTATGTGGGAAGGGGAGTCAAGGGGCTGTGGTGATGAAAGGCAGTCAGAGCATAATCTAGTTGTGGGAGCAAGAGAAAGGCAGAAACAGATATACAGATGGTGCATGGCAACTAAGAAAAGAAACATGGTAAAGGAGTGAAAGAAAAATAAATAAAAGTTAATAGAGCTAAGCAAAAATACTGAGAGGAAAAATATAGTGCTGCTGAAAGAAGGAACAGAATGAGACAGGCAACAGCGACGCTGCAGAGAAAAAAAATATTAACAATAAAAGATAGATCACAGTGTGCTAGATGGTAAGAAATAAACAGCAAGTTTAGACAATTTCAAAGAAAACTATTGAGTCAAAATGTGTAGAGGGAAAAGGGAGGGAGAGGAAAGAAGGCAAGGTGGGGGAAAATAAATTCAAAGGTGCCTTTGAAAAGAATAATTAAGTGACTGAGCCATCATTGCCAAATTACTGTGGTGCTCCAAGGGCTGAAGCATTCAGAAATGAAACCTGTAGGGAATGCTGGGGAGGGGGCCAAACCAAGGGGGCCGGTAACCTGGTGGCAGCCCCCCAGCCCACCCTCCCTCGTGGCTGCACAACCTGCTGGTCTGGGTCCCTGCACAGCTACAGATACTCCCTCTGCAAGGACGAGTGGTTCAGGGAAGAGATGCCTGGAAAAAATGGGAGGAGAAAGGCATCTGCCTCAACCAGTCTCCCCACTCTGGGGTCTGTGTTGCTTTCAAGGCTGGATGTGCCCTTCCTGAAATGCTTCCTCTTAGCTTGCAAAGCTGAGCCTGATGTTTGGGGTGCCAGGCTAGCATTATGCAGAGCAGCAGCTATGGAGGAGTACGCCATCAGTGTCTAGTGATGGAGGAGGAATTTGTTGCTATTTAAAACTAAATCGATGCACTGCCTGGAAAAAATGATCCTTTGCCCTGAATATTAATGTCAATTTGGCATATGATAATTTAAATTTAATTTAGTTGTAAGGTATTCCTTCTCAGCCCTATGCATGAATAGACAAGTAATTTTGCAACATGACTTCATCCAGCCTTTGTGCTTGTAAAGCCATCAAAACACGTTCATCCACAGGCCAGGATTTCCCCATCTCCTTTCTCCCCTGGTCCCCTGCTTTCCTTCCTTGCCTTTACAATGCTAAGCTTGATGGAGCATGGCAATGTCTGATGTTGAATGTCAAAACAGTAAGCAAAACATTTTCACCCTTGCAAAGTGAGCCTTGGCAAAACCACCACTGTGTGCTCAGGTTCCAGGAACTATTAATAGAGGCCTGCTAAGATTTGTTAATTATACTATTATATGGGGCATTCATTTTGTTCCCATTTCCCTGTGCCTTTCTGTCATCTGAAAAGGCATATGTTGGTGCAAAAATGTTTTAAAAGAGCAGGAAGCATAGCCAGGCAGGCATCTTCCAATATGGGTAATCCTAGTCCTAGTGTACCCAGAAGGTCTTTGTCCTGAGAGCTCAGCCTGTGCTGACACTGCAGTTGTAGCTGGGCAACACAGGAAACTTGGTGTCCTCAGGGTGTTGGGCAAATCAGACTTTATTTTGAATTTTGGTCTGTGCCAATTGACAGCTCTCTGAGAAACCCACCAGGTGAAACATACTGCTAAGAGTTTGTTATTTGCAGGCCTGTCGTGCAGCTGAGCATTTCAGCATCCATTAATAGAAGTCAACATGACCTGACAGGACTTTGATCTCCTGAAAATAACACCAGGTTTCTGTGGACCAGGGGTAGATGTAGGGCTTGGTGGACAATTTACAAGGGACTGCCCTGGTGCCTTCACTGAATAGCTTAGCATTTAAGAGCATGATCCTATAAATCTTTGCTTAGGTAACTAGCCCACTGAGTTTAATGGGATTACTTGCACGAGTGAGGCTTTGTGAGACACAGCCACGAGGGGTGATGGGAATGTATGGAGCTGGAATATTACTGTATAGCATGAGGGAGATGCATACAGCCCTGGGAACAGATTTATAGCACTCACAGGGACGTGGTTCCTGTCACTTGGGAGTGTGTATAGCCACCTGGTTTGCACTTCACTGATGTATGTCGAAGGCTAGAGGGAGCCAAAAATTACACGGGAGAGGGGCTGGTATAGATGGGGGCTGTTTGAGCAGGGAGGAGGCCAGGGAGATAATCAGACTCATGAAGCTAAAAACGTGCACGTGAGGTGGAGAAGGGGACATGGGGCAGGGTGGCAGAGAGGCACAGCCATGGGCAGTGCAGAGATCATGACTGATGGTCCTCAAGGTGGCTGAGGCACCACTAAAGTGGCGAGAGATCCACAAGTATTTTGTTCCAATTCAAAAGCAAATCTTGACTTGGTGATGTTTGCAGCTCTTCTGCCATCCCTCTCTCTGAGCACGTCAGCTTGGGTAGGACAAATACTCATGAAAAGGAAATTGCTACTATGAATGTTTCCACCAAAGGCAAATTTGAAATGGTCTGTTGGATGGGGAAATTTTCATTTTGTGCTGCCAGCTGTTGTCCAAGTTTCAGGTTTTGTTTTTTCTTGGCCCTCAATTAGCTGAGTCAGGCTGGATTAATCACCAGCTGACTTACCTACCTGAATCCTGGAGTGGCCCACCCACAAGTAGATGCTATCTGAGTCTGATGGGTCTGCTTCCCCAGCCACCTGGTGCATCATTCAGGCTGCGAGCTATGCTGGCAAGCACTGGTGGGGCTGGTCTGCTTCCTACAGCCCCTACTGTATACTCAGCCTTGATCTGTAGACAGATTTCCACATTTTCCAGAGTTTCCATCATGTGCCCTATTTGTGTTGTGCTGATTTTGTTAGTGATACGGATGTTACAGTCCGGTGGTATGTAGGAGGGAATGGTGAGTTTTACAGCTGACTGTAATATTCACAATATGCGTAATGTGTCAGGAAGAGATTATTTGCTGCCAGAAAATACATCAATAATCCCGCATAATAAATGAGCATGAGAGTTGGATATTTCCTTCGCTATCACAAAAATGCCAGCTTTCATCAGACACTTTTATTTTCTCACTCACTTTGTAACTCATAAGTGGGATTGGTCAGCAGAACAGCTTTGTCCTGATTTTAATGAGGAAAAACAAAACACAACTGGATTGCAGCTTGCCCTGCAAGCTATTGCCTCTTAAGGAGTCATTTGACATGAGTTTCAAGTACTGTTTAGTTCCAGGTTTTGCATAGTCCTGTGATGTCTGCCCAGGAAGCCCAGTAATGTTCTCCAGATGGCATTTTCCAGAGGATGGCATCCGCTCGCCATAAATGTGATTTCTGCCTCTGTGGGCATGGGCAGGGAGGAAGGACAACTTGGCATCTCCCCTTCCCTGGCAGAAAGCTGCATTAAAGACAAATCTCCCCTCTGAGCTATACCCTAGTGTGCTGCCTCTGCACTGGCCCCAGTGAGGTTTTCCTGCCTGAGAATGTTTTCCTGTCCCCTTGCTCCCCCTCCCCTCCAAGTTGCCTGGCCACTGATCTGGGGCTGTGATGTCACCTATCAGCTGGTTGGCCCTTAGTACTCACCAGCATCATTTGTGTCGGAAGCGCTCCCAGGTCCCGCCACGGATGGCGAAGAAACCACAAGAGTCCTGCCGAAAGCTGGATGTCGATACAGCCAGCACTCACCTGCCAGACCTTCCTTCCTCTTTCTTCCTATCAGCTGGGATGGTTGGCAGCCTCCTGGGCTGCCAGCCACAGTGGCCATAGCACCCTTGAAGCCAGCGGCTTGGGGTCGATGCTCCCTGTCTGAGTATGTGAGCCCTGAAGGGATCTTGCAGGAAGCCAAATGCTGTGCTCACCTATGCACTTGTCTCCTTGCTGGCAGGGTTGGTACATATGCTCAGGCAGGGCAGGAGAGGAGGAGTGGGAACCATTGGGTGTATCTCCAGAAGCATCTGCCCTGTGTGAGTGTGCTGCCTTTTGAGGGCCCCTGGCTGCAACCTGGTACCCAGCTCCTTGTAGACTTTCTTACAGAAGTCAGGCTCAAGCTATCTAATACTGGATACCTGGCATGAGGGCTGGGGAAAGCAGTCAGTAAGAGTCAACCAAAGAGCACATCTTTGTCTTTGGGGGGGTGAGGGCTTTTTCCTTCCTGTATTTAAAAGCTGAAGAGAAGCGATCCATGTGGGTGTCCATTACTCAGCAATGGGGATGGACATGTATGTCACCTGCTGCGCATGGGCACCTTAGCATCTCCATGCTGGTATGCCTGGATTTGCACGTCTGCCTTCCCTGGGGAAGAAATCAGCTTAGCAAGGCTGAGGTGCAGGGGAGGGATGCCTGCTTGGGCACACAAGCGTGGGGCTGCGCGGGGCTGTGCCGCTCCGTCCGCTGCACGTTTGCCTGTATGTGAAGTATGCACGCGTTCCCCGTGTCTTAACTGTGGGGACTGTTAATCCTGTTTATAGCCAGCAGCAAGATGGGCAGGGAGTTGCTTAACAAGAGCTGACACATGAAGAAACAAGGCTTTTGTCTCCGCTGTACATTAAACAATTCATGAGGTTTGGGGTTGAATAAGACATTTAATGAACATTGGCCTGTTCGGGCTGCCTGCAGCTGGTCGTTTCTCACCAAGGGCTGGGTGCTTTTAGAGGCAGGAATAAAAAGATGTGAGGTTTGAGTTATAAAATTTTAACAAATAAATGGCATTTTGTACTTATCTTAAAATGGAGAAATAGAGAGGAGTGCTAACAGCTATGTTTCTAAGTATCTGAAACAATGGCAGGTTTGTACACGTGGTGAAAGCCTAACTATACTGAAGTGAGGATCCTCCGTGAATTGCTTTATTTATTTATCACTGAAACTATTTGCTTGTTCGTACAGCAGCCGGGCCAGAATCCCTGCTTGTTTTGCAGCAGGCACCTTGTTAAATCTCTGCTTAGATCTCAAACAAACATGTGGGGTGGAGTAATGAGAAGGGAACGATTAGGGAACAGAGCGGACCTTGTAAGGTTGGCTAATTGGGGTTCAGAGGAAGAGAAGGTTGCTGAGAAGACTCAGAGACCTTTGCCTATGGTTACAGGGATGTGTGGTTACCTGCTCTGGTGTCATCTTTGTTTTATATTATGCAAGAGCACTTCCCTACACTCTAAAAGAAGGGGGGGGAAAAAAAAAAAAAAGAAAAGAGAGAGATAGACATGTTTACACACTTTAAATGTTCAGAAATAAAACTTTACAGGGCCACTGTTATGTTGTTGTACTCCCACTTGATTCACTCCATCAGTTTCTATGGTGCCAACAGGAAGCATAACATTTAGCTTTTGCAGCTCTTTCTCTCTATAGACTGTGGGGACATGGGGTCAGTAGCTGAAATAGTAGGAAGCTGGATTCATTCCTGCCTCTCTTGGACTTAGAGATTAAGCGTCAGCACCAGTGCAGCTCCTTGAACTTCTTCAGCCTTCCTTATATCTCTCTCCTTGGCTCTTGGTAGGGTACGTTTGGTTGAGCTCCTGGTGGGAGTCATGTCCTCCCCAAGCCCACCTCTCCACTTGGAGCCCAGGTGGGACACTTGCCAGTACCTCAGTAGTGAAACCAAAGGCTGGGTGAACCTAGAGTCACTGGGTGCTCCCCAACCCTTGCATACAGTCTGCCCCCACTGGAGCCCAGGGCTGAGACAAGTTGCAGGGAGGGGAATGCGCTGCCGTTCCCAACAAAGGACTGCAGCTTAATGCCAACAAAGTACTGCAGCTTCATTTGCTTTTGGGGCGGTGTTTCTTTGCTGCTGGCTTAGAGCACAGCTGTTGATTCCCCACACTGCAGGAAGCAATGAAGTTGCCTTTCCCTCCCTGGCACATGCAGGCCCCCTGTTCCAGTGCTGGGGCACAAGCTGGCAGCCCAAAACAGATGGTGCTGCTTTACGCTCAGCCTGTACCATTGCCCAAGGCAGGCAGCAGGCAAATACACACCCATCAGTTAATACAGGAGACGGTATTTCAACATGATGCTTTTGTCCATCTATTTAAAGTGGAGAGCAGCTTGGCCTTGGGACACCAGTCCAACTGGTCTCAGCAGCACAGTTCTGTTGGAAAGGCACAACTTCCTCTTCTTCAGAAATCCAGTGTATAATTTGAGTCCAGCTTTCACTATGGCAATGGGGACTTTCGTTTTGGCCTGCCTCTAATACTGAGGCATTTTGCTCTGGAACAAAGAATGCTCTTTTAGCAACAGTCTCTGTTAGTGCATATTAATGTGCTTAGTCAGTGTAATTTATTTTAGCATTTAATTTATTTTAACATTTATTTTAACACTTTCTACCTGTACACTGAATTAATAGTCATCTCATAGTCTTTCCATGGGAGGCAGCTGTTTAGGATGTTTAACCTTATATGCTCAAGCATTTAGTTCACTCCTTATATTGTAGCCTTTCAGTGCCAGAGTCTTCTTTTTCTTTTTGTACAGCAGCCTGATTCAAATCTGCAGCTATGTAAATAGCTATTTCTACTAATGGATCTAACACAATATATAAATTGGTAAGAGTTTAGAAATGTTGTGAAAGAGAAAAATGCAACATGATATGGGATCTTTAATGGTAACAAAGGTCATAGTATTGGATTTATATCACATTTATCTTTCTTACTTCTCTAGCTTCTTGTGTCCTTCAATCACACTCTCCTCACATCAGAAGGGGGATCAGCAATGTTGTAGCCTCAGTGGAGGAACATGGTCCATTGGTACAACATGTAATTTTCTTTGTCTGTCTTCTGACTCAGATTGTTACTGTAGGTCTGTATGAACTTGCCTTTGAGACCTGACCAGGTCATGCCAGAAGGTGTTGGTTTTTGTTAGCTAGTCTTGGACACCAGAATTTACAGATTCATCTTTAAAATAATCAGCTTTATAGTTGCTCCCTTTCACCAAATAAATGCCTGTCCTCAAACTCAGGGGTGAGAAAGTACAGCAAGGGATTACATGGGAAGAGGATATGCCATGCACAAATATACACTGACGGCCTCAGGCTTTGAAACCAAATTATTATGTTAATGCCATGCACATTGGTACAGTCATTGTTTGGCAAGGCAGTGTCTTTTAGGAGTGGGTCAAAAATGTATTTGATTCTTTTCTCATAGGGCTCATTCTGTAAAACTAGAGTTATTAGACCAACCTGACACTTGACTGCCATGAGATTCGTAGCCTATGCCTTGCTTCCTGGAAGGTGGGAACTCCCTGAAGCAGAACCATGTTGGTTGGTTAGATTCCCTTAGGTTGCATTACTTGGGAGCCTGCATCTGAGAAAATGGAGAGGAGGAACAGAGCAGAGACCCTGGTACTGAAGCTCTGCTGAGTGTCACTGAAGCTGCCCCACCACCGCGTGGCATTAGCTCAGTCAGAAAGAGACTTTCTGTGTCTGTCTGGTCCTTGGGCTTAAGCTGAACCTGATGACAGCAAGGAGGCTTTGCGTGGTTGTAAGTGGTGGCTCAAAGCCCTTCCCGTATGGGACAGGGACAGGTTTAGAGGCTCTAGTCTGTATTCTGGTGTCAAGACTGGAGAGCAGAAGACACGGTTGAACTGGTTTTCTGTTTTGCAGAAGAAATCTTGGAAAACCGTTTAGCATTAAACCAGCCTTCAGACAGGAGAATCACAGCCTCTTTCACTGCATGTGACAGAGTCAGGCAGCCTCTTGCTCTATCCATCCTTTGCTGTATATTTTCTCAGCCTCTCTCCTTTCACCCCACCATATGTGGCACATTGGATGTGCTGCCTCCCCCTCCTGTTTTCTGCCCCAAGGTTCTTGTGAGCTTGAGAGTGATGTCTGGTAGTGCTCTTTATTGCACATGGTACAGAGAAATATGAGGATGGCAGCCCTACAGGAGCAGATGGTTTCACATGCCTGGATCTGTTTCCTCAGACAAAGTAGGATAGTGCAAACTGGTGTGCACTTTACTTGGTAACATCTACTTGAAATATCGATGGGTGCTGCACCATTTGGAGAAGCAGGTGGGCTGTTACAAAGACTCACGTGGGCAGGGTGTAGTGAGGGCATATAGGTGGTAGGAATCGTGGACGTTTCTGGTAGTGTCACTGTTCAGGGGAGAGGACAGGATGCCAAAAGGAGCAAGTCATAAGGAAGGGGTGGTTTCTCTACACCTCACTGCATGCAAATGCATGCCCACCTCCAGGGAGGGTGGCCAAGAATAAATTGACTTGCTGTTTAGGAAGAGTCACACGTGGACTCAGCTGGTACACCTTGGGCACAGACTGCAAAAGCTCAGTTCCTCTTGAAGATGCTGAAAGGTGGAAAGACAGGGTAAATACCCTCTCCAGGCAATTAGCATCCACATCCAGCAGAGACTGCAACATGTCAGGGTTTGTGACACTAGCAACTAGCAGGAGAAGGCCACTGCACCACCTGCCTGCAGGGCAGTACTTGGAGAAGCAGGAACATAAAGACAGTAGGAGGAAAGGTGGTGATATAAAGAGACAAGCAAAGAGCAGGGACATCTTTCTGTACAAAGAGGACACACTGAGAGGAGGGAAGAGGGAGAGACTGAAGAACCATGTGGGAGAGAGAAAGAATTAATTAGACCCTGGAGGAAGGAGAAGATTCACAGCTCAGGGATGTCAGAGCCACCGGTGGTTTCATTGGGGCAGCCCTGGGAACCCTCCCACCCCACCCCCTGAGTGACAATACTGTCCCCTCCTGTCAGACAGGAGCCTCAGTCAGGTCGGATTGCTGGCCCACCCACTTTGTGTTAACGCGTTTCTGGTAATTACCATTTTTCTGAACTATTTTGACTGTTAAAAAAATGCTTTTTTAAAAAATAAGCTGATTAAAAGAGACTACTCATTAGCATAAGCTCCTTGCTGATCAGCCCTCTTCCTAATTAAAAGCACTCATCTGTGGAGACCTCAATTCTCCCCTGTCCTCTGTGCTAGATTTTTGGACATTTTTCTCTGGCAGTTTGCGTTATTTTGCCTCATCTTCCTTTTTTCCAGTTTCCTCTCCAGCAGCTTCCTGGCAAGGGTAGCAGAGGATTCAGGCAGGTGGAGGCTTAGGTATTTAGTACAGGATGAAAACCAGGATTAATTTGTTGTTCCTTAAAACATGACCTTGTGTTTGTTGCTGCTGGCTTGGAAGCAGAGCAGCAACGCATTGGCTCCCAGGTTCATGGGAGATGCACCTCCTGGGGCAGTGATCTCCTCCAGACTATAAACAGCATTAGGTCATTGGCATGTTTGGAGAGATGATCTATAATGCAAGTCCAGGGGTGCTGGTGGCTGTGCAGCAGCTGGTGTTTTCCTCTCATTCAGCAGTAAGCCAAGATCCCAGCAAGGGATGAGCTGCCGCTGTGTTGCAGAGAGGGCAGCATTTATGAAGAGCTGCAGATGTCCCGACCACACCAAAACATGATGGCTCTCAACATGTGTAGCCCCAGCACTTTGGAAAATTCCAGTGCAAAGAACTATTTTCTATCTCCCTTAGTGTCCCCTAGTCATCTTAATTAAATAAAGCAGCCTCCTTCATTCCTTCCCTCAGTGCTGCCCATTTGTAATCAGCTGCCGTGTTTAGCTCTGAAGTGGCTGCATTTATGAGCCCGCTGAGGACTCTCTCCCAGGGTGCTCTGGAAACCTGTGGCAAATTTGGAGGACCCTGCAAATTGTACTCAACACCTCTGCAGTGCTGGTAATTAAAACCCTGAGGGAGGCACAGTGTTTAAGCTATCCTGCATCAGTCTTTCCCTGTAGCCAGCCTGCTGAGTAGGAGGTCACGTCTGTGAGGTGGGTGAGTTGCTGCTCACAGGTGCTCTGCAAGTGACCAGGAAGAGAACTCTCTTGCCTGCGTGGACCCAGCTCATTGCCAGGTGCAGAAAGAGATTTCTCAGAACAGTGTTGCTTAGAACTCTGTTCACTGCTAATATTTTTGCATGCTGTGAAATGGTGGTAGACATTGAATTGCTCCAGCAACTGTTTGTTTTCCTAAGGAAAATTTTCATCATTCACCCATGAAATACAGCAAATTACTGCAATCAGCAAAAATCTGGTTTCTTCAATTAAGGAACTCTGGTCTCAGCTACAGTCACATGTCACTTGGTGCCCCTAATGAGGAGGGGGTTAAAGGCTCTGCTCACTGAGGTGGCTTGGACATCAGCTTTTCCCTAAGTAAACTCAGGGCTGGCTGGCAGGGACATGTAACCCATCACAGGAACACTAGGAGACAGCAGTCCTTTTCCTTGTCCTTGTTTCCATCTCATTCCCTCTATGCCAAGGCTGCAAAAGGGTTGGAGTAATTCCAGTTTGTGTGGGAGGAGTCTCCAGGTAACTGGGTCATTTCACTTTGTATCACCTTTTTGCTCTGGGAGCAAAGTGTAAGAGTTGGAGCTGGAACTGGGTTTGGCTCGATATCCCTGCTCCCCATGATTTTTAAGTGTCTTATGCTTAGCTCTGCAGGAGCTGACAGCTATGGAGAAGCGAGATCGGTGTCTAATTTGCATCATGCCTCAGCAGCTATAGTCTGACTGCAGGCTCTTTCTTCCTAGGGTTCCTCTAAGAGCCAGAAAAGCACAGCTGATTTCCAGATCCAGGAGGGATTTGAGATAGCTGGCAGGTTAGATACACTGGGGCTAATGGTCATCTATTCTGCATCAACTCTACTGATGGAAGTTAATGCCTGATTTGCCATAACACTCAGGAAAGCATCACTCTTAGTTTATTTATTTCCTTTAGTGCTGTAAAATTAAACCCATCTGAACCAAAGGGGAGAAAGCCATGGTCACATGACAGACTCTAGTCCAGTGAAAAAAGCTGCCCTTTAGCTTGGATTCTTTGTACTCCAAAACCCACCCTTTGCTCTACCCTTCCCATTGAGCTGGGAATGTTTGGTTTGAGGAAGAGAAGGCTGAGGGGAGACCTCATCAGTCTCTACAACTACCTGAAAGGTCACTGTAGAGAGGTTGGTGCTGGTCTCTTCTCACAGGTAATTAGCGACAGAACGAGAGGGAATGGCTTCAAGCTGCAACAGGGGAGGTTTAGACTGGACATTAGGAAAAAAAAAAATCACAGAAAGAGTGGTTAGACACTGGAACAGGCTGGCCAGGGAGGTGGTTGAGTCACCATCCCTGGGTGTGTTTTAAGGGTCGTTTGAATGTGGTGTTGGTGGATATGGTTTAGGGGAGAACTTTGTAGAGTATGGATGATGGTTAGACTCGGTGATCTTTTCCAACCTGAATAATTCTGTAATTTTCCTCCCCTGTCTTCTCACACAGTGCCTGTAAACGCCTTGTTATGCTGCACATACTCTTGTTCTCCGAGCTTGTGTTTGCCACTCTGGGGCTATTGATTCAGTTGTACATACTGGGGGCGCGGTATTGGCCTTTGCTTATACCACGGCAACTCAGAAGTAACTTGACAGAAGTTTGTGGCACTGCAGGAGTCAGGCCTCAGGTATGTGGTCAGCCAAATCATGGCTGCAAAGTCACATTTAAAAAGTCAGGAACAATGTTCTCAGCTCTTGCTTTCCACCCTCCTGTGGATCTGCTCTGCTTGCTTGACTATCTTTTCAAAGCTGTCAGCCAGGCTAAGGTTTCGCCTAAAATTCTGAAGTAACTTGAAGTGAACAGCCTGGATAGCCTGCAAAGGTCAAGGCAATGCCTCAGTTCCATTGAAGGACCAAAGTCACTCATGGTTTTTCATTCAGTTGATTCAGTAATGCTACACCAGGATGACTTTGGTTTAAGTCTGTGGTCTGCTTCTCACTTGATAATTCAGCTCACCTTCACTACCATCCTGCTTTCATAAGCAGGGAAACTAAGGCAGGGAGACCAGAGTGGGAAGACAGTTTGCGTTGAGCTTTCTAGCCAAAGACTCACTCTGATGTGTTGCTTTTCATGAGCAGACCTCCTAGTGTCCTCTGAAAGAAGAGTGAGCATCATTATCCCCATTTTACCGTTATAAAAAATTGAGCCATGTTGAACTCAATTGGGAAGGAGTTGCCAGGGCAGCACAGTGTGTCTTCCAGATGTGCCCTGACACCACCAGGAGCCAGACCCAGCAGGCTGCAGTACTCTCTAGCTCTAAAATCTTTTAGGGAGGACAGGTCAGCTGTCCATCCTTTGCACCATGCAGTGGTCACACCCCACTTATAACTAAATAAGAGAATATGAAACAGAAGGGAGGGCAAGTTTTCACAGAGGGGAGGTGGTCTTGATCTTCCTCAGTTCCAGTGGCCCTTTGGGCACGGCACCTCTAGCATCATTCTCAAAAGTGGGAACAACATGCATGAATTCATCCGTCTCTTCCCCACGCGTGGGGCTGGGGGCAGGTGTGGCTGCTGTTTTTTAAGGGAGAGCATTCCTGTCACAATGCAATGCACTATGTGCGCATCAGCCATGGATGAATCAGTATCATCCTCATGGTGGATCTTGCCAATACAACCCCACGATTAAGAGATTAAGGTTACATGGTAACAAAGTCCTTCCCCCTGCCCCAGGGGTTAGGTGGGTCGTGCTGCTTGAAATCTGGTTGAGTTTTGACCTGGAGACAGCAGAGGCTTTTCCAGGCAAACAGTCAGGACTCTGCTCTTGAGTTTTAGCTCAGGGTCTTTCTGACTTTGTTTCACTATGAAGTCACTTTGTTTTGACCTTACAGAGGCCAGGTGGGTGGACTGGTCCTAAGGACTTGGGTTCTTAATGTGTTTGCAGAAGTCTAAAATAGGCAATCATGGTGACAAGGTGCTCTGGAGAGGAAATGGGAGAATGGAGGGGCAGTAATGTTGTGGAAAGCTGCAGAGTTTTTTGCAGATCAGGAGACTGAAGTTCAGTCTGTAGGGTCTTAGTTTTCTCAGGTCTTAAAAGAACCTTCTAGGTACTCCTGCTCTTACTTGTAGCAACAGCATTTCCTCCTGATCCAGGGCACTAAAATACAATAATATTAACTCTAGAATAGTCAAGCATGTGTAGATAGATAGTTCATCTAGAGGAGGAGATTTATTATTTGCTATCTACAGTCAGAGATCCTCATGGGCATCCGTGTACTCTTGGGGAGCTGTGATGGATGGAAAAGTAGGTTGCTGTCTGAAGTGAGGCAGTCTATATATGGGAAAATTCTTAAGTTCCCAAATTGACACAGTTGAAAAGCAATGGGTATTACAGGATAGGTGGGTGGGTAGGCAGATGTTCTTAATCCTGTGGTTCTGGACAGATTGTCCATTTCCTATTCTCTCATCTGTTTAATTCCTGCTTAGTAGGAGTAAGGAAATGAGATGTGCATAACAGTGGTAAAATTTCAAATAATTTCCAAAGATGGATTTTGATCTAGAGGTGAACCTTTTGGGTCTACCCAAAGAAATATTTTCTCTCTTGTCCAAGACTTTCTGAAATGTTTCTGTTTCTGCTGCCTCTTGCTAGGCTTTCAGTTTCTCTTCCCTTGCATTCATGCGATTGCCGGGGGCTTCCTCCATCTCTTACTTTTCATCCTTTCTGCTAAAGTTAATTCTCACTCAAGTCTGCCTACAGAATGGGACTCTTTAGAAGGACCCAAAGAGTTAAGCATAGAAGAGAGAGGTCACCTGACTAAAAGGAGGGAGAGGGGCTCTGATCCTCTAGCCAAAATGTGCTGCAGTTGCAAGGACTGGCTCCTAGCATCAACTTTATAAGGAGTCTGCCCTCTTTCAGGGATCTGGGTATTTTCCTTACTTTAGCAAGGGAAAAAAAAAAACCCAGACAAACCAAAACAAAAAGCCTGACATCAGATCTAATTAATAATAATAGAAAAGCTAATTTCACAGTCCATTACCCCTCGAAGCCAGGTGGGGGGTAGGAAGGTGATGAGGAGGAGGGACTTGAACAAACATGGGCGGTTGTGTTTGTGGACCTCATGAAAGAGATGGGGAGATGGTGACTCATAGAGTTTCCCTGCCAGACATAGAGCTTTAGGCTCCATTAACCCAGAACCCAACAGAAGGTAGCATAGCCAAGGGGAGAATCTTTAAAAATGCCGACAGCATCATTTTGCTTCATTAGCAGGGCTTCTGTGTGCCTCCTTCTCTCTTCGCTACCACCGCGACCCCCTCGCCTCCGTGCCTCCTCCTTTCCCTCTCTTTCCGTTTCGTTTAACTGAAGGCAATTCATCTCGTTTTAATTAATTTTTACTTGCAGCGTTATCGCCCCAAGTATAAAGGCAAAAAGTTGTTTTTTTTAATTACAAAGCTAACGGCATTAATTACCAGTACAGTAAATGCATCAACGCACGGGAGCCAAGTGGTGTTTGGAGGCACTGAGGCAGCAAGCGACCGTGACAGCTGCAAAGGGTTTTGGGGCTGTTTTTTTCCTTTCTTTTATTTTAAATTTAAAAAATATATATTATTTATTTTCTACTTTTTTTTACATTATTATTATTTTATGTTTAACAGCTTCACCACAGAAGAGCCTCAGTTTGGAATAAAACAGCCTGAGATTTTCTAGACTGTAAAGTCAGTTCCAGTCACCCACTGGGATGTGGCATCTGGAAGGGCTGCAACAGAGAATCCTTAAAGGATAGGACTGGAAGGGACAGAAGAGACCATTTCACAGAATCACAGAATCATTCTGGTTGGAAAAGACCTTTAAGATCATCGAGTCCAACCAGAACCTAGCTCTTCCAACCATTAACCTAACTCTACCAAGTCCAATGCTTAAACCATGCTCCTAAGCACTGCATCTATGCATCTCTTAAACACCTCCAGGGATAAAGACTCAGCCAGCCTGTTCCAATGCTTAATTACCCTTTCAAAGAATACATTTTTAATAATATCTAAGTTAAACATCTCCTGGTAAAACTTGAGGTAATTTTGTCTTGTCCTGTGACTTGTTGCTTGGGAGAAGAGACCAGCTCCCACCTTGCTTCAACCTCCTTTCAGGTAGTTGTAGAGATTAATAATGTCTCCCCTCAGCCACCTCTTCTCTAGACTAAACAGCCTCAGATCCGTCATCGGTCTTATGCTCCAGACCCTTCACCATCTTTGCTGCCCTTCTCTGGACTCATTCCATCACCTCGATGTCTTTCTTGTAGTGAGAGGCCCAAAACTGAACGCAGTACTCGGGGTGTGGCCTCACCAGTGCCAAGTACAGGGGCATGATCACTTACTTCCCTAGTCCTGCTCGTCACTCTATTCCTAATACAAGCCAGGATGCTGTTGTCCTTCTTGGCCACCTGGGCACACTGCTGGCTATGACTCAGCTGTAGGTTCTTTTCCTCTGGGCAGCTTTCCAGCCACTCAGCCCCAAGCCTGTAGCATTGCCTGGGGTTGTTGTGGCTCAAGTGCAGGACCCAGCACTTGGCCTTGTTGAGCCTCGTTCAGTTGGACTTGGCCCGTTGATCCAGGTCCCACTGTAGAGCCATTCCTACCCTCAGGCAGATCAATACTCCCTCCCAGTCTTCTGCAAATTTGCTGAGGGTGCATCCAGTCCCCTCATCCAGGTCACGACCCCAGGCACAAATGCAGACTGGGGGGAGAATGGCCAGAGAACAGTCCTGAGGAGAAGGACTTGGGGTGGGGATAGATGAGAAGCTCGACATGAGCAACCAGTGTGTGCTGGAGCCCAGAGAGCAACTGCATCCTGGGCTGCATGAAAAGAAGTGTGGCCAGCAGGGCCAGGGAGGTGATTCTGCCCCTCTACTCTGCTCTGGTGAGACCCCACCTGGAGTACTGTGTACAGCTCTGGAGCCCTCAGCACAGGAAGTATTTGGACCTATTGGAAGGGGCCCAGAGAAGGGCCATCAAGATGATCAAAGGCCTGGAGCACCTCTGCTGTGAAGACAGGCTGAGAGAGTTGGGGCTGTTCAGCCTGGAGAAGAGAAGGCTCCAGGGAGACCTTATAGCAGCCTTCCAGTACTTGAAAGGGGCCTACAGGAAAGCTGGGAGGCTGGGGCTTTTCATCAGAGAAGACAGTGATAGGACAAGGGATAATGGTTTTAAACTGAGAGAGGGGAGATTTAGGTTATATATTAGGAAGAAATTCTTCACTATAAGGGTGGTGAGGAATTGGAATGGGTTGCCCAGGGAGGTTGTTGATGCCCCATCCCTGGAGGTTTTTAAGGCCAGGTTGTACGAGGTTTTGTGCTACCTGGTCTAGTGGTGGGGTTCCCTGCCCATGGCAGGGGGGTTGGAACTTGATGATCTTTGAGGTCCCTTCCAACCTTAATGATTCTATTATTCTGTGATTCTATGATATTAAAGAGAACTGGCCCAAACACTGAGCCCTGGGGAACATCACTTGTGACAAGCTGCCAGCTTCACTACAACTCTTTAGTCCATCCCTTGCCCTTAGGCAGATGCCACTAGATAGGTTTTAATATGGATGGATGTTTATTAATCCACTTTGAAATACTTTAAGAAGTGCACATTTTTGCTGCTGAATGTGCCTTCCTACCCATATGCACAGAGAATCTAAGTCCACCTGGTTTATTAGCTAATTTCAGCCTCCTAAATGGATCCTTGTGCCATGGGATATTTGAATAGCTTTGATGAGCTGAGCAAATGGAGGTGAGGTAGGACAGGATCACAGGAAGCTAATCTCTGTCCAGCCATGGCAGGTGAACCCATCTTCAGGAGATGAAGCTGACCCTTTCCTTCAGCTCTGAATGCCCTGGACCCTGAGGACAGACCAAAAAGCAAACCTAAGTACTTGACCTTAAAAAGAAGGGGTGGGTCATTCTACAGGGGCTACGTTTTCTCTCAGATTCATGGTGGCAAAGAAGAGGCATATTAGGGTTGTGATAATGTACTTGGGCAAAGTGTGCTTGTAAGGATAAGACTGTGTCAGGATCTTTCTGGGTGGAAGTGTATGGGGCAAGATGTGCAGATAGATGGTTGTGTGCCCTGAGGGTGGGGCTGTGCTGGCTGATAAAATGCTTGGAGCACCAGCAGTGCTTGCCTTACCTTACTTCTTTTGTCTGAGAGCTTTCACGTTGGAAATGGCCCTCAACTGTGAAGTTTGGTCCTAGCTGATAAAATCTGATTCAGCTAATTATTGAGAGAAAGTATAGGGTATGGTAAAATATGGACCTTGACTCACACGATGTGATATAAAAACCTGTTGCTTCTGATGTGAAATTAAGAAATGGGAGAGGAAATAATGGTCTGATTCAGTGCTTCTGTACTGAAAACACAGAAACTGAGACTTTCTGACTAAAGAAAGGAACTAAAATGTTAAGTCTGGGAGGAGAATGGGGAAGAAGTCCCCATCAAGCAGGCACCACATCATTGCAGGGATTTTTTTTTTTCCTTTAAAGGCATGTTCACTTCTCAAAAAAAATATTCCTGAGTTTTTTACACATGACCTACCATATGAAGGAGCCATTACTGACAGGGAGAAGCAATCATGGGAAGAATTAGCTGTGCCTCTGTCAAATGTGTGCAGACATAAGGATTCAGGCTGGGAAGACAGGCGCTAAATAAGGGAACCTGCTTCCTGAGAGAAGCTGGAGATTGAGGTGTGAACAGCATTGACAGTGGTAAAAGGGCTCTTGGTTGTCCATCTTGGGGTATTAAGAGGCATCTCTGCAGTCAAATGGTGGTGAGGGAGATGATACTGTGCGTGAGGAGGATTGCTTCTGTTATTCTGTTATTTCCATTGTCTTAGGGATAAAACAGCAAGTGCTGAGGAGCATGGGGACCACACCCAAAACTGAAGTTGTCAGATGTGCTTCTTGAGCCACATTTTGCTTAGGCATGTTTCTGGCTAAAACCTTGTCCATTCCTGCCATGGTGAAACCCCTCCACTAAGTTTTAAAAGTTGTCTCTTTCTAAGCCACTCTGGAAGGATGGGAAGAGCTATGGCCTTGCCTTTCAGTAACCTGCACCAGAGCCTGGCCATGGAAGGACAGCAAGAAGGAGTGAAAAAGACCAGAATAGAGTGAGGTCTATAATTTTCTTATCCCAACCAGAAATTCTGTGGCACAGAACACAAAAGAAGGATTGATTGATTTATTTATTTTTTTAAAAAAGAGACTTAGTCAGAAACAACCTGAAGGGAAAAATTATGAAATTAAAACCCAAAGAACCAGCAGGGAAAGTGCTTTTAAAAAAATCCCTTATTAGAATCACAGGAGGTAGCACCATAGCCCCAGATGAAAATCAAAATAAAAACCTGGAAGCAAAAAGGCACGAGAAACTGGTGCACTTAAATACCATGTTATGTGGGTTTATTCAAGTCACAGAAGGAATCCTTTAAAAATTGGATATTCTGTCCAAGTGATGCTAATAGGATGGAACATAAAGTGCAATGCTGAGATGTAAAATAGAGATTAAGAAAAAAAAATTAAGAATAAACAGCCAAAGATAGCACAACTAATAATAATAAATTCCTTATATACCAACAGTAGGCAGCCACAGGGAGAGTCAGTTAAGGAGGTCATCAGGATTGACAGAGATTGCAGAAAAGACTTGGTCATTACTAGAAAGGAGAAGAGAACCCTGAATGCCCCAGCATGCATTTTGTAGAGAAAAGAAGATGACACTGTCCTCAGGTAACGTGTAAGCAATAACAAAACTGTGTGAAAATGGGGCAGTAACAGATGTCCAGGTTATTGCAAAGGGATTCTATGTTGGCAAGTCCCAGTTTGACTTGCAGCTCTCCCTAGAGGAATTTGTATTCCCTCAATCTCACCACAGTACCACCCTATATTCTAAGGGAAGAAACAACTTGAAAAGAGCAGGTATGAAATGAGAACCCGTAGAATCATTAGGGAGACTGTTACAAGAAGACATCCCTTATTAGATTCACAGGAGGTCACACCAGATTTCCAACTTAAAATCAAAACCTGTAAACAAAAAGGAAATAAGAACAAGTGCAGTTAAATGCCAAATTGCATGGGTTTATTCACATTAAAAAAAAAATAATAATAATCCCAAGGGCATGGAATGGAGTATTCTTTATTTTATTTTTTATCAAGTCTTCTTTTGTACTATCTTAATAACTTCTGGTAGTCCCCTTTAATTGTCTCTGACCTTCACACTTTGAAACATCCACTTTTTGTCACTTACATTAGACTTTGGACTGATTTTGTTTTTTCTTTCTTTTGTCGTTTCCAAAATGTAGGACATTGCTCTGTCATCCTTCAGTCCAGGAACCTAGCATGGCTTCTCCCCAGCATTCCAAAGTGCACACCACTGGGTGTGCAAGTTGCAAGTCCCATGGAGGAGCAGAAATGGCTCAGGAATACACATTAGAGATTAGAGTCAGGGGAGTTGGTTCATATAAAACTAATATATTACTCTCAGCATTTCAAAACCGGTATTTCCATGAGCACCCTTGGATTTCTGCCGTATCTGATCTTACTTTCAGTGTAGTTGCTGGGTTGTTCCTCCCCTCTCTCCCCTTCACCGTTTTCCCCTCCACTTCCAGCCCGTGCCTGTGATCTGCAGCCCAGTCACCTTCCCACTTCTGTTCCACATCCCTTCTGCATTTATTTATTTATTTATCTTCACCAGGGATGGAAATGGGGAAAAAGAATAAATATGCAAATGAAAGGGAAAAAATGAAGAGAAATTTAATTAAATTGTGTGTGTTTCTTTCCCTTTGAGTGCTTTAGGGTGGAATAGCAAATTGTTAAAAAAGAGAGCACTCAGAATAAGGTTAAAGAGCTGAAAACTGATTACATGCAATTGAAAATGAAAGCAGGGAGTGGGTGGTGAAGATGCAGCATATTGAGATAGGTAAAAGGCTCAGGGAGACTCTTGCTGGAGATGGGGCATTTTTCACTGTGAGTTACGGCCAAGCAGGCATTTCATGCGAGGTCTGTAACAGGGTTTCAGATGTTTTGCATCAGGAGAGAGGCAAGGAGGAAAACATTTTACTTTGAAGAGCAATCTGGAGAGGGCACCTTGTAGATGAGGGCTGAAAAAAACCCAACAAAACAAAACAGGCTATGAAGGATAGAGGGATGGAGGAGAGCCATCCAGTTCATCCCAGTCTGGTTTGTATCAGTAGATCTTCCACACCCCAGGAGAGGACAGTACTTCTAGAGTGCTTGAGGGTGAGGAGGCAGAGAGAAGTAAATAAAAGAGGCTCATGCTTTAAGCAGGATCTGCAAACATTGGTTCTGAGCTTAATCAAAGCCATAGGTCTGTGTGAATGAGACAAAGAGTTGTTTGGGCTTTGGAACTGTGCTTCACCTTTTTAAAGATGCCAGGGTTGAAAGCAAAGTTTGGGGAGAGGGCTGAAATTCCCCAGCGTTAGAGGCATGTTTGGACCACAGTGGTCTGGCTGGGCCCTACTTCTCACCCACCTTGGACGTTCACAGGGTATTCTAGCAGAGCTCCCTTAGATTGCACGCAGGTCCTTCAAGTGTGAAAGCTATCTTTCCCATAGATAGACTACAGCAACATCAGGACCAGCAAGTTTTGTACACAAGGGGTGAGAATGTGTATATTACAGGACTTCACTTTGGAGCAGTGTTTTTCCAGTGCATCTTCTCCATTCTGCTCACATTCCAACATGGGAATCATTTCTTGGCAGCCTGTTTTTGTAATTAGACACAGTGTTTGAAAGACCACATCCCCACTTGTGGCCTGCCTTGGTTCCAGCCTGCCAAAGCCTCTTCATTACTCAGAGCCCGTGGGACACCTCATGAATTTAATTTTTAAACTGGTGACATATAAACTGCAAGCTTGTCCCATTGCAGTCACTGAAAAGGCATGTTCCTAGCAGCTCTTTCTCAGGGCTATTGCTGCTCGCCGCAGGGACTGAGGGCCCGTCTCTCCAGGCTGAAGCAAAATCGGACTTGGATTTTCCTTTTCTTGCTTTGGCTGCTAGCACACAAGTTGCAATGTTTGAGGGAGGCAGCACTGTGGTGCTGCTCCTGCACTTCTGGGCCTTGGCTGGAAGAGAGGAGAAGGGCACTGGAAGCAGTTGAGGTTTGTACCTTATGGGCAGTTGGAATGGTGTCTGCAAAACTGCCCAAGTAGCCATCCCACCCAAGTTCCTAGTCTGACTCATCCACACACTGTGTCCTCAAGGATCTCTCCTGAAACGAGCTTAGTGGCAGACAGACAGCTCCTTCGTACTCTGGCGTGGCAGGGATTGATGTTGCAGTTTCTATAACCCACTGAGGGTAGCTCTCTCCTTCTGCCCACACATATTAAGGGTCCAATTTTCCTTTCTATTTCTCATGCCTTTTAGAGTGAAAGAGAGAAAAGAAGTCTCCTTGCTGTGATGCAGAGTGATTGCTGGCATTTGACATTCACATTTATCTGCTTGGTCTTTTCATTATCTCCCTCCCATTTGTTTCTGCTCACTCTAAAGTGTCTGTTGATCCTCTCCCTTCCTCTGAGACTGGCTGTTGTTAAAACTCCTCCACTTACCTGCTCTGTATATCTTGACTTACCCACTTGGTTCACGTCTCTGTTCATTGATTTTTTTCATACCCAGCTGCTAAATGAGCACTGTTTTCACCTCTTCCACAAGCATCTTCTGCTTTGCTACTGTAAATTCCTCTGTACTCTAGCTAAAACACTGTAGCTTCTCATTACAAAAAGCAAAGCCAGCAGGCTTCTGATTTTTCCAACTTCTGCCTGCATGCTGGTTGTGTCATTTCAGTCAAGAGGTCACACCACTGCTTACTCTTTCTGGAGATGTTTCCCTAACTTTGAGACCAATTTATCAGTCAGGATACATGGCTCATTTTTTCCCAGGTGCCCCAGACCAGGAATAGCCTCTGGCTGTTACATGGCTTTTTAACAAACTGTGTCAAGAAAATCCTGCCTCCAGGAACATGTTTCCTTTCTTAGTTTTATTCTGTATTGTTACAATCTCGGTTAGTGTCTCAATTACGTATAGAAAGGCACAACCTGCAAATTCAGATTGGAATTTCATGGATGTTTCTATCCCAAGGGCTTGTATGTCTTTTTTTCTTTTTTTTTGTACCATGACAACTATATAACTATATGAGGGATAAGTGGCAAATAACTTTGTAGGACTATCACTGTGCCCACATTTGAGGGTTATTTAGTACCACTCAAAGCTGCTTTAGTAGTGCCAAATCTAGAAGCAGGCTGCTTCCAAAGATACTGTGTAAACCTGAGTGCTGTGAAATGCAGTATCTGATACAGGCATGCACACTCACAGCCAAAGTCCAGCTTAGGTTTTTTTATCCCATTTGCATCCACTGAAGTGTCAATCTCACGTTTCTTTTCCATGAAATCAGTGCCCTTTCTGTTAACTTCAACATAAATCTTCAGCTTTAACTTGACCTGCTGTTTAGGGGGAAAGAGGGAAAAATAAAAACCATGAGGCACAAAGCACAACTTGTGCTTTGTAGAGAAGTTCTGTAAGATTGCATGTTGGAACAAGGTGTGAAGGCGTTGTAGGTAAAATAAGAAATAGCCAGAACTGATGCTGAAAATTCAGCCCTCCTTGTTGTCCTGCTTTGTGTTTGCCATGGTTGTGTTTAGAAGTCTTTGAGGCTGTTGGCGTTTTTTGAAGTGGGAAAATGCTTTAATTGCCTTCTGCAAATGAGGCACTTTTATTTCAGAAGTGGGAGTGAGTTTGGCTCACAAGAGATATCCTGAGCTAGTAATTGTGGGAACCTTGTGGTTCTGAAGGTCTTCTGAAATTGCTGCCGTGAGACTGTGTACATCTGCTCCCATTTGGGACAGAAGTACTGGGAGAACAGTTTCTTAACAGTATTCAGGAAGTCCAGCATCTAATACTCACTGAGGAATTCAGACAGGCACTGATTTGTGAAGTAAAAAAATAGAATCAAATATTTAAAAGCTCAGGATTTGTCTGTAGAATATGAGATCCAAGACAAATCAGTTTGTCCAGGCTTAGATTTTACCAGGCTCTGCCCTCCATGGGTTGCAGTGCAAGGAAACAAGCAAGTCTCTGTGCTCAAGGTAGGCAGCATATCGTGCCTGTTTGCTTCCTTGGTTTTTGGGTAATGGCTTGTTCATCCACCAGCATCCTCTGAAAGGTTCTGGACCAGACTGGATAAAAAAATCACCTGATTGGAGAAGGATGGTTTGAAACCTCACCAGAGGGCAGCAAAACCCGTGCGGGTGTCTGGGGGCTGCAGGGCTGGGAAAGGCTCCCTCGAGAAGGGAGTAGGGAGGTGGGAGTGGGTGAGCTTGCAGGACTGTTTGTCCCAGCACAGGTCCTCAGCTTGGCTTTCCCAACTGCAAAAGGCTGGCAGTGTGCATATGTTGTTCTTAATCTTCTTTTTGCATCCCTGTTTTTGCAGTTGTCAGAATGCCGTATTATGCAAATTGGAATTAAGCAATTAAGGCGATAATGTTTCCCTTGAAGAGTCTGACAAGGCAGAAGGAACACAGACTGCTTTTAAGACAAGCTTTTGGTTGCATATTTACCTAAAAGCAAAAGCAAGAAGATGGACAGCCACACGTGCTCACACACACACCGGCTTCGTGACCAAGCCACCCTTCCCTCCCCGTGCACCCATCCTTCTGTCATGTCCCATAACACGTTAAAGTCATGGTGCTGAGGGGCTGCTCACTTGCCCCCCTCAGCACACGGAACTCTAGGAAGGGCTGCCACAGCCCCGTGCTGAACTTGCATCTTAAAGGGAAGTTTAAAGGTGTAGCTCAACACCATGCTGTGGTAAGGAGCAAGGGCCTTTATTACTGACCCAGCAAGTGCACTTTCACAGTTTTGCTACGGCATTGTGTGGGGATGAGGAGGTGCAAAGTTGCTTTCAGTTGCTGGGAGACAGAAGTTCAGAGCTGCTCTCGTTTCTGGAGTTTTTTGACTTAATGATTTTGCCAGCATCTTGTGTGAGTTCTTCCCCTCCTGTCCACCGTTGAAGGTCCTCTTGTTCTAAAAGAGGACTTTCCAGTCTTTCTTCATTTAGACTTGCAGTGGGTTTGTGAAAGAGGAGATCATTTTGCCATTGAACTGTTTTGTCATGGCGGTGGTTTTTACACCACCATCAAAATCAGGCTAAATGGAGGCTGCAGATTTCAATTGTGTTGGAAACCAGGGTGCTGGGAAGCTGAGCTGACCTCTGGAGGCTCATACAGGTGGTGCCTCTGCACTTTCCCAGTGTTCAGCAAGTGCCTTTGAAAACTGTTGGTAAGATATAAAATTTGCTTTGCACCAGTAATCATGCAAAGGGTCGGACCCTGGGGTACAAATTCTGCAAAATGGCGTTATTTGAAATAAACTTCACCCTGTGCTTTTTCCCCAGGTGTGCTTTCTTTCCTTGGGATGTGGTTGGTCACCCCTGGTTTTAACTTTCTTAGCTCTTGACACAAGCTTAGCATTTTCTGAAGCTTCTACAGGCCCCAGGAGAGAAAGGGAAGGAAGGTGGGGAGTTACTGATACAGAGACACACTGCTGCTTCATTACACCCAGAGAGTCACACTCATAGAAAAGAGATGAATCAGAGGCAGTGAATCAGGCTCTGGTGCTCTAAATAGCCAGCATAAGTGGCAAGCCAAGTCCCAAGTGGCACTAATGACTGAGAGAAGTTAAGAAAATGGTGTGACTTAATGGGATGTATTCCCCAGCTCACACAGGCACACAGAGAAGCATTACTGGATAGAGTTAATTGGGTGATCTGGCTGTGTAACAGAGTGGTGCCATATACTCATATAAGGGAGTGCCTGGGAGTATTGGTTCAGCTTAAACCCTTTCCCAAGTTGTATGAACTAAAATGAAGGAAGACCTGCTCAGAGCAGATTTCTGGAAGCTCAGAGAGTGCTGTGGGGATGGATAACCCCTTTACCCTAAGCATACTTCACTGCCCATTTTCAGAAAAAGGATTAGGGAGGCCCTTGTTCAAATCCAGCAGGGCAGATCTTAAGCTAAGTTGCTAGGTAGGGCTATAATGAGATAATAGTTCTTCCAGTCTGGGACCACTCTTTGCTTAATGTAAAGCAGCATTTGTGTGGAACCAAAGTTGTCCCCATTGGCACCTGTGTCCAAAACTGATCTTTATGTCTCCATCTCACCTGGTCACTGTCCAGTCTGGTCAGCTGAGCTTATTCTCAGTGGCAGTTGTTTGGCCTGAATTAGTGCTCAAGGAAGCATGGGCTCAATTGATCCAGATAACTCTATCTAGCCTTTGTCTAAATAAGGCCACAAGTTCCCACCAGCGCAACATCATTTATCTGCTGTGGACTTCAGCAGCCAAGCTGTGTTTGTGGAAGCAGGAAAAACAAACAAAAAGGGGGGAAAAAAATCCCAGAACAACTAAAGGTAAATGCTCATTTGTGCTTTCATTAAGGGAAGCTAGAGGGGAAATATTTCATAGCTGCTCTCGAGCCTTGGTCCCCTTCATCCCTTTCTTTTGCTTGCCTTTAACTGTTCCCTGGGGCCACACTTAGTGGCTATTCCACACTGGTTTGCCGTTTAACCAGCTTACCAAGCCCTGTTTTTGTCTGTGATTGCTCTTGTCATCCCACTAGCTGAGGGTTGCACCACATTCCCCTCCCTCTCTTCCTCCTCAGAGAAGCTCCGGAGCTCTGCTGGATGTTTTAATGAGCTTGCATTTTTGTGAAAGGCCAGATCTAGTCGTGACTTGAATGGCAGCTGCCAAACAGACAGAGCTTTTAGTTTCAAACTCAGCAAGAAAATGGCTTTGCCTCCCATCAGTGCAGCTTGTGTATTTCAGAGGCTCAGTCATTATGAGCAATTTCTATTAAGAGCTGAGAACCTTTCTTGTTCCTTGGGAGCAAAGGATGCTCTCAGGGTCTACTCAGCACCACTGAGGATTGTGCCTTCTGTATATTTTGAACTAGCATCAGCAGAGATTAGACCAGCATGCTGGAAGGAACTTGACTGCAGTTGCAGTCCCTGAAGGCTTTTTTGTTGTTCTTGTTGTTTCTGCTGGTTTGCTGGGTATTCCTCCTCCCTTATTAATATATCTATCTAGCAGAAGTTGCATTTTGTGCTCTCCTGTAAAGAATTTTCCATTTTCTCTATGCCTGACAGAGCATCTATGAGTGCTGTGCTTCTTCCACTGTGAACTGTAAGCATTCAAAGGCTTACATGAGGCTACACAGACTATTTGTTTAACCTGTACAACAGGTTTTCTGTTCTGTGCAATGTCAGGCTTTGTCTCCATGACCCCTGGGAAGCAAATGGATCTTTGATCTCTGTACACATCAACAGGGATGTCATCAGTGCCTTGTTTGTTGTGGTTGTTTTTTCTGTTTAAGGATAAAGTAACTTCCAGTCCCATTCCATTCACAATCATTTATCCACGTTAAGGCGGTAAAATTCAAATGAGGCAAGCATAGCTTTTTCATACTCTTTTGGTAGCCTTTTTCACTTGGCCACAATAAATAATGATACTAGTTGAAAGAGTTAAGATTCTGATTCTTAGTCTCTGATTGCAGCTTCATCTAATCAGGCAATAACAGTAAATCTCCTCTGTAACCCATTTCTCACCTTATACAAAGTAATTATGTCACCATCTGATCTGTTTTTATCACTACGCCTGAAGACTTTTAGGCCTTTGTTCTTACCAGGCTCCTGCAATAGCATGGGTCACTCTATATTCCTTCTGTTCTGCAAGCAAGCAACGAGACCACAGGAACTAGAGTAATCTGTCCAAGCTCATATATGAAGTCAGTATCAGAGCCAGGCCCTAATCATGGTGCCCCAAGGCCTACATTCTTGTTTCTCTCCTCAACAAAGTCCATGGGCCCTACAGTCTTCCCCAGCATCCAGTGAAGTGTGCCTGCTTTCAACAGTTCCTCTAGCAAAAAGCATTTGAACCCTTGCATTCGGGTAGTAGAGTGGCCCCATTTATTTTCATCAAAATGCAGGCACACACTGTTTATCCCCCTCTGGGAACAAGCCGAGAAGAGTTTTAGTGTCAGGGAAACTAGTACTACTAGTAGTAATAATAATAACAATAATATTAATAATAGCAACAACAATAACAGTAATAAGAAAACCCCCTAAGTGTCATCTCCAAATTTTCTGGGACCTGGTTATGTTCTTTGGAGCGTAGAACACCATCACTCTTCTCAGCGGGGTATAATTGCTCATAACTTGAAGGTTTTATCTCTGGGCTTCCTGTACTAAAAAGGAGAAGGGAGGTAAATCTTGCATTCCACAGGAGTATAGATGTTTAATTAAGTATCATATTTAATTGTTCCAGACTCCTGCTTGACAGTCACTGAGTTTCAAAAATTTTGTCTCTCCCTTTTTTTTTCCCCCTAAATTGGAATTGCAAAGATAAAAAATGGCTTGTAAAAGGTGTCCATCACATGTCTCCCTCTATGCCTTGGAGTGATCTGTGCTCTAGGAGCAGTACCCAGGTCCTGGTGGCATGCATTTGCATGCCTCTAGTGCACTCTGCCTTTCCACTCTAATCTCGAGGCAGTGGAGAGAGGAAGGTCACACAAGTTCCTCCCTCCAGTCTGCTTCCAGTGGCCCTTTCTGTCATCTTAAGTTCAACCTGACTTGTGCCTGCTCTGTGGCATTTGTAGTTGGGTCTCTCTTTTTTCTTTTTTCAGGTCGCTTTAGGACTGGGGAAAGAAGGATAAACTGCACCTTAGAATAATAAATATTCTGGGCCTTTCTTACACCTCCTCTCATCCAAAGATCTTACATCTCTTGCACCTTGCAAGAATTAATAATATAGGGCTTGCTCTCCCTCTGTGAGACTGACCAGTTTTATTATTATTGTAGTGAAATTAGCAGTCTCTTTGAAGTCTACTTAGTCTAGTTTAGGACTGTGAGACCTTGCATCCAATTCCTAAGCAACACAGCCCAGGAACTAGAAAACCAGAGAGATTGGTCAGAGCCCAGTAGCCTCAACATAAAGTCCACTGATCTGTTGATTGCACCCTGGTCATTTGCATCTTTGCTGCCAGAGGGTCTTATTTCCCCATGCTATTGGAGAAACAGAGGTGTGGTTAAAAATGGTTCACCCAGAGGCCTAATGTTGACAGAAATAAAGTACCTGCCTTGTGCCTCAACAGACTTGGCTCTGTATCTCTCTCTGTACAAGAGGTCTGTGGCCTTTACACCTGACAGGAACGTTGCTGGGGTTAGGGGTCAAGTAACTCTCCAACTGGCAGAGGGTGATATTTGGACTCTGTCTTGTGATCTTGAAGGTTAAAGTCTGGAAGGGGGAGGGAAGAAAACTCCACATCAACTCTGCTTGCCAATGAGCAGCAAGACATTGTGGCTTGGTCTCTGCTGGGTTCTAAACTCCTTGTCTGGACACCAGTAGAGCCAGAGGTGTATGCTGGTGTGGGAGGCTGTGCAACTTCTGCTAGGAGAAAGTAGCCACAGCCAGACATGAAGGCTACTTGTGGAAACTGGATCTATGTAAAACTCTCCTGTTTGACCAAGCCCAAGAGGCAGCAAAGGAGGCAGGCCTAACATTTACATGCACTAGATAGAAAGATCATGGATAATAAGCTCTGTATGTGTGAGTGAGACAATGAGAACTGAGCCACTCCTGCTGAATCTCACCACAAACAGTATGCAAGAGCAGTTTCTCTACTGGAGTTGTTTCCTGGGGCTGTCAAAACTATGACAGAAAGAGAAGAATGTGGTGAGTTGGTTTCCTTGTCTTCCCACTCCTCCCTCAAGGATAAAAGGCATTTCTGGGCTGCTTTCTCTCTACCTGCCTCTCTATTGCAACTTCTACATACAGCACAGCAGCTTTTCTGTGCTGCATTTATCCCACTTTGGTGGTAAAAACCTCTGGAGGCCAGGTTTTCATTGCCAGTGATTGAGTTTCCATTCCTTGTTTATACTTCCAAGAGAGTGAGGTGGACCAGCATCCCAGCCTGACTGGAATAAGGTGCATTTTAGTCTCTTTGGAGGGTCTCTTAGTGGCAGGTGCCACCATGGCTTGCGGAAGCACAGACTCTGCTATCATCAACAGGGCACAGGGAGATTTTGTAATGCCATGGCCACAGCAGCCCTCCATTTGAGATGTGAGGTGGGATCTGTGGCAGGAGATGACAACAGGAGAGGCATGATAGGAAACCAAGGGGAGGTGAAAGAGAGAGAGACAACAGTTTAAAAAAAAAAAAAAAAAAGAAAAGAAAAGAAAAAGATAAGGAATGACATGAAGACTTTACTCTTCATTTATAAAAGGCTTCATCTATCAACTGGATTGCCTTAATGCATCTCCTAACAAGGCTCCCCAAACATCCCCCTCTCCTTTCCTTTGGTTTCCTTCTTTGATACTGTCACATGTTCTTCATTTTCCAGCACGTTGCATTCATTCTTTGCCTTTAAACTCCAAGGATTAAAGCAACTGGATTAAATAAATAAATAAATAAAATTAAAAGAGCTGACATTTCATGCTGTTGTTGGCAGCCTTTGATTTTCTTCCACAACAAGATCATTACTTTTCTCTCCAGCTTTGAAAAAAAGAGATGGACAGACTCCTCTTCTTATAAATTCATTTATCACTTGTGGTCTGTGGTAGGTGTGGGAAGAAGTTATGGGAGACACTTCTGTCTGCAGCTCTAGGGAGCTGTGGATGACTGTAAGCTTAGAGCAAGGTAGTACCAAGTCTTGTTCTGGGCAGGAAACATCTTTTGACTGAGCTGTTCATACAAGCCCCAGGACAACAGCTTCATGGTCCAGGCTGAAACTTAAGAGCTACCATATAGTAACAATGAAGAGTGGGATTGTCTTGATGAAGAGCAAACTCACCTGTGAAGGTTTGAGTCCAAGATAAGAATTTCACAAGCCTTCAGGAGGAGACAGGATGGCCTCTATGATTTTTGGCTTAACCCACTGTTACAAGCATGAAGAGTTTATTTTTAAATTTGGCACTGAATCTGAGCCTATGCAAGTTTAGAAGTTTCTAGTCCGAGGAGTTTTGCTGACAAAAGGCCTAGATACCCATTTGGCATGCTGGGAGTTAACCTCCTATCCATCCAGGAGGTTTTCCTAGGTTTATAGTTAAACTCAGCTTTGCTGAGTCTTTGCCTCTTTGGAGCAGATTGAGCTGCAGCTCCACATGCACAACTGCAGTTGAGATCAGTGAAGCTGCCATGGGCTGTTTGGGAACCCACTAGGGGCACATTTCCCACCATGAATTTGGAAGATAGGTTGCTGTTTGGTCCAGCCTTGTTTGAACTCGGAGTGTATCATAAATCTTCAGCACTGGGTGATGCTTTGCTGTGCAAACGAAGTCCAAAGAGAGCCTAGAGCAAAGAAAATGTGTTTGCACTCTCAGTCCCAGTCTGACTGAATCAGAGTGGCTATAAATAAGGAGCAGGAAGCTGCTGCAAGGAAGCTGATTACATGAAATTGTCCATTCCTTCCATTTCCTTTCTCCAGGATGGTTCAGTGCATCATCTGTATGTTTCTAACAGGACAATTTTGGTACATTCTAATGCAGAGCCTGTTACAGCTATGGTCATATCATTGTTTTCTCAGCAATACCACCCCACAGTTGCCATGCAATGTGGCTGAGAGGGTTTCTTGAGCTATCTTCCAACATAAACCACTGCATTATAGTACTAGTAGTTTCTTGTTTGTCCTGGGCAGAAGGCAGCACCAGATGAACCAAAAGAGATGTCAAGATCTGCTCAAAGCTAACTGGTGGAAATGAGACATATAGGGCATCCTGACATGACTGTTGTGCTCCATGCAAAAGGTTCTGTGTGTGTCCTACAAATGCTAAGCATGTTGTATGTTCTTGGTTCTCCTGTTTTGAGGATAAAGGAATTCCTCTTGTCAGGACCTCTTATCTCAGAAGTGTGTTGACATGAAAGGGGCTCCAAGCTTGTGATGTCTTACAACAGGAACTCAAAGACAAGGCCACCTCTATAGGGCCAGAACTGAATGATGCAGCTATGCATATTGCAGCCATGTGTGACTCTCCACCATGCGTCACCTTTTCCACCCAACAGGACAGCTAAGGCCTAGATATCCATTTGGCATGCTGGGAGATAACAGCAAATGTCATATTCTCAGGCACACTGGCTGCACAGCTGTACCAAAACACAAGTCTGGTTTCCTACCAGTTGTCCAAACTGAGTCTCCCCATGGTCAGCTCAGTCCCAGCTAGAGACACAAATGTAGGCCACGTCTCCTGGTTTCAGCCATCCCCAAACTCACACATACTGTGCAGCTGTGGCCTTAACCAGATAGAGAGACTTAATTAGGTTACGGTGACCTCTAGAAGTATAGCATTTAAGAGTAAAGTTGCAGAGCAAAGCACTCTGGGTACCATTCTGTGAGTAACAGTTTAGTCCTGATGTTCGGCATTGTTCTCAGAATGTGTACGTTTTGGAGCTCTGTCACTCTTCCCCATCCTCTTTCCTCTTCCTCCCCACACAGGCTAAAGAGTCAGCTTTTCAGTGCTGGAGATATTTGAGGCAAAGGACATTTTCTGAACATATGCCCACAAGTAAACAGGTTAACCTGTGCTTCACTGCAGCATTTTATGGGGAAAGAGTCAGAAAAGAATCCTTCTCCATGTTCATAGTTTCCCCTGTCACACCACCACAAGCACTTGCCATTCCTCACTCTGTGCAACTTACCCTGTGCAGCCACTGCCCTCCACGTTACCCTCATCTGCTCTCACTCCTGCTGCTGGTCATGGGAATACCCTTCCCTGACTTCAGTGACTCTCTTGACCTGTCCATGTTCATCTTCCCAGCTGTACTCCTGAGCACAATCAGCTGCACCCACTCAGCATGCTTATATTTCTGCCACACAAAGTCACGCTCACTGGCCTCTCCCCTTCCCCAGTATTTATTTCTGTGCACACAGATGGCCATTCCTGGGGACTTGCTTCTGCATTTGCCTTTGCAGTGATCACAGGCAAACTGAGGAGGATATGACAAATATTAACATGCAGCTACAAGGCTCTGCATGGCAGCAGCTGCAGAGAGAGGTGGTTCTGGTGTGCTCTCTGTCACTTTTCCGAAAAGCTCCCTGAGATGACACCCAGAACGATGAGCCCTTCACTGCAGGAAACAGGAGGAGCCTTCTGCCTGGGTAGATCTTTTGTTAATGTGTGAGAACTTGCGGGTCCATGCCATTATTTGAGGTGCTGGGCAAGGGCTTGTGTTGGGAGCCTCAGAGATTAAACCCAGCTATCTCCCATCTTGGCTTATTTAGACAGTGGGGATGATGAGCTGGCTGGCTGGGGCATAGGCTTAAGTACAGAGAAAGGCTCTGAGAGAGGAACGCCGGTTGCTCTTGTGTTTGATGCCAAAATTGCCCTGAACCCACAGGAAGTGGAACAAACCTGATTTGCTCGCTACCCCAGGATCATCACCTTCAGTGGCATCTCCTTCTTCTTCTGGACCTAAGTGCAGTCTCCTCCCTCTCCCACAATGCTCTTCTGTTTTCAAAACTGGCCCATCAAAGCTTTGGGTTCAGTCACTAGCTGTGAAAGTGCAGAGATGTGCTGCTGACTCATTTGCTGTCCAAAGCAGGTGAAGCTTAATAGCCTCTAAGGCCAGATAAGAAGCAGTGAAACACCAGGAAAGCAACAGGGGGATAAAGAGTAAGACAGATGTGTTGGCAGAGTGCTATAAATCTCCAACTCAAGGAGGAACCACAGGCAAACATAAGAATAAGATTCTTCTCTGTGATTCTTCTGACCTTGAAAACACAACAAACTGTTGTCTTCCTGCAGTTTCTACACTGAGGTTTGTGGTCTTTCTTATTTCCCCTGCTGTTGGAGGTTGGTTCTGGAGCACATATCATTTGTTTCTCATCAGCCCAAGGCAGTAATGGCACATGTGATTCCAGGTGGCTTGCTCAGCAGTCTTCACATCACATTTAAATGTGTTTAATCATGACCAGAAATAGTTCGGCAATGCCAGAGACAGAGCTCATTTCATTATCCACAGACAGCAGCCAGCCAGCATCTTCCCTGTGCTACTCTCTGTTTAAACTATTCTGCTTTGACATGAAAAGAGGGTCCAAACTCTATAGCCTGTCTGACTACTGCCTTCCTTGCTGAAGCTGCCTGTCTAGCAGGCTCCTGGGTCTCCAGGACCGGCACTTCTCCATTTAGGCATTGGCTCATACTTTCAGGGTATTTCCTCTGTCGATAGACAGGTCTCACATGGTCACTGGAGTCTCACTCATCCAGGGTTTAGACCACTGTAATTCTTCTCTGTCAGGGTACTTTTGGAGAACCAGTACTCGTACATCAGGTGCCACTGTGGTGTTTTGTCCTTTTGGTAGCAGGGCAATTGCTTTGCTCAAACTGTATGGAGAAGACAGTTTACAAAGCCATTTTTGAAGTTAGACTTAGAGAGCAGGGTGATGTGTCCCAAAACCTGTTTTGTGTCTTGAAGTACAGAACAAACATCCTTGGGAAGACATTCTCAAGGGTGGTGTTCATACTTTTGGCCTGGAACATCTGAATTATTTTCCATGCTCTTACAAGCATCCTGTGTGAGCTGGGGCCTTGCTCAAATGCCCACCTGTCCAGGCATCTGAAACAGACTTAGCCAGGGAAGGATTTATACCAGACCCTGGCTTCCCACACAGTCATAACAGAGAATTAGGTGTTTTGCTTAGGCCTTCTCATTGCGCTCTGGGGACAGCATCTTCTTTGCATCAACTCAGGAAAGAATCAAGCTTTGCCAGCCTTAGATAAGAAGTGACCTCTGTCCCTTCAGCTGGGATGAATAGCAAAGACAAAGTCTGGTACATGCAGGCAGTAGAGAGCTGAGCATAGCCTCTTTGCTTTGGCACCTTGGAGCAGCCTCTCCATACAGTGAGAGCATTTCACATTCTTCCAACATGTTGCACAAGAATTAATTAATCATCAACTGTTCTGTAGTTTGCCTGTTTTACTTTCTACAATTCAGCTGCACAGTGCTACAAACCCTACCTGGCATTTGATGGACAGAGTAATGCCATGTTTGGGGTGGGAGGGTTATAGCATGAGCATGACGAGCATCTGTCAGTACACACTCCAGAAATTGGGAACTCCCAGTTTAGCAAGCAGAGCCTGCGGTAGCAGTCTTCTCTCAGCAGGATGATAAAATCCCTTGGCCCGTGCCCTCGGGCTCACTGGCAGTTCTGTTTGAGTGTGCACCACTTTGTCTCTTTCTCTTCAAAGATTGGGGACATTTGTTGCAATAAACTCTGGAGGGAGCAATGGCTACCTGTGAGACTTGATCACTGGAGTCAGGGTAATGCATGGACTCATTCAGTAGCATCGCTGTGTCCTTACAAGCCACTACTTACCCTCTAGCCTGGTGTTAAAGAAGCTTGAAATATTAGTTACAAATTTGATTTGTCAGGGCCAGGTCCTGCTGTTGTTACGGCATTCAGCCCCTGGTACTAGGGAAAGTTTTCACTCAGAGGTGATGGTGGGAAGAATAAAGACGTGAGAAAAGCAGAGGACTTTAGAGCCTTGTCACTGTGTGATAAGCAATTTGTTTGTAAGTGGCTTGAGATTTTCTTCCAGTGGTTTAGGGTTTGATGAGTGCTCACTAAAAAGAGTAATTTTTAGGCCACCAGCTGTTCTTTACAAAATGTTTGCTTCAGTGAATCATTACTTGTTCAGTATTTGCACTCTTTTATTGGTTAACTGAGTATAATGCTAATTGTTTTCCTTCTGAACTGAATAACTAAAATATTGGTCAGATTCTTTTTTTAATACTAAGTTATTGAAACTCTGCAATGACAAAACAGAAATATATGCAATGATACTCAACTTTTCAGGTTCAATATTTAAATTTCTGGTCAAAAGACGAGATATAGACCTGGTCAAAATGGTCAGTGGGGTGGGGATCTTGTTTGAGATGCAGAAAACGCTGTCCAAGCCTTTTTGTGGAAATCAGGCAGAGACTTGTACCTGTATCTTGCATGTACCAAAAAACTTAATGACAAGACTTCTACGTGCTTAGGAGTGACTCTTTACAGTTTAAAAGACTGTAAAAAAACACAGGAACAAATTCCAGAGCTTCAAAGTTTAGCACACACTGGAGTTAATTTATTTCAATTGTTTTTGCCAGTCCTGTGAATAAATAGTTTGGTGCCTGATATGAATCAGCCTTCATGTTACAAAGTATGAAGCCTTTGCAGTTCACAAATTTTCACTAACACTCAGCAAGCAGTCAAATGCTCACAAGTAAGAAGTGTTGTGAGAGCCTGAATCACAGATATTCTAACCCAGCTCTTTTGTTTTTGAAATTGCAAATAAATTTATTTCACTGTTCTGTTCACTTAATACTAGCAGATACAATGTTATCCACCAAAAAGAGAATTAGGAGCCCTTGCCAACTGTAGTTGTTACTAGATCTCAGCAACCTTTCAAAAAGGATGACAATGTCATAGCAATGTTTGTCTTTTGCTTATATTCTCTTTGTGTCTTCTCTTTGGTACTTTTGTTTTTTAACCTGAATCACAATTGGTAAATGTGTTGGTACTTACATATTGCTTGGCTGATGGTCACGTTCTGCAGTGGAAGTGCATGTGTAGCAATCATAGGTGAAGAGGAAACTTTTGGGAGCAATTTTGAGTACTTCTTAATAATAACAAACAGTTAAACTAAAGAAAATTTAATAATTTCTATTTTTTAATGGCTAATTCTGGAGAATCTGTTTATGTCAAGTGTAGTTACAAACTGCAGCTTCAGATACTAGGAAATAATATTTTGGGTCTTAATAAAAAAGTCTTCAGACAGCTGTCCAACTCTGGGAAATAAATGGGAACAATTTGATTTTAGCCATGACAATGCACAATCTGGCATTTTTTGAATCTGAAAAACTTGGAGTCTGGAAATTAAACTGTCAGTGCTGGAAAGTATGGGACTGTGAAGACCAATAAGTGTTTAATCAGTGTGTTAGGCTCATTCTTGAAAGGGGCAGGAAACAGATTACCCTGGAAGGACAAAACTCTACAAAATGTAATTGCAGTGTAAGGACTGAGGAAGGTGGGTGCTATAAGGGGCAAGAGCTGGACAGACAGATGGAGGACACTGGAGGAAAAAAAGTGTTGTTTTTTTCCACCTAGTAATATATGTAGGAGAGAAAAGTCATTCTCCCCCTAAATCCCACACAATTGTCCTTACACTGAATCCATAACTTCAGGAACAGAGCAGATGCTGCCACTTTAGGCAACATCAACAACATGGTGCCAGTGCTGTAAATGTGTGGTTGCAGAGTTCCATGTATGGACAAGGGAGTGAGAACACCAACATGGGTTGCAAGGGCAGTAGTGGCACGACAGTATTGAATTTCCTCACACAGACAACCATGCTCTCTGTCCTTATTTCAATATTGACATACACCCTGACTCTGGATTCTTCTTGAATGCAGAATTTGGGGCTTTTACTTCACTATTGTTGTTCCTGATCCCAGCAGTACCCTGGCACAGGCTATAGCTGTATCGTTCGTCCAGGCTTTACTGTAGCACTCTCTTGGACAGTAATGTTTGACCCAGTCCCAGAGGCAGAGGTTGCATCTGCTGTCTAGTAGGATGTGCAGCATTTTCAATGACCTGAAACCAAGCAGTTTCTCTGTAGAAATGAGCTATGGTTGGCCATTACAAACTCTGTGTGCTTATGAGGTTTTTCTGTCTTGGTCCTCTCTGATCCTAACCCTAATGTTTCCCTTCAGTCTTGCCTCAAAATATAGAGTAGAGCACAGATTAAGATACCTGTGCCCAGACTGTCATGGTGTTAGGGGACCCAAAGGTGCATGTGATTTTCCCTCATTCTGCCCTGTTTTATATAGTGTCTTTAAAGTTCGGTGAATTTGAGGATACCAGGATGAATTGAAGGAGTGGGGGGCTGAACATGAGCTGCTTTGCCCATGGCTAGTTTACACGCAAGTAAAACCGAGTGATGCCCATGTTTTTTGCACGCTTAATTACCTGCTGCCTCCCCACAGCTTGTTAGCTGTCAGTTATGATCTGGAGGGAGTGTCCAAACAGGTCACTCCCAAACGATGCAAACTGCAAATTTGTGTATGAATGTAGCTCCCTGCATGCGTGACTGATCAGCATCTGTAATTGGTGTCAGGGAGATTGTTTATGGTGCTGGGATGAGGAGCCCCAGTTTCAGATCTGAGTGCATGACTCTGCTATGACTTTGCTTTCAGCTCTCTTATTGTTTATTTTATTTGTAAAGCCTTTTTCCCTCATCCTCTCCATCCCTGTCTCTCTGTTTGTAGAGAAAATAGGCAGAACTGACATGAAAATGTGCCCTCAGAGCCGATTTGCAGCAATGGGTAAAGATCATGCTGTATCCATCTAAAAATGCCTATCCATAGGGAGCTGCCTCTGAATCTGTATGTAGGAGACTGTTGTACAGAGGTAAAGCTTTAGCTGGAAAAGAAGCTCTTATAAGATAGAGGGCAGATCAATTCAGAAACAGCAAGGCTGTCCTCAGCCTCTCACCTAAGCCTTCTCTGAGAGCTGAGAATTTGATTAATTTTATTTTATTATTTCCATACAATTTTGTCTTTAATTCAATAAGCAGAAGCACTAAAGTCCTGCTAGACACACTGTATTAGCAGCTCCTTTGTAACCACAAAGTAGTGAGGCATGAACTGAAAGCTGTAGCCTATGCCTTTAGAAATCCAAATCCCTTGGCATTTGGATCTCCTGTTTGCACGTTAGTGGGCTGCCACTTTTGTTCATTTCTTTGAGGTTTTTGGTTTTGCTTTTGAGTTGTTTTTTTCTTTACCTCTTTGTAAAGCTAAAACCTATCTGCAAAGTTTGGCACCAGATTTTGGCCAAGAATATTATTATTCCTTTTGCCCTATCTACCTAGCCAAACTAATTTGGAGTTTTGTTGGGTATGCCAGCTGGAAAAAGAAATTGGCAATGAAATCAGGTTTCTTTGGCAAGGTCTGTTTGCTCACAAGAGTGTAAAAAGTCTTGGTTTCTGTTGTGCAGCAAGGGGCACGCAGTCAGAGCTGGTTTCTTCATCCACCGCTCCAACACGGTTGCAGCAACCACCCTGATGTGAGAAACCCTCTCCCTGGGCCTGCTGGGTCATCTTCATTGCTCTTCAGTGCTCCCCTCTCCATTAGCTTTCACATGCTGTCACGTTTTCTTCCCTCACTGTTTGGTTCCCATTTGCATATTCAGCAAGGTTTCCTTAGCAATTCCAAGCTTATGCTCACTCTAACTACTACAGTGACAGCTGCAAGTAGCTTTTGCAGGAGCAATTAAGCCTGTGAGTTTCAGCAAGGTTCAACTTGTGTATCTCTAGTCCTTGGGGCAGTTTGGGTTCATATTCTAGATCACCCATGACGAGCATCAAGTAGGGCAAGGCATCTGCAGTCTTGTGGCTTTGTGCTGGCAGGTGATGCAAGGCTCTATCAGTTGTTCACCAAGCAACGCACACCTTCAAGTGATCTGTTATGTTTTTATTGCTAAGAAAAATGATCTGATTCTCTATTCCTTCTGCAGGCTTGTTTTCTCCTTCTCTCCCTTGCCTCTTACGTACAAATGTTGAAAAGCTATCTTTAGCTGAGCTACTGGTTAATCCAGCATTAATTGACCTCCTTAATTGTACTTTGCTATTTTATCTCCCTTTATCCTTAAATTGGTCTACTGGGCAGGGGGTCTGGAGGGCAAACACATTCATTATGTTACCAGTAAACAAGATACGAATTGCACTGCAGGGGACAAAATTAAATTTACAGTTTCCCCTTGTAGATGTCATAAACTATTGATTTAAAACAAGAGGGGACGCAGCAGTAGAGCCAGCATATTGGCTATCTTGCATTGTTCTTCTTGTGTTCTGCCAGCGGTGGTTGCTGCCAGTCCCTGTCTCCCCAGGGGACATGCAGGGCAATGGAAAGGCAGAGGGAAAGGTTGGGTGTAGTTTGCTTGGTAGGTCATGGGTGGATTATTTAAGGCTGTCTTCTTGCCTCTGGATCTTAAAGACTTCCCATTGGGACCCCTGTATTCTGTGGACAGGGACCACATTCAAAACCTGCCTTGCCTTATGCCACACGTTGTCCATGCTCAGCTTTCCCTGCCCATGTCAGGGGTTTTAGAAGTGACATTATCAGATGCTTTGAGTACTACTCCTGCTCTGCCTAGGCTTCCTTTGCCATGTTGAACATGGCATTTTGCCCTTGTTAAGCCTCCTACTTTTTCCCCATCTTGTTATTTGCTTGTGGGAGGGATCATTCTTCCTATACATGCAAAGCCTAACATGATGAGGACCTCTTTATGGATCTCATGTGGGTTCCCCACTTCCATTAACAAGAGATGGAAGGGATTCTAGACACTGTCCATTGGGCTTGGTGTCAGTTCTTACCCTGTGTACTGTGCAAAAGAGAGGAACTAATGTCTGGAAACTCCATCAAACCAAAGAGTGCCTTTGTAGTGCTCAGCTAGAGTGAGCCCTAGCAACTGGCAAGTTGCTAAAGCACAGCATTTGGCTCTGTGCCGCTTCCCTTTTCGTATCATCTCAACTAGGCTGGAAGCACTCACGTGGTAGGAAGCCAGGAAGAGACATATAGTGCATTCACACGAGAGAAATGTCCTACTCATGGTAGCAGTTGTCAGCAATGGACCCCAAGCTGTGCCTTTCCACTGCTGCTGGGAATGGTTCGAATGGCAGGAGCAGGCATGGGGCCAAACGTGAGCTCAGTGCCTGGTGAAACGTCATCTTTTACATATTTAATGATGTTAGAGAAGAATTTAGTCCCTCCTGTGCTGGCAGCCAGTTCTCATTACCAGTTAATTGCACCTAGATGTAGTCACTGTTGAAATCTATTGTCAGGAGCAAATTTTTATATTAGTGTAGGTGTGTTGCTTATATTCCCAGTCTACATGAGAGGGTCAAAGGCTGCAACTACATAAAACATTTTTGTCTTCCCATTCTTTTCTGGGGACAGCTCTGGTTAAGGTGTACCCTCGCAAGACTAATATGGCTGCTGACAAGGGATAAAAGCTGCACAGTGTCCAGACAGCACTGCAGTTTCAGCACCTTTCTACACCAGAAATCTTGTAATTCCTCTCTGACAGCTGCCTGAAAGGTGGAAAGATGTGGGTGGAGAAGTCTTTCCTTGCCTACATGTGCCTTCTCTGAGCTGTAGCGAATCTGTCGAGGTCCATATGGAGAATTAAACACAAGATTCTGTATACTACCTGCTATGGTACTTAATCTAACAAGTGGTCAAAGATAAGCACTGGCTGCTGAGATCTGATGTAAAAAGCCATGCAGAGGAAACTGTCTGCAGTAAGGAAATTTTATTAGCTCCAGGATATTGACTGCATACACTAAAGAACTGTCTTCTCTCATCTTATCTGTCGCTTAACTGTGTGCCTACCTACTGACCCCTCTCTTCCAGCTTGTTCCTTTAATCAGCTTGGGGATGCAGGAGAATATTTTGTCAGAGAATATTTCTGACTGCCAAATTCAGTTTATTTGTGTCACATTGCAAAACAGACCCCAAGAGGTGAAATGCTGTAATCACTTGCATTTCTGATTCCCTGGATCACTTGACTCTAAATAACTATGATGTGCTTTGAGAACTGGGTATGAATTTAATGATGTTATCACAATTAACCTGCCATCTTTTTATTTTACATTTTTTCTTTTTTTTTACAACGACAGAATTAGCATTAATTTTGAGCTGAAGTCTTTGTTGTCAACAACTTACCTGCTATTTGCCAGCTCACCACAGAATCCCTACTAGCACATAAAATTAGAAGGCACAAAACATTTTGAAACTTGAAGACATATTTATTTGTACAGTCTCTTCTGTTCATTTTCAGAATGGTCTCATGCTCTCTGTAACATCTTACTAAAATTACCCACTGCTGCAGCTGCTTCACCTACCCCAAACCCCATGAAGTGGGCACATCAACTCTTCACATACTGGATCACATAGTGGAAGAGGAGTATGGCACTCCTATGGATGTGCAGTTTCCTTTAGTGGTGATTTTTAAGAACAGGTTAGAAAAAGGTCTTTGCCTAGGATTGTTTATGCATAGTTGTTTCTGCTGAAGAGTTGTGGAGTGCATTTGATGGTGTCCTACAGTCCTTTCCACTCCTGTCTTGTTGATTCTGTGAGAACTTGCCATGCCCTTTCTCCCTCCTTCCTTAGTATTGTGGTTTTCCTAGGCCATCAAAGCTTTCTGATCAAATAAAACCCACACAGATGGGCTCCGTATGCTCTGCTGCCTTGCGGTACCTCTTCTAGAGCTGGCTACGGATTATGTTAAAGCTTGCACTCCTGTGTCTTCTCCCCATGAAGGATGTGAGCTTCTTTCAATTCTTGATGAAACATTCAAGCTATAGTGGTGGGTGCTTTTCAGCTCTGGGGTCCTCAGTCCCCACCCCAGTATATCAGCTAATATGAAGGCTCTCACCTACCTCTCTCCATAACACTCCAGCATGGAATCATAGAATGGTTTGGGTCAGATGTTCCAATTCCCAACTTGGTACAGTAGCTTGGTAACAACCTCATTTCCATCACTCCTTCAACATTATTTCTTGTGAGGTGTTTTTTTTTTTCTTTCAACAGTAGTTTTATGTGCCATGTTGAGAGGTTAAAGTGACTTTCTGCCCACTGTGGGCAATTTAAGACTCCAAATTGAGAGAACTAAGCCACAGTGCCATTAGTCAGTTTCTACTTTTCTCTTTCATATGACACATCTTCCCCTCCTTCCTTGCCTGTTCTCCAGCAAAGGATTTTTCCATCTTTCTCCTTCTCTGCACAAGCCTAAGTATGAAGCAGAGCATCTGACTTCTCTCTGCCTGGCCTAGGGGTCTGAGCATCTGGATGGAAGTGCTGACTCTTCTCTTTTGTGCAGTACAGAAAATGTACCCTAATACCCTTCACTTCCAAGCAGAACTGGAGCTGGTCCAACCTGTGAAATCTGCCTAGAATCTCAATTTTCCTCTCCTTGCTTGCTGTCACCAGAGAAATCCCAGCTACATCAAGTGCTTATTCTGGTCCTTGGCTTGTTGAATTGCTGAGGAAGGTGACTCTGGAGAATTTTGGGTCTGTGCCAGTCATTCCCAAGCCAATAGCAGCAGAAGTAATTGTCACTCTCAGTGCTTGTGCCAAAATGTGGGCATGGGCCTGGGAGCCTTCAGGAGCCCTTGAAGTGTCATGCTATTTGGTTGTTCTTGGGATTTTGGAGGGTCACTTGGTCTTCCCTGTCTGCCTCAATCAGTGAACATTCCCTGGAAGTTACTCTTTTCTTTTTTTACTAAACACATGCACCTGCAGTCTGACCTAACCAGAGATCATTGTAAATCGCTTCCAAGAGCCAATTTTACACTTCCTTCTTCTCTACCATCTATCACTAAAGAGTGGGGGCCTGTGTTCAAGCCTTCTGTGGGCCTGCACTTCTATCAGTGCCCTCCATCATGGCTGTTTGTTCTGCAGAGGGCATTGTGTATAAAGGAATTACTACAACATATGGCCAATGCTGCACACTTCATATGTTATTCATCACATTAGAGAGTCCAGCCACATGTCTCTCCTGCAGCCAGGGGAAAGTGCTGGCCCTGCTCCTGTCAGGTGGTCCTCTTAATCTGTCTCTGCAAGCAGCTTTGTGGTCATTTACAGGCACTGCTGAAATGTGAGGGTAGTGCCAAAAAGTTGGCAAAGGGATGAAGCGGTACGGAAACGACGTGCGGAAATCAGCTGGAAGGGGGGACAGCGCAGAGGAAATTGAGGAGGGAGGAGTAGTTCAGGTTTCTGAATGGAAGAGAAGGGGAATAAAAGGAGAGTGATGACTTGAAGGAAGAAATAATGGACAGCTGTGTTTTGAAGGAGATGTAAAATCAACATTCTTGCCTCTCTCAGCTATTAAATATCTGAGTTTGTTTTAAATCCCAGATTGTTATCCCAGGAGTCAGGTCTAAATTCAGCCTGGCTAATTGCAGCCTGACCTACTTGTCAATCCCATTCTGGTGGCTTTAGGGTCTCACTTTCTGAGCCGAAATGTGTTGTATGGTTGCTGTGATCTAACCCAGAAGTGGCTTTTTCTCTATACTAATGATCATGACATAGGCTTTTCTTTGGTATGGGTACACCTGCCACAGTTTCTATATGCCCATCCCAGTTCCTTCCTGGGAGAATTCCCTGTGTGTTAGAGGGAGAACCCTCCACATTTTGAGAACAACGTGTACCTCAGAGGTGCACAGAAATCCTCTGGTTGCATGAATAGATGTGTGCTTGGGAGCTTCCAGCCCATTCACAACAGCTTCTTTGGTGAAACTGTGTGATGGAGGAGAAGCCAGCTCTGCTTGGGCTGCAAATTGGCCTCCTGCACACCCAGTGCTGGCAGATGTCATAGCTCTGCCAAGAGGCTTTTGAGAACTCATGTGGGGCAAATCTCCCATTGAAACATTCCAAATTTAAACCACAGCTTTTCCAGACAGAAGAACTACAATGTCTTTCTTGAAATAACAGAATAGTTTAAATGGGAAAGGAGGTTTAGAGGTCTTTCATCCAACTCCCTGCTCAAAGCAGGGCTATCTTCAACAGTAGATCAGGTTGCTTAGGATCTTGCCCAGTCAAATTTTGGAAGTCTCCCAGGACAGTAATTCTTCAACCTGTCTTGGCACCTGTTCCAGTGCTGATCCACCCTCATTAGGAAAATATTTTTCTTTTATGTCCAACCAAACATTCTGGGAACCCAAAATTGTTCCAGATACAGCCTCAGAAGTGCTGAGTAGAGGGGAATAATGATTTACATTGGCCTGATGGCTACACTCTCATTATTGCAGCCAGCTACAAATTTAGCCTTTCTTGCTGCAAGAGGATGCTGGCAGACTGATTTCAGCTTTTGCTCCCTGGCAGTCTCTGACTTTCTGCAGAGCTACTCCCCAGCCTTATCTCATCCTGTAGGGGGTCATTTCAACAGGTGGAATTCTTTGCACTTACCCTTATTGAACTTCACGAGGTGCCTGTCATCCAGTTTCTCCAGGTCCTTGAGGACCTTTGAATGGTAGCCCTGCCCTTCTCAGCGAGTCAACCACTCCTCTGAATTTGGTTTCATTCCTGAAGTTGATGAGGGTGTCTTCTGGTAACCTGTCTTCCAGGTTACTGATGATCAGGTGCACCCTTCTTTCTGGTCAATTTTGCAGAAGAAGCAGAGAACTTCATGATGCTTCTGCTACTGTGATTTACAGTGCAGAAAGACAGAGGCCCTTTCTAGTCTCTGAGGTATGAAAACACTATGAGACCCCTTCTGTCTTGAAGAGGATAGAAGAATAGACATGGCAGAGAAAGGGCAGAGGGAAAAAATGAGACTGTGGGATGTTTTGGCCTGTTTAAGTTGACATTTCAGGCAGTTTCAGTGCTGAGAGTTGAAGTGTGTTTGCTGAGTATTAGGACAGCATGATAAATATGCCCTGGGCTGCCCAGCTCAATGTGCTGTGATATTATCCAGCCTGCAGATAAACAGGGGAACTTGCTTTTCTCCCTCTCTCCTCACCTGGCTTTTTGGACTCAGAAAGCACTAGCCCCAAATACTTGTGTCAGGGAAATGCCCAGAATGGAGGCTTGCCAGCCACTGTCAGTCCTGCTCCAAGGAGTGATGTCCTGGTTTGAGCCAGGAGAGGATTGATTTCCTTTTAGTCATTTTACTTTTCAGATAAGTCTCTTGTAAGTAACTGCACTTCCTGAATTTAACAGCATGTTTTGCAGTCAGTGTCTGCTTCTATGACTGGTAACACTTGATGTTTATAGTTGCTGCTGGAGAATGGTCCACAGAAAGGCTCTTGCTTATACTTCTTCCTATAGAAACTCCTTGGTTCTGCTAAACTTCTTGTGCACCAGAAGTGATAGGAAGGAAAGGGGTCAAACCTGTGACATTCCTGTGGGGAAGAGGGGACCAAACAGGTGACTGGTGACCCAAAATTGACCAAATGAGGTATTCCATATGTGTCATACTAGGTGAGAGATCATGAGGGTCAAGCTTGCGTGGTCCATGGGTGGCAACCTAGGAGGACTCTGTCCATTCTCTGCCTTTGTTCCCAGTCTGTATCTGAATCCTGTTTCCATCTGCCACTAAGTCCAGAAGTCCAGAACCTTCCCAGGAGCCTGATACTGGTTTCGTATATATCTGTATGTTTATTTTATTTTTCATCATTGTTGTTTCGTTAAACCTGTGTAGTTTAGTTTCCAACCCATAAGTCTCTCTCACTTACACTCTTTCCTTTTGCTTTCTGGGGAGAGGGGTTAATAGAGAGCATCTGTCATTCATTTAATAGCCAACCCAGCGTTAAACCTCGACAAGGGGTTATGTCTGTTAGTGCATAGTGTGACACAAGGATGAGAGCTGCCCTGAGGGGAGGCAGCCCTGAAAGCAGGACCCTGCGCTAAGGAGCTCCCCATCCCAACCCGACACCTCCCACCTCCGTGAGTCCAGGGTTTCAGCCATTAGAGAGATTAAGGAAGTAGTAAAATCTGCTAATGCAATAATAGTAATTAATAGCAATAATGGGTGCTTTTAATGTACTTTGGCATGATTTATTAGGCCGGGAGTACTGTAGGAGACCAGAGCACTTTGCAGGCGAGAATAAAAAGGCAAGGTGACTGGGCCCTGAAGTGCACGTCTGGGCCTGATTTGGAGAGGTGATTTATTGACACCATAAATGACGGCTTTTTTGAGCAGGCTGTTTTGGTGCCTGTGTGGGAAGATGTAACTCCTGATTTAGGGCTCTGTTCAGCAGTACTTACTCTTCAGGTGGGACTCCTGGGGCATCCCGCACAGCAGAGAAGAGCCAGGACCAGGCTGCCATGAGCCCATGTGTAGATGAGGCATGTGGCATCCATGCAGTTCTGTACCAGGTACCCTCACCCACCAGTCCCTGTGTGGTCTCTTACAGCTCATGTCCTTGAAGGTACGTGGTGCCTGTACCCTGGAAGTCATCAGGGGAAGCATCCTTCCTGCCCCAGTGTTGCCTGCTGGGGCTGAAGCCTCTCAGAGGTGGCTGCACGGCTCCGCAGCCCTCCATCTCTCCTGTCCTGGCAGCGTGAGGGTGTGCAGCCATGGCTCAGACCTGGCTGAAGCTGTCAAACCACCAGGAAGGTGCTCCTAGAAACAAGCTGGTTTTGCAGGGCTGAAATGTGAAAGGCAAGGAAGAAGAGCATCCTTTGCAGCACTTAGTTGATGTTCTCATTGATCTCAGTGATTTTGTGCCAGAGCAGCGGTAGGAGTTGGCCTCCACGCCAGAGCCTTGCCTGGGCTAGTGGACATCTCTCAATGGATTTTATTAATGTTATTATTATAGGGCCTGCAGCATATTGAGAGCCTGCCAGGATGCAGCATTCCCTTTCTTGAGGCTTCAGTTGTGTCAGGGGAGACATCAGGGAGTGGGTAGGGTGGCTGGGGCGGTAGCAGCAGGGCGCAGAGGTGTGAGTGCTGAGGACTCGGCAGCATCACATGGGCAAGGGATGGTTTGCTCCCTGTTAGGAGTGCACCCTGCAAGGCGAGCACGGGAGAGGTGATCTTCAAACAGGGCAGCAGGAAAACTCTGTAGGAGAAAGACAACAGCAAATGCTAGGCTGAAGGGTAAAATAAATTAAAGCAAACAAGCCAGAATAACGATCCTTGAAAGCACTGGACTCAGCTTGGAGGTGGTATCTGCCTCGGTGTGCAAGGAGGACATAGGGCACAGTGTGGAAAGGGGACTGGGATGATCCCCAGCCACACAGCAGAGTGAAGGCTTTTATTAGTGTTCACCAAGCACCTTTTAATGAATGGCCAAACTATCTGAGGTCAGTTGAAACAGTAGGCAAGGTGTAAATGTGAAGGAAACTGGGGGAAGTGAGAAGAGTGGCGAGGGGACTGTGGCCATGCAGTGCCAGCCCCAGGAGGAGGGGAACCACAATTCGGTGGTTCCCGCAACTGATGCAGATGCAATAAAACCACAGGTGGTGACACAATTAAAAAGCTGAGCCAAAGTCAACAAGCTTCATCTCTGGCTTACGCTGAGCTGCTTGTGGAGTCCCCATCTTATGGGGACTCCCCGCTTAGCATTCCTCTGGGACTTCTAATTCACCAAAGCAGAAGGACCCCATCCATGGGCTGGGCTGGGCTCATGAGTCTTCTTTGCCTGAGCAGGGCTGTCCTTGCCAGGGAATGTGCTGTGGGGCTCACTAAGGTTTCCCTGGCAAGGGGGAAATCCCTTGGCAGGTACGGACCCTCACTGTGAGGGGTCCACGTGCAGTGGTCTTTAGTCAGAGTGTTCTAAAATTGAGGTTTGAGGGATGCATCTATGTGAGGAGGCAGCTGTACCTGCAAATAAATGGCTGACGCTCTGGTTCCTTGGAGTGGCAGCTTTTCCACCATCACATACTTGTCTCTGTGCGGGTTTTTGCTGACAGGTATGATATATGCATACAAAGTATTTTGTTATTGTTATTATTACCCAAAGTTATGGATCAGCTTGAGAAACTCAAATGCAGTAAATCACCGGGACTGGGGTAGCATTAGTCTCAGGGCTCTGAAGTAAATAATGCATGAAATATACTGACAGCAGTGTCTGACGGATCCTTATAAACAGCATCTCTCTAACGAGTGCAGAGCTGCTAATAGCAGGGCTGGATCTGGGGAGAAAAATGGTGAAATCTCTCCACATGCAGGCGAGAGGATGCAGATGAGCAAACACCACCCCTTCCTCGCCCTTGAGGACCAGTGAGTGATTTTAGAAGAGGTATGACAATTGAGAGTCAAGAACAGGGTGGCAGCTCTGTATCCATCTGTGATGTGGACTTCATGGGCAAGTTGCTCTCCCTTCTCCATCCCCACCTGCGATTTGAAGGTGGTGAAGGGCTGTCTCCAGCCTGCTCTTCCTCCACCCTGGTGAGGAGTGCTTTGAGATCTTCAGAGAGAGAGCACCCCATACATGCTAAGTACTATTATTTTTTTTTACTAATCGAAAGGCATCCTGGGAATTACAGATCTGTGAGCTCTCTTTCAGTTCCAGCAAAACTGATTGTGAAGCTAATTAAAGACATACTACTACAATGTTCAGGTAAGTATTACATGACAGGGTCAATCCAGTATGGCATCTGGAAAAGAAAATTGTGCCTTTTTGAGCTGCAAGTGGGTTTTATTGTTTGATTATTGTTTTTATGTGTGTGTTTGATTTGGGTTTTTTTTTTCAGTTTAATAAAGTAAGATAAAGGTGATCCCCAGCAGACGTAATGGACTTTGATTTTCATAAAACCTTTGATAAGGCCTTTCACACAAAACTGTGAAGGGGAATAAATAGCCATGGGACAAGGGACAAGGTCTTGTAACGGATTAAAACCCAGTCAAGTGTTAGTAAGCAAAAAACAGTTGCTCCTTTGTGTGGAGAGAAGTTAATATTGGGGGTCTTTATGCACTGTGGAGGTGTTTAGTCTGCTCTGTGTTATGTGGCTGGCACATCAGTACTTCAGTGATGGCTCATGACTTAACAGGTAAGAAATGCAGTCGGGTTGTCCAAAGCTGAAAGAGGTGCTGAGAGCGGGCGCACCCCGTGGCATCATCTGCAGGTGCACTGCATGGGCCGTGGAGGGGTAGTGGGACCTCCTTGCAGAACTTGGCCTGGCTGCTCTGAGATCTCCTTGGGCCAGGCCCTCCCCCTGCCCAGCACCATTTGCCTCCGCAGAGGCAGGTGCGGGCTGCCACCTCCGTGAGTCAGCAGGATTTAAAGAGACCGTGGGGACAGGGCAGCAGGATGATGGATGAGCTATAACGTGGATGAGCGTATGGTAATGCAGACTGCAAAAAATAGTCTCCACTTCAGCTGTACGGTGATGAGCAGTGAGCTCCCGGGCTCCTTGGGGGAAAGAGATTGGGAGTCATGGTGAGTAACTCGATAAAAGCTTCTTCAGTGGGTAGCGTCAATTCCAAAAGTGTAGAGGATGCTTGGTTGCCTTTAAGGGACAGGAAAACAATAGGGAATATGTTATAAAAAATGACATTATCTTGAACACTGGCTACACCCTCATTTAAGACAGTGTATAGAATTACCAGAGGGCTGTGAAGCATGGTTAGTAATCTTGTGAGATTTACCTACAGAGAGGCAGCCAGTTGGACCAAACAGGGTTTTCTTTTTCACTGTAGCGAGCTCGCAAAAACACGCGAGCGCCATTTCTCTCCCGCCGCTCTCCCGCCTCCTGTCCTGCTGCCGTGCCCTCTGCTGTCCCCAGGCACGCACTGCCTCTGCCTGCTCCCGGGAGATGGCAAGCACCGAGCAGCCGCAGCCTCCCCCAAGAGACAGGCTAAAGGCTTATAATTGAGTTATTTACACTAATGAAGGGTGCAGTGAAAACCGATCAGTCCCTCCTTTTTCTGTCCTCCTGTAATACTAGAACAAGAGGTCACTTGGAGATGCTAATGGTGGCTTAATTTAGATCACATGAAAGGAGACACTTTTTCACACAGCAGGTAGTCAGTCTGTGAAATCCACACTGCCTCCCGAGGTCAGAGAGTCAAACGCTGCAGAGGGTTTTGTCAGGCTTCTGGGTAGTTTTCTTTTGAACAATAATAACTATCCTTGCTGAGGATGGAGTAGCACCTTGAGGACCCCAGTCAGGAGGGACCCACTGTGCATAGAGCGGTGCCTGCCCAAAGCAAGAGCCAGTGCTGGTCCTGGTTCCTTTACTCTCAATAGCCAAATAAAGGTGGCATCGGTCTCGTCAGGTCCTGGAGCGAGGATGGCGAAAGAGCCACAGTCAGGCTCAAGCTGTCTTGCACTTTCCTTTTCCTTCTTCTGCACTAACCGGCTGTTACCTTAACATCAAGATAATGGTTCCCCCCTGGGTGTCATGAGAACTCTGTTTTCCAGCTGTAAATCAAAGCTCTTTGCTCTGATTTTAAAAAGGGGAGAGAGGGACAGAAAGCCCACAACTGCCTTTAACCTGGAAGAGTCTTCCCATGATCTGCAGGGAAGATCACCTGTGCTCTGGGTGAAACTTCTGTGAGCCGCCTCAGGGAACAGCCTCACATGCACTTCTGACCCTTTTCCTGGGTCTCTTCAACATGATGTCTCTGATCTGGTGTGTTTGCCACTCCTACATTTAGTCCTTGGCACACTCCTGCTCTTCCCAAGCATTGCCTGTGGCATTCTAAGCTACTTAGCAAGTCTGACTGGATGTGGGTATTGGTGGATTTTCCCTGTGGGCAGCACAGGCCTGTGGATTATGATAGCATTGAAGAGCGATAAACATGTAAAGGTGTTTAAATTTACCAGCAAGAATAAAGCATAACAGAACAGGGAAAAATACTTTCAAAGCCATCCCGGTCTCTATAGCTGTGTTTGTCTGACCTGCAATCCTAGAAAGGCCTTTAGCCCCAGGAGGTTTGGGACTCAATCAGTTGTTACTGCTTTTCTTCATGTTGATAAATCCAGCTGAAGTCCTTTTGTCCCTCTGTTCACATTTTGACAACTGAGGCTGTCGAGACTCAGTGTAGAGAGCTTTGCAGAGGATTGAGCCAGGACACCAGGCTCTCCTTGCATTGTCTTTTGACTCTTTGCTGCAAAATGGCTATAAGAAATAGGCTTTTGAGTGCATTTTCTTGTAGGTAGCTGCAGAAACAACTCAATATGTGTACAGTAAAAGTGATTGTAATCCACTTGAGGGATGGTCTTTAGAAACTCTCACAGGCATCTCTCATTCTAGCATCATCGCAGCATTCCTCCAACTATCCCACCTGATTTTTTCCATCTCACTGTTTGTTACTGCCTCAGCAGCTGGCTGTGTTTAAATATGTCAACCTGGGTTTTTTTTTACCTCTTCTTGTTTCCTGTGTTCCTCTAACAAGCAGCCTGCAACAGAACAAACAAGCAAGGCAGGAGCGCTCCAGGCAAAAGGGGCGTTTTGTGTTTGATTTGAATACATACATATTTTTCTTGGTTAAAACTTGTGATACTCATCAAACACATACCGGAAGGCTGTGAACAAGACCTCTCTCTTTTTTCCTCTCTGACATGCACACCCTGTCTCATATGAGCACCTTCTCAGTTTCACTCTAGCTGTCTGATTCTCTGCGAAGCACGGTCGCTCTCGTATCCTCACACACGTTCAATGGTATCATCCTCACTCCTGTTGTGTACACAGAATCACCTTCAGATCTCAGCAGACCCTGGCTCCTGCCCACTCTTGCAGATGACATACACACATGCACGATGACTTAGGCTCTCATGGAGGCTTTATTCCTGAGAGGAAAATTGCTCTCAAATATATGGGACTGGATATAACTATAGCAGTGATGGGGAGAGAGGGAGCAAGACATGGCTGGGAAACTGTATAGTCTCTTCAGCCTTCTGAGCTATGAGACACTACTCAGGTTGAGGGGAGAACATGGCCCTGGAGTCCTTATCCCCTCTGCTGTGCACAGCCAAGCACTGAGCATTTACTCATTCACGTCACCTCATGTGCAGACTCATACTACTCTCCGCTAAAGTTCCTCACTCACCCTTTCCTTTTTGACTGTGTGTCAGGTCCTGATCACATCACTGTCATGACTCTTATGATATCAGCATTTTCTGACAGGTGTATATGCTTCTGTCACTCCCAGCAAAGCTCTTTAGCACCCAGTCTGCATCCAGCTCTGAGCCAAGGTAGTGCTCCTGAAAAGTATGGGAAACGGTATCTTGTATTTCTGCAGGCAGAAGATTACAGTTCCTCTAGAGCCTACTGCATGTTTTCAGGATGTCCCACTTTCAAATAAGGCCTTGAAAACAGTGTTTTTTCTTTATGAGCAGAGGGCTGAGGTTTGCTGGTGGTCAGAAGAGGGAAGAATGCTTTGTGCCTGAAAGTCTTCTCCCTCTTCCTCTGAGGCAGGTTCTGGTTTTGGCTTCTTGGACCAGACTACTGCACAGGTGTGCTAGTTTAAAGAATTACTTAATTTTCTTCTGCCCCCAGGCTTCCAGTGCAGCCCGAGATGCTGAGTGCTTTGTTCCCAGCTGCATGGTGGGGATGGCCATGTGGTCTCTCCTGACCACAAAACGAAAACTTATTGGCCACCACGATGGGGGCCATGGGCGTGCTTCAGAGCAAGCTGGTGTAGGCTCTTTGTCCAGGAAATGTCTGTGTGCCTCTGAAGGGGCTGAGAGCAGCTTGCAGCTTGCATGATTCAGAAAAAATTTCAGGTTTTCCAGTTACCGTAGCAGCTGGTATCTTTCCAGCAAAGAGATGCTGGAGCATAGTGTTCCCGTGATTCCTGCTGGGCTCAGCTGGTGCTTTTGTTTGAACTGGCACCAGGCAAGCTAGGAAGCAAAGACATTAATAGTGAAAGCAAGGAAGAGGAAAGGTGTTTAAAGAGTTCTGGCTTTGCATGTCTACTTCAGAAGCTACCCTTTTCTGGTTCCCCAAACCAGTGCCCAAATCCAACATCAAACTTCTCAGAAGCATCACTTGTTAAGCTTAAGTACACCATAAGATAAGGACCTTGCTTGTACAAGGCCATCAAGCACTGATATTGGCTCTCCAGGACGTTTTAAAGGCTATTTATATCACAATAAAGCCATTTTATTAGCTTCATCAATCAAGAGAGACCACGTTTTGGCTTGGAAATGATTCTGCTTGAGTTTCTAGAAGGGAGAGGGGTGAGTAATTATGGGGTGCGTTATCTTCAATCTCGTTTGAAATCTCCTAATTGAAACCACATATGCTTATAAAATAGATGGCAGAGGCATTGCTAATGCACCTATGGCCAGTGAACAGGCAAGTAAAGACTGTTTGTTCAAGCAGTAACACAGCCACAACAGGCGCTGTCCCTGTCCATGTCTGGCTGAGCAGCTGGTTCCTGGCTTTGAACTGAGGCTTATGCCCCATGCTGAGCTGAGCTCAGGGTACTCGGCATCTACAGTTCATCTCAGCTGGCAGCATCTGCTGTCGGGTACCAGCCGATCCCGCTGGCAGCATCAGGTGTCTTCACAGGGTGCTTCTCCTCCCGTAGCAGGGCTGGGGGCTGTGTGCAGGTGGTCCCTGGTGAAGCAATGTGGTAAAGCGCCCCGGCTCAGGGCTCACGTGTTGCTGGAGTTCCTGGTTAGGCAGGGCTGTTAGGGGAGGGTGTTTGCAGCTCTCCTCCAGGATTTTGTTGGCTCCCGTGTTGCTTTTCTGCTGTCAGCTCAACACAAGGCAGTGGACTCACAGGAGCAGCAGTTACTCAGGGAAGGAGAGTGTAGCTTAACATTGCCTGTGGGGCCTCTGAGACTGAGTAATGGCAGGGCTTGAAAGCTGTTACAGATATTTGATAAGTAATTGGCTGGAAATCAGTTTATTTTAATGAATCTAGTTAACTAAAAAAGAAAGATAAAAGGACTGCACATTCCTGTGGTGCTATACTACTTTCAGGGACAGAGAAAGCCCATTACATGTCTGCTTTTGTGCCAACAGGGACTTTCAGTTCTTGTGAAGGCTCTTCTGAAAGGTGGTTGAAATCTTTAGCTTCCCTGAATCCTAGCAGTGTGGGTTTAAGACAAGAAAGGCTGAAGGGTGGTTTCTTACTAAGGATCCATCAGGCAGAGAGGGACAGAGGAGTGGAGCTGCTGCTGTAACCTCATGCTTCACCTCTGGCCAGATACATACTGCAGAGCGGTTCCAGCTGTGGTTTATCACTGTTTTATACTGCTGAAATGGGAGCAATGCATGTAGTTTGGTTAACCTCACTTGTCTTTCCACATACTGGCTGGTCACACACACACACAAAGTAGCATCATGGAAAAAAGACCTGTCTAGCATCAATGATTATTTTTGGTTGTTCTCCCTACCTCTCAGTGGCATGCCAAGACTGACCACATTTTCCCAGCCTAAGGAAGGAACAGTAAGTGTAAAGTCAGGGAGAGGCTGGTGTCAGGTCCATTATATTTAGGGGGTCTCTTGTTTTCCAGTTTGTTGGAGGTATCATTGCTGTTCAGGAGACAGATCTGTTCTTTGAGGAAAAACAACAAACACTCTGGTCCTGGCCAAAGAAAGAGGGCTTGGCTGGAACGTCAGGACGGTTTTGTAGGGTCACATTTTTTTGACCATTATATGTGTCTATAGGAAGATATTTTTTGTGTGACTGTATGTTAGAGACCTCAGCAGCAATGCTGAAAGAGGATAGAATCTATTCCTTGCTGCAGATTGTGCTTTGGATGTGAACTTTCATCTCAAGCCAGGGTATCTCATCCTGAGGGTTGTATGTCAAGTATGGATATATGAGCAGTGTTCCCAGTGCAGTCATACTTGTCAGAGTCTGCAAAGAGCCTGCAACACCATCTGTTTGAGTGAGTGGATAAGGGATTAAAATGCAGGAATCACAGGATCTGTACAATGCATGAGAGCAGGCCAGATGATCACAGCACAGCAATTTTTTGTAAGCTAAGAGTAACTTTAACGTCCTCTCATTTAGGGTTTAATGTCAAAATTAACTTTTCACTCCTGTCTCACAAATCCCAGAATGCTCTCACTGCCCCCAGTGCTGGTGTTTACCCCACGGCGGATTCAAATTCAGTGCAGACCTCCACACCTCCCCTAGGTGAACATAATAATAAAAAAAAAAGCCAAAACCAACAAAACAAAACAAACAACCCAAACAAACAAAACACAAAAAACAACCCCAAAACAAACAAAAATAAGCCTTTCAGTTTGGTGGAAGTACAGCAGGACTGCTCTTCTGCTGCCCTGGAGCATTCTAAATTGAGCATCTTCACAGAAGAATGTAGAAGATTGTCCCCTGAAAGGCTGTGAGGTCCTGTGTAAATGTCAGGCTGTGCACAGACACTGGGGATGCACAGACACCCATCAGGTGGGCATGGCATCATCTCCCCTGCATAGCTGATGAGAGCCTACCTCTAGCCAAGTGTAAACTCAGAGCAGGCTACAAATCCTCATCTTTTAAACATCCCCTGGATCTGAAACCTCCTGCCAGCTGGAGCTGCTTTCAGCTGAGCAGACTGAAGTGCTGTATTTAATGAATTCATTTAGAGTCTGGTGCGAGGAAGCAGGGCTGATCCTCATCTAATGTAAACCTAGGCTTCCCCATTTACTTTAGTAGTGCCTTGTTGACCTTTGATTTATGTCAACTGAAGCCACAGTTTGGCATCTCTCTGTGCTGCACTGGACTTCTGGAAATTATTTAGAGCAAGTGGCCTGCCAGAAAAACAGAAGTGTGAATCCAGCCTCACACCAGCCAAGGCCCACATGAGCAGCCTTAGACCCAGCCTTGTTAGAAACTAAACTACCAGTTAGACATCTGTACAGGAGGGAACCCTGTGGGGAAATGGTTTATCTGTCCTGTGGATAAGCTGTGCACAGGGGAGAGGTTTCATTTCACAGCAGGCTCTTGGGAGAAGAGGCAGGGATGTCAGTGGATCCAGATAAGATATCCCTGGGTAAATGCTTCCAGTAGGATTAAGCAACATAGTCTTTGCTAAGAAATGAAAAGGGTTTGCATTCTGTCTTCCAGCCAGTTTGCACAGTTTGTTTTGCCAATGGTGGAAGACTGCAGGTCAGAAGGTACAGAAACAGTAAGAGCAGTCCCTGTGGTTATGTCTGCACTGCCACTGGCAGCTGGGCTGGAGTTCAGGCTCCAGAGCACAGATTCAGATTACCCAACCAGGTTGCCTTCAAACTGTGGGGAGCAGGACCTTGTGCTTCAGCCTGTCTTTTCTGCTCTGGTGGCATGTTCCTGGGCAGATCACAATTAGAGAAAAACAGAAGCATGATCCCTTGCAGTATTGCTGAGATAAGCATGTCTGGAAGTGTCCACAGTGCTTAGTCCCTTTGACAAAAACAAAACAAACAAACAAACAAAAAAAAAACCCCAAACCAAACAAAAAAAAACCAAGACTGATTGATGTTCAGCGTGTGCTGAGTTGCCTTGCAAGACAAGTCTTGAAATGGTCTCAGAGAAAATATAGCATAAGATATTATTGTGATGGCAAGGAGATCTAGCTGTGAGAATAATTTGTCCCCCTTTTTTCAAGTCAGATCTTCCTCCCATTCTGTTTCCAACCATGAGGTTTTAAGCCAGCTCCTGGATTTTGTGCCAACAACAGAAACTCCATCAAATATATCTTGACATTTCTTTTTTTCCCATTGTTCCCCCCCCTCCTCTGCTATTTATTTATTTATAAACTTGTCCACCTCTGCAAGACATACTGTGCACATGGGGTTGAAAGTAAGCTCAGATCAAAGCTCTTGGGAGTTCTCCCTCCCAGCACCTCTTCTCTACCTTCCCTGCAAACCTTTTTCAGATGCCTTCTTTTACAAGGCCTCATGGTGGACAAAAGTGAAGCATTAGGAGGAGGAAGTTGAGTGATGCCTTGCTGTTACAGCTTTGAGTTGGTTTCCACTTAAAGGAGTTTGTACACACCCAAGATAAATAGAGCATGTAAGTCTTAAGTTTGCAACATTTTGTTTTATGATTGTGAAACACTCTTGGGACAGATTTTCAAAAGTATGTTATTTTAAGCAGCAAGAGAGGTGGCTATATTGGTAAAGGAGCTCACTGTGCCAAACTGACTTTTGTGTGTTAGTTTGGGAGCTGGTAGGCCCAGAAGCAGTTTAACAAATCTGGTCTTACTTTCAATGTTAAGCACTTTGAAAAACCAAGCTTCACTTGTGACTTCTAAGTGACTGACAACTTTACTTGCAACACATTTGGGAATACAACCATATGGCAGTGGTTTTTGGAAGTCAACACTTCCATGGATGACTCCTAACAGATCCAGTTTATGAAAACAAGACCATACCTGTGCCAGTTTACTCCAGTATAGTATATAGAGGTCTAAGGTCTTGCTGGAAAATATTTAGCTGTGTGTGAAGTGTAAATAGATAAAAGCATTGCTTCACCTGAAATGAACTTGTGAGAGGAGTTGTCTTCTCCTGACATATTGGTGAAGTCTGTTAGGTAGGTGATAAAAGTAGTAATGATTGTAGTTTGTTTTTCCTGCAGCCACTGTTAAGCTGTTCTCTGCACAGCTTAAACATCCTCTGGGCCTCAGCCCAACTTTGTTTAAAACATCTGAAACAATAGAAACTTCCTTGCTTTCCTTGGGAGACCCATCACAAAATTAGCACTTCTGAATGACAAGAAGTTCTTCCTCAAGTTTAAACAGACTTGTTTCTCTTCTTTTTCTGACCTGTTACTCCTTTCTAGACCCCTACACATCTTGCTAAATAATTCTTCTCTTCCCTCAGTGCTTTCAGCTTTCAAAGAGATATATCTTGTCAACATGTCCCTTTTAAGTCCTCTCTTAGTCAAGTTATACATTTTTAATGTTTTTAAGCTTCCCTTAGATGCTGATCCCTTTCCAGCCCTTGATGGATTTTGTTGTTGCTTGCCTCTAAATTCCCTCCAGTTTCCCCATATCATTCCAGTAACAAGGTGCCTTGGATTGACTGCACCAGTCCAGGTGTGCTTGGTATTTGGTGGCAGTTTTTTTATGGGTGGAATTATAAAAAGAAGCAGCAGAATCTCTCAAAGGGAATCTGCTTCCTGGTCTCCTCTCTGAGAGCATTATTTCAAGATGGTATTTCGGGACTGGCTTTAGATATGGAAATGAGAGCGTGTGTCTTGCTCTGAAGCTGTTCTCTGCTTTCAAGTGGGAGAGAGATGGAAAAGGGGAAGAGGGGTTAAGCTCCTCAAAGGTTTTGTCTACATTAGGCTTTTCTCTTCCTATTTCCCACTGTTGCTTACATGGGCACAGCTCAATGCACAGTGGCACTGCTGACAGCTCTGGCACAGGCAGGGAAGCTAACGTTTCGCTACACGTCGTCTCGGCAATCGCTACGAGCCCTGACTCCACCAGTGGTGCTGCAGCAGCAGGAGCTGGAGAGGGAAAAGGTCAGCTGTAAATAATAACTAGAGTGCTTGCACATCAAGGAGGTGTCCTTCGTTGAAATGCTGCAGCTGGGAGTGAGCAGGCAGGATGGGCTCACTTTCTCATTCATCCCGAAATGCCACCCTTCACAGTCAGCTGCTGGTGGCCCAAGGACAACACTTGCAAGGGGGGGGGGATGATAACTTGATTGAGCCACCTCTGATACTCTCATAACCTCAGAATAGCAGGGAAAGTTAAGTTTTATTTTCCCCTGATAGTGCTCCAGTTCGCACTCTGATCTGCCTCTTCAAAGAGTTTCAAGACTGGTTTCTCCCTGGTGTGGATGCTTCTCTTTGGTCTACCCAGGACAAGGGCTAATGCTTCAGATGCAATAATCTCTTCTGCCTTTTGGAGAAGGAGCAGTACAGAGCAGAAGGAGCAGAAGGAGCAAAAATGGACACTGGGGTCCACAAAATAGAAAGCATGTTCCTGTGTCTCACGTAGCATGCTCCTATTTCATATAGTACAAAACATAGGAGACACCTGCCAATTTCACATCACACTTAAATCTGATATTCACTTTTACAGCCCTGTGCCAATTAATGGTTAACTGATTAAATTCTCAGCCAGAAGGTATCACCAAGATGAGGATGTTAATGAGTTTAAAAAAAGAAAAAGGAGGCAGGGGATTGAGAAATGCTTGGGGAAAAGAAAGGCAGAGTACAAACTTACAAGGTGGAATACAAGCTGCCATTGGAAGAGGAGACCAACTTACATTTGCTTGGGGCTGGATTCATAGGCTTTTATGACTGAGAAGGATCGTGAATCATGTATGGTGATTTACATTGTTCTTTTAGGACGTGTTCCACCTTTCTTTTAAATGTCTGTCATTAATCACGGGAGGGTGGTCACTGGACCATGCGGCCCAGTACTCGGATCTTGTGGTACCTGTTCACTACTACTGCTGTTCCTTTTTAGCAGAATCAAAGAATGGTAGGAGTTGGAAAGGACCTCTGAAGATCATCTACTCCAACCCCCCATGCAGAGCAGGATCGCCTAGAGTAGATCACACAGGAACACATCCAGAAGGGTTTTGAATATTTTCAGAGATGGAGACTCCACAACCTCTTTGAGCAGCCTGTTCCAGTACTCTGTTGCTCTCATAGTAAAGAAGTTTTTCCTTACATTCACATGGAACTTACTGTGTCAGTTTGTGATCGTTGCCACTTGTCCTGTCACTAGACACCCCTGAGAAGAGTTTGGTCCCATTCTCCTGACACTACCCTTTAGATATTTATAAGCATTAGTGAGATCTCCCTTCAGTCTCTCTCAGCCTTTCCTCATATGGCAGATGCTTTGTTCCCCATCTCATCTTAGTGATTGCACTGGTCTCTTTCCAGTAGTTCCTTGTCCTGCATGAACTGGGGATCATAGAATCATAGAATCATAGAATCTTAGGGGTTAGAAGGGACCTCGAAAGATCATCTAGTCCAACCCCCCTGCCAGAGCAGGGTCACCTAGAGTACATCACACAGGAAGGCGTCCAGGCGGGTTTTGAATGTCTCCAGCGAAGGAGACTCCACAACCTCTCTGGGCAGCCTGTTCCAGTGCTCTGTCACTCTTACAGTAAAAAAATTTTTCCTGATATTCATCTTAAACCTCCTATGCTCCAACTTGTATCCATTACTCCTTGTCCTATCACTGGTCATCACCGAAAAAAGCTTAACTCCATCGTCTTGACACTCACCCTTTACATATCTGTAAACACTGATGAGGTCCCCCCTCAGTCTCCTTTTCTCCAAACTAAAGAGACCCAGCTCCCTCAGCCTTTCCTCATAAGGGAGATGTTCCACTCCCTTAATCATCCTTGTGGCTCTGCGCTGGACTCTTTCAAGCACTTCCCTGTCCTTCTTGAACTGAGGGGCCCAGAACTGGACACAATATTCCAGATGTGGCCTCACCAATGCAGAATAGAGGGGGAGGAGAACCTCTCTTGACCTACTAACCACACCCTTTCTAATACACCCCAGGATGCCATTGGCCTTCTTAGCCACAAGGGCACACTGCTGACTCATGGTCATCCTCCTGTCTACCATGACCCCCAGGTCCCTTTCACCTACACTGCTCTCCAGCAGGTCAGCCCCCAACCTGTACTGGTGCATGGCGTTTTTCTTCCCCAAATGCAAAACTCTACACTTGCTCTTGTTAAACTTCATCAGGTTTTTCCCCGCCCAAGTCTCCAGCCTGTCTAAGTCTCTCTGAATGGCAGCACAGCCTTCTGGTGTGTCAGCCACTCCTCCCAGCTTGGTGTCATCAGCAAACTTGCTGAGGGTACATTCTGTGCCCTCATCCAGGTCGTTGATGAAGATGTTGAACAACACCGGTCCCAGTACTGACCCCTGAGGGACTCCACTAGTCACAGGCCTCCAACTAGATTCTGCCCCATTGACTACAACTCTCTGACTTCTTCCTTTCAACCAGTTCTTGATCCACCTCACTGCCTGATCATCAAACCCATACTTGATCAGCTTATCTACAAGGATGCTGTGGGAGACGGTGTCAAATGCTTTACTGAAATCAAGACAGACCACATCCACCGCTCTACCATCATCTATCCACCTAGTAATTTCCTCATAGAAGGCTATGAGGTTAGTCAAACATGACTTACCCTTGGTAAAACCATGTTGACTGCTCTTGATGACCCCCATCTCCTTGATATGTCTAGAGATAGTGCCAAGGACAAGTTGTTCCATCACCTTTCCAGGGATGGAGGTGAGGCTGACCGGTCTATAGTTACCCGGGTCCTCCTTCTTGCCCTTCTTGTAGACTGGAGTGACGTTTGCTATCCTCCAGTCCTCAGGCACCTCTCCAGTTACCCATGACTTACCGAAGATGATGGAGAGTGGACTAGCAATGACCTCCGCCAGCTCCCTCAGCACCCTTGGATGCATTTCATCCGGACCCATCGATTTATGGATGTCCAGATTATGCAACTGATCCCTAACCCAATCCTCATCTACTATGTCCTCACCTATCTTGACTACTTCTGGGGTTATATGAATCTGGATCCCAGAACTAGATGCAGTATTCCAGATGTGGCCTCACTAGTGCAGAGTAGAGGGGAAGGATAACCTCCTTTGACCTTCCCCAAACATTCAGGTGTCAATATCTGGGTGCTTAGTTTTTCCTGCCTCCATGGAGAGGTGCTGCCATTGCAGATTTGTTGGTCACTGCCGGTACCTCCGTCACTACCCCAGCAGGTGTTGAACCTGGTAGCCAGCGTCAGTCCCTGACAAGCCTCTGGCCCTAATCTGATAGTCTGTTTGGCTGTATTTTCCCACATCAGAAACCTTCCCAGAGGTGGTACATGGCTTTGGGCCACCTGGCACTCAGCTTTGTCTGACCCATCAAAGGCTGCTGCCAATCCTGTGGGCATGCCCCTTGTTTGCAACAGCTCAGAGATGCTGATTCTGTCACATTTCTGCATGGTATGGCATGTGTGGAGCCTTGCTTTTTGGAATTGGGCCATGACACCATGGCTTCAATCACATGGGCTGTTTTGCAGGCTTACATATGCCTCTGCATGTGTGACTGTGAGAGGAAGAGTCAGGGAACCTCCTTCTTACCTCTTTGCCATACAAAATATATGAGGTGATACCCCAAAGCTCCCGTTTAAATTATTTCAATATTAACTTAAGTTTTGCAGATCCTTTCCCTCAGCAAACCACCGGAATCCACAAGCTGAAAAGTGCTATTTGCAGTGCCACTTCTCTCTTCAGTTGCAAGGAGTTCATTTACAAATCTCCCCCTTGCTCTGTGACAGCCTCTGGTGACAGGTCCTGCATTTTTAGCCTGTGAGTGGAGTGAGGGGAAGACCACACAAAATGCTTTGAAGCTCCCTCTAGCATCATTCTCCCATTCCCTCCTGTGTTCACACTGTCCCTCTCTTGCATCGGCTCTCTCCTGAGCTGCCCTCACTCTGTTTCTTTCTTTGTTTGCCCCTCTTTTCAGAGCTGCCCTTTGCATTACTAATCTGTGGCATTATCTCATTCTCCAGTAGCTGTGCCGACTGCCTTCATGTTTCTCACCAGCTTTTGCCTCTCTCTCCCTTTCTCTCTCCCCCCCTTGCTGCCCCATGATGTTGCATTGCCTTTCTCCATCTGCCCAATTGTCTCTCTGCTTTTTATCTGGGTGCTGGAGCTCCAGGTGCTGTCATTCTCTGTGACAGCACAGAACGTTTCAGATTGCCTCTGCGGCTGGATAATTACCAGATACAGAGTCACATGGACTTCCCAGCCAAACCCTCCCTCCCTCCCTTCTCTTGTCAGAAGAAGAGATCACATCTTTGAAGCACACTTTTTTTTTTTTTTTTTTTTTTTTTTTTAAGAAGAAATCCAAGGGAAAAGTTAGGAAGTAGCTTTTTCTAGTTACCTAGTGGTGACCACATGAAAGTTACCTTCAAGGTACTGGGGGTTCAGGTAGGAGAAATAGGTGATTTCCAGTACTGAACTTTATGAAGGAAAATAAAGGGGATGTTAGTCTGTATGGGTGCCTTAGTGCTCCTGTTCTCATTCTTGCTGTATACCCCAACTAGAAGCAAGTTCTAACAGCGCAGACACTCAGCGGTAGCTGTTTGGTTTTCAGTCCTTTTACAAATACGGCATAAAAGCCAATATCCAGTTCACATAAATGACTAATTACTGTGGCTTTTCAGTGAACTTCCATTCCTATGTGACCACAGGTACTTTTTAAATGTCAGCCCGTGCCTTAGTGACAGAAAAAACATGGAGTCCTTAGCCTAAGTGCAGTGCAGCCAAAAGGCGAATCATCTGGCAATGTTCCCCATTGCCAATCTGCATTATCTCTGCTATTCCCTGGTTTCCCTTTGTGACAGTGCAGGAGCCCCATGAAGCTATGGGAAGCCATGGACAGCAAAGCAAGGCATGTCCTCCTGGCACATACTATGGCTGTGTGATCAATACCTGATAAGCATCACCTAATCAGGCTGGATCAAGATCACAGCCAGGTTTCTGGATGGACCAAAAAGGGACACTGACAAGTTCTAGGCTAACCCAAAAAGGAAAGAGGGAGCTCAAGTCTGTTTCCTCAGCAATCTAATCCTCCTCTGCAAGGCCCTGATGCAAGCTGTCAGAGCATTTGGCATTTCTGCAAGCATCAGCCAGAGAGTAGTTCATCCACTCTGTGCACACGTGGGGAGCAAGTCTCCTATGGCATGAGCCCTGTAACTGGAGAGAATCACTCCAGATGCACCCTTCAGAGTGGTCAAAGAGTCCTCCAAGGGGTTCCTGACTACTCTGTAAAGAAATTGAGGGTCTTTTCTAGGTCTGGTGGCATATGGAAAAACCCAGCACCATGGTCGTATGCCTTTAAAGCTTTTTCTGTAGTTTAAAGTTTTAAACTGTGCTGGTGTGTGGCTGGGATGGAGTTAACTTTGTTCATAGCAGCTCATACTGGTATTATTAAGAATGTACCTCTGCTGGAATAGATGTGGGACTGAAGTTGTTTATGCAGATACACTCATCCCCAGAAGATGTGAAGAGCAATAAATCATGCCAGTATAAGTTCTCTTATTCTAATACAGTTATATCCACCCTGGGAGAGTACTGGCATAACAATTACTATAATTTTGGGCATGATTTCTGATTTTTCTCTACCACCAGGAACCCATACTCCTAAATAGTCATTTTAACAGAAAGAATACCCATGTGAGACCAACTGTGTCTCTGCTAGTGAGAGCCCATGCAGCTAGCAGTCTTTTCTGGGGTTGGTGTATTTTTGGTGAATTCCCTTGGGTTTCATTTTCCACATGTATCACATGCACTGCAAGATGAGGATGCTCACAGCACATGAGCAGTTCTACACTGATAGTCATATTCACTGGTTGCAATTCTTGTTGCTTTCATTAAAGAGAGTTGATGGGAGAGAGAGTGAGATAGGAATGTTTCAGTACAAGGCACTGGGGAGTCCTCATCTGGAAAGCTGGGTACGAATTCTGGTCACGAAGAGGAATTCAGACTGGAGCAGGTGCTGAGAAGGGCTACTGGGATGTTTAGGGCAATGGAGAGTCTATCATACAAGACGAAACTGAGAGAGCTTGGCTTGTTGAGCCCAGCAAAATGAAGGCTGAGGGGGAGTATGATTGCTGGAAGATAAGCACCTGGGAGGGAAAAGAGCTATTTAAGCTGAAGAATGGTGTTGGCATGAGAGGGAATGGATATAAACAAGCCATGAATAAATCTAGACTTGAAATTAGCAAAAAAGGTTCTAATCAGCAGAGCAGAAAGGCTTTGAACAGCCTGCCACACACAGCAAGGGGAGGGTAGCCCCCACCAAATGCACTAGGCTTAAGTAGGAATGAAGTAGTTTCTGAAAAAGAGGGTAAGATACAGCCAGCTTTCCTGATCTGGGAAGCCAGTCCTAGCCTCCTCCTCCCAAAACAGCAATTTACTGAAAAGGATGAGCAGAAGTGCAGGCATCCCACACCCTTACAACAGGAGAATGGCCCAAAATTGTCACCTGAGTGCTGAGATAGCCAGGGACCTGCAGACAGGTATGATGCCGAGGTCAGAGCATAATATGGCTGAAAGAGAGTGTGGGCTGAACAGATGTGGCAGTTTCCCCCTTCTGCCAGTTTTTCAGTGCAGGACTGGCTTTAAGCAGTAGTTTTCTAAATCCCTCTAGAGGGCCTGTGTTATCATGCTGCCAGTGGTGGCTCAGGAGCTATTTATGCCACATTTATACCACATTTTGGGAATCCGTCCTACTTCAGCATAGTGAACAGTGGCCCTGCTGTGGGTCGTGACGCATCAGGAGAGGAGGAGCAGCAGCTGGACCAGGCTGGGGAAAGAGAGAAGCAGGGACAGCAGGGAGATGGTGTTTGAGCAAAACCTCACACCCATGGTATTCAAATTTAGTAAAATGAGGCTTTTGGTGCTTGTCTGAAGGAGATTTCAGAGCTGTTCATTTAGGGGGCCCTGGTCTTCTCAGAGGTGAAGATATGTTTGGCTGTAGCTGTCTTCTGCAGCATCTTCTGCTGAGGACAATCTGATCGGAAGCAGTGGGAACCACCAAGGGCCAACACCTCCTACATTACTCCTCTGGACTGTGTGCTGCTGTGTGCTCAGCCTGTGTACTTCTCCAGTAGGGACTGTACACTAGGGAAAATGAGTTGGCTGCTGCAGCAGCAGCACTTGAAATGCTCTTGAGATGCTGGCAGGGTCTGGCACTGCAGTGATGCTGCGGGGCCTGGCAAGCACTCTTCCCCTGAGCACCCTGCCTTGGAGGGTCAGGGCTGGTGTGCCCACGGTCTGTCCTTAGCCCTCACTGCCCATATACCTGCTGGGACATAGTGAGGGGGTGGGGGTGGGGGCTGGGCTCTTATTGCCCACCCTGTTGGCCATTGGTGTGTTTGAGTCCTTTCTTGCCACGCAGGAAAGGACTGAAGAGCACAGGAAGACAAAACAAAACAGCATGAGAAAGGTTTGTTCTTGAGCTTTCCTCACAAGGCTGCAAGCGATAATGTGTTTAACCATTGCATTAGCTTTCCAGGATCATACTTTGCAACACAACAGAGAATTTGCCTTGCACGTTCAGAGGTGGCAGGCAGGAGCTGATGTTGCTTTGTGCTGAGCAAGCCGTGTTTGATCCCTCTCTCTTTTTCCTCTTGCCATTTTGCTGCTGGGGGTAGAGGGCAGCGGGGGAAGTTGTTAGCTGGATCCTTCGAGTGTGTGTGAAGTGAGAAGATTAGAGCAGGCTCATCACAGAGCTGAAGGAAAAGCAGGAGATCTGCTCCAGGGCGGGTGTGACATCCCCTGGTGAAAAGAAGGTTGTGTCCCTTGGCAAGTGCAGTGGGGTGGGTTTCAGATGCTTAATTGCACATGCAGCAAGCCACCAAGTTTTGGCCTGCTGCACAGAGATTGTCTTACAGAAGAGATGATCAAAGGGTTAATGGAGAAAAGATGATTAAAGAGGAGTGTGGGAGTTATGACACTGAGCTGTCACCATAGCATGCTTTGGAGGAAGAGGGCAGAAAATGCAGTCTGTAACCACACTATTTATTTCTTTTTTCCCCAAATGAGGTAAGAGCTGTGGCTTGCTGGTGAAGCAGCACACCGTATTTCATTAATCCTAGCAGCTCACCTCTTCTCACTAGTGGGGCTCTAGCAGAGGACTGTGCAATTGGGTCTGCTGTAAAAAAATTATTTATTTGGAATTACAGCAACAATAAAAAAACCCCAAACAATTATCCCAGGTTCAAGGCAACCCAATACATCATTGATAATGCTGTAAAATCCCAGCCATGTCAAAGTAATCATTTACACAGCAGCTTCACCAGGTCCTACAGGGCTTCCTTCCTGCCTTTTCATCACTATAGGCTCTAAATATCATCCACCCTTTCCAAACACCATTGGACTTACCCCACAAAGACCCCCCTGAATGCAATAAAATACTCCCACTCCATCTCTGTAGCCCAGGCCTGTAGCTGCTGTGCTGCTTTCTCAGTGGCAGAACAAGAAGTGCTCCAGTAAGCCTCCAGCTCTCATGCACCCTTCTCCTCCTCACCCTTTGCAGCCCTCACCCTGGCAGTGGTGCATCCAGCCCAGGGAGCTTATGCTAGGGCTTCCTGACCAAGTGATGCCCCTCAGCAGCATTCCTGTCTTCTCACCCGAGGGAAAAGAGGGCAGAAAGCTTAGGGCTGAGAGCAGCTGGAGTGACAGGACATCAAGTACTAGGAGAGTTACAGTGAGATGCTAGGAAACTGTAACGTTGTGGCAGTGCCTCAGTGGGAGGAGGAGCAGGAGTCACTGGGGTTAGGAGTCAAGCTCCAAGACCTGAGTGAGGCTGAGCACGTGGTGACTCCCCCAGCCTTGATGTTGGCTACGAGAGGATATATGGATGCCTGAGCCTCCCTCTTCTTTGGTGACTTTACCACCTGTCAATAGAAGTAAGCCCAAATGCTTTCAAGAAAAGGAAGAAAAATAATAAAACTGCATTTCCTCTACCCAGAAGGAATTTACCTCCGAGCCTATGAAGGCAGGTTTGCAGGAGCACTGCTTTGGCCCAGTGCTGTGCATTAGGCAGGTGTGGGGGGAGGGAAGATAGCAGCAGGGCCAGCTCCTGGCTCCTGCCCTCCCCTCACCTGCCTGCTGCCAGGTATCCCCTCTCAGCCTGAAATCCAGGGACTGAGAACAGTGGTGGGTAGCCCTCCCTCTCATTCCAGATGATGGTTCCTGCTGAAGGTCCCAAAACGTTCTCCTGCAGTGAAAGTCTCCCGCCCTCACTCCTGCAGCACGTCTTTGTTTGTGCCTGGGGAAACAGAGGCTGAGGGAAGCGCACAAGGATGGCCCAAGTGTCTTTCTTCACATCCAGTTTTCAACCATCCTCTCCTGGTTAGTTGTTAAGCAGTTGTTAGCCACTGTGTGAGAACTGGAAATGCATCTGTAGTACCTAAAAATGATGCACTGTAGCTAAAATACTTCAGGTGCCAAACTGCTACATTTGATCACAAGAAGGCAAGGAGGGCTACAGAAACATGGCAGCAAGGGTTTTTCTCCTTCTGTGTCTGTGGTTCAAACTGGTGCTAAGATCAGTATCTCCTGAGTTCTTGCAGTGATCATGCAAGGCACCATCACCACCACTAGCTGGTCCTCTCGTTAGTCCCCTCAGCAGATGTCAAGCAATTGAACCTGAAACCATAAGGAAAAGCCAAATGGATGGATTGCAAATGGTTTATTAGCTTTCACTGATGGTAATGCTTTCAGTAATCCTAATGAAAAGCATTTGACTGTCTCCGTGAACTTGCTTATTGATTATTAGTGAACGATAAGAGTCATTTGATACCTTGCTGATGCCATGCTCCTATTGCATTGCAGTTAAAATGTCAGTTAACGTGCCATTTAATACTCTATTAGTATTGAATTAGCACTTATTACACTGTGAAAATCATCACCATAAATCCTTATTAAAGTGTGATCCATACAGCTGGGTGGCATTTCTGGCAGACTAAGAGGGTGCGTGTGTGCAGACGGACATACTGTGATGCATTGTCCACGTGGATGCATGTTTGGAGTGTGCCAGGACTTAGAATTTCCACGTTTATACATTGATTTTTCCTGACAGTATGAGAGGAGCAGGTATTCTGAACAGAGAAGCTCAAATCCATTTCACTTACTCTTCTCATTTCCCTCCTTTCCCTCTCCTTCTCTCTCCTCCTTGCTTTATTTTGGTAGTGCCTCCTAACTTACTTCAGAGGCATTTTCAAGGTTGTCTGACTGTAATTATTGACCACTGTCCTAGGCCTGACCTCCAGGAGTGTAGGTTAGGTTATGAGACGTTTTCTCTTCAGCAGAGAGGAGGGAGGGTTCCCAGTTGAGCATTCCCTTGCTGACCAGAGGGACATCACAGGGGCATCTTTGCCACCTCCTAGTAGAGGTGTATAATGACTGTGCAAGCCAGAGCCACAAGGAGCTGCGCTGTGTCACATAGTGCTGTGGTGTGGGTTGGGAAAGTAGCCTGGAGGGGCTGGGGCCATGTGCTGGATCTGCTAGTGCCCAGCAGCGCTGACAGGTGTGCCAGGGGATTTTTGGAAGTGACTGACAAACTTCAGCTCCCACCGACTTCAACTTCAGCTGTTAATCTTCTTAGCTTGTCACCACCATCCCCTCAGGATTTTCACAAGTCCAAAATGTGTAGAGAGGGGCTTTAAACACCTTTGAACTCTACACAGAAATGTGTGTGCAAGAAGGCTGGTGACCCCAAGGCAGCCAGCTCTGGAAGACAGTTTGGGTGTCCCTACAGGGCCACTGCTCCCAGCCCTGGGGAACAGTGCCCTCCCTGGCTCCTAAATTCCAGTTTCCATTGCTGGTAGTTACAGCCCCAGGGTGGCTAATTAACCAGGACCCTGCCACATCGCAGTTATGTTGGTTTCTACGTGTAAGTGGCAGCTCATGGATTCCCCTGCCCCTTTCTTTTTTACAAAGAGCAGCTGTTTAAAAACAACACTGACCACAGCTGAGAGCTTGCCTCAGGTCAAGTGCCTGCCTGGCCAAGAGGGTGGTCTCTGGCCTGAGGGGCAAACCTTTGCTCCCATCCCTTGGCTGAATGGTGGTGGTGCCGGATGGGGTCTGTTGGGCTGCTCTCTAAAGCATATGGTGGTTAGATCAAACAGAGCAGCTTCCAGCTTGGCCAGCAGTGTGGCATGCCTCCCATCAATGCCTACTCAGCTTGGCTTTCCACATGCCCACAAATAACCCCAGAATAACTTGCAGAACATCCATGGGAGTGCCAAAAGGGAGGGGGGGTGAGAGGTGCTGGCCATAATTGTAGGGTCACGTTGCAAGGGATGGCAGCTGCAGTGCAGCATGAATGAAATGCATCCAAATAGAGGAACCTGGAATATGTCTGACCCATTATAAGAGGCTCTATGAAAGCCTATGGTCAAGTATTTGTCTTCTCTTGAAGTAATAATCTTTATCCTCTATTTTCCTGTTCAAATATGCAATATGTGTGAATAGTGGTGGTGAGAGATGCTGGGTTATATAGATGCCAGGAGGCTGTGGGCAGAGCTCTGAGGGGTGAAAGAGGAATAGCTCTGGAGACTGAGCTTTGCTATTTATCTGCAGAGCAAACGTGGTGTGAGCTGCTGCAAAGCAAACCCTCTCAGCCTGTCTGAGCCCAGCCCTGGTGGGTACAGCTGCTAGGGTAAAAAAGTAGTTACGTCACTGTGTCCTCTTCAGCACTGGACCTCTAAAATGAGACACAGCTGAGAGTGAGCAGGACATGCCTCTTCATTGGCATCTCCTCATCTCTTCTGTGTAAGCCACCTTCTGGAGGTGGGAAGTGGTACAGAGCAGGGGCCTTGACCAGAAATGCATTTATCTTAACACACCTTCTCAGTGCTCTGTCAAGGAGCAAAATGCTTGACACGCAGTTGCAAAAAGGTTAGTGCGTCCTCTGCCTTGCAACAGCTGGCCCCTGGGGTTATGGCACTTGCTGGTCCTGCTGCTGCTCCTTGTCCTGCCACCCCTGGCTGTCATTCCTCCTCTCTTGTCTCACCTGGGATGTTCATGGACATGCTGTGTCTGTCACAGGGGTAGCAGTGACATCCCTGCAGCCTCTGCTTTTTGGCCTGAAAGCTGCACTTTGCTGCACAAGCAGGCAGATGTGCATCAGTGTGTGTGTGTGTGTGTGTAGGATGGTGGTGTATGAGGAGTGAGTCCCTCTTTGCAGAAAGCCATTTTTTGTCAGAGGGATGGACGAGGGAGATAAACTGCAGGTCCCTTCTCTTGTGCTGCTGAAACTGAAGGTTGGAGCAGCTGTGCCCTGAGCTAACAAAGCTGGAGCCATGAACCTTTGCCCTCCAAGCTGACAGGAGGCTGTGAATGTAACTCTCTTGTTCTCTTAACTTATGAAGGTGAGGGAGACACACGAGAAGAACTCATTCTGACCTTTCACCTTGGCAGGGTTAGAAGGGTTTTGGTGACCAGGATCTCCTGTGGCCTTCCACAGTAATTTTTGGTGCAGGTGTAGGCTAAAGACAAAAGGCCGAGAGAACAGGAGGCATGGCAACCCAAAAGCACATGGTTTCATGAACCAAAGGTTCCTGAAACCCTTTGAAAAATAATTGTGCAATACATGGCCATGGGGTCACAATGGTAAGGAGATGCTGTGGTTCACTGGGAAGGCAGGAGTGTGCTATGGAGTTTCTGAGCAAAGTAGTAAAGTGAAAGGACAAAATGGAGATGGTGGAGAGGTTTATTAATCTTCCCCTCACCTTTCTCTTTCTCTGCAGGTGTTATGTAGAAGACAGAAGCTCCAAGGTGGCCTGGTTAAACCGTTCTGGCATAATTTTTGCTGGAGAGGACAAGTGGTCCCTGGACCCTCGAGTAGAGCTGGAGAAGAGAAACCCCCTGGAATACAGCCTGAGGATCCAGAAAGTGGATGTCTACGATGAGGGTTCCTATACATGTTCAGTGCAGACGCAGCATCATCCCAAGACTTCCCAGGTTTACTTGATTGTGCAAGGTAAGCAACATACCTGAGAGAAGAGCAAAGGTCAAAGACACAGTGTGTGGAGGGATCTGTATCTTTCTTAAATTCCCGTCAGTAGCCTGTGTATCCTTTGTGTTTACAATAGAAGCCAGCAGCACTGTCCCCTTCCACTGCAGCGCAGCATTGCCTTCCTTTTCTGTCGGTCTGTCCTTTCAAAAGCAGTGACAGAACAAGGGACATCAGTGATGCCAAGACATTTTCTAGTATAAGACAAACCTGGCTTCTGGCTCTGGTTGTTCTGGCACTGAGGGAAATGCATTTGCTTATAATGGCACTTGTCAGAACACAGTGCTTGCTTCATCTCTTCCCAGACAACCCTCTAGTTTCTTCGCCTCCTCCTTCTTCAAATATTCTTTCTTTTTTTCTTGTATCAACAAGCTATTGTGCCATGGTTTTTTGCCCTTCCATTGTCAGCTCTTTGCAAGGCTGGGGATTTAGTTTTCCTAGGTTTTTCTGTGCTGGGTCATTGGTTTGCAGGGTGCACTGTCACTAGGCATGTGTGAAACCTGGTGCCTGAGGTTGCTGCCACATACCTTATGTTGCCCTCTCCTTTTTTAGCTACCCTCCTCCTGTGTGTGTTATAGGGAACTGGAAACTTGGCAGTCTGAACAAGCACTGTCCTATCTGTCTGCCTGCATTCATGGTATAACAGAGAGTAAACACATTAAGGAGTTCACCAATTACTGGTAAGGGCATTATGGAGTTTACTTGTTCCATCCTGTCCAGACCAGAATACCAAATGAATTAGTTTATTTTGTTTTGCTTTTAATCTTCACACCATTCTGTCTATCTACCTATTTATCTAAAATATTTAAAGAGCAGCTTAGATAGATAAGTATGTATGAATGTGTTCAATACAAGTTACAGATAACTTCAGCTTCTACATTATCATTCAGGCAGCAGTTCGTTATTTTTCCTGATTTGTCTAGTAACCCAAAAGGCTGCAGATTTTATTTCCCCCAGCAAGTGGCAACTGTTTGAATCGCTCTGGATATAAATGCATGCATGAAGGGACACTTCCTCTTGCTGGTATTACTTGGCAAAGTGGGAGCTAACCAGCATACCAAGTGCTTATCTGCAAGATGCAGTCCGGACCTATGGTCAGAGGTGGTGCTTTACACATGAGTGTAGTGAGACAAAAGGCTTCTGGTTTGTCTTCTTGTGCAAAATCCTCCCTGAGCAGCATGAAGAGCAGCAGGTGCCAGCAGGCAGAGCAGCTCTCACAGCTTATTGGAGTGTTTGCTGGAGTGGCAGCCATGGAGGTGCACCCTGCCTTGCTGCTTGCTATATAGTGATGCATGCTAACTGGTTCTAGGGGGTTTATTGCTGGTAAAATCTGACAGCATACATATTCCATTTACCTATCAATAAAAATAGATACAATTTATTTATAGAACTGTGCATATGTAGCATTAATTTTATTTGTGTTTATTAGACTAAATTCTGTAGCTTAGCTTTCATCTAAATGTGTGGCTGTCCAGCTTTGAACTACTGCCACCTTTCTGAGGATGAGAAAATTCAGGTTTTGTCCACCTAAACTCTGGATACATGTAAACATGGTATCTGTTGATAATATTTGTTTAACTCCTGCCACAGATTCAGCAGAAGACCCATTATGATATCGTGCTGACTTTTAAAGCCCCAGGTCTTCTAATCCTGTAATTGGGTGAAACTCATGGCTTTGATTTTTTATAAAACTACATTTCATCTGGTGAAAAAAACTCTAGCAAAATATAAATACAAAATCCTTTATAATTTGGTAGAGTTACTCTCATAATTTTAAACCATCTTGTATTACCTTAAAGATAATAAAGAATTTATTTTTAATAATCTTAACTAATTAAACTAATTAATTAGAAAATAGTATATGTTAGAAAATATCCCTTTCCTCTCTGAGTATCATTTTCTCATATTTATTATTATTCTCAGATTTGTAAGTTGTCTGCCTGAATAATAGTCTGCTGCTGGTACAAATGAACAGAGTTTGAATATTGAATCATGTTAAGCTTTTTTCTTTGTTATTATTTAATACAGTTTAATTACTTCTCATGGTTTTGTGTTCATAAGTTTAAAAACATTGGCTATGTGAAACTCCGGGCATCCCAAATGCATAAAAGGGTAAATAAAATACAGCTCCTGAAAAATTAAATAACTGGGTGATCAACTGATGTGCATAGTAATCTGACAGGAAGATTTCTGGAATGGTGGTAAGTGATTCCCTTCAAACAAATCCAGGGAAAGTGACAAAAGCCAGGATTTGCTGGCTTTTGATGCAGTGGTGATGCCTGGATTTAGAATCATAGAATCATTGGACTGGAAGGTACCTTAATGATTGTTTAGTTGCAACCCACCTGCCATGGGCAGGGACACCTTCCACTAGACCATGTTGCTCAAAGCCCCATCCAGCCTGGCCCTGAACATTTCCAGGGATGAGGCATCCACTTCTCTGGGCAACCTGTTCCAGTGTCTCACCACCCTCGCACTGAAGAATTTCTTCCTAATGTCTAATCTAATTCTCCCCTTTTCCAGCTTAAGACCATTACTCCTCATCCTATTGCTACATACCCTTAGCAAAAGTCCTCCCCTGGCTTTCTTGCACGGCCCCTTCTGGTACTGGAAGGCTGCTATAAGATCTCCCCGGAGTCTTCTCTTCCCCAGGCTGAACAACCCCAACTCACTCAGCCTGCCTCCATAGGAGGGGTGCTCCTGCCCTTTGATAATCTTTGTGGCCCTCCTCTGGACTCACTCAAAGTGTTCCATGTCCTTCTTGTGTTGAGGGCTCCAGAACTGGAGGCAGTACTCCAGGTGGGGTTTCATGAGAGCAAAGGAGAGGGGCACCTCTCTTGACCTGCTGGCCATGCTGCTTGTGATGCAGCCCAGGACATGGTTGGCTTTCTGGGCTGCAAGTGCACATTGGCAGCTCATTTTGAGCTTCTCATCGACCAGCACACCCAAGTCCTTTTCCTCAGGCCTGCTCTCAATCCATTCTCACCTCTAATTTTCTTGGCATTGCCCGTCCCCAGATGCAGGACCTTACATGTTTGTCAGTGGAAGATCGTGCAGTGAAGCCTTAGGGTTGTGCTGTTGGGCCCAGGCTTCCTCTTCTGCTCAGTTAGTACTGCTCCCCAGTGCACTGTATACCAAAAGACAGGTCCTTAATCCCCCCCTTTCATCTCCTTCATCTGAGTAGCCACTGTGAAAACCCAGCCCCTTTCAGGTAGTCAGATACTGGAGCGGTGCTGGAGCCCTTATAAATAAAGAAAACCACTTCCATGTCTGATGTGCCAGCTGAAATAGATGAGCTTTGGTGTATCCTAAGGAATCATCATGTTTAGATCAGTGCAGGCTAATGGAGTTTCATTCTAGGAGCAGGTCCTTTCCTCCCTTGAGAAAATGAGCTTTCCCTGGGGCGCACTCTGCTCAGTGAAATCTGCTGGCCAGAGCTGCAGGGGTATATACAGGAAGAGGGACATCACCTCTCTCATATGTGTGCCCGTGTCCTTTAGTATTTCTCAGGGAAGAGATAGTTCTGGCTTAGGTGTATATGTCCACTGATAGGATCACCCTCATGTGGGGTATATTGCAGAGGTCTAAAAGGAAAAAAAATGAAACAACACTTGGTAGAAATTTAAAAAAAAGCACAACTGGATAATACAGCTAAAATCTGAAACAGTCCTCTTCATAAGTCTTTCCTCCTTTTCAAACTCAAAGCTAACTCTGCTGGTGGAAGTAGGCATTCACTGCCAGAATATTCATTAGTACAACTGAAACCATCTCTTCTGTCTTTTTGACTCAGGTGGCCAGCACTGCATGCAGGGTGGGTTGATCTGGAGGCAGCTGTCTCTGCCCAGCTCTATGGCTACCAGATGCTGGCACTGCTCTCTCTGCACTGGGGTTAATGCATGAAGAGGCTGCCACTTCACTCAAAACATTCTGAGTTGCCTCAGTTGGGGTGTAATGGCAACTAGCAAGTCTTTATGATGACACACTTGTGTTAGGGTCTCATCAGAGGAGCAAGCAGCTGGAAGGGCCCACAAGAGGTGGGTGGTCTGTCCCTTCACCATGCACTGAGATGAGTTATCCATGGGCTGCCATTAAATAATTTTTTTAAAGAAATTATGTGCCTGCAAAGCCAGTGCATGACCATTATTTCACTCTCTTTGCACTTGGAGAACTTCTATTAAAATATGATCAGAATTGGTTTTGCTGCCTATTATTTCTGGTCCTTCCAAGACACATGGTGGTAAATTCTCTGTCTCTTCCTGAAAACTACCTTTTGCCTGCTAGAAGCCCATTAATCCCTGAGTCTTAGAAATCTTTAGGCTCCCTACTACTTGCAGGTTGTCTTTTCCAGCCCTTATGTCACTGCTGTCTCATTTTTCTATGTGGTTCCTTAAGTGTACTGTCCCAAACCAAAGAAAGAGATCCAATTTAGGACTCAGTCATGCAAATAAAAGTTCCAGCCCTGTTTTGCATATTATGTTTCATTTACTTAACCCCAGAATGAGATGAGTTACCTTTTTTTAATAAAAGTGCCTCATTTCTTTCACTTAGTTTCTTTACCACTTTCTAATCCTCTGTTACTGGTCTGCAGCACAGTCTGCAGCTCATTCCCCACTTCTAGTATTTGAGCACTAATTGTTTCCTCCCCTTCATGAGCACAGTGCTTTGTGCTCACTGTTGTTGGATGCAACCCATCTGGTTGGTTTCTCCATGGAGACCACTTCTTCAGTTTACTTATGATTGTGTTCTCCAAAGCACTTAAAACTGCCCCAAACTTCTTGTCATCGACTAAAGTCAGGTGCCTTCCTTCTCTTCCATCATCAAGGTGTTAAATAAAGTATTGAAGAGATCAGGGGACAAAGGGGGACTGTGATAGCAACCCACTGAAACCTCTATCCTATGAAGATAGCGATCCATTGATTGCAGCTCTTTGGAGCATCCTGATGATGATTTAACATCCACCATATTCTCTTTGCTTTTTTAAGAGACTGTCAGGCCTCCCTGAAGTTAAGTTATATCACATCATCACACATACTGCTCCGACATTATCTGCTATGCCAGGTACCCTACCAAAATAGGGAATGAGGCTGGGGTGATGTGATTTATGCTTACCAAAAGTACATGGCTTAGTTTTTTCTTTATTGTATTGTTATCCTTTAGGTGTTTATAAATGAGGTGTTTAATAATTTTTTCCAGTATGTTGACAGGAGAATGAATCATAATGGCGACGCAGTGGCTGCCCCTTCCCCAGCATTACCTTGGATTTTTGTTCTTTTAGGGCTGTATCCTTACTCCTTTCTCAGGTATTGTCAGTGGAGAAATCCCTATAGTCCTTTCTTATCTCATCAGGGTCACAGGCACAAAGGCATAGAGATGTTAGCAGGCATGGAGTTTAAAAGTTTCCACAATAAAGACTTTGGCCTATCCAAGTCAGGCTAAAAAAATAACTCTTTCAAGAAGGAACAAGCAGGTAGTTGCTGTGTTTGCTGAGAGCCTTCAGAACAAAGCACCATTGTGAATTGAGATGTTTGGGCACGTTTAGTGAAACTAAAACATTTCATTGGTTTTGGCTTTGATTAAAATTTTATCAGGACAGCTTTACAGGTCTGAGATGCTTTTTCTAGTCAAAATTGGGAAAAGAGAAATGTAGAGCATTGCCTCAGCTGTCTGAAAGCTAGAGCATTCACTTGAGGTATGGAAAAGTTGCATATGCATTTTTGCTCAGAGCCTGGGTCTTCTGCAAGCTCACTAACATTTCTCCCAGTTATTGGCTTTTCAAAGGGCATGGGCTTTCCCTTGTTTTAATGTTTATTTTATGGGAAAAAATAAAATAAAAATTAAAAAAGGGCTTTGTCATTTTGGCAAAGCAAAAACGAATTTGGAAACATCAGCAGCAAATTTTCATCAAGAGGAATTCTTGTTTACTGCCTGGCCCGAATCACAAGCTCAAAATCAAATGTATAGCACCTAAAGGCCAAATCCCAGAGTTTTCTTTCAAACTGACAGGTATGTGAAAAGAACCAAAAGGTGTAGCGTGTCTCTGTTATGTGTTACCTTTGTATAGCTCCTTGCTTGCAAAGATTCAGACTGACCATTCATTATTCAGAGTGGTATAAAGATGTATTTATTGTTGCTGGGATTTAACCATAGAAAATTTGTTACTAACTATGTGTGGTAAATTAGCTGTGCCCCCTCTCAGTTCAGTCCCTTGAAAGTAAAGGACTTTATGCAGGCAACTGGTAAAGAACTGCAGAGAGGACTCCTTTACCCAGAAAGGCAGCTGAAGCCAGCTAGGATTCCCCTGTGTAAGGCGGGATGGTGTTGTCCACTATCCTCTCAGCTCTTGCCCTCATTTACAGAATCAGAATCATTAAGGTTGGAAGGGACCTCAAAGATCATCAAGTTCCAACCTCCCTGCCATGGGCAGGGAACCCCACAACTAGATCAGGTTGCGCAAAGCCTCTTCTAACCTGGCCTAAAAAAAACCTCCAGGGATGGGGCATCAACAACCTCCCTGGGCAACCCATTCCAGTTCCTCACCACCCTTATAGTGAAGAATTTCTTCCTTTATATAGAACCTAAATCTCCCCTCTCTCAGTTTAAAACCGTTACCCTTGTCACTGTCTTCTCTGATGAAAAGCTCCTCCCCAGCTTTCCTGTAGGCCCCTTACAAGTACTGGAAGGCTGCTATAAGGTCTCCCTGGAGCCTTCTCTTCTCCAGGCTGAACAGCCCCAACTCTCTCAGCCTGTCTCCACAGCAGAGGTGCTCCAAGCCATTGATCACCTTGGTGGCCCTTCTCTGGATGCTCTTCACCAGGTCTATATCTTTCTTGTGCTGAGGGCTCCAGAGCTGTACACAGTACTTCAGGTGGGGTCTCACCAGAGCAGAGTAGAGGGGCAGAATCACCTCCCTGGCCCTGCTGGCCACACTTCCCCTGATGCAGCCCAGGATGCAGTTGCTCTCTGGGCTCCAGCACACACTGGCGGCTCATGTTGAGCTTCTCATCTACTACCACCCCCAAGTCCTTCTCCTCAGGACTGCACTCTAGCCATTCTCCCCCCAGCCTGTATTTGTGCCTGGGGTTGTGCCTGGGGTTGTGCCGACCCAGGTGCAGGACCCTGCACTTGGCCTTGTTGAATTTGATGAGGGTGGCATTAGCCCACCTCTCCAGCCTCTCAAGGTCCCTCTGGATGGTGTCCCTTCCCTCTTGGGTGTCAACCACACCACACAGCTTGGTATCATCAGCAAACTTACTGAGGATACACTCAATCCCACTCTCCATATCTCCAAGAGAGATGTTAAACAGCACTGGTCCCAATACTGACCCCTGAGGGACACCACTCATCACCTGCCTCCATTTGGACATTGACCACAACTCTCTGGGTGCAGCCATCCAGCCAATCTCTTATCCACCCAGTGGTCCATCTGTCAAATCCAGGCCTTGTCAGTTTGGAGACCAGGATGTTGTGTGGGACAGTGTTGCCTTGCACAAATCCAAATAGATGACGTCAGTTGCTCTGCAACAATCCACCATCTCTGTAGCCTTGTTGTAGAAGGTGAACAAATTGGTGAGGCATGATTTGCTCTCACTGAACCCATGTTGGCTGTCACCAGTGACCTCTTGATTTTTCCATGTGCCTTAGCAGACTTTCCAGGAGGATCTGCTCCATTGTCTTGCCAGGCACAGAGGTGAGACTCACCAATCTGTAGTTCCATGGGGTTCTTCCTTTTTCTCCTTTTTAAAAATAGGGGCTATGTTCCCTTTTTTCCAATCAGCAGGAACCTCACCATACCGCCATGACCTCTCAAATACGATGGACAGAGGCTTAGCAATCATGTCCGCCAGCTCTGTCAGGACCCGTGGGTGAATCCCATCAGGTCCCATAGATTTATGCACCTCCAGGTTCTTCAAACGGTCATGATCTTGCTCTACACCTATGGTGGGGGGTAATTCACTTTCCCAGTCCCTGCTTTCACCTGCTGTGGCCATTGTGTTGAGGCTGGAGCACTTGCCCTTGAGCTTGACATCCCTCCCCAGCCCTTCCTCGTTGGTGAGGACAAGATCCAGCATAGCATCTCTCCTTGTTGGTTCCTTGATTACTTGGAAAAGGAAGTTATCATCCTTGCACTCTAGGAGCTTCTTGGATTATTTGCATTTAGCAGAGTTGTTCTTCCAACAGATGTCAGGATGGTTGAAGTTTCCCATGAGGACCATGGCTTGTGAATGTGAAGCTGCTCCTATCTGTCTATATAGTGCCTCATCTATATTATCCTTCTGCTCATGCGACCTGCAGCAAACCCCCACCATGATGTCACCTTGGCCTTGTCTTCCCCTTAATCTTAACCCATAAGCTCTCTGTTGGTTCCTCATCCATCCCCAGGGAGAGCTCCATGCACTCCAACTAGTCTTTGACATAGAGGGCAAGACCCCTACCCCATCTCCCCTGTCTGTCCTTCCTAAAGAGTTTATAACCCTCCATTCTGATGCTCAAGTCATAGGAGCCATCCCACCAGGTCTCAGTGATACCAATGAGATCACAGCCCTGCAGGCTCACCCTCATCTCTAATTCCTCCTGTTTATTCCCCATGCTGCGTGCATTTGTATAAAGGAATTTAAGCTGGCCCTCCAGTAAGGTTGCCCGACTAGCTGACCCGACCACCACACCACCCCTAGGCTCATCTGTAGTAAGCCTGGCTTTATCCCCTACCCCCTTCCAACCTAGTTTAAAGCCCTATCAATGAGTCCCACTAATTCCTGCCCTAGTACCCTTTTTCCCCTGTGGGACAGGGTCTTCCCATCCAGTGTCAGTAGGCCCAGTGTCCTGTAAACTAAACCATGATCAAAAAACCCAAGGACAGCAGTACAGAAAGATAACGCTTTAGACTTCGGGACTGTGGGAAGGGTTTACAAGCAGAACTGGAGTAAGGCAGTTTTTATATGAGCCTGAAGTCAGATCTCAGGTGGAGGTAACTTCTGCTGGTTACCAGCCTGGGACCTGAGCCAGTGAGCCAGAGTGGGGCTTATCTGACCAAATATAGATGTTACCACTGGAGTGGGTCACCTTGGACTCCCTTTCTCATTAGTGAGGAGAAGCAGGAGACTCAGAAACAGTCCAGCTCATCCTAAAGTAACTGTCCAAAATTCATCATATGAATTGACCAGTGGAAATGCCAGCTTCCCTCCACGAGCTGTAAAGGGGAGCCCAGGGTGAGCAGTCCTTATGGTGCCATGCCTGTGTTTCCAGACCCCTTTCTGTCATTCTCTACTGGAGTTAATTATATAAGCAATAAATTATTATTTATTCCAAGAATATGGGGTTGCTGGCTGTTAGTGTTTGCAGCTGAGAGAGTAGAGCTGGGCCATGATGGAAACCCATCTTCCCCTAGCAAGTCTGGCCTTCCTGCCCTTTTAGTGGCACTGGAGGCAGAGCGGATTGAAGAGAGCTGAAGCTAGTTTTCCTTTGCTAGTCAGACAATAAGGATGTTGGAGTCAGATGTTGTTCTCTGAGAGATGTTTGCTTCCCTGTTTTGTGGGCACTGAGCCCAGAATTCAGAGGGACCTTTCTGAGGTCTAACACGATAGTGTTTTCAATTCCAGAGAATTTGCAGTAGGTAAGAATGAGCACAGACCACATTGTCTTTTTCAGGACATAGCCCCAGTGGGAAAATGACAGTGAATTTGGCATGCTGTTGCAAAGAATAATGAAATAACATGGGAGTATGAATTTTCTGGGAGGAAGAAAAAAGATCATTTTACTGGGAGTGGTGGGGGAGAAGAAGAAATGATTGGAGGGAAGAGATAAATTCAGATTACTGTGGGGACTGGGAGAGGCAGGAGCAGTGTGCTCACAAGGAAGTGACAGCAGATCAGTTTGTTATGGAAAATAAGTTGAGAGACCCAGAATCATCTTGGGGAACTAAAGCGTGGTAGATCTTGCTGCCCCCTTCTGCTGGTACCATGGACCATAATTTCCTACCAGCAAAATAATTCCAGAATTTAGGCATAGAGTAGTATTGATGGTAATCTTTCTAGGTTTTCTGTGCTGGTTTGTTTTGCCCGAAGTCACAAATTGCAGGAAACTGCACCTGGTGTTTCACAGGTTACCAAGGAACTTCCCACCTCTCCCCATCTAATGTTTTTATGGACTCCCCACAGTGTCCTGATGCCTCTTAACTTCTGTTTTCCTGTCTCCAGGCATGGCTGGAATGTTACTATTCAGCATTTGGTTTGGCTTCATTACATAGGTTGAATCTCAGCACTTCTCTGTGCATAAATCAGGAGGTTTTTCTGGAAATATTTTGGTGCTTGCTTTGCAGGTGCAGGCAGGAGACAAAACCAGAAAACTTAAAAAAATGATTGCTCATTTTCGAGAAAGAAGCATTGCATAAAATGCATGGAATGCTTTCCTTTGGCTGGGAGGAAGAATCTTGATATGATAATCCAGCTCCTTAGTGATATAAATCAGCTTAGCTTGATCAGCCTCTTTAGAGCAGCATCAGCTGATTTTGTGTGATTTTGTCTGATCAGCTGATTCTAAATTCAGACCAGTTAAAGATTTTGCCTTATTATTTTCTTGTCTGATTATCTCAGTCTAGTGTCTCAAGTCTTAGCCTGGACTTTAAGACAGTGGAGTAGGGACAATATTTTGTGCTCAGCTCTAAACACAGCAAGAACCTAGTTCCAACACGAAGTCTACTAAGCCTCTAGACAGAGCAAATAAGCATAAATTGTAAAACCAGGTATGTTCCTGCTCCCATTACTGAAAAAGCAGTAGCTGTGGTAGCACAACAGAGTTGCCTTGACCTATTGTGAGTTTTGACCCAGTTTACCCACAACAGGGTACAGGCCCTTTGACATCCTAAGGCATAGATTCCCATTGCTTGCTCTCTCTATTGTGGACAGTGTCCTTTCAGTAGTGAACAATTTTTTTTGCCCCATCCTCTTGATACCTTTTTGCAAAAAAAAAGTGATAGTATAACCAGGAATAAATATCTTACTCTTTTAACATAGCAGGCTGTAACTGCTTAGTAGCTTGAAAATGTGGAAAAGTATGTTTAGAAAAATTGTCAAAGAGATCTGATCTGAAGCTTTGAATTCCTAACCCAAGATAATGAGAAATTATATACAACTAGTCTTTACTAGAAACTTTAGGATCAGCTTGTCTTTTTACTTGCAATGCAGATAAACCTAAGGTTAATCATGCTCCACATTTCCCTGCCTCAGATCAACCTTTTCCATAGTTTCACTGTCCATTTTATTGTCTTTCTTTTATCTGAAAGAAATGCTGCCAGGTTGAGGTTAGCCAGATTTGTGTTCACAGCTTTTATTATATCCAAACCCAAGACATACTAGGAGTAGGTCAGCTTCCTAAGGGGAAAAAGTGTGTATGGGTTAATTTGTATGGTTATGCTGTTTGCCTGCGCTTCTGCTTGGCAGTCCTCTGCTTGGCTAACTCCAAGACTCCTCATACTTGCCATGACCTTGCCCCAAAACGAGCTTCTGCCCTTCAAATTTTCACTAGTGGACCCCAGACTCTTCCTGCATCCTTTACCAATGGGACATGTAAAAGTCTGTATGGCTGCAGGTTGGTTTGGAGCCACATGCGTGCCAGCTGGTGGGTGCCACGTTGAGTAAAACTGGTTAAGAACTTTGAAGGTTTTCTGAGGTGTGAGGCATCAGGACATGTAGCTGCTCTAAACCAGGCCTTGCTAATTCCGGCGTTTGTGGAACAGTGTGTTCCTTTTGTCTGTTTTTCTTATTTCATTGGTGCCAGTGGAGTCAATAATGTAAATCTGCCATGCTCAAATATCCATATGGGATGAAATTCCAGATTCCTGGGGTACACCAGCTCATGTTTTTTGTTTTTGGCAGCTGTGTTCCTGTCTACATTCATTGTAGCTGTGTGTTAGTGGTTGCAAACCTGGATCAAAATCTTGATTCCACTGAAATTATAGGGAATTTTGTTTCATTGGAGCCAAGATTTCATCTGAAATTGGAATTGGCTAGAAACAGATTGTAAAATAAACCTAAACTGAGCCAGCAGTTCAAAAAACATTAAGACTTGTAGAAAGAATCAAATTTATTTCCTACTTCAGAAGCTTTCCATCTTACTATTTCATATGAATTAATTAGAGACAGAAAGGAACTGGCATTTCAGGAAAGGGAACAAGGAGATAGCATTTCTCAAAGGGGTCTGTCCTTTTAAAAGTGTCTTGAGGATTTGGAGGGTGGGGGAAAGCAGGTAGGCATGGTCTCTGTGCTGTGCCTTGCTACCACATGTGTGTGTCTGCCCAATGTGTATTGACCCAAGCTGACCCACAGTAACCTCTGCTCCTGCTATTTGTCTCTATCCAGTTGCTGGCCCTCATCACTCCTGAGTGGATGTGTAGTCTGCCTTTTAGTGTCTATGCATGCTATGCCTAGTAGCGTGAGCCTCCAGCTGCTTTCCATAAAACCCACAAATCATAAATTGTATTAAGTAACAGGTTTTCAGGGTTTGGCTTTTAAATGGCTCTTTCAGAGCTCCAGCTCTTCTTTTTATCTTTAGAAACATTTGAATTCCTACCCCAGTAGCAGCTCCTTACTCACCAGAAAGTGAAGAAACATTCTGGGAAAATAATGACTTAATATCACATTTCCTGTATAGCTGCTAAAATGTCAGTAGTTGGTTGCTTGGGAAAAAAACCCTTCCAAAATAACAGAATAGCAGCTTGGTTTAATAAAGCATGAGATGTGATAGTTAAAGGGAAAAAAATAACTTGCCAAATGTGCACACAGCAAAATAGATAAAAAAGAAAAAGATACTTAGACATATGGCTTCCATTTATGGAGTGTTGAGGCACAGAACACTTTCTCAAAAGCCAGTCACAGATTTTGAAAATGTCTTTTAAAAAACAAATATTAGGTTAAAAAGTGTTAATCTTCAACAGAAAACACCAGAAAGGTTGTTCCTGGGAAGGAAACTAAGGTTGATGTGCACAGTTTGAGGGAGTGGGAGCATATATGTGACTGCTCTCATTGACAGAGCTGGGTCTCTGCCTGTCACATCTCAGACTGTCAACCACAGACAGACCTGTGGTAGGAGGGACCAAGCACTGCTTGGAAGTCATAGTCCTGTGTGAAAGTCTGAGAACACGATCAAGAGAATGGTTTGATTCTTGAAGATACATTTGGAGTGCCATCATCTGTCTGCCTGCCTTTTGCTAAAGGACCCTTTAGAGATCCCCAAGTGGAGGTTGTGAGCTTTCTCAGTTCTTCTATCAAAAAGTTGAGACTGCTGATGTCTCCTTCTTCATGTATCATAGAATCAGAAGAATAAAATTAATTGGTTTGGGAGGGACCTTAAAGATCATCTACTTCCAAGCCCCTTCCCACTAGACCAGGTTGCTCAAAACCCCATCCAACCTGGGCTTGAATACTTCCAGGGATGAGGCATCCACAACTTCACTGGGCAACCTGTTCCAGTGTCTCACCACCCTCACACTAAAGAGTTTCTTTCCCATGTCTACCCTAAATCTCCCTTCTTCCAGTATAAAGCCATTACCCCTTCTCCTGTCACTGCACACCCTTGTAAAAAGTCCATCCCCAGCTTTCCTGTAGCCCTTTCAGGCACTGAAAGACTGCTATAAGGTCTATATTCTTCTATATTCTCTTCTCCAGGCTGAACAACCCCAACTCTCTCAGCCTGTCTTCATAGGAGAGGTGTTTCAGCTCTCTGATCTTTGTAGCCCTCCTCTGGATTTGCTCCAACAGCTCCATGTCCTTCTTGTGTTGGGGGCTCCAGAACTGGACACAGTTCTCCAGGTGGAGTCTCACGAGAGTGAAGCAGAGGGGCAGAATCACCACCCTTGACCTGCTGGCCACACTTCTTTTGATGCAGCCCAGGACACAGTTGGCTTTCTGGGCTGCAAGCACATATTGCCAGCTCACGTTGAGCTTCTTGTCAACCATTACCCCCAAATCCTTCTCCTCAGGACTGTTCACAAGCCATTTTTTTCCCAGCCTGTATTTGTGTTTGGGATTTCTCTTACATTATTTATTTGATGGCATGACCTTGTACTTCTCTGATCTTCCATAGAATCTTCTAGGAATGTCTTAATTTATTATTATGTGGACACATATTAGAATAAGGAACAGTTCTTAAAACATAAAGCTTTTTGGGGCTCCTCAAAGAGGAGAGAAGTAGGCTACAACTACATTTTATCTTCCCACTCCACAAAAGTTACCTTTTTAAAAAAGATCTGTGTAGGAAAAAAAAAATCATAACTAGGGAGGTCCTCTTTAATGAAATGAGAATTGGATTTTGGTGATAAGTTTTAATTTAGGGCAAATAATTTAATTGGAATGACTCATTAATTTTGGGGTGCGTAAATTGGGCCTCTGGCAGCCTATTATCTTCTTTTTTCTATTCTGAGTCTTCTCTCTCAGCAGTATAAGAAAAGCCTTTTGCCTTTAATAAGGTAGGGAGACACTCAGTTTGAATGTTTGGGGAGAGGACTCTCATGATGCAATGATTTTAATGTAACGGCATCTCACCTCTGGGTGCCCACAGCTAATGAGCCACTCACACTGAAAGACCAGTGAGTCTGTTTTCACAGTGTATAGATACTTAGCTAAGCACAAGGTAAAGGTGATGTGATGGGTCTGGGGCATCTGACCATGACTGAGTTGGGCATGAGAGGTTAGTAGTGCTCCTTCTGGAAGGGCAGTCACAAGCTGGCCTCGGATGCATTGACAAAATGGTCCGCAAGAAGACTAGAACTATGTCCCCAGAAGAAATTGTATTGTAAACTGTACTCTAAATTAGAGGGTGAGTGGGACATCTTGTCACGTTTTTTCAACTGAGAGACTCACTTCTCAGCTTTGGTAGTGTCACTCAGGTCCAACAACAATGCTCTTGATCCCCTCCACCTCCCACCCAGGTGGGGAAGGAGAGAGAGAAAAAGAGAGAGACTTGGCTGGATTGAAAACTAAACCACACAGCTTTAATTAAACACTAATGATATAAGAATATATATACAATTATATACAAATATGTTCAGGTATGTGCAAAAGCCTCTCGCCTCCCCCCACCCCCCCCAGCAACTCCCACAACACTCTCCTTAGCTGTGAAGAGTCCTGAAAAATTCCAGAGCTGCTGGAGAAAGCACAGAGTGATGAGGGTCAGGAGAGCTCGAGCCTAAGGGTCGACAGTGATGGATGGATGGAGTCCTCCCCGGACACCAGCCATGGACAGGAGAGAAGGGAAGAAGAAGAAGAAGGAAGTTGTCTTCTGTGATCTCTGACCTTCCTCTGAGCTTACATAGATATCTGGAATGGAATATCTCTGGCCAATTTTGCTGTCTGTCTAATTCAGCCTCCTATGGGGGGTCATAGATCTCCCCGTAGTGTCTGAGCTGGCAGAGTAAAGGTGCAACCTTGAAGACCCAGCAGTGAGAAAAAACATTCCACTCTTATCAGTCTTGGTGCTAGTTAAAAGAAAGATTACTGAAGGAAAAAAAAAAAATCAGTAAAAGGAAAATTGGCTTCATCCTGGGTCAAACCAGGACAGATGTGTTAAGCTCAGGCAGGCAAAGCACTGAGAGTAATGAGCATTTCAAAGGGAAAGAAGCCAAAAAGCAAGATCCTAAACCTGAATTCCACATGACCCTCATGCAGGTGCCACAGGAGCAGCTGTAGTCTGGAGAATCTCTTAAAAATGATTGGCCCCTTGTTAGACTGATGGAAATGTGAGTTTTGGATATGTTCCTGTTTTGAATACAAAAATAAATAAATAAATAAATAAATTTACAATTTGCAGAGAAGTAGGATAAATCTCCCCAAATAACAACAGAACAGACTTTGCAAAGTAGAAGCATCGTGACCTTGACTATACAAATCTAACTATCATCTTGGGGATTATGAACACAGAGAGTTCCCAATTCAAGATTTTACCAGAAACATTTACCCACTTGTTGACCTATAGAAAAGAGATTATGAACAGTAGTTCACAGGGAGACCACCCCTCATTAACCTGTTTGAGAGGAGTGTTAACAGGGTGACAATAACTGCTTCTCCTACTGTGTTTTTCACTGTTGTGAATGTGTTTCATGTAAGTCTTGGTCTGTGTTACAGCTGTGCAGAGCCTGTGGACCATCTTTACAATTGAGGTTGACACCTTGGTTATGCCTAAACTCCCTCTCTGGGTAGTATCAGAGAAAATTCCTGGACTACAGGCCGGGTGACATAGACAGACTCGTGTTCATACTACTTGATGGTACTACCTTTTTTAATGGATAGATCATGTCTGCATTGCTCTGGTGCCAGACGTGGTCTTCTCCAAGCTCCCTGTGATGCCCCTGTGATCCTGAGACACACTGCTTCTTTGGTTGGTTGATTTTTATGTTTCTTGGTTAACAGTGCCTGAAATCATGAAAAGGCTAGGACACTGCCAGGCAGACTGGTGTTTTTATAACTTCGTGCCAAGAGTTACATACATGACACAAGAGCACATGGAGAAATTTGAAAGCACAGGGCCTGTGGGATTGGTGTTGGAGGATTTACGCAGGTGGAGGAAGCTGAACTTGGCATCGTCCGTGTGTCTGGAGTGGACTGTCCATGTCAGCTGTGCCAGTTCCTCCTTTGAGAGGGGATGCACTAGTTCATTCCAGAAAAGAGCCTGGGAATGAACTCATGTTTGTGCCCACGGATATCCAAAGGACTGAAGCAAAACTGAGAGCCTGTGGTTTTCTCTGGGACAAAAGAAAACAAACCAAATTGAGAGCACAGACATACCCATCCAAGGGCATGAAAGGTTCTCTTCATTTTATCCAGTCTAGGGTGTGTACATGGTTCTGGTAGATAAATTGCACAGGGGTTCCTATCACAGGCAAGGCTAAAATCCGACTTCAGAGATATACATCTCTCTCTCTTGGTCTTTTAAGTGTAACTCTCTTAAGGTGTTGCATCTCTTGTCTGTATGGGCACTTAGTCATGCAAACAGAAGTGGTGTTCTACAGGTGAGATTCTTTGAATCTTTGACATCTAAGTGTTAGTAGCACAAGTCTAAGCTAAGTCATCTGGCCCTCATCTGTAGTCTGCCGGGAGAACTTGGCATCTTATTTTTTCTGCTGTCTGCCTCGAGATAATGTGATGGATCATCCTCTGGAAGTCCCGGTTTCTCTTTTTGGACTATAGGAGGAATGTGAATGACTAGCTTAGATTTACACAGTGAACTTTTTGATATCTGAAATTTGGTGACATCAATCCACCTTTAGTTCTAGAGACTCATACTGTCATTCTAGGCAGCACTGACTGGCCTTGACTCTTCCTCTTGCCATAACCTGGGCTTTGTGACTTTAAATAGTAGAACAGTAGCTTTTATTTTAGTCTGTAATCTGTTCTACAGTGGATAACACTTTCTGTGATAATCTCTGATGCATTTACCTGTCCTCTCAATGGGCAGCTGCATTCCCCTTCACCTCCTGTGCTTTAAGCCTTGCATAAATTTGTGCCAGCTCTTCCAGGGGAAGGTTGCCATGTCGTCTGGTACTCTTGCCTACCATTTCCCACTGAGCCAGAAGGTAAAGGACTCCTCTGAAAAGATTTCTGCTCTTCCTGCTCCCAGAACCACCAGCCCAACAAAGCCCTGAGGCACAGGCTAAATATTTCACTAGATGAGTAATGTTTTTCTAGCCCAAGCTATTCCAGGGTACTCAATTTTTCTCCTGGATTTCATGCTGCCCCTGTCTCTAGTCCTTGAACTCCTTTGAGACATCACTAGTATTAGACCCAAATGCTTCTTCCTATCTTTTTTCTTCCCCCTGAGGAGAGAACTAGATAAGATTTCAAAAAGAAACTCCAGATCTTTAGTCACTTTAGTCACTCTGCAGTTCTTGGGAGCTGTGATGACTGTTGTATGTCAGTGCTGGGTGCTGCCATGCTTGTTTCCATCTCTGGTGCTATGAAGCGCTTAATTCCCTATGGATTTCACAGTGTTACCCTCTTCTTCCTGGGGTTCAAGAGCACAATTCTGTCTGGTCTCCCTGCTAGCCCTTTCTAGTACCTTAAAAAAACAAAACAAAACACAAAACCAAACAGAAACCCCACAAAAGCCTCTACATTTCCATTTTTCTAATTCTATTGGTTTTGTAGACATGTTTCTACCAGCAGTTGCAGAAACTCCCCGGTCTGCACCTGAACAGCAGAAGCTCTCCTCTCTTTGGCTTCCAGGTCAAATGAAATTGCTGATTATTTCACTGCCCTGATAAATTTTTTATTAACTGTGTTAGAAGTCTGTGAGGAAGAGTGAGGAGGAAGAGAAAGAAAAAAGCTGCTCAGGAACATAGACCAGGCAAAGTGCCCACAATTAATGGGGTAGCAGTGACCAGCGGGTATTTGAAAATTTGCTGGTGCCAACTGCCAGGAGGTTTTTGCTGCCTGTGACAGCTGGTCATCATTATTGGATGACTGCTTCTGTGTACATCTTAGATATGTGTCTTTGTAAATCTCTTACCAAGTCACTCTCTGTTTCTGTTTTGCAGGGACATACTGAAGCAATTAGGGCATGTTGGATGATTGCAGGGATGAGTGAACAATGTTGGTTAATATACAAAAAAATACAGTTTCTTTTCTACTGAATTCCCCTGTCTCAAGATGAACTTAAACTACAGTCCCAGAGATTTGCCCCCCTCAGCATTGTATGAATTTGAATTGCAGCTTTGCATCTCTACTCAACCACTTGGTTATTCCTTATTCATCGCTGCCACAGGGCACTTGGCCTCTTCAAAGATCATTGGAGCCCATTTTTAGTGATAGCCCTCTTTAAGGAAGCAAATCCCACCTTTTGATGCACCATATATGTGGCTTTTGTCTGCAGGTCCACTAATGAACACCTAATCTTGATGAAAGGTTGCAAATTCAGAGGGTTTCTGCTACAGAGTAGTTGCTAAGAAAGGCAAACCAAGACTGCTGACTGTGCTACCCAGCCTGGGGGAAAGGATCTGTAAGGGTGAATGTCTTGTATGTATCTGCCAGAAGCCTATCTAAGAGTCTCCTTGGGAATGCAGTAAATCCAGCAGATAGGCCAAAGCAGAAGTATTGGTATAGAGAAGGATCTCAGAACAGAAGGGTTAAGTACAATGCAGGCACATTCAGGTGGTAAGCAATTGGTGATAGCATTCATCTGTCTGATAAGAAGTCAGGGGAGGTAAAATCCTTGTATCCATTCTCATTAAATTGTGATTTGGAGCTCCTCACAAGGGGCAGTTGCTTGCCTACACATAAGCTTTGGATCTAGAGGGGTCTCAAAAGCAAAACTCACCAATGGTGCCTAACAGGAAGGGAACACATGAAATAAGAAATTGTCATAGATGCTAATCCTCCCAGGTTTTTTTGTAGTTTTTGTTCCTCCTTGGTCTGGTATACTCAGCCATTGGCCCATTCTGGAAGAGGAAGCTCAGACCACTGATGGAAAGAACTGTCCTGAGCTCTTTTGAGGTGTACAGTCACACTTTCTCAGGAGCTTTCCAACCCAGTACTATAGAGCTATCAGCAGAGTGACCTGGTTTTTTTGAAAGGTATAGTTGGGGGCACACTCAATACCATGCAGGGAGAGAAGGAATGTAGGGGGTTTTTGATGATTAGCTTTTTTCTTTTCATGGCAGCCTCAGAAGCCTTGAATGGGAATAAATTGTGATTCTTAGGATGGATTTGCCATTTAGTTGGAGAGGATGCTGAAGTGGATCTTGAGAAATGTAGTTCAGCTGGGGATGTTGAGCTTGGGAATAAAGGGGATAGTGAGTCCTCCAGACTAAAGCTCCTGTGGGACACAGCACCTTAGGAAGGAAATGCAATGACAGCATTGTTTACTTCCTGTACGTATGAACAGATACCCGTGCTGTGAACACTTTTACTTCTTTTTACTTCCACAGCTTTGCTATAAAATGTAATAAGACTTACTGTGCCAAAACCCAAGTACAAAGGTATTCCAGACTGTGTCCCCATAAGTCATTGTGAGGCAGCCTATAAACCTCATGAGGTACTAGCTGGCAAAGGGAATGAGGAACTCTTTAATTGGATCCAGAGTGTTGTAAATCAGTGGAAAAATGCTTCTCATAACTTGACTGGTTTTTAGTTTATGATCAATTAAGATTACCTCTTACAGCGTCTCAAAGTATGCCACAGTTCAGGTTCTTCAATGAATTTGTTCATTAGAGGACTCATCACTGAATTGTCTGCCATGGTAATGCAGGTATTCTTCTCATACATCCGTTTTCTTCTTTTGCTGCTAGTGAGTTCTTGCCTTCCTTATCTTGTCTTCATTTCACTTGTTCACAGTGACACAAAATGTCTCCTGCCTGAGGTCAATCTCTCTGTGATAAAAGTCTTCCATAGAATTAGTCAGGCTGGAAGACAGGCAGATATCAAGAATGTAAGCTTTCAGAATTCCATAGAATTAGTCAGGCTGGAAGACAGGCAGATATCAAGAACGTAAGCCTTCGGAAAGTGGTGGCAGGCTGTCAGTTCCCATTAGCTAAAGCTACCTGGGCAGCCTGCTGACTCTTCACCATTGTAGGTGGGAAAGATGAGTTTTAATGAGCAGTGCAGGGAGTGGAGAGGGTAAAGAAAAGAAAGTAGTTTAGATTAGAAGTGATACTTTTTGGTAGTCGGTAACATACATACATGTATGCATGCAAATGTCCATGCAAATGTACAGAATTATTGAAATGAAGTGAGCAATAACCAGGTGGCTTGTCAGGCCTTTCCAGGAACTTTGTGATGCGAGTGATTGCATCCTGGCCCTCCTTTCTTCAGTGGCTTCCTCCTGTCCTCAGCGACATTGCTCAATAAAAGTAGAATTGTAGCAAACTGCAAAGACAAAAATGCTAACATCTAAAAGAGGGAGGTCAGTGAATCCTCTTTACATGATAATGCAGTGGAAGATGTAGTGTTAGAGAGCTGGTTCATGTGACATCACTGACTTCACAGAATTTGCTCCTGATGTCTTCCAGGGTAGTGCTAGGGTGTGCTGGATTAGACTAGGAGCAAAAACACCCTGCAAACAACTGTCAGACTCACCATGTATTTGAAGAAGTTGTGTACTGCTCTGTGGATGTCATAGCTAGGACTAACAAGGGCAGATCAGAAATGGGATGTATTCAGCTGTGAAATAGCCTCCCAAGGGCAAAGGTAGAAGACTCATTTCCCAGAAACTTTAAAGACTAGTTGGCCAAAACACTATTAGCTATGCAGCAGAGAACAAACCTGCCTCTCCAAATGCCCCCAGCTCTGGAAGATAGAGTAAGTGTGCAAATGATTCTTCTGTCTCTAGAGTATGTGAACATCTGAGATCTGAATTGCTGCAGGTCCCATTCTTCTCCCTGGCATTCGACCTACATTTAAATTCTAATTGACTTAGCATGAAGACTCGTAAAGCTTTCTCTTTTTTGCCTGGATGCTGAATACTCAATGAAAATATAAACTGTGTCATTAGATCTTGGGCGGATGTTGAAAATTGCACAGCTTATTCTGATTAGTCATTCTGTATATAAAATGCTCACAGTGACTCTACTTTTAGTGGGGAAAGACATTAGTAACTAAGTACATCCACACTGGATATTTTAATTAACACAAAAGGTGATGCTGAGTTAGTGTTGGAGATGTCATGTGCCCTATTTAGTTTTATGGACAGCTCCATCATCTTCCTCCCTACAGAGAGCTTTTTTTACTTCTTCAGGAAACGCATTGTCTGCCAAGGCTCTGAGTGTGCTAATTAGACCTTGGCCAATCTCCCCAGAGGTATCCACCTACTTTCTAACCAGGGGGATCCATGTGAACTCAGGCATGGATCTGCATATTAGGTGTACCTGTCTGCAGCTGTGTTTCTGATACCTTCTGTTGGAGGGACCTCGGACCTATGTGGTAGGTAGCTTATCTCTAGCCTTTTTTCTGGCCTTGTCTCCCTGCATTGACCCTGAACTGGTTCACCGTCTCACCATACCTGGGCCTGTTGATGAACAGGGATACTAGCACCTGGCTTTGCCCACTCTGTTCAGATCCTGTGGAACTCTGCCCTACTGGTGAGAACGCTGCCATGGTCACCCTCAGCACATTGTTACTGCAAGCTATGTGGGTGTGCAAATTTTGGTTAGGACCTACCTCAATGAAGTGTATTCTTCTAATAGGTATCTAATCTAAGGTAGTCTTGGAAATGCTTGGAATGAATGGCCCTCTTAAAGTCTCTCTCTCTTAATTGTAGGGTTAGGTTAAAAAAATGCACTTGTATTTAATGTCTTATTTTAGGAGAGTAGTTTGTTTTCCTAAGAAAACTGTGTTTACAACTGTACCAACAGCCTGATTCTGTTTGTCTCTAGGAGATCAAATAAGGTTATGTTTGTTTAAGGAGGAAGAGAACTGGATCAGCATTAAAGGTTCCCAAGAATGAGACAAAACAACTTCTTCCTCATTAGTCTACCACTAATGAGTTGCTTGTGGTCCTCCCAGTCATAGAATCATAGAATCATAAAATGGTTTGGGTTGGAAGGGACCTTAAAGATCACCTAGTTCCAATCCCCCTGCATAGTCAGGGACACCTCCCACTAGACCACGTTGCTCAGAGCCCCTTCCAGTCTGGGGCCTTGAACTCTTCCATGGATGAGATATCCACAGTCTCCCTGGGGAACCCATTCCAGTGTCTCACCATCCTCACATTAAAGAATTTCTTCCTAATATCTAAATTTATTCCTAATGTCTATTCCTTCTTTGGTTGAACACTAAAAATATCTGTTCTGGTTTATGCATCAGAGGAAGATTGTAGAGGTGCAGCTTGCATCATATATTATTAGGAATTATGAGAAGCATTTTCCTCTGTCTTGCTGTCTTTCTCCAAGGGTTTCCCCACACTCCCACTGCACATTCACCACAGGGAAAGGAGTCTAGCATACATTAACTCAATGCTTGACCATTACATTGCTGAAGGCTACGGTGCAAATTAGGCTTGTAATTCTGTCTTTTGAGGTTTTTTTAAAAAGAGTTTGGGCTCTTTAGATAAGAAGGATGCCCTTGAGCCAATAGAGCTCTCAGCAGCTCATGGCCAAAAGAAGAGTTGTATCTCAGCCATTCTGCCAAGCCCTTAATTGGAGTCCCCTACATGTAGTAGTATAGTGTTGGCAGTAAGTCTCAGAAACGATCAGGAAAATAGCTCCCCATGCAGCTCCTACAGCGTATTTCCACTTCCCTGTGAGATTTGGTTTTGGTAAGACCAGATTTTCCGAGGTTTGACAATAAAAGGCTCCCAGTCCTGTTTCCTTATTCTTTGGAACTGGATTGCCTGAGAGGCTTGGCTTTTTTGTTTGGGGTGCAAAGGGCACACACCTGTTTGGGTTTGCTTTCATTGCAAACTGACAACCAGCACAAAGAAGTGAAGGAGCTAAATCCCTCCTTGTATTAGGCTTGCCTTGATATGTCTAGGGCCCCAGGAAGACTGTTGGGGACTTCTGCATTGCTGTTGACTGTTGTGGAATACAGTCAAATAACTGTAACACAGCAGAGTAAAAGACTTTAAATAGGTTAGAAAAATAGGTTGCACCTCATCTACAGGGAAAATTAAAAAAGAGATAAAGAAAAAAAGTTACATGCTCCAGGTTCCTCCAGAGCAAGTAGCTAGTTGTTGGCAGAGTTTTTGTGCCTGAAGGCACAATATAACATGTCTCAGAATGGCTGCACACCACCTGCTGTGAGCTGCGGGATTTGGAGAAGAGCTACCCAGGCTGGACAGGAGAGCAGTGCACACACCTGGCTCCCAGCTGCTATTGTCTTCCCATTACTTGGCATTGCCTTCTCATCAACGGTGAAGGTGAAGTAGGGGTCCTATGGCAGCCAGGCCATCCCTGGCTTGTCCCACCATGCCAGCTGTGGAGAAACTTCACCTCATAGTTAAGGGAGTACAGTAGCAGAGCAAACAAATGTGTCATAGGCAGCTTGCAAACAGGCAGCATTCTCTCCTCTAAAATACTCAGCGGGGATCTGTAGTGGGTGCTCCTGGCCGCTCTCTGATGACCAGTCTCCTCCTGATTTCAGCCTAAATACCATCCTCTTGTTCTTGACCCATCCCATCCTTTATCTCCAGAAAGAATCATGCTTGAGAAGCGTCCTGAGGAAGCAGTCCTAGGAGTACTAGGGCTATTACTTGTGTGGTAGGGACAGTGAAGGAGAGGCTGTGTGATCGTGTAGCTAAAGAAGGCATGAGGGGTTAGTTTGCTTTGTGCACCAAGAAAACCCAGATGAGTCCTTGTCATGGGGAGAGTGTGGGGGCAAAGAGGCAGAAGAATTGTCTTGAGGGCAGCAGGGCAGAGGAGGAAACTTATGCATTTCACAGAGTTTAATTAAGCAGCAGGAGGATTACATAAGAGATCTTATGATGTCACTGATGTGCCGTAATGCTGGAGAAGCTGAGGAAAAGCAAGCAGTTTGAGGGAGTGCTTTTCCCTCTCCTGCTGATGCAAGCACTCCTTAGAAGATTCCTAACTATTCAGGAATCTGCTTTTCAGGAGGAGGTTAACAAGGAGAGGCTCAGCTCTTTACCTCGCTCTGTTTCCTTTAATGAATTGGGGTCTTCCTCCACCGTACATCCAGACAAGAAACAAAGGAGCGTGTGCAATCAGTTCTCACTCAGCTAGCCAACGAGATGTGAAATAGGTTCCAGGGTAGATGATACCCTTGAACGAAGTCACACTGACTTGTTTGCTGTGATAATGTATGGATGCTCCTTCTCTTAAAGTCTCTTGTGTAATTGAGCCCTAGCACTTGGTAACTGGTAGCGAGTGAGTAAATGGTTGCTTCCTAATGGAGGTTAAATGCTAGAAGCCTTGTTCACAGCATCTTACCCAACTGTCCCAAACACTCTTCTTGCCAGTGGAAACATACCCTTCAGAGAAGCTGTGAGGCATGCAAATGTCAGAGGGATTCCTGCCTCCTCTACAGGAATCCCAAATGCAAAATGTTTTCTACTGTGGAGGCATGGTAGGCCACCGTGGCTATGTCCCATTTAGTTTGGGGCTTTTTCACTCTGCAGCTCAGGCTGTCATGTCCATTTCTTGCTTGGCATGCACTGAGGCAGCCCTTTTTTTTTCAGTGACAGCTTTCCTCATTCTGTGTGCTCTCTCCTTCTCTGCCTTGCATTTATTTCCTCCTTTTTCTTCTCTTGTTTCCTGTTGTCCATCTTTTTTTTCTTTTCTTCTTTTTTTTTTTTTCTTCTTTTTTTCTTTTTTCCTTTCTACTTGCCCCTTTTGCTTGCACTCCAGTACAAACCTGGTTGCTGCTGAGTACCCCTCCTGGTGTGTCAGTCATTCATATTGCCCATGGCAAGTCACTTCTCCCACCCTACCTCATTAATGCCTTAACTTCTCCGTGGATATATTTATGATGACAATTCAGTGTTTCACCAGTGCAGGAATTACAGGGCTTGAACAGATGATATATGCAGCATGCTTTGAGGTCCTTGGGACACACTGATAACGAAGCCCATGCAGTCAGGCTGTGGGAAGACAAACAGTAGCAATAAAGGCTGCCCTGGCACAGACTAAAACAAACTCCATTTTCAGTTCCCTTTCATAATGGGCTTCATAGACTTTGGTAGCCATGGTGTCCAAGTAGATACTCTAAGGGGGAGAATGAATCCCAGACTTTTCCTCACCTTACTGTTTGAGCAGCTAGAAAAAGCTTCCTCTTGTCAGTACCAGCTGGCTCTTGGAGACCAGCCTGAGGGGTTGGTGTGGGCAAAACTGTCTAGAATTGGGAAATTTGCCTAATTTAATTTACTGCCCATTAACACAAACTTTTAATTATTTGTTTAGCCATTGAGAAGCATGAGAAACAATGAAACATACACTGAGAAAAACCCCTTTCCAACTGCTTCCCCAGGATCAGCCTCGCTCCTACACCTCTCGCTACTACTCTTCCCCTGTTCTGACCATATATTACGTTTGGTATGTGCCAGTCCCTTGGGTGAGGCAACAGGCAGTGCAGGAGCCTGGGTCAGTATGTGATGGTTTCTAGATGCTGCTCCTGGTTTCTTACTCTTTTCTTCACCTGTTCCTTCCTCTTTTCCTTCTCCAGCCTGGGTCCTCCATGGGCTGCAGTCCCTTCCAGGGTGTCCCTGCTCCACTGTGGATCCCCCACAGCATCAGTCCCTCTGAGGTACCCCCCAGCACAGCGTCCCACCCTCGAAGAGTTGTTCCTAGTCCTGTCTCCAGGAATGTCTCCTTCCACATGCATTCTCCTGTATCTGCTTCTCTGTCCTCTCTTGTGTTTTCTTCTGTGTATCCTCATGCCTTCTCCCACATCTCCTCGTGTTTCTCTTCTCGTATGTCCCCTCTGGAGCCCCATGCCCCAGTGGTGATGCACCTCTGACTGGCTGTGGTGTAGTGGGGCAGTGCTGGCCATTGCAAAAAGAGGGTCAATCCTGCAAGGTGACAGCCCAGCAGTGCCCCCCTGATGGTGCAGATGTTCATGTGTACTGTGCAGCTGCTGGGCAAGCAACGTAAATTGGAGCAAGTCACTGGCTAATTGCTTGATTTTATTATTCCTTTTTCAGCTCTTCCTGTGTGCTTTCTGTCTCTTCAAAAGATCAAAACCAGGGTGCTTTTGTAGCAGTTTGCTGGCCTGAGAGCCATCCTGGTATTTTTCTTGGAGTCGCCTCTTTTGGGTGGGGATATTGGCTGTTATTTTACGTCCCTTGCCACCATCCTGATCTGTGCTTTGTAAGTGGAATGGAGTTTCTCAGCTGACAGATGCTTGCACAAGAGGGGTGGTTTTGCAGAGGGCTGTGCAGATGTTCATGTGTCAGTCCTTCTCTAAATTGGAAGTGACATGCCTGTCAAAGTCGGGCAGAGCACAATCCCTGGGAAGGTATGGGAACAACTGTGCTAAAGTCAGCAGAGCTGTGCTGAAGCAAAAAAGTGCAAAGCAATTGAGGATGAGACTCACTGTGACAAAGAAGAGGAACTCTTCTCTAGGTGGGAGGTGGGGGCTTAATTTTTACCCTGTGACTACAGGCTTAACTTCATCTCTGTCATCCCTATAATAGATGTTGACCTCTTCAGTCCAGCAATGGAGTTTCAGTTGACAAATCCTGCCTCTTCCTCCCAGGCAGTATTTTACAGCAAAACAGGGCTGTTTCATCAGCTTTTGGCCTGTTGTTTCAAATAAAATTAATATTGCATGGTCATGGTGACTGTCAGTCCTCTAAACCTGTAAGTCTGTTGGCAAATTTCCACTACAGTTGCTGGAGGAGTCAAAGCCTCAAGGCTATTAGGGCTCCTATATGTTTTGTGCAAAGTATGACTCAAAAGCAAAGAACAGCTCTTCTATTTATTACCTTCATGGAGCAGAAATGTGAAACAATGAGCTCAACTCTTTTTTCAGACATCATCAAATCAATACAGCAACTCTACCGTTCATGGGAAAGCAGTGGAAAAACAGAAATACTCTCAGAGAAACTCTTCATCTTTATCCTTGCTTCCACATACGTGAACGGATATAACTCCAAACAACTCATTTCCAAGTTCAGTAGAGCCCTGGTGTAGGCAGGGCGTGCTGCCAGCAGAGTCACAGCCCCTTGTTGGCTGCAGAGCCTGTGCTGACTGTGGTGGCAGCCACGCCTGAAGGGAATGTTGCATTGTGGGATTTCAGATGAGGAATTACTCATGCAGGCTGGATTTGGATGTGAGCACATGCCTCCATATTGCTTCAGTGCCAGTAGGCACAGAGTTTACATTGTTCCTGAAAAAGAATTCATTGGAAAGGAGGAAAAGATGTTTTCTTGTTAATTAAACCAATTGGGTTGTATCAAGTGGTTGTTCTGGTGGCACTCAGTCTTAGCCAGACTGAAATTATCAACTCCCTGACCTTTTGGTGTCAGGGGCAACAAAAATGAACAGCATCCACTCATAGGCTGCAAAACAGCCCTGAGCAAGGTTGTGACTGTCAGTTTGCTGACATTCTACTATCTCCTTCTGTCCCTTGATCCTAGCCAGTACCTTTCATACAGTTCTGCTTCTCCGGAGGAAAGACTCATCACCTCTGTAAAGCTTTAAATGTCGAATATTTCCAGAGCAATCTGACACCATGCTGGAGTGAGGTGAGGGGAGAAAGATAATTTTCTTTTTCTCTTGTCCCTTTATTTTATCTTTGAGACCTCTAATCATAACCAAAGTAGCTGCAAACTGAAAGAACATGGAAAAATACACTTTAGGGCTCTTCATGGGAGCTCTGGCTTTATTGCCTCTGTGCTAGTGAGGACCAGGATCTTTGTGGTATGCCTGTAAATGAAAGGGGCATGCTTCTAGCATGGGTTAGCGGGTGGAACATATGGCACTCTTTGGTGGGAATGCTCTGAGCCAGCCAAATCCTTCCCCTTTACTTCAAGCTCCTTCCAACTATTCAGCCACATACGAACATCTTCTCCCTCTTGCCTTTCCTCTTGCTTGTTCCAGAAACCCAAACTAGGGCCTTTGAGCTCTGCTCCTCCATCTAATCTGTCTGTCCCCATCTAATGGCATGTGCTAATGTGTGCTAACAGATGTCTGAGCAAAAATTAGCTGTTGTGTCCAAATCAATTAGACTGGAGAGGCTATGCAGGAACAATTGCTCAATAGGCTGTGGCCTGCTTTTTTTTTTTTTTTTTTGCTTTTTTTTCTTTTTTTTTCTTTTTTTTTTCTTTTTTTTTTTACCCCTCTTTCCCTTTCCTTTCTTTACAAGAGGTGAAATTTTGCAGCCAAGCCTTTGCCTGCCTCCTTGCCTTGCAAACTCTTCCAAGCAGTCTACCTCTGTGCTTAATGGGTTCTGATCTGGTCTCCAGATGGAGCTGGCTCCACCAGCTGCAGGCAAACAGCAGCTGCTCTCAGAAAGGAGAGGTACATGCTTCTCCAGAACCTCACAGCATGAGTACAGCCAGCACGTCAGAGACAGCTAAATGATCCTGGCATTTTTCATGTGTTTGCCTGCTTCGCAGGAAAAGCAAATTAGTTTTACAGGATCAACCACTTGTGGAGCAGCATCTTGCAGAGAGTTCAAAACAGGCTATGGCACACACAGACATGTTGGCTCAGAAGTGCTTGAAACCATGGCTGGGACTCACCCAATGTAGGAAAGATTCTCAGAGAGCTTGGGAAGCAGAGGACATGAATTCTGAAATGTAGTTCCCACACTTCTTTGGCAACAGAAGATCTACATGGTTCTTTGTAGCTTTCTTGTGTCCTGTGATAGAAATCTTTCTTTTAGACAAGGACCTCACAGTAAAGTTCATTGTACATTGTTATGGATGCCCCTCGAAGTTTTACCTTTGTTTTTAATTAAACAGGTTTCTAATGTTGCTTGCCAAAGACATTCAGAGTTGCAGGCCCAAAATTAGCAATGTTGTTTGCACGTGAAATATTGAGGTGCTCACGGAGATTCCCAGCAGTCACTGTCTCATGTGGACTGTCTTCCTAGTAGCTATTGCTGAACTGACCTACTCTGGCTGGTGGCCACAGTTTTGAAGACCAGATCTGGCCATAATCTATAAAGCTGACCAGGAAAGTCTGATTTCCATAAAAGTTAAATCTTCTGGACATAAATTTGTTATTCCCCAGGACTGAAAACCAGACTGTGTCAAGAAGGGGAGGAGCGGGGAAGAAACTACTTGTATTCATTTGAAGGCAGTTCAGTAGCGGTGTGTATATTCTTGCACTGCTCCAAAGACTGTGGGTAATTCCAGTTACTCTGTGCTTCTGAAGGCTAAGCAGCATTTATGAGAATGTCCAGCAATCTCTTTCCTGGCTGAACTTACCTTATGCATGAAGTGCAAATGCATGACTAGCAGTTACCTGCAGAAATAAACAGTGGACTCCAGCTCTCCCCTTTGGGAGATTTGTCTAATAGCACATACCATCAAGAATAATTATATACTTAACAGCAACTTCAAAGAAGTCCTTCTGGACTTGTTTCTAGTTTCAGCCACTTTTGCTTTAGGTGCATCTATTTGTTGAGAACAAGTAGTCCTTAAGGGTCTACAGCAAAATACACTATCTTGTTTTGGCACAGGTAATTCTTCATCTCAGCTGCTGATTACCCCTCCAGTGTGTTTCTGTTCACTCCTACCACTAGTTTTTCAATACATTTCTTGTAAGATGGTGCTGCCTGAGGTTGCCAATCAGTGAACCACAGAAGCATTTACTTTAAGTGAGCAAGTACTTCGACCAAAGGAAGTGGCTTCAAATCATTTGTAGGCTTTGCTGAACTGTGGCCCAGGTGCATTTAGTCAGTCTCAAGCCCCTTTCTTATTTCTCCACAAGCTTGAGTCTGATTTTGTGCCTACTGTCACCTTTAACTCCATTTTGCTATTAGTTTTCCCTCTTCTCTTTCTCTCATCCCCCTCCACAGTTAAATGTCTGTCTTTAAATGGTGTTTCTCTAGTCCTTTTAGTCATTCTGTAGTCATTCTAGCCTGCTTTTCCAAGCTGCATCTTGCTTTTGTTTTCCGCTTCCCATTCGTATCTCACTAAGCCCATTTTGCTCTTGAGTCCTTCGTACTGCACCACACCTTCCCTTGTTCAACAGACCCCCTGCCTGTGCTCTCCCTCCTGCCTGGCTCACCCCCAGCTCCATGCTGTGCCCACCTCTTGCCCCCTTCTGTGTGTGCAGCGATGGGCTGCGAACACCCAGTAGCATTGCGCATGGTTGTGTCAGCTAGGCTTCCCAGCCACATTTATCAAAATTATCCCACAGTTCCTTGCAGAGTTGAATATTAATAGGATTCATTTAAAACCAAGAGTGTTGCTAATGCTTTTTTTCCTGTGTGCTAAATGAGAGGAAACAAGAATTACCCAAACAAGCACGCACACAGAAAGTGGGGCTGTTGGGAATAGTTAATAAGGCAAGTGAAATTGTTGGCAGAGGGGACAGAACAGAAGCAGCAAGACATGTGTGCCAAGCATCCCACTTCAAAGCTGGGGAAAACCTGGTGCTCTGTTTGCTATAAAGGCTGAAGAGAGAAAATCACAGGTGAACTCAAGATGGGGATGAAAAGGGAAGCTGGAAGGTTAGATAAATTGGATGCAAGAGTAAAAATGTGCCCTCATGCCATCTGCCCCTTGTCAGGAGGTCTCTCTTTAGTCAGAGCTACTACAGCCTTTTGCCATTCCACATTCAGAAGTCCAGCCATGAAGGTGCTGAAATCCTCCTGCTTTTCTGGTTGCAAGTTCTTATGCATCAGACCCTGCATCCTACTCTTTACCTCCTAGCCCAGCAGTCAGAACAAGCCCTTTCTGAATGCACCAGCTCAGTTCAAAGTTGAACCTCCAATGGGCTTGTAATAGAGAAAGTACCACAGTACCCTTAACTGTGCTGGAAAAGTTGGAACATATGGAACACATGAGTTGCTGCAGGTAAGTCCCACACTGCCACCAGACTGAGAGCTACTGTATTGTCTTGCTTCCCACGGTAGAGGGGTGGATAGCAGGCAGCCACCAGTGCCCTGTTGGTGGGGGAAAGAACTGCGTCTCTGTGGGAATACTGAGAAGTGCCCACACCAGAGAGAATTCATCAAGCACTGCATTCACTCCCAACGACCCATGTCACAGACCAGGCTATTCTTAACTACCAGTAAGATTTTGGTTTCAGCAACTCACCTCATTCAAGTTTCTACCATGGTTGCCCAAACTCAGCTACAGTAGCCCCAGCCACTTGAAGAAGCAGCATCATCTCCTCCTCCTCCTAGGAAGTAGCTGCTTCTCACATGCCCTCCCAACTCAACAGAACACATATCCTCATGTCCTAGGGATACTCCTCAGTTTGAGAAACATCTCGGGCCTTTTGTGACCTTATCTTCTCCAAGGAAGCTGTTGTCAGACACCCTGAGTTTCTTCTTTTACCTTCCCTTGTCCAGGGATCAACAATGCTCAAGCAGTTCATAATGCAATCCCCTACTGTTCCTTTGGTTCACCTCTGAATGCAGCACTGAGCATTTATTTAGTATTGCGATAAGCAGCAGTCAGGCAACTTAACTGTGTTCATGCTGCTATGGATAAGAGCAGAGTTTGACCCCCTGCCTTTTGGGAATGGCCAGATCACTGTGCTGGAGAGAGATCCCTGTGATGCTCTGCAAATCCTTCATGCTGAGCTGTTTCCTCCCTTTTTTCCTTCCTGCATTGACCTTTGCTGCTCCGCCAGCTGTCATGCTTCAAACAGCCCAAAGTGCTTTGTGGTTCTCACATGGAGAACTCCAGAGAGAGACAACTGATGCCAGATGCTTTACCCAGGTTTTTCCTCATTCTGTGCTGCCTAGTCTGGGGAGTAATCCCTGGCTTGCGGAAGAGGAGGATCGGAAAGAACATCACGAGTAAATAACAGCACAATGATTGGTACCTCTGTGCAATTAAAAAGGCTGGTCCAGCCTTTTGATGCTACACTTTATAGTGGCTCTAGCAGTAATGAAGTCATAAAAAAGCTGGTGTAATTGGCATCAATGCAGGCCAGCTCAGTCCTGGAAAATTGTTCTTTGCTAGGGAAAGATAATACCACTTCTGCTATCTCCAGCCTTTGACATATTCAATGACAGGAAAGGAAACAAGAACTTAGGGAATGCCAAGGAAACCTAGAGAAAAGTATTTGCATTTAATTAAAGATTGTGAGACAGACAGTGCTTATGAGAGGTTGTCCAGTCCCATGAAACCCGGAATGTCAGACTAGTACATGCTGGTGGGTAGTCCTAGGAATAAATGAGAATTGTTATGGGCAGTCCAGGGAAAGATGGTATTTCTTTCTGGGAGGAACAGGAAGGTGAGAAGGGAGGCATGAAGATCAGGCTTCACAAGGGGAAACAGCAAAAGTGGTCATTTATTGCTGATATGAAGGTTTCTGGGGATGTGTATGTAGGAGGAAGAGTGGAATGAGAAGAAACAAACAAAAAGCCTTGTGACTTCTGGAGCTTTATGGAGCAAAAGCAGATCCCGAGTAAAGTTCATTTAAATTTACAGTTTTATAGCCATTAATGTGATTCCTGGAAAAAACAAACAAATAAATAAATAAGGGTGTTAGCAGCAGTGACAATAAAGTAAATCACTTAAATGGGAGCAATCATGCTCCCTAGTCTTCCTGTCCATCAGTTGGTTTGACTGCCAGTGTTTGTAAAGGGAAAGACGTGATGATGATTTTGATGTTCCTCATGTCAAGCTTTCCCAAAACAATACCCCTTGTGTCTTTTTCCAAGCCACCTTCATTTAAATCTCCATCAACTCCATGGTTACATCACATTTATGCCTCTACAGCTAAGACTTCTTGGCCTCCTGTGCCCCTGCTCCTGCTTCCCTGTTGAGATGAGTGTTTCAGTTACATGAAGCTATGGCTTTTAGACTCCTTTTCATATAATACTGTTTCCAGTTACTTTTACTCTGTTTGGGATTCTGCTAAGATTTCCAGAGGCTGTTTTGACCAAGTAGAAAATGGGGCGGGGGAAACAAACAAAACAAAACACAAGACCTTTCCTGTACAGTCGTTTCACAAGAGGACAAAATTTAATTGCAAAGTGAATTGGGGAGATCAGAGCAGCAGTGGCTGCAGGCAGTAAGGGGGAAGTTCAGTGCTAATAAATGAAATGTCCGTGATCCAAGGAGAGAAAATAATCAGCATAGCTATAGGACAAACCTGGGACGTGACACCAGGCAGAAGCACCTGTCAAATTAATAACGCCCCTTTAATTTTGTCCAGCTATCCTATTAAGCCCTTTTCCTGTAGCTGGGTACTATGAGCCATGCTGATTCAGGATGAGGAAGGCAGCTGGGAAAAAAGGAGCTCAGAGGAGAGGTTCATAGCATGCAAAACATTTTGAGAATCTCCTTACTGACTTGTGTGCCAGGAGGCACTATAGACATTCAGCCAGCCAGCCTTGGAGCTGATGCTGGATGCTGGGACCAGAGTACTCTGTCAGGAAACTGCAGTCCTGCTACCTTGAGGGGAGGGTGTTCCATGGCTGCTTCTGCTCTAGTTCTGCTGTCGGAAACCTGGGATGGTTGCACTGCTCCTTGGGAAGCCAGGTAATGCCCATTGCTCTTCTCCGGGTCATTTGTGGACAGGGAAGCTGGCTTTCAGCATCATGCCATCCTTTCCATTTTCTTCCTCCCACTTCCCCATGGCTGGTGGAAGCTTAACCCCTTAGGCTGGAGAGATGCCCGTGCTCCTGTTGGCTCAGTACAGGGTTCCTAGCACTCTGCATGCCTGTGCACAGTCGATCTCACCTGCTTTGTGCATAGTTGTTATATTGGTGGTAGGCACTGCCTTCCCAGGGGGGATCTCCAAAGGCTCTGCTCCTGGTCTGGGGAGACATGAGAGCAATCCCTGAGATACTAAGGAGTGAGACAGCCTTCTCCTGTGGGCTGTGCCTACCCAGGTGGAACAAAGCCATGCACATGGCAGTACATGCTTTTTCCTTCCTCTCTCCCCAAACTCTTCTCTCCATTTTGTTGTTCAGCGTAATAAGGCTTCAGATACCTGAGCAGGAGGTATAAAGGACTGGAAGTTTTCTTCAAGCTGAGCTTAACAGAGCAGTAGCCTTGAGCACACCTGGTCTGTGAGTGGGGGACATGGGGGCAGCAGTGGGAGGGCAGAGAAGTAACAGACAGACAGATGCTGGGCGCTGCAAACATTATTGCTGGCTTGCCTTTAGGTGAAAAGAGTGCTGCTGCCATTCCCAATGGGGCCAATTTGCTGTTGCTGCTCTTATCTCCAATGTTCATCAGTCTGCAGCTACAAACCTCCTTTGTCCATGAAGTCATCTGAACCCTCTCTCGCCTCCTCCTGCCCTCAGCCAGTGATGGAAGGGGGGACAATACACGTTTGCCTGTCAGGGCAAGGAAAGGTGTTCTGCTAAATTGGAAACCTAGCTTGAGGAGGAGGAGAAGGAAACCTTAGGTATCAAAACAGGCGGTCCACCTATTGCAGCTGGGTGCCCTATGGTGTACATGAAATATGGCCTCCCAGATTAGCTTCTGAGTTTTTTATTGTGTATTCTGTGTGTGTGCGTGTGTGTTAGAGCAGCCACTTCACAGCATCACACTTTTAAAGTACAAAAGGCACTTCTTCTCAAACTTTGGGACCCTGGGATCTAAGTCCAAAACTGAGAATATGCGGCCTCCTGACAAAAGCACTCATGTAATTTATGGTTTTGAGCAGGCCACTTAAATTCCCTGGGCCCCATTGCTTCTCCCTTCTTCACCTCATCACTTTTAAAAAGGGAACTATACTCACCCACCTCTAATAATGTTATTTTAAGCATCCTGCTTATCATTTTGTGAGGAAAAAAGTACATTTCAGGCTGAGTTGCCATGTTTTATTGAAACCCAGTTGCAATTTTTTTTTTAGTAGGGGTTTAATATTTAATTTTGCCATTTTGCGATGAACACCATGCAGAATTAAAACCACAGTTTTGAGTGAACTAATACTTCCAATTCCATATTTAGCTCTTAGTCAACTAAAAAATAGACTTATTTTTAAACTTTTCTTTTGGCCTTTGTACGGTACTGACTAAGGAACATAATTGCATTTTGCTTATTCCAATTAAAACTAGTATACTGTCCACAGGCTCTAATGAGTCCTTATAAGGTAAGGTTCTGAACAAAGACTGTGAGATAGTCTCTGCCCTGCAGAGTCTACAGTTAAAATGGACCAGATAAAAAATGAGTGGTACAAAAAAAGCATTGCTACTCCCAGTGAGCTGAGGCGTATGAAAACTTGCCCAAAATAAAAGAAAATGAGTGGCAGGGCCTGGCTCTGAACTGCTGTAATCAGTAGAATATTCTATTTTTGATAACTTCCTTGTCTTCTCTGTCCCTTGACACCTCTGTCCATTCAGAATTTTTTAGCATATATAAGCATACATTTTTTAGTGTATATACATTTTCTGCTTCTTTTGGCTCAGTTAAGTTTTGAATACCTTAAATTAAGATTTTGGAGTATGCACGAATGAGCCACAGATGATGGGAAGAAGGGACGGACAAAACTGCCAACTTCTTTTCATTCCTGATAAGTTATTCTCTTTGGATTGCTTATTCTGTTTTGTCTTCCCTTATTTATTTTTTTTTTTGTTTTCTTTCTTTTTAAATACAAGTACTAAATAGAAGGGAACACAGCTGCCATAAGGGATGAAGTAGTATTTCAAGTATCACAGTCATGTAATGGAAATGCAAAATCGGAAAAGTGCATAACCATGAAACAGTTAACACTTTCAGATGTGTTCCTGGGGCCTTCTGCATTTACAGTAAGAAGGGCAAATCTTGGCCAAGCTTTCAGGAGTCTGAGGGGGACACACTTCAGCACTGGATTAGCTGGGGAGTTAAGTATCTGGCTAACAGCAAGTGGTATATGTACAACTCGTATGAAGGCTTAGCCATCTTGTGGAATGCTGTGCATAAGCATTGATCTAGTCTGGTCTTTGTGTTGAAGTGAGATGTTGGGCAGGAGCTGCTGTATTGTCCTCTTTTAAGTTTAGATTTAGCAAGCTGAGAAATGCCTCTCCTCTTGGGCGCTGCAGCAGACCTGAATGACTTGTTGCATTGCATATGTAGTCTTAGTGACACTAAGGAGGACTGTTATTCCACCACATGGTGCCTTCATAATTTGTCTGAAGCTTTATACTACTGCCATGTAATTTGTCTAGGTCCTAGGGAGTTTGCTGTCACCTTTTACTTCTTCAGCATTATCGTTAGGCATAGAATGCATTAATTTCAGTGTTCACCTTTCTCTTCTTCAGTGTGATTTATTTGGCCTCAAATGAGGGAAGCGTTTCACTAGAGTTGTTTAAGTTGACATCCAGAGGGACCTTGACAGGCTTGAGAAGTGTGCTCATGCAAACTGCATGAAGATCAACCAGGCCAAGTGCAAGGTTCTGCACCTGGGTCAGGACAATCCCAAGCCCAAATACAGACTCAGTGGAGAATGGATTGAAAGCAGTCTGGAGGAGAAGGATTTGGGGGTGATGGTAGACAAGAAGCTCAACATGAGCCAGCAATGTGCACTTGCAGCCCAGGAAGCCAACCATGTCCTGGGCTGCATCAAAAGAAGTGTGGCCAGCAGGTCAAGGGAGGTGATTCTTCCCCTTTACTTGGCTCTTGTGAGACCCCATCTGGACTACTGTGTTCTGGAGCCCCCAACACAGCAAAGACGTGGAGTTATTGGAGCAAGTCCAGAAAAGGACCATGAAGATCAGAGGGCTGGAGCACCTCTCCTATGAAGACAGGCAGGAGAGTTGGCATTGTTCAGCCTGGAGAAGACAAGGCTCCAGGGAGACCTTATAGCAGTCTTTCAGTGCCTGAAAGGGGCTACAGGAAAGCTGGAGAGGGACTTTTTACAAGGGCTTGTAATGAGAGGACAAGAGGTAATGGATCAAAACTGGAACAAGGGAAATTTAGAGTAGACATGGGGAAGAAATTCTTTAGTGTGAGGGTGGTGAGACACTGTAGGAAGGGAAGCTGTGGAAGCCCCATCCCTGGAAGTGTTCAGGGGCAGGTTGGATGGGTCTTTGAGCAGCCTTATCTAGTGGAAGGTGTCCCTGCCCATGCAAGGGGGTTGGAACTAGATGATCTTTAAGGTCCTTTCCAACTCAAGCCATTCTATGATTCTATGATATATACTTTAACCCATCTATGAGGATAGGTATAGGATGATGTGCTATCTCCAATACAGATGTATTCTACATCGGACCTTAGATGACATTTTCACCTAATTAATAGCATGCCAGGCTGCATTACCACTTACTCTTGTCTTGAGTTTAGAGAACCCATGGTTTTACACTCTTCAGTTATGTGAGAAATCTGATGTGAAGTTGCACACCCATTCTGGTAGAAAAGGTGTGCAGTTCTCTTCATCCCCCATGATCTTGCCTAATCATAAGCTGACTTTTTTCTCCAAATGATTAAATTATTCTGTTTTTTCTGCTTCTATGCCTAATTCCCACGTACCCCCTTATGTTTATTTACCTTGATGAAAGTTTGCAGCTCCTCCCAGTTGAGCATCATCCACCACTTTCATTAATAAGCTACTTCTTCAGGGTCATTTATGAAGATGTTAAATGAAAGCAGACCTCACATGGATTCCTACAGCACCTCATTTACACAACTGCTTACAACTTTGCTTTTACATGCCCCTTGTCATTATCCCTTGTTTATAGTTCTTCAGGCAATTGCCAATCCGTGACAGTGCTCCTAACCCAAAGCAGATTGAATTAAATGTGCTAGCAGCCGTTCATGAAGCACTGTATAAAACATTGCATCCTCTGAATTCCCTTCAACCATTAATTTTACAAACAGTCTAAAAATAGCATCACAGTCCATGCATAGAACATGCTGGACCCTCACAAGTTATCAAGCTGGCATTTGAGAATATATAATAATACTGTTAGCATGATGAATCTGGAAGACTGCCCTGGCTCAGGTCTCATCACCTCCAGAATTGGCATTGCTTATGTCACAATATCAGGCCTGAGCTGCCTGATTTGGAAGTTTCATCTGGTTTATAAGCAACACTGCTTTCCCCTTTGAATTAATAATTTAATTACTGGTATAATCAGAGAGTTAAATATGTGCTTAGCACTTATCCTTGCTTCAAAAGTGGATTCCAAACTTAGTGCTACAGTGCAGGGTGAGAATTGCACCAGTGAGGTTCCCATCCCTATCTTGTTCAGGGAAAAAATCACACTTTTTTGCTAAACTTTCCCTGGTGATCAATTACTTCATCATTGCTATTTATTTATTTTCTGTATTTCCTATGATCTGCTGACTCTACAAAGGCATGACTTTGAAGCAGTCCCAAGGGCTCAATATGTGAGAAGAGTAAGCCTAAAGGAAGAGAAGTTCTAGTCATAGTATTCCTATGACCATTTCCTAAATGGTGCAAGCCAAAATGGAAGTGGTTAGGAATATATTACTGTGCATGATGATTCAAAATAAAATTGTGAAAGTAGTTATCAGAAAATGTGAGACAGCTTCCTATTGGAAGATCGGTTCTGTCAGCATCAAAGTATTTTGCAGGAGTGTAGTGATGCAATGAATTTTTTTGATAGACGAGTGTCACAGCAAATCATTTTAACTTTCTAGTTTCATTTCACTAATGTCAAAATGTTTAACTGCAACGATGCAAAAAGGTTTCATTTTGACTGTACCACTACATTTAGTTTTGTTGAGATTGGCATATTAATTTTGATACCATACACATACCTAATGTTGCAAATTGATACAAAACAGTGGGAAAGAACCTTGTTCCCATGCTTTTGAAATGCAGACGTCAAAAGTTTGCAGTTTTAAGCAGTGACATTCTCTGACTGTGGCAAATGTCCTACCCCGCAGTGGCAAGAGGCAGCCTTCAAATATTTTTACCAGGACTACTTTCCTCTCAGCTCCACATGCTTATGGAGCTCTGCATGCCTTGCCACATATAATTTGCAGCTGTTGAGTGAATTGATCAGTTAATTTCCATCTCACACTCAGATGCATTTAATCCATTAGCTGATGATTTGCAGAGATTTTTCTCCTGCACATTTCCTCACCTGTGTTTTATCAATAGTTAAATTTCTTGGGTCACCATTACTCTCTGCCTGTCCAAGCTCTCTTTCTTTGTTTGCTTCCTTCCAGACCATGTGGTATTTTAACAAGCGCTTGGCACCTCAGTCATTTAAATGTCATCATGAATGTCACCTCTTTTCATTTATTTATTAATCGCATGCCTACTATTGAATGGTCTTTCCAAATAAAAGTCGTTCTTCCTTTCTATAGCCTCTAGCATGATCCCATCACTGCTTTACAATACTTTTATCTATTCCTTGGCTAGACACAGATAAAGGTAAGCCACCTTTGAGGTGTCCTGAGCTCTCACTTCCAGGAGAGCAAGTTGGTCATGGTTGGTTTTAAAAGGCTTTTTGAGGAAAAGAATTTTTCTGGCTAATACTCTTTTCTCTGCAAAGTATCATGTCTACAAATTAGATTTTCCAAAAATAGGCCTAGAATACGGAATTGGTCTTTGCAAAAGCATAACCCCAGTCAAATAGCAGAGCAATGAGTCTGAAATTCTGGGCTATTGCATTGGTATTGTGACAATAACCAAAAGGCTCAAGTAAGACCCAGGCTGCTGGTGTGTATGTGCACGCACACACAGATGGGTCAATCCTTGTTCAAAAGACCTGGAAAAGAGAAGGAGCAGAAGAGGGAGAAAATAGAGTCAAGGTAAGTGGAACACAATGCTCATGGCCACTGCAACGAGTCAGTGGGGCCCCTTCAGGAGGAACTATTCCCATTAGGGCATGCATGTGGTTAGAAGTGACTTCTTTTTGTGGGGCAGGACATGCCCAGTAATCTTTCAAAAAGACAGGGCACTTAAATGTACAAGTACTTCTCAGTCACCTGTTTGCTTCTGCCTTCCCTGTGCCCTTTCCCCTTCTGCTAATCCCCAGTATCTTCTGCAGCAGTCACTACCTGTTTCTTCACCAAATATTCCTTCTCCCTGTCATTTCTCTGTCAAATCTGTGTGCACAACTGTAGTATGTACCGACAAGTACTGTTGCCTGAGAATTCCTCCCATTCCAGCCTTTTCTCTATGTAAATGGACCTGCTCAAAGCTCTCTGTGTCCCTCAGCTAAGATTGTGCTGCACTGTACAGCTTAAGGTCTCTGGGTGTGACAGAGCATTGGGCAGCTTGCCATCAGTATTTGTGGCTTCTCTTAGCTCACCTCAGCATCAACTTTTTTCTGTAGGCAGCCTTGCTCCTCAGCCCACCATTCTAGTTCCTCATTCTCTCTAGCTGCCAGTGTCATCCTAGCAGGAACCTAACTCTGGCTTTCTCCTGCTCCCAGCCTCTCTCCACTTAAAAATTAACAAACAAACCAACCCGCTCACCTTTGTGGGGAAACGTGAAGAGCAGAAGAAACGGCCTAACAGGTGTATCATCAGGAGAGAGAAAAATAAACTGATATGTCAGGCGTCTGATAGAGTAGAATAGACTATTTCAGTTCAGAGGTACCTACCAACCGTCATCTAGTCCATCTGCCTGACCAATTCAGGTCAGACCAAGTTAAAACATGTTATTAAGGGCATTGTCCAAATGTCTCAGTGTTTAACACTGAAAGGCTTGGGACATGGAACACCTCTCTAGGAAGCCTGTTATAGTGTTTGACCACCCTCTCAGTAAAAAAATGCTTCCTAATGTCCAGTCTGAACTGGCCCAGCTTTGAACCATTCCCATGTGTTCTATTGCTGGATACCAGGGAGAAGATCAGCACCTTCTTCTCCACTTCCCCTCCTCAGGAAGCTGTAGAGAACAATGAGGTCACCCCTCAGCCTCTGTTGTGCTCTGGGCCTAACACAGCAACAAAGAACCAGTCACGTGGCCACTCACTCAAACCACCCCCACGCACACGCTGGGATGGGGAGGACAAAGGCCAACTAGCAGCTCACGGGTAGAGACAAGGAAGGGTTCGCTCACCATTGACAGTCCTGGGCAAAACAGCTCAACTTGGGGAAAAATAATAATTTGATTTCACACTAATCAAACGCACACAAGACACAGACACACACAGAGCAGGGCTTGCATATGTTACCCCACCCCTCCCTTCTTCCCAGGCCCAAATCCCTTTGTTCCTGGTTTCTCTCCCTCCTTCCCCCCAGCGGCACAGGGGGACAGGGGATGGGGTTTAGAGTCAGTTCACAGGCTGGTGGTTCCTGCTGCTCCTTCCTCCTCAGGAAGAAGGATTCCTTACAGTCCTTCCCTGCCTCCCCATGGGGTCCCTCCCATGGGACAGAGTCCTCCACGAACCTCTCCTTCATGAGTCCTTCCCACGAGGTCCGGAGCTGCTCCAGCCTGGGCTTCCCACAGAGGTGTGGGCTGCTTCGGGAACAGTCAGCTCCCCTGATGTGGGGTCCTCCACAGCTGCATGTTCCAGTTCTACTAGCAGCAAGTCCACATTCTCCCTTCCCTGAGCCTTCAGAACAAGTTCCACCACATTCTACGCTTTCCTCCATAAATGCAGGGGGAAAGCCTGCCATCTCTCCATGGGCTGCAGGGAAACTTCTGCTTGGGTACCTTCTTCTCCCTTCTTCCTCACCAACCTAGAGATCTTCACCCTGACACTGTTTTCACCTCTCCAGCACAGTGTTCTGCTTGCTCTCTTCTCAGGTCTTATATAATTTCCTTCATATGTTAATTTGCAGAGGTGCATCTGTTGTTTCTCTAATGGTTCTGGCCTTGGCTACCTGAGTTGGAGGGGCTTTTTAGTAGCTTCTTACACAAGCCACCCCTGGGGCCCCTCTGCTGCTACCAAATCCATACCAGAGCCAAATCTGCACAGCCTCTTTTTCTCCATACTAGACAAGACCAAACTCCACAGCTGCTCCTCACAACACATGCCTTCCAGCCCTGTCAGCAGCTTTGTTGCTCTCCAGGGGATGCATTCAGGGGCCTTCACATCAGCTGTGGGGCCCAGAACTGCCCCCATCACTCAAGGTGAGGCTGTACCAATGCTGAATACAGCAGGATCATCACTTCTTTTGACCAACTGGTTATGCTGTGTGTGATGCACCTCAGTTGCAGTTTGTGGTGATGGCATGGGGAAGATATTGTATTTCCCAGGAAGGAGTGTGGTGGATACGGATTGGTGTCCAGGTCTCTTGGAGCTGTGCTGCAGGCTGCTGAGCACCAGGCTACCTTCTCATTCCTAGCTCCTTCACTGAGTCATCTTCCCCCTTCAGTCTGTTACTCTCAGGAAGTCTGTGGACTTCAGGAAAACCAAACCTATTGTCAGGAGAGTTATATTCACTCTACAGTGCGTGTATCTTCCCTGGGAAATTGCAAGGTGCCCTCAGAAGGGAGAAAGCTGGAAGCCACCAGTTTAGATCATTTAAACGAAATTACACAAACCCAAAGATCACAATTTCTGGAAAAGAAATGTTCCGTTTACTTGAATGAGGGACATGCCAGTAATTTCCCAGTAGGCCAAGCACAGCTTCCACTGTGTGGATGGTGAAGCAGATTACAGCTGCCCTCAGCTTTAATACAGTGCCATAGCCTGAGGGCACTACAGCTGATCTGATCTGGGGACCAGTCAGATCAGAATAGAGCTCCGCTCAGCAAAATCCCTGTTCTCATTCAATATCATATTGACGGCAGCCAACAGAGCCACACCACATAGCTCAGGGGACCCCAGTCAGGACAGATTTCCTGTGGTTGTTTGGCAGCTTACAAACCACCAGCCAAATGAAAGCTCTCAAAGAGGCTGGGAGTTTCAGGAGCAAATGGCAGTATGTGTATATATAAGTATGTATGTGTCTCTATGTATATACACATTTTAAGCATGTATATATTTTATATGTATATACACACAGAGATATCCACAAATGGTAGTTTAAGCCATACGTTTGCCATACATTTCTCTGCATGGAGTTGTGAAATGCTACGCGTGTGCACACACACTTGTGCCCAAAGTCTCCAAATACCCTGTAAGTCTTCAATGTTTCACTCAAACTGAAAAAACTAGCTACTCCACTGGTTTGGCTGAGTCAGAATTTCTCCCTTTTCATTGTAAATACCTTTGATACTTCTGCCTGATGGAGGAATAGGTTTCTTCCTTCCTCCTTCCTTCCCTTCCCTCTGTCCAAGCCTGGGGTATCAGTGGAGCAGACAGCAGTAGACAGCATGGGAGGAAAGAATCTCCTTATCTTTCTTGATGCAGTGCCTGGCAGTTGGTTGACATCAGCTCATAGCAAGGAACTGTCAGTGAATGTCTCATCACATAAATGTAAACATCTTTGGATGGCCCAAATGAGGTCACAATGGGTCTTGGGTTGCTTTGGAAATCAACCTTTGCAACTCCTAGGCTCTATGGCTGATAGGAGAGGGTTTTTGGCAGGAGCTGATCATCTTCCATGAGCACAGGGGTTGCTGAAGCTCCTGTGAGAGGCATGGTGAGTTGGGGGGAAGAAGGAAAGGGAGTGAAGAGGTAGATACATTACTCAAACAGCTGGGGCAAATGCTGTTCAGTTTTGGAAGTTTTAATAGTAGGGGAAGAGAAAGCATATACTTACTCTAGATGGCTTTAGGCTCTGCATTCTGCTGCCTCGGCAGCAGGTGAGTACATCATACCCTCGGTCACATCCAACAGACCTCAGTGGAGTTCTGTTGGATGGCAGAAGCCTATGAGCTCCTCTTGTAAGAAATGCACAGAATCCTTTACCAAGTTAGTGACAGTCTCCTTAGCTCTGCAGGAAAGCACCTTAGTTCAGTGCTTCCCTGGTACAGCCAGCCAAAGCTGTTTGCATCTTGGTGCCATGCTTTGAACTTAAAAGTCAGCAGAGGGCTTTACCTCCTTTCCAGCTTTCCATCACAGCACCCCTCTGTGCCAGAACTCCAGTTTCTGTCTCTGCTTTCCTTCACCTTCCCTCAACCCTATCGTGCTGCTTGTGCTCAGTGCCCTTCACCTCCTCTCACGTGAGGGTATTTGGCTACTTGTTCTGAAGACCTTCCATCAACACCTCAAGGGATGGCACGAGGCACACAACACTACCCAAAGGCCTACACCTGCCCCTGTTCCCCTTAGCCCCAGCGAGCCTCTCCCCTGCATTTATCCTTCTTGAACCAGGTCTCTGTTGATCTCTTCACATTCTAAAGCACAACTGCTTGAATCCAAAACAAGCTTTCCTGCTCAGCATGATGGGGAAGCACCTCTCCTCCCCCGTTGTCACTGCTTTTCTCCTGAAGTAACTAATAAATTGCTCTTGAGTCTTTAAATGGGCTGTTATTTCTTCCTTCCATCAGCACTCTCTCACTCTCGACTCACAGTGCAGCTTCAGCTTCAATGAATTTATTGGCGTGACACAGGACACAGGTGATGCCAAATTTGACAACTTAATTCATCAAGTGTTACTGTCTTTCTCTCATCTACACTCTTCTGTTGCTGCTCTCCTCTTTCCCCCTCCTCAGCTCCCCTTTTTTTCTGTTTGTCTGTCTGTCTCTTTTTGTCTGTCTGTCTATTTCTTCCTCCTTCTCCCTCGAGTAGTCTCCCCAGGTGATAGTTAGCTGTCTCACACTCCAGACAGTCTGTCTCTCTCGACAAACAGAGCTGTCAATCAGAGGGCTCAGCAGTGAGGGACAGGAATTGGTCTTTACAGCACATTGGCTATTTTCTTGCCTTTGCAGGATGCATGGGGGCAGGGGCTGAGGGCAACAGTCTTCAAACCAACTTACAGAAGCTATGTTTGCTTTACAATTGGTTTGGGATGCCAGAAGAGCAAGCTGCTGTGTTACTGGGACAGAGGAAAGGAGAAGATCCCATCAACCCCTAATGTGTGTAGGCAGGTAGAAACATAATTTAAGAAGAAGTCCAGCATCTTGACAAAATTCCCCCTGAGGATAAAGTCTCTGTTAAACAGAGTAACAAATGATCTTTCCTTCTCACCCCCAATCCCGTAATCCTTTGTTGGTGTGGCAATTGCCAAAGCATATAAAGAAAGAGACAGATCCCTCAGCTGTCTGTCAGCACTAGATACAATCTACCCAGGACAGTGTGTGTGTGGCATTTAATCCTCCATACATCAAGCATACGCCCAGGATATAGTGTCACACTGTATTTGCGCTGCATCCCTTGTGCCTATTTGTCATGAGTGTCTGTGCCAGATTCAGTGGCAGGTTGATCCATAGTGTGATGCCATCTTGGTTATATCTCTGCTTTTCCTCAGGCTTTGGCAGAGTTTTCATCATCGTGTTCTCATGCAAAGTTTCTGTCTCTCTCTTTTTTTTTTTTTTTAACACTCTTTGTACTTTAAGGAAATAATTTTTGCAGACTCCAGTATATCATGACCATCAGAACGGAAAGTGTATGAGTGTATCCCTATCACCCATCAGTATCCCTAACTATATTGATTACACTTCTATTCCTTTTTCAGTTAGCACAATGGTTTTGTCCTGCTTTTTCCCTTGGGCTTATGAACTACAGGGCTGATTCTCTCCTCTTTTGCTTGCCTTTCATGTAAAAGAGGATTTTATCTTTACTTTATAGCAACAGTGAAGAATCAGGCCTATTTTGTCAGCATGTGGAAAGGTCTGCCTTGGGTTTGCTGTGCCAAGAGATTTTGCAGCACAACAATTCCTCATAAGGAACTCCCTTTGCAGATATTCCTCCCCTTCTCTTTCTACTCACCAACCATAGATGGTGGGACATTGTACCTCCTCATGACACCAGCTGAGTACCAGTCACTGAGGATGCCATACAGATTCCACACAGTAGTTCCTTAAGAGTGAGAAGGGGAACTGAACCTTAGAAAGGGGGAGTGACTTATTCAGGGTTATAGCACAAGTGTGTAGCAGAACAATCACTGTAACTGGAGAACTAGGCCTACCAAGTTATTCACAAAGTCATTCCTCGCTTCGTTTTTTGGTGGTGTTGCCTACCTTTCTAACCATCTCCTTCGCTGGAGACATTCAAAACCCTCCTAGACATGTTCCTGTGTGACGTACTCTAGGTGATCCTGCTCTGGCAGGGGGTTGGACTAGATCTTTCGAGGTCACTTCCAACCCCTAAGATTCTGTGATTCTATGAACTGTGATATTACAGGTGCTCAGGCATGGATGTGCTGTTGCAGCAGAGAGACATGGCTTATGTTTTCTGTTGAACTTCGGTTTTGATCCTCTGCTGCAACAGAGATATTTGCAGTTTTTTATTAGTGTTCTTTGTTGATCAGCAGGTGAGATCACCTCATTCCTGCTTTCTGGCCCAGTAGCATTGGATTTCTGTGGTGGAGAGCTATTTGCTTGCAGAACCTTAGACAGAAGTTGACTCTAAAGCTGTTGTCCCAGTCAACATAAAGGTCCTGGTGACCTTTTCCAAATGTAACTTCATCCTCCTCAAAGGACAATATCTAGCTATTTCTTCTCAGTTTGATACTTGCTATTCTGAAACTTCTTACAAAATTTTGCTGCTTCTTTCTTGTAGGCATCCTCATTATAGTTAACTGAACATCTGACAGCCAGGCTTCTCCTGGCATCTCAGAACAATTTGGGTGGGTGATCCCACTCAGTTCCAGTGGAAACAGAGTACCTGAGGCTCTTGTCCCCTGCATTTCTTAAATCCCAATATACGATGTGCTAATTGCCACAGTTTCCTGACACTGAGAGACCAGCAAAAAATTCATCAGTTTTGAAGAGGGCAGACTTGAGCCCCACTGGACAGGAGGGGCTGGACAGTGTTCTTATGTATCTTGATAAAGCTGCAGGCTACAAGGAATAAGCCTCATCCCTGGCAGTCTGGGAGAGATTCTCCTTTAATTGAAATGGCACCAGTAATATATTTACAGAGCAAAGCTCTTGAAATCCATCCCTCCCTTTCCTTGCAGTTGTCTGCATATATACAACGCATCTTTACCACACGGCAGTGTGGTAAACTTCCAGCAGTGGGAAACTTCCAAGATGTCGAGTTGGTGCTGCACCTGGCTGAACCAAAAATGAGCACTCTCTTTTGGCAGGGAACGTTGGAGAGCAGAAACTCTCCTTCTCAGGAGACCCAGGCTCATGGTTGGTAGGTGGGAAGGAGATCACAACTCAGCATTAGCCAGCTGCTTACTTTGTTTGAAGATACCTTTACTTCAGGAGTACTGTATTTGTTTTTTCCTGTTTTCTGCTGGGTAAGACTTCTGTGAGTGAGCATTTCTGACAGAAGGGATTTTTTGCCTTGAACCATTTGGCTTTCCTTTCTCAGATGGTTGCTGATAACACACCAGCCTTTAGAAAACATGTTGCTGCAGCTATCACCAAGTTCAACAATAGCTAACAATTAAAGTTCTCACAGCTGGCATTTCATAACTATATGTGCTGGGGAAGGCCACCATCTGTGGATCCAGCAGTAGTGACAATGCAGGAATGTAGAAATGTGCTGAGCAGCCCAAGAAAAAACAAAAAACAAACAAACAAACAAAACCCACAAAAAACAAAAAACACAAGCCACCAAAAAAAAACACCCCACAACCAAATAACCAACCAAAAAAAAACAAAACAATGCGGAGGTCCACTTTGGATTTATCCCACCATCAAAATTTGTAATTTTTTTTTGAGATGGGGATTTGTTTTGGGTTCATTTTTGCTTTAAATCTTTTTGGTGGGGCTTTCAGCATCAGAAGAGGCAGTTGCTCTCTGCTAAGACATCAATCAGTCTTCTGATTGCTGATCTGACTACTCAATGAAGTAGTATGGTGGCTTGTGTTATAGTTTATCTGTGGCTTGCTGAATTGGACAAAGTGAATCATCTCGCTGGGAAAACAACAATGTTTTCTCACCAGACTGCTATCCTAGGCCATCAGTTGGAGACCTGAAGATCAAGGACAGTGTGGAGTACTTTACACTCTTCTCCAAATCTGTGTACTTAAACAAGAGGGAATTTTATCCAAAGCACGTAAAGGTCCAATTATGGGATTTTTAGCTTTGTTCTTTATACTTTTGACTGTAAGCAAAACTAGAATTTCCAAAATGCTGTGCTAGAAGCCTGAAAGCAATCTTGAAAGGTGGTTACAACAAGCTCTCCTGCTCTGTTTAAGTTGTTTCAATGCAGAAGGAAGGAAAGCCTACTAATAAAAGATGGTTTACATGTATCACATGTATTTGATTTGAATGAGAGACTTGTCACTGAGAAGCTGTCTGTTTCAGTTGAAGCTGAGCCAAATCCTTGGAAAAGTGGTATGGACAAGACACTTAGAGCATTGTATTTGTTGCCCTGTGGCTTATCGCACAAGCTGTGGGATAAACCATGGGCAGCCAAAGGAATCTGAGAACAAGGTTTGGAGCTGTCTTTTCTTTTCAGCCTGTGTGTGGATGTCCATCAGGTGGTTAATGAAGGCAGTTCTGTTGGTTGTACAGTCTGTCTGTGTCTAATGCACTGAACATAAGCAACAGTGTGTCTGACAACAGACAAAAACTTTGGCTCTATTTCTCGTGCATATAAAGCTATAATGGGACAACCTCATCTTCGTCCAGAGTGGGGTGTTAGCTGAAATAAACTTCTTCCCTGCTTGCCTAATCAGGATAATCCCAGCCATCTTCCTAATGCATAAAAATCCATTCCAAATTTACACCTCTTGCCCTGGAATAACAGGCTTTTCTTGGCATTTTCTTCCCATACCTGGGCTGTGCTCCCTAATCTACTCTTCAAAGAGTTACCAAGCAGGAGCCAAAGACAGCTGGGACTCAATTCAAAAAACACAATGTTGCTTTTTTCTCTCAAGTGTCTCATAAAGCATCCCTGTTCTGGCTGCAACACTTCCTTGTAGCCATGACCCATTCTTGCTGGAGAAGAATTTGTCCAAAGGCCATTAACAGCCAAAGAGGTTTTCTCTGTGCTCTGATTCAAGCCCTAGAAAGGCTGCATGTTAGGACTCAGCTGCATAGTATGTACATCCAACATGCTTAATGTTTCTGTGAAAAAGTTCTTTTTAACAAAATTCTCAGAGATGTCTTTGGAGGACCTGGACACTAAGGACAGTTTTTCTCACAGACCTTCTCTTCCAGGATGTCTGATTATATCTACAGAAGAAAAGATTTTGTATTGTTTCAGTCTCATGAGTAAATACTTGCCAGATTTAAAAAATGGTCTGAGGGAGTATATAAACACACTTGAAACAAAGACCAAATGCTGTGTACATCTGTAGTCCCTAAAGTGTTTGGGATTAGGCTGCATTCCAAAGGTTAATCCCTGGGGATTAGCATGGCAAGCATTTCTGTTGTTGTTTACACGTGTCTTGTGAAGAAGGCTGTGTTTTCACAGCAGGCCTCTCTAGGAGGGTTAGCCACAAAGTGCTTGCAGTCAGTTTTACATGCGGAAAGAGCTGGAGCAACACAAGTGGCAAAGGCATAGAGCTGTCCTTTAAAGAGATGAACCACAGATAAATGGATCACTACAGTCTCAGCATAAATTTTGTATGCTAATAGAAAAGAAAAAGAAGTTTCGTAGCAAGGAACCAATATCCATTTATACCCTGAGGTCCACATCTGGTGATAAGCGGGTATCAGGCATGCAGGTGACTTGTGCTTTGTGCTTTCACTTACATGCTAACCATGCAACTGAGAACCTGCTCTTCTAAGGTGCATCAGTATCCATGTGTTTGTGACCTTGTGCTTAGTAGGGGAACACCAAAAATCCAGGCATGGGGGCAATGCTATCAGCTTTGGGCCAAGGCTGGGGCTCATGCTTGGAGCTGGGACTGCCTTAGGTAGGGTAAACGGCTGGGGTCTAGGTTTAAAGCTGAGGTGCTGGGTTAGGTGCAGGAGTGACACTGCTTTTATCCCTGTTCTACAATGTCACATCCATGCCCTGAGAAACAAGCTTGGCTCGATACCTAAGCTATTTTTTTCTCACTGTTTCAGTTAAAAAGTGAAATAATTTCTCCCCTGACAGCTTCATGAAGAAAATTTTTTAAAATGCAATCTCAATGGGAATGAGTATAAGTGATAGAGGCCAGTTCTGTGCTGACTTTTCCAAAAGCTCGTGGATAGGACAGTCTAACAGGTTTACACTCTGTGCTGCTCTCTACTAAGAAACAAGATACTGGAAACGTATCTTATGCAATTTTATGCAGAAAAATAGTCCAAACACTTAAGTGTATATTAGATGAGACAGAACCTTCCTTTGGATAAATTGGTTTGGTTTGTCAGTTCTTCCTCTCAAACAGTGAGGTCTGACATGCTACCCAGCTCAGCAAACCAAGAGGGCTTTCCACATGGCTTTGATTTACAGCATCCTATCTGCTTCTCTTCTCCCGGTCCGTGCAATACACACAGTCCCCATCTGGATTTAAATAATGTCCCACGTGGTTTCTCAGTGGGTGATGCTCAGCTGCACAATGGGGGAAGTTCACCAAGATGCAAGGCCCAAGCTAGCAGCCCCTGTGCCCCCTTCAGCCCAGCCTCTCTTGGAATCAGCAGCAATATTGAGATGGAGATCTGCCATGCTGGGGCAGAGCAGTGTGGGGGCACACGTAGGTTGGAAACTGTAGGTCTCTTAAATGGTTTCCATGCTCTGGCTGGGATAGACTCTTCCCTAACAGCCACCAGGGATGGATGTGGCAAGACACACCCTTTCGGACAATAGAAAGAAGCCATTTTTACACGCTGTAAAAATACTGTAGTGTATTTTGAGAGGTTTCAGGTTCCATGGGGATTAGAAAACAAAACCAAGCGTTCAGCATTTGCATCTACTTCACAAACTCACTTCCATGCAGGGAGGGGCACTGGCAGGATGAAACAAGCCTAGCAGAGCAGAAGGTCAGAAGGATGTTTCAGAGTCCGCTTTCTTTAATGAAGTTCAACAGCTTCACTCTCTGCCCTCTCGCCCTGGTGACAGCTTCGTCTCTCTCTGGCTGAGGCTGCGGTATGAATCAGACCGTAAAAAACACATCTCGGGTCTCATGTCGCATTTCGTCTGCAAAATGCTTCAGAAATATTAGCATGCTGCATCCCAAAGGGTGTCTGGATTTTACTTTCCAGCCCTCAGCTTGCTCCCTTTGCAGACCTAAGCAGCAGCAAGCTGTTTCTTGTTAAGGCTGTGAAGAGCTGTGATTAGCCTGCTGCACACATAAGAGGGAAATTAAACCATTTAGTTGTGTTTAGCAGCTCAGCCCCTTCTTCAGGCTCTATGTCCCCACTAAACGCTTTAACTAAACGATGACTAATGAGGCCAATTTGCTGACAATTAATTGCCCCAGGAAAGAACCCCTAATTGTGGTGAGCAAGGTAGCTGCTATAAAGCTTTCAAGGGCCATATGATGGTCAGTATCCCCCCTACCTCGGGGCTTATTAGTGTCTTTGTGTTTGTTGTAAAGTGCTGTTAATTGGAAGCTGGGGATAAGGAAATGAGAACTCTTGAGGCTAATTGATAGGCACCTGAGGAGGGCTTTCATGGCTGCAAAGTTCCTTTGACTTTGGAGAGAAGTCCTGATGTTTTCTTTTTGCCCTGAAAGCCAGCAGATCCTGGGCATTAGTGGGTGGGAGTCTTAATTTTATCCAACAGATGGGGGGGTCCTGCTTGCCAGTAGAGGGGAAGGTAAATAGGTTTGAGGAAGCAACTACCTAATGAGGATATATGGAAGGGGTTGTGGTGCCTTTCTCCATTTGCATCCAAGGTGCCCTTCTTGGGACAAGCAGTTAGAGCACTTAAATGGAGCTTATGGGGTTTCTTGTTTCGTTACCATTTGCTTCGGTGTCTTGGAGGGATTAAATAGCTTTTGCTGTATCTTAAGTTTATAGAGGGGAAATAAGAGCTTCTTTTTTTTTTTTTTTTTTGACTTATTGACAAAACACCAAAGTGTTAAGCAGTCTTGGAATTTCAGGTAGGGAAACAGTTGCCCTGTGGTATAAGACTGTATCTAAAAACCTTAGCCAAAGCTCTGTTTGCCCGAAGGGAGCACTCAGATCATCTGACTGTGAACTTCATGTGAGTGTGTTTACAGGGCTCAGAGCCACCTTCCAACTAGATCTCCGCATTCCTCTATTTGTGTTTTTCATCCTGCTATAGCTTATTTGAATTCCTAGTCCTGTGTTTTCTATCCTTGTCTCACAAATGAAACAGACCCTCCTCCTATTTGAGGTCTGCAGAATACTGCCAATGCAGGAGCCAGTAACTGCCTGTAAGTACTTCTTCCATGTGAGTATCACTTATGCTAAGTAGTAGTTTCCATTCCTGCCACTTTGTGCCTGTGCTGTGTCTGGATGCTCTGATCAAATGGCAGGTATTTGAACTGTTTGTGAGCTGTGGCATGGCCAGTTACAATATAAACTAAGTTAAGAAAAGACTTGTAGAAGCAGTGATGGTTATACCCTCAGCAACGGTGGCCTTGATGTTTTCTTGTTCCATTGCACACCTGGAATGGTACTCAGGAGCTGAACTCCTGCATCTGAACTCACATTTCGTAACCATTGGGCTGACTCATTTACTAGGATGTTAGGGGTGTGGCACCACTTGTTGCCTATATTCATAGCCTTGAATGATAAAGCTGATCCAGCCCACCCAAGTGATCCCAGGTAATATGTCAGGAGGAGTTTTGAGCTCTGAAGGGCCTTGGTCATAAAAGGCCAAGATAGCAACAGCAGATGTTTCCGTGTGTTCTTGTTTTTGTGGTTTCCTTGCTGCCTCCCATACGCAGGCCCTGGTTTGTAATAACTGCTATAGTGGGTGTTTTTGAGACACAGTAACATTTTGTAGAAACAAATCACTTGCTTTCATCTCACAGGCAACCGTGATTGTACTAGGGGACTGTGCTCTATTTTTCATGTCTCAGTCTTTCTTATTATTTAAATTAATGTGAGTTGCAGTTGTCACAAAAGTGAAGGATTGACAGCAATTAACTAGAACAGGCTTGGTGCAAGCAGGTTCTGCATGAGCCTGTCCTACCTAGCTCTGTCACTGTGCCTTGCCTGGGAATTGAATTCCCACAGCAGCTCTGCCCTTGTACCCCTCCTGCCCTGCGGCTGCCACAGCTTTCCCAGCCCAGGGGGCCCTATTGCATCTCTGCCCTTGTCATGCTCCTTCCTTGTAGGCTGCCCCCCTCTACCGATGAAGGCTTCTCAAGAAGAATGGCTACTGATCAGTTTGTAGGTTGTTACTTACCATCAGTAGCAGGTACGCTGAGATACTGAGCTGGCATCAGGCTTGTCCTGTAGGTGTGAAATGCAGAAGAAACAAATAATGTGAGTTTCAAGGCATTCTTCTCTAAGCTTATTTTCATCTCCCTGGAATCTCTCCCTGTTGTGAGTAGGGCATCCTGCCCCTCTGGAAATGGAGCAGTGTGCTTCCTTTCACATTGGTCTCCACTCCCCACCCCATCCAGGGGGATCCTAAGCACAGGGTAGTGGATACCCCATGTTACATATACACTGAAAGGGAGGAAAATATCTGGTGATTTTATCTTTTTCAGCAGTACCGGAGAGCCTGGCAGTGCTTTCCTATGGTCCTTGGTGCCAGAAGGGTCCAGCAGCAGCCCAGTCTTCCCTGGAGAGACAAGTTGTTAGGCTGAATATGAGAACTTCTGAAAGCACTGTTTAACTGTAGTTCTTCCCCTGCTGTGGGTCTGCAGACTGTTGTTTTTCCTGTGCTAGTGGTTCAGATAGTCCAGACACTAAAGGGTTTTCCAGTTGAGTTAAAACAAGAGATGAGTGAGCAAAAGGAGGCTGTTACACCCAGAAGGTCTTGGTCCCAGGAGGTTTTTATTCTCAGCAGTCCTTCTCCCAGTAGTCTGGGAACTGTGAAAACATAACTCACACATGGGAAAAAATAATAAGGTCAAAGCTTCTCATTTTAAGACTGTCCTAAAAAGGTGTGTGCAAAGTAATGACATGTGCCAAGGAGGCAATGCTAACTGTTGCTGGTGCTGACAGTTTTGGCATTTTAACATGCTGGCTTGACACCCTGAAAATTAAAAGTCTCTGACTTTTTATCTAAGTGAAATTACTGTCCACTAAGATTCAGTCATTTTTAATGCTAGAAGACTTTGGATTCTAATCAGAAAAACACAATCCAGGTCTGAAATTCACAGGGAAATTATTTCGTGCCCTATTCCCCCTTCTCTCAGCTTTTCCTTGCCCTGTGACCAAGGTGGCAGCTGAAGGGAACCAGCCATTATACTCCTAACAGGATATCAGCCTTGGATGCCCTTTTCTCCCTCATCTGAAAAAGTGGTGAGCCAGATACGACCATCTGGATACATCCTTTTCCTCTTGGGCATTTGGTCTGCATGGTCAGATCTGTTTGTATTTGCTGAGTTTACTTGATCCTCTGTGAACTAAAATGACTTGACGGCTTTGGAAAGTGGCAGGGTACACGTTTCCTAACTGCAGCTCTGCTGCTGGTGCCCTGTGGTGGCTTTCACTGCTCTCTCCTCAACCATTCTGGCTGTCATCACAACCTTCTGCTAGGACCTTGGGCTGGCCTACAGCTCCATCTGCTAGCCTTGCTTGAGCTTAGTCCTCCCGTGTTTGTTGCATGCCTTTTTTTTCCTGATGCAAATGTTTACTCTTTGACATTACGATAAAAACCCCAAAACATGGTCTAACCAACAGTTCTACTTCTGGGCTCTGCTTACCAATGTTTGCAGGCATACCAGAGAAGTTGTGCTGAGGATGCTCCAAAGTCACCTTCCTTGTGTCCCCTGACAGAGCAATTAGGACAGAATCTTGCAAAAATAGCAGCCTCTGTTGTTCTTCCCAGACTAAGCCCCTCTTGTCCTCTCCAGTGTGTTTTGGTCTAACATCTGAAACTCAGTATTTACTACAGGTAGTTGTGCTGCTTCAGGAGGGAAGTGGCCCTCCGAGTTGCTTTGTTCCCTGTTTGGATTTCTGCAACAGGACTTCCAGGAGACAGCCCACAGCTCTGCTGGTTGTGGCAATGAGTCTGTCTGTTCTGAGCTGTGAGTCGGGGGACTCCCCTCATCTAGTGGGACAGAAAGAAGAAGGAGAAAGTGCTTCTGAGTCCTGCTGACTCAATGCAGTGCCAGGTCTTGCCATCGTGCTGGCATCTGCCTCTCTGTTTTGGTTTGCTGCGAAACACCAAACCACAAGCTTCTTTTGGAGGAGGCAAGATATTTCATCTCCCAGCTGTGGTGTTTCCTTTCTGCTGCCCTGTATGCAGCAAATTCTTTGACAACATCAGCATTCTCCAGCAATGTGTATTTTGTTTTCTTCTGCCTCCTACCTCTTCCTATGTGTGCAGACACATTGCTGATGGCTTGCAGTGAATCACTGATGTAGAAAGTATCAGGGCTTGTGTTTGTCAGGGGGTTTTGCTTTGAGAAGGAGGGGTTGATTTTCTGCTATGCTTTGCTTTATCCAGTATTGTGTTGCTGTGTAGATGTCCCTTCTCTGAAATTTCTTCCCTTCAGGGAAGGAGACTGTAGAGCAGTCAGCCGTTCCTCCAACATGCCTTGCTTTGTTTGCTTCACCATGAGCTGATCAGCCATCAGTTCTACCTCTTGAGCAGCAAACCAGCTTCCAAGGTCCTTTCTCTTTTCTTCCTGGTACCAGTTAGGGCAGGTTGCTGAGGGCACATTTTTTCCATCCAGGGATGGAGTTTCCACCGCCTCTTTGGGGAACCTGGTCCTGTCTTTGACCTCCTCAAAGTAAAAAGATTTTTCCTCATTCTGAGTCAGAATTTTCACCATGTTCCAGTTCATGTCTGCTATTTTTCACTGTTTGCTGTGCACCTCTGTTTTGTTCACCCCCAGCTGCTTCCTCACTGCTCTCCATGCTGTCACTTCTCTCCAGCTTATGGCAATCCTTCCCCAACATGCCTATCTCAAATCCCCCCTTGCCTGGGTGAGTGAACCTGTTGGCAAAGACACATCTGCCTCACTTTGACAGGTTCCTGTTCAGGAGATCCTGTTCCTCCAAGGGGGTCCCATGGTCATCGATGCTGAAGCATTGTCCATGAGTTTGGGGCCTACAGAGAGGAGCTGATGAGCTGTGGGTTGTAAATGCTATTCCTATGAATCCAGCCACACAGCTGGAAGTGGTGTGTTGCTCTCTTCAGGCTTCATTTCCTTTTCCCCACCTAGCTCACAGGCAGCTTTGCCTCAAAAGGATCATCAGCCACTTCTGCCAAGGAGGGGCAAGGGAAGGCTGCTGTCTGTTTACTTTGTGGTAAGCAAAGCAGAAAATTATGTTGTTTCATTCCTCGCTACACATAAATTCAGAAGCTGAAAATGTATTAAATAAATAAATAAATTAGAAGATTCCTTTTTAGTCAAACTCCTTCACCACCTCTGGGTGTGAAGCATGGAAACAAGACATGAATGTGAGAGACTGCAACAGCCTCATCTACTTGGAGGCCATTACACCAGCATGCCCCATACCTGGAGGTACCTGTTAAGGTCCCAGTGTGGTCACTTTGGTCCTGTGACACAAACTCAGTTAACTTGGAAGGTCTTTAAGGATCGTGAATGCCTGAGCTATGGCTGGTCTCATGAATCTTTAAAAACCCTACCGTGCACTTGGTGCTGTGCCATGTGAGGTGCAGTCAGCCAGAAGCTGATCCCCTCATAGGGTATCCCTCTTGACTGAAAGATTGTTGCAGAAACCTACTTGCTGTCACTGTTGTGCCTTCCCCCAACAAATTCTCATTAGCCATGGAGCACATCCCTGCTTCTCACCTTGTCACAGCAGTCTCAACAGAAATGAGCTTATCAGCTCTCCAGTTCAATTCCCAATGAGCATTTAGTGATGTGAGCAGCAGAGCAGGGTCCTGGCTAGTAGCGTGGGTTCTACCTGCTTGTGGGAGGTAGCCATAACTAATGTGCCCTCTGAGACAGTGCATTAAGGCCTGGCATCCTGCAGAAGGCCTATTAAAAATTAGTTGGGACAGTGCTTAGAGGCTGCCAATTCCTTCCATGCATCATTGAGGCAGTCAGGCAAGTTCTTAGATATATTTCATGAAGACCCCCATCCCAAACCTGTCCAAACACAAAGCATTGCAGCTGCAACAAAGGCCATTTCTACCTGCAGATCATTGGAGCAGTAGTACTTATTATTCTGATACCATCTCAGAAACTCAAGTAGTAATGAGGAGTGCAACCTGTGAGAGGAGTCTGTGGCTTCCTCTGGTTAATGGGTAGATAGGTTAATGAGTCAGGCTGCCCTTGAGAAGTCTGGGTAATGAGGTCCAACTTTATTCTGTCTTCACAGTTCCACCAAAGATCTCCAATATCTCCTCGGACATCACCGTGAATGAGGGTAGCAACGTGACCCTGGTTTGCATGGCGAATGGGCGTCCTGAGCCTGTCATCACCTGGAGGCACCTCACCCCAACAGGTAAGAGACCCACTGGAATCAACTGTGCTGGCGATGTGTGAACTGTGCGGTAATTTTCTTCTCTTTCAACATCGACAGAAAATTTCAGTAGCAATACAGGCAGCTGTATGAATGTGGCAAGAATCTTAAATGCACTGAAACCTTGTTTTCCTGGGTGATTTCCTGGCCACAATGACCAAGTTGTCCAAGGGAACAAATGAAGTTACTTCAGTAGATGCTCTACAAAATTGGACCTGTAATTCTCTCTAGCTTTTGTCTTCTAGCTGTCCCAGTCTCTACTGCTAGTAATGCACAGCATGATGGTAGAGGCAAAACACTGCTGGTGTCAGAGAGAGGGAAAATTTTCTATTTGTATATTACATAGAAGAGGTTCTTTCCAAAAAAACCATGGCATTTTCTTCCCACCGATTTGCCTTAAAAGGGAGAGGCAAACAGTGGCACAGATTATTTCATAATACTCTCTACTTTGTCAGACAGTCTTCCTGTGTCTTGTGAAGTGAGTAAAGAAAGCATTTGATCTGCAAGATTAGTGAAGAGCAGGGTGGATAGAGAAGAGATGAGAACTCACCAGCTTTGTTCTGCTATGTAGCTGCGCCTTCCGTGCTTCAGAACATGGCAAACTTGGAAGAAGAGTATCCTTTCAGTAGTCAGACTCCATGGTGTTAGCAGCTTGGGTTGCAAGGAAACCTTCACCCCCTAAAATTTATCAGTAGAATGGGAGCAAGAGGTACTTTTATCTTCCTCTGTGTCATGTCCTTTGAGGAGACGAGATACCTCTTTACCTGATTTCTTTTGACATGAGGTATTATTTCATCTAAAATGTGAGGGGAAAGCATTAATTAGCTTCATATGAACAGTGGTCTGTGATATTCCCATAGATGTAAAGGGCTAAAGAGGATTTGAGGTCAGCAGAGTACCAGCTTTGCATGTGCTGCAAACAGTCGAGCTATCTACTGCAGTTCAGCAGCCAGAAAACAGGAGACCATTTTGCAGAAAGAAGGTTGGAGGGAAAAGGTAGAATGACACATTTGAACAGAGCTCAATCCAAGAGCTTCATCCAGAAACCCCCGGATTTGAGGCCTGTGGTTCAGATTGGGATTACTTAGCTTTCCTGTTTTATCCCTCCAGCCAAACCAAAGTCCTTCTGAACTTTCATGTATGTGAAAGCCAGATATGCATTTTGTATTTCTGGCCCATTTCTTGCAATACCAAAAGAAGGAAGACAGGGAAAGACTGCCAGGAAGAGGTGGGAGGAGCAGAACTGATGAGAGAAACTACTCCTTTGTGGTATCATCATCACTACCTTCTGCTGGTTTCAGTATTAAGCATGACTGTGCCATTTGTATACATAGGGAAATAAAACCTTTTTGGTTGTTTTTTTTTCACTGTTAATTATGTGTATAGAATCTTCTGCTCCTGGAATTTCTGCTCTTAGGGTTTATTTCATATCAAACTTCCATCTTACTGCTGCATCAGTCTTTTAGTCCTCTGTTTAACTCTTTCTTGTATTCAAGCAGGAGACTCCCTAGCAATTCTGTGCACTCGGCCAAACATTGTCCAAGTTAAGGGTGTTACAAGGATGCTAGCTTCAATCTTCGAGAAAACAAAGCCCTGATACACGAGATGCATTGTTCAGAGCAGTAGTAAAAGATTCTTGTCCTGACTCATCATTTTGGCTGCATGTACATGCTTTGTGGGTTTTTTTTTCCCTGTTGTACTGCCTACTCCATTGTATCAGACACAGACTTCTTCTCTCTCTTTTTCAAAGCCTTCTCAGAGCAAATTTTCATTCTGTCTTTCCTCTCTAGTGAGCAACAGGACTGGGGAATCCCATCCTGACTTCGATTCCAGGGTCAGTTTTCCTGGATTTGTTGCTCAGTTTTCCAGCATGCCCCTTCACACTTTTCCTCCTATGCTGTGTGTCTCAGACATGTTGCCTTGTTAGCATCCATCAGCGCTATCTCTTCCAATCCATCCTCAGTATTCCCCTCTACTCTGAAGCTTGCCAAGCACACCCTTCCTAACCAGTGAGATGAAGGGCAGGCAGACCCCAGTCTGCCACCTCCATGTCTCACTGCTTGTTGTTCTCTCTCTTTTTCCTCATCTCAACCCATCTGTTACCTTTTCAATGTACAGAAGAACTGCTTTCAGGCAGATATCAGGTCTTTGTGCAGCCTGTAGCCCAATAAGGATCTTGTCCCAAAATGGGGGACAGAAAAGACTTTTAAATGTTTTCCTTGAGGCTGACAATCAATATAAATTCCAAATCTGTTCCAGAGCTGCTGCAGTTAGAAACAGATCTTGTCTTGGAATCTCCCTTTTCCAGAACTCTAAGGCATTTGGCTCAACTTATGCTAGTTTTGAAGACATCTGCTATGCATCAAAGAGCTTATTTTAGATCATTGTAAAGGTTTCTAAAATCTCCCTCTCTCTCTTTGGATTTTTTTTTGCAGTTAAACTTATGGCTGCAGAACTAGGAGAATGAACAATATTGAGCTTGTGTAGGAGGCTTTGAATGGATAGGTTGTGAAATTAAACCAGCTCTAGGGGGTAAGAGGGCCACATTGCTCTTTCTTTGTGCACTGTCCTCAAGGAGTTAATTAGCAAATTTCTCTGCTGTTTCTTTCATTCATTGACTTCGTCAACAGTGTTTGTTGGCTAATTACCTGAGTTAGGACCTCAGGAATGATTTATTTCTCGTTGGCTGGGAAGTGGAAGATACAAATGCAAAGGGAGAGCAGTGTTGCTACTTATGCAAAGAAGGCAAGGATGCATGTGATAGTTCATTTAAATGCTGCTGAGCCTCAGGAGTGATTATAGCCCACTCATCTGCCTATCTGGAAAGTTTAAAAAATTGCTTTATAAAATGCTGTATCTCTTCCTTTGCTGGTCTTTCAGTGAGTAGTTGAACTAAGCATTTTTGTCACATCAACTCTTAAGTCCCCAAGCCCTGAAGCAACCCATAGGAAAAAGCCCTGTCTTTAGCCTGTGAGAGAGCTAAAGTGTGACTGTGGTTGTTGACTGTACCATGGACACCTGGGAAGAAGGTAGGTAAGGGGAAAAAATAATTTAATAATTCTGATGTCCAGTGACACTATAGGTCAGCTTCAATTTAATGAAAGCAGGAATGGCATTCCTTGGAATGATGCAAGTCCTTGCTTTCCACCTCCATTTCTCTTCAAATGATTGGCTGATAGGGTTTCAAGAGAGCATGTGGAGAGAGTCAGCCAGACCCTTTCCTTCTTTATCCACAGGCTGTTATGATGTAGGACATCATCAGCCTAGTCTGACTAGTTGTGGATAATTGAATAGGCATTGCCTGGGAGTGAAAACAGCATCATTAGGTCTTAACCTCCAGCCAGCAGAGCTCTCTTCTGGGATTGCCAACCTGCAGCTTCTAGCAGTAGGCCAGCACCTCCCTGCTCATATTCTGGTCACTTTCCTGTGATTCGGGACACAGCTGCAGGCTTATTAAGCCTGCCATGCCCTGTGACTTTTGCAATTCCAGTTTGGAATGGCAAGCCATGAAAAAGACTATAGCAGCCCACTGAACTGGATTTGTCAGGAGCTGTGCTGTCCAGCAGAAAGGGACCTGGGGGTTTTGATTGGTAGGCAGCTGAATATAAGCCAGCAGTGTGCCCAGGTGGCTAAGAAGACCAATAGCATCCTGGCCTGTATTAGAAATAGTGTGGCAAGCAGGACCAGGGAGGTGATTGTCCCTCTGTACTCAGCATTGGTGAGGCCACATCTCAAATACTAGGTCGTTTTGGGCACCTCAATACAGGAAAGCCATTGAGGTGCTGGAGCATGTCCAAAGAAGGGCAATGAAGCTGGAAAGGGCCTTGAGAACAAGTCTTATGAGGAGCAGCTTAGGGAAGTGGGGCTGTTTAGTCTGAGGGGACGACTCATAATTCTACAACTACCTGAAAGGAGGTTGTGAAGAGGTAGGTCCTGGTCTCTTCTCACAAGTAACTTGTGATAGAACAAGAGGGAATGGTCTCAAGCTGCACCAGGAGAGGTTTAGACTAGACATTAGGAAAAACTTTTTCACTGAAGGGTTGTCAGACTTTGGAACATGCTGCCCAGGGAGATGGTTGAGTCACCAACCCTGGATGTGTTTAGAAGTCGTGTAAATGTGGTGCTTGGGAATATGGCTTGGTGCTGGACTTGGTAGAGTAGGGTTAATGGTTGGACTAGATGATCTTAAAGATCTTTTTCAACATTAGTCACTGATTCTATGATTTGTTCAGTTACATTGGGGCTGAGTATTGATGATTTCCTATACAGACTACATGAGTTAGCAGTTGTCAGCATTATAAATATTTCACATGGGGATATGCTATCATCTCTCATCTCTTGAAAGGTACAAAACTCAGATTCTCCCCTCTCTGACTTTGTACAAGGAACGGATGTTACCGTATTGTTTTCTTCTCTTTAATATTAAACACATAAGCTACATGATCCATGGCTGACAAAGGCATAGTTGTTTTTTTGTTGTTTGTTTGTTTCTGCACTGAATGCAGTCACATCAAATTTCCAGTAGTTGTACCACAGCCTGGACAAGATCCCAACACATGGCCATGTATCATTCATCACACTGACACATTCTGAATGGGCTACCACAGGCAGCCTACCCATCTATAGCTACTTATGTGAGGAGGTGCTTGGTTTTCCTTGTACTAAGATAACAACTAACACAGCCAGGAAAATAATAATATAGTTTAGGGATGGTAGGCAGTGCCTGCTTTTGAGGTCATCTTAGTTTCACTTCACAACTTTCTTGACTTAAGTTTATTCAGGCTGATGCCACTTCTCCCTGCCTATAAACTGCTGAGATTACAGTCCAGAGGCTATAATTTATCATTCTTCATTTCGCCATCTTATTCAGAGCCATGCTAGATGCCTGGTTGATTGAAAAAGAGCTTCCTGGGAAAAATAAACATTCATGTGTGTTCATATTCTTATCAATAAACACTCTCTGAAGGAAATCCAAAAAGTTAATTGGGCTAGCAGCAATAGGAACATGAACAGTAGCTGCAGGGTCTTTGCACTGCTGGAGATCTTGCTGCCTATCTTTTTGTTCTGGATGTGCAAACAAACACAGAAGAAAAAGACAGCTCCTGTCCTTAGGAGCTTGTACTCAAGCTAGTGGGAACAGTCCTATTCATGTTTCTGTTCCTTTCCCACAAGGTGGTTGAAGCCTTCCCAAGGGCCTTGCTTGTGGGTGCTGTGGCAAGTGCCATGAGATTGGTACCTGTGTGTGATGACAGCCTCAGGGGTGGTGGCAGGGAGACAAAGCCATATTGATTCACATCAGAGAGGAAGGTTATCAGGAGTAGCCAGCATGGATTCACCAAGGGGAAATAATGTTTGACTAACCTTCCATGGGGCTGTTTAGTCTAGAGAATAGAAGACTGAGAGGGGATCTTACTAATGTATATATATCTGAAGGCTGGGTGTTAGGAAGGAGTGCCCAATCTCTTTTCAGTCATGCCTGGTGATCGGATGAGGGGCAATGGATGCAAATTAGAACACAAGATGTTCCACCTCAACATGAAGGAAAACTTCTTTACTGTGAAGCTTATGGAGCACTGGAACAGGCTGCCCAGAGAAGCTGGGAGTCTCCTTCTCTGGAGACTTTCAAGACCTGTCTGGATGCATTCCTGTGTGACCTGCCCTAGGTGGTCCTGCTCTGGCAGGGGGTTTGTACTCAATGATCTCCAGAGGTCTCTTCTAACATTCTGTGATTCTGTGATCCCTACAGGTGTCAGCTCAAGGTTGCACAAATGAGGTTTTTATTGGTTGTGCATAACCAGATGAGGAGCGAAAAATTCAGTTTGCCTAGAGCATCTACAGAGTGTGAAACCCAGATGAAACCACAGGGTATCTCATTCCTGACTCAACTGCTCTGGCCTCAGCCCAGCAAGGCCATTTGATAGAGAAGAGAACAGTGTGAATTCTCCCAAGTTCCACCTGACAGTCTAAAGATGCACACTTTGGCTCAGAAAGGAAGCTTAGTTATTACAGTGGTAATCACAGCATAAAACCCAGTCTAGAGCAAAGCAGATACGTATTGATTGCAACCCCCAAGTTTCATGCTACAGCATAAAATGAAAGGAGATGGGAAGGTCTGTCAAATGTGCCAATCTAATTCTCCCTAGAGGGTGCTAGAAATTCTCATTGAGTCTTAGAGAATGTATCATAGCCTGGGAAGTTTAGAAGGGATAGAAAATACATAAGAGTGCTTGCATTCTCCGTGTAATTGAGATGGTATACATATAATGTGTTTGTAAACATCTGTAGAACTCATTGCCGTGGAAAGTTATTTAAAGATGAGAACTTGGCAAGACTCAAAGAGTTTGTGTTCCTGAGGATAATGTGAACAAATCTGGATATTCTTGTTATTCACAACAAAAATGTTGAAAAGGATGTTAAATTTCATGTTTTGAGGCTCAGTTTGGTATGAGACCTAAACTGAAAGAGACAGATTATCTCACACTTCTGCTCACTCATGCATCTTCCTTCAGTGCATCCTGGTCTACTTGTTGGCCTGAACTCTGTGAGCTAAGCAGAGAGCTCTCTGAAGGAATGAGATTTGAAAAGGCCATATAGTTCACGTGGGCAACTTCAATCATTATGTCCCATGTTTGTTTGCTTCTCATTGCTGTTCAAGTCCAAAGCCTGGCTTCTGCACTTTGTGTTTCACTGGAGAAGCAAGTTTGTGCCCAAAGAAGATAACAAACAGAAAACCCTCAGTCATAGTAACCAGATGTCAACACTGTAGGTACTAGGTAGTGTTGAGTGGGAAGGGGTTTTTCTGGTTATCTAAAGTATTTGGATTTTGCTCACATCTCTGCTGCACTCTTAAAACCTCAGTAGAATAGTTGTGAAGAGAAAACAAGAGTGTTGTTTTGCAGGGTTTGTGTTTGGTCTATTTGTTTGGGTTTGGTGTTCTTTTTGTGGTGTTACTGTGCCAGCTCTTCTCATATCACAGCCTTCTTCCCCTCTAACTGCTTTTGCCTGATCAGGAAATGTAAAATTTTTAAAATACTTATTTGACCCTGCATTTTAGGATGTTGGAGGGCAACTGATGTTTTTTTAGCCAAGTCTAGTTTGCCTCCTTTATTTTTTTCTTTCCCCTCCTTGCATTCTTAAAATAATCTGGTAAAAATGTGGTCTCATCCTCCACAGAGACCTCTTACTTTTGCCTCTTTCACACTCTGTTTGTTTTAGGACTTTTTCTGAGTTGTTTTCTTCTCTTTTGGTCTAGTCTTCATCTTATACAACATTATGGGGGGGGAGAAAAAAAGGTTACCAGCTCACAAAGAGCCTGGGAAACAAGCCAAGGTTTCAACTTTTTCAAAGCTTCTCCAGAAGGCATCTGAAGTTATTTCAACCTCTGTTTGCTTCCCACTTTGGCTCCACATTTTTTACTTTTTTAGAAGTCCCTTTTCTTTAGTGTGTGGCCCCAGGCAGAAGCCCCCTTGTTTACCTATAATAAACTTAAGTCCTGAATGTGCTCTCTCCCTACACTTTGAAGGGCTTTGATGCCTTTCTTCTGTGTCCAGAGACACACATACTGCACAGAAATCTCTCCTGTGGTAATAGTGGTGCTGTGATCTACGATGCTGCGATGCACAAAACATTCCTTTTCTTAACAGCTTTGATTTCTCTCTCCTGTCCTATGGCAGAGAGGGAGACCAAGGCCTCACAAGTATTTTGGCAGTTTTGGTGGACAGACAAATAAGGCTGCTGTGAGGAGGGAATTCACCCTGCTTCCTTCAGTGCCAGGGGAACACCCAGAATCTTCTGGTTAGCGCTTGGCTGCTTCACCTCTTGCTCGGTTTTCTGTGCTGTTGCTGGTAGATGTGGTAGTCAAGTTAGTGACCTTCCTGCCACCTAGAAATGTTGTTCCATTTTTCCTTCTTCCAGATGGCTATCACTTCTAGTTGGTCATGGTGTTAGAGTCTTTTCCATGGTCCATGTGAAAACTGTCATCCATTTACAGAAGAGCAGCGTTTTCCTCACTGCATGCTGTAATAATGCTGTCTGTGCAGTGCTGTACAGTGACTACATCTGCCCTCAAGGCTAGTGCTTCTCAATGGGGACGTTCCTGTTTCGAAGGGACATTCAGGAATAACTAGCTTCTTTCTCTCCCCTCCTTCCATGAGCCAGTCTTGAAGGATCCCAGAAAGCTGGCGGTGGGAGTGAAAACTTAGCACCCCAGAACATGAGAATTCAAATTTCTCCATAATTAATGATGACAGGAAAAGGAATTGCCATGAACAACCATAAGTACTATCTCAGCAGCAGATTAATAAACTTAATCAAATTATTCATAGTTCCCACCAGTGCAAACCCATTGAAATCAGGTGACTTTTCAGTCATAACTAGGACAAAAAGAGGAAAAGTCTGCTGCCTACCCAGCCTAGCCTGGTAGCTTTTGCCCTCCTTCCGTACCAGCCTTCCTTGTGCTCCAAACCTGCATTTGAGTACTCTTGTATCCTACCTACAAGTAGTCAACTACTGCCAAACAAATTGTCTGGAGAGAATGTTATCGAGTGCAAGATACTGGTGGTGCGTGTTATTGTGTCTCCCCCTAGTGATCTGAACTCACGAGTCTGCTTTGGGTCTCATGTGCTGGGAGCTACTCGTTTAGTGACAGAGCTCTGGGTTCACAAGGGCAAAGGGATATTTCAGGTCTGAGTCCCATTTCCCCTGCCATCTGGATGTCATATTCCCCATTGTCAGCTCCATGTTTACAGCTGTAGTTCTACATCTGAAAATGCGAATTTGCTTGTAAAGATACAAAGAGGTTGAGTGTGAATTAAAGAGAGAAAAAAATTCACAGCATTTTAAATTTAATACTTTCAATTCAAACATCCTTAAGAAAACTATCCTTTAGAAGGAAATAGAGAGGCTGCTTTTTTTCCCCCTTGTAGCTGTAATCTATAAGTACTTTCACTTTAGGCAAGCATATTTCTCACACTCTTTTTGCAGCAGGAGAAGGAGACACTAATAAAAGGGGAAAGTTAAGGTAGCAGCTTATAGCTCTTCCCTGCATCTTTTTTTTTTTTTTTTTTTCTCATTTCAAGGGAGAGACTGAATTCACCATGTTTGTTACTGTGCTGTTATGTGGCTTCAACTCATCTCAGTGGTTTCACTGACTTCAATGCATGACATATTCAGCATTGGAGCCAAAGCTGCTGTCTCCCCTCATCTAAAGACCCCAGTGAGCATGGATGACAACATCTACTGCAGCACACGGTTCCTGCCAGGATAGTGATGTCTGTAGGGAGTTTCCCATACAGCCCCAAAGCCCCTTCTAGCTTCTCCCACACAATCATCTGTCTCTTGTCTCTGTCTCCACCCTTATGCCAATCCCACTGATGAAGCCATTTGGTTTATATATCCCAGCTCTAGTGATAGCTGGAAAATAGTGTAAGAAAGAGGTAATAGGGGTGCAGGGAGAAGCAGATTATTTGCAAGAATCTCCTGTACAGAGATAGACCTAGGACAAAGAAAAAGCCAGCACTGGGACAAGACATCTCAGACCTTCTTGCCATGACCACAGCAAGGTGAGGTGTTGTTCAGGCTCCTGCAGTTTGGAGCTTTCCTCACAGGTGTGAAAACAGTTGTAGTGGAAATGGGAGTCTCCCCGCTGAAGGCAGTGAGCTATTTTGGTAATGCAAGGCTGCAACAGGCCCTGGTGTTGTGAGCATTGTTGCTATTTTCCTTCCTCAGCCTCCTTTCCAAGCGTTTCAGAAGTGTATCTTCAGAACATCACTCCCTTTCCTGTCTGAGGAAAAACATGAGAGACTGAAAACATGATTCAGGGATGTTCAGAAGTGTTACTCTTATTTCTTCTTCAGTTACTTTTTCTTTCTGAACAGCACCTGAAAATTATAACTCTCTTGTGTGTTCTCTGTTTTTTCATGTACTTGCCAAACAAATCATCCTTTCTCATAAACTCAGAATCAGTGCACACCACAGCATCACTGCGGCACAGGAGCAAAGCAGGCAGCAGCAGGGAGGCTAGGAAGGGATGGTGAATGCAAAGCCCAGCCAGGGAAGCAAGAGCTGCTGTCTGATGCTGGCTTTTTAAGTTCATGCCCAGTTTGGGGTGACTTGAGCCATTTGAAGGATCACAGAATGGTTTGGGTTAGATGTGACTTTTAAAGATCATCTAGTCCAACCCAGTGATATCTCCTGGCTGGGACTCTGCAGGCTCTCCAGGTAAAATAAGCCTGGCTTTGGGAAGCCATCTTGGGTCTGTGTGTGACCTCAGGAGTAGGTGAGGGGGTAACTCGGGTAGCAGAGCTGTCCCCATGCCAAAGCCTTCGGCTCTGTGGAGACAACATAGGGCTGTCACTGCTACAGCACAGCATCACAAAGCTAGGTCTGAAGTAGCCTTACATCCTGCCTTGGTCGTCTATTACAGCAATATTCAACCAGCAGCTCTGGACATAACAGGTGCCCACCATGGCTGGGCCCTGTGTGCCATGCCAGCCCTAAACATGCCAGACATGATGCTCAGCCTCTCCTAACAAATTGCCCTTCAGCTCCTCTTGTTGCAAAAGCCTGGCAAGGAAATGTCTTTTTGTTTTTGTTGTTTGTTTGCTTTTTTTAAAATTACAATTAACTGCCATGGACAGGAGTGTATAGGCAGAGCAGGATTACTGTCATCTTGGCTTTTTCAGCCCCAGCTCATACTCATAATACTTTTTCAGCCCCAGCTCCCCAGAGCAGGATGAGCACATCCTACCAAAGGATTAGTACAAGTTGCAAGCAAAAAAAGTGTAATGCATTTCAGTTGACATTGTATTGACTGCAGGCTGTGGCAGATTGGAAGGGTCATGGAGTGAGGACAGGACCATATCCATGGAAGACTTTACTGGGCAGCTCATAGAACCCACACCTTGTCCCAGCTTGTGTCCAGGAAGGGCACCAGTGGGAGATTAGCCAGCTGCAGTCTGGGATAGGTGGAGGGAAGAGCAATGCTGCCTCTTACAGGGTCTCTAGGCTCCTTGTAAAGATGCCTGTGTGTCACTGCCCTGTTACATTTGCCTGGCAGAGAACTGCTGGCAGGGTCATTGTGGTACAGGTACTGTAATAGTCAGCATATGTCATTACCACCATCCTTACCTGCTGTGCACCTTGTAGATCTGTAGAAGCCACATGAGTATGCAGGTACACACTGCTGTATGCATTATTTGTGAACATTTTACTATGTATCAATTTGTATGTTCACCATGCTGGTGTCTGCTTGTGCATTTTACTGCACAGGCAAGCTTTTTGATGTTTACCAGCCTTATGCACCAACCTCAAAGGCCTGCATTTCCTTAGTGTTAGAATTATGATATATAGCAGTAAAATAGTATCCTGAGTCATAATGTAGCTCCCATCCTTTGACAGTGGGTCATGGATCTGTACAGCTGTCCAAAGCCTATTGGTACAGCCTAAACCACAGCTGCATGAAGGGGAGAGAGAATAAGTATTTTTAGAGTCAGTCTTGATAAGAGACAAAATATCAGAAATACCCTGAACTGCAAAAGCTCAAATCAGGCTCCAAGCCTTGCAACTCCAGCCTCTCTCTGACATGCTTACTTGTATCTACTGCATTTATCTCTGCTGTGCTTGGGCATCTTCCAAGCAAATAAATAATTGGTTCCTGCTTCTGTCTCCCTTTCTGCCCAAGGGACTTTAAGTTAATTTGTGCTCACTGTTCGTCTTTGGGTAGAGGCTGCTATTGTAAAAGGAAGTCAGGGCGTATATAGATAGATGGTCCTTGCACTGTGAAATTTTAAGTGCCCCTATTTCCTGTGGGAAGATCTATGACCACTTGACTGCTGCAAGGAGGATTCCTCGTAGCTTGTGGGAGCTCTCCAGGGGGTGACACAGGTGGAGATGGAAAACCCACATTCCCTAGATGTTCCTTCATCAAGCCTAAGATTAGAAGCCTGGAGCTGCATGTACCATAACTTGGGTGAAATACCAGCATGTCAAGAGGCAAGTCACTCCGTGTGAGAGGCCGGCTTGTGCCTCAGGAAATGCCAGGTTGGGTCTGGAGTGCACAGACCTGTGAGGGACTTCTGGACAAAGAAAAGTCACATTTGCCACGCACCATCTCCTATGTGAGACCCAGGGAAGATGAGGGAAGGAGACTGTTAACTCAAACAGACAAAAGTAATTAGAGGAATAAAATAATAGATTAATGAGCAGCCAGTGTCAGGGGAACTTATTAATTACCAGTAGAGGATTTCCTTCAATATGCAGGCTGGCCGAGGGCATGCAAGATAACAACCAAAACTCTAGTCCCGTTTAAAGAAGCTGCTAGGGAATTAGTGGTGCTGGGTGTCTGGAGAATGATAGCAGAGGTTAAATGTTTCCTTTGAATCTCCTGTTATGTGTGGCTGAGGTAACAACTGGGGAGGAGGGGGATCTGGGAAACGCTAGATTGTATCTAACTGATGTTAATAATAGCTCAATAAAAAAGCTCTGATAAGAACACATTAAAGTTGCACAGTTAAGCACTCAAAAGCCAGGTAAGGTGAGACTTAAGGTTACAAATGCAACCTTAACTCTTCTCCTGCTGAGCATACCTTAGCAGGCAGCTTCTAATTAAGAGACATCAGGCTATTTCTCAAGTAATGCGTTATAGCATTGGTTAATACACTCTTCAGCTTTGGACAGGTGCACGCAGTGTCTGTAATATTGTGGTTTTGTCTGTTGTGTGCCTGGTGAAACACAGAGTCCATTTTAATTCTGGCACTAAGAATACTACATTAGTTGTACTTGAACCAATCACTGTGGTTTAGGCATAGAGTCCATTTAGACTGTTTAGATACAGGGCAACCCACCATCTGTTCTCTCAGGTCACTCTTTCATGTGTCAGAAAGCAGTAGGTAGGCATGGAAGATGTTGACATTAGCTGTGTTGAATATGAGGTTTTCCTTTCTAAGGACTGATTTTAACTCCTTTAGCTCTACATACTGTGTTTTTTACCTGGTTGCCTTACTACAGCATTCAGATTGTTCAAAGAGTGAGATGTGGCTCTGTCCCATCAGACTGTGCCACAAAATATGCCTTTCTTCTGTCACCCAGGAGGTGACTGTTCATATATCCACTTATTTTCCTTTTAGCACCCTACATTTACAGCTTTCAGTCTCATTGCATGTACAATGGTTGTTACATAATGGGAGAGATAATGTAAAGGGCAAATCTGTTCTTGGGGAACGTTGCAGAAGTGAAGAGATTCAGTGGGTTTAAACCACACATCATAGATCTAACGTCCTTCCTTGATAGTAATGCTGAGTCGTTAGTCTGCCCATTGAACACAAAGTCCTTTGAGGGGAAGCCATCCCTTCTGCTGTGTAAGTCCTTGAGTAAAAACCTCTGTCCTTCCCTGCATGCCCTTGCTGCAGTAGTCTTAGATTTCTCCCAGGCCTCTCTCTGTGTGTCTGGCAAACATGACCTGCAGCTCCCCCCCTGCTGTCCCACGGCTCAGTCATGCAGCTATGCGGGGAGGCTTGCTTTGGTTGCAGTTGAAGCGAATCACAGAATGGTTTGGATTGGAAGAGCCCTTAAAGATCATCTAGTTCCAACCTCCCTGCATGGGCAGGGACATGTCCCACTAGACCAGGTTGCTCAAAGCCCCATCCAACCTGGCCTTGAACACTTTCACGGGTGGAGCATCCACAACTCCTCTGGACAACCTGTGCCAGTGCATTCAGCACTGTTGGACTATGAGTGTCATCAAATCTTTTAAGCATCATGGGAGCTGGGGTGCATATTTGTATGTGTATTTGAGAGTGTCTAAAGCAGTTTGGATGCCCTGAGCTGGACTTTTTGCATTGTGGATCACTATCCAAAGAATGGGTAGCAGGAACCAAAGAATTGAATAGCAGGAATGGCAAAAGCTATGACCGCAGTTTTAGCAGCAGCCAGAGATCTGTAGATACTTTTTAAAAATTTCTCAATGTGTATTCAGTTGTCCATAGCAAGAAAGAATTGTGTTGTGAGAGCTGTCTCCTAGAGGCAGTTTCAGGCTGGTCAGCATGGAGCAGAATCTTAGCAAGAGGCTTAAGTGTGAAGAGGAAAGGTCACATAACCCCAGGTGGCCCTCCAGGAGACAGGCACCAGCAGACCACAGGGAAAAGAGCTTATGTGCAAGGTATGAGAGAACAACTGAGAGGAGGAAAGGTAGAGATTTTAATAGAAAACCGCCAGTGTGGTGAAATATGCTGATTAATTTCCACAGACCTGCATGGATATGAACTGAGCTAAAAATTTCCTCACTCGGAGACTTTGGGGATCACTGAGCAGAGTTTGTTTAAAAGAAATGAGCTTCATCTGAGAGGTTTTGCAACTTGTGCTAATGAGAGTCTGTCTGTCAAACTTAAGTGGCTTCAAGTGGCTCAGAACAAGGGCTCTTGGGTGTTAAATGGTTCCTACCAAATACCAAGCCCATTACCATGATTGGCTGTTATAGCCCTCTAAACGGCAAAAGTGATTAAATTGGTCGTTATGAAACACTAAAGATGCATAATTACAAAAAATAAGACTTGAGTAAGAGGAAATTTCATCTCACTCATTGCTTGGTATCTCAAGGAAGAATCAATGTAGCAATGTTTTAAAAGCAGGCAAGGGTTACCCCTTGTCTGGTTTTCTCCTGACCGTCTGGGAATCACAAATGTGTTTGGAAGTGAGGGTGTCTTTACAGTCTCTAGGCTGACACATGGATTGTAGACCAAATGTCCCAAGTCCCCCTGTCTGGATAACATTGTGTTTTTCCCTTTTTGGGGAGGCTTTGACTCCCTCCTGTCCCTCATTTGGTCTTGTACTCAGAGGGAAGTAGTCTGTTCCTGGGGACGTGCCATGGGATACATCTAACCCATCCAGCTGTGTGAAGCAATGAGATGTGAACACATTGGGTCCTGTCAATAGAGAGAGCATAGCCATCTCTACCGAAGCCACAGCAGAGCAGCGTATGGCAGTGTGGGTGGGGAAGGGAGGTTTTGTTGGGCAGGGAAGTCTCCAGTGAATTGGTGAGGGTTAAAGCAGCAACATATTGGTATATTTAGCAAACTGAAGGGTCAGAACTAAGTACTGAAGGTTTTTCATCAGGAAACTGCTTTGGGAGGTCTATGCCAAGGAAACTCAGCTCTGCCTGTCTCTCCCTCCTGTTCACTAGGTGAGGTCCAGCGCATGACTTTCCTTGCTCCTCCTGGCACATCAGGCACTCCTGCCTTAGCTGGGAGGGACAGCTTTGTGTCCTTGGAGTGTCAAGCTCAGATAGTGCCACAGGTGTGGGAACAGGTACATTTTCTCCTTCTAGGAAGCCCTCAGCATTTCCAGAGGGCTGTTCTCTTTGCTGTAAGAAGGGCTTTCTAGGAGGTAGTTTAACAAAGGTCAGCTGCAGAACTGAAGTGTTAGGTCTTCTGTCAGTGGTTTTTGGTCACACTGTGTACAAGAGGGTAGGGGCCACTCAGGATCTGCAGGTGGGCAAGGGGGTTGACTGAAGAGTTGCAGAGCTGTTACATATCTTGAAGCTTAGGGTGATGTAGGGATGTTGAGGGAAAGGGATGTGAACTTCTGCCCGTGAAAAACAGGAAGTCTTTTGCCTTGATAGCAACTCACTTCCCTGTTGTTGGGCAACTCTGAGGATGAGACCAGTGCTTTGCACCCTTTGTGCTCACCCAGCCCTGCTTTCCAGCTGGGCCAATACCCCTCACTGCTGCTTTGGAGCACCCTTCAGATGTTGTTCTCCTGTTAAAAAGCTGGAGTAGCACCTGGCACAGAGCAGAATGCATGGTGTTTCTTCGGCACAGCTATGTCAACCCAGACTTCCTGAAGCTCTAATGTTCCCAGTTTGCACAGACCTTCAGCAGAAATAGACTTTTTATTTATTCATTTTACTTTCTTTTTAGTTCTCTCTCTCTTTGGTGCCACCTCAGCCCTAGAATAGTTTTATAACCTCCTTAGAAAGAGTAATAGTGGTGCTGAGTTATGCACAGCCTCTGGGGCCCTTTGTTCTTCTTGGGTTGCTGCACTTCTCTCTAGTTGAGCACTAACAGAGTCATTGAGCCCAAGTCCTTGTTTCTCTTGTTGAAACTAAGTGGTCACAGGGGATATGCTGGTATTGACATTCTATTATTCTTTTATCTGATATGTCATGTACTAGCAGATCCTACGCAAAACTTCACTGACCATTCATCTTCCTCATCTATCTGTCTATCTCTGCTCCCCTTCCTTCCTTGTGTGACAGTGATGTTGAGTATCTTTCAGGAACTTGATTTGTTTGTAAATGAAATGCCTTTAAAAAAGGATCAGGCATTGCTTGGTATCAGAGTATGTCATTGACAGCATTAGTCACTTTTAAGAAAATATTCCATGTGTGTGTCATTTATGGCATTATTCATATCCCAGAAGACAAGTAATATCATCTGCATATGTACTTGAGAGTGTGTGAGCCATCTAGTCAGCTGATTTGCCATATAAAATTGTCTTTTCCCCAGTACTCCTGTGGCTGCTGTAGTAAAAATAAAATGTGCCATGTCTTAAATGGCAAGCCAAGTACTTCTGCCTTTTGAAGGGACTGCACTCTTCACAGAGATAAAGTTGCAATACACCTCTTGGCACCTACCCATGTTTCCAAATCTGGGCTATTCAGCCAAACTGGATCTGTCTGAAAAACTAGTTGTGTTAATGTAAACTGAGTTAGAAGCATCCTGAAAAGTTTCAGACCACTCTTGAGGTGTTGAACAGAGGATCGCTTGTGAAAATGGATTGATTTAATTCCTTAGATGTTTTTCTGCCTTTTTTTCATGGCTTCTTGTACTTTTCACGTAGTTGTTGGCTTAAATCCCCAGCTGTACTGGAAAAGATTATTCTCTCAGTGTTTTTCATGAGTTCTGCTTATGGGGATGCAGAAGTATTTCATTATTGCAGCTCTCTTCCAGAAAACACTGTGACTACTATAAAGTTATTTGCTCACACAATAGCTTGTAGGCATTTAAAAAATGTCCACATTTAAAATTATTCTAGAAAGATGAATTATTTTGTCTAAGACTTCCCATATTAATGGCCTAGCTTATGCTAAAATATAATAGTCATGGTTGTCATTGTCTGTGGACTTGGTACTACGGGTGTGTGTTGCAGGACCCAGATCACTGAAGGATTAAGCTTTCTCACTTGCATCATTTCCCTGCAGAAAAAAAATCAGTCCAGATGCCTCAAAGTCCTTAGTTTGTGTTTAGGGAACAGTTTTCAGTCAAGTATGTATTACAGAGCTTGGAGGAGAGAATGAGTCAAAAACTGAGCTGGGTTTCACATGTGGAGCCTTTTCCTCGCAATTTCTTGTCTTATAATTTGGTTTTTAAGCCCTTACTGTATTTTAATCAGTTGGTATTGGCAAGGATGACTTTGATGACAAAAAGTGAGGTGGAGGTGGGAAGAAAATAATTTATGTAATCCAAGTTGATTTCGTATAGTTTGGAGATGCCTCAAGACTTCCTGAAAGTTTACAGCCTTCAGGGCCAGAATGTCAGTGTCTGGAAATTGTATGGGGAATTGTAGCTAAACAGGGAGACTGCATGCTACCAGCGTAAAAATTAATATACTAGTGGCAAGCATTGCCCTGTGACTGTGCTCTTACTTGTTCTGCTGATCTTTGTCATATAATTCCATTTTACCTGTATGTTGTCTCTCCCTTTGCCAATTTGTTTTGTTTTGTTTTCTCTAGTGTTTATACAGTATCAATAAATCTAGGAGGGAATGTTGCAAATTCCATTTTTCCCTCTCAAACCCTAGCTTGGAAATTAGAATCCAAAGTTGTAAACAGAATCCACTTGGACTCATCTTCATATTGCTGTGGCACATGATGTGCATCATCTTTAAGATGCTGGAAATAAGTTCCCAAGGAGACAACTTCATTCAGCAGAGTTGTCCAAAAAAATATAGTAGTGTCAAAATATCAATGTTAGCAAAGGCTACTCATTTAGCTGGCTGACCTACAAACCCAAATACTACTTCTTATTTACTAAACATCAGCCTAGTAGAGGTGAGGATGTGTCAAATAACCATGTCCCAGAGCAATCCCTCTAATTACTTGACTGTGCTTTTTTTGACTATTTATAACGTAGGCTCTTTCCTCTCCAGAATTCCACAGGTCTGGAAAAGAAAATGGAGTGAGGTACCCTTGTCAATAGCTCTTCCATCAAAGCCTGCCTAATTTATATGCAGGCAATAACTAAATGATGCCTGTGGGGAAAGGCAGCAGAGACAGGGCTGGTTGAGCAATTTTAAGCAATCCTTTCCCATATGCATTTTTCAGTGTTCTGAAGGCCATTTAAAAAGGTAACTTAACTCAAAGTTCCTGGACTTGCAAAAGTGTGAAGGAGTAGGGTTATTAAAACCATGCAGCCCCTTGAAAGTGTCTGGAAGAGAGCGCAGGTGCACTGAGGTGTTGCACAAGAAGATAAGAACACTGGCTGTCTTAAGATGCTCGTCCCTAGAGTGGTATGGCAGTCTCCAAAGTGCTTGCCCTATAAATGTGGTGCTGAAGAAAGGAGTGTTCCTGGAGCCCCTCCTCATGCCAGGAGCTAGAAGTTCAGGGTGTATGACAGTGAAAGCGCAATAGTTGACAGACACTGTGGAGTAGATGCCCATGGGGGGGAAGGAGGCTGCCATACATTATGCCTGTCACAAGCGGGAACCCAGCATACTGGTGTTTCACAAACAGCATCCTTGAGGACACCAAGACTGAGGTTCCCCCTGCTTCTGCTTCTTTTGCTCATTAAATAAGAATTGCTGTGGACTCAAGTCTGATCAGGCCTGAAGACTAAGCCTCCCAGCCACTGAATATCTTCTGTATTTTGTCCTTCTCCAAAGCAGGGAAGAGCAAGCCCCTCCTCTCTCTACAAACACAAAACATTTCCATTGACTCTAAAAGTTGTCACAAGCCATACCCCCACCATGCCACAGTGCAGTTGTCAGAGAAGCTCTCCCCTGTTCTGCCCACCACATTGCACTGGGAATGAGCTCTTCTCCCCATATCCATGTCAGAAAGCAATACTCATAGCCTCTCTCCTCCTTTCTCCCTCCTTTCCCCCCCAGCCGCTCTTCCACCCACTTCCTGCGCTTAAGATACCTGCCACAGTAATGGGATCCTCCTGCAAGCTCTTTAATTGAAAGGAATTCCTGTCTGGCCTGGAGATGTCAGGAGGCTGACGGAGATGTGTTTCTGTAAAATGAGGCTTGATCTACAGTGCAATAGGAAGTGTCTGGATCACTGAGAATCCTTCACACTCGCTGGCTGCAGCCGGCTTTTCAATGGGGGCTGCTAATTAAGGTGTGGCTGCCAGGGTGTGGGTGCTGGAGACCCCTCCAGCTCAGCTGCCAGCTCTCCCTCTGCAGCACTGGCCATTGCTCCCTTTCCACTTGGCACTTCCCTTTGCTTGCTGTGCCACTTTCATTTCTGATTCCCATCAATTTGAAACAGAGCCCTGCTGACCCTGCTGACCGCTGCTCATACATCTCTCAGCATGGTTAATAATAATGGCCTCTGTGGGAAATGATGGGCTGAGACAGAGAAAGGACATAATGATGCTCTGGCTGGGGTAGGCAGAAAGAGGAAAGTGAAGTGACAAGCAGCTAAACAGCAAGAGAGAGGTCTGATGATAAAAACAAACAAACCTGCAAATGTCTAAAACCCCACAGCAATGGCATCTCTGAAACAAATGGGGAGAGACAAGCTTGAGTCCCTGAGGGAGAGAAGAGGGGGAAAGAGAGAGAGAGAGGAAGGCAAGCAGAGAATCAGCCAATAATTGAAATGGCATCAGGGAAGAAAATAACTGGAAAGCACAGACAGGCTTGGAATTGGCAGGTGGCAAAGAGGATGAAAGACAGAGGAAGAGAGCATGAAGGAAGGAAGGTGTGGATGTAGAGAGTGAAAGTAAAAAGTGGAAGGGTTGGTATATGTGGATCTAACCAAAGGTAATGGATGCAAGAAAGGGAGGTGGGGAAGCATGGAGCGGCAGAGACCTGCTTTTCCTCCTTTGCCAATGCATGGAAGTGAGCTGGATCAGGGCAGAGAAGGAGAGAAAGCAAGGTATTTGGGGCTAGACAGCGCGAGGAAAGAACAAGGCCATGGAAGATAAAGAGTTAAAGAAGAGCAAGTTGAAGAGCCCCAGATCTATGCCATTAAAATTCACCAGAGAGGCTCAAAGAATAGGGTTTGGAAACAGAGCACCTGATGGCACCTGCTTCACCAGTCCCCATCAGCTGCTTGGGATCCTAATGTAAATTCCAGGGAAGTGCTTTCCAGTTTTCAATAAGCAGAGTTTGATTTGCTTTGATGGAAAAGCTTTTGGCCCTGCACTGCAGCCCCCTCACCCACAGCATATAGCAGGCGGCAGGTCTGTTGTAGGTATTATCTCCATGGCAATATAATGGCACCAGCAAGGAAAGCAGCAGGTATACCTTGGTTGGGCAGATCAGCCACTTCCCCACTCGGTGTGTGCTGGCACCTAACCCTGCGCAGGAAAGATGTTTCCTTCTGTTGGTAAAGCAGATCAATGCTGACATCATGAGATGTCAGAGATTTTTCTCCCAGTGCAAACAGTTGCTGCTGCCCTTGGCGCTCATCAATAACCAATTACGTGATCATCTGTGTTTTCTGGCTTGCTATTTTTAACCCCCACACAGAGGAAATCAGTGAAAATGGCTAAATTTCCTCTCCCTAATTTTTATCCCTTGCTCTAGCTGGAATGAAGTGGAGTGGCAGCTGTTGGAACACGACTGCTTCTGCTGTGCCACAGGGACGTTAGACAAAGCGCAGGGCTGAGCCATGGCTGCCCAGGCAGAGACGTGTGGGCAGATATTTGGCAGGGTTCATCACTCTTCTTAGCTGCTCACATGCTCAGTAATTGAAGGCTGTTTTGCATGCGATCCTCGATGGTCCTTCACGGAAATGCTAGCACTTGTGTCCTGGATTCTGTGCTTATGTGTGTCTCTGACCTCCTGTGTAACACTCTATGAGCCAAGGATTCTTCTGTGCCCCTGTTTGTTCCTGAAATGAATGTATCCATGACACTGACCATGAGAATTTTAAATTTGATATACATCTAAGGCACTCTAGTCTTTTTGATGGGAGGGAACAGATACGCATTTATGGTAAGCACAAAAATGGTTTAGGGTTGGGTTACGGGTGCAAATGCATGGACAAATACAGAGCTTGCTTCAGATATTCCACAGCATTTGTCAAATTGAGTCACTGGGGCTCCTTCAGTGTAAGAAACAAGAATAAGTCCAAAAAGCAACCTCAAAAAGAGCACAAACACAAAAAAAGTATTTTTTAAAGATCTGCAGCAATATTCATGAAACTATTTTTTGTTGCTGCCCTTTTCCCCAGCTTTTTTCCAACTCCTTAGAAAGCACACTTACCCCTCCCATCTTTGCCATTTCAGTTTCCACCTGTCTCACTAGGCTGTTCAAGTAAGCTCTCGTTCTATTTTTTCCTGGTAAAGATGAGAGACGTTAGTATCAAAAACAAGTAGTAGTGGCGTAGAGAAAGAGAAGGACGTGGGTGAGCCTCCTGGCTGGCATTCTGATGCAGAGATTTGGTTTTCAATTAGATAATGCTGTCTGAAAAAAGGGCTGCTGGAGCACATGGGGCAATATTGACTAAAGCAAAGAACCATTCAGTGGGTGACCTTCATGCTCTCGCGTATGTAGCCAGTCGGGATGCATGGCGTGTAAATGCCACCCAATCGGTATTCATTTCGTGTGACTTGTAACCAACCCACACCAGGGAATGGATGAAATGCAGCATTCAGGTATGTAATATGATTATCAGATAATATATCAGACTGCGATTCTACAAAGCCAGAGGGTCAACAAGACTGGAAAATGTATTTTGCAGCTTCTGAGAAGATGAATTTTTGAAGATTAACGTGGCCTCAATATAAAATGGATAAATAAATGCATAAAATAAATGGTAGGGGGGTTGGAACTAGGTGATCTTTAAGGTCCCTTCTGACCCAAACCATTCTGTGATTCTATGATGCTGTGTAACACATCTCCCACTTCTCCCTAGCTGACCAGCTGGCTTCCAGGGAAACTACTGAATAAGTGAACACTCTTGCTCATTTTTGGTCTGGGTTGTGTTTGCATGTATGAAATGAAAGCAAAGTTCTGGCCTCTTCACTGTTCTCCTGTCAAGAGATGTAGAGCAATTGTGTGCTTCATTCCCGCTGTTTTTCTTAGCCCACCATCTCAAGATGGTGGCCCTCCCTTACTGAGATCACAAGATACTCTCCTGTCATGGTGTTTGGACTCCCAGGGGTGGTGAGAAGGTACTTCCTGTCCATCAGTCTTGACTCCTGTCACTAGCACGCCTAGGCTAGGTTTTCTACTGAGCATCTACATGCGGTTTCATAGAATCATAGAATCATAGAATCATAGAATCCTAGGGGTTGGAAGGGACCTCGAAAGATCATCTAGTCCAACCCCCCCGCCAGAGCAGGGTCACCTAGAGTACATCACACAGGAAGGCGTCCAGGCGGGTTTTGAATGTCTCCAGCGAAGGAGACTCCACAACCTCTCTGGGCAGCCTGTTCCAGTGCTCTGTCACTCTTACAGTAAAAAAATTTTTCCTGGTTTCCTTACCAGCCTGCCAAAGTTTTGAGTCAAATCACCTTTGCCTCACAAAGTAATGCACTTTTTCTCTGGAGTCAGCTTATACTTGCCCTATGACTGGATGATCTGACTTCCTCACATTTGGGAGGATGAGACTGGAAACTTATTATGACTAGCTGAAGTTGTGATGTTTAAAGTTTTATCAAAACAAACTCAACTGTTTGCTCCAGAGAGACTACAGCTCTGGTAACATCATAAATCATTAACATCAACCTATAAAATGGCTTCCCAGGCATTTATGCTGCTGCTGCTGATCTCTGGTGTGAGGAATTGCCTATGATTCCAGTCTCTGTCTCAAAGATCATCTGTGTGATCTCACGAGTAGCATTGTTTAGGCTGCTCAAAATCTCACTCATGTCAAACCACTAGGTTCAAAAAGAGGGAGACAACAGACAGAGGCATTTCTGGTTTGTAAATGAATACAATACCACTGCCAAAAGAAAAGGAAAAAAAAAAAAAAAAAACCAAAAAACAAAGCTGTGAGCCATTCTTGCAAGGCACCCAGAATAGCTGTGCTCTCGTCAGTGAGAGCAGCTTTTAAGAAAGACACTTTCTTTTCTCATGGCTCAAAGAGCGAGTAACAAAAGGTAGTAAATCTCAGAGAACAGAAATGACCTCTGAATTTTCTCTGGGAAAAAAAAAAAAAAAAAGCTGGGTCTCTTGAACTGAAAAATCATAGCCAGGCTTTGCAAAGAAATATTCCTTACATTAGGGGAAAAAGGGAAGTATGATAAGATTTTACTGTAGCTAAATTTTAAGGCCAGAAGGGATGATGTAGTTTGATTTCATGTGTAGCGCAGTCCGGAGAATCTGTCACAGCGCTTTCTGCCTCAGGTCCGCAACATCCACTGGACTGACAGCCCATCTTTCACAAGGGCACAGGTGGCACCACAGTGGCCTTTCCCCATGGCCTGTGCACGCTCCTCTGGAGAGCCTCAGTACTCTGTCCTCTCTCAAGAGGCTCCACTATACCTGGTGTTCCAAGTGCATGGCCTCCTGCCCTTTCAAACCTGGTTTCCTTTCCATAAAGAGCTTCACACAGCCTGTGGGGTGTTTGGGGAAGCAGGGCAGTGAAAGCGAATGAGGTAAAATATAATCATAACACTCCTTCAAACTTACAAGCTGCTCAGACCAGGTTCTGGGGGTGGGCTGTCGTTCTTCCAAACTGGTTCAAACTGGCTCCCCTTTTCCCCACTGGAATACTCATTATTTGAGTGCCTTAGATGAGAGAAGCATAACAATTTTGCTGCACTTAGGACATCATTGTCAAATTGAAGGATCAGGGAGGAGCCACTTCATCCAAGCAAAGTATTTGTATTCAGTGGCTGTTGAAGTGCAAGCAGCTTCGTCTCCATGGTCTCAGAGGGGAGCAAAGCACCTTCTTGCATTTTGCCAGCTTAGGGAAAAAGTTTTAAATAGGAGGAGTGTGAATAGGGAAAGGAGGGGGTAAATTCCTGGGAATGCACAGTTTTCTGTCCCACTGCAAACACCTCAATGTGGAAGCTGCTCGTTTTTACCATTTCTGATGTGACCCTGGAGAGAGAGGACAAAGCACTGCAAATAGGTGAGACCAGGAGATCCTAGCTCTGAGGAACATCCCACATAGCAAACAGAAAACATTTAATATTTGCATGTTATAGAGGCTGTTGAAGTGAACAGTAAATGGACCCAGAAGGGGAACACTCCAAAGAGTTGCAACATGTAGTTGCATTTTGGGCTGTTTCACTGCATTAATGTGTGCGTTTTTTGAGGATCAGACTTTGTATCTTCATGTATCCTAACTTCGGAGCAATGGGATCTGCTGTGGACAACAAAATAGAAATTGGAAATTGGAAAAGAAAATGCAGTTGGATGTGTGCTGTGTCCTGAAGAGCCAGTGGTCAGGCAGTGCAGGAAAACGTATCAAGCAGAAGAAAGTCAAGAGCACCATCAAGAAGGGGACAGACAGATGAAGACTATATAAGTGGAGAAGAAAATTGGTGGTTTAGATCTTTTAAAGAGAGGTTTTTGCCTTTGTGTGCAAGTAGATACAGTTGATACCTGCTCTGAGTTGCTTAAAGAAATGGGGAAACTGAAATGCTGGAAAGTCAAAAGTGGGACTACATTGGCATTCTTGGCTTTGTCTGTCAGAACTGCCCAACTGCTTGCCCCCTCTGAGCCACAACTGTTTGTTTTTTGTTGTCGGATGGGGGATAGCAATGTGCATCCTCTTTTATATAGAAAGGTCTGATGTGTGTCTCTTAGTGCCCTGTAAAAGGGAACATTTCTTTGAAACTGTAAAATGCACTGACTTCTGAAGATATGTACAGATTTCCTCGTGAATCTTTGGGTTGATCACCACTAGAAGGAAGAGCAAATCACTTGACTGGATTTCTATCATCTCACTAGATAGAAATTGCTACTGTCAGGGTTTACTGCTGATATTTTGTGCCTACCCATTTATTTGTCATTTGAGGATCTCAGAGTGGTTTACAATAGTGTGCTGTCTGGCTGTTAACCTATGCAACAGGGAGTCATTATTTCTGATTCTATTTCTATCTCTATCCAAATTTAGAGTGCCTGTCCAATGAGCCTCTTCCCCTGTCAGTGCCCCTGCAAAAGGGGACTGGGTTCTTGCATCTGTCTACAACCCACCAAGTCTCTTAGACAAGACATGCTCCCATCACCTAGCACAGTTGGTATGGAACAAGGAAAAGGTGGACATTTTTGAAACTGTGTTTATTTTAGAAGGCACACTTATTCTCTCTATTCTCCATCTCTAAATATAGCTTCCTTGGAAGAAACATGAACAACTGAAAAGAAACGAGGGGAACCTCATGTCTGTCCTTTGAAGCTTGAGGTGCTCAAAAGGAGCTGGTGTACTTGAAGCATGTGAATGATCTCTTGGTAGCCAGCAGAGAGCGGTGCTTGTGCTTACAGTTGTTCCCTGGGTTTGGTGACTGCTGTGGACCTCATGGGAGGGAGCATAGCTGGAGCTGATGAAAGTTTAAGACCTGGGGCAGTCTGACAAGACGAAGCATGAAAACACTGGAGCAGATGTTTCTGGATAGGCCAAATTGTACATGGACACATTTAATAATTAAGGTGTGTTGGCTTAAGCAGGTTAAAATCTCAGGTCTTACTTTCTAATTTTTTCCACTGTATGACAACACAATTTAGTGGCTAGACTTAATACCAAGCTGTTATCTAAGTTTGAATCTGTAAGAGGTATTGTACAATTTGGGAATTAATGCATTTTGAAGACTCCAAGCTTACTAAAATTGGGATATAGGATAGGCTTGTTGAGTGTGAGACAAATTATCTTGAAAGTCAGAATTAGAAAAGGGTGACCAAGAAGAGATGCATGTTACCATACCAACAACCCAGAGAGAAGCTGTTGAATGTGTATATTCCCTGTCTCACAGACCTTTTTCTGACTTTGAGGGAGATGTCTGAGTGGTAGGAAATGCAATATATTGTTTGTGGACCATAGATAATCTTACTATATAAGTCACATAAAATGGCAATAAATAGCTGAGATGTCTGCCTTGATTTAGAGTAATATTTGCAGAACTGAGATTTTTAAATCTATGTCCTACAAATAATTTTCTATAACTAAATAGTGATTGAAAATGCTCAACAACTTGAGCAGTGGCAAGAAACCTGACACTATTCCCTCCTGAGGACATTTTCCCTACTATGTGGCTACAGATACTCCAGCAAGACCATTTTTAACAGATCTATGAGTCCATTTGTACAAGTCTCCAGACTGTTCAAGAGCATCCTAAAGGGGCACGTCCCAAGAATCATACAAGAAATTGATGATTCAAAAGTATTTTCTGTGTTAGCAGTGTCACCGTGTGAGAAGTAGATAAGTGAGCAATCAATCAAATCCTACCCATGGCGCCATAAACTGTTGAAAAGATAGGACAGCATTAGAAAGATGCTTTGGGTCTTCAAAGCAGAGCATTTCTTTCAAACTATCACCTTCCCTTCAGGTACTAACAATAACTTTCTAAAGCCATGAGTGGGCTATAAACTCTGACAGGTGTCAGTACCATTCCCAGAAAGCCATTTTTTTTATTTAGGCAGGCCTCTGTACTTTGGAGAGTATGGGCAAATGATGGTTTTAATAGTTGATATGTCATTTTATATTCAAATAGATTACTTTTATTCTCACCAGGTGGACTTCTACCACTACCTCCCCAGGACAGTGATCAGCATTTATTCATTGATTGATTAGGTAATGGCTGAAAGTGATTAATTGGAGAAGAGAGGGTGGTGGCTTTGGAGAAGGAAATGTCTTTGACAAGTGTTGAGAGAAAAGCGTAAAATCTTCAATCCAGAAATAATGGATTAGATGCCAAGAGAAGCAGGAGAGTAACACTTAGCTAGCTTTGAGAGAGAAGCAAAATCCCAAGAAGGACGTGTAGCAGGCTGTCAGCAAGCTGAAAAAAGAAACAATGCATGATGACAAATAAGTGGTACTTATGTTTGTTTTAGGTTAAGAGAAACAGTAGAGGTGATTTGTTTTTTTTAAGAAAAGAGGATTAATTTCTTTTCTTGGAAGCTATTTCAGTTTTGTGAAATTAAAAATGGAGCAGATTCTTTGATTTTATACTACCTTGAAAAGGGGCTTTGAAGAATTATTTTTCCTGTGCATATTTTTGTTCCTCAACATTCAATGTGGTAAAATGATATTGCCATATGTACTCTGGGTGTGGTGGTGTGTATTTACACTTTGCACTATCTAAGTTTTGGGCACATCTCCATTTTTGAATGAGCTAATAGCTGTCCATTTATTATACAACTTCAGAAGTTGAGTAGGTTAGAAAATCAGAACAGAAAAAGCCAGCTATAGGGAAAAACAAAAGTGAAAAAAATAGATGTCTGTGATGCATCCAGCATCAAATTGAATGTGGTAATGGACAAAGGGCAAGAGAAATGCAAAAGTGAGGTGTTTCCCCCCTTTTTTTTTTAATGAGGATTTTAAAAAATACATTTGAACTTGTAATAAAGTTTTCTACTGGAGTATTTTTCCATGTGGGGAAAAAAAAAAAAAAGGTCATTTCAATTGGACATCAGTTGCAAAAAGCAGCTTTTTCAGTAGTACCCTTCAGCTGGAGTATTTTGTCTGGCTGTTGAGGAGAAGAACAAGGGCAATGGAGCTCTGTGTGTGGCTTTCCTGTCTGAGAGGCTGCAGTAATTCTGGGAACAAAATGGCTTTGAAAATGTTAAAGGACAGAAATAGACATTATAGTTTACTTCTCTATGTTCCTTCTTTAGAACACATATCTAAGCCCTTCCAGTGTGCATTCAGCTGTGACACGTGCCTTATGCAAAGGTACTTGGTATTGAACTAGGTAACAAACCTTATTGTACCTGTGTAAATGTTGAAAATAAAGAGCAAGTGGCGTGTGGAAAAGAAGTACATAAATACAGGCATAGCCTTCCTGGCTAAGGAAACCCATACCTTAGCAGTAAGCTGGGTTTATTGTTAGCCAGTGAAGTATATCTGGAGGAAGATGACAGAAATGGCAGAACAAATCATTTTAGCATAGCATGGTGAGGCTTGGAATAGGAAGCTGAGAAACCTGAAGTCTGCGTTTGCATCTGGCATGGAATATGTGATCCCATGTAAACAGCACCCCTTCCTTGTGCCTCAGTTTCCTCAACCATAAAATAGTACATCTTTAGAGCACTTCGGGCTGCATGTCTGAAAGCCTTCTGCAACAGCTAAGCATCATTTATCCTAAATGACAGCACCTTGTGTTCACTTAGCATTTTCCTCTATTACCAGGCCTTCCTTCACTCATAGTTTTCCTTATTTATGTCTTTGCCTCCCCATTACCTTTGTGTTAAAGCCTGCATCTGCATTGATTTTACATCACTGCACTGCAGCCATTACAAGTTTACATTTCAGAGAGATCCTTTTGAATCTTTAACCCATTACTCCAAGAGTGTTAACCAGAGGATATACATCAGCAGGTAACTCCAGTTGTGCTTATTGGGATGGGGGCTGAACTGACCAGTTGCTGTCAAGGGAAAGGGCTGGATACTGTGGTGATAGCCATGTTCCTACAGCTTCTAAGTCACTCTTCTCCAGAGCATATAAGGCTTTTCGAAACAGCATACTGTCGATATTAGAATGAAATAAAACACTTTGGAAAACATTGTGCTACCTTGGGAAGTTGAACAGTGTTTCATGTCATGAGGAGACTTCTACCTGTTAGGAAATATGAGTCACTTAAAAAAATATGACCTCACTTGCTCCCTTCCTCTGGCTATGTGTTGCTAAATTACTCTACGAGCAGCACACTCTGGCTTTGTGTGGGCTGTGGCAGCAGCATTTCCCCCTGACTGTGGAGGGAGCCAGGCTTGACAGCTCAGGATGACAGGAGTTCTGGTTTGCTCACTGCTTTCCTAAACACGGATGCCACTGCACACCCTCAAGTCTTCATCAGCTGTCCTGGTAGCTGGTCAGAATATAGTTTTTCATCTTTTTCTGCCATTTCTTCTCCATTCCTCATCCACAAAACATTATAAGAGCACCTCTTTATTGCAAAACAAACATGGTATACTGTGTCCCAGCACAACAGGAAAAGAACAACAGAGGCATATGAGATGGGTCAATAAGAAAATATTATTCATGTGCCCAAGGAAGAGTTTACCTGATGCTTGGAGTTGTTTAGAAGTGTGAGCTTGCTGTTGCACGTCAGTTAGGAGGGGTAACTAGAGCCAAATAAAAGCTTCATCTCAGATTTTCACCGAAGTCCAGTGTGTCTCATGTGAAAGTCTTCAACTGGCAGGAGTTTTAGCAAGAAAGCCTTTTCTCCATGTCTGAACACCAGCCTTAGAAAGACAAGAATAAAAAGTTAGCTGCTGCCTTTCTGCTGGGCAGAGTACTACAATGTTCCAAGGAGCATTTTAGACACATCAGTAGTATGCTGGGATGAATTGAAAACCTAAGTGACCTGTCAGTCAGGTTCACATTGACTAGAAAGCTCTGCAAATGATCTCATCACTTGAACAAAGCAGACCCAAATCTCTTTACTGTAAGTGCAGGTATAATAATAAGTGTTTCCGTGTTTAAGTTGCTGCATAACTTCAATTGCTTTTCACAGTATACTAAAGCAGAGATTTACAATGAAGCTGGCACATAAGTAATTGCTTAGAGACAGCAGGACACAGGAAGCAGAGGAGCAGGTATCTTTTCATTTTTGAATTAGTTAGGGGACTCACTCACCAGGAGTCCTGACGCTGGAATTACAGTATCCTGACACTGGCATAACTATGTACTGAATCAAACTGGGTTCCTAATAGCCTTGCCTAGCTGCCAAATGCAAGGAGTTTGAGTTATTCCTTGCAGAGTAAACGGTGAGACTGGAAAATAAGATATCCTGTGATTAATTTACTGAAGAACAGAAGAGATTCATTTCCATGTGCTTAGTCTTGGTTTTCAAGGGAAATTGCTCATGCTCTTGTTCCATTTGAGAATGTGCTCGTTTAGTGAGGATGAAAGCTTGGAGACTTGGAAGTTCAATCAGAGCTTGATTTGAGAAAAAGCACTTTCAAGGTCATTCAAGGACAGATGAGGTGGCAAGACTGAGGGGTAGGTACCTGGATTAAATACGATGATAAAGGACACTTCCTTTAAAATGAGGTACTCGCATATTAAGTATTAAACAAACCTGTCTTTTGGTTTCCCCATCTAAGTCTGGTCCATGTTAAAACACCTCTGGTAGTCCACATTGTCAGATTATTTACAGGCAGAAGCAGCTGACCAGTATCAGAAATGTCCAGTATGGTAGGATGTGAATGATGGTAAGTTGTACTTCACACAGTGAGATTTTTAGTACTCACTTCTGTCCTTGGAGTTGAGGTGTGGGAGGAGTCCTTTGAATTATTATTTGTTTTCACTTCCATGTTACTTGGTGGATGAGTTACTTTTTCATAAAAGTCACCATTACTTTATTGACTGTGAGCTAAAATTTAAGAAACTGCAGGCAAGGTACAACGTGAAGTTGCATTAATACCTGTCAGCAGCAAGATTTTTTATGGTGGACTTTTTGCCTTGGGAGTTTTACATCTGTGTGGTTTCCTACCAGGAGTGCCCAGGTTCAGCACAGCCCCATTGTTCTGGGTGGACAGCCCAGAGAAACAGGAGTTTCAAGAAACATGCAGTGCAGACTGTTTACATGAATGAGCCTTTGACATGACAATTTGAATTCTCAGTATGTGCGAAGATTAAAAACTGGCCACCAGAGACCAAAGAAAAGAGGCAAGTGACAGTGTCTGTTGTTTTCTGTCCAGGAGTAAGGCTACCTTTGCATGAGGAACCTACCCCAAGATCTAGAAAGCTGGGCTTCCCTGGAAGGGGATAGCTCTGATTTCCATTGCACCTGCCTACTGCCTGGGAAAACTAAACAGAGCTGTATGATGAGGATGAAGTAGCAAGGTAATGCCTAAGGCAGAGAGTGCTGCTGCCAGTGAATGTTTTTCAGTGCCCTGAGGCAAAGCTGTTTCTAGTTAGGGCAGGGAAGAGTTGACATGCTAATTCAAAGGAAATGCTGCATTCTAATTGCAGTGGTGCTGGAGGAGGGTGGATGGGTTTAACAATAGATGAGCCACAAGAAGGCATAGCAGAAGGAAAGAGAGATAGATTTAAAGAAAACAGCTCCAGCCTATTCTACCAAGATGGTTCCAATTAGCTCTGTTCTGCTCGTCCTCTTCCTCCTTCTCAGTGAGCACGTCTGAGGCTATGCGGCTACTGTTTGTCCAAAGTAAAATCCAGCTTTCAGGGGAGCTGGCCTTGTAATTCCTGAACTCAGCATTGCATTTCAGTTGAGGATTGTACAGTTGGTTTTCCTCTTCCTGGGTTTCAGTAGGCTAAAGTATTTAATCCCTACCTTGGATACAGTGAGTGGATGTGGACATAAGAACTGACTCAGAACTTGGACACAGCTGGTGATTTCAAGCACAAATCTTCTAGGAGATTTGAAAACTTGGAGGCTAGTTTTTCTTACAATGATTACTCCTTTTTACATGCCTAGATGCTTCTTGATTTCAGATTCAACAGGGAAAGGAAGTGCCTGACTGAAAGGAAACAGACCAACCTCAAGCTATTTCTTAATCTCAAGCAAGAAATTCCCTTTGAGAGCTCATTCAGATGAGATTTCTAGCTCCATTTTGCAAACTAAGGCCTCTAGCCCTTTTGGTGGAGGCATGATATTGAGTAGATAGGGAGTTAAATAGTTTGTCTGAACAGGTGATCCTGGAAAGCTACTCCTGTTTCCTGTGTGCTGCTTACTCCATCTGTAAAACATAGATAAAGATATTTACTGAAGATTAGAAACAGCAGTTGGATTGGTGTCCAAGGACAGTCGGAAGCGTCTTAAACAACTAATTGCTTCTCTTAGTGACTTTTTTTATTCCCTGTTCTCAGTACCTGTATTATATAAGGTTTTCCTCATGTTAAGGTTGGTGTGTGATAGCTCTTTACTCACTTGTCTAAATGAGATTGGAAGCCAGGGCATGAGTATGAACAAATATGGTCCATTTGTAATCATCCTCATTAATGAAGTTTCAATTCTTCCACCAGAGAGGCTAAATGCTGTCCTGTGACCTTGGTCACCAGTCAAAAACCTCAAACTGCTGGGGCAAGGAGTTTCAGTGTAATCCAGTACAGTGACATTTTTTAATGTTAACTGTTCGTTAAAAATTTTTGAGCAGCAGACACGTTCATAAAGCTCACAGCCTGCTCACAGATAATTCATGAGCATAATAAAAGGATTCATTATTCATGTAAGATCTTTGCCGTAAAAATTAAACCGGTTCTAATAGCTCACGTGCATTGGTGCACGTTGGGGAGGTTTATTTGTTGAATTTGTCTTCTGCTTTGAGATCATAGAATTAAAGTCACTCTGGAGTGATAAAGCAGTATAGTCCAAGTCTTTGCAGCTGTCATTAATGCTCTCATTACTTGAGGCCTTATGAACACATAAAGTTGTGCCACTTTAGCTGCTTAAGTGTAGTTAAAGCAGTGCATCACCACCTAATGCACGTTGTACTAAAGCAGCACAAGCAGTGCGGCTGAACAGAAGCAGGAATATGCTATCCCAGTAGATTCACATATATGTTCCAGACATTAATTTTATAAACATTGAGTCCAAGAGTACTGCCCCCTCTTTCATCTGTCCTTTTTTTTTTTTTTTTTTCTTTTTTCACTATCCCCTTGCTGAAGATTGCGATTCTGTACAGGCAGAGGAGGGTAGTATCAAACTTCCCTCATCTGCTTTGGTGTAAACTTAGATGAAGTTGCTGTTGGCATTTTGCCTGAAGTGGAGTAAGAGGTGCTGGCATGATCAGCGGGAGCAATGATCTCTAGCTAAGAGGTAAAAGTAAGTGTGGGGAAGGGATAGCGTCTTCAGATGGAGATGTCTTCACCTGGAGTGTTGTCTGACCACAACCTCTTAATCAGATTATTACTATCTGTATACCCAAATTACTTGTAGGTCAGGCCTTATACCTCTAATAGAATAATTTGAATGCAGGGTAAATTATATCTATTATATAGAAATCAGTGAGTCTATCCAGTCTGACAGTAGCATAAGCTGTCTGTTATTGCACTTTTGAAGGAGTCGTATTACACTTCCTAAAGAGAAAGCTATACACACTGAAAGGCTGGTGCACAAACAGGCACTTGAACTGCAAACAAAACAGACTGTTGCATGTAAATAGTCCCACATGCATGCCAAGTGGAACACACCAGCAAGGCATTGTTGGTGGTAGCAGTGGTGTAATCATTTTCATGTCTACAAGATCTTAAAGATTCTGTGGACAATGAAAGATGCTTAGGGAGGGGAGAAATACATTATGTTTTTCCTTTGTGGACTTAGGCAGTGGTGAAATTAGTCCTTAACCTTTTCTTTTTATTCATCTGATGCATTTTGAGTGATAAAACCCCTTTAACTAACAGCAAGGTGAAGCTGCCACTGGGGAGGAGAGGAAATGTCTTACGTTCTACAGAACATTTGCAAGCAAACCTGTCTGCACTTGTGTTCTAGGGCCTCCTTGCTAACTGTTCCTGTCCTATTTTTTTTTTTTTTGGCTCTTTTCAGTCTGCCACCTATAGGGATACAGTGGGAACAGGACCAGAGCAGCAGTGTGAATACAGTTAATAGACCGCTTGCAGTTGCCGCATAGGCGGCATAAGAAGGAAGGTGGAACATGAAGTCAAAGGAGGGTCTAGATGAGGCAGGAACAGTCTCTGAGGCTCCTGGCCAGCACTCTTATAGAGGCAAACCTACTCTGTTGCCCCTAAGATGTGCCACAGCAGAAGAGTTCCCCTGAGCAGAGGCAAGAGTTTCAGGGCACTTGGCTAAGGCAGGAAGCAGCCTCAGAGCAGAGCAGATTCCTGTACAAGTACTTGAAGCACTCTCAGGTTGCATCTGCAGGAAGTCACCCTCTGGCCCACCAGACTGTTTGTGCGCTAGCCATAGGGCTTGTTTGGGACTGCTGCTACAAATAGTACCTTCTAAAAAGGGCCTTGCATGGATGTTTATGGCATGTTGTTCCTCTCTGGATGGTGAAAGGTTGTCTATTCAGCTGTCTCCTCCAGCCAGTGCATGAAGCAGTCCTGCTAATTTCTCCTATTCTTGGTTAGGGCAGACAGAACTAAACTGTGTTCCTGCCCCACTTGAAGAATATGTGAATTGGAAGAGCAGAGCACCTTGCTTGCTTGTGTATTAAACAGCACCTTGTTCCCACTGTGACCTTTCAAAGTGAGTGCCTAGACAAAGATGAGTGATGAGCAGCAGAGCAATGCTTAACCTCCTCTACAGTCTGTACCCCTACATTATCAGGCTTGGGACATGGCCATGGCCAAGGTGTGATCTTGATAGGTGACCTCTTTCTAGGCTTGGATGGAGGTCAAGGCTCCATTCTGGTGCTACTTGTTATGTTATTGTCCTTTGGTATTATTGATCAAGGACTCACCAAGGGGGGGTAGCTCCATTCATATTTGCTGGAAAGATTGCACATTCAATATTCTTCTCTCCCTTTTGCTCTTTTCTGTGCTCACAGAAGCCCAGAGCACTGAGAGATGTGAAACACTATGTTCTGCTTTCCCGATAACAGATTGACGTGGCATGGTTCTGCATACCCTACCCCACTGAGGCAATCTCTGACAGCCTCACCAAGACATTTTCCTGCCTGGAGGAAAGAAGCAGATTGAAGAAGGTTTACTACTTCCAACCAAGCACAGAGACCATAGAAGTATTTGTGATAGGAAATGCATATTCATTATACAACATATCTCACCATCATTTCAGGCATCTGACTACCAGCCATCAAAGCAGATCCTCTCCTGCTCCTCAGGCTGAGCTGCTGACTCCTCTTGAGCACTCAGATCACAAAAGCATCATGGAAAATATGCTGTTTTGCTTGTAGAGGTGACCATACAAAGCTTTGTGCCTTGAATACTTATCTTGAAAGTGAAAACCTTATGATCCAAGCGAGGAAGATATACTGCATGAAAAGTTGTTTCTTGACTTCCTGATAAATTATGTTCTTTTCTGGGTGTTTGTAGCCATAAACCTACTCCACAAAGCAGATCTGGGCAAACTTTATAGTCAGTACTCAGTCTGTAACTACCATCTTCACATTTAAATACTCCTTCCACTTGGTAGCATAGACTGTGGTACATGGGAAGAGCAATTTTCAAGTACCATTCCAAAGAGGAGGTCCTCTTCTCTTGGAAAAGCTCCCTTGAGCAATAGCAACTCCTCCCCAGGAAAGGGAGAGGAAACAAACTTGCCTAATAGGTGGCAAGGAAGAGGAGAAAAAAAAAAAAGAACTCAGCAGTGAATTTGTACTTGAGGAGCTGGCTATTGCCAGAAGTACCTGTTCAAGGAAGGTGCCTTAAGAGTCATCAGGATGGATAATGGGCAGGTCCAGTCCATAAATGGGACCTATATCAAATGGTAGTTGGGTATTGGTTGTACTTAGAAGTTGCTTTAGTTTTGTCCCGTCCAATCAGGTTGGAAGCAAGGCCTGAGAGAAGCCCTGTGTTTCATGCTGTCTATTTTTCTGTTCTTTAAAAACGGCTGCAAAGACAGAGGTTCTCTGTTTTGTTTTGTATGGCTTATCCATACTCCAGCTTCATGATAAACAGTGAGGATTTGTGCCAGCTGGGGAATCAGCATATATGAAGAGACAGCCACCTGCCCCCTTGTTATAGTGCAGCAAATAACAAGAATGGCCTCTCCACGCCAGGCTTGATCACCAGGCATGCCACATGTCAGCAGGAAAAGGGACAGACTTGAGAGGAGCTCACATCATGGGAATGGGGGAGAACATCACCTCTCCCTACCTGGCCTGTCCAGACAGAGGAAGGGAGGACAGGCCATGCCAACAGGGATTGTCAGCCTGGTAAGAGGAGAGACCCACAGCTTATCCTCTCTGAACCTCCCCTGCACCTGCTGCAGCTCAGCAACAGCCCCCAGTCTTGCAGAGAGGCTCTTAAAGGAGGGCTGGTGGCTTAGCTGCATCTCTTGTGTCCGCACACCTTCCCAGCCAGGGTGGCTTGCACTCCCGCTTTCATTTTAACTCCTCAGCTCCCTGTCAGTGATGCCAACCAGCTCACCTCATTAAGTTACAGAGAAGGAGGCCCCCGGATTGATGGCAGGCAGGTTTAATGTGGCTCTTTCTGAGCACTCAAGTGCAGCATGTAGGAGGCTGCTGGGGAGATATTCCCGCGGGCTCCAGCAGAACTGACTGATTGAAGTTGCACTGAATTGATGGCTAATGGGGGAGCTTTCTTTGATAGCTCTTTCATTCTGGGTGCAGCTGGATAGGAAAAGATATCTCAACATGAGAGAGGGGGGTTTTATTCCCACACTCCCCTCCCCCCTTTATTAACAGATGCTTCCAGGGCACTCCAGCAGCAGAATAAGATCTGATGAAAACCTAATGATTTAAATTATTCTTAACCCCTCTTTCAGCAGCTGCTTGCTTATACACACCAACTGCATATAAGCACTGAGGGCTAAGTGGGCAGCCAGGCCAACAGGAAAGGTGATAATTGTGCAAAGTGTAAAATCCCTTGGGAAAGGTGAGGCCACTGGAATTGGATGTGGGCTCTCCATCTATGGCTCTGAAAACAGGTTTCTTAACACCTGAGTGTGATGGGTGGTTAGATAGTGATGGAGTAAGGCTGCAGAGCAGAGCTGGTGTAGGAAGCCAGGGGGCTGCAGGTCAGGAGGGAGTAGGATTAGTGGAGGCTTTAGAGAAGCTTCTAAGGGACCTGCTAATGTTATGTATGGCTCAAGTTGCTGTAGCAAGAATTAGGCACAATCAGGCAGAATTCTATCAAAACTGCTTAACAGAAACTGGCTAGTGGTGAGCTTTTTACACCCTTCCCATGGAGGGCTCTGTTCAACAGGCTCATTACAAGTACTTTTCCTCCCACAGTATCTAACCTTTTAACCAGATAATGAATTTCTTCCTATTACACAAATTCTACATCCCCTAAAGTTTCTGTCAGCCAGATGTCCCTGCAATCTGTGTGTATCCATGAGCTGACATATTTGTGAGCGTGCCATTTCTCATTCGCACATACAGATCAGGGTGGGTGTTAGAGAGTCCAGAAACTCCAGTAATTTGATCCAGTTCAAGATCAACAGGCCAGGTTTGGGCTGATATAAATCAGTGCTGACTTGGAGCACATTCATTTTGCTCCATTGGAGGATCTGACTCGTAATTTCCAATCTAGGCCCTAGCATCTGGCTAACTTTGTGGCAGGGCACTAAAGAAGCTGTTCGCACAGGGCTTGCTTTGCTCGTTTCCATGGCTTGACACAGCAGCCATTTGTCTTCAGTGATGTGCGCTGTGTCCCATCTTAAACTGCTGTGGTAAATTTAACACAGGCAGAAAGTAACTACAGCCTTCCCTCAGAACTTGGCCATCATGTTGAAGTTAAAGCCTCTTTGCTTTTACAACTTGGACCTCAGTGACTTTTATTTGCACATGATCAGGAAATGCAGAGTTTTTCACCTCAGAGAAGCAACTTCACTTTTTAATGTCATGTTGAAGAGTGAGGGGCCTTCAGCTATCTCTGAAAAAAAGGTGCTGCTCTCAGAAACAGCACCCTGTTCTTCAAGGGCAAAGGGTTTTTTTCTTTAAAGTCACCCCTCTGTTCATGCACAGTGCATCAGAGGTTGCTTGGTCATCAAGTTCAGGTCATAACAGGTGAAAAATGGGTATGTCTGCTTGGTTGGGATCCACAAGAAGACTTTGACCTGTGGCAGCTGGCATCCTGACAGTAAGCTACTAGACAAAGCAAGGAGGGTCCATCCTGGCCCTTTTTCTTGGCAAGATCCTGTTTCTCTTCTAGCTGGAGGTGCCAAGTACAACTCAGTTACAACAAACTCTAATGGCTTTATTTCTCCTCCCTTTCCCTCCCTGTAAAATGCCATCTGGGAAAAAAAGCTTGCACATGTTTGCAAAACTGCTGGCCAGCTGGGGCAATCTCCTGTGGCTTAGTGTGGCTGGTGCTGGAGGCAGTCCCATAGCACTCCATCATGGCACCAGTCCCCCTGCCTGGATAGGCTAGGGTTGAGGAGTCACAGGTGAGGAAGATGCTGGTGCAGGTTCATAGCAGCTCAGCATGAATCCATGCTGCTACTATGCCACTATGGTAAGGAGGAAACCCTTCCTGTGTGAGTTAGATTGATGAAGTGCATTGATGTATGATTTTAAGTCCTTTATGCTCTTCTTTCTTCCTCCCTGTTGTGCCCTCACCTTCACTGAACTGCTGGCTACTGGCACCTACTGGCTAGATTCAGCTGTTGTCAATACATCATGGGTGCACTATGCACAGCTTACAGTGGATGAATGGAAAAAAGGTCTGGAAGGGATCTCACAAACTAACTAGTCCATATCCCTGCATAATGGCAGGGTCAGCTCTTCCCAAGTCATTCCTCGTAACTATTTATCTAGGTTCTTTTTAAAGACTCCACAGCCTCCCAGGACAGTTTATGCTTGTGCTTCATTTTCCTTGCAGTTCTTCCTGAGGTCTAACTGAATATTCCCTGTTGCAGTTTGAGACCATACCTTCTGAGCAGCCTGATCAAGTGGGAGGTGTCTCTGCCCATGCAGGGGGGTTGGGTCTAGGTGATCTTTAAAGTCCCTTCCAGCCTTAGCCATTTCTGTGATTATATGATTTTGTGATTCTTGTCCTGTCTCTCATGAATCAGATACAATCATCTGTTTCCTTATTTTGTGGGGGCCTTCCTTGCCTGTGACTTCAGCACTCTATTGTGACCTCCTTCAGTCTTTTTTAAGCTAAGCAGGTCCCATTGGTTTTGTCTTTCCTTGTAGCTCTTGTATCCTAAATATCTCATCATAGTCCTTCTCTTTTTTGGACTTTCCAGTCTGTCCACATCCTTCTTGCCCACACTCCTCCATACTTTTCCTGCTCTGGCCTTTCCAATGGATTTTCAGTTTGTCAGATAAATGCATTAGCGATCTGTTGATTGCAACTCACAGTCTGATTTTAAGCAATGTAAATATGGGAAAGCATTTGTGATCCCATCAGACCACAGATGTCAGCTGATTGTCTGCTCATTTCCCATCCTGGGGCTCAAACCTATTACTGGTCTGGCAGCCAGTTGTTCTCAGCTGTAGGAGGGAAACAGGTATGAAACCAGCTGTCTGCCTTTTGGCCAGGCCACAGATGGGTCTGTGCTACTGCCAGTGAAATTCCCGTCTGCCCCCATCATCTTTGGCAACTCTGGAAGTCATTCCTGGCTGCTACTCTACAGCTGAGCCATTAGGCCACAAGTGGTGATTGTTTGAAACTGAACACTTCTTTTGCATGGCACCCTAGTTTTGCCTTTGCTGTATGGTTCTCCAAGTCTTATTTCCCCAATAGTATACACCATTGCTGCTACTTAGAGAGTGCTCCCCAGGCTGAGTCACTGAGGGTGAAGAGATTGCTAAAAATACATTATAGAGATTTATGGCAAGCCCAGTTATCCTCTTTTTATTACAAAAAATCTCCATCTATTTCAAGGATATTCTTGGAGAAGTAAGAGGAAAAAATCCCATATGCTGTCTCCCATGGGAAAACAGATCTACCAGCAACCTTCACATGTGCACTTAGCTCATAAGTTCACCAAAACACAGTTGCACTGAAGTCAGGGTGTCTCACAGGTTCCTGCTCAAATTGGCAGAGTAACACAAGGGACTGATCTGGCTCTGCTGCCTCTGCTCTCCACAACACTCATATTGAACCATCTGCATTCCAGCCACTGTGTCTGCAGACCAAAGGTTAAGCTGGCAAAAAAAACCACAAAACAAAACCTAAGGTCTCACACACTGCCTGGAGTTTGTTCTTATGCACACACTCTTGTTTTCCTGCTTCTCTTCAACCTCCCCCCTGACCTCCCTTCCCTGAACTTTGGCCAAATATTGTCTCTTATTTCCAGAAAGAGACAATTTTCAATACCATTCCCCCTGCTGCTACTTCACTGCAGCCTGATTTTAATAGCCTTTGAGATCGCACCACTGAGCTGCTAGACTGAGGGCTTTGCTTTTGGAAGCAGCTTTCCATACCCCTAATTTATCTTCTTTTCTCTTGCATTTCATCTTCCTTTCTTCCACTTGTGTTTGGGAGGTATTGACTGATTGAACCCATATATGATGCTGTTGAAGAATAGGTCATTTTTGTGTCTTGGGGAGAGAGGGAAGAAGCGTTCATTTCCTGGCTAGAGGGAGGTCTGGCTAGCTGATTTTTTTCCCATCAGTGGGATCTCACAGTATGGGAAAGCTCAGGGGTGAAAGCAGCTGAGAGAAGCTGGGGCTAGAGGTAAAGGGTGAGATCCTGTCTGCTGCTGCACTGTCCGGGCAGCAAAATATGTTGGATGCAAGACAGAGGTGGCTGGGAAGCATGAGCCCAAGCAGGCAGGCAAACCAGTCAGCTGAAAGGCTAGGAGATGTGAGCAGCCCATTTCAGTTGGTGGCTGATGGATACAGTGAGGGAATATGAACCCAAATGGATCTGCAGAATTAGCGAGGATGCTTGGGCAGAGCAAAAGCCTTGGCTCATTCATCAGCAGAAGGAATTTCTGGGTGATTAGAATCCCATGCTAGGCAGAGCAGGGCACAACAGCTGAGCGAGGGGATCGTGTACCAAGCTGCACCTCCAGGGAAACCCATTCATACAGCAGGTGAGATTCCCAACCAGTGGGAATTGTTCTGGCTTCCTTCAAAGCCAGTAGTGTGATCCCAGCTGGGGATGTAAACAGAAGAAGAATTTAAACTTCTAATCAGAAGGGACTGTATTGTGCTCCTTAGACTTTTTCTGAAACAGGGATGCTCTGTACAGATGATCTCCATCTCTCTTGGAGCAGATAACCTCCCTGTTAAAAAACAAAACCAAACAAAGAAACAAAAACATAAAACAAACCAACCAAAAAAAAACCCCACATAAACAAACAAAAAAACCTTTTTTTTTTTTTTTTTACTTCTATTTTGAGTGAAGGGAAAAAGATGCAGCTGTTTCCAGAATTGCTTGACATAGCTCTAGTAACTGAATAACTTAGGCATATTTTGTCTTTTACCTGATTGTTTCCCTCCTGCATGAATAAAACCTTGATGTTCTGCTTAGGGGCAGGGGGCTAAGGGAACAGCTTTAGTATGGTCTTATGGTTTTCTCTGTCTCTGGCAAGCGACCTTTGTCCCTGCTTGCCTCACTTACCCTTTCTCAATCTTCCCAGGTGTCAAAAGAATTAATTTAGTAAGCATTTTCCCACTCCCACTGTCTGGTATTGCTGTGAAGTTAGTACATGCTCTCTTGCAGCCACCCTGTGCTGGCTGCTGTACTGTATTTGCAGTTCAGCTGAGTCCAAGCTCTTCACTCATCACTTTACTCTTATCTAAGCTTTACAGGTGCCAAAGCTGGTATCTCTCCCTCTCCTTGCCCTCACTCCTTTGTTAACTTCCAGTTCCTTCTCTGGAATGAGCAGGGGAAAAAAAAAAATCTCCAGAAAGACTAGGTTCCCAAGTCATTTTGGCTTTAAGACTGACAGCCCAGCAAATATACAGCAATGGGAAGGGGAGATACTGATACAGTCTGCTGGGATCATCTGTCCATCAGTCAGCAAGAGTGTAGTGCTTTATTCACTTACTGCATCTTCTCATGTCATAAAGCACAGTCCAAATGGAGGCTTGGGGAAAATGGATTTCATACTCCATAAAGAGCCCATTTCTTGGACTGCTGGGTAAGACCATGAACGTCTTCAAGTAGGCTCTGCTGTGCTGGAAATTAGAGAGACCTGAATGTCTGGCTCTAACAGTGAGCAAAACATTGTGCGGATCTAGGCCCTGCTCCTGACACTACATACTGAAGTACCTAGGGACAACACTACAGGCTTTGAAGGCTCTCCCTCACTTAATAATAATGACAGGATACTTGTGGAACACAAGAAGATGCATTCATGTTTTCCAAAGAAGTGTGGGATGATTTATCTAGGGAGGGCAAAACCACTAACTGTCTTTGGCTGGAAAGTATGTAAGGATTTCATTCTGCTCATGATCCCTTAGCACTAGAAGAAAGTGGGGGGGAAAAAAAGAGAAGAAGAAAAAACATCAATAAAGAGAGTTTCTAAACAAGAAGCTACATGTACAGTGGTGACCTTGACACAGGCATATGTGAGTGCTTAGGAAATGATGAGGTGGTGTTTCACAGAAGCAGGACTTGGTGGGTGTGCATGGTGAGTGGACCTTAACTTTGAGGCTGGCAGGAATGGGTCAGAGGAGGTTGTAGGGAGAAGGAAAACATATCAGCTACTCCATTTCCCCACAGCTACTGGGTTCTCTGCCCCTCTCTGCCATCGGGCTGTCCAGAGCTATACAAGATTCTTGGGGATTTTGGCCACCTGTCCTGGCTGATAACATACACTAGAGCATCCCTAAAGGACTGTTAACTCCTGTGACCAGCTGCAGCTCAGAGAGATTTTCTTCTGTTCCTTCCCACTCCAGCCCCCAGTGAGCAGGTTATGAAGGGGTCTAACACTGTGTCCACTCTCTTGTGAGCGCTCCATGCCCTCAGGGTGTTTCTGAAGGATGGAGCAGTGCCTAGAACTGAAGTGCCACATACCCATTTTATTCCTCCAGTGCACCCAAAGAACACCAAACTCACCTTACAGACCCAGGTTTTCACCTTGTGTACTTTTTCCAGCCACTTTGTGCCTGACGTGCATCTTAGATAGAGCTTATTTTGTTGCCTTGTCTCAGTAGGCATGGGCCTTTAGTTCACCAGCTCTGGTGAATGTTTGTCAGCTAAAATAAATGCAGCATTATTTGGAGTAGACATCCTGGTAACAGACAGCAGAATATAGCCCTGCTCAGAAAAGAGCTCAGAGCTTAAAGACGGCTTCTCCTCCTGGCAGCGCTAGTTTTCAGGGTGGATTTCATCCCTAGTGCATCCCTAGCGTATGTTGTTATTGTTCAGTACACTTGCAAAACCTTGGATTCCACACAGCTTTCCTGTCCCTAGCTTTCGATAACGTGACTTTCATTGAAATCAACAGACAGTGAACAGGAACTATTCCCAGCTCAGCAAATCCACTCCCGAACACCCACAAGCCCAGAGCTTGCTCTTGCTCACCCCACTTCAAACCCTTTGGGCCACATCCTGGCCTTTTGGAGATGGATGTAAGTCCAGAGTTAACACCATGGATTGTGGCAATGTACATCTGGCATTAGGCAAGTGTAGCAGAGATCAGAACCTGCCTGTACTTTTGTCTTTAATGTTACTGAGATTGACTTCAGCTTAGGTGAGTACAGAGTAAGGGTCACTTCCAAGTCCAATTCCAGTCTCCTTTCCAGGTTCTGCTGTGTCCTTTTGTTCATGTACCAGCTTCACGGCCTCATTTACAAACTGCCAAATCCTTGCACTCATTTGAGAACTATCTCAAAGAGGGGGGAGCCTGCTCTTGTCATATTGAGCTGTTTCAATCTTTCCTGTAAACTAGGGTATCCCCAGAACTGGCTATACAGTGCTACAGGCTCCTCTGGCAGGAAAGAAAGCTGTAGCATGGTGACTGTTGGTCTCTTCTCCCAAGTAACAAGTGATAGGACAAGAGGAAATGGCCTCAAGTTGCACCAGGGAAGGTTTAGACTGGATATTAGGAAAAATTTCTTCACCAAAAGGGTTATCAAGCATTGGAACAGGCTGCCCAGGGATATGGTTGAGTCACCATTCTGGAGGTATTTAAAAGTCATCTAGATATGGCACTTAGGGACATGTTTTAGTGGTGGACTTGGCAATTAACATTTATGGTTGGACTTGGTGATCCCAAAGGTCCATTTCAACCTACATGATTCTATGATTATATGAAAGCAGAGATGCTGGCTGCGTACATGACAGGAGTGAGAGACTTTTGCTACAGCTGAGCTGCCAGAAAGACAGATATGACCACATGTCACCTTGGTTTCACTGTCCAACATGTTAACCCAAAACAGCTCTCAGCAGCCATCCAATTCTGTAAACAGGGACAGCTGATGCACTGGCACATAATATGCACATATTCTTGTTGGCGCTGTCATGGAGCTGGTAATCTACACCAGAGCAAATGCTGGAGATGATAATATCATAAATTGTCTGAGATAGATAGGTCATCTCAGTTCTTTTTCAGGGCCCAAGTCTCTACAAGCCAAGCAAAAGAACCATCCTGTATAGCTGGGGCTGCAATGGACCCAACACTGCTGGGGCTCAGGGGAAGTTGGGTCAATTGTCTGCTCACACCACTGGTGCATGTGGCATTTCTTCCCTCTTTAAGTTGCCTCAAGAAAACTTGTTGACTTTCTGTGCTTTGGAAAAAGCTGTTGATCCTATCTTAGATCTTTAACCAAAATGGCTTTCTTGGGCATCTTCTTCAATTTCTTTCAAATTTCTATTCCTGAATAAGTGAAGAAAGAAAAGTAGCGTGTGTTAAGCTGAGCTCCATATACTTGAGAGCAGAGCAGGAGCCAAATTGCTGGGAGTAGTGGAGATTATGTATCTGAAAGCATTTTCATAAAGCTTGAGTGAACTGGGAGTAGTGGTGAGTGTGCAGTGGATTGTGCAAGGGTAGTGTTGGATGGCACTAGGACAGGACCAGGGGAAGGAGATGCACCTCTGTTTCTATTCAAAAGCGGTTGAAAGAGGATTTGCATATGTAGCATGCATATAGCTGAGAGTGGAACAGTAATTAGGAGTAAAAGAAGGTGAAGCTGAAAGAGGAATTTCATGTTCTGTGGAAGATCTTTCCATGTAAGCTATTGTTCAGAAAGGTTATTAGCAAGCAGCAGTACAAACTGTCCTGAGCCACACGCTCTGCCTTTGTCTGACTACAGGATTTTTACAAGCCTTTTTTTCTTTGAAAGCTGACAGCATAATGGTCCTGGACAATGCCAAATCATCATCTGCACACTCGCTAGGGGAGCTGGGCTTTTTATATGAGAGCAAGGAAGATAAAAACAGCACACTTAAAGCAGGAAAGAAATGACTGAACAAGGGAAAGAGAGAAGAAGAGAGAGACTTAAATGCCATTTTCTGGTCCGGCTGTTTTTTTCTTCCCTTTAATTTTTTTCCCTCCCTTTCTCATCATATTCTGTGTGTCTTGTTCCAGAACTGCTTCTGTCAGTTTGCAGGTTCGTATTTGCAGAGCACGAAGGCTCTGATTTTGAGGTAAATGCCAAATAGATGTTTTAAAAAATGGGGGACAGGAAAGCCCTATATAAGAAAAGTTTAGCACAGATGTTGTGTCTCCTTGCCCAAGGAGCTTTTCTGCTCCTGACAGGCAGCCCTACAGACTGCACCTGCAATTGGACTCCGCCAAAATGTTTCTCCAGAAATACTGTGTGAGACCTGTTGAGTCAGGTCCTTAAACTGGACAGATTTGAACCAAGAGGGTTCCCTGACCTTTCTTCACCACTAACGTGAACTTATGGCTGCATCCCAGAGCAGACATCTCTGAGCTGTCCCTATTGATCTGTGTCCTCTCTGCTGGCTGCCAGCAGTGCAGAAAAAGGGCCTTGGCTATGAGTACCACCTGCTGACTAGGAGTGGATTCACGTCACAAGATTCAGACAAAAAGCCAAACTCTTCTAATACTCAGGAGTATTAAAAAAGATCACCATTCAGATACTTCCTTTCAGACTCGTGTAGGCATAATTTGGGAGGTGCATCTCTCAAGCTTGTTCTCTTCCCCTTCCTTCCCTTATTGCCCTTCCCCAAGGCTTCCTACACATCCCTCACTGTGTGGTTCCTTTCGTAATATGGCGAGAGGATGAATGACAATCAATCTCCTGCTCCTTTTCATCCACTTCCCTTACAAGGATTGCAGAAGCTGTTACAGTCATTAAGACTGGAAAAAACCCCAAACTGTTGGGAAGCATTTCTGCTGCCAGTCTGTGTTTGGTAGGAGGAGGATTTCCTTCAGTCAGTGGGTCCCTAAGTTGCCCCAGATATACAACGCGTGCTGGCAGGGGTGGCATCTGGCTTTATCAGCTTTGTTGCTGGGATCAAGCTTCATACAGTAACCCTGTCATGCAGGAATAAGGCAACATATTGCAATTTGTGTCTGTAAGCCTTTTATGCTGTTGTGTGTTACTAGTAAAGATGATATTTTGTCTGGCATTATGAAGTAGTTTAGAAATGTTTTAGGACATTTTAGCTTACTGTACCAGTCACATTGTCTGCATGCCTTCAGCAACAAATCCAGACGCCTTGCTAATCTGAAGTTCTGCTTTACAGGGAAGAGGGAATCCTATAAAATAACATAATCCTCCTGTGATATAAAATAATCACTGATTTTTTAATGTCATTTATCTTAGACTCTTCCAAAGCTGATACAAATGAGGGAGCAGGAATTTTTTCCCTTTCCTAATGGGTAATGCTTCTGTTCCTACCAAGGTGTGAAATATTGCAGCATAACAATTTAACATGCAGAGTACTGGAAATTCTGCCATGAGCAATGGAGTTTCAGTGGGGAGGCAAAGAGATATTTCTCTAGATAGCTGCTCTGCTTCTCTGTGGTGGTGTGAGACTGGTTGTAAGCATGGGGCTGGGGTATTATGGATGGAGAAAGTGTGGGTGTCCTTATTTATAACTCTACTCTCTGCCAGTAACTCTTTGCCAGTATCTTTTGCCAAGCTATTAGGTTAGCTACTGTGGCTACAGTGTCAGAACTCCTGGCCATCAATGTTATGAACCTCGCTCCAGTGTCTGAAGTTCTTTCTGGAGATTTTTCTGGCTTCTTGTGTGCTTCCTTGGGAACAGTATACTTTGCAAAAAGAGCCTCAGTTTAGCTTTATTACTTGATTGCATATAGAGAGCTTATTAAAAAATTAGTAACAATAACCACGTAATTACATTGCATTTGTTATAATCTAAGTCCTGTATTGACTGCTGATGTTTGGCACAGGCACTGATGTGCAATTTAAAACAAAAAAAAATGTGTAGGCTGAATGAAAATTTAGCTTTTGGAAATCTTTTTGAAGACTTCAGCAGCACAGCGAATTAGTGGTACTGTACTAACTCTTTCTTGGGTCTTAGATTGAAACCCAGAAGCAGCTAGTCAGTCTGGACACATTTTCTGAAAGGATCTCAGGTACTCAGGGGTTCTGAGTCTTTGGATTTTGGGAGCAGTTCCTTTTCCTTTCAGGCTCCAAAAGAAGGAATAATTTTTCTAGCTCAGGGTATGCTGCCCTTTTTGACCTTTTGGCCTGACCACAGCAGAGACCCAGAGATTGAGCTGCACTTTGAGAAGGTGCCCTCCTGTGTGAGCTGAGCTATTCAAAACATCTTCCCTGCCACCAAACCAGGTGGTGGGACTGAAGAAACAGTCAACTGAGGGAAACTCTACTGCAGCCCAGAGCAGAGTCTGCTGATCTTCAGCATGCAGCCACAATGCACTGAGTAGCATGGGTGAAGCCAACCAGTGCTCTCCACCTGACCACTGCCTCTCTCTGCAAGGAGGACTGTGATAGTCCCAGTATTTTGAGGAGAGTAATTCTTGGCTGTGCTGTTATGTGTGCCTCTCTGGCCTAGGGGCATGACAATGATGTGAAGCAGGAGTCTGAGAGCAGGACCACCAGTTTGTGTCTGCGTTCTGCAGCAATAGGCTGCATAGAAATGTCTAGGAGAAAGGAAGCCAAAATAAAAACCAGTTTCTGTGTCTAAACCAAAGACAAACAACTAGGTAAGTGTCCAATCAACCAACAATAATGCAGAAATCTTTTTCCCTGGGCAGCAAAAAAAAAGGTGCTTAGGAGATGGAGAAGCAAGCAGAGAGGCAGCAGCAGCTTCCCAAGCATTAAACATGTTTTCTGGCCTTTCTTCTCTCACCACATGGGGAGAGAGCAGCCACAGCCTGTCTGCAGGTCATTCCCACTGAGGCCCCTCCTTCTCCAACAGCCTGGTTTCCCACCTCAGTTTTACACCATCCCTTGCCTTCTTGCTACCATGGAGTTGTCTTCTTTGGGGAATCCCCTTACTGAGGCTGAAGGTGGAGGCATTCTGGTTGGCGCATTGGCTGAAGGGTTCCTAAGGTTTAGGGATGGGTTTTTTTCTTCCCACTTGCCTTCCTCCCCTTATGCTCTTGCATTTACTTTTCCTCAGCCAAATGGCTCCTGCTTGCACACAAGTGGTAGGTATGGTGCATACAAGACAGGCATCCTCCTGGGGAGCCATGCCAGCTGACATGCTACACCATCAGGAAAGAGCAGGCCAGTGCACTCTGTGCTTCTGCATAAAAAATGAGTTATATAATATTTTATTTATAAAAATTCTATTTTTTCCCCTCCCTTTTCCAATATTGCTCTCCAGCTCCTGTCATAGTTCTGTGCCAGTCCCTCAGCCCTGTGTGCTCAGGTCTATTTTAAAAAGTTTTCAGACCACCCTCTTAACTGAGGGGTAGAAAAATCAAAACCTGAGGGAGTTCCCACAACCTCTCTGCAGCCCTTTTGCTGTTTGGCCTGTGACCAGAGTAGTCTCTCCCCAGAGGGAGCAGAGAGGATAGTAAATAAGGGACTGGGGGCACTCAGCCAGCTCTGTTCACCTCTAGAGCAGTTTTTCTGAACAGGAACTGGGGGATACGTGACCATACATCAGTGTGCATGGCACTGCACACAGGTTTACCTAGCTAATATGTTCTTGCAGTACCAACCATGGGCGCCAGAAATCTTAGAAAAAAAAGAGAGAAAAGCCCACAAAACACAAGGTGAATAAATAGAAATTAAAACACTCATTTACTGTCTACAGGCTAGGTCTCAAAGGGAACTGTTGCTACACACCACCAAGATAAGGAGACCTCCCTACCTAACACCTTCCACTTACAGCTTGGCTGTACTGAAAACAGAAGGAGAGAGGCAGGCCCTGTGCTGCCCACATTTTGTACTAGAAAGGAGGAGAAAAGTCAGAGGTGAAAATGAATGCACCAGTCAGTCACAGGAGCTCAAAATAAGCTGTCGTGTTCTTGTCAGCAAATTACCTTTTTCTGCAACCACAGGCCTCTCCTTGGCCTCCCTCCCCCAGCTCAGATGCTCCCCCCTCCTTCTCCCTCCATCTATCCTCAAACCTCTTCCAGGTTTGCCTGATACTCCATTATGTAGTATCACCTGAGCATACTGAGAAACATATGGCTGTGATTTGTCACTCATTACTGGAAAGGCCAGAAATCAGACCTGCTCCCTGGAGTGACCTATGCTGTCCTGTCCAGAAAGGAAACATGCCAGCCAGTAGCTCTGCCCCCAGCACCCCTTGCTTTCTCTCCCATGATGGCAATTCTGGCAAGGTTTCCAAGAGGATGACAAGGCTGTGTCATGGGCAAAGATGGCCGTGCTGTCACTTTTTGTGCTTTCTTTGGGAACAAGGAACTTTTTATCTTAATCTCTGTCTCTGCATGTTCCCCCATGTGAATCTCTCCTTCCCTCCCTACACCTCCAGGTCCATCTCAGTGCTGCTGGTGCAACTGCTCCTCTCCAAGGCTGTGGTCAGCTTAGTGCACCCAGGTGCAATTTGGACCCAAATAACCCTGTGTCCTGGGACATAGTCCCCATGTGACTGGGGACTGAGGATCTGGTTGCCTTGAGGGTATAATTCATGTAGCTCCAGGAGCATGTGCGCACATGTGTCTGGGTGCAGGGGGTCACTTTGGGGCTCCCCAAGCCCCAGGAGTGCTCAAAAGGAAGAGGCTGCATCTCCTTCATCCCCTGCTAATTGCGGCCATGAAGCACCAAAGTCACTGACAAAGGGGTCGAAGGGCCATGAGAAATGCCAGGTGTGCAAAGGACAGCATGTAAAAAATCAGCATGTTGTGGATTCAATACTCCTTTAGCTCAGTTTAAGCTGTTTCTAATTGCTGGTTTGATTTTTGCCTTTGAAACCCCAGGACTGGGCAGATGTCTAAGTGGCAAGTCCCGGGCTGTCACTGAATGGTTGTCCTTTCAAGCTTTCCATCACAGGATATATCAGAGCTGTGTTTCAAGCCAGCCAAAGCTGAGCAGATACTCCCTCCAATGCAGATCGAGTCCAAGAGGAGTCTGCAATGTGCAGACGCCAGCTTGGAGAAGGCCAGCAGAGCTGTGCTGTCCGAGCATTGCCCATCAGAACACACCACGGGGAGCAGCATGTTGTTGCTGACTGAGAAAAGGGCACGCAACTCCTTATTTGCCATATGCCAGTCCAAGACGCTATCAGAGAGCCATCTGTGGGGCTGTGCCCAGTTAGTGCTGCCTCAGCCTCTCCAAGCAGAAAGACAGCATTGGAGTGATGACTACAGAGAAAATAATTATGTTGGGAATGCAAACAAACTGAAAGAATTACTCAGAACTCCTGCAGCACTGCACATTCTGTTCAGGAAGGCGATCATGTCAGAGGAGAGCAGCATTTACCGATGGAAGCTGATTTGTGTTACTGAAAGAACATGCAATGTCATATTGGATAATATCATCCCTTTCTCTGTGTCTGGGTAAATCACTGAGCTTTTGATTTCCCTTGGCTTATCCTGCTGTGACACTTCCTACACAGTGGCATGGGGTAAGCTCCCTCACCTCTATGCTGCTCAGGGGATGATTCTTTTTTTTTGCTTTTTCAGAGCACACTCCAGAAAGACATTGGATACTGGGCTAAACCTGTCCTCTTAAGATTGTACGTAGGAAAAAAAACAAAAATGTAAAAGCTGTTAAAAAGCTTAGAGAGATGGTAGGCATGACAGTGCAGAGCTGTGCTCCTTGGCCTTATCTCCTGGGTGTTGCTGGCTGCAGTGTACTAGCAAGCTGCAGCAGCTGTGGGAGCAGCTGCCCTCAGCCTGCAATACTAACACCACTGTTAAAAAAAAAACCCACAGAAATGTCAGAAATTATGTTTGTGAGTGCACTGCCTGTGCCAGCTGAGCTGAGTTCATCCTACGAGGATGAACTGCAGAACCAAAGTCTCATGTGAAACCCATCAGAAAGGACTGCCTGGTGGAGGGAGCAGCAGCACAGCCCTTACTGCAGCAGGGTAGGCAAGGCCAGCCAAGGTGGCCCTGAGCAGGATGAGCTGGGACAATGACAGTTTTTCTGCTAGGGGGAGTAGGTTTTGTCCAGCCTTCCTTGCAGGTGATCTTGTTGCTGCTCACCAGGGAGGTGGTGTAAGCATCCAGGAGAGAGGAGTGTCTGTCGCTATGGGAGAGGGAACCAGCAGGACTGTGCTGAGGGCAGGTCCTGGGAAGGGGCAGTGAATCAGCAGCATAAGCTCACTGAGACACAGGAGGGTGATGTTCTCTGTTGGTCTGCCACACTGCTCATGAGCTGTTACAGCTCAGTGCCATTAGGCAGAGAGGAACACGCTTGGCCTGTGCCAGACTCAGCATGTAGCGGGGCCATGTCCTTGGGACAAGAAATTCTGGTGGTACCAGCTCAAACATCTACCAGCAGCTGAGAGGATGCAGGAGTGCAAGTTGCTGTCACCCTGACCGCCACAGGGGCTGTTTCAAACGTGGAGGCATTGTCCCATTTCTGTCATGTGAGATGGGCTCTCAGTGTGAGGAACAGGCAGAGGGAAGCCATCGTACTGGCCTGAGATTGGGATGTGTGGCACCCTGGGGCACTTTCCCTTCTCCAGTGACTGCATAGGGAGACAGGGAGACAAGATACCTTGCTCAGGCCAAGAATGTTGTTTGCTAAAGCCAGTGCCAAGTGAGATGGCTTTCAGGCTCTCCACCTAGATCAGGGATTGCACCAAGTGATCAGGGAGCTGCTGGAAGCTCACCCGGGGGAAAGGACATGGTCCTCTGCTGTCTGCAGAACTTCCCCAGGATGCAGCACTTCTACCTACATCCTCTTCAGTGCTAGAGCAATACTTCAGGAAGGTACTTGTCTTAGTCTTCCCTTTTCTGCCTGCCTGATTTTTCAGCTTTTCCCTCCTCTGTGCCAGCAATGCAGCTGAGGGGTAGACCAGCTGCTGAAGGCACACCTCAGGTAGCAATACCCACATGGCCTTTTTGTGGGCAGCTATAGGGAAGGTGGATTATGTCCCTCATCCTCTGGCACCCCTGGCAGAAGGAGCACTGTTGCATTACACCAGCATTTAAGAAATAATAATAATTAAAAGCTTTCTGACGAACGTGGTTAATTTTCTATTTTAAAAAGCTGCTAAGGCAGCTCCTTTTGAGCATTAGCATATTTGCAAGGTTAATGTAGTGTACTTAATAAGATAAATAATGCTTGCCATGATATTTCAGGCGAATTTTAAGGGGAGGGAATAAAAAATATTTTGCTTAGCATCTTAAGTTTTTGGCTGGTCAACTTTAAGTTAACAGCTGAGCTACTGCTGAGTCTTTGGGTATTGTTGTTCTCTTTTCCCCTTGGCAGGTGCTCACTAGCACTTCAGAGGGTTAAAGGAGACTGTCAAAGCACAGATGGCATGGGCAAGCTTGAAGTGGGCTCTCGGTGGCTGCCATGATAGACATCACTTTGGGAGCATGAATAGGAAGGGCATTAGTAATAACTCAGTGACCGATGCTTTGGGACCGTGAGACTGGAAGAGGTAGTGGGGGCTTTCTCACCAACATAGAACTACTTTTTTTTTCTTTTTTTTTAATGTCCTACTTCAACCTTTTGCTTAATGCTTTATTTTCCTCTGAATGTCCAAAACCAGGGAAGCATTTGAAAAATCCCCATGTAAGACATGATGGGCCTTGGGAGACAATCATAAACCTGCTTCCTAGCTGCCAGCCCTGGGCAAATCTCAGGTAATGATTAGCAGAGAGCCCATGTGTTCCTAATAGATTCTCTTGCTTCCTCTTCTGCAGAATGATTGCTTTCTTAGGCTTTTTAATAATATACAGTAAAAGCAGCCACATGCTTAGATAAATGAGGCCACACTGGGCAAGAAAGAAAGAAAAAGCAGAGAACTTCCAAGGCAAACAATCCATGGCACCTGGCTCGCTACTCCCACATGCCCTTCCTTTCTCTCTCCTCCTCCTTGCGACCGTAACATAACCAACCGGCTCATTATTTTCTCATAATGATGAGGAGAGGGAGGGAGAAGCAACCCAACAAAACTGCTGGTATTAGCTATATAGGAAATTAATAAATGGATGTGCCACACAGATACACACCACAGTGAAAGGACAGAAGGATGGGCAGATATTTAGCCAGCTCGGAATGCTAGACCAGTATGATGAAGGAAGAGAGGGACAGCAGAGACAGCTGAAAGATAACAGGGTGTGTGGGTTACAAGGAATAAAATGAATAAGTCATAAAACACAGTGGGGAAAGAAGAATACAGTAAAAGTATGAAGGACAGAGAGAGATGTGGGTGAGGAATAAGGAGGATGGGTAAAAAGACACAGCAAAAAGCCAGGTGGATGAGTCTGGGGAAGGAAGGAAGGAATAAATATGTTGTTGTAGGTGTCTGAGGGGGGAGGTAGTGAAGGGTTGGAGGACCAGCTACAGTGGGTAGATTGATTTTGATGTTAGCTGTATTACAGGTCAAACACAGTCCTCACACCACATCGACTCCACATCTGTTTCTTCTTCCACCTGCTTGTCAGCCCCCTGCTGTGTCCTAGATTTTTTCAGCTGGAGCACCTCTCAGGCTTGACACTGACTGTTTGTCAGCCCCCGGGGTGGGGGGAGACTGCAGCACCAGGTGAGGTGCCTACCAGCCCACGTGCCCCGCAGCACCAATGAACCCAGGCTTGGAGCAGCCTTGCAGAGGTACTGCTGTTGGGAGCCTGAGCACCTCACCACCCATCTCCTAGAGGCAGGAAAGGCAGGCTGATGGCTGGAAACCCATCGTGAAAAGGGAAAGGGATTTTGAGTAAAGCACTCAGTGTCAGAGACAGGCCAGGGTAACCCTGAGAAGATGGATGGATGGATGGATGGATGGATGGATGGATGGATGGATGGATGGATGGATGGATGGATGGATGTGGGGCAAGCCATCTTGGCCCACACAGCCACTGTTAACTGGAGGTGATGTCAGCCTGTCTTTCTGCTCAGCATAGGGAAAGGGGTTTCACAGCAGCACTGCAGGCTTAGCCTCTTCAGGCATCTTGTTGCTGTGGTTTTGACCTGTGGTGATGGCCTGTGTCAGGCCTGCAGCTGGCTGCCGTGCTCTACAGAGGATGCCATTCCTTCAGCCTCGTCTCTGCAGATGGCATTGCTCAGCTGACTTCTCTGTGCTGTGGAGATTTCCCTCCAGTCTGGACTGCTGGACCTGGACACCAGCTGTGCAGAGCCCAGTGTGGTGCAGCCTGTGTCCACTTCCAGCAGTCCTGCAGCCCACCAGCTGCACAGCTCTGGGCTGAGATGCACTCGTCATCCTCCAGCATGGGGCAGACAGCCCTTAACATGAGAGCCTCCTAACTCTGCAGGGCTGCAGCCCATTATTGTCTCAGAGCAGCTTATTAAAGAAGGAAACCAAGAGAGCCCGTTGCCTCCATCCCAGCTGATGTTTTCTTTCTCTGTTGGGGTGCCACAAACAGCAGCACTTACAACTTCAAAAGCGCCTTGCTTCCCTGCCTGAGCTTCAAGCAGCTCTGCAGGGCTCTGGCAAAGGTGTACCCACCCAGCCTAGGCACCAGGCAAGGCAGGAGACATATCTCAGTGCATCCTAGTGCCTGGGTGGGTGGAGAGGTGTTGTGCAGCCCTGGGAGTTCGGGTGGGTGGAGGTGGCAGTGTGATGTCTCTGAGCCTGCTGACTGAGAGCTACTGGCAGCTTTCCTGGGGGGGAGGAGCACCCCTCTCATTGCTCTGCTGATCCCAGTCGCATGGTAACTGCAACTACATTAAGGGATAAACAGAGCCAGAGCTTTCCTTCTTCTTCCCTCATCTCCTGTCTGTTAGCACCCACAGGTTTGCAGTAATTTGCTGACTCTTTTTTTCTCCACTTGCCTTTCCTCTACATTTGCCCCATCCTGTTTCTGTCCTCTGTAAATAACTCTTGGCTGTGTGGAGTGCTGCTGTAGAGGATTTAGAGCCATTCATCCAGGGGAGGATGAAGAAAAGGAAAAGTAAAATACATGAGGGGAGGAAAGAAAAAAAAACTAAAGTAAAAGCAGGGTTTTCTCCATTCTCTGTCTCCGTAGCACTTGCTAGAGTTATGGGCAGAGCTGAGGGTGGGGAGCCCAGGGCTCAGGGAGCAAAGGGACGCTGTGGGTGAAGTCCCAGGTGCCTTGATACAGCTGTAGGAGCAAAGATGTAAATAGAGGAGGAGAACTGCCAAAGGTGTATGAAGCTGAGGATTGAGATAACAGAGGCTGATACAGTACAAGACTATATTGCATACAATGTACTGGCTGTCCAGAGTTCTGGCTGTTGCCCTGTGGACTTCACAAACCAAGGAAACCTATAAGAAGTGCAAAAGAAAATCCAACTACTTTAATTGTTCTGAGTGGAGAAGGATGAAAAGGAGGGCATATTCCTCACCTTTCTACGTAGAGACAAGTCTTCCATAAGACACAGAAACACACACACATGCACATGTACATAGACACACGGAGCTCCTTTGCAGTACTCGGAGAGCTTCAGGAGCATCAGGAACTCATATATTGGGTCCTGTTCCTACACCTAGCTCTTGGCTGCCCTTGCAGAGCATGTTGGCAAGGCTCCAGCAGCTGCACTGCATCAATGGGAGCATAGCAGAAGTTAACAGCAATGTCTGAGAATTGTTTTGTCTATTCTATGCACCATGTATCAGCAGCACACTCTTGGATCTGTTTATGGTGGTGGATCAGATAGCAAAACTTCGGGAGGGAAATGTCCCACCAGAAAACATTTGTGCAGTAGGCATGGGGATTTAGAAACGTGAATGACTGGTGAAAATGTGAGCTCTTCACTTACATATATAAATATATATATATCTCTAAAATTATATATATATAATGTGATATATATATATAATCATATATATAATTATAGCTCTTCACTAGGAAATGAAACTCAGCAGGGGAGAAAGTACTGTGTAGATTTCCTAAGTCTTCACATGTCCATGCATTAAAGAGCATTTCTTTTCCATGTCTTGTTCAACCCTGACACCATAGATGCCTCAGACTTGAGCAGTCTGTTTGAACCACCTGCTGTTCAAAATGCTTGAGGAGGCAGCTGAAGGTCTTTGCTACTGCAGCCTTTCTTCCAAAGCTTCCAAGAGCCACATAAAAGGAACATACAAGCTACTTTCTGCTCCTAGGAGAGCATGCAAATTCCCGGCTACTTCTGGACCCTGTTGTACATGCTGGGGTAGTTTAAGGCTACTGGAATAGGGTCCTGCTGGCCTGTGGTTGTCCTGCACTGTAACACATCAGTGATGAACCTGGGTTGTGTGAGAGGTGGGAGTACTGTCTCTGCTTAGGAGATCCTAAGGGATTTCTGTTTTATAGGAAATCCTAATACTAGCTGGTCTGATTTTATCCATTAATCCCTGTTTTACTATGAGTGCACACATCAGCATGCATCTCTCTGCATTTAAGTCCTGTCTCCTTTACAAGTGTAAACAACTGCCTGTTTTCCACAGACCCAGTGGAGCAAAAGGTGAATGAGATTTTCTTTCACCTTCGGCATCATCAGCAGAAATATCCTTGTTTCCAATGGCAGGATTGTTTCTGCTGGGTATGGTAGATGAGGCAGATGGAGTCCTGTCTGATGAACCTCCTCTGTTTCTGACATTTAAGTAAAGCATCCTTTGCCTTGAAAAATCAGTGAATTACACAGGGAGTAGCTTCTACCATCTCACTTTTGCAACCAGTCTTCTGTCTATAATCAGGAATTTTAAAGGAGAGGGAATGAAGTTTCTGAGACAGAGGATGATGGGAATCTCTGCTCTGATAAATTTTTGGACATGGAGATCACAGAATAATGGGGTTGCGATGCTCAGGATTTATTCTTGTTAAATAGACTTTAGCAGTAATCACTGGAGTGTAGTAGGTATATGAAGTGTGAACCACTGAAGAAGGTTGTACTGAGATTGTCCAGAATTGGAAGAAAGTCCGGATCTTGGAAACCAATCTGATTTTACTGCACATAAGTAGAGGGGGTAAGGTTTCTATGTGCACTTGGCACAGTGAAGTATTGACAGCTCTCATGAACTCTCCACCCTGGGAGTAAATAACTACAAAGGGAATTGATTTTGAATCATGTTTTATATGTAGAAATGTACCGCTTAATAAAGTGCAGTACAACCTATGTTATGGAGTTTGAATCCTGACTGTGCTTTGGAAGCACATCTCCCAGTCATCTCTTCATTGGTTCCTCTTGCAGGAAAGTCTCTGGGCATACACTGTGTTCCTTTCAGGTGAAACTAAACCAGGATTTGCACAGTCACCAGCTGCTAATGGTAATCAGTCTGTGAGACCTGAGAAGAGCTAGTCCCAAGTAAACCTGCAGCATATAAAGTGAAAACAGCAGGTGTCCAGCATCATGTCACTTTATAAATCTTCTCCTTTTGCACAGCAGTGTTGGCAAAATAGACATAGTGCTTGGCTGGGCTAGTCTCTCAGGGCTTGAGGACTAAGCCTCTTAAAACAAAGTAGTTTTTGGTGCAGTTTTAGCCACCACAAAAAATATTAACCTGCCCACCCAATCATTTCCTGTGATAGTTTTCCCCACTGTTGACAGGTTTGTATCATTTGGATCTGCATGTGGTTTGCATTGTGGTCTATGCTTACCACCCATTGACTGCCTGGGGTTTACATTGATCAGGTAAAAAGTCCTTAATGTTGATGTTGATCCACTGTTCCCCCACTTCCCTTACACCAGCTGATAGCTGCTCTTTCCCCAGTGCATACTGGCAGGTGCTTTAGCTCTATTAAGTGAGTAAAGGTGATGTGAAGAGATCCCTCTTACAGCATGCTCCAAACATGGCGAGACTGATGCTTTTCCTGATTACCTGCAGGGATTTCTTCTGTCTAGGGCTCTTCAGCAGGAGAGCTCTGCAGCACAGCACCTTCTGCTCCCTGGCTGGAAAACACCATAGCCCTGTAGTCTGGTAGTGGTTGCTCATTCATGTATCCAAACACTACCCAGCCTTGAAAGCTTGCTAGTCACTTCCTTTTCTTCTCTGTCTCTGGCAGAAATTGTGCATTTGTGGCCTCTAATGCCACATCTTGATAGCAAGAATCAGGAGATACCTTGCAATGCATGTGTGTGTTGCACCCACCCTGCCTGTCCATTCCCTTGTTGCTTCTGAAATGGTGCTTCCTAGAGTTCAAAGAGTACCTGCCAATCCTGAGGACAGTCACTACTTTTTAGCAGTACTGTTAGGCTGTTGTACTTGTTTCATTTCCCCAGCACTGCTGAGAGTTGCTACTTAGCTGGGATTTTCCAGATAGCCTAACGGAGTTAGCCATCCAGAGCCAGTGACTTTCTGTGCGTAGAGAGCATCTAATTCTCTTAAAGCCCATGGCAAATCCCAGAATTATTTCCTATGCAGATGGCTGCTACAAAGAAGCAATTAGGAAGATAACCAGTATCTTCCCTTGCTCTCTTCCATTTTTACAGCTGCAGGGGAAAATGGCAGTATTTTGGTTAAAGATAAGTACAAACCAAACCCTAAGGTGTTGACAATCCCGAATACTTGCGTGTTTCAGTTTTGAACTAGCATCTAGATTTGTATCTTGGATATGGTCCCTGGCTTTACTTCTTTGAATAGTAAATCTTTTTCACAGTTTGAACTGTGAATATAATTTAGCATTAATGTACCGTGTATGTCTTTGATATGGCCAAAAGGGACAAGTTATGTATATGAGTTGGAGCAGAAAGACGTATCACCGTGTTGGCAGGATCTTTACCACTGGAACAGCAAGTCTAGGAATCTAAAACATGGGAGACTTGTGGAATATTTAGGTCTGGATGCATAAAGTATGTCCATACATCTAGCAGTACCTGCCCTGGATTGCTATATAGATCATGTGAATTGCTTCAGGTGCAGAAGAGGGGTGCTGCCTCAAATTGGCGGAGAAGGAGAAAGAGCACCTCCAGTGAGGAACTATTTTCTGTGGCAACAAGGTCTCCTCCTGTTAGGGGTCTAGCAACGAGGAGATCCTAGTTCTGTTTCAAGGTTCCTTATTGGGTAGAGTGTTATTCTTTTCTCTTCATCTGTTGAAGAAAGAGAGAGAAAAAGGTTTTAACTGTGTAAAATGGTTTATGGGTAGAAAACTGAGCAGGAGTTCTCAGCATGATACAGTCTTGTTAAGTGATGGTCTGCTTTTCCTCCTGCTGCCTTACTGGAGGAAGAAGGAAAGAATTAGCACTCCCTATATTTGAAGGATAGAATTATTTATAAAACCAGCTAAACATTTCTCTATTGTTTTAAATTGAATTTCAGAGTGTATGAAATGCTAGATAGGATCTGAATTCTTGGGAACAACTTCATTTCCAAACGCGCATATAGCAGAATTGCCAGGGATTGGAGAAAAGGTGCAGACAGACAATCTGATTTTTAAAAGATTGAAAAGAAGTCCCTCCATTGTTTTGCAGTTAATCTTAGCTGTTAGTGGTGTGAGGCACCAAGGTCAGAACAAGCCAGGTCACTGAGGTTTGGTGAAGTCTGACCTGTAATTTTTTTATGTAGTCTGTGTTTTGCTCAAGGGTTGACTAACTGTGCCTCTCCTTTCCAAATCGTTTTTTTTTGTTGTGTTGGTTTTTTTTTTCTGGAGAGGGTCACTAATATTATTATTATTACCATTGCTATAATTATTACTAGTTTGCTGTGGTTTTTTTAGTCATCTGCGTTCAGCTCTCTTGAGAGCAATGAAAAGAAATCAAACTGCTTTTGTGAGTTGTGGCAGAAGAGTGCAAATAGATTGATTAAAAACAGTTTCTTTTTTTAATTTAAACAGAGCAGAGGCTTGTGGGTAATGTGCATAATGTATGCTCGGTGGTAACAAGCCACTGTGGGGAGAGGGGAGGGAAGTGAAGGAAAGAGAAGAAAAAATGGAAGTGGAGCCAGTGTTGTTCTGCCTTTAAACACAAGATTGATTTTACATTTTCCCTGTGTGTCACTTTCATTACTAGCAAATTAATCCTTCTCTCTGAGGCCTGAAACTTATTTCTGGGGTTTCTCATAAGAAAATAGCTTTTGGTGTGCTACCTATTCATAAACAGGGAGCTTGGGGCTTGGCTACATAAGGAAGGTGCACCCATTTAACTGAAGGTGTAATTTTAATTGACCCTGTTATAGAGGTGTGCATGACTGGCTTATTTTGATTTTTACTTGACTGTGAATCTGCCTATACTGACAGGAACACAACACCCCTGAAACAATATGCAAATGCTGAGCAGAGGATGGGTAGCATCACTTTGACTAAATTGTTAACCAGTTGCTCCTTCACAACTATTGCACCTTCTTCAGATAAAGGAGGCATCTATGGAGACCTGTGGCCCCAAGGATCAAGTCCCAGCAAATCCTCTTGTGAGGAGGTTGGGAGATGTTTCTGATATTGATGCAGTTCTGCAGTGCAGCATTGCTTTGGAGCACAAGGGTCTGCCACCTACTGGAACCCATAGGGACTTGGGGAGCTTCCTGGCCTAATAATGGGGCAGATTTGTTGAAGACTCATTTCAGGCCAATGATTCTGGACAATTAAATGGTTAAATCTGGTCTGCCTAAAGCTACAACTATCTTGCAAGTTGAGAAAACCATTCCACCTTTGTTGGGTTTCTAGCAAGGGCAGGCTGCTGTTTTGTGGGGCTGCTCTCTCTTCAGTCATAGTACCATGTGTAGAAATTCAGACTTGCTTTGTTTCTGTTTACATTATCTGAAGATCACCTGTGCTCTTATTACAGAAGGCTTTAGGTTTCTTTTAGGTTTAGGTGGGGGTTTTTTTCAATTTTTGCTTTGTTCAGATCCACAAGATACACATGTGCTATAATTTTTTTGAGGTTGTTGGTCAGTCACGTTATTGGCTGGTTAAAAAAACATGCTGCTGCTTTGATGCCTCTGATGAAGTGAGAGGGCTCTTCTGGCAATTCTGGCTCAGAAAGCTGGAGCGTGACCCATGGACACCTCCTTACCTAGGTTAATGTTGACACTTTCTATTTAAGATTAATAGGTGGATCACAGCCTGCCCCACTCTTTGAGGATCACTTGCCAGGTGTGGCTCAGGTCTCTCTGGATCCATGGTCCTCTACCATAACGGGGCTGTGGTCTGAGATATCTCCAGGGGCTGCCTAGTATCTGGGTTAATGCAGCAGCAATTTTTCACCATCATTTGTTGTCACAGAATGTAAGAGTAACAGTACGGTCTTTTGGGCTGACCTAAGCAAGGCCCTGCAGTCCTGTCAACAGCAGTGACTAGTAATTAGCTCAGGAAGGATGGGAAGAGGGGCTCCATCTCTTCTGTTGAATATCAAACAGCACACAAAAATAGCTGTTTGCAGCCGCAGTGAAGATTTGCTCCTATCAGTGAAAATCCAGCATGTTTTATCTGACCATGGGTCGGGTGTTTGTTGGGATTAACAAACAAAAGGGACACCAGATGCAAGGAGGAGAGTAACTGTATTTAAATCAAAAGGACTCTTATTTTTTCTTTTCCCTCTGAAAACTCTAATGGCAGTGTTTCAAGATGCCTAGGCTATGTTTCAGTGAAAATGACTGCCAGCTTTTCCTTTGCTGTTCAGTGGCCAACTCTAACAGAGGATCTGGTATGTGATTAGGATTGTTAAGCGAGGAGGGGGGAGTGCATCCACTTACTGAGTTATTGTTAAAATGAGAAGCTTTTGGGACTTCTCTGCAGGAACTCTAGATTGTTGGAAGCATTCCATCTGATTTCTCAAAAATGCTCACTTACAGCCTGGAAAACTGCTTTTACTGCTGTGTTTTGGATTTACTAGAGCCTTGAGCAAGTTATTGGCTTCTCTTTGAGCATGTACCGGTTTAAATACACCCGTGCAGAACAAATAGAAAGCCATGTCCAGGCCATATTAATTTCCAGTCTGACTGACTTAAAGTGAAGGGTATCTGTGAGCATCTGTGGGACTTGTTATTGCTCAGTGGGCAAGAGCTTGTCAGAAATGTTGGGCTGATTATCTGCTATGTGAACTGTGTGCTTTATAATTGACCTCTTTACTCCTGCCTTAGCAGAGGACAGTCTTGTTTTTTCTGCTTCAAACAAGTGCAATTCAGAGTGAATAGGTCTTAACACTAAGACCTAAGACCGAGCTCTGTTCCCTTCAGAATAATTGGCAAAAATTCCCCAAAATTATTTTCTGGGAAAAAGGAATCTCAGTTTGGATGCCTCCTCATAAAACTGTCAGTGGCATGGCTTTAGATACCCTGTACTGCCCAAGGGAATGCTGAAAGAACATGTCATTTGATGGGCTTTGGTTGATGCACAAATGTCCCAGAAGCCAGCAGAAGAAAGGAGAGAGCCCATGTACCAGTAGGCATGTGGGTGTGTGCATGGGTAGAGGAGTGAGTCACCTGTCCCTGGCCTGCTTTGGGAGAGCAAGGACTGCTGCAGGGCAGGAGGGGGTACACTGACAGAGCTGGAGGGCTCTGGGATTTTCCCACAGTAGCGATGTTTGTATCTGGTACGGTATAAAACTTGTCTTTTCTAACTACCAAAGGCATCAACATTGTAGAATAGGGAGAAAAAATAAAGGCAAATATCAGAGAGATTGGAGCAAGGGGAAGAAGAAGTTTTATGCTGGCTTGTTTATCAAGAAGAACTTTACTGGGACATAATACAAAGCTACAAGCATATTATCCTTCTGCCTTTCCAGCTCTTTTCTTTTCCAGGTGAGGCATTATTGTGATAATACTTGCAGGAGGAGGGAAGAAACAAGTCCAAATGCTCCTATTTGAAACGTCCTATCAGTGCATAAAATATGTCTGTGGATTTGAGAATTACGCTGACTTCACAACAGTAAATTTCAGATAAATAATTTATCTCCTGCAAACACATTTCTGTGCTCTTACACATCCATTTGTTTCTGGAAAGCAGCGAGGGCAATGGGGAGGCAGAAGCGATTGGTGCTCATTGGGGAACTTCCTGTGGAGCCGCCTGTAGCTTGGGTGTTGTTGGCTGCTGGAGGTAGGTTTTGTTCTCACAGCCACCAGCTCCCAGATCATAAATAAAGCCGTTTTGGAAACAAGAGGCACCTTGAGCTAAAACTGGCATGCTTCACAATATTGGCAGATCAAGCCGGCAACTGTTGATTTTAAATGTTTAATGAGCAATATGTTGCTGATTCTGGTAATAATGTTGTGTTTGCCTAACCTTTCTCGGTGTGCTCCCTTCTGCTGTATCACTGGCAAGTTTCCAGGAGAGGAGGAAAGGGAAAGGAGAAAAGACAACAAACCCCACCAGGAAGGGTGAGGCAGGGCAGAGAGAAGAGGAAAATTGAATGACTTAAGGAGAAGGGGCATAAAAGGCAGAGGTAGAACTTAATTAAAAGGAAGACATAGCAGCAGGATATTGATGCCATGTCAGAGTATTAAACTGGGGATTGCAGAGAAAGACGACTTTTCCCTGCAGAGATATTCTTATTCATACTGAGGGAATTGGAAAAGAAAGGCTGGTTACTAGGAGGAGATGGACAGGAAGAGCTGTGTGGAGATGAACCCTGAATCAGGGAGTCTCCTGAGACAGTTCAGTGAGCTGGTTAAAAGCAGGTGAATTGAAAGAGAAGCAGCATTGTACAAATCAGTAACTTGTCAAGCTCCTATAATGCTCACTCTAAAGACTCTCTCCAGTTAGGCTGTTTTTTTTCCAATTTGTTTTTGTTCAACCTCAAAACCTGGAGTGGTTCAGCATAAGCCTGTTTGACACTGGGTTGCAGCTTAGCTATAATTTACGAGTGCATGTAGGTATCTCAGGATACAAAAGAGGCTTCTTGACCAGTGAAGGTAGGACCTTCCAGTGGAAACAGAGGAAGGCTGCTTTTATAGTACTAAATAGCAGCTGCTGCTCTCATGCTAGACTAGGCCCTCCCTCTGCTGGTACTGACCATTGCTTGCTGTAGAAGACAGAGCTCTTGCTAAATTTATACCATGATTCATGTGCTAGGAAAAGCACAAGACTGAAAAAAACCTAGAAGCTGAGGTCTTCTGTTTTCCAAATGGAAAGAGTTTTGGACAGTAGGGTGAAACACTTCCCACCCCTGAGCCTTGGACCCTCCTAAGCAGGAGTTATGCAGAGAGTTACTGTGCACAAAATGTGGATGGTTTTTGTAATGCGTTGATTGGGCTCTGGAGTGACACCAGGCATTTTCTCATCTTTTAATCATTACCTGTTTGGCTGATCAATGACTGCATGCCAAGCACTTACTGCCCTATTAGGAAGCCTCCTCTTGTTTTACATAATGGCTTATTTATTGCTTCCATTGTATATACAGCACAGTATATATTGTCCAAAAGGGAGACATAGATACTAGGTCATACTTGGAGGAGGATTTTTCTCTTTTTAATGAGGAGAATTTCAGTTTTGCAACGCTTGTTATATTTTCATTTCCAAGCTGCTGCATACAAATTCTGTTGTATAACGTTGACCACACGCAAATACACGTATAGAAAAGTGTGGGCTGAGACACTATGAGATAGAAATGGAAAGCAACAGAACACAGAGGACATGTCTAAAAGCAGTCTTGCCAGAAAAAGGGCAATGATCCACCAAGGCCACCAACTTTGCTTCAGCAATAAGAGTCGCTTAAGAATAAGATAGTGTCCTTTATTTAGATAACTGTTTGTTTTATTGTTTTTCCTTCATGGATAACTTATCACCTCCTCAGGTTATTTGCTTCCTTGTTAACAAGTGAGAGTGAAACAGGGATGTATGTTCCACAGTACCTTTTCCATTTGTGAGAGCAGGGAAGCATGGAGTTGCTGGATTGACCTCCTCTCTCTACTTTTTACTCCCTCTTTTGCACCGCCATGATATCTTCTGTGGTTTTCTTGTTTTCTTGATAAGTGTCCTAAGCATCAAAGCTAGTATATGCAAACTATTTGTAATTAGCTATGAGCTTTCCACCAGGGTCCACAAGTACAAGCAGACACAGGCCTTTAGCAATTCATATCAAACACATCTTCGGTGGGTCATCTTCAAGGAAATATATCCACCAGCCTAGCTTCCATAAGTGAAGTTCTTTGCTGCCAACACCTCACAGTGATTTCTCTCTTGCTGTGGCATATTCCATCAATGGTTTGTTGTTTTTTTTCTTTCTTATTTTTTTCCCTCCCCCTCTGGTTCAATTCCCTATGGCTTTAAAGTAGAAGAATTTAGTCTTTTCCAGCCATGGGGTGTGATATGGCATTGTCTCTCTTAGAGCAATTGCCATGTTTTTGCCATGTAACAACAACTATACAAGCAAAACAAAGCTGCAAGTATAAGAACTCTCCTCCAAGATGTTTCTCCAATTCAGTATTCTTCTATGAATGTTTTTTTATCATTGCAATAGCTCAACTGAGTTACAGTCAGGTTTCAATATTTTAGACAGATGAGTGGAAGGAGGAAAGGGTTGGAAGATAAAAAGGAGAACAATAGGGAGAGGAGAGAGATAGGGTAAGAGGAAGAAGTGAAAAGACAGTAAGATTTGAACTAAAAAAAGGGGAAAAATGGGTGAGAAACTTGAAGCTAGGGCGTGGTGGGTCAAAAAGTAGCAGAGGTGATTCAGACCTCTGGGATGGCAAGGTCTGAGGTTTGCGGGCACTTCCTGATAGGGCAGAGTGCTGCAGAATGCAGTATAATCTACAACAGGACCCTTCAGTTTAGGAACAAGTAAATGGAGTAGGACTTACTGTGAGTTCTGGTTAATAATGTTCTCAAACAGGAAAACTCCTGAATTCTCTTTGAAATACAATGTCTTGTCTCAGAAATTGAAACAGCTGCATCTGTTCCTTCTCCCCACAGGGTTGTGTTTTTTTTTTTTCATATTTTGCCTTTTTTCTAGGTATATGCTTGTGATTTTGCTTAATGATTTTTCCCTGCAGAAGGGATCCAAAATGTGGTGCTGTATACAGTTTGTGATCAGTGTCTTTGCCCAAGCATAAGAAATATGCCTTGGGCATTTTCTGCTTTTAGCAAGGAACAAGTGTTAGGCTATTAGTCTGAATCTAACTTAGACTGCATTTCTCCTGAGAAAACTCAGTAGGAATTCCTTCAGCCTCATTCCCTAGAAAGACTCTTGCCTAAGCTGGGATTTAATCTGTCACCTGCACTCCAGTCTTGGAACTGGAAAGGCTGCTAGCACCACCGTAGATACCATGCAGAAAACAGGGAAGATAATATAGGTGAGCATCTTGACAGCCTGTGTTCCTGCCCCAGCTCTTAAGACATCCCCTCCTGCACAAAGCTGGTGATGGGCACTGCAGTGCAGGTGGAGAGTGGTGTTCCCACCTGAAAAGGGAAGAGACCATCTCCCTCCTTATGACTCTAAGCAGTGCTAGATACTCTCTGCTAACATCAACCCATCTCTGTCTCTCTGAGGGCTCCTAAATATCTATTCTTTCTTTTTTTTCTTGATTGAAGGAGCTAAGCTTGCCTTCGGGCTAGTGCAGAAATCAACCAGTTTTGTGGATGACTGAGTGTACAGAAGCACGGACAGGGAGCCAAACCTTCCGGCCTCTGACTCACTGTCTGCTCCAAAAGTAAGGTGGTCAAATCCCCGAATCATTAAGCAAGTGATACATGAGTTAACATAGCATGCTGGCAGGAGCAGCACACACTAATGTCCCGAGGAAGTTCAGAGGGTTATGTGTCATCTTCAGGCAGTTCCTGTCAGAAAAGAGCTCAGGAAGGCTTTTGGTTTAAGTGAAGAAGTACCTGAATAGGTATCTGAGTTTCTCATTCCTCCAGCTCTCTCTGATGTCTCCCTACAAGTGCTTCCAGCTGGAAGAGGACAGGGGTGTATAAAAAGCTACGATTTTTCAGATCTGTGTGGAGAGCTCTTCCCCCTCATAGCAAACCTCAGCCTTCCCATTATATATGACAGATGAGAGCTTCTTTGGGCAAACTGCCTGTTCAGTAGACCCCAGAGCAGCAAGCCCGTTCCTCATGTTGCATTAGGAGCAAACCTGTACTCTCCAGCAGCTTCATCCCTAGCCCTTCTTGCAGCAGCTTCCTCCCACATCCAAGCTCACAGACTCCCTTCCGTGCATGCATCATGTAGCCAAGCTGTACTGCATGACAAGCTAATGGAGCTGGGAGATGTGAGGAGCCTATGCCCACCAGAACAGGTTGCAAGTGAGGGCACTGAAACATCACAGGACCCCAGTGACAAGTGACTGGAGAGGCTCAGAGTGTTCCTTTCTTCCTTGAACATCTCAGCAGCCACAGAGTCTCCATGCAATACAGAATTTGTTCTCAGCAAGAGTCTAGGGAAAGAAGGGGAAGAGAAATGCATGGGAGCTCTTCCAGGGCTGCATGGAAAGTGCCAGAGATTATCTTCTAGATTTCCTCACTGCAATTGTTTGGGGGTTCTTCCCCCAATGGTTTCTTCATTGTCTTTTTGATCCATGAATCAAACTGTCTCATAACATGGAGAGTTTTATTAACCTCCTAGTGGACTTGTCTGTATTTGAGAAGGTAGCAATGAAAGCACACATCTAGAAATGGGATGGTAGTTAATGGTGTATTTTATCTGCCTTTGATGAGATGAAGCAGGCAGAAAATAAGGAGGAGGAGTCAGCACCAAATGTTCCCAGTGTCCCAAGCCCTCACTATCAAAGGTTGTGGGAACCTGCCTCTTTCCTACTTGTATGTCCTGTGCCTGTATACTCAAGTGTCTGAGACCTTCAGTGATACTGCCTACAGCCTTGTATTGCCTGTCAACAGTGAAATTGTTTACCACAGATCAATATAACTGTAGCACATCTGAAAGACTCAGGCCTCAGATACCCCTTGTATATTGTATTCCCAGACAACACTAACTACATTCCCCACAGCTCTCCCTTAGTGATTCACCCTGCTCAGAGCTCTGCTTGCTTGCCCTAGCCCTCAGCACCCCCTCACTTTTTTGTAATCAACCTTTTATCTGTATCTCATGCTCTGTTTCTCATTTCCTTATGTATTTCCTTTTCTGTCCTTCTCCTGAACACTTGTGTCTCACAAACTATCTCCTTGATGCTGTTTTTCTTTTTTTTTTTTTTTTGTTTTCTTGCCAGTTCTTCCCCTGTTCTCCATTCTCATTCCATCTCTTTTCTTCCCTCTCCTTCCCGCTTGTTGTGTCCACCCTCTATATGCAAGCTCACACTGCCTGAAAATTATCTCAGACCTTCTGCTCCTGAAGCAGTGAAGAAATACAGTCTGCAGGTGAATTTGCCATTTTAATGTAGTTAACATTCCTCCCCTCCTTCAACTGTTCTGCAGTTGCAGACTGCTAAGATTAGTGACATAAAATCCCACCAAGATATTGACATAACCTATAAGCCAGGAAGTTGTTTTAATCAAACCCAGCATCCCATTTGGAATGCCGGACTTAGAAATACAAGGACAGCAGTTTTGAAAGCAGATGAGAGTTAAGTGTTTGAGGAGAGGGAGTTTGAAAACCTTTTTTAAAATATATTATTTCAATACCTTATGGTCAGAAGTTGCAGGATTTTTTTTTTTTTTTCCACTGAGTCCTTGCCTATACAGAGTGCTCAGATGGAGTATTGGTATTGGAGAGGAGATAAAAAGGAATTCGATTGGATGGCTTGATTATTAAAAGAGGCTATTATCCTGTAAAAGTGTCAGAGGACTTCAATCCATGGGGCATGGATGATTACTGTGGATGAACTCCTGATCCTTGGAGGCCAGGTGGGAGGGCATAATTGTCACGTTTCTCCCCTTCCCCCAGTAAAATTTAGATCAGCCTTGGATGAGCTGCTCATAAAAATGTCTGTTATGTTGCTTGGAAAGCAGTTAGCCAAAGAAAGAATAGAAGATACCTAAAATTATGTCAGTCTCTAATTCAGAAATTCCACCTCTCTGTTTCCCTCTAACTGCTCCTGGGGCAGTTCTAAAGGGGCAATCTTTGTCAGCATATGACTGGCATCCACAGATCAGCAGGGCGAGGACAAAGGATTGACAAGCCATTGTGAATGCTTCCAGTGGCAAAGCTGATAAGGAAAAGCTGCTGCAGTAAAGGAGAGGTGACTGGATGGTATGAGCTGTAGTGCCAGTCAATATACTGCTGTCAATATGGTCCAGTGTTGCAGCACTATAAACTGCAGAGGAGAGAGAGAAGTGGCCTGTTTACAACCTGGTTTGCATGTACAGCAGCATGAAACCCACATAAAATATGTAGTTTGTACATTATGGTGATGAGAGACAAGGGGGAATTTCTGTCCCAGGCTGGTGATCACTTTATTCGCTGAAGTATGAGGATTGATAGCACTTGTCACTATTAGCTCAGCTAATATAGCTGCAGATGCTACATTTAATCATATAAACTATGTGGTGCAATTGCAGAACAAGGGCCTCTGGCCTGCACCACTGGAAAAGCAAGCAGAGCAGATTCCTGATCCCCTGTGACAGCAAAAATAGGATGTGTCCTGCTTCTGCTTGGCACTCTGCGTAGGGTTGGGTATGTGTTTGTGTTCATGCATGTGTATAATTTACTGAGTGCACATGAGAGAACAAAATGAAAGGATCTTGTGCATGAGATCGAGGGTATGTGCAGGAGAAAGCACAGCTTCACTGTTCATTGAAGAAAGGAAAGGAGTAGTTGGGGCAGGAGAATGTGCCTAGTCCCCTTTGGCTGTCTTTTGTAACACCATATTCCTGACAACCTTATCTTGATAACTGCACCCAAGAGGAGAGTCAGAGATGATGTGGTTGCAGCTTCCATGCAACTAAGACCAGAGCACTTCAACGAGGAGTGCAATGAGGACAAGCTAGGGAAAATAAAAAAAGGAAGGTCTGGAGTTTCTCATGGCCCACATAATCAAATGGCAGCCTCACTTCCCTTATGCTGCATTTCAGGAGTGCTTGAAACCAGCCGTTATGGGTTTTCAGCCATTAGTGAGGCCTGTTCTCCCCATTGTCAAAAGGCACTTTGTTGCAGGCATGCATGAGCCTGTGCAGATGCAGGCACCATGCAACACTTGGGACTGAGGAGGCAAAACTGCAGTCCTTTGAAAAAGAGAGGCAAGGGAGGAGCATCATCTCTCACTTAGCAGGCTGCAGGCACACTCCTGAGCTCACCCTCTCTCGCTGCCTGCCAGCCTTCCCCATGCACACCCTCATGTTAATGCTCTATCATGCTTCCAGTCCCACACCTGCACTTCCACAGGTATTTTTTCCACCACCCATACACATGCACATATGTGTGCAGAGTCCAATTCCCATGTACTTTTTAACCCACCTGCGTTTCCTCTGGCATAGCCACGAGCTTTCACGCTGCTCTCCTTACAATCCTCAGCAGCTCTCACCCATATGCCCAGCTGGTACTCCGTGGTGCTCAACACACTCTCACACTCTCCATCTCCAAATGCCCAGCCTTGTTACCCAGCTGTTATTAGTTCAGTTCAGTCATGTGTGTGTCCTGTCAGACACACATATGCAGCCAAGTGGCCCAGAACAAGATAGGCATGTATTTGAGTTAAAAATGAATAAGCCGGGAGCATCCGTCTCCTCTAAACTCACACCTGATAATATATCCCCCAAGGGGAAGATTTTGCTGTGTAAAGACAGCTGGTTTGTGGCTTTCACTGAAGGAGAGCATGGGGGAGGAAAGTCCAGCCCAACACCTACCCCTTCAAATGAAGTGACTTGTCAACTATGCAACTGTGGCGGGGATCTGAGAAGCAGTAAATTTAGCAGCACTCACTTCCACTGACAGCCTGTCATAAGCTTGAAACATAAATAGTGGTGGAGACAAATCGCTGCTGTTTTCCTATTAAGCTTTGGCCCACTGGCCTCCTAGCCTGCCAGCAGCATTTCTAGCTAGCCTGCTGGCATGCCTTGTCTCAGGGACAGTTGTGCCTCCCTGTTGCAGGCTTTGGAAGAGTCAGATTGGGAATTATTGTGCTGTTATTTCCTCAGGTGTCCTTGGTGTCTGAGTGCTTACTCCTCAGCTGATGGATTTCTCAGGCAGGCTGTGCACTGCTGGTACCTCCTCCCTCCACTCAAGGTTGACGAAACATGGACCCTCTCCCTAGAGGGCTTATGGTTTTCACCCCTGCCCCTAGTTTCTTCCGTGTAGCCTTGCAAGGTCAGGCTGATGGAGTAAATGAAGCACTGATTTGAATAAGGGAGTAGAGGTGAAGCTTTCCAGTGCACCTGAGTGACTTGCAAGCACAAGTGCCATTGAAAGCCACCGGGTCTTTTCCTGTTAAAGCATTTAGTGGCTTTTGGAAACCCTGCTTTCAAGCATTAATTATTTTATGACCATTTAATAAAATATGCCATCAGAAGCTCACATTAATCTTTACAGAAATGAGAAACATCACTTAGTGCTCTAAATTGAGGAACTAGGCGCAAATGGACTCTGCACATTTCCCCTTCTTCCCTCTGTCTTAGTGGTTTTTATTCCTCTTCTCCTCTCTTCTCAAGGAAGGAGAAATCATGCTGGTGATTAAGGTGGCCTGCTCTGTGTTGGCTTAACTAGAACAACTGGTGTCGCAGTTACAGTAAAACTCACCAGTGTGCAGTTGCAAAAGCACTCTAGTGAAACCCCTGGCCCTTCTGGAGCTTTACAGAAAGGAACCTTAACATAAAATGGATGGCTGTTCATGCCTTTTTGGGGCTGGCTCTGGCTCCAGTAGGAGCTAGGTGCTCCTGCCCATTTTCTCTCCTCAGAGGAGACAAATGCATTTGGGGAGTTAGGAGGGGAGAAGTTAAGTGGATTCCTGTCCATGACAGGTGGATTCAGAGAGTTGAAGCCCAGTAAGACACTTCTGATTGACATTATTGGCCATGTTCTCCTCATGCCAGCAGAGTTACAGCTGTTGGAAGTTTTCTGTAAGCATCACAACAAGAAATTGGGGAACGGGGACATAGGCCATGAAATATCTTTTTGGTTTTCCTCATATCCCTTCCTAAACCAGGGTAAGCTGGAAGAATACACAAAGGAGTTGTTTTGAAACTGTTTCTTCTACTCACTGTTTTCTACTTTCTCCCTTTTGGATGCCTCCAGTCTTTCTCTCATATCCCTGGTTGATAGACCCTACGTCACAGCCACGGTTTGCAGTAGTGCTGGTGACCAATAGCTGTGCTGGCAATGGTAGGAAACTTCAGGGAGCTAAAACAGCTCAATATCAGGGCCAGTATTTCCTCTCTGATTGGAACCCCTCTGGGACTGTACAAGCTGCAATATTAGTCACTGAGCAAATGCCTTCCTCCTCCCCTGCAAGTTTGGAAGAGAGAGGCTCCTTAGTCTTTAGAAGCAACGGAGTGGCTTACAACATAGGAATTAAATATCCTGGAACTGAAGGAATCATTCACCTGGACCACTATCACTATGATTCAACACCAGACACCTCAGATGATAATATCATGGGAGCCAGACCAATTGATCAAAACTCCCTGCAGTGTCTGAGCTCAGACAGTATCTTCCCAGCACACCCCACTTGGCTTCAAAACCTGTGGGATCTTTGCCTTGATACCTGGCAGTGCTTCAGGCCTGCTTAATCCTAAACCCAGCCATTTAGCTTCATCTCCTGATTCCATGTTGTGCTCCCTGGAGAATAGCCCCTTTGCTTCTTCCACCAGGAGCAGATATGGGGGATGGTGTCAGGCAGTTATTGTGCTAGAGCTAATTGAGAAACACTGCAGCAAGGAGAGTGGTCAACAGAAAAGCAAACAAAATGATTTTTCAAGGAGCTAATCCACCTATACAAATATTGGCACCAGGCATCACAACACACTGACATGTTTTTGAAAGGGTAAATCTTGCTGAGGGGTGGCTTAACTCTTTGACCTCATTTTCTCAGTTGAAAACTATGGCTGTGTAAAAGATCGGTGGCAAGATCCAGGCTGATATGGAAATCCCAGTCTTTAGGTTTTAGTTGTGAACTCAGCATTCAGAGTAGCATCACTGAAAACAGGGATGAGCTACATGAATTGCCATCTTGCAAAAGTGGAGGAGATTCAGGGACTGTGTGACCTGGCCATTAAATGTTGGACTCCAGCTTGCAGAGCAAGAGCCACAGTAATGTATAAGCTTCCAAGGTAAATTTCTTTCTCATTTCAAGTAAATTTGGGCCAATTTGTTATTTCTCAAATCTTCTTCCAATTTTCAAACATAAGAGGATGGAATTCTGTGGGCTAAATTGAACGTCTGGGTTTTTTTATCCTTACCCCCTCATCCCAAGAAATATGAGCTGACATAAGACAGAAGGGAACATATCCATTGTGCTTAAAAACAGGGAAACATTTTCATGGATGCCTATGAAAATGAGTCCCTTGATTCTTGCACAAGAGTGTATTGAGTGTGTCTTGCTCTGTGGGAGACACAAGACTCTTGTAAGGAACATAACAAGGATCTTTAAAGATGCCCCCAAGAACAAACCAACCCTATAGTTCCTAGTTTGACAGACTGGCACAGTTGGTACGACTAAGCATCATTATGTTTTCCTAAGGTCTGACAGTAACATAAAGATCTGTGGAGTTAAACTAGGAACTACACTGCAGTCCATCCCTACTCTTCACTGGCAGGGCAAAACCAATATGGTTCAGTCAAGCTTCTTGTGGAGCTTGCCCCAAGTGGGACTTGTTGCTGTGGATTTTTTCTTTAATCTTGGGTCTGTAAGGAAGAACTTGTCTTCAAACTGTATAATAATAACAGCATGAGTGCATTGTCCAATATGGGAGAACTTGCAGGGAAGGGAGTACATGAGGCCAAATGAGGGGAAATAGGCTGACAGAGTCACTGCAGACTGTAACGGTTGACTGCTTGCTGTTGTATTTTAATTGCCTTTCATAGGTTTCCATGACGTGCAAGAAAAGCCAGTTCCCTGCTTCATCTCTCAGCTTGCATTACCTTCCTGTGCTTAACACAGCAGGAAACAAACACAAATTGATTTATTTTTTTTTTCCCCGCCAATGTTCCTCTTGCCAGGGGCAACCATTGGCCCATCCGCTTTGTGTAGGTGGTGGAGGAAGCAGGCAAAGCTCCCTGCAGAGCTGACTGCACTGCTGGGAGCAAGAGTTTGGTGTGCTGCCATTGATGCGTGCACCTGTGCCTGGAGTGGGATTCTTTGCCAGGCCTCCTGTTTCCAGCCTCCCTTTTATTAGCTGCTCCACCATGGTCCACTCAGCCCTCAGGGCTTACCAACTCCTTCTTAAGACACTCAAACATCTGGTGTCATCTCAGTGATTCATCAAGCTGATGATGACTTCTACCTCATGTTGTTGTAAAGTAGCTGCCGAAAGGCAGCCGACAGAAATTTGGGGATGCAGAAACAGGGCAACTGTTGGTTTGTTCATGTTTATATGTCATTTTCTTGGCAGTAGAATTAAGGCTTGATGTTTGGTAGCATAGTCATGACAACTCACATTGCAGCATGCAACATTTAGGGAGCATAATATTGTAGCTATGACATTAGATGACTTAATTTACCTCATGGTTCATAATTTACTTTACACATTGGCATCACAGCCAAGTTTTGTTCAAGAGCAATTAATCTATCAAAAAAAGGCTGCTTGTGTTCATTAAAAAGGCGTTAGCAAATTTGCTTTTAAATTCAGTAAGTGATTTTGAAAAAAAGTCCTTTTCTTTGACATGAAATTTTTTTTTTAAGCTATATCTCAAGGCAGAGCATTAAGTCCTTCTTCTGGTTCAGCAAAGAGGAGAAGAAAACCACTGGTCAAACAGAAGGCTTTGACCTGAAGCAGGGTTGGATTTTTTTTCCAGGGGATGGTTCCCTTTCTTTTTTTGCGTTCACATAGGTTTTGTATGGAAAAAGCAATCAGTTTCTGAGATGCAGTAGTATATTTCACACCTGCTCCGTGCCCACACTTAGGGTTGTATGTGAGAGAGTGTGATGACCTTTAGCGGTTATTTATGAATACAAGGGAAGAGGGAGTGGAAATTCAGATATGCAGCAGACCTGCTGGGGCTGCTTCAAGCAGATGTCTCCCACTGGCATTCACCTGGGGCTGGGATGCGAGCCACGTTGGAGCTGTCAGCTCTTGGCTTCTAGCTCCTGGGCAGAGACATCAGTTGTCCCAAGTGGTCTCTCCTGCTGGGTTTGGTCAGTGCTATCCCTTGGGAGAGAGCACAGAGACATCATTCAGTCTGAGGAGGCCGCTCTCTACCTGGAAGGTTTTCTTTGCCTGTCAGGTGCATGGGTTTTGGGGAGAAAGTTCCCTCAAAAATCACAGGCTTTCTTAACCCTGGCGAGGCCAGCAAGTGTCTGGGCTGGTCCAGCCAGGGAGCTCCTTGGGCACAGTCCTTGGCTCAGGACAGCACAGCAGCCGGTTTTGCACCTCAGGAGAAAATGCAATCACTGATGAGCTAGGTCCCGTGAATGCCAGGGGAAACCATGCCAGGGTGTTTTCTCCTGATCTGACTCATTCTCATTCATGAAGCCAGAGCCAGGCCAGAGCCCTCCCTGGCACTGTGCTAGTTTTTTGGTTTACGTGTAATAGCTACAGACCTAAGGGCATGGGAGATGTGAGGCCAGCTTAAACAATAAATACCCTGCTGTGCGTTGCTGCTTAAACGGAGTAATTACTGCCTTACTACATGTGACTCCTCTGTTCCTGTCCCTCTGGCAGTTGTTATTTCATAGCTCCCTTTGCACAAGGGACGTCTGTGCTTCTCTCTGTGCCATACATTTCTGTTTGCCACTGTCTCACCTCCTGTCTTTCTCACTGCTCTGTCTCAGTGAATTTCTCTTTGTCAATAGCTGACTACCATTTTTCTCTTTTTCTCAGTCACTGGAGAATCTAACTTTGTTTGTTTCCCTCTCCTAGCTGCTGTCCCTCTCTTAATTCCACCCCTATTTTTTCTCCATCTGTTTTCTCTCACTCTCAAACTTTCCCCATTTTCACCACTTCCCATGCCACAGTGGTTTTTCTGCCTTCCCTCCTCACTGCAGCACTGTAGCACTAGCTGTGCCTTTGCTCATCTGCCATCTGCTGCTCTCCACTGATCTCTTTGCTAAAAACAAGCCTCTTCAACTAAGGGACAGAAAAAAAAAAAAAGCCAAGCTCATTGGAATCTGTGATGGCTGAGGAGACAGAGACTGATGAATGAAAACTTCAAAGTTTTGAATTAAAAAAAAAACCAACCAAACAACATAGCTGGAGATTAAAAAAAATAAATGTCAAAGGCTCCCTTAGCTATTTTTGTCTTTCAGAAGCCTGTTCCTAGGGAATGCAAGGTGCAGAGGGAAGGAGGAAAGTTAGGTGAGCAAAAACTTGAACAAGAAATGGAGAGTGCAGTGAGAACAAAAACTGCAGTTCAGCATTGGAAGTTGCTACACACAAAAAAACTTCAAATGACATTCATTGATTTGCAATCTTTTTTATCCCCTTGCATTTTGTTTTAGGCAGACGAGGGCCCAACAAAGATCCATAACCCCTTCTGCTCTCCCCTCTTCACAACTACAAAGAGGCTTGGAAGGAAAAAAACCAACAGAAGCAGAGTATCTGATCTCTTTCTCCACATACCAAATGCAAACAGATACTTTTCAGTGGGTCTGAACTTCAGTTTAGTTTAAGAGCACAACAGTGTTAAAAAAGTAATAATGAAAAAAGGAACTGAAGTAATTTCTGCACAAGAAGGACCCCTGGGTTGCATGCACAAACAGGAGAGGATGGAGCAAAATGTGACTGCCACCTTTGCTTCCAGACTAGCTTCCTCTTTGGAGATGTAACGAACTAGGGCATGAAGGTAAAGGCCTTTCTGGTAGAGCACGTGGCTGAATGCATTGGTGGTCCCTTTACTACCTGAAAGAGCTGTTGGCACACAGCACAAGTGGCATTTCATCTGATTATGTGCCATTTATAGAAAGGAAGAGTTTAGCCTTAGAGGAAAGAGTGATGATACATAGCAGTACAAGGAGCTATTTGTGCAGCGGTGGGAAGGACCATAAATACATGGGGAGAGTACAAGTCTGCATTTCTACACACATATATTTATAAAATACATTATATATATATATATTCTATATCTCTCTCATAGATAGGTGTACATGTCAACAAGGGATGATATGCAGAGCCCCTAGGGTTGTACAAGGCTGTCTCCAGGAGGGAGAGGAGGGCTTCTTGTGAGCAAGCTAGCACTGCAGAGCAGGTTTACTGTTTGGGTTCATTATTTACTTTACTGGGTTCAATTAGAAAGCCAGGGGATAGGAAATGTGTCTGAGGCATGTGGTCCTTCAAAGCCTTCCTACTACACACATCAAAGACGTCTGCCGCAGAGCCCTCTGTAAAAAGGGCTCTGTCAGTTCCGAGCACAGGCAGATGCCTGGCTCACTCTGCTCAGGGTCGTTCCCTGTTGGTTTGATTGTCAAGCCTCCAAGGCTTGTACTCTCTATCTCCAGCCTCCAGAGCAGAAAGCTCCTCTTTCTCTTTTACTGGGATGGAGTTAAGGAGCTACAGCTTGGCAAGACAGTGTTCAGTGGGGCTGCAGAAACAAACCATGCTGACTATGAACATGTGAAAAGTAAAAAAAACCTTCAGGGAGGAAGTTTGCTTGGAGTCATGGGAAGGGATGCTTTAGGGTGAGAAGAGCTGCGCTGCATGAGGTGTCATCCCCGCTCCCTCCCAGGGAAACCTTGAAGACCCCTTTCTGGGAAGGGGTTGTACTGAACCAGACAAAACAGCCAGGGGACAACCTTCGTCTACAAGGAAGGTTTGGCATTAGGGTCAGGATTTTGTACCTGGATGACACCCTGAAGATAAACATCTTCTCTTAATGGGAACAGAGTGGCTCACTTACCAGGAGCTGGCAGTCCCTCTCTTGACCTAATAGAATACATTTGTGTTATTGGTACCAAAGAGCATTGTCCAAGCTTTCTCCCTCCCTGCTTTGATAAACTGCACATCAGCTCCCTGCCACAGCTGGCTCCTGCATGGAAACATTTGTAAATTTGCTGGGTGTATAAAGCTCTGCTCGTGCCCCCCGCAACATCCCTTTGCCTTAGAGGTTAGAGTTAATATGACTCACCTAATCTGGCTGCCAGGGTGAATTAGTGAAAATATCTCTACAGCTCTGTGCAAGATATCACAACCTGACATTTTTCTAACACACTGTGATACATCTTTCCTCTCCCTGATATGCACTGTGACACCACAATTTTATATAAATGCTATTTGTTAGAAATGGTTAACTGGTTAATGGTTAGTGGTTAACTCTTGGAGGGGACTGGGCTGCAAGCAAAAAAGTCTGTCTTGCAAGTGAAGAATAACCGAGTTCTTGTAGCAAAGTGTTGATACCCAGGGTTGAAACAGGTCACCAGTGCAGAGACAAGTACAGTGCTACCGCTATTTCAGAAAGAGACTGTCACAGAAACTTTCTCTGACGTGTTACACTCATATGTGTGTCCTGGAACACAGGAATGAGCAGCTGAATAAGCCTATTGATATCTTTGGCATGCTCTTTAAAACAGAAGCCCTCCCTTTCACTCATTCCCAGAGAGCTCCTCTGGGCAAACCAGCAGCTCATCAGCTCTTGAGAAGGGTTGTGTGTAGCTGTGAAAGGTCTCCTGCTGGACATGGTGCATGGTTTAGAATTTAGGTGCATGTATGTATGCAGGAGAGAAGCTGAAAAACATCTTCCCTTAGGAAAATATGTACCCTTTTAGGACAGTTTGGAGCTCCATTGATGTGGTTGTCTGACAGACAGAGTTAACAGCACCCTTAATGAGGGTGCCACTCCATTAGAGCTGGTTAAGTCACCCTCAACCCTCTTTTCATTACAGTGACAGTCTTGTGACAAGGGCAAATTGCAGAAGAAGCAAGTCCCACTTGGAATGAACCCTGTGTATAAACAAGGCAGAATTGCAGAGCAAATGATTTGCGAAGCAGAGGCAAATTACGTTTTAACCTTTTCTTTGTGAGTCTTTCCCTGATGTCTGATTAACTTTCCAGTCAACTGGCTGACCTACCAACTGGGAGTGCTGCTATGAAAGGAGATGAGTGTTGGTTGTCAGCTCAAATTGGGGGTGGGATTTTCAAAGAGCATTATTAGCAGGTAGCAGTATGTGATAAGAAGATCTGGGAATTAAGAGTTCCCAACCAAAAATTAGTCATGCAATGGCAAAAACACAAACAGCATATTGGCTGTACAGACAGCAGCACAGTGCAGAAGTTGTGATGCAATCCTTCATCTCTGTTCAGCCATGCTAACATCTCATCTGAAATGCTGTCTTCTGTTTGGGGTATTGCACTGGAGAAAAATGTGAATTTGTTAGAGGTCTAAAAGCAAAGAACAAGCATGATCAAGGGTCTAAAAAAACCTCATCTACAGATGAAGGTTGAAAGACCCTGGCAATGTTCAGCCAAAAAAAAAAAAAGATGACAACTGAGGGAGGAACAGAAGTGATTTAGAAGTTGATAAAAGGCTATTGCAGAGAAGGAGGGAATGATTTGTTCTTTTTTTCTATAGTGGCTAAGACAAAACTAATAGCTTTAAATTACAGCAAGAGAGACTGAGGTCAAACTTCAGTGAAGCTGCTCCAGTGGTAAGGACAGCAAAGCACAGGAACAGATCATCTGGAGCAGCTGCTAGAGGGCAGAAGGTGGCTGTTTCCCTGTCATGACCCATGCATCCTGCCTTGAGGTTGAGGAATGGGCTAGATAGTGACTGAAGTGCCTTCCAATAATATGACTCACCTAACTGTGGTCCTATAGGGTTTAAGGTTCCCTGACATATTCATGACTTACAGCAACAAAAATTACCTGTGAAAATCTCATTCTGCTTCCTTCACTGACTCTCCATAGCATCAGCCTCAGTTCACAGCAGAGGACTGAGAGCTGTGTCCTGCTCCACTGGGTGGGCATCAAGAGCCAACTTTTCCTCCCTACCTTGTAAAATACACTGCTGCCATGCAGTAAGGCCCTTCAGCAAACTGCTAGGGGATGCAAAAACCTGCATCAGAGTAGCTGTAAGTTTTAGACATAGCAAGGAGATTTCCATTTACCTGAACATCTGGTAGGAGCTGGAAAAGGGACTGCCAGCTAGCCCCACTAAAAGAGAGGGGAAACCTTGTCTTTGCATCAATTTAATAGTTATACTACTGTTTTCATGCTGAATTTCCGCGATGGGGGGTGGTTTTCCCCTAGAATTGTTCTGGAAATTGCCTGGAGGGGAAAAATTTTAAAAAAGGGCAAAAACAATTGTGTAAGGAACAGAGTTCTGAGCAGATTTTGAAGTTGCAGAAGTCCTTCTCTCTGATGTAGAAGGGAAGTGCATGCAGCTGGGATGGCAAGTGTGTGTGGCCAGCCAGACCTGGCCAGCAGTGAGCCTGTGTGCCACAGAGCCACAGAGCCAAGGACAACAGCCTCATCCTTGCAGGCACTATTTGGATTCCATCAAACAACACTAAGCACATATGTGAAGTGGGCAGGGTTTCAGAAGTGGAAAATCTGATCACTCTCTGAGGAGCCTCAATGGGAGCCCTTGTGATGTGGGCTTTTTTTTAAAATCTGACTTTTAGTTTTTAAGGTTTGAGGGACACTTTCTCTAAATATATACAGGCATGCAGATGGGGCTTGTGGCTTTGCATGCTGCCAACCAGTGCTTGTAGCCCCCTCAGAGGAGGGAAGCATCTCCCTTGACACTGCTACCAATGCCATTCAAATTCTTTCTTGGAAGAACCTTACTTTGCATTCTGAAGGAATAGGGTAAATATACCAATAAGATTTCATGCTTTCCTGGCACATTTCATCCAACAATTCAAATGTGTTTTACATGGGTTAACCTCATGCCCTTCTCTGACCAGGAGGTGATGTGGGAGTGGGCTATTAGCTGCAATTCTGAGATGGAGAGTGAGAGACTGACTCACCCAAGGTCATACACTGAATTAAAAGCAAGGCCACAGACCTCCCCTGATTCCTGCCCCCAGCTGTAACCCTGATGCTCAAGTCACAGCTTTTAAAACTCTGTTAGCAAGGCAGCATGGTTTAAATATGTGATTTTGTATGTACAGTAGATCAGGGATTTGTGATGAAAATTGGTCTCCACGGATCAAATTACACTTTGTTTCTCTCAGTTTGGTCGTGTTTAACGGTAGCTCAATCTGATCAATGAGGCTTCAGGGTGGTGGTTGGTCTGAGAGACAGAAAGGCATTTTTCACAGTTTTACAGTGAAGAAAAAGGTGCTGACAGTACATCACCACAGCTGAGGACTCATCTAGCCCTGAACCAGCCCATCAGCCACAGGCTCTGGTACTCAGCCATCACACCAATGAAGTTAGTTCAGTCTCACATGGTGGAGATTTTTTTTCTTGGCCTGGACAGCCTGTGAGATGCAACACTTTGGTATTGCTTGTGTGATTCCTTCCAGATTTTCAGAACCCAATTTTTCCATAACTAAATCAAATGCTAGTATCTTGCTGATATGGCTTCTGAAATAACTTTAAAATCACTCATGATGGTTGTTTATTTGCATAATCCCTGTAGTGATTGTTCCTCCATAGAAAATATACAGAAGGCTTCCCAAATCTGAATGACTAATGGAGCCACCATCTGTGTTTTTCTGTCCTACCAGGGAGAGAGTTTGAAGGCGAGGAGGAGTATCTGGAGATCCTAGGGATCACGCGAGAGCAATCGGGCAAGTACGAATGCAAAGCTGCCAATGAGGTTGCTTCAGCAGATGTCAAGCAAGTCCGAGTCACTGTGAACTGTGAGTACATCACAAATGGAGCAGGTCAATGGGGAGAGCTTTGACCATGGGCAGGGTGACTTTAGGATAAATAAGGAAACCTTTCTGGGAGGACTGCAGCACCTCTCCTAAGAAGACAGCCTGAGAGTTGGGATTGTTCAGCCTGGAGAAGAGAAGATTCCAGACAGACCTTATTGTGGCCTTCCAGTACCTGAAGGGGCTACAGGAAAGCTGGGGAGGGAGTATTTACAAGGGCATGTAGTGGCAGAACAAGGGGTAATGGCTTTAAGCTGGAAGTTGGTAGATTTAGGTTAGATATGAGGAACAAATTATTGACTGGCCCTGGTTCTCCTGGGGATTTTATCTACACAGATATTTGCTGGAAGGCCTACTCAGCCAGCCATTCACAGTCCAGGAAGTTCCTTCTTGATGCAAATGGTGGAGGAGCCAACTAGGAGAGGAGCACTGCTGGTTGAAGCAGTGAAGATTGAGGGCAACCTTGGCTGCAGTGACTGTGAGATGGTGGAGTTCAGGATCTTGTGTGGTAGGAACAGAATACCAAGCAGGATCATATCCCTGGACTTCAGCAGGATCAACTTTGGCCTTTTCAAGGGGAATTGCTAGGGGAAAATCCCATGAGACAGGGTACTAGAAGGTAAAGGGGCCCAAGATAGTTGATTAACATTCAAGGACCACTTCTTCCAAGCTCAAGACTGTATCATCCCAACAGGTAGTAAATCAAGAAAGGGAACCAGGAGACCTGCATGGTTAAAGAGGGAACTGCTGGTCAAACTCAAGTGGAAAAAGAGTCTATGGATCATGGAAGGAGGGGCTGGCCACTTGGGAGGAATCTAAGCCTGTTATCAGAGGATGTAGGGAGGCAACTAGGAAAGCTATGGCCTCCTTGGAATTAAACCTTGCAAGAGAGGCCAAGGACAACAAAACTAACACTATAGGCAATATAGGCCCACTGCTGAATGAGGTGGGTGCCCTGGTGACAGAGGATACAAAGAAGGCAGAGTTACTGAATGCCTTCTTTGTCTTCACTGCTGGAGACTGTCCTCAGGAGCCCCAGACCCCTGAGGTCCCAGAGAAAGTCATGATAAAGGAGGAGTTTGCCTTGGTTGATGAGAACTGGGTTAGAGATCAATTAAACAACCTGGACATCCATAAATCCATGGGTCCTGATGGGATGCACCCACAGGTGCTGAGGGAGCTAGTAGAAGTCATTGCAAAGCCACTCTCCATCATCTTTCGTAAGTTGTGGGGAACAGGAGAGGTGCCTGAGGACTGCAGGAAAGCAAATGTCACTCCAGTTTTCAAAATGAGCAAGAAGGAGGATGCGGGTAACTACAGACTGGTAAGCCTCACCTCCATCCCTGGAAAGGTGATGGAACTACTTATCCTCAGTGCTATCTCTAGGCATATCAAGGATAAGAGGGTCATTAGGAGCAGTCAATATGGTTTTACCAGGGGGAAGTCATGTTTAGCCAACCTGATAGCCTTTTATGAGGACATAACCAGGTGGATAGATTATGGTAGAGCAGTGGTCTGTGGTTTATCTTCATTTCAGTAATGCATTTGACACCATCTCCCACAGCATCTTCATAGCTAACCTGAGGAAGTGTGGTCTGGATGATTGGGTAGTGAAGTGGATTGTGAAGTGGTTGAAGGAAAGAAGTCAGAGAGTTGTGGTCAGTGGCACAGAGTCTAGTTGGAGGTCTGTGACTAGTGGAGTCCCGCAGGGGTTGGTACTGGGACTGGTACTGTTCAATATTTTCATCAATGACCTGGATGAGGGAATAGAGTGTGCCCTCAGCAAGTTTGCTGATGACACTAAACTGGGAGGAGTGGCTGACACACCAGAGGGTTGTGATGCCATTCAGCGAGACCTGGACAGGCTGGAGAGTTGGGTGGGGAAAAATGTAATGTGATACAACAAAGACAAGTGTAGAGTTTTGCATCTGGGGAAGAACAACCCCATGTACCAGTACAGGCTGGGGTCTGACCTGCTGGAGAGCAGTGTAGGGGAAAGGGACCTGAGGGTCCTGGTAGACGGAAGGATGACCATGAGCCAGCAGTGTGCCCTTGTGGCCAAAAAGGCAAATGGCATCCTGGGGTGCATTAGAAGGAGCGTCGTTAGTAGGTCAAGAGAGGTTCTCCTTCCGCTCTATTCTGCCTTGGTGAGGCCGCATCTGGAGTATTGTGTCCAGTTCTGGGGCCCTCAGTTCAAGAAGGACAGGAACTGCTTGAAAGAGGACAGCACAGAGCTATAAAGATGATTAAGGAAGTGCAACATCTCCCCTAATGAGGAAAGGCTGAGGGAGCTGAGTCTCTTTAGCGTGGAGAAGAGGAGACTGAGGGGTGACCTCATTAATGTTTACAAATATGTTAAGGGTGAGTGTCAGGAGGATTGAGCCAGGCTTTTTTCAGTGATGTCCAGTGATAGGACAAAGGGCAATGGGTGCAAACTGGAACATAGGAGGTTCCACATAAACATAAGGAAAAACTTTTTCACTGTAAGAGTGACAGAGCACTGGAACAGGCTGCCCAGAGAGGTTGTGGGGTCTCCTTCGCTGGAGACATTCAAAACCCACCTGGATGCAGTCCTGTGTAACCTACTCTAGGTGATCCTGCTCTGGCACTGGGGTTGAACTAGATGATCTTTTGAGGTCCCTTCCAACCCCTAACATTCTGTGATTCTGTGATTCTGTGACTGTGAGGGTGAGACAGTGGAACAGGTTGCTCAGAGAAGTTGTGGATGTTCTCCCCCTGGAAGTGTTCAAGGGCAGGTTGGATGGGGCTTGAAGCAACCTGGTCTAGTGGGAGGTGTTCCTGCCCATGGCATGGGGGTTGGAACTAGATGATCTGTAAGGTTCATGCCAACCCAAACCATTCTATGAGCTGAAATGGGGTGAGGGGCTGAATAAACTGTCTGCAATCAAACATTTATCACAGGATATAGTATGTGCTCTAAACCTGGTAATATATAAGAAAAGGAAGAAAAAGGGAGAGAGAAAAAAAGAAAATAGAGGAGCTGTGAGCAGCCCCTGTTTCTCCCCTCAGAAAATCTGGCAATGCCTTGTTTTCACTCACTGATATTCAGGGGAACAGTAGCGTGAAGAGAAGCTTCAGCAAGGCGGCAAGGAGAGATAAGGGAGGGTTCAAGCCGACTCAGAGCAGCCTCACGCCTGCCTGTGCCCAGCCATCCCAGCAGTGCCTACATGCGTATCACAGCCCAGGCACCCAGGGGAACATCCAGGAGAGGCATGTGTTAATGAGAGAGTGCAAAAACTTGACTTCTGTGCTGGTTTCAGGTCATTAGCACACAACCTGCTCCAAGAGATCCTCTGTGCACCAATGCAATACAGAAAGGGGTTTGGCCAAAGGATATGGCAATCCAGCTAAAAACACCAAGAGGCACAGTTACCTGTGTGCCTTACATCCACACCTGTATGAGTGGGGCATGGATCCCATCACCCATATGTACTTAGACAGAGTCCTCTTCACTCTGCTGGTGTACTTCTCTCACAGTGACATATTTCAGACAGCTGTTACTGATATAATCCTATGTCTGTATATGTCCAACTCTGTATTTGTATGGCCCATATTTGGCACTGGAATAATTTAAAGCGAATATCCCTATATATCTGCTGTTTTCTTACTTGGGGGCTAATACCTTTGCAGCAGGGATGGATGGATGGATGGATGGATGGATGGATGGATGGATGGATGGATGGATGGATGAAAGGTATATCCTCTCCTGACCTTCTTCAGTTTATACACCATAGTATTACTTACAGGCTCCCTGCAGCACCTTCAGAATCCACGGAGTTTTTAATAGTTCTAGAAGTTGGGTGGCAGTGGTTTAATACTGGCTGCTTCATGGGCCAGATTTGGCATTGATGTGAAACTGTAACAGATTTTCTGCACTAAAACTGTTGAGGGTTTTTTCCTGTCAAAAGCAGCTGAGTTTACAAACCCAAGACATTCCATGAGAACCAATTAATATTTTCAAATATTTCTGTGAAACATAATTTCAATGATGTTTTTAACATGGTTGAAACAGATTGTTGCATAAAGTCAGAATGTTTGATTTTGACTTAGTTTCAACTCATAAAAACTATGCTACAGTAAGGTCTTAAACATTTTGCTTTTGGAATATATGGAAATATAATGTGATAGAATATTGTAATATTATTATGTGGCCTAGTTTTTCATGTAATCAATTTATAAATACTTTCAGGACAGATCTTTTCTTTGGCAATTAAGGGTAAAAACGTAAGAGGTCATGAGGGCCATACACGGGGGGTGGGGGGAAAAGCCAGTCCCGTTTGGAAAATGAAATCTAGACATTTGAATCCATCTTTCCTTATCTTGCTTCCTTAAACTACACCAGAAGCATCAGAAACTGGGAAAACTACCGTTAAGTTTGAAAAATGGGACCTGCCCAACTTTAGGAGCTTCCTGGCCATCTCTTATGATCTGCTGATGCTGTGGAATACACAGCTTGTCAGCCCAGACTGCAGGAGAGCATCCTTGCTTTGCTTTGGTCTCACACTACCACCTTCAGGCTTCCTACGTAATGGTCCTTGCACAACACAGGGAAACTGAGGCCTGGGAAAGAATGAGAGGGGGAAACAGCTAAAGGGAACAGGCTCCTGGTTTCCCTAGCAGCAAACAGCTAAACACAGAGTGGCTGCTTTCCCAGTGGGCTGGTTTGTTGAAGGGCCATTGCCTGCCCCTTCCCCTGGGAGAGCACTGCAGCAAGCAAACTGCCCTTTGCTGAGGGGACAGCCACGGGGTCAGCAGTGCCTTGGCAAAAGCAGTGGTGGCTGAGGTGCAGCCTGTCCACCCTTCTGGGCTCCATCCTTTGAAAAGGCAAGGAGGGTAGCTAAGGCAGGGCCTGCTGGAAGCCAGGGGCTAGGCTCCCTGGCAGCAGCCCAGGCAGCACATGCCTGCCAGGGTCATTTTCTAGGCCTGTAGAAAGGTGCTTGTTCATTTTGTGATTCACCTCTTGCGCTGGATTCAGTGAAATGGAAAAGGTTTGTCTTGCTGCAGGCGGCAAGAAGATACACTGCCTGAACCAAAAAAATCGAAGAAGGGTGCTTAAAAAATCACCTTCACTATCCTTTTATTACCCCTTCTCCTTTCCAAATTAAAATATTTACGTGAACCTAGACCCTTTGAATGTAGGATCCTATTTATGTACACTTTTTAATAGTTACGATGTTAGAAGGCACACTTCAATGTCCCTAAAGCCCTGCATAAAATCCTGATTAAGGTCAGGAAAGGGATCGCATTGAGATGGCTAATGTGTTCACAAACAAACTTCTTTTCATAAATTTTCCAGACAAAATTACTTTTTTCATTGACTGACACAATCCATTTTGATGCTTCTTTTGGCCTTTCAGTGCTGGGATGGATACAGATGGCAGAGCTGTACTCTGCAGATGCAGAGTGTGCTTTATGGTGACTTGAGTCTCAGCAAAATAGCTGTCTGACTTGCAGCCCCATAATCTCAGAGTATGCAAGTATTAGAGATGAGAGACAAGGCACTAATTCCCCGTTCTCTCTCAGTAGCAAGGTGGAAATCATTCTGCCTTTTAACATGTCAAGCTTGTCGCTTAACATTTTGAACACGGGACTGGGACTGAAGATGCCAGTGCCTACCCTGCCTGGCACCCAGCCAGCATTGAGATCTTCCTCCAGTGGAGCACACCGTTATGTTTCCCAAGTTTAGTTTGCCCATTCCACAACTCTCAGACTTCAAAGCACGCAGGGGTGGGAGAACCATGCTAGGCTGAGGGCAGGCTTCACACAGAGCAATCATGAACAACTCCTCTTGGAACCTGTGACAAAGCATGATGTCCAAGGAGGTTTGGGAAGGATTTCTAACTTAAGACGCCTAAGGGAAGTGTCTCAACAATTGGTCTGGCTCTCAAAGTTGCACCCACAGCTCTAGCTAAAAGCGCTTCCCTTTTAAGCTATTAACGTATTTCTGCCTCATACATGTCTCATACATGTCTCAAACATGTTTCCTCAGTTTTTGTTGCCTCAGAAGTTTATTCTGGGAGCTATTGAAAACCACCTAAAAGACAACACCATCCTTTGTCGCAGCCAACATGGTTTTGTTGGGGGAAGGTCCTGCTTGACTAACTTGATTTCTTTCTGTGCCAAGGTTACCCACCAACTTGACCAAGGGAAGCCAATTGATGTAATCTTTCCAGATTTCAGAAAGGCCTTTGATACTGTCTCTCATAGTATCCTTCTAAACAAAATGTCCAGCATCCAGCTGGACAAGCACATAATGCATTGGGTGAGAAACTGGCAGATGGGTTGAGCTCAAAGGGTCATAGTAAATGGGGTCACATCAGGCTAGTGACTGGTCACTAACAGGGTTCCACAGGGATCCATCTGAGGACCAGTACTTTTTAATATATTTGTAAATTACTTAGATGCAGGATTTGAAGGCCTGCTTACTAAGTTTGCAGACAAGACAAATTGGGAGGAGCGGCTGACACTCTCGAGGGCAGAGAGGTCCTGCAGAAGGATCTGGACAAATAAGAGAACCGGGCAATTGCCAATCGCATAAAGTTTAACAAGGAGAAATGCCAGATTTTGCACCTCGGACATGGTAACCCTGGATGTGCATACAGTCTGGGGAGCAAGAGGCTGGAGAGCAGTCCTACAGAGAGGGATATGGGGGTTCTGGTCGATGGCAAGTTGATCATGAGCCAGCAGTGTGCTCTGGCAGCCAGGAGGGCCAACTAGAGTCCTGGGATGCAGCAAGCATGGCATAGCCAGCCAGCAGAGGGAGGTAATTGTCCCACTTTACTCTGCACTGGTGCAGCCCCATCTTGAGTACTGTGTGCAGTTTTAGGCACCACAGTACAAAAAGGATATAAAGCTACTGGAGAGTGTCCAGAGGAGGGCCACGAGGTTGGTGAAGGGTTTAGAGTGGATGTCATATGAGGAGCGGCTAAAGGCACTTGGTCTGTTCAGCCTGGAGAAGAGGAGACTGAGGGGAGATTTCATCGCAGCTACTGCTTCCTGATTAGGGAAAGAGGAGTAGGTGCTGACCTTTTCCCTCTGGTGCCCAACGATAGAACCTGAGGGAGTGGTAGAAAGATGTGCAGGGGGAGGTTTAAGTTGGACCTTAAGAAGAGATTCTTCACCCAGAGGGTGGTGGGGCACTGGAATAGGCTTCCCAGGGAAGCGGTAATGGCACCCAGGCTGACAATATTCAAGAAGCACTTGGACAACGCCCTCAGGGACATGGTGTGAACTTTGGGTTTGTCCTGTTCTGGGGCGGCAGTTGGACTTGGTGATCCAGGCTGTCTGAGGAGGTGGTTGAGCCACCATCACTGGAGACATCTAAAAAGACAGATGTGGTTCCAGAGGACAGGGTTTAGTGGTGGATGCGGCAGAGTTAGGGTAGTGCTTGGACTAGATTATTTTAAAGGTCTTTTCCAACCAGAATGATACTGTAATACTGTGCGTTCTTTCCTTTCTTATTAGTTTCGACACTAGACACAGAGTTTGTATGGAAAATAGTTTTCATACACGTGTTAAATTCCTACATTATTCCTTTTACTTCTTCTGTCTTTCTTTACCCTTGACGAACTCTCATCTTTTTTCTGATGAGTCCATGTGAACTAGAGATCCACAGGTAAATATTAATAAAATGCAGAAGTCTGTCATTAACCTTAATTCTGCCTGTGTATGCCTGTGCATTTATGACAGAACTTTATTCAGTGTTGCTGAAGAGAAGCACGCGTAGGGAGTGATGCTAACACAGTGTATTAGGAAGAGTTCAAAGAGTAGGTGTTCTCCAGAGGAGCAGTGGGGAAGATGTGCCACAGCAAGCAGCACCTGTGGGCCTCCACCTGCCCAAGTGGTTTGCATGAGGAAGCCAGCCCTGACATAGTTTCACTGTTTTGGTCCACTTGGAAGAGTGTGAAATGACCACGTGTTTCCTTCCTGCAGACCCCCCCACCATCACAGAGTCCAAGAGCAATGAAGCGGCCACAGGACGACAAGCCTTACTCCGGTGCGAGGCGTCAGCAGTGCCCACGCCTGATTTCGAGTGGTATAGAGATGATACCAGGTAAGAACCTCTCCTTCTCCATGCACTCAATAGAGCATCCTCAGGAAATCACCTGTCATCCTCCCCAGCTCTTCTCCTCAAACAAATTATTCTTTACAAACCATGTAAGTCATGATGGTCCCGTCAGACTGGACAGAGCCAGCATGGTCAAGGCAGGAGGAAGCAATCCCCCTCTTTGCTGGGGATGCTGAAGCAAGTGCAGAGGATGGAGCTCTTCCCTCTAAGTCAGTTATGGGCCAATACACAATTAAGACATCAATAGAGCTTTCTTCCTGACAATATTCGTACATTAAATAGCCCATGATAAAGACAAAAAAAAAATAGGCAGTGTTAGTCTCCAACTAGGTAATGCCACTCTAGGTGCCTTCACCTTGGGGAAGAAGCTGCTGAAATGCAAGATTGCCCCCAGCTGTATGATCTGAGCCACTCAGATTTGCATATGAGAGAAAATGAGAAAAGGGTTTATTTCCAAGTCAGTGCTAGGTAAAGACTTCCTCCATTTTCCTGGGCTTTTCTTGCTTCTTCACTGCTTTACCAGTGGCATTTCACCCCACTACACTTCTTCGTCCTTTAATTCCCTCCTCCTTCTTTCCATCAGTGTCTTCTTTGGTCTCTTCATGTATCCTCATGTCTCCTTCCATCCTCACCTGCCAGCTGGGCTGAATGACTTGGGTTTACTGCCTGCTGAAGCAGTGATTTCCTTCCGAATACACAACTGCCATTGCACTAGACACCTCTTCTCCTGTCTCCCCAGGATAAACAGCGCCAATGGTCTGGAGATAAAGAGCACGGGGAGCCAGTCTCTGCTGATGGTGGCCAACGTCACTGAGGAACATTACGGGAACTACACCTGCGTGGCTGCCAACAAGCTGGGAGTCACAAATGCCAGCCTATACCTTTACAGTAAGTATGGGAGAGGGTGAAGGGAGGTCCAGATTGCTCTCACAAAGACCAGGCTATGTAGTAAGCACACAGTGACCAAAAGTCCGGAAAACATCCGCTTGCCACCCCCACCTCCCCAAACCTCCAGCCATGAACTGGCTTTCAGCGCTCTGCTTCAGCTACCTCCATGTTCATACTTGCCATGAAACACAAACACAGCCAAATTAAAAGGTTTACAGTCAAGCCCTTTGATTGACTTTCTTTGCTGAAGTCAGTTTTTTTTAACATAATAAAAACATGTTTCTTTTAGAACTGGAAACAAAAAGCCCTTTAGAATGACAGGCCCTTTAATAAGGAGACAGAAGGCCAGGGCTCTGAGGGTCTGTGACAGCTGAGAAATGACAAGTAATTCAGAGAGATGGAGAGAACTAGCCACTAAGCCTGAGGAGAACAAGAAAGAGTCAAGAGAAAGAGAAATGAGTTTGAAAATGGAAGATAAAGAAGTGGGAAAAGACAGGAAGATTTAAAGGGGCACACCAGAGGGAACACAGGGGAAAAGGTAATCAGCAGATGAAATATGGAATAAAATTCCTTGGATCTCATTCTGCTACATTTCAATTACTGAGTTTGTTGTAGTAAGTGTAAACAGACAGATGGGACCAGACCAAACCCTAGAGCAGAGTTACCTGCTGGTTCCGAATTTTGCGGCTGATTCAAACCTGACGCTAAACAGAACCCCATCCCTCAACTACCACCCATGCACGTGTACAAACTGTGGCACATTCAAAATGCAGTTCCTAATTCCAGGTCCAAAACTTGGGCTCAGCTAGGACCACGCATCGTTATTGCCACCAGAAACAGACTGCAGCAGAATAATCCACTTACATGAATGGACATATAGACACAAAAGGGATTTAGGGCTGTATTCCACTGACAGTGCCGATCTGAGTCGAAACACGTGTGCCATGACCTGCATGTCCTTTTAAAGAGCAAAAAGCTGTGTAAATCAGTCTTAGTATGGGGTGCAGTTTAGTCTAGTTTCTGCTGTGTGTGGTCAAATTAATCAAACCATCAGAAAAATGATGGTTTGGTTTGGTTATTTTTTAACAGATGTAGTGCAAAAGGATAAATCCATTGGCATTCTTTGTTTATTACCTCTGGATTTATTTCATGGCTGTTTGAATTTTTGCAAAATCTGGATGTATTCTATGGAAGTGTTTTTCTAAGTAACAGATATTACCATAAAATAACATATTTTGGATTTCCTGTAACATTGCAGCACACAAAACAAATTTCTACTTTGAAAGTCTTTTCACCCTTTTCTTGTAACTGTCATGAGATTCAAATAAAATCCTCAGGCAGCAATCTGGAACACACTTTTCAAGTACTCCAGATTTGTTCTTGTTGATATTAATATAATGCTAAGTTTAGAATCCATTATTTGCGGCTGAATTCTAAATTTGGCCCTCTCTGTTGGTTCCTGTTACACAGATGAGCTGAAGTGCATGACTGAAACAAAATATAAGATGAAATTCAGTAATGTATGTATGCACACGTGATTTTAGCTGGGGGGTTCATTTTGCTAGAAAAGCATTTTGCATGATTGCAGAACTTCACCTCAGAGGATCTCAAAGGATTTGCTAACAATGAATATTTTAATATTACAAGTTACTTAGAAATGGGTGAGTGTTATTAGTACCATTTTGCAGTAGGAAACAAAGGTACAGAGTGAAGAAGTGGTTTACCCATGGTCATAAAATGAATGGCAAAACTTGAAAGACACCCATGGAAATGTTACAAAGATGCTCTTTACTATTCCAGGACGAAATGCAGCAACTATTGCAAGATGACTTGCAACAGGGAGGGTCCTACTTTAGCCTCCTTTTGATGTGTATGAAGATTTTTGAGTTGTTGGATTTTGTTTATAATTTTTACCTTAGGAATTCAAAGCCTATTTAAGCTGGAAAACACCAGAGGACTTCACAAGAGCGAGAAAAATGGAGGAGCAGGAACTGAGAGAAATTTTAGTATTTTTAGTGAACTCTTTCTAGCTTTTCTTTTTGTTGCTTAGTAAATCCCTATTTCTTCAGTGTGCAGTCACTTCATATTGTTCCAGGACATTTCTGCTCTCCTTTTAGTTTGGAAGAGAGAGAGGAAAAAAAAAATTCAGGCAGACTAAGGCTGGTACTTCTAAGGTTAAGAAATCAGGGAAGAAATAAGTGAAGGGAATCCAGCCTCATAAAGAAAGCAGCTGAAAAAAACTACAAGTCCAAATGAAAAAAATACCATAGTGATCACACAGTAGCTGAAATGACAGGTAATGCACACTCCCAGTCACACACCAAAGCAGGGAAATAAAGTAGTGCCAAGTTTTTGCAAGGTACAGCAGATACTCAGATACTTGGGAGTGTTTGTCATCTCTAGAATCAGAGATTTTATTCACTTTTTAAATTGAGAACAAGCTCACTGTCGCGCAACATCCCACTAGGGAAACAGATACAACGATGGTTCCTCAGCGTCCCATTGCAGCACAAGAAATAATGGGAGCCAGGAGTGAAGAAACAACCAGAGAGTTAATAATGAGGTACTGGCAGCTTTGCCTGAGGTGGAGGGCAGAAGGGGAGCTAGCAAAATTATGTGAAAGAACAGTTTAACAATAGAGAAAAATGGGTGACTACCATTCCAGGAAATCTCAGCCAGAACTGAAAAGGTCTCAGAGAGACCGAGTGCCTTAGATGTCAATGCCATAGATAGAAGATGCATTAAAATACAAAAGCAGCTCCCTTGAGCTGTATGAATAGGTAGCTAGTGATCTTCCTTAAAGGATGTAGCAGCAGGATTACCTGCTGTAGGTGGAGAGATTTATACCCCTCACTCCTGGAAACTGAGTTTACAACAACATAAAAATGCCCATACCAAGGGTCTGTGTTACCCAGGAACCCTGTCTCCAACAGCAATATGGAATATGTTTGCAGAGAGGGTACTCAGGTACAGTTTGGTAATAAAACCCATCTAATTGCTTGCTGCCATCCCTTCCTCCCTGTTCCTTTTTCTTACCCTGCTCTCTGCCACATGCTTTTGTTGTTTCCCTCTTTCTGGTATTCAGTGAACAATGCACTGATCCAGTTCAGCCTGCTAAACCAGGGAAAAAGGAACTGAGCTTTACCACCCACCCCCCAAAATGCCCCCAAACGTTTTATTTTGCTGTGCTGAGATGAATTAGTTCATGGAAGGGCTCGACAAGCACCAGAGCCCATGCAAAAGGGGAAGCCATATCAGACATCTGTGGATATGAGGAGCTGGAAGGCAGAACTGTGTTTTGCAGCATTAGCGAGCCAGTAGGTTGATTCAGCTCTGCAGAGCCTAGATCAGGTTTTGTAACCCCCAAGGACAAAATACTGTGAGACCTAGGAAAGGGGCAGTAACACAGATCTCTGTGAAAATGACCTGACAGAGGCCAAGCCAGGGCTGCCGTCACAGAGCAAGAGGTGAAAAGTAGTGCTACAACTGGAGGGAGAGTTTTTCCATAAGTCTATTAGGAGGGAGGGAACATGTTTTCATTCCATTCAGCTAACAGAGTGCTATGAAAAGCATTATGAGTAAAAGTCACAATTTGTATCTTAATGAGTGCTACATGGAAGTGTAAATATGTGTATATATATACCAGATACACATCTGCTATACAAGCATATGGATACATAGGTTCATATGTACATGAGTATGGATACATACATATGCACCTGTGTGGTGTATAAGCAAGCATGCATACCCCCTCAGGTACACAGAAGCAGGCACAGCACCTGGTGCATTCTAGCAAGGCAGAGAAAAGAGTTGAAAGCTCTTCCAAAACAGTTGACTTTTTCCTCCAGCAGAGCTAGCCCATTCCAGAGGATAAAACGAGAGACAACAGGGCAGTGCCACACATCCTTATGCAGTCCTGCTGTCTAAATTATCTCAATTATAGGAGAGTGCCACCTCAGCAGGTCCCCTGCCGCATCCTCTGCAGCGTGCATCCTCTGCACCCTTCAGGGAGCAAGAGGTGAAGCAGCAGCTGGCAAGACCCATGCCAATTAGAAGCAGCAGCAGACAGGATCCCACCCCTGCCTCCTCAAGAGGCTTCAGGGAGGGTTATCGTTTTAGGCCCAGCAGTTTTGGGCCCAGCAAGAGGCACGTTCCTAAGAACTGACGCTTGCCTCTAGCGTGTGGTTATTTGTTAGCACCTGGGCACAGGTGCTGGCTGTGTGCACATGCTTACATCCATGCTCCTAAATCTCTGACCACACTTTTCTGCTCCTGAGCGTTGGCTTATGTTGGTTGCTGCTAGGGTTTGGAGCCTAACTGTGGCCAAAATCTCTCTCTCAGTGGCTCTCAGTGCAAACCCACCGTTTTCCCAGGGGTTGTCAATAATGAGGAGACTCCAGAGAGGAGGAAAGCTTTTAGGCTGACAGTCAGATGGGGCAAGGCTGAGACACTGCCAATGAGCTGGGGTGGAGCAATAAAGGCAGCAGGCAGCCAGGGGAAAGAGCTAGAGTCCTTGAATAGAAAGCAGCATGATAATGAGGCCATAGTGCTCTGCTTTAACTGCTTATGCTGTGCAGGCTGCAGCCTGCTGTGCAGGAAGAAGGTAAAGGGGAGGTGAGTTATTTAACCAAACTGAGTAACAAGGAAGTCATGTCAGCACAACAGCCTGCTTTCACAGAACAACAGTCCCCTGTTGCTACATAAACACAGAGATCCAGGCTAGCCTTGTGTTTTCTACCTGCTGTGGACTCAAACAGCTTCATTACCACCATAAAGGCAGGAGATCTGCCAGTGGCATAGGGATGGGCCTGACCTGCCACATCCTCATGGGCTCCAGTGAGTGAGAAACTAGCTCGTTGCACCAAGGGTGATGTATGAAGAGCATTGGCCTCCAAATAGCTGGGTCTGGGTTGATCAGAGAATAATAGTGGACTAGTGATGTATGCTGACAAGCTCTATGTCCATAAGCACTAATCTTAGCGCTGTCCTCACAGGTAAGCCAGGAGATGACTCATTGCCCCAGGCCTATCAGCTGTTGAATAGTGGCATATCTCTGCAGATAGATGTCTACCTATTGATCAGTCCCTGGGTAGGAACTTGTCTCAATCAGTGCGAGGCATCCAGCAAGGTCTAAGGTAATGAAGGGTGACCTGGTGATCAGAGTCAGGCCTGGGGGATCTTCTATTCTTGGTTCTGCTCCTGGCTCTGCCAACAGTTCAGCATCTGACCCTGAGCAATTTGCTTCCTTGCTCTGTACATCAACTGCATGATCTGTAAAATGGAATTAACACTACTGTTAGCCACAGACTGAGGTCTGTGACACCTGTTTTCCTCAGTGTCTGGTCAACTCTTTGAGATCCTTTTGTGGAAGAAGTAAAGCAAGCCAGCAGTGACATAAAAAAAAGTCCTGCTGTGACATATAACAAGGACACATTGTAAAAACCCTATAACCAAAACAGCTACAACTAGAGCTTGATGAGTCTGCAAAAAAAATCTCTATTCCCCTTGAAAGACAAAGGTTCAAAAGAAACAAAGTGTCCTTGGGGTTCACCAGGGTGACTGCTCCCATGCTCAAATCCTCAGGGTACCTGTCACTGGCAAGAAATCCATTGTGGAAAAGGTTCTGGGGCAAGAAATCCATTCTGGAAAATGGGGAGGCAGCAACTACCTGTGGGGGACTTCCACAGCTCACCTCTCTGCCAAGACTAGCTTCCTGCCAGAGGTGTAGCTAAGTGGAGCTGTAGTGTGATGACATGAATGGTCTTGAAACTCAGAGGGGAGATGTGGCCCATCAACTCCAATTACCTTCACTGCAGGTGCTTAATCCCTTTTGCTGTGTGGATATTATTTGTTTAGTTTTTCAAATTACTTCTCTCTGACTCCGTCCCAGGGGATGTTGATGTGTATTAGGTGTGTTGCTAGCAAAATGCTCTGTATATGAAACCTATTCTAGTTCAGCTAATTTGGAGATGGACAACTCCATCAGGTTTGTATCTGCTGCTTGCTTGGTGTGAAAAGTGGCTTGTTCTTTTCTCCTGCATGTTGCTTATTGTTTTTTTTCCCCCCTTAGAACGAGTTTTACCCACACTCCCCAATCCTTTTCCAGGTCAGTATATGTTTTATGTTGAAGTAGCTCTTTAGCCGGGTCATTCTCCATCATCCTGATCAACTCTCAGAGTCAGGGATCAGCAAAATCACTCAGAAATGCAGGAAAATAAGAGCTTTCCTTTCTTGTCTACATGTCATTTGGTCCCTTCTGCTCATCTTCTTCATCCTTCCCCCCTCCCTTTTCAGAAAACCAATCAACTAAGCAGCAACAACCTTTAGCCAAGCTTTGAGCCACGACATTGTCACCCAGGTCTGGACAGTCTTTAGTGAGGTTAATTTTGTCTACAGACCTACTCCTAATATATCTTTGGCCACATAGCCTGATTTGGATCAAAAGCATAAGCAGACCTTAAATTTTGCAGAGGTGGTGAAAGGGACAAGTGAGAAGCTAAAAATTAAATTGCTCTCAGGAGTTTTTTCCATGCTATTGTGCAAACTATTAATGGTAAAGCACTTTGTTTTCTCATTCCTCTGTCACACACCCCCAAGTCTGCCAGTCACAGAGTGCTGCATTTGAGACAAAGAGCATGAGAAGAGGCACATGGTGGGGTGTTACTGTCTTTTGTATTCCAAGGGAAGGTGTGGAGGCAAAACAGGGTCTGAGTATTTTTTCCCATCTCTGTGCTTCCCAAGTATGCCTCAAGTCCAGGCAGCACAGCCCCAATGACCATATGAAACTTGGGGTTTGGATGTGACTGCGACATTCTGAAACAGCACAGAGACTGGGCACTTCCAGACAGCAGGCTACAGCATTTGAAAGCAATGTTTGAAAATAAATCAACAATAAGGCAGCCACCCCCCCATTCACTTAAAAAAATTTGTCCTAGGGCTCCCTAGTATCTTTGTTTTACCGCCATATGAAGATGCACTCAACTCATGGAATGTTAGGAGGCCTAAATAGTTAAAGTCTGTGCAGAGCTTTGGGGTAGAGTGTTATTAAGAACCCATGTTGTTTTTCAGAGGGCACCTTCCCAAGTAAAGCACCTGCAGGTACTCCCATGAAAAGAACAATCAATGCTGGGTGTTACACCAGCTCTCTTTAACCACTCTGCCTTTTTCAAATCAAGCTCTGCTCTTGGCAACATATTCAGGCTCAGGATGTAGTCACAATTGCCTATTTAAAAGGCAAATCCACAAATACAATTAAAGAAAAGTACATACCAAAAAAATGAAAAGAAAAAAAGAAAAAGAAAAAAAAGGAAAAAAAAAAAAAAGGAGGGGGTGAGGGAAAAATCAAGCTACCATTAAAATTAAATCCCAGGGAGTGATTTGTAAATAACATTCAAGGAGCTGAGAAAAGGAGCAAAGTAGGCCATTGGGAATGTAGTGTGGAAAAATAAATCTAATTAAACCCATTATTGTATGTATTGCAAATGAAACTTGTGCTTGGATATGAAATTAGAGTTGCTGAGGCTTTTTGGGTTGTAGGGTTTTAAGGAGTTTTCCAATTTGGCGTGTTCTTTTTTAAAGCAGAATTTTCAATGACAAATGTTTTTGTCTGATGAAAAACTCTTTTTATGATTGTTTTTCTTATATATCTTTAAATTCCACAGGCAGGCAGTGTTAATTTTTTTCATAGCCTGCCCTGTTTGCAGCTGGTTTTGAATTAGAAGCCCATTAAGATAAATGATAAAGCAAAAACTGCAGTTTAGCAAGGCCAGGATCTCCATACCAAATACCCCTCCTAATCAAGCTGCCAAGGCCATCCTGCACAGCTTTAGTCAATCCTTTAAAACACTCCCCACTCTGTCTTTGAAGTTGTTGTAGTTTTTTTTCCTTTTACTGCTCCCCAGTCTCCTGAGATCATCTCAAAGGACATCCTGTTGTGACATTACTTCTGTGAGGGGTCTCAAGGAATTTGTGGTGTCAAATATTGGGTTATCTCCAGTGACCCAGGACATGCAAAGAGGATTTTGCAGAGGGGGAGTGTAGAGCTTAAATACTCTGGACCTCATTGGTTTTCTGAAAGCCCCTACCAGCTTCTACAGTGAGGGTGTTCAGCAAAGATATTGGCGCTCCTCTCAACATTTGCTTTTACTTTGCTGTTCACCTTCAAATAAATCTTGGGCATACAATTTTCTTGTTAGACCTTTTTCTCCCTATGAGTCAATGTTCTGAGATGCTCAGCTCTCAAATAAGCCTCTCCTCAATGACCAGAATCACAGCCTCCTCCCTTTCTCCTTCAATTTCCATTTCTCTTAAGCCTCAGTAACACTTCCCTGCCCTGTGGGGTTTTGAGCATTAATTTTAAAGGAAGGTGTTTTGAGATGAAGAGCAATGCAGTCATACTAAGCATTGCTATCATTAGCTAGCTGCTGTGGAAACATCTTGCTTTCAGGCAAGCTGGAGACTTAGAAGCAGCCCACTCAAATAAACACGTGGGACTTGAGTTTGATGGGGCAGTTTCCATGATAGAGTTTGATGAGTCTGGTGGAGCCCATCTGATTCAGCTCTTGACACAATTGTCTCTGGTAAATTTTCCAGTCCTCCTGATTTTGTAGCCAGGCATGCAAAATGCCCTAAAATGTCTTTCGAGGTGATGCCACATCTCATCACATCTTCCTGTCTGCATCGAAACATCATGTTATAATGGGATGACACAAGACCTGGCTGTTGCAAAGGAGGTCTTACTGCATCATCAGGTGGCTTTTCAAAAGAGTTTTCTTCTGGAAAAGGAGAGTTTGCTCATTCCACAACACATGCCAACATCAGGTCAAATGAGATTACTGTTGAACCTCTAAGGGGCCTGTCACGATTACAGTGCTAGCTCCATCTCTGTCCTCCATTGTCCCTTGCCCTTTGAACATAGACTCCCTCTATCTTGATAGCACCTAGTGTCCACATCAGAACATCTTGGCCAGACTGAGGGGCTTCAAAACCCCTGAGTCTTCTCCAGAGATTCATGATGAGGGCTTACCACAGATTAACCAGGGACTTTCTCTGCATGGTTAGTTTGAATGCCGTGGAAGCTCTGCAAGGGAGATGCCCTCTTTACTGGAGAGCAGCACATTGAGAACTGTTTGCAGGACATCACATATGTCCCTCCTCAGGGCCTGATCAGATGAAATCCAGTCATGCCCATCAACAGGGTGGCAAAAGATTTATAGCAACAGTTTGTAAGTAATTAGGGGAGGGGGAGGGAAAAGGAGAATGAGCAGTCCTGTCTTTATGTCAAAATGTGCACTGATTGGAGAATGACCCCTTATGATTGTAGATTGTAGCTAGTCTCCATTTAGCTGTAGCCCAAGTAGCCTGTACTGTCACTAATGCCTTCATCAGGTGGGTGGGAGCTGGGGGGCAAGAGAGGAAAGAGATGTTCATTTGGATCTGATGACCAGAGTGGGAATCAGAGAGCATCTTTCTTTTTAATACCCTCTTGATCTTCTTCCCTCCCTGTGGAGGTGCTAGGTGTGGATAAGAGAGCTTACCTGTTGCAGTGGTCACCTCCTCCCATCCCTGCTCCCTTTTTGCTTTCTCTAGCATGTGGTCATGTCAGCCCTGCAGAGGAGGGTGCTCTTGTGTCAGTGGTGTCTGCTTTGGCAAAAGGATGAACAGCTGAATATTTTGAAGCTAAGGAGAAAAGCAGGGGAGAACAGATCAGAGAGTAGTGACTGCAAAGGGTTAATATGTTATGGGGGGTTTGCTGACTAGGCAGTGGTGGGGGAGCAGTCCACAGAAACAAGCCCTCCCAGTACAGTGTGGCCAGCTAAAGAACCTGTCCATCTCTGGAGTCTTCTTCACTGAGGTCACTGGGTGCTTTCTCAGCTGGGCAGCAAGAAGAGGTCAGTAAAATCCAAGCCTTCACAGCCTTTGCAACAAACTAGTTAGCAGAACTGGGAAAACCAAAGGATAAACAAGCCAAAATAGCCAGTCTTGGCCTATCATGAGCCTGACATAGGAACTGCCAGCAGAGAAGAAATAATGGCCATAGTGACCAAGCACAGGAGGGCATGTTTGGAGCTCTGTGCATGTCTGGTTATCTCCACGAATTCTTAGGCATTTGGGACCCATATTTCAGCTGCCCTTGTCACGCTGCAGTGATGTGTGTCTGACTACTTGGAGCATGCCTCTCTCTTCCCTAAAAACTGCCTGGCTGAGCCTCAGGCATTGGCACTTGATAACGCCCATGACCCTGGATGGGAAGCACAGCTTAGAGCTGTCCTTTCTTCCTGCTGGCAGTATCCAGTCAGATTTTCCAAAGATCTCATTCTCCATTTGGTGAGTGCAAAAGGGGGTGGCTCTGCAGGGTGGATGCCCAAGCAGGCCAAGCTTTTCTTGCTGCTCAGGGTCCATGTCTGTCCCTGCCAGGTCTACAGGCACTGAAGGCTTGGACTGCACTGGGTACCAAGCCTGCAGGGGTTTCAAGCCAAGAGAACAGGAAGGACAAGGCAGGGTTTAGGCAGAAGGCCTTTCTTGCTGTTTCGTACGTACCTGGCAAGGGCTGGCATTGCATCTTATTTTGACCATGTGGTTAAAAGTAAATAAAATCAAAGTCAGAGATGATGGTGGCATCTTCCAAAAGGAGTAGTAGGGGTGTAGCTGGGAACAGCATCTTAGGGAAAAGAGAAATGCCAGGAATTACTTCTAGTACAGCTACTAGCTTGACTTGATGTTTTTTTTCTGGAAAGCAACAGACAGTTTCTGCTTGCTGAGATTGCTTTAAAAAAAACCACAACAAAACCAGTCTGCTTCTTTCCCCAAAAAAGCACAAAGGAAAGAAACCAGCTTTCTTAAGGGAAAAAAGAGAGACACAGGGAAAAAGAGAGAGAAATGGTGTTATTGCTTAATCTGTTTCTGTACTTTTTGTTCATTAATTTTAATTTAGATTGATTTATTCCAAAATGAGCTCTGGGTTGCATATATTTGCATAACCCTCCCCAGTAGCAATGCTGTGGAGAATCCAGGGAGTGAGGAAGAGCAGCAGCAGAGGGTAGGAACTGAGACTGGAAGTCCCAGAAAGATATTCCTCTGAGCCAGGCCTTTGCACTGGGACAGAGAAGGTGTTTCAAGGTCTGTGTAGTCACAGAGTGCCTTTGCATGCATGCAGAACAGCCCTGTGAAACAGAGGTCAGGGCACAGCAGTCAGGTGGGAGAGTGGAGGCTGGGTGAAACCAGTGGGAGGAAACACACAACTGTACTGCAGAGATTGTAAACACACCCATGGAAGAGCAACTGCTGTGAAAAATCAGTTGTCCAGTAGGGACACTGATAGTGTCAGCAGCATAGCATGGACAGACTGCCCTGCAGAGCAGAGCTCGGACAGGCTATAACCCTCCAGAGACAGATATCCTCAGCCCAGAGGATGCTCATAACATCTGTATGTTAGGTAAGTTTCTGAAGCCATCAGCTAACCCTTCCTCCTTAGAGATGATGAAGACACCTTATAGACACTGCTCAGCAGGTGTACCTAAATCCTTGCTTTTTCCCTCTTGCTCTCCTTACTTCCCGTGTTAAGCTGCAAGCTGTGCTGACTGGCACCAAAGCATGGCGGGCAGCAAGGAGGAGGATGAACAGCCACTGTTCTCTTGATTTAGTCCTGATGCACACGCAAAAATTCCTCCCACCCTCTGGAGAAAATGACCAAAGAGTAATTCCCACCTTCATCCTCCTCCTCCCCCTTGCATTCCCAGTGTAAACCACTCAGGAATTTGCCTAACATACTGGCCTCCCCTCTGGTTATTGTCCCAAGTGAACAGTCTCTCCGTTCACTAACCCATGACGGTAAGTGGGTTTGGGAAGCAGCAGGTTTATCTCCCTGGCTCAGGCACTGCACCAGGCCCGCTCGTGAACCGGTTGCCATTCAGTGTCTGCTCTGCTGTTGATAAAGCACATTACACATGGCTGGGCTTGCATGATTAATACAGCTGTCTAAGCGCTCTCTCTAAAAACAAAAACAACCGGGAGAAGGGAGGTGTGGGATTTGGGAGAGAGAGGGCGCACAGGGAAAAAGCCAATGCTTCCAAAGAAATCAGGCTTGCAGAAAAAGCAGAGTGCTCCTCCTGGCAGGCCTTCCCTCCTGTGGGCGAACAAGTCTTGTCAGCAGAGCTCCCCTGTGAAAGGGAGAGGCCTAGTGGCAAGGCAAGCAGAAAAGAAATGTGCTTGGCCCTTCCCCACCGTTGCTTGCATGTCCCTCTGCAATCTGGGGAACGTGTACATGGACAGGAGAAAGGGGTGAGGATGTGGAGAAGGATGTGCTATAACTCGCGCAGACCTTCTGTGAGGTCTGGCCGGGCAGCTTCTGTGGTAGGTGTTACACTGATGGACAAGTACACTCCTGAGCCAGGTCACCTTCTGCACCATATCCACACACATCCCATGCTTGGAGGCACATCCCACAGTCACCAGGCAATTTCCAGGCACCCTAGAACACCTAAAGGATGAACGAAAGTGGCCGCAGGCACCTTTTCCATTGCCCAAACTCATCCAGCTGAAGGCCAGCTCAGCTGCCAGTAAGCTGTAGAATCATAGAATCATAGGGGTTGGAAGGGACCTCGAAAGATCATGTAGTCCAACCCCCCCTGCCAGAGCAGGGTCATCTAGAGCACATCACACAGGAACGCATCCAGGTGGGTTTTGAATGTCTCCAGAGAAGGAGACTCCACAACCTCTCTGGGCAGCCTGTTCAGTGCTCTGTCACTCTCACAGTAAAACAATTTTTTCGAATATTCACCTTGAACCTCCTATGCTCCAATTTGATCCCATTACCCCTTGTCCTATCACTGATCAACACTGAGAAAAGCCTAACTCCATCTCCCTGACACTCACCCCTTACATATTTGTAAACATTGATGAGGTCACCCCTCAGTCTCCTTTTCTCCAAGCTAAAGAGACCCAGCTCCCTCAGCCTTTCCTCATAAGGGAGATGATCCACTCCCTTGATCATCTTTGTGGCTCTGCACTGGACTCTTTCAAGCACTTCCCTGTCCTTCTTGAACTGAGGGGCCCAGACCTGGACACAATACTCCAGATGCAGCCTCACCAATGCAGAATAGAGGGGGAGGAGAACCTCTCTTGACCTACTAACCACACCCTTTCTAATGCACCCCAGGATGCCATTGGCCTTCTTGGCCACAAGGGCACACTGCTGGCTCATGGTCATCCTCCTGTCCACCAGGACCCCCAGGTCCCTTTCACCTACACTGCTCTCCAGCAGGTCAGCCCCCAACCTGTACTGGTACATGGGGTTGTTCTTCCCCAGATGCAAAACTCTACACTTGCCCTTGTTGAACTTCATCAGATTTCTCCCCGCCCAACTCTCCAGCCTGTCCAAGTCCCTCTGAATGGCAGCACAGCCCTCCAGTGTGTCAGCCACTCCACCCAGCTTGGTGTCATCAGCAAACTTGCTGAGGGTACATTCTGTACCCTCATCCAGGTCGTTGATGAAGATGTTGAACAACACCGGTCCCAGTACCGACCCCTGAGGGACTCCACTAGTCACAGACCTCCAACCAGATTCCGCCCCATTGACTACAACTCTCTGCCTCCTTCCTTTCAACCAGTTCTTGATCCACCTCACTACCTGATCAGCAAACCCATTCTTGATCAACTTATCTACAAGGATGCTGTGGGAGACGGTGTTAAATGCTTTACTGAAATCAAGATATACCACATCTACCGCTCTACCATCATCTATCCACCTAGTAATTTCCTCATAGAAGGCTATGAGGTTAGTCAAACATGATTTACCCTTGATAAAACCATGCTGACTGCTCCTGATGACCCCCATCTCCTTGATATGCCTAGAGATAGCGACAAGAACAAGTTGTTCCATCACCTTTCCAGGGATGGAGGTGAGGCTGACCGGTCTATAGTTACCCGGGTCCTCCTTCTTGCCCTTCTTGTAGACTGGTGAGACATTTGCTATCCTCCAGTCCTCAGGCACCTCTCCTGTTACCCACGACTTGCCAAAGATGTTGGAGAGTGACCTCTGCCAGCTCCCTCAGCACCCTTGGATGCATTCCATCTGGACCCATCGATTTATGGATGTCCAGATTACTCAACTGATCCCTAACCCGATCCTCATCTACCATGGCAAACTCCTCCTCTATCTTGACTTCTTCTGGGGCTATATGAATCTGGGACTCATGGGGAAATCCTGCAGGAGTAAAGACAGAGGCAAAGAAGGTGTTCAGCACCTCTGCCTTCTTTATATCCTCTGTCACCAGGGCTCCCACCTCATTCAACAGTGGGCCAATATTGCCTCTAGTGTTAGTTTTGTTAGCTATGTATTTGAAAAAGCTCTTTCTATTGTCCTTAACCTGGTTTGCAAGGTTAAGTTCCAAGGAGGCCTTAGCTTTCCTAATTGCCTCCCTACATTCTCTGACAACAGTCCTATATTCCTCCCAAGTGACCAGCCCCTCCTTCCATGATCTGTAGACTTTCTTTTTCCACTTAAGTTTGCCCAGCGGTTCCTTTTTTAACCATGCAGGTCTCCTAGCTCCCTTACTAGATTTCTTAACCATTGGGACGCTCTGATCCTGTGCTGTAGTAACTTTCTAATTACCAATCTGGGAATGGGCTGTGAGGAGCCACTATGGCTTTCTGCTTCAGCTTTCCCCATGCCCTGGGCAAGACATTAAAGCCAGGCAAGCACTGTTAAGGTGTTAAGGTGACCAGAAGTCTCACTCTGGAATTGCACACACGCACACATGCATACTTCAGTGAGAACTACAGGTGCCACAAAGTAATATTTACTGACACCACACACGTTAGAGACACACCAGTCTGTGGGCTCAGCTTGCCTCCAGTGAAATCTCTAATTCACTGAAGTGCTGAGGGAAGCACACAGGCTTGTTTGTAGTATTCTCCGTGTTCACAAGCAGTGCTTGATGAAGGCTAGCTGAAGCCTCCTCCTAGCTTGTTCTTCTGCTGGGCAGGGAGGGATGGGGACAAGGGTTGGTTTCTGCCGAGTTCCCTAGAAGAGAGTCCCCAGAGTGGAGTGGTAGGCCTAAGAAGACCTTAAGGACAGGGCGAGGCATGGGGGTCACCATGCTGCAGGTGTGAGAGAAGGAGGATAGGAAGGTCAGAGGCAGCAATACCACTGAATTTCAGTACCAAAGACATCTCAATCATGCTGGTCATGCTCCACCCCCATTTAGTTCTTCTTCTGCTCCAGTTTCCTTTCCAGTCACCTCTCAGTGCACCCCTCCCCCTTCATTTCTACTCAAAGCCACTCAAATCTTTCTTATGCCAAATATCCAGTAAAGCTTCTGGAAAACCATAGCAGGGATGAAGTGGGTAAACAGACAGACATAACACTGATGAAAATATTAATTTTTCAAGAGTTTCCAGAGCTTCCAATTAGCAAACTACTTCCTAGGGCTGTGTGTGCTCTGTGTGAGGGGGCCTAAGCTGTTTGTTCCCTACTGAGACACTAGACTGCATGCCAGTGTCACCTTTTGTCTGCTGTGCCATACACATTTGCTTGAGAGGTGAGCAGGGGAAGGACTGCTGTATCCTAGGAAAGAGAAAAGCAGAAGAAGTTCAGATCTTCCCTGTGATGAACCTTGAAAAAGTCTGTGCTATGTATTTTTTTGATGCTTTGCTTGTAGAATGAGAGTCTTCACTGAATGGTTTGAAGACAAAGCAGTTTTAAATAACTGATTTTGTATTAGTATCTTGCCACATGTTGGGTGTTTGGTTTTTTTTTAAATCTCCAGCTGCTTGGGAAATTGAAAGGGTGGGAGAATAATTTTTCAGCTGTGAGGAAACCTTGGAACTTTTTGATATCTACAGGACAGATCTGGTGAAGAAGTTTCTGTGTAACCTTGCAACTCAGGTGGTCATCTAGCTACCACCAGCCTCATTGATCAGGATAACAGTTCACTTCTAGACCAGGATTACTGTAAGCCACCTCCAGGATAAGTGGTGTAAGCAGCCAGCTCTTGAACACCACTACCTTCTCAGAAAGACACTGAGAAATACAGTCTCAGGGCTATTCTTTAGACCTCAGGGAAGGGTGGGTGCGCTGCATTACAGGATGAATCTTCACTAAGACATGAGGTATGATAGATGAGTACTTAGTGCACCATGAATGAGCTCCAAAACATGGGGAAGAACTGTTCAGTGCTAAGAAAGCGTGAGCAAATTCTGAAATGCATTAAACCATGTGCTAAGATTGATAGACACCAGAGACATTTCCTTAATCTTGCTGGAGAGTTGCTGGAGGGCATCCTCCTGAATTTACACAGTGGTACTTCCACCTCTAGAAAAGCCAGCCTATTGCCACTGCAGTCACAGTCAAATCTTAATTACAGGAGCAGAACTCTTAGTGAGAATGGGGTACATGCAGGTAATGAATAAAATAGTTCCAGCATTGAGAACAGGAGTGAAAAATCATGTCTTCTTCTCAAAGGGGAAGGGAGAGGATGACACAGAAAAGCAGTAAGAAAAAAGCCCCAATGAACCCTAGTAAGTAGAAGCTGCTAATCCCTAAAGCCTCAGAGTAGAGTGCAAAGCCCTGGAAGAAAGAAATTAATAACTTTCAAAGTATGACCTTGAAAATGGAATTAACAGTATTCCTCCCTTTTAAGCCTTCATGACAATAAAGATTTCATCTTCTGAAGCCCTAGCAAGAGAGTCAATAGACTAGAAAAATTACTTCCTGCAGAGGACCTGGCAAGTGTAAAACCTAAGACCCCTCCAGGCCCCAGGGAGTAAGATGACAAAAGAGAGACCTGTATGGTGCACATCCTCTTGCCCTTGCCCCTTGTCCTTTAGAGGTTGTTTTTTTCCCATTCCCATCACAGACAAGTTCTCCTAGCCTGTCCCATGCCTCCTTCTGGCCTCACTTCCATTCAGAAGCTCATGGGGGCTCATTGTCCTCTTACACCAGGTTTTACCTCACATTCTTTGACAGGATCCCAAGGCAGATTCCCCAAAGTGAAGAAGGAGCTTACAGCTTTCTGATGCCCTTTGAAATGTCTGTGGGTTCTCTTCTATCAGCACAGCACATATATAAAGCCTTGGAGTCTTGCTAATGTAAAGAAGTGGGAAAACTGGCACCCACCGTCTCTTTTCCTGTCTTCATTTTGGTTTACCTCAGATGATGAGGCCCAGGAACCAGCAGAATATTCTAGACAGGCAAATGTGGGTGTGAAACATGTGGATGGGTGGGTGATTTTTTTTTTTCCCCTTTCGGGTATTGACCAGAAATACATCTGCTTTCTGCTTGCATCTCAAATGACCCTTTTAAAAGTCTACCTTGGTCATCTTGAAAGGCATAGGTTCAATTTCTGCTGAAGTGATCATGAAGCTCCCAGCATTTGGAAGCATGCCTCTGTGCAACCAAGACAACTTGAGGATTTGCTTGCCAGTCTGACCTAGTGTGCTTGTCCAGCAAGGCTTATGTGGCATGGCACAGCCCTCTGTCCCCCTCTCTCAGAGGCTCCTTCAGCGTTGCTATCGTATTGCAAAAGGGAACTGAAGGGAGTGAGGGTAGAGAAGGGGGAATATCTGCAGAGGAAGTAGAACAGGCTAGAAACTTTACCACCACTCCGTGCAACCCCTGCTTCTTCCTGCTGTAGTGGGTATATATATGTCTTGCTTTTGACGGGGATGACCAACCAGCAGGTCAGATCTGCCCCCCAGAGCAGGTTTTGCCGAGGATACTGCTGCATAGTGGCTGTGGAGAGATGCAGAGGGATGCGGATCAGACCGTCCCACAGAAGCGGGGCCGTGTTGGGCTACCCGGAGCAGAAACAGCTCAAAGACATGCGGAGCTGCCACCCTGTCCTTACCGAGAGGCAAAGCCCGCGGCGGCTTGCGCTGCAGGAGCCCAGGGTTTTCCCCCGGCTGTGCGAAGCCTCTGAACCCCGAGTGCCACCGCCCATCCCCGCTATGCCCAGCCCAGCGGGGCGGGGCGGGCCCGTCTGCGCCCGGAATCGGGGTGTTTGGTGGCTTTCGGCTGCCACCTCGCGGGGCAGCCGCGGTTCGGCGGCTCCGCGGGGCCGGGCGGGCCTGCCGGGGGGCGGCGGGGCTGGCGGGCCGGGCGGTGCGGGGCCGGCAGCCCCGGAGCCTGCGCTGGGCACCCGGGCGGGCAGAGGGGCAGCCCTGCTCCCGGCAGAGCTCGTAGCAGCCTTTTCACCTACTGCCCGTGCCCTCCTTCATACCTGCTTGTCGGCGTTTGAGCGCTGGCCGGCACCACATCCGTGCCCAACAGCTCTGTAGAAATCCTGATTTTATCGCTTGTAGTTCTGAGCAGGGCTGTGCAGACTCCTTGTCTGTGCATTCTTGGCACTAAGTCCCTCTTCCTATACATGCCATCATTCCCCTGTACCTGCTCCTCTCCACCATCCCTGCTTCCCTGCCTGATCTGGATTTAATTCCCTCTCTTCATCTCCCCTTCGCCCAGGACCTATCCTCGTTACCTCCATGCTCACACCAGCTCCTGTATTTCCCCATCCTCACCCTGGCTGACATCTCCTCCTCTTGGTCTTCTCTTCCTCTTTTCAGTGTCCTGAGCCAAGAACATCCATAGCACCAGTTCAGTTGAAGAACTTCCCTGGTGTAGTTTCCTGTACTATAGCCCTGCACTGGTACAAGTGTATGGCTTATCATACTGCCTCAATCCATCTTACCTTCTGTGCATAGGCCTTGGGCAGGACCATACCAAGTCCTCACAACTGAACTGTGCTCCCTTCAGACATCTGGGTAGCATCCCCTGAGGGCTCAGTAATAGCTGTGCCCCAAGTTTAGTGGGGGGACTCGCAGCTCTGCAATGCAGGGCTTGAGCATTCAGTGGCCACCAGTCTCTTGACACTGGGTGGCTTCTTTCTTAACAGTATCCTCAAAAAAAACCCCTCATCTCTCTCTTTTCTGTGGAGATCTGAACACACGCCAGCTAATTCTTCCCTCACTAAGCAGTTTCCTTAGCCTGGCTCTCTATTAGTCAGTAGCGGAGACTGCAGAGCAAGGAGTGACTGAGTTTTAATCTAGCCAGTTCAGGTAGCAATTAGTAATGGGCAGTATGCCAGGTTTTCTGTTAATGCTAAGGTCCTAAAGTCACAGCAGAACGTAAGACCAAAATTTAATACCACTGCTGGCACCTGACTGCCACTGTGCTCCCTAAAAATTGAGGGAGGTTGTTGTTGTGGAAGTTTTTGGGCAGTCCAAAAGTTACCAGACAATTTCATGGAAGAAAAAATAGGTCTGTCAAGGAGTGCAGTATTTACTGGCTCAGGCTGACTCTGAAGCACCTGAGGCAGGCCAGTATGATGCCCTGTGGGCCAGGTGCTCCTGGCTGCCCCCCCCCATATGCATCTTCAGGGGACAGGACTGAAGGCTAGACAAGACTCTTGGACTGACCCAGTGGAGCTGGTCTTTTCTTGTGGTATGCTCCTCTTGGAGTCAGGCTGGTTTTGAGGAAGAGAGCAGCTCAGCTCTTGGTTTTGCAGTCTTGCTGTGGTTTGCTGTGAACATAAGCAGCACCCTGCTTTCCCCCCTCTCCTTCCTCCATCTCACGCAAACCTGTCCATCCTTCTTGCCATGTCTTTCCCTACACCCTTCACAGGAGTGGGAGCAGTTCATGAGCCATCACACACACAACCTCAAACCAACCAAACCCAAAGTATTACAGCTATACAATGTGAACTATCACACACACCCATGTCCTCTAGAGTGAAACCCAGGGTAGCTGAGCCTGCAGCCCTCCTGGGAAAAGCAAGTGTTAGAAAGCCTAGCTGCACCAGTTGTTTGGAGGGGGGGGGCTAAATCTGTGAAGGGACAAAGCACTGACCTATTGAGGAGGTCCCAGGGAAGTCATTTAAGATGTGTGAATTCTGTGGGGACACCCTCCCTAGAAGTTTTATAGTCAGATAGTTTTGACTAGATATTTCCATTTTCTGAAAGAGCAAATCTCTGCACTGTTGCAAGGCTCTGAGCCAAAGCATCAGAGCAGAAGAAAAATGTTCTGAGGGACAGTTGCTGGCTTTTTTGTTTATAATTAAAATCAACATTTTTTTTCCTCCTCAAGCCTTGCTTTCAGACACAGCAGTAGTATTTTGGCTGCTTCTTTTCCATTTAAAAAGAATAAAATCAGCCTAAAACAAACACCCAGCATGATATTGTTCCACCTGCCCTTTTGATGCTTGTGAAGTGCTAAGCAAACAGGGCCTTGTACTGGGAAAGGTCAGGCAACCTTGGCAGTATTGAGTGCCACTGGCTCTGCACAGGAGGCTGGTAAAGCTCTGGCAGCACCACCTAAGCAACACTGCATCTGGGAGCAGGCAGCTGCTCTTCCCCTTCTTGCTGTGTGAAAGGGTTTTCCAGTAGGAGGCTTAGGCACCAGGTAAGATCGCTGAAGACTCACGCTGAACAGCCTCACTGTTCCTTCCACTTCCCCTTTTGAAAGTAGGGAAACCCCAGTGGTGTCCCGTGGAGCTTCTCTGAGCCTGGGTCATGGAGCTGTTACCTGCAGGTGGACAGGAGCAGCAAGGTCATGGTAGTACAGCTCAGTTTTCCCCATTATTAATTCTAAGGATGCAGCTAGGGGTATCCTTCCTTGGGACGAGGGGTGGGAGGGCAGCTGCACGTGGTCCCCTTTAGCCCTGAGAGAGCTCCAGCTCTCTGAATCTCAGCCAAGGCTGCCTCGTACCATGACACCAATGCAGATCACCCAGGCTGAATGCAGGGCATGGACAAACCCCTGGAAACACGGGGCACCGTGTCCCATGAGGCTGTTGCAGCATGGCTAGGCACTGTGGCAGGGGTCCACCTCCATCTGCCCTGGGTATCTGAATGTGCCCCCGTTTGGAGCAATTGCTTTGCCCTTGCCAATTTTCAATCTGTTCCTTCTTGATTTGATTAATGTGATATGACTCGGTCAGCTGTTTAGGGTCTGGGGCCCCTTAAGGGTTTATTTATGAAATGCTGCCAGATATTCATATCAACTCATCATCATCATAAAGCCAATTTCCTTCCCTGGCTGAAGTGAAAAAAAACCCCAACCTTGAAAGCTGTCGTGTGGTCAGGAACTTCACAGTGCTGCCAAATTGCAGGGGAATGATTAGCCCGGGAGGGTGGCTTGCAGATTAAATTCCCAGGGCACAGGCTGAAGGTTACGAAAGTGGGAGACAGCAGGAAAAGTGCCACAGGTTTGCCTCCTGTGCCCGCTGGAAGGGTCGCCGCTTTTTGGCTTTTTTTTTTTTTGGCAGCGGGAAGCGCGGGCTTCGCTGGGCGCAGGGGTGACTGAGCTCCGAGCCCAGGGACAGGGGCTGGCTGTTACTCAGGGGCTTACAGGGGGTGCCCGGGGCTCTGGCTGGGTCCCCCCGCGTCCCCCCGGGGATGTGCGAGGCGCGGGCGGGTCGTGTCGGGGCGCGGCCGCCAGGGGGCGCCGGAGACCGCAGCACCGGGCGCTGCTGCGGCGCTGGGGGAAGGGGGTGCGGGGCTTGGGGGATGCCCTGCCTGTGTGCCCAGCCGGGGGCTGCGGGTGAGCTCCGAGTCATCCAGTGCTTTGGGTCGGAAGGGACCTTAAAGATCCTCTAGATCCAATCCGCCTGCATGGGCAGGGACACCTCCCACTAGATCAGGCTGCTCAAAGCCCCATCCAACCTGGCCTTGGTTGCTTCCCAGGGAGGGGGCAGCCACAACTTCCCTAGGCAGCCTGTTCCAGTGCCCCACCACCCTCAGAGTGAAGAATTTCTTCCTAATGTGTAACCTAAATCTCCCCTCTTCCAGCTTAAAAAGTTTGCATGTATGTGGTGTACTTAGGAGGGTAGTGACAGTAAATGTAGCATAGGTGGCATGTACTTTAGCTAGTTCTGCTGTAAGACACAGAGGTTGCATGCAGCCCCTGGGGTTATGTGCAGGGCCTGCAGCAGCTTTACCCACAGTGGATCCCAAGCCTCCCTGTTAGCTTAACCCACTGCCTGGCACTGCACAGCTACACAGAGCCCATAGGTGCAAGCAACTGCTGGAATTAGCATGTGGTGTTCTGCAGAAGGTGATGAGGACTGTACATGGAGAGGCTTCTGTAGCCAGCCCCACCACCTCACTGGCACATTGCAGGGACCTGAGCAGGCAAACCTGTGGACATATAACTTGCACCTTTTTTCAGCTTTGGAGATGGGACTCTTGTTTTGTTGGATATCCTCAAGCTTTTGCACACAAGCTCAAGCAGAGCAGGAGCTGGTGTGACCCTCTCCCAAGTCCTACATCACAGCATGCTTTGTGTGTCCTCCCTTATACCTAGGTATTGCAGAAGCTCATCTCCTTACCATACCATACCCCTGTCTGCCCACCCCACCCCAAGCCTACAAACCCTGAGCCATGTACTTACCTGTTAAAGCAGGAGTGCCCAGACAAGGCCAAGCATGGCCTTGCCTAGTGTGTTCTTGATTATTTGCTGGGCTGGAGGAGTCATGTGTTGGGCTTCACTGCCAGTTGTGGGGTGCAAATGGTGTCCCAAATAGCTCCCTTGCAATTATTTCAGCCTAAAAAAGATGTTTTCTCTGAAACACAGGTCAGGTAAGTGCAGTAGCTGAACTTAGTCTTCATCCAGAGCTCAGAGGGGGAAATGAATTCCTGTCACCCAAATAAGGAGTGAAAACACAGTGTTGCAGGATCTTTGTGACAAGCCACAAAATATGTGCAAGGACTAACTGAAAAAAAAACATAAGCCATAGATGGAATATAAATTTTCCACACTATTCAGCAGAGACTTACTTAATAATGAAATAATAAAATTGGGGCACAAACAGCTGAGCTAGTAAGTAATGGGCTACATTAGGAAGAAATCACACAAATGAAAGTACTACAGAATTTCAGGGGCTCTGGGGACATCTTTCTTGGATTTGCTGCCTTTTAGTCACTAGCTAGAATTTAATAGCAACTGTGCTGCACAGCAAGCCTGTAGCACCCATGCTTTCCCCAGCAGATGGGGGGCTTTTTGCCTGGTAAACTCCACATCTTGTGAGAGGGAGCAATGGCACATGTGGTACATGTCCATGCATGTGTACATATACATATAAATGTACATATGCATGATGAGCATGCATTTACGAATCCATTGCCATGTACACCTCCATGCCTCACTGTAAAGAAAAGGCTGCCAAGGTTTAGGTATGGCAGGGTGAATTTAAAACAGCCTTTAAAGCCATCCGGAAAAGGGAACCCGTATGTGAGAGGATGAAGGAGAAGATGTCAGGAGTGTCAGCATTGAATATTCCCGGAGCGTTATTTGTTGCTGCGGCAGAGCGTTCCTCCCTGCCCCCTCCCGCAGACCCTCGTACATGCGTGCACACAAGCATGCAAGTGCATTTCCCACCCCCAGGAAAAATCGACCTCCCTGGCACAGCCACACCCTCGCCCCATAGGTGTCCTGCCACAGGGCCATAAACATGACAGCAAAGCCTTCTTCCACTCTGATTAAGAAAGAAATAATTGCGGTGCAGCCCCTGGGAGGGGAGGCTGGGCCCATGTTTTATTGATTGGACTGCTATGATGAATCAGCCCCCACGGAGCTGGTGTCTGGCTTCAGACAGGCACTGGCCACTGTGCAGAATTCCAAGGAGCCCCGCCATCCCAGGGCCACTGCTGGGAAGGTGGTGGAGTGGGGTGGTGTGGCACAGGGCTGGTGGCCAGGATCTGCACTGTGCCAAGATCTGAGCTGTGCTCCTGCCCCAGGTGGTCAGTGGCTCCCAGCTGGAGGCACAGCAAAGGACAGGATGGGGTTGGGAGGCACAGGAAGGGATGAGACGGGGTCAGCTGAGCCTTCCCTGGTGTTCCAGACCCTGTTTCTCCAGCATGGGTGTTGCTTCAAGAGGACCATCACGCTGGTGGAGCATTGGGTAGGAGGGATGGATGCTGAGGAGCTGGTGGGCAGGAGCCTGCAGCTAGGCTGGATGGAGGCTCACCTAAGCAGGAGCAGCTCGGGAGCAAAGCACCATGTTCCTGTTTTACCTGCCTCTTTCCCAACCACGTATAATCTTTGTCCTTTTTTCTCTCCCTTCTCGCACCCTGCAGGACCCGGCACGGGGAGAGTAGACAACGGCTCCATGAGTTTGGCCGTCCCACTGTGGCTGCTGGCAGCGTCCCTGCTCTGCCTACTCAGCAAATGTTAATACAAATCAGAATTAAAAATAATTAATAATAATAATAATAATAATAATTAAAAAAACCAACACGACGACAACAACAACAACACACAAAACAAAACGCGTTATACAGGAGACAGAGCGAAGAGAGGGGAGAGAGAAAACGGGGGGAGGAGAGAGAGAGAGAAAGAGAGAGAGAGGACTGTTTCTTTCACAAATTTTGTGTGTACAGGAGTGAAGAGGGGGGAGAGGAAAAATTACAGCAAAGACGACTCAGCACCATTTAATCTGAAACCTGACAAGCCGGCTGTCAAGTCACTCACTGTCTAGGAGGCAACACAAAGCGAGGGAGAGAATGGGGCACCAGCAAGGATCGTGTCGCCGGAGGATGCTGCAATGTAAACAGTCCAACAAAACCTGCAAAGCCAATCGAACAGAAGATCCTTTTTCTTTTCTCTCCTCCTTCCTCTTTTCCATACTCACTAACCTTCCTTCCCTCCTCCTCTTTCTTTATTTGCAGAAAGAGGTCTTTGCTTCGGTGTCTATAGCCACTTAACTTTTTGGATGCCCTGGGTCATTTTTGTGAGTTGATGCTCAGTCAGTTCATAATTTTGGAAACAAAGAAACTAAAAAGTAAAAGAAAAAAAAAAAAGCCACAAACCAGAGCAAGTCACCTGAAGCTCTCTGCACACTGGTGTCCTGTGAAGAACCCCTTCCTCTCTTCACGTCACCCTGCTCTCCTGTGAACCCAGCCCTTGTTAAACTCCTTCTTTCCCATCTCCTTCTTCATGCAACATCATGCTTGCTGGCCTGAACTAAAGCTGTGTCAACTCTACTGAAAACATACTTTTTTTTTTAATCCTCTTCCTCTCCCCCCTCAATTTGACCAGATGTCTTTCTCTTTCTCCTGTGTATGCCTGTGTGCGTGCATGCGTGTACGTGTGGCTCTCGCTCCGTCTTCTCTCTCTCTTTCTCTTGCTCTCTCTAAGCATGCAAAAGGAACAGTCCATGTGTACATATGCTCATCCTGCTGTAGATAACGTCCTGCCTTGTAACTGTGAGACAAGGTGCTGAGAGATTGCTCAGGCAGAGAAGAGGGGTAAGGAAAGAGGGGCAGCTGCAACACAGGTTCCCATGGTGTCCCCTCTCTGGTGTCTGCACTGGCTTTTTGACCCCTGGCCACTATGCTTGCAAGAGTCAGCCTGCACCCTTGTTCAGCCTTTTTTTCCTCTCCCACCTGCAACCTGTCTGGCTCTCAGCCTTCAAGTACCAGCACAGCAGCCCCTGCTATGCACGAGTGCTTGCAGACACACGAGGGTGTGCACACACACGAGGGTGTGCACACACGTGCATTGGTATAAGCAGAAGAAACCGTGATGGGCCTGCAGCACTACTGAGTGCAGGGTGAGGCTGCCCACTTCTTTTGGGGAGGGGAGGCTGGGTTTGTGGGATACAAGTGATGAGACCTTGGACATCACTGAGCAGCCATTCCTGTAGGTATAGTGTCTGCATAGGAACAATGCCTCAATGTGAAAACCATGATCTGGTCATTCCTAACCATTTTGGTAATCATGCAAAAATAGAGCCAATACCCTTTTTTGTTGTTGTTCTTACTGTCCTCCCTGTTATAAAACGAAAAACATGCTATACAAGGGTGAATGTGTGTGTGTGTGTGTGTGTGTGTATTGTACACCACTGCTACTACAAAGCTCACTTGGCAAATTCAACATTTGAAACAACTTGGGTCAGAAAATGTCCAGGACCTGTGAATGTAAGAAGAAAACCAAATGTCAGGTCCAAAATCCTGGGATTATACAGAAAGAGCTTAAAGTGGTGCAGCAAAGAAGTAGGCAGCAGAATTCCCCTTGCTCTTTTCTCATATGAAAGTCTTACTGAAGAGGGCTGTCCCTTGCCATCACCCTTCCCATGGTGGAATCACACACAGAGTTGCCAACAGGAGATACCCCAGTGGCTCCTGAGTGATGAGAAGAAGAAGGAGAGAACAGGCTGTGAGAAACAGGGCTAAGAAAATTCTGAGTGGAAGCTGGAAACTGCCAGCAACAGGTCTGCTGCAGGAGCCAGAGCAAGTGGGTGAGGGTAAATCAGCAGTCACACGCTGCAGTGGCTGCAGTGCATGTGGTCAGGGGCAGTGTGGAGAAGACTCTTGTGTGTCCTGGCCAGTCATGAGCCCTAGCATTCACAGCGGCAAAGATGATAAAACACAGGCTTTATCAGATAGCTACTTGGTTTTTGGGGGTGGAGGGATGTGCATGGAGGAACTTCAGTTAGCCCACACAAGTTGAGTGACAATCCCACAACAGTACAATGTTCTACAGGTACTGGTCACCACTGGGCTTTCAAGCACCAGCAAGTTTGCTTTCTTGTTTTTGCCCTGTGAAGCAGCGCAGCAGCTGCACACTTGGCAGCCCTGTCCACACGCTCTTGAAGGCAAGGAGCAAAGAGCTTGGGCTTGCAGCACTGCGGTGTGTGGGAGGAGATACCCACCGGCTGGTCCCCTGCCAGGAAGGAAAGTGGGAATTGCTGCCTGTAAGCCTGTCCCAGTCTTAGCACGGCTGGGGCACGCTCACCAAGGCCTCTCCCTGCAGCTCAGCGCAGCTTTCACCTTGTGCTGCGGCACTGCCAGTGACTGCCTCATTTGTGCTGAGCTCAGCTGTTTCAGGCAGCAGCAGGCAGGCAATTAAGCAGGCAGTCAAAGGCTCCTTGCAGGCAGCCAGAATGAGCGAGGAAATATTAAAGAGAGACACCAGAAGTTGAAGTTTAGGTGATGTCAGAATAGCTATTGATCTGCTGTGGATTTGGATGGTGGTAAATTATACTCCCCCAGCTTCTCCAGGCCCCAAAGCCATACCTGGGGGGTGTTTGTGCCTTGGTGCAAGAGCTGGGCACCTGGTGCTTGAAATCCACCCAAGGCATCAAGGGATGTCTCCCCTCTTCTGAGACAGGGTGGCCATTGATGGGACTTGTGCATCTCCTGTGGAGACAGGTGTGCCCAGGGGAAAACATGCCTTGTTACCTTCGGAGAATTCAGACACCCTATCCTCGTGCCTTCCTCTCGGGAGGGCTGTGTCATTCAGTGTCTTAGTAACAACTCCAGATTTTCTGCTGCTAGAGGGCTCTCCATACTCCTGGTAGAGATGTGAGCTTATGCTGATCCCAGAAGCCAGAGCTGCACCCTCTCCAGCACACTGGCGTGAGGTAGAACATCACATCCCTGCCATTTCTCGGTGCTGATCCTGTGCCTGGATTTACTGTTGCAGGCTTATTGTGAGAAGGTGGACACCCTGCAGTCACTTGCTGTCACAGGCTCTTCCTAAGGGCTGGATCAAGCTCACTGTTTCCTTTAGGTTAAGGCTTCTCTTCAATGTCAGCCTGGTTTCTGTTGTAAGGTCTGTCCTGTGTGTCGTCCTCCGCATGTGTGCTTCTCCCTGCAGGGTCATTCCTAGGCACTGGGTTCATACAGATCAGAGCCCTATGGTGTGGTGGTGGCCACAAGTCCTGGCACTTCATTGTCTCACGTATTTTTTGGGTTGAAGGAGTTTTGTTGAAGGGATGTTTTGCTAGTTGTGAAGAAACAGAGGCTTATCGTTGAAGGGAAAGAATTACTAAAAACCATACACCCATCTTTTGAAGCTATCTGCCTATTAGCTAGAGGAAACAGCCACAACTCTGGTGCTGGGATCTGGTCTTGCCTGCAAGAGATCTGTGCCTCCATCGCGTGGCATTGAAACAGGGCTAAAGCCAGTTATTTGCAGACCTGCCTGGGAAGAGACACAAATGTCAAGTATGTCTGTTATCTGGAGCAGTGATGGGAGCCCCAGTCCTGGCCCTGTCTGTTCCTTGGAGGGCTGGGGGAGGCTGGAGCTTAATTTAGTCTGAGCAGCTAATCCTGCGAGCTGCTGCCTGTGTCACGGGATGCTGTGAACATCCCCATTTCTCCTGAGCTCGAGCAGGGATTGCTCAAAGCATGTGTTGAGAGACCCCAGAGGAATGTAGAGAACACAGGCAAAGTCAAACACTTTTCCCCCCTTCTCTTTCTCCCCTCCACCCTTGGACAGAAATGTTGCAAAGGGTTTTATCATGTCTCAGGCCTTTTCTCTGAAGCTGTTTCTCCTCCTCACCTCACTGTTCATGTTGCTATCTTCCCAAAAAGCTGTGCTTTTGCTTCCTGCTGCCTCTTAACCGTTTGGGTACTGGGGGAGATGGGAGTTTGGAATGGGACACCAGTTCCTTGAGCTTGTCAGTGTAATTGTGTTTGATTGATGGAGATTAACATTTAGTGTTATAAAAAGAAATGAACAAAATGAAAAAAAAAAAAAGTTTTAAAAAAAAAGTATTTCTTCTACTGGTTTGTAAATATTACAAGAGTTACATGAAATGTCTGGTAATGTCCAAGCAGAGGAACAAAGACCTAGATTTAATACATGGGCCCATACTTGGTAGCAGATTTCTAACTGTTTTCAGATGACCAAGAGGAGGGGCGAAGGCAAGTCTTTCTGAAAGGGACTAGCTGGGAGAAATGCAGCCACCCCAAGCCACATGAACTCCATGCATGACTGCAGCATGTTGCTTGGAGCTTGTGTCTGGTCGGATGGAAAAGGAAGCAGACGCCTGTCTCTGAACGGCTGGGAAGGGCGATGTGGGACGCATCAGCCAGCCCCTGTATATTGGCATTTGTGTTCATTTTTCTTTGTTTGCAGCCCCACAGCTTGAGGGTTTGTTGCTCAGTGATGCACTCCCCTCCTACTCCCTCTCCCCGACCCCCGCTTTCTTCATCAGTGAAGTTGTGTCACCCCATGCTAGCACCAAGTGCATGTTAACGTGCCATTCATGAAGATTTCATTGGTGACATGCATTGTGTCAAGAGTTAGTCTTTGTCTGCACACCTTTCTCACTCACTGACTGTTCACCACTTGGGCAGATCTCTTGTGTACTGCTGCTTGCTCCAGTTTTGGTCAAAATATACCCAAGCCCCACCAGCTCTTCTTAGCTCCAGGTACAGTCAGACAATGAGTCCCAAGCCACCTGTCTGAGCAACCTCATTTTGAAAGACCAAGCTCATAGCATAGACCAAGTAAATAACTGCATGGTCTCCAGGCTGAGTGGAAGCTGCACAGTTAGAAGGAATTTGGGGAAGCAGCAGCAAGTCCTGATCATTCAAGAACATTCGGGGAAAAGGATCTGGGAAGTTGGACCCAGGTGATGTTTCAGCTCAAGCTTTGTGCAGTGCTTTACCACTTCACCCTTCCCTGATGAGGGAATCTATGGGCACAGGGAAACAGCTCTTCTCTCAACCCCTTTCACACCTCCACTTCCTCTTCTCCAAGCACACTGACCTGCGCTCCAAATCATCATGGTGCTTGATGTGATGTAGCAGCTGACAGCAAGGATGACTAACCAAGACAGCCCTATGGAGAAGACGTTGGGGGGAGTGAGCAGTTTTCTCTCGCTCTCTTCTAAAGGTGCACAATCTTACTGCTTCTCTGACTTGAGTGCACAAAACTTCTCAAGTCAGGGATGCTGAGAGCAAACCGTCCCATGGAAAGAGCAGAACCTTAGGCAGGGAAGCGATGGAGAAACTGGATGATAATTTCCAAGATATGATGCTAGTGGAAAAGAGCAGAGATGACTGCTGGCCATTGTCCATGTGCAGCATTCCCAGGTTCACCAGCAAGGAGACCATGGCCTCTCAGCACTGGTCTTGGAGCAGCTTGATTTCCAGCAGGATGCCCAGAAAATATTTTTTTTTAACTGCATGTCTCCTGCTGACTAAAAGCTGTGTCACACCATTAAAACCTCTTTCTCTTTTCCTTCCTGTAACTTGCTAGAAGGATGTTCAGGCAGCTCCTACAGTCCCCCCAAATTTTGCTTGATGGTTGGCTCCCATTAGGGCAATATACAGTGTTTGCTTGTTTATTCAGTCACCATAACAGGAAAGCAGAAGTCAGCTTGGTGAGGATATGTTGGAATAGTCCTTTCCATCTCTGTAGCTTGGGGTGATGTGTGAGGCAAGGAGACCAGCCAAGGCAGGGCTTAGGAAAGAGGAGCAGCTCTCCTAATCAGCCCAGACAGGGGGCATGCAAAGGACCCTTGACTTGTTGCAGGCTCAGGTTAGCTGGTGCCATGGTGGCTTGGCCTCCCTGCAAGCCTTGTAGAAGTGCCCAGGCAGCAGAGGAGGAAGGGGCAGTGCAGGTCAGGAGGGCACCGCTGCAGCAAGGATGGGGACTGCATGCCCAGCAGGGCAGCACCACTGGAGTAGAGGCAGAGATTGCATCCAAGAAGGGCCGTTCCCAGGTACGGCAGGACCTGCCTTCCCTGCCTGTGCTGCCAGTGTATCCAGCGCTCACCTTCTGGCCCCCCTGGGGCATGCACAGCATGCTGACTTGGGCCTCGGTGAGCCGTGCAGTGTGAGACTGTGGCAGCTCCAGCTGAGCCCCAGGAACAGACATATAGATAACATATGGGCCATGGATGGAGTCAAGGAGCAAGCTCACCTAGGAGCCAGCCAGTGAGCAGGGCATCTCCCAAGCAGGGCTGCCCTTCTCTGAAAAGGATGATGTTTGCTCCCCATTTTGGCCACGTACAGGCACACAGTGCAGGCCCCTGTGACCTCCACCACACACATGCTACAGTAGTCCTCACGGCTACCACACAAGTGCTCTCCTTTCTCTTGCCCTCCATCACACATGCAGCCAGACACAACCCTCCATTTGCTGCCAGCAATGGCTCTGTCTGCCCACACTGCTACGTGGTGACCACCCAAGGAAACCAGGAGAAAGCACCTGGGTGCCTATGCCCGTGCAAGCAGGAGCACATGTGTGCACCAGGAAAGGGAGGAGAGGGCCAAGAGCAGGACCCTGCCTCCACAGTGCCACCATCACCTCCCAGAATCTTTCAACATTCCCAGCTGGAGCCAAGATTCATCCCCTCGACCTTGAGAATGAAGGCCAGTCCCTTCTTCTTGCTACATGGTGGGGTGGTTAGAACTCTCCTCATTAACAGTGTTATATACATATAAATATATATATATATCTATATCTTTATATATATTTTTCCCCAGCACTGTAGACATGAGCTGAACTTCTCTTTAATGAAACGAGAAAGCGGCCATTTTATTTTTTGCCATTGGTTTGTTTTTGGAACTAGCTCTGTGGAAGAAAATTCTAAAATCGCAAGTGTGTGTGTAAAAGAACCAATCAAAAAAAGCGAAACAACCCAACAAATGAATGAACAAAATCCAGTGATAGGAAAAAAAATTAAAAAAAAAAAAGAAGAAGAAGCTTTTTATTTTTTCTTTTCTCAATGTATTTAACTTCTGTTATCTCGTTTCTGTTTCTTTACATGTATGAATGCTCTGCTCTTCTGTGATCTTAAAAAAAGATACAAAAAAATACAAAAATTAAATAAACGTGAAAAGGAGGTAATGTTTCTTCATTTCCCCTCCCTTCCTTGGCTTCTCTCTGATCATGTCTAGTGATGACTTCCCACCCCACCCAGGGGCCATGGGCCATGTTGCCCCTTCCCTTATCTTCCTTGGCAGGGGCAAGTGACCTGGGGCTGAGGGTACTGTATCACCCCTAGTAGACCGTCTCCTGGGGTGGCAGTGCCTGGAGGAGAAGGGAGCAGGTGGGCTCTAACTAGGTGTGAATTGGGCCTGCCAGGAGAGGAGGGCTACGGAGGATGGGTGGAACTGCAGTGTCCAACCCTGAAGCCAGGGCTTGTCTTTTGATTATTGTGTGTGTATGTGTTTGTACAGGTACAGATCAGGATTGGGGTTGCAGTCCCAGGAAGGGAAGAGCAAGGAAGCAGGTTGAACAGCACAGGCGAACATGGGAGAGGAGCATCAAAAGAGACCACAATGATGGAGAGGGAGGAGACCAGTGGGGAAGGAGGCTGCAAAAGCTGGCTAAGAAAACAGAGCAGGACACAGCACTGGTAACACCAGGGTTTATGTCAAGGAGGGAGAGGGAAGACAGGGGAAGGGAGAGGGGAGAGGGCCTGGGATAGGACCCAAGGCAGCCAGGACAAGGGGAAGAGGGGCAGGACTCTTTGTTCCACAGGCACAGACAAGAATGAAAACAACAAGTTAGAAGAAAGAGAGTTGAGCGGGAGGGGAAGCAGAGTAACCAGGGCAAGTTCACAAGAAAACAAGGACAAAGGGGCAAATACACCAAGAAGTGAGATCAAAGGAGTATGGTGAAAGAGGAAAGCAAGAAAGCAGCACCTGGGATATCTCAGCATGGTAAGTATGAGGGACGCAGAGTCCAGGACAGCCAAGTCACTCCAATGGCTGTCCAATGGTGTGAGCTGAGCCCAGCCTCAGCTCGAGCCATGGGAAAGCTTAGAGCAAGGCAGGGGGTCTCATCTTCTCACACTGCTGGAACATGAAAAAACAGGGCAGCTTATTTCTGGGTCTGCACTGCCCAGCATCTGTGTGGTTCCTTCACTGCCTATGTTTCACCTTCTACCTTCTCCTCTTCTGCCTATTTACAGTTCACTGGAGCAGAGACTCAAGACCTACGTACAAACCAGGGGTGTATTCTATGAAAAGGTTTATCTTTGTGGAACATAACACATAGGAAAATGAAAGCCTGATTTTCAGTAGAGTACAGATTTGTTTCATCAATTGCATGAAATTAAATAAAACCTGCTGCCAGAAGCTCAGCACAGTGTGCTAAGCAGATCTATGTCAGTAAGCACTAGGCATAAGCAGGACTGTGACCATGATGGTGACTAGTGCTTAGCACACCTTTACTGTTCAAGACCAAGAAGAAGGGATTTATTAACTACAGAATAACAGAATGGTTTGGGTTGGAAGGGACCTTAAAGATCATCTACATCTATTATGACTCCTCAGTCTCTGTCATTCTCTTCCATGGCTCTGGGAGAGCTGGGGGTTTGCAGGGTATGGGGGCCACAGGCAGAGCTGATGAGGGGGGGACACCTGAGCTGGGGTGTCAGTGAGCTGTATGGGTCAGTACTGAGCTTTACTGGCCAGTCACTGAGGTGAAAACAAACCACATTTCTGTTGCTGTACTTGGATGCCACCAGTGCTACCAAGACTCCACCTCAGTGTCTGCTCTGAGCATACCTGGAAAAGCCATCTATGCCTTTTTGCCTCCACTACCTTAAAGCTGAGACTAAAAAGAAGACAAGAAAAACCCTGGCAAGCACAACCTCACTTTTCATTAACATTTTAAATGGTTGTTTTTAATGGTACATTTAACTAACACTAACTTATCCGTGGGAAGAGAATTTGGCTGTTAACACTGGCATCTGCTTAGCAAACTGAAGCTTTGCATTTGGTGAGACGTGAGCATAACACCAATAGTATTACTTGCTAACAGCAGCCTCATTAGCATTAATTGCTGCATCTACTACCATGAAGGGCTTTCTGTATCTGTAACAGCAGTTATTAGATGTACCCCATTGTCACTGGAAAAGGTACATAGGAAATTACTAGCAGTGATGCCAACCTACAGGTAAATGAGGATGTAAATTCTTGGCACTTATATAACTCAGACTTCTGGAAGAGTAAGAAAAGTGATGAGATGTTCTGAGGACTCTGTCCTTCAGCTTTCCTCACTGGAGAACTGTGTTCAAACATGGCTAATTGGAAATGAGTTTAAGGGTTATGGAAATGAGTTTAAGGCCACAGGAAAAATGTGCATCCGTAAAACCACCTTGCAGTTGAGCCAAGACTGGCTTTGGCTATCTAAAGCAGGCATTGTCAGAACAATCAGAAAGATGGATTTAGAGTGATAAACTGCAATGGATGAAACACCTGATCAGATTTGCCACAACTGTGCACTGGTTGGCACTATTAAGATTGACAGGACTTGTCACCTGTGCCCATCAGCAGCTGGAATACCAAGGCAGTGTATTTGTCTTAGAGACACCATATTGTGATGCTTGAGGTGTGAAATGGGGACTCTTTTTTTTTTTTCATAGGATTTCTCAAAATGTGACACTTAAGACTGGGCTATAAATGTCACAACTTCTCATAAAATCCAGACCCAAGCTTCCCAGAAGCATGGGGCATCTTTTAGTTGCTCTGACATTGGATACCTATGAGAGCTGAAAATTGCAATTACTTGCTTCCAGAGAGATCCCTGTACTTAACACCTTGTTACTGATCTGTCACCTGTGTTACAAACTCTGTCCACACATGGCAGGTGTGGTACTTGTAAAAACTTGGGAACAGGCTGGACAGTATGAGTTTTATACAGTGCTTTCTGATTACTAATTTTTTCATAGCGTACAGTTTGTAGAATATTTGCTACTTCCTCTTCAGAAGTGCTGTCATTAGCTTAAAAATCATACAATGACCACGAAGTCAAGTGAGTTCATGCTTGAACCATTTTTCACATAGAGGAAGGTGCTATTTAAAATGCAGAATAGAGCAGTCATGCATTCCAATAACCTTTGTAATAAACCTGATTTTAGGTCTTTTAAAATATTACAACTAAAATGCAAAACACTGCACAAGACTAATGCTACTCTGCCAGATGAGAGCTGCAGAGCTCAGTGTTACAGGGTTGGAGGGCAGCAAGGCTCCCTTTAGGCTTGGTTTGGAAATGATACCTCTCCACTGATCTGCTGTTGCCTCTTCCTTGGCTGCTGGGTTCCCCTCCCAGCACTGAAGCCATGCACTTTGTCTAGCATCAACATTTCCATGGGGAATGATGGTCTAATCCTCACTGCAGCCAGTGACAGAGTCAGGATCAAAAGTTGCACGTCGTTATGAGAGAAGTTGTTTTGTTTTGAGGCCGAGAGATATGGCAGCACAGAAAGCAAGGATCTTGCAGCAAAGAGTCTGCTGGGGTAGTCCTTGCAACCCACCCCATCCCAGACCGCGGGCAAGTGAACATTTGGCAAGTGAGCAAGCTGAAATGGCCATGGGAACAAGCTTTGACACCAGCTGGGCTTCACCTCTGACCTGGATGTATTCCACCTTCAAACCCTCCTTTTCTCGGTGTCATGCAGAGGCAGAGGAACCACCAGGGGTCCTGGCAGAGAAGAAGGAGGTCCTCTTACAGAGTGATGGTAGGAGCCCTGGCTCCACTTGGCTGCCTGGCAGCCAGCACCCTTCCACTGCCATCCAGCAGGCAGCACACAAAGAGCTCCTAGAGGTGCCAGAGCCTGCAGCAAATAACAAGATAAGCTAGGTCATACAAGGAGGCAGCTGGGTCTCTGGATATATGGGTGGTGCGATCTGGCAGCACACGGCTGCAGGAGGGATGCATGTGCAAGTGTGGCCTTGGGCTGCTGTCTGCTTGAGGGTGATGTAGGGGGGCATCTCTCTAGGGATCTGCACCTCCTGGTGTGGCTGGGGGCCTGAGGCTTCTGGAGAAGACATGAGGGTTTGTGCTGTAGGCTGCAGAGAAGAATTTGCTTCCCCAGGGGCATAATTGAGCACCTGTCTCTAAGGACCCAGCAGCTAAGAGCCAGCTCCTGGCTCCAACTGGTCCCTTGATCAGCATCAGGGCAAGGACAGCAGACTCAGAGGACATTTGCAATGCTGTCCAAAGCCCTCCTGCTCTGCTTTTGTTACCCCCATTGGGTAATTGAAATAGATAAAAGGAAAGACAACAAATATAGAATAATTTTGGTTGGAAAGGACCTTTAAGATTATCAGGTCCAACCATTAACCCATCACTGCCAAGTGCCCCACTAAACCTCTAAAGCAGTTCCCTGGCCCCCTGCCCCAGGCAGCCATGTGTCCTCAGGCAGTGGAGGGATGGGGCATCCTGAGGCAGCCAGTTCAGACTAACAGGACCTGATTGCAACTGAAGGATAGCAAGTTAACAAACCAACAGGCACTAAGGAGAGTGACTGAATAGAGTGGAAAAAAAGACAATGGAAGCACTTAGTGCCTCTAATGATGGCTGCAAAGCCACAGAATGAGGGAAAATTAGCACCAGACAGACAAATGGAAACTCATTTCAAGAGTCACTGAATGAGACAAAATAGCAATAAGAAGCTCAGGAGATTAACTTGGTAGCAATGAAATTTTATCTTCCAAGGAATCAGTGCTCCAGAACACTCCCTTGCTCATCTGTACCCTCAGAGATCTCTTTCCCTGCCCTTTAGTGATCCCCTCGCTCTTATATAAATACTAGAGATGAGAAAACATTTCTTCAGGGCAGGATGGTGAATCTGCTTTGATGATATTCTCCCTCCCACCTTTTTAATTTCTTATCTGCAACAAACAGAGAAGGTCTGCAGCAAAGGCAAACAGGAGTAGGAAGTCATCACTACGTTGGTGGCCAAAAGCTGACATTGTGCTCAGCTTCATGTGACAGTCTGAGAAACTGGCATGGCCTTATCACAATTAGGGTCAGGGGGATTTTGACTTGGGGCACAAAGACAGCAGCTGTGTAAGATGTTTTTTGCTTGTATACCAGAGGGAATAGTTCCCTTCCTCAGCCAGTTGGGCAATTTCACTGAATGAACTGCTGAACTCTTTCCCTGCACATCCCTGAAACACACTGGCAGTGCCACTCTGTTCTCCTGCTCTGTCTCTGTGACTTGTGGTTGGTTTTTAGCCTAGTACCTCTTGCCCTAAGAGACATAAGCTTGTCAAGGGTGGGAGGGGGAGATGTGTTATGAGGAGGGAGCCTGTGCAGTAAGGATCTGTGTGTCCAGCCAGTCAAAGCAATGCAGTAATTTAGGAAGTGGGAAGCCTACAGCATGGGACTTTGCCAAGACTCCTGCTGTGATGGGAGTTTCTCCCCAGTGCTTACAAGCAGTAGGGATTCATAGCAGATATAGACTAGTACCTGCCTAAAGTCTTTATTGATCCCTCCTGAGCTAACAGTTACAGACCTGACTCATTGCACTGGCTGTAGCCCCACTTCAAGAGGATGGCACCAGCTTGCTGTGAGAGGTTACTTGGTGATGAATCGACCATGGTGAGTTTTGGTTTTTTCCATATACACTCATTACCAGTGCTTGTGAATAAGCCCAAGAAAAATAGCACAATGGCCTATTTGTGCTCACCCAAGGGCACCAAGTAACCTGAAAAGGTAACTGCACTTCCCATGCAATTTTGGTTCCAGGCACAGGCACCTCCTTTAAGGGCCAGATACCCACGTGGTGAAAAACAGCATTGATATACTGACACCAGCGACTCTGCTGTGTTGGTTAGTGAGCTCATCTACATCCAAGATATTATATGCAGAACCTATCAAACAGGAAGGATTCACCCATGTCACATAGTAATGGGACTGTGCCCTTGACAGGTGCCACGGAGGAAAATAACAGGTATGACATGTGGCAGATGATCAAAGGACTGGAGCATCCATCCTATGAAGACAGGCTGAGATTTGATGCTATGATCTGCCCTGGAGTCTTGAAGTCATAGTGTCCCATAAGGACAATCTTGACCTAGAAATTAAATTCACTGGACGTCCTGTTTAACTGAGCTGCTCATCAAGCAGAAGAGGCAGCTCTTGAGAAGGGCTACCTGAGCTGACTGCTCTGTGTTCAACTTGTGCCTCCAATGGGACCCCTGACGCTGGGCTCACTGGTCCCTCTGATGATGGTTGCACACCTACAGCCCTCCAGTGCCAGCAACCAACTGTGGGCAAACCCATCAGCAGCACAGGCAGTGGGACTCTGCCAAGGCAGAGGCTGAGCCTCACCCAGGGGCTGGAGTGTGCTGGCAGGGACCAGGCTGCTCTAGTCATTTCCTTGTAATGAGCAAATTAGCTAAAACTGAAGCCAGTCTCCAGACACTTCATGAACAGATAAAAGAAGTGTGGCTGCATAGGGAAGTGTTGAATGGGTGCTCAAGCTCCCCTCTTTTCTGCTCTTACTCGCTTGCTTCTCTGTCATTAGAATCTCATTTCCAGCTTTATTTGTGTTAGGTAGTTAACCTCCTTGCAGGGATAGTGTTTGTCTCTTCCATTTCTGTTTCTAGTGCATGATTTTGTTGAGCAAGCACGAGCCATTTGGCCCACATTGATTATTTATGAAGGTGGGAACCTTTTATCTCAGCTGCTTAGTAACTTGACAGTGGTTTAGAAAGAGGCTGCCTGGAAGTAGCTGCACGTCTTGCAGGAGCTTAGGGACAGGAAAGGAGGTTGAGGTGCTGCAGTATCTGATAGGAAGGGAGTAGAGAAGGGAGACAAATCAGGCTGAACTCACTGTGAAGGACGATTTATCTATTATGCCACCAGAAAGCAGGGGTAAAATGATACCCTTGGATTTGACAGCATTTTGCATTCACCTTGCAGAGGTGCTAAGAAAATATCAGTAACGCAAATCATTGCAATTTCCAACAAGAAGGGATGAATTTTTCAGTACTGGGTGCAGCTAGAACCCTTCTTGTGACAGGCTGGAAACTCATCCCTCCCCAAGCACAGGCAGATGCTCCGCAGTTGCCTGGGTGTTGGCTGTGCAGCCTGGCTCTGCGAGTGAGGGCAGAGGCAAAGAGAACAAAGGATTTCTAGTTCAAGCCAGGCTTAGTGGGAGAGGCGTTGCAGCTCTCTGGTGAGACTGCATACCCTGACTTCTGCAAACCTGGGCAAGTCATGCACTTGTAATGGGTCACTGGGACCTGGTCAGGTGGAAACAGAAAATGAGCCTCCCTCCCCAGCCCCTGTCATTTCCTAGCACTGCTTTCTGTGTTTTCTCTCTTTTCATTTCCTATCTGCCCACATGCCTCTATACTAGTCCAGAAGATGGGAAAAGAAACACAGCCGACCAAGTGTTCACAAAGAGGTTTGCCCATATGAAATAATGCATCACTGAGAGGATACATTCCCAAGATCCATCACAAAAATACAAGGCTGGCAGCTTGGGAAGGTGGTGTCCCTTTCCAAGACACAGAATTATGCAGGAAGGCAAATCCACTGCATGTTGAACACTGCTCCAGAGCAAAACAAACAGATCAACACTAATAGCTGAGCTGTTTTATGAATGGAGATGCTATTAGAGTGTTCTGCAAACAGGATAATGGAATATCAGCTCAAATGTCACTTTGCTCTTACTACTAAATCGGAATCATGCACAGAGTTTAATATAGTTCTAAAAATTTCTTGTTGCTTCTGCTCTTCCCTTCATCCAGCAACAGCTGAACCTGTCAGATTCCAATCTGTCCCATGGCTTACGAAAAAATGTTTTATGGAAAAAATATTTTATGGGAACATAAATTTAAATGGTGCTCCAGCATCAGTGCCTTTCAGACAGAAAAGATTACAGGAACTGTCTTTGAGGCAACCAGCCAGAATACAGGAAGGTTACTGGGAGGAGAGTAGGAGGGCAGCCTATTTCCTTCTGTAGCTGCATGTCATCAGGGTGTGCCATAACATTTTCTGGTGGGATGAAAATGGGACAAGGGCACCGTGTATCTGTGAAGCATCTGCAGTCAGCCAAAGAAGTACACACATGCACCATGGGTCTCGAGCCTGGTTTAGCAAAGGACGGATCCCAAGGATTCTCTGGTCATTTAAAAATACAGCTTTCTCCATCACAAGCAGGGCAGTAGGGACAGCTACTGAGGTAGGCTGTTGCCTCTGTGGTGAGGACACAGCACCTCTGACCCAGTGTGAGCTATCAGAGCCAGACAAGAGAGGCGGAGGTACAAGTCTCCAGGTCCCTCTCAACGGAGCCAATATCCACATGCATGCACCAGAAGCAGGTTCTGCTGAGCTGAGGTTATTCATGAGTCTTGCTGAACAAAAGGCAAATCTAATTTTTCTCTCCAACTGTCTCAACAGCAGCAGAAAGCAGGGCTGATCTGTTTTGAGCAGCATAGGGATGCTTTGCCATGGCTGCCATTGCAGGCTGCACGCCTCTGTGGCTGCCCCGTCTCCAAACCCTGCAGCACTACCAGGGTGGTGCCCCTCACCCCCCTCCTCCTTGGAGCAGTGCAAGGTTGCATCCCCAGTCACTGCTTCCTTATGCCAAGGCCTCCTAAAATCCTCCTTTTCTTTCCCTATCTCACCAGCTACTGTGTCACCAAGTGGCAAGGGCTGCTAGCTTCAGGTGGCCATCACTGTGCTGCCGTTTGAATGACAGTGGCATTTAAACCTGGACATTAACAGCAGTGCAAGCAAGGGGTGGCTGATGGTGCCAGTTTGCAAGTGGAGGCCCATGCCCATGGGCACAGCTCAAGTGGCACAAAGTGGTTACTGATGAGCAGCTGAGTGGGCTAAAAGGGTGTTCCTAGTTTAAAATTTGATTCTAGGAGTTTAACAAAGATGAAGAGAAAGAAAGCTCTGCTGGCTTTCCTGTGACTACAGAAGGTTTATTCAGAGCTGCCAGGATGGGAAGCGCTATTCCGGGAAAAACAGAGGTAGGCAGTGAGTATGTGCTCTCCTGGGGCAGTTCACATAGCAGAGCTTTCACCTACAGAGATGGTCCCGAGAAGCTTTTCCCTGCTGGGTATTTCACTTACAGAGGCATTCCCCAGAGATCATCCCTGGAGACTCTTTTACTCTTAAAAGACAGCTGCCTTCATGGCATGTATTTTTTACAAAGCTTAAAGGTATGTTTCATTCCCACCCTCTTCCCTGCAGAATAAATACTTGGGAGCAGAGCAGTTAGGGATATGATCTGCACAACGTCCTGAGAGACCAGCTCAGCTTTGTACTCTGCCACAGTTTCTTCCCATGCCCCTGGCAAAGTGGCAGAGCCTTGCTGCTCATCTGGGAGGTGGGTATCACAAAGTATCTTGAGGCTCTAAGCCTCCATAGCTCTGTGTTGTAATAATAAACCTGTGCACAGTGCTCCTGGGGTTGCAAGGATAAGAGTGTTACCTGACAGGGAACTGACAGATCCTAGGTATGATGTGATAGGATTACTGTGATGTTAAGGCTGGCAGACTTCTGAGGTCTGGAGGCATCATCAGGGACGTGAGATGGTCCTTTAGTCTTGGCGTTGCTAGCACCAGATTTGAATGGCTCGAGCTAGACAGCCATTTGGGCACCCTGACACTGCTGGAACATCTAATTTACTTGTGATGGCAACCAACAGCCAGAAGCCTTTGTGAGCAATGGCCTGTTCATACAAAGGGTCTTGAATAGCTACTAAACCGGGACATGGGAGATTTGGCAAGATGGTTTCTGGTCACTTTAGAATTTTCTATAGGAACAGAGAGGAAAAGTCACACCTCCTGTCTGTAAATGTGCCTGGGTGGAGAAGTGAACTTGTGCTTGTGAACTCTCCCTCTTGTTTCAGATCAAAATGCAGTTTTGATCATATGTCTGTTTGAGGGGACATCTCACACCAGGATTTGTATTTTAAATTAAAGGAGACTTTCTGCCATGCAATGGCAAGCACAGTAGAGACAGAAAGGCGTTCCTTTGTTCTGGGTTTTGTGGTCCCCAAGCTCCACAAGAAAGCAATAAGCCAGAGAAGTGTGACCTTAATGGTCTTAAATGCTTCCAGGCTGTGTAATATTGTGATAGGGGCATCACGCAGGTTTTGCTGCTGCAATGCCACAGGGAAGGAAATAAAGACAGTTGTGTGAAAAGGCCAAGCCTTGTTAGGGTAAGAGAGGCACACAAAGCAATGAAAGGGAGTCTGGATCTTTCTTCCACCTGTGTTTAGTACCACTGTGAAATCACCTGAGAAGTTGTACGAGGAATTGTTTGCTGTGGGACACAAAGATAGCAAGTCTAGGCATGACCACGATCTTTGCAGATGTCCACAGCCTCAGTCTGGAAGATTCTTCAGAAAAGTTCTGAGTGAACTGTTGAAGTGAGCCATGGGTGGTGCTCTTTCTTACAGCAGATGCATTTTGTTACATAGAGAGTGTTTTCTTCCCTCAGTGGTGTGTTTTCTGACTGCCTTAGCTAAACCAAACAGTTCTACAGTTCTTTTGCAATTGCCTATCTGCTGAGCACTTTTATGTGTCAGGGTGGAGCTCATGGGAAGCAAAATTTCATAGTTTCACACTCCTTGGTACTTAGATTCTTGATTTGTGCTTTTTCTATTGCCAGACTATGGACCTGGAATCTTTAAACCTCTGATCTGGCTTGTTTAAAACTGGCATCATGCATCTCTCTACCCTGCATGGAGAGAGTGCTGCAAAAAGGTACAGACAACCAAGTTTGACCCTGGGACGATCTCTGTGTCTGCTCGTGCACGGCCACTGGTTTACTAACTTATCTCCCCCTACCTGGAAATAAATGAATAACCAGACAACCCAACAGCTCAGTTGTAAAGGCCCAGGCTCTTGATCATGAGTAGTGTTCGGCAACAGAGGAAAACCATGCAGACTCATTCATAGAGGTGCTGTGTGGAGCTGCTGTGGAAGAGACTGTGGGCATGTGATGAATGCTTAATAATTAAGCTGATTCTGGGCATGTTGATTATCCTTTCAGGGAGACATGGAACATCCTGCAAATACCTACATAAACATCTGATTCTTAGAATTCACACGCATGTGTGTGTGTGCATGGGAGGGAAGGGGAAGCAGCCTGACAAGTATTTTGAGAATAAGAATAAATAGATTCTGATGCATCTGTGACTTTGTTTGGGTTTTTAATCCAGCAGGGAGGATCCACAGGAATTTGTACATTTATAATCCCACTTTCTGCCTCTGTCAGCCAGAGTGAACAACTCATCAGCGTGAAGATTTTTGCTCTTTCAGTTCATCTGAGTACTAATGCAGAGCGAAGCCAAGTGGACTTGGGAGCCCCTTGCTGAGTACCTCCTGTTTCTGTTGTGATAGCACTGGTGCAGGAACAATTTGCTTTCTTAGGGCACTATCAAGGTCCTACTCTAGTCCATGGAGTCCTTGGTAGAAACTTACTTAGGAATTTAAGCTGCAAGCTTTAGGATTGTGGCCTCTGCAAAAGAGGTTTGAAACTGGAGCACTGAGTTGCACCTCTCCCCACTCCCAAAATCTCAATAATACTTGGTTCTGGAACTTTGGTGGGGACACATCAGTTAGTAAGGCTATTAGACCTCTGGTTTAAGTACCTAACAGGTTTGGAAAATGTCAAAGTGGAGAGACAGAAAATAAGAATATGGAAATGAATATACCCGAGAGAGATCTATTTTATATCACGGTGGAATGCTCCATGAGTCCAGTTGCTCTTGTTTTGGGCAAGGTGGGGAAGATGCAGCTGATGCTCTGAGATCCTACCTGGCCCTGATCATTTGGTACATTTCATACAGAAGAGTGCAATGGCACTAGTTGTTACACCTTTTCTCCAGACTCTTTGCTGTGTCACGTACTGCAGATAGGGCATCCAAAATCCACCAGGCTTCTGTATTGTCTCACTGAAGCTATGGACTTTCCCTGTATCCTAGCACAGCATTAGTGCTGAGGCAAGGAGGAAACTAATTGTGTCCAGGCATTTTTTTTGTCAGCCTGTGCAATTCTTACAGAGCTCCTGGTATTGCAGATTATGCAGCCAGGCAGGGAGACAGATGTGGGGTGTATGCGTGTGACAGGGGTAGGGGGGCAGCAACTCCAGATAGTGAGCTCAGCTTAATTGGTTTTCTTCCTTTCCCACTGCATTAACCACCTCCCTTTGCATGCTGCCCAGGGCTCATTTTTAGTCATTTTGCAGGCCTGGTGAGAGGGACAGGAAGCAGCCCAGGAGTGGATGACTTTGCAGCAGCCTCTGGTCAGAGCCACACGTCCCTTTATCTGTCTTCCTGGCTCCACAGCAGTGCACTTTCCACCCAGTCCCTCTTCAACACTCTTTAATGGAGGAGGAGGTGAGCATGAAATGGACTGCTAAAACCTATGAATATTTCAGAGGAAAAAGTCAAGGGACTCCATTAAATCCTCTTCAGTCTCTGCAAATGGAGGTGGGGGGGAGGGGGGCTGGGTGTACTTATTAATGAAAAGCTCCAGTGGCATTCAAGCCATGTCAGGAATGCAACTTCCAAGCTGGTGTGACTGCATGATGCTTTCCAAGCCTCTGTTTTGCACCATTTCCACAGACCCACCCAGTACTGCTGCCATCCCCTTCTTCCCTAGACAAGCCCAAGCAACTCTGCTCTCAGCCCTGTCTTCTGCTGCCACAGCCTTCCCCTACATGCTTGCCCAATGTTCACGACCCAGCTTACCCCAGTTGTCCTCAGAGGTGCCTCTGTCACACTCATGGCATGCCAGGCTCCCCCTGAGCTACCCAGCAGCCCTTTGGCTGGCTTTTAACCCAATATTCTGCTATAGCAGCCCATCAGCTACCCACACACTGCTTACCAGCATCCCTCCCAGATCACCTGCCATCTTTCCCCAGCCCCTCACCAAGCCCCCGTCCTCACCACAGCCTCCTCCAGACAGCTTTTACCCCCCTGTCAGCAAACAGCTAGAGCAGTGGCAGCTTTCAGAGCAATAGCCAGACAAAGCCTGACAGCCCCATATGTTTCAGCAGAGACAGTTCCTCCCTCTAATGGGCCCAGAGGAGCACAGCTTTCAAAGGATTCAGCGTGGAAGTGACAGGCTGGAAAGCCTTATTAATGGGCTCTCCACCAGTGGGGAGCTGAGAGGAAGAGAATGCCAACAGCCCACAACCCGGCTGTCCCATCACAGTGAGGCAAAGCCAGCCCTCCCCAGCCACCACCATCCTACCCCAGCCTATGCACTGGTGTTCCACAGAGGTGAGGAAGCCTTCCTTACCCTCCCCTTGGACACGAAACAGGGCAGTGATTCCCCCAGGGTCTTCAGCTTTTTTCTAGGAACCACTCAACAAATTAGGTCTTTTGAGTCTATGCACCCTGCATCGCACTCTGCTCTTCCAGCCCTGACCCCCAAACATGACCTGTGGGGTGTCTGGCACCAGGCTTAGCTGTCCTGAGTGTCCTGGAGGTGGCAACCGATGGCTGTTGGTCTCCTCTCTCTTTGCTGCTGAGAAGTGGCGTGGTCAGGAAGCCAAAGTGCCAGTGCTCCTCACCCCTTCACTGGGTGCTGGCATTCAGCCAGGAATTATCTTTTGGTCTTTTAGTGGCTTCTAGAGCAGGTGACGTGTGATCACTCATAGCACTGTGTCTCATGGATTTCTCCTCTATGGCTTCCAGGAACATTGGTCCTCCACGTCCAAAGACACCAGTGTCTCCCCCATCAGACACCAGCTCCCCCTTAGGCCCCATTAAATCTGTCAGTTTCTTAGCTTTTGCTGTATTGTTCCTAAATCGCTCAGGTCTGCCTCAAAATGAATGAGACCCAAAAGGAAAGCCTCAGGCCTTGGGCAAACAAAAGGAAGAAGTCTCTGCCCCACAGCACCCACAAGGAAATCATTCCTGCACTTAAACATGGGCTGCTGCACAGAGAGGTGTTGAATGTGGCTCATCAAAACTTAAACCGCAGACTGACTGGGTAGATAGGTAAATGGCCAAGGATGAGCACACCCTGTAGAGAGGGTGAGAAGTGAACCTTCTCCATTAGACCTCTCCTCTGAAGAGACAAACTGTTTTTCCCTCTCTGGGTTAAGGTCCTGAGGATGGCCATGAAACCCTTCAGAAGACGACTGTCTCAAGACAATTAAAAAAAAAAAAAAAAAAGCATAATCATGGGCTCAGTAGAGAGAAACTTCACTAGCAATTTTCATCTCACCCCAATTAACCCTTCCTTGTTATGCAGCCAGTGATAACCTGTACCACCCTTCCTCTCTCCCACCACAGATGATGAGTCTTAGCTCTCTCTTGGCTTAGCATCCATGGGTTGCTCCCAAAGTGCTAATTACATTTTACTCATAACTTGCTTAATCAACAACCATAATTAAATTAAGCATGAAGTAGTGCCTTTCTGCCTGTACTCAGCTTGTAGTTTTGGCTGTAGGCTGGTGCATTTACAGAGACTGACATACCCCAAGCCTGTTTTTGCAGCTATTGCAGTCTGTCTCGTACAAGCTGCCACCTCTCTGCAAACCCTCCCTCTCAGCAACAGTCAGCAGTGCTCCTCTGAGAGAAATGGGCTTTATTTCCTTGCCTCTCTTATTATTCATGTTCACCGTTCCATGCCAAGGCAAATGAAAAGTATCTCCTCCTTAGGAAAAAAAAAAAAAAAAAAAAAAAAGTGACCCTACACAGAGAAAAATAATTTCATTTTTAATAAAAAACAGTGATCTTAGGTACAGAAGCGCATAATTTCCTTTGTCTGGCTTTTTCTGCTCATCTTCAGAGGGCAGCAGCCTTGTCAGTCTGGATGCCAGCTCTGCATGCAAGGGTGGCATATGGTGCAACACAGGGCAAAGTGCAGCAAACTAGGAGACTGTTACAGGGTGCTTCCTGCTCCTGGGTGAAGGATAGCAGCCTTAGAAATGCAAGCGGCAGTACAGGGAACACTGGTCTTTTGCCCATGACCTCAGTAGAACAATGAAGGCAGCAAGTCTGCAGTGAAAATGTTGTTGGTGTCAAAGACCAGGAAAACCTGAAGGTCCTGTTGTGGTTTCTCCAGGGAGAGGAGGTCTCTCCCAACCCAGTGTGGGCTCATCTGGGAGACCACCGAGGGAATGGGAAACACATTGCTCACTCATGTCTCACAGAAGCTCAGGGAAGGCTGTCCATGAGTGTAAGCAGCAATCTGGAGAGAGTTCACATGGGCAGGGAGACAATGGGGGGTGAACACCCAAGGTGAGTCACCAACCATTTTGTACAATTCAGGCAGAAAGTTTCAGCTCACAGTGGCAAGAGCCTGGCCGCAGAAATCACACTCAATGAGCTTTGTGTGCCTGGTTAGAAAGTCTGTGGTGGAGATTAACATTAGGCTGAGGGCTCCAACTGACACTGAGACAACCATTCAGCCTCCTGCCCCCGCCCCCATCTGCTGTGCAGAAGATAAAAGAGTGCAAGACAGCCTCTCGGCCCCAGGACAACCGTTTACTCAGAGGGAAGTCCTTGGCTGCCCCTTTACAGGTATTTTGCCCCACTGAAGCAAAGCAAATCTGCCAGGGTTGAGCCCTGCAATCTAGTGATATGCCTAATTGAAACCACTTGATTTTGAATGCTAAGTACTTGTTTGCACACAAGATCAAGGCCACGCCCTTTTTGGAAAGCCACGGGGCAACTGATGATTACATGCAAGAATACAGACATCTAATTGTGTCATTTTCATTTATAATTTGGCACTTTGTCCAGAACCCATGTGAGGTGCCAAGGTCTGCTCTGTTTCCCAGGCCACTCCTTTGAGTCTCATCAGAAATTTTCCTGGGCCCTTCCTAAGCCAGCTGCTGTATTTCAGAAATGAGTTACAAGTATTTCTAAACAGCGATTGCAAAGCTTCCTGGGATGAATAGATGGGATACAAATGCTTGATTTCAAATCTGCTGTTGACCTGCTGAAAGATAGGGCACCAACCACATTAAGTTAGCGGCCTAGCACAGCTTGGGCAGCAATTGCTGCTCTCCTTGTATTTCATTGCACTTGGCACAAACTTGATACTGAAGGAAAGAACTTGATGGGACTTCTTAGGTGCTGAAATATATATTTCTATCTCAAAAAATTCTGGAGCTTCCCAGTGAACTACTGAAGCTTTAAATCCAAGGAGGAATTTGATACTTTTAGATATACTCGTACAACTTTGCCTAATTATATATATATATTATATATATAAATATTCCATTTTGAACTCCCTTTTGCTTCCTGAATGGTCACCCACATAAACATTCCTACACCTAAGCAGATTTTCTTACTTGGAACATCCCAGGTCAAGCACTTTGCCACAAGCATTTTGCAGATTCGTGGTGTCGAAGCACAGCTGTCCAGCCTGGCTTCAGCCACACACCAGCCTTTCCTGGGTCAAGAGAATCAGTGGCAATGCCTGTTTCTTATTATATAAATACCTAGTCCTTTTGCATGAGGAGACCACATCTTGCAACATGCCCGTTTCTTCTGCCTCAATAGATATTTAACAGCAGAAAAACATACCAGGCCTTTTCCTTCAGGCCTTTCATTTTAACCTAGCTTTTCACCCAGACAGAATAAGTAGAAAGTATTTCTTTCTACAGTCATATAGGACTTGAAAGTAGAAAGTATTTTCTTCCACAGTAATAGGTCTTGACTTAGAAGGTCAAGGGAGAATGGAATGAGATTTTTCGTAAAAGCATTGAAATCTTACACAAGGGAGAAACTTCTATTCCAGGAGCAAATAATTGCACACAACTACACACATCTATAAGTGAGAGACTTTATTTGAACCAATTTTTCAAATACAGACATCTGTATTATTCTCACTTCTCGGGAATGTTTTCTGCTCATTTTTGAAGCTTGCAACCTTAGGACAATATTCAGGACATATGTGTACATTAGATCTCTGCAGATGGACACATTCATAATGCACAAGTACAATGAGTGAGAGACTCTTTCCAGATCCTCACACAAGAGCATCGGAAATGGGCCGCTCTAATTGTCAAGTTCTGCTCTTATTAGCTTCCAGACACTTCACAGTTCTTGATACTCTCTAGGCTGTAGCCGCCTTCTTCAGGCCCCAATTTACTACTGTGTTACTTCAGCTGTATGCCAGTGTAACTCCTCAAAATAGGGCTTAGATGGTGCACAGGGATGTGATTCATTCATTGGGAACAGGCATGAGCAGAAAAACCAAGCTACTGGATGAAAAGTTTACCTAGTATTTTCTTTTGTGAGAGTAGGCTAGGTCTCAGGCTGGGGTTTTTGTTTAGGAAGTGACCAGTGGTTCTGGGTGTGTAATACATTAATCTTGATGTTCAGAGTATACGGGGGACCTGTGGACTGGGCCCCAGTGAGGTTTCTCTCAAGTTGGGCACTCCAGACGTGAGCCACTGGGGTCACTAGCCTGTTCTGCACATCTTGACCTTCACCTCTTCTTCCAAGTATTGCTCAACAGAGGAATGTAGTAATAAAGCATTGTAGGTAAGAATGCAGGCTCGCACATGACCTGAGATCAACACCCTGAAAAATGAATAGAGGGTAGCGCTTTCAGGATCACCTAAATGACTCACCATCGTCAGATCCATTTTTGGAAAACGACTGGAGAATTTTAGACCTCAAACCCCAAATTCGCTGCAAAGAGGAGCTGGGAGATACTGCAGCATCTGGGCCTTAGGAGCTTATGTCTCTTTGAAAGCCAGTGAAATGTCTGCTCTCAAGTGCCCACGTCACTTAGGTTATTCTGAAAACTGTACCCTATATACATATGGGTAGATAAGGGGCAGACTTTCACAGGCACAAGTGGCAGTTAGACATGTAACTCCCATTGATTTCTTTTTCCCCCTCGGGGACCTGGAAAATCCCCCCCCGAGGAGTTGAATCCTCCTCTCGTATTATTTTCACACCAGATTAACACCACTGGTTCCAGTGGAGTGACTCCTGAGTTATCCCGGTGTGAACGAGAGGAGAACCAGTCCTGAGGTGCTCTAAATATCCAGTGAAAGTGCTAATGTGGCAATGCAGAAAAGCAGGAAATCTGAGCACAGGCCTGGAAGAGGACACCCACCACAACCTCCCACAGTGCTGAGCTGCAGGTGACCACCGAACGGCCCTGTTAGTCAAGAGAGGGCACAAAAAAATTCATTCAGACCCTTCTCTCCACCTTGGCAAACCACAGCCACTCAGTTTCCTTCCCTAGACACCTATGACAAACACCAGACCTTCAGTACAAAAAGCCTCACATGCTAGTTTGCCATACAGAGACTGCAGAAAAAAAAAAAGAAATAACTCCCATAGGAAGTTTGGTATGAACTCCCTCTTTCTTTTTTTCTTCTTTACTTTCTTTCTAAACCCCTCTCCTCCAGTCATGGCCATTTCTTTCATTTAGAGTAACGTGTTCTCCAAGCAATGGTGTTTACATTGTCACCATAGCCTCTCACGGGGCTGCACTGGGGTTTGGGGTTGGAAAACGCTTGGTCTGAAGGGATCTCAGCAGGATGCCTTTCCTCTTCCTTTGGAATGTGGCTTATGGTGGAGCTTCCTGGCTGATGCAACTATTGCAAGGATTGTGGGTTTGCATGTGCTATCAATGCAGACAGTCTGTGGATGCCACAAGTGTTGTAAAGCAGACCAAATTAATGAGAATGATCTACTACATTGATTGGGGGTGTTACTTGGGATTTTCCTACTTTTCCAAGGCTTAAGCTAGATGAAGTGAAATGTTAAGAGCTGGCCTACAGCTGGTATGAGCATGCAGTACACATGGGATCTTACTACAGAGGCATGGAAAAAGCCCCTCTTGCCCTCTGAATTTCCACACCACTGTACGTGAGGTCAGGCAGTCAGGCACCACATTCCTGGTGAGAATCACTCTGACATGCCCTTCTCACTCCATACATAAAGTAACAACCATAGACACCTCCAGATAGAGCTGTGCCCCCTTTAGGATATACTCCCTGGGGAATTCTTGTTGGTTGTTGCATCAGGAGTAGAAGAAAAGCTCCAATGACTCTGCTGAATACTCCTTGCTCCCCTCCTTTCTTCTGGGACCTCCTGCCTCTTGTGCTGCTTGCAGCTCACTTGATATCCTGCTAGTCAAATTTTTCCTCAAATACCCTGGTTCTCTTTCCAGTTTCCATCCCATGCTCCATCCTTTATACTGTTTCCTTTTAGCCTTTTAAAATCTGGCTGAAGGGACAGCTCAAGGAAATCCAAATGTTTTTCTCTGTTCTCTTCCTGTACCCTGAAGACAGCCCAGCTTCCTATACAAATCTTGTGTATTCCACATTAAACCACTGCCTGCTCAAGGCAGGGTTTGTCTGTGTGCTCTCTCTCACGCTCTCTTTGCCCTGACTCTCTGGCAGGATCAGGACACAGTACAATAAGAAAGACAGGGGGGAGCTTGGTTACAGCTGCTAATTTTAAACTGGAACCAAGGGAGAGGAATTAGTATTTAAACTATTTAGGTTTGCAGTTGGTAACCACATACCCCATTCTCTTTGTAGGGGAAAAAAATCAAAGTACAAAACCCAACCCTTTGTTCTCTAAGCAACATGGCAAAGTATGTTCTTACAAATGGTGACGAAACACACGTGATGCCTCAACCATCAGCCAAGTGAGAGGCAACGTGCAAAATACAAAGATAAAACATCCCTTGGGAGAGAAAAATGTTTCTGTTTTTTGAGGAGGGAGGAAGGCCTATGTCCAGGAAGACATGAGAGGCAATTTTCTTTTCCCTATAAAGTTAAAAATAGTAATAGTAAAGAGGAGGCAAGATGAAAAGCTTGGGGTCTGAAGTCAGAATAGCAGAGAGACCACGTGGTCTTTGCAGAAACAGGCAAGACAGTCCTTAAGAAAACTCTTGTAATGGTCATGACAGGAGATGAGGCTAAACAAAAGCCGTACTCTCTCCTTCCTGCCTTCTCCCAAACACTTCTCCCACAAATCCCAAGAGCTGAACTTCAGTTCTCTCAACTTGGTGCTAGAGACACAATGCATCTGCAACGTCCGAGCTGGGCTGGGCACCTGGTGTGCTACGAACAGCAAACATACTCTGCCTCTCCTCCCCACACCTCAGCCCCCCGTGCCCATCAGAGCGCTCTCCCTCCCCAAAGACCATCCACCCTCCTGCCTCTTCCACAGCAGGAACAGGCAAGGTGGTGAGACCTGACATACGGTCCAAGCAATGCCTGATGTCTGCGCTACATTTGCTGAGTTGAGGTCAGGCTGGAAGGTGTCTCAGGGTTTACCACCCATCATGACATGGGAATATTAGCATATATATCGTTTATGAAGTATGACACAATACCTATCTGTCAGTCAGCCCATCTTTCTATTTAGTCTGTCTAATCTACTTTTGCTAGCTACTTTTCACTATCTCTATCAATCATCTATTGCTCCATATGATCTAATTTCTTCCGGTCTCTCTCTCATCTTTTTCACTCTAATCTTTCTTACTCTAGCTATACTCCCCTCTCTCTCCCTATCATCCCATCTATCCACTCGAAAATCTTCCCCTTCCTCTCTCTATTCCCTGTTTTTAAAAATCTCTGTCCAGTCTTTCTCCCACTCTCTCTTTCCCTCTCTTTTAAAAAAATCCTCCCAGTCTCTCTCTCTCTCTCTTATTTCTACACAATTCCAGGAAGGACATGGAAATGAATCCTGATGCGTTTTGATGGCACTTTCAGTGAGCGGTCTACGTTCAAACCAATCATCACAGAGGAGACACTGTTTATCTTTTCTCCCTATTTCCAACAAAGAGATGGAGAAGAACAAAGGAGTAGGGCAGGGAGGGCCACTCAGCCCTCTGAAGGTGCTTGGGTTGCCACTCCAAGCATCAGCCACCAAGGGACATGGAGGCCATCCACAGACCCATCTTTTTGATGCTACTTCAATGAGGCCAATTTAATTGTGGCCCTGCAGCATCGTCGGGCAATCCTACAGGGTTCACTGGCCAACGCAACCAGGAAAGCACATGATAATAATCAGGGCAATGAAAGAGCAATAGCTGGGCTTTTATGAAAGCCCAGTTATTGCTGAATTCATTCTAAGTGTTGGCTCTCACAGCTCATAAACAGAGCAGCAGCTCACAGTGGCTGTTCAGGCTCAGGCTGGGTGTCTGTCTGTACCCCAGCGGGACAGGCTGGGTCTAGCGGGCATGTGGGTGGGGTGCACCAGGGAACATCCCACACCCTGTGAAAAGCAGTGGTGGAGATGGTGAAGTGGTGCTCTGCTGGGGGAGGCCATAAACAACAGCTAAAAGCCTTGGCCCTCCTTAGAGCTGGGTGAATCATTACAGGTTTCACCAGGGAGAAGGAATGAGGGATTTCTCAAAGTGCATTGACTGGCTCTTACACCACCAGACCTTGTCATTTGCATGTGCCTGTTTATTCAATGCACTGGGCCAATTTATTTTGCCAAACAGAATATTTTTGGAGGGCCATACTATGCTACTCAATGACTTCTCCAACTCCAGCCCGATGCAGTGAGCATCACCTTGCTGCCAGGTGGAGCTCAGGCCCCGGGACTCTGTCGCCTCACAGCCCTTGGTGTACCCCTTGGCAGTGGCCAGACCTTCAGCATGGACCAAAGTTGGTCCCTCTGCTGGCTCATCCCTCCAGGGTCACCATACGTGCTCCAATGCAGGGCTTAGAGGTCTCCTAGAGGGCCACTTATTTTGTTCTTTCCTAAAACTGATTTAATACTTTCCTTATTTATGTTAGTCAGTGCTAACACCTCACTCAAAATCCAAGCCTGCTTCCTTCAAAAATCCCCTCAGCAGTGCCAGGGAGAGCAGTTGGTCACTGACCAGTGGCTGAGGAGCACAGCAGGGCCACAAAAGTAGTGGCCTGCCAAAGACCACGGGCCAGTAGGATGTACAGCAGCATAAAAATGCGACACGGTGGTATTAATGATCATTGTTCTCATTTATTATAATTATTGTTCAGTTTGAAAAAGGAGCCTGGAGCCAAGCATTATGCTAATTGGCACATTTTTGTTGTTGTTGTTATTTTAGTTCTGAAAACAAACTGGGGTTTAGTATTATTTTTCACTCGTTTGTTGGTTTTGGTCTTTTTTTCTTCTTTTTTTTTTTTCCTTTTTTTCTTTTTCGTTGCATTCGTTCATTCCATCACATTGAAAAAGGAAGAAAAGTACTTAATTTTTTTTCCCCCCCTCTTTTGTTTTAACTCACTCGGTAAGTCTGGACTCCTCAGGTGAACGTAACATTGCACACACACACACTTGGAGAAGAGAGAGAGGAGAGAGAGAGAGAGAGAGAGAGCGCGCGCGCTCGCAGTGGGCAGACAGACACACGTACGCGCCAGGTCAAAGAACTCTGATACAGTGCAAGAATTTTCCCAAAATGATTGGATCATCATTACCAAAAACTTGCCATAACAACACCAAGAAACAAAGAAATGTTTAAGCCACACTGTTTGACTGGGATTTTTCCTGCTTTTTTTTTTTTTTTTTTGCTTTTTTTTTTCTTTAAATGTTTGCCACACAGAGAGAAAAAGGGTTTAAGTGGGAATGGGAGAGGGATGGACAGGCTCACAGATGTGAGCAGGAAGGGGGGAGATTGAGATTGGGGTGGGAAGGAAGGATAGAGGATAGGGGGAGGGAGGGAGGGGCAATGGGGAGTCATTTCTTAATGTTCAGGCATTTTCTTGGTCCGCCTTGCTCTCTTCTTCTTTCACCTCTTCCTGCTGGGCACTTTCAGTAGGTTTGGTTTCTTCTACAGCATCTAGTGGGGAAAGAAAGGGTCCAGGGTTAGTCAGCTATGATCTAGAGCATCCTGCACATGCACACAGTCATCGCATAATGGACTGCATGGCTTCAGGCTTCTCTCTCCCCAGAGTGACCCAGGTCTCAAAGTCCCTGGCATTTCTGCAGCATGGGAGGAACACATCAAGGTTCAGCCCAAGAGACAAGTGTGTAGCTCTCACAAAACACCTCTAGCCACACCAGAAAACATGTGCAGCTGGAAAGAGCTGCCTAGCTCACTGCTGATATGGCAGGCAACCACTATTCATTCTATCAGCTGTATTGATTAGGCTCTTGGCTTACCAGCTAGATCACACACCCTTTTCCCAAACCTGCTGACTGCGCCAACCACTGTTGAACTGTTACCCCCTAATTACTGCTATGGATCCTCCCAGCCAAGACTTAAAGAGGTCATGAAGAGAAAACTCTACACACACTTGAAGCCTGCAAGACCCAGAGGAAAAAAAATTGTAACCTGTAATTCAGGCCTCCCTTACATTGAACAGAGAGATCTAAAGAAACGTCTCCAGCCTTCAAGAACAGGAGCATTCATCCTGGAGGCTGTCATGTCTCAACAGTTCTCTAGGCTCTCCTCTCAAAGGCAGAGCTGCCCCGGCAGGATGCAATGAGTGCAACTGGAGGCTGGGTCTGCCTGGCAATTAGACACCTTGTTCTGGCACACCATTCACACGAGAAGCTAAAATGAATGCTAGGAGCAATCCCAGAACAGCAAACTAGACAGGGGATAATAACTGAGAGGAAGGCAGAGGCACCCAAGATGGACAAGGCAAACAAAAGGAGTGCCTCTCAAGCTGGAGTGATCTTACTGCTGGGGTTGATCCAGTTCGAGACATCATGTCCCCTTTATTGTAACAGGACAGATTTAATTGTCTCCTAGTGCCTGGTGACTAGATCCCATAATCTTTAGATTAGGGTCATGTTCCTGAGTCTCTTTCAGAAATCCCTCTGAGGCCTATGCACTGTGTGGATTGCTTTTTTACAGAAGAAGATGATGGTTGACCGAGGGCTACAGAGCTGTAAGGCGGAGTAACGTACAAGGGTCTTAGTGCACGGTAGTGGCTGGTGTGCTTCATCCCTGTCTCTCTCCATTCCTCATTGACACCCTTCCTATTTACACTTACTCAACAACTGTGGAAAGGCCAAGCAAGCAGCATCACTCCAGACTTGGGATAAAGAACAGGGAAAAGAAACAAGTGCAGAAAGCCTGGGTGGTGTGGGACCACAAGATCAGTATGTCACATACCTCAGTGCTGGCAATCAAAATACCTTTGTAGCATCACTGTATCTTTCATGGTCATTCTGAGAGGACTGTGGGGTCCCTGGACAGTTCCTGGCTTCTTTGATGGGCTATCAGATGATGTTATACCAGCAAATAAAATGTGCCAGGGACTGCTTTGTGGCCCTGAGACCAGCTGGTACAACACAGCTCGTGTATAGTGTGTATGCTGGTGTGTATGGCCAAACTCTCCTACTTTCCAGAACACGGTGGCTGTATCTAGGAGGTATCTAGGGAAAAGCTAGTTGGTGTATTCAAAAATCACACCATGGCCCATTTTATCATCTTAATAATACAGATGATCACGTGCCAATGATTAGTTTGTGAGGATTAGCATCCTCGCACCTATGCTTCAAATTAGTGAGAATGCTAATTGGGATGTGAAACTTTCCTTACTGACACCACTTATGCATTTTGGCCTTGTCCGTTTGATGCCATCAGATGGCAGACTTGTATTTGGTTAAAATGCTGGCAGTAAGTGCTGCATTCAGGCTTCCCTTTTCCCCTTGGCTTTTTAGGCTAGGTTTTAAATACATTCTTAGGCACCACTTCCATACAGATCACTTTTAAGATGTGTGTAACTGCCTATCTTGAATAATCCTCACTAAAGGCTCTGCTTCTGGACCTTCAAAAACTTACTGTGTTAGTAAACTCTGTTGGTTTTCCAAAAGGAAAAAGTTTATGGGAACATCCTCCTGGCCTAAGCCCCTGCACCTGCAAGCCCCCTGTTAGCAAAAAGCACCTGTGGACTTTCTTTCCCTTAATACTGAACAGCTAAATAGAATGCTACTCAGGGATTCCTCCTATTTAGGGTACAATTACAATCATGAACCAAAGACAAAATAGACTACTGATGGAAAGAGGATGCAGGTATTGTTGCAAGGCAAAGCAGGCCAAATTGCCCTAGTTTTGTTATTTTTCCTGAATGACTTGATCACAACCCAGTGGGGAAGGGAGTCCTTTTAGTCCTCCTTTTCTCCAAGGCATTCATAGCAGCAGACACTTTGAATTATGGAGCTGAGAGTAGAATTGCAATGCATGATCATCTACCCCTAAATATGAACCAAAAAACTACTATTTGCCAGTGTCCTGGTTTGAGCCAGGAAGAAGCCAATTTTCCTTTTACTGATATTTTTTTTCCTTCAGTAAGCTTTCTTTTAACTAGTAGCAGAGTGTTCCAACTAAGACTGATAATGGTGGAATGTTTCTCTAACTGCTGGGTCTTCAAGGTCACACCTTTACTCTGCTGGTTCAGACACTACGGGGAGATCTATGACCCCCCCGTAGGAGGCTGAGTTAGACAGACAGCAAAACTGGCCAGAGATATTCCATTCCATGTATCTACATAAGCTCAGAGGAAGGTCAGAGATCACAGAAGACAACTTCCTTCCTGCTGCTTCTTCCCTTCTCTTCCATCCATGGCTGGCATCCGGGGAGGACTCATTTCATCCAGCACCGTCAACCCCCAGGCTCGAGCTCTCCTGACCCTCATCACTCTGTGCTTTCTCCAGCAGCAGCTCCGGGATGTTTTGGGACTGTTCACAGCTCAGGAGAGTGCTGTGGGAGTTGCTGGGGGTGGGGGGAGGCAATAGGGGTACATACCTGAATATATCTGTATATAATTGTATATATTTTCTTATATCATTAGTGTTTAATTAAAGCTGTGTAGTTTAGTTTTCAATCCAGCCAAGTCTCTCTTTTTCTCTCTCTCCTTCCCTACCTGGGTGAGAGGGGGAGGGGATCGAGAGCATCATTGTCAAACCTGAGTCAAATGGTGACAGCCAGAAACAAACATGCTTTGCTATAAGGCTCCGATAGATCCTAGTAAGACAAAGTTTCTGTTTTTTCTGCATGTGAGTGCAAGATGAATGAAAGAGCAACAAAGTACAGGCAATGTGGCTTCAGGCACACAAGCCCTGACACTGAATTTCATTATGTTTAAAACTTTCTGTGTCTTCCTACTGAAAATATGCACAGATTTTTGCTGGCAGTCCCCACAGCCTCCTCAGGACAACACAACAGAAGGGCCTGTAATGCAGCAAGCTCAGGGATAGACACCGGGAGGTCCAGTGTACCTGCTGTGGTACTGAGTGCCTCAGCCAAGACATACAAACTGCTAAGTGGCACAGATGCCCCCGTTACATCAGCAGCTGAAAGTGGGGTCCAACTCCTACAGTGGACAGTTGTCCTACCAAGATGGGCAGAGAATCTGGTTGCACTCAGAGTGGGGGAGCTGGCAACCTCAGTGACATGGGGTAGTTCACAATGTTACCTGTGCCATTCTTGCACTTAGGATAAAAAGACAGGTTGAAACACAATTTGCTGCTATTTTTTGTTCCCTGTTGGCTCACCACAGTAGCAAATCTAATTTCAGGGGATGCCCATGGTTCCTAGAGATCCCTGGTTGGTAGAGGAATTGCACAGGGGTGCCTCACTGCCCTGTTGCTTCTTCTCTAGGGAGCAGTTAGTGGTAGGCAGATGACTGAAGCAGCCCAGAGACTGCACTGATTTCTGCCATGGCTGAAATAGCCTGGTCTGACTCTGAGGTCATGGAGCAGCAGAAGGGATTTAAAGTCACTTCACTACACAATCAAGTCAGCAGAGAAGAACCATACAAACCATGGATACATGGCAACATAGAGCAAATTTTCATGACTGTGGATGTCGCAGGTATGAACATGAAGTCTATCAATTTGAATAGGAATTATCACAGAAAATTCAGCCAGCCCCTCTCCCCCTGTTTGCTTGCAGGGTGTTGAAGCAGTAAAGGGAAATATTTTATGTGCTGTTACACCCTGCTAAGTTAAGTCTTATCTCCTAGCAGCTTTAGCAGCATTTCAGTGATCTTGGGGATGAGGGAAAAGTAGTTACCTGGTGTTATTTTACAGTAATGAACTTTAGCAAGAAGTAATCACAGAATCACATAAATAATATCACAATTCAGCACAAAAAATAAAGTTCAAGCTGTAGCACTGTTAAACCACAGCAGTGGAAAGTAGAGCATTCTCTCTGAGGAATGGGAGCAAGGCAGCACAACTGTACTGACCCCAGGGCCAGTTAACAGCAGTTTCTGATTCACAAGGAGAGGTGAGATGGTGGATCTCACTCACCCCTCACCAGTTTGTTTGATACAGGCTATTTCTGCAATATGTTCTCTGGGGTTTTTTCCAGCCCAATTTTCAGTTTCCCAGCAAAGAAAGGCAAGGTATCTCTGAGGAGATCAGTAGATAGCTATCATTGGGATTCCACACAACAGAAAGGGTATTTCTTATATTGCTTTTTACCCAATACTAGTCTTGATTTCCAACTTCCTTGAACTCTGGGCTGTTGCACCTGTTGGTCTGTAGTGGACGGATGTAGTTATACAGGCAGAACTGCATAACCTTGGCATTTTACATTCACTTTTCACTTTGTTGGAATATGTGTAAAAGGTGACTAAAGAGCAGGCAAGAATTTAGGCAAATTCCTTGCTTGAGGAACAAAAGCATTTCATCCTGGGTAGCCAAATTTCCACTTGTCTAAAGCTGCCTTCTTTCTGAACATGCCAGCACTGTGAGATCTGCTGCAGTATCATCAGAGTCCCTTGTGTCCACTTGCAAAGAAGAGAACAAGCAGGAGGCAGTGAGTTTATTAAGATGGACTTGGACTAGGACAGCATCGAGATGCACATGAAGATCATGAAATGGGAAAGCTGAAGTGAGCATGCATGGACATCTTGCCTGCCTTCAGGCACTTAGAAACATCTCCAGCTCACTCTCTGCTTCCTTTCTAATTAGTGGAAACAAATTAGATATGTCTAGGACTCTACTTACCTGACCTATTCAGATGCCTACTTTAGGGCAAGAGGAGTTGCAACCTGGGAACACCTATATCTTTAGCAAGTTGAGGTGGAGACATCCACATTTGTTCTAGAGCATTCCAGCCACAGAGCATAAAGAAGGGCCCAGACTCACAAAATAAGATCACAACCTGTGCATGCATGGAAGAAACAGAACCTGAGGGGATGCTGAGCTGTAATACAAAGCAAAAATCTGTCCTGAAGGATAAAAGCCCCCTAACAAGACCAGCAACAAAACCCACATAGTTTGTGCTTTCAGTCATCACCCTCACGGTTGTTTTAATGTGTATCAGTCACCACTTTGTACTGTTCCTGGTTATTTCAATCCTGTGGTCCTTCCCAGACGCAGCTTTGATATTTGTTTGTTTTGCAGCTTTGCCTTTTGCTTCAGTCTTTTGAAATCTATGCTGCAATCTAAATCATTCTATAGCATAGGATAATTTTGCCAAAGAGACAGACATCTGTGAGCTGAGCTGCCACCAATCTCACCTCACTAGAATTCTGGATGGGGCAGCCAAGTTGAGAAACCTTCTGGGGAGCCTCAGAGCAACCTTAAGCTGTGACTACAGAATTGCTAAAGCGACAGAGCTGCATGGTGGGAGAGGCTGAAGTGTGTTTGCTTCCCAGCTGAAGGGCCTGTGTCAGGGACACGCTTCACACCTACAGCTCCAGCAGGTACCTGCTAGAGAACTGCCTTGCCTATGGAAGAGAAAGAATATGGAGGTGAACTACAGGACTTTGCTGAAATAGGGTCTTAGAGAGTTCCTGCCCCTCAGCACTCCATTTATTTTCTGGAAAGGGTGAGAGTCAGGTCTGTGAGTCCTGCTTTGGAGCAAAAGCCTTAAATATATGCAGCTCTGGTTGCTGTAAAGCTGAAGCAGGCACGCAAGCAGCAATTCCAGCTGCCTTAGCCTACACTGTGCTCTAATGGCTGAGCGTGCAGGCTCTTCTCCAAGTCTCTCCACTGCCCTACATTAGTGAAATTAGGTTGAGTGGATTTCCGGGTAAAACACTGTCTCTTGGGACCTGCCCAGCTCCCATCTGACTTGCCAAGATTAATTAAATCAGAGCAGACATCAGCTTATGACCATAGTAGCAGCAACCTCTCTGCTGATCATTTCTTTTGTGGCTGGTGGCTTGGGTTTTGTTTTCCTTTTTGTCTCTGTTCCACTGCAGATCTTTAAATTACCACAGCTGTCGCCACGAGAAGAGAAATTGCAGAAACACTCTGGGGTTCTACTACAGATGTCGGGATTTTGCTTTTCCTGCTTTCCCACTGTTTGCATAATTATTGCTGATACTGATTGTGCAGCTAGAACTCTCTCATGCCTTCATGCTAAAGTGTTGCCCAGATCTACTCAGCTGCTGCTCTTTCTTAGCATTTGTGATGCTCACTCCTTCTCTCTGTCCTCTGCCAATTGCAGCTTGGTCAGAGATGAAACTGAAAACCTGTGCCGTGTCTGGTCTCCTCTTTGCTCCCAAATTTTAATCTGGGTTTTCCTGCCATGTTATAAGCAGACCTCATTTGCCCCAGAGATGACTGGTTTTAGACAATTTTTTTGGAGAGTAAAGAGCACTGTAAGGACCCATTTAAAAATCCCTGATCTGAGCCTCTCCTAGTTTTAATGACATTTGGATCCAGATTTGGATCCAGGCTTCACAGCTTGATTCATCTGTCCCAATCCATCTGTCCTTCTAGCCAGCCAGAAGCCAATTCCAGGCAGAAGATGGTAGGTCTGAGGGTGCTGAAATGAGATGCACTTCAGGTTCAGAGCTGTTGCTTATACAGTTCTCATCCCCATCCAAGTTAGCCCATTGCAGTCAAACTGTATGTATCACATGCAGTGCTAAAACCCTGTGCCCTCCCTACTCGCTGCTTCTGAAAACTGGCAGACTAATCCTGGCCCAGCAAAACACTGAGAAATGAAGAAATTGGATATTTCAGGTGAGTGGCTGTGTCTGGTCTGGGGGACTGACTTGCATGATTTCTCCAAAACACCTGGTGAATCCCTCACTTGCTACAGACAGAGGCTACACAGGTACCAAGGGTACCACCTGGTTCCTGTGAGCTCTGTCAGTCCTGGTGGGCACATGGCACCTGTGAGGTCTGCATACCCTTGGAAAACCCTGCAATAAGGTTGGGGAGGGATGTTACCTCTGCAAGCAGCAGGCAGAAGGTCCAGGGAAGTTGCCCAGTAACTACTGGAAAGAAGCAGGCAAAGAAGCCTGTTAAGGCTAAAACAAAAATGTGAATATAGCCACAATACATGATAGTTTGGGCCTCTTACTCATGGACTGCCTTCTTTTTGTTTCAGTACCATGTATGCCAACCTCAGTTGCTCTAGCAGAGAGAAAAAAACAACTTCTGCCAGTCCTATGGCTGATGACTTCGGCCCAAGCTTGGATGGCTGCCTCTTCTGATCCTGCTAAATCCTCAAAGTACAGCCAGCCCCAGTTCTGTCGCCCCAGCTGCCTTTGCGCTTTGTCAGGCTGAAGAGCCGGTGGCTTAGGGATTTCCTCTCCTTCTCCTCTTGCCTCACACCTTTCTTCCCCCAGCACCACCATGAACATTCCACCATGCATTGTCATCTGTGTGTGCAGTAGCTGGAAAGGGAGGGAGTCATGGGAGAGAAGCTCAGGGTGCGTGGTGGTGGGGAGGGGGTGCCGAGGGGAGTCAGGCTCACAACTCCATTGCAAGCATCTTTCACAGTGTCTAGACACCAGCTGCCAGGTTGCCATGGAAACTCCCCAACTTTGGCTGACTGGAGGGAGCAGTGAGGTCTCTGGAGAAATGGGACTGGTGGAGGAAGAGGGTGGAGAGAGAAAAGGGAGGATGTTTCTTGTGAATGTGAGGTGCTAACCCTGTTACAGCTACATTTGCAAATATTTTTGCTTCCTGAAGAATGGGAAAGAAGCAGCTCTTCTTTCTTCCACTGCCATTTCTTTCCCACACCCATGGATGCAGACAGGCCTGAGGGCTGAGACAAATTATATGCCTACGGCTGCCTGGTCATTTCTTCCTGCCCATTACCAGCACTTTTGGCCCAAATTTCCTGTGTACGGTACCTATAACTGGGCAATTGCAATCCACCTAGAGTTGGAAGAAGTTAGGTTTTCAGCCAGTGAGATATTCTTTAACAATGCCTTTCTCTTGGTCACCACCACTGCTACAAGATCCAGGGAGGACAGAGTGCTTCCACCTGGCAGCAGTGTTATCTGTCATGGTGCTTCTGTGGGGATGCTTTGTTGCACCAGAAAGTGGTGGGCAAGTGGGAGGCTGTGTAGTACAGTGGCAGAAGGGGAGGTAAAAGATTCCTTTTGGGATGAGGGTGCCTTGGAGGGAGATGTTTTGCACTGGTATTGAGTGGCCTGCCAAAGAGCATCAAAAGTGCTGACCTCAACAGACTTCTGCCAAGGCTCCATGGTCATTACAGCCAGGGAACCTGAAGTGGAGAAATAAGAAGTGACGTGCACAGGGTGTCCCCTGCCATCAGCTGGGGTCAGAGCTAATCTGATTCCCAATCAGTTGCTCAGCTGCCCTGCTGGAGAAGAAAGGCTCCCTTCCAGGGAGTTCCCAAGCTACCAGCCTCTCCATCTCTCCATAAAGGATGAGCTAGAGTCAAAGATGCCTCTCTGGACATTCAGACCACAGTTCTTCATTATCCATGGCCTGAATTTCCAGCAAGGTAGTACAACACAATATCCAGATTGTACTGGATATGGAAGATAAAAGAGGATATAATATCCAGATCATACATTTATGGTGAACCCAGACTTTATGAACATCAAAAGCTGTCTCCATTGTGACCATCCCAAATTGCTACAGGTGGCCAGCAATGTAAGTATTTACTTGGTGTTTGTCACCACAACCAGCGCCCAACTCACAATCATGGAGGTATTTTATCCTTGTGGCATTCCAGTGAAGAAATCAAAGGCTTTTATAGGCATTTTAAAGTGAGTAAAGCATGAAGAACTGGACTATGGTCACATGAAAGTCTGTGGTGTACCTAAAAGGCTGAGTTGTTTTGGCTTTTCATTCCAGCATCTCAACCAGCCACTCTGTACACAGCAGCACTTTCATAGGTGTGATGCCTTGGTCTCGTGATTTCTCATATTCCACAAAGTCCTAAGCTCAGGCCAAAACTGTGGATGCAGCAATCATCTTAGCAGTATTCCTCCACCTCAACCATCACAGGAAGCCAGGTAGAAGAAAGGCATTCATTACTTCACCTGAGGAAAACCTATGAAGAAATAACCCACAAGTTGTTTTTTACTCTTCTTACTCACCCTTGTTGATATCACACAGGTCCTGCAGACCAGAAAGGCTTTAAAATTCCTTAAATACCATGTGATTCAAAGAGCTTGAATACAGCGGGGTTTATTTGTTTCCAGATGTAGAGTGTAACAGTTGGCAGCTGCTCTTTGCATACACATTGGAAAACAAGATGTCTCTATCTCATGCAATGGTCTTCTTTTGTTTCACCTATCATTTCCCCCCAGCCTGGTTAAGTTCTGGAGAATGGCTTAGAAACAGATGGAATATAAGGGGACAGAAGAACAAGGTCTTGATAAGGCATATCCATTTATTCTTTAGCCTTTCTAGGGTGGATGCCCTATGAGATCATGCCAGATAAATAAGAAGAAAGTTAAGAATGGAAATACTCTGAGTAGATTCTGGCCAAGTGATCAAAATGCAGCCTAACTGAAGTGACTGATAGTGATTCCTGTACAGCTAGGACATTTCTAGCAAAGTAATTAATTCAGGGAGTGAAGCTTACAGCACTTTGGGGATGGAGGTTTGGGCTTGGAGAGGCCTGACAGATGCACAGAGAACAGCACAGCAAGTGACAGAAGTCTGATAGACAGATCAGATCCTCAGAGGTCTGCCCATCTTACAGCTCCACTGATCAGCCTGGCAACTGTGGTAGGATCAGTAGGGGGATAAAACTGAACCTAAAACTGAAGCTAAAACTGTGGCAGACTGCTGGCATTCATGCACTGCTGCTCCTGAAATACAGAGGGTTAAGGAGAGGAAGGAAATGTGCAGAGTGCTAGGGCCTCTGGATTCTTCTACAGCTTCCACCTCATGACACAGGACAGACTGTGAGGCTGCTCTCCTCCCCAACCCAGGCAAAGTTGGCCAGGGAAAAGAAGACAGAGGAGGAAATATTCCATAATTGCAGCAAAAATATCTAGAAATTCCTTCAGTGCATCTAGAATTAATGCATCACTCCTCCCCTTGTAGTCCTCTCCCCTTCAGCTGTCAGTGGCAGGAAAACAAATTGCTGCAGCTCTTACTACGAAACATGCTCCCGCCTCCCTTCCCCCAGCCCAAAAGACATGTGCCATTCATAAGCTGCCTGACTGCTGGTCTCCATTATTAAAGCCTAGAAGGCTGATAAATTGGGGATTCATGGAGCCTGCAAGCCTCCAACAACCAGATTGCCATGGAAACCAGAGGCAGCCTTCATCTCCAGCAGAACTGATATTGATCTAGCTGAAGGCAGAGAATTACAATCAAGGAGAGGATATAAAATGTCTCTTTTTCTTCCCTTTGCCATCCTCCCATTTTGTGTTTAAACAAAAGAGAAATTTTGTTTAGAATTCACTCGTTTGTTTCTGTCCATCATCATACACCAAAGCTCTGCAAATTGGATGCTACAATAAATTAAGTGCCTGTTGTCAGGCCTTCCACAGCCATCTTGTTGACAACTGTCCCCAGCAGCAATCAACAACACCAGCTCTTTGCATCAAAGGTATTACTCGTATTTCCCATACTCACAGCTGGTGTACACACACATAGGATCCCAATGTATTTTGTGCAGAATGGGCATTGAAACACAGATACTACTCTCTAGGAGGCAGTTCAGGATTAATGCTGCACCCACTGAGTCTCCTGGGAGCCTTCGCTTTTAATTTCAACAGGAAGAGGCCATCACACACATTATGACAACCTGGACATAGGAAGAGGTACTTTGAACAATGAGCACTAGTGGGGAAATTCCCATTTTGGGACAATACAGAGTAGTGTTGCTGGTGCAGAGGAACCATCTGCCCAAAATCCCCTGGCTGGGACTGCTTAGTCACAGCCTTCCAGGGATGGGAAGACCAAGGGGTCACAGCATCCATCCTGCAAAACCGAGTGGGCAACTGGACACCTTCTCCAGCTCATACTGCAAAGGCCAAATCCCCTTCAATCTGTCCTCTCATTCCTTGGCTGCCCATGAGAAAGCCGAAGGGCTGTGAGGTGAAAAGCCACAGCTTGACTTAAGGTGGGAGGTCGGACTGCAGAGTCACCTCTTCTGCCCCAAGAAACCTCTGAGACCAGAGGTGTGGTGATGCTTGCCCAGTAAGTGCTCAGCCCTCAGGGGAAGGAGGGCACAGGGCAGTTCTGCACCTGGCACTGGCCATTTTCAGAGGCGAGCACAGCAGGAAAGAAGCTGCCTGGAAAACCTTTCATGTTGCCAGGGGCAGTCTGCCTTGTGAAGGAGGCAGCAGATAGCATCGGTAATTCTGATTTTAATTCAAATCTGAGTGGGCTTTTGTTTGATTGTTTGGAGGGGTGGGGGGGGGTGTTGTCATTTGTTTGGTTTTGGTAGGGTTTGTTTTGTTTTGTTTTAAACAAACAACCTTCTCCCAGTTTGGGTGGGACTTTCCAGACATGAAACTTTCTGAGCACTGCACCAAGCAAACCAGTGCAGCTGTCCCACAGCAACCATCTTAGCTTAATTAGCTTTTCACATTAACAATTCAGTCAGGTGGGTAATGAATTCAGCCTTGACATGAGGGAACCTGGTGAGGCAGCTGCTAATGCTTGGGAGACCCTGTAGGGGCACAGTGGGGCAGCCCTATGCTCCACGCACAGCCAGCTGTGCCATGGCGGTATGAGGTCAGGTTGCATCCCCTACCATCCCAGAGCAGCAGGGATATCCAGGCTGTCAATGCAAAGTCAAAGCTCCTCAGTACTCCCCCCTATAGTGGACAATACCCCTATGGGGTGTTAAGACAGCCCATTGCTGAGCTAGCCTAGAGGGATAAGGCTTCTCTCCCTCATCAAAGGATATTTCAGCACTGCTGTGGCTATCCCCTTGCTAACACTTCGAGCCTGAGGTGGCCCTGCCTCAGCTGTGGGGCCAAGCAGTAGCTGCTTCTCCACTATCTCATGCATAGCCAAAGCCTGCCATGAAGCCCAGCTGTGCACAGGTCCACAGAGACTATAAGTTACCAGGGTTTTAAAGTTTTTGGTCAAGTTGGAGCAGTCCATACTTTTGACTTGGGCACCATCATTTTGACAACAGATGTTGCAGAAAACGGCCTTATCTGAGGCATGAATCCACCAGGCTTAAGCTGCTCTGAAATTGCACTGATGCATATGAAGTGGCACCCCACTTTTCTGTGCTCATGTTGTCTCCCCTGACCCTCTGGTTGTATTATTTATTTGCTGTAAAGGTCCTCAGCTTGGGTCTTGCCTGATGGTCACAGAGCAATACCATGAGATATCCACATGAATGAACATGTCTTTCTTACTCTTCCTCTCCTGCTGGAGCTGTTCCACTTCCATGAATCATTAAATATTCATCAGGCCAGAGGAAAACATTGACTCTGTAGACTGGTGGTGAGGGCACTCATCTGGAATGGGGGTGACCAAACTCCACATCCTGGCTCCAGCAAATAATAAATAATTTATGTGAAGTGGAACAGCTCCAGCAGGAGGAATCAGGGGAAACTTCATCCAGCAGCCCAGTGGTTTGCTTGCAAAGCTCACTGGATTTCAGCTTGCTGGGATAGGGCATGGGCTCGTCTTCTGTCCCATTCACGGAGTACCTGACTCTCACATGATAGCTACTCTAAAAGCAGGCAAAGATTTCTCTTACTACTACCATCATTACTGGTACATTATGTTTAGTTTCAACAAATTAAAGGGCTCTTTAATGAAAAAAAAAAAAAGTTTCATAAAAAAATTCCAGCCCAGCAGGACTTAGAAGCCCTGCATGGAAGTGATTTGAACTGCAACTAGGCTTTACTGCTCTGTTTGGTAAAAGAAACATGTATGTGTTTTGCTAGAAACAAGGATGAGAATTAGTTGCATGCTACATCAGCTAGGAACAGCTGGAATTTTCTCCTTGTTCCCTGATGTAAGAACCAGTGACTCCATCTATCTTCCTCACAGTCATTTGGCTTCGGTCATGAATAAGGTTTCTAGCTGAAGGCACAAAAAAAAAAATGTTTTCTTTCTCATTTTGTGTCTCTTTATTGAATGCAGTGAACACTGCTGGGTTAGTATCTCTTGAGACAAAAGTCTGCTGTTCATTCAGAGAAGTGGTGCTACTCATCAGCAGTGCTGTTCATTTCTTCCCCATGCCTTCCTGCTGGGCCTCACATCTCAGTCCCTGTGCCTGGCACCATGTTTAGCCACGCTGATAAGTCTCCCACTGAAGGCTTGGCAGTAGTGCTGGGAAAGGTTTGTGCAAAGAGTACCTTTATCCCCAAAGGTGAGCTTCAAGGTATGTGTCAAAACTGTTTACACTGTTGAAAGATCTCTCAAACACCCACCATTCCCACTGACTTGCAAACCTGCAGCACTCGGAATGTCTATGCCAAACACTAGGAGCTGTACTGTGGGACAGAGTGCAGAACTGAGCAGGTGTGGTACAAGGTTAGGATATCTAAGTGGCAGTTATGCCTGCTCGCTGTTTGGCAATAAAGAAGTTACTGCCTCTGGCTGCACTTTCACCATTTGGATCCCAGTTGAATACTAAGTGGACTGTGAATGCAAAGGGGCAGACAGAATTACTGCTCCTATAAATTTTAGCAGCCTGACTAAAGCTAACCTCACAACAGCCCCGTGGTCAGACCTTGTGAATGTGGGGGATTTCCATCCCTTCTGACCACAAGGAAAAGCAGAAGACCAATATTACAATATTGCACTGAGTGTTCCCAGGGGAAGAAACATATCAACCATCTGTGAGCAGATCTAAGATTAAGGTGACAGACTCCTTCAACTCACATATCTTTCTGAAGTGCAGGGGGACAGGCTCCAGCCCAGGACTTGCTCTCTCCTGTGGTATACCCTTCATTAGAGCAGCATTGACTGAAGATTACCCTGAATTGCTTGCAACACATGCTGAAATCACAGGTGAAAGCCTAGCCTTATATACATTGGTGAAGCTTCGATTTCAGCCCTGTAGATGCAGCTACGGCTAGTGAGTGTTGCCTCCAAATACAGAGCAATGGAAGAAGGAGGGAGGTAAAAGGGAACTTGGAAGATAAATTTTTGGGATAGATAACATAGGGTGTCTAAGCTGGAATACATACTCTTTCATTTCCACAGTGATGGAATGGAGTCCTGTACTCATCTAAAACCTAGGGAGTTATGGACTTAGTCCACACAAGTCTGCATTCACACGTCCCTCTTAGCGGCTCATGCCATTTCCAAATCAGTGGGTTCCCAAAGCCTTTAATAACAGTAAAGGGTTTTTTAGAAGTACTTTCCACCATCCCGACTTCAAATGACTTTTCCTTTATTCCACCTTCCATCTCTTCAAATGGCTATCCAGTAAGGTCTGTGAAACATTTTTCACAGCTGCTAAGATGGTTCTGCCAAGGTCAGCAGCACTGGGGAATGCTCCTGCAGAATGGTCACAGTCTCGCTCTTTCCCTGTATGTGCAACGCACTGTCAGCTATGGTTCTGCAGCACTGCACCACTTTAGCATTGGGATTTGGATGCTCTTCCAAATGTCAGAGAGATTTTCTTCTTCATTAAGCCCTGTAGGTTACAGGTAATGTCTGGTTATCATTACTAGCATTCCCAATTACTGTGTTTTGCTGAAGGAAGATGGAGAGGTTGAATAGTGTCTTCCACCTTCTGCTTTCTTTCATAATGAAAAGAGGAGTCATTTGCTATTGCCTCAAGGTACAGATGGAAAGTGTGTGGTCCTTTGAACACTGGATAATTGGGACCTTATGACCTTTATCTAAGACTTATTTACATGAAGCCTTGAGTCTCAATTTTCCATTCATTAGGAGAAGGGCATTTTCTTTTACATCTCTGGGCCCCATCCAGATTTCCATAGTTCTTTTCCTAACTACTCTGCAGCCCTGCAAGGGGCAGGTGTCCAACATGCGCTCCTGGCTGCCAGGACCTCAGCTGAGAATTTCAGCTCTGTTCCAGTGCCCCATGCTGAGAGTGATGTACCTAAGGACACAGAAGGAAAAAAAAGAAACACTTCCACAGATCATATTCACATTTGATGATGATAAAACCGAGGCTCTTTATATGGTACAGGACATCAGAGCTAAAGGATATGCAAAGGGAGCCTTTAGCAGTGAATACAGAGCTAGGAAGAAAGTCACAGTTCTAGTAACCTGCAAAACCACAACTGAGTCCCCTTCAGAGACCAGCTAAGCACACAATATCAGCACTCTCCATCATACAATTTTCCTTAAAATTGTTTTTAAGTGTCTCCTCCTTTTTCTTCTTGAAAGGCATTCAACAACAACAGAGAGGAAAGCTAGGGAGTGAGGAAGCCCTCCTTAAGTCAAGCTTTCAGCATGAATGTAGTCTTCAGAAATGCATTGTGGCTGGAAACTTGTTCAAATGGAGCTGGAGTACACTGGTCTTTCACAGGTCTGTGAGGGGGTGAAAGGCTACTACTGGAGGCTCAGAACTGGAGGTGGAATGCATAACCCTGGAGTACAATTCAGCTGGGATCCACCTGGCTGGAGGGCAGCCCTGTGGAAAGGAACCTGGGGCTCTTGGTGGATAACAGGCTCAACATGAGTGAATGGTGTGCTGCTGCAGCAGCAAAGAAAGCCACCAGGATGCTGGGCTGCATCAACAAGGGCATCACCAGCAGAGATAAAGAAGTCATCATCCTGCCCTACTCAGCACTTGTCAGACCACACCTGGAGTATTGCATTCAGTTTTGGTCCTCACTCTACAAAAAAGATGCAGGCAGGCTGGAAGGGGTCCAGAGAAGGGCCAGAAGGATGATCAGAGGACTGGAGGACCTGCCATATGAGGAGAGGCTGAGAAAACTGGGTTTGTTCAGCCTTGAGAAAAGGCTTGAGAAGGCTTTGGGGAGACCTTATTACGAAGTTCCAGCACTTAATGGGTGGCTACCAAGAAGACAGAGACTCCCTGTTACATGGAAAAGACAAGGGGTAATGGGCATAAGTTGCTCCTGGGAGATTCTGATTGGACACAAGGAGTACATTTTTCACCATGAGGACAAACATTGGAATAGTCTCCCAAGGGAAGTGGTAGATTCCCCCATATCCACTTGACAGGCTGATGAGCCAACTTGTATAAAATATAGTATTACCTCGAAAGGTAACCATGGCCAATTCATTGCTGAACTTTCTAGCCATGGTACATATGGTTGAAGCTGAGGAAACTGCTGATGCTTAGTCAATCAGATATTATGCATTTATATGTGTGCCATACAAAGTCACAATTATAATTAGCATCAAAAGAGATAATGCACCATGCTCTAACTGTTAAACCAAATCCTAGACAGCAGAGGACAGTTTATCCCCAATCTGCCCCCAGCAATATTTGGCACTACCCACTACAAGAAGTACAACAAATGGATGTTAGGTCTAACCTGGCTTGGTAATATCTATGTTACTCTACCAGTTATTTGCATAAACCCTTGGGAGTACAACCTCATCTTGCCAGAGTCCATGGAGTTGCCACAGAGATTGGAAGTGATCACTGCACTGCCACTGATAATCTAGCATTAATGCACCTATTCTACAGCTCTTGAGGAATGTGTAATGAATCCGATTGTAGTGACCTGGTGAACTTTCCCAATCCCTTTTCTCTGCACATGGCAGTCATCTGTACCATCGAGTCAGTACTGCTACTCTTAAAAATACTGCTCCTTGGAGCTGTAAATCCCAGATGATACTCTGAAAGCTTGTATCTATCTGAAAAGTTCAAGCCTATTTGATCCTAGTGTAAAGAGATGACAGTGGTGGTGGCGCAGAGCACTGCTGGCAGCTACAGCAAACAGCTGCCTCTTAAATTTCATTGTCCATCTGTCTATTCTGTCCACTGGTCTGCTATATGACCCCTTCTCAGCAGAAAATTTCATTATCGTTTACAGCACAAAGCCTTCCTGGAAAATTGTGACATTTGGGGATTTTGGAGCATTTTCTGAAGATGATCCGAATGCAGTTGTAGTGGTTCACTGTGGAAAATACTGTAATGAGGAGACAGTGATTTTGAGCCAAATCTAAGTGAAGTGTAACCATTGGCTTTGGTTGTATCAAGTTGTGTGTTAGCGTGAGTGACCACTACCCAACTACATATGCATGCTCCTTCTACAAGGGCATGTAGCAATAGCACAAGGGGGAATGGCTTTAAACTGGAAGAGAGAAGATTTAGAGATTAGGAAGAAATTCTTTACTGTTAGGGTGGTGAGACACTGGTACAGGCTGCCCAGAGAGGTTGTGGATGCCCCCTCCCTGGAAGTGTTCAAGGCCAGGTTGGATGGGGCTTGGAGCAACCTGGTCTAGCGGGAGGTCCCCCTGCTCATGTAGGGGGGTTGGAATGAGATGATCCTCGAGGTCCCTTCCCACTCAAAAAATTTGATGATTCTATGATTCTACGAGCACACATTGTGATATTAGTATGCACTGCCTTAAACAATACCTTCTGTATGTACTACTTGTAGGAGCTCCTTCCTATGGAGATGTATAAGAGTGTAATGCTCTCAGCAAACCTTGGTATACCATCTAGAAAGGTCAGTGTTTTACAGGTTCAAAACTGATAGCTTTGTTCAGTTGGAAGACTACTATAAAGGTGTGAAGAAGAGTGAGGCTGGCCAACCACCTCATCAACAGGAACTCTGTGCAGTGCAGTGTGCCATTATCAATGAGGAGTGGCTTGGCCGATACTGCAACAGCTATGGTTCCCAACACCAGAAGGGACAAATGATTGCTGTCACCTTTCCAGTAATTTCCATCCTTCACAAAATAAACCAATTAGCCAGCCCTGAGTGCCCATGAATTTCTTACTGAGGTCTCGAAAGAGCTCGTACTTGAGTGCAAAAGAGGGGTTAACCTGCTCTCTTCAAGAGGCCTTTTCTAGTGTCGTCCCATACATTGTCATAGGTAAATATGCTTAGTGCCACCTAAGATTTCATTAAAAAAGGTCAGATCCTGTTTCACCACTAGACCACTAGCACAGTTCCCACCTGTAACAGAGCAAGATGCATCTCATTAGAAAATAGCAGACCTGAGGCACACATGGGACCAGAGACAGTATTTCACTGCAACAGAGGAGGAAATCCTGCACCTATAGCAGGTAGTGTGTAGGTTTCCTGTTCTCTGGAAAATTGTGACCTTTCCTTTTCCTCACCCTGCCCCTCAAATGGCTATTTGCAGTAATGCAAAACAGGTTGTGAAATACAAATGTAATGCTTATATCCATGTAGACACAATGCAAAGATGAAAAATTTCAGAGCAACTGAGCACTAGCTGACATACTTTGACACCTTTCAGCTTGTGACAGGTAACCTAGATTGCATTTATATTCACCCTTTGTTGCTGGAGTAGTACAATAGACAAGAAAATGCTGGCACACTTGCTTCCAGTTGTTCCCCTTGGGGCAGTCATGGGAAGACTACTGTATTTGCATTGCTTTCCCTGACTGCCAGGTGTAGCAGCAGAGATAAGCTTCTGTGAAACAGGAATGGCAATGAGGGTGTTCTGCCTCATGCCAGCTACCCATGGGCCAAGACTAAAATACCAGTTATACAGCTGCAATCCTCTTGCATTGAGCAGGCTGTGCCTTCTAGTTGGTACATGACAGCAGACAGTCTTCCTTTCCAAATCGTTATCTAGTCAGTGCTCCCTAGGTGCAGCAAGTAGCATCCTTCATCAATAAGCTGATTGAACTGAAAACAAAGAACTGATTCAACTCTAAACCATGAAAAAGGATCAGTCGGGACTTGCTCCCTCTGAGGAAGAGAAGGGAAGATGGTGCCTCCCAGTGCTCCTAGCTCGCCAGATACAGGGTCCTGGGGGAACTACTGGGCTGCTTACATGCAAAGCAATTGTCATCTGCATGATTTTTCATTTCAGCTGTGAAACTGCTCCATTGTAAAGCTATTTCATCAAGCAGGAGAAAGCATTCTTCATTTCCCGACAAAAGAGGATCCATTTGTTTCCTTAGGCACAATTTACTCTTTCATATTTCCGGGCTTTGTTGTATTCTTACCTGACTATCTGAGAGTGCTTTTGGTGTGACAGCTAGCCAAGTTTGGAGGTGAGACTTGAAAACCTGGGAAAGTACAAAGAGAATCCAACATTGTACGACATTCACCTCCTCTCCTCCCCACAAGGCACACAGTAGCCCATCTTCTTCCATAGTCTGCTGTGCTGGGTGCTGATCTCACTTCAAAGCTGTGCTAACGTAGACTCTTTCCAGCAACCTTGATGGAGACTCTCTGGATTTAAGCCAATACAAGCCAGATCCATATGTAATGTATAAATTCCCTCCTACCATTTTGCATTTTGTCCTGTTGAGTAGGTTGGCATCTAAGGGAGCCTCTCTAAGCATAATAGCAACACCAAAGAGGCAGAAGTTTGATCATTAACAAGAAAGCCTATAAACATAAGTCTTGGCAAGGATGCTTAGATAAGAGAACACTTTCTTGGCATGTAAGTCACCCACCAAAAGGTGTGGAAAAGCTAAGAGATTGTCCTTCTTACATTAATCTCTCATTGCCAGTGAACAAAGCCCACTGACTCATTTTGTGCCTTAGCCAGGTTGGAATCCATCTGCTTTTTCCATCTAGTTTTTAATACATTGAGGATTGCTTAGAAACTGCCCTGCTGTACAAAGAAGAATGCCTGGGGCTCCAGATCAACTAACACTGGTTGCAGGACAGTTGTTTGAAGCCGTTTCCTAAGCCATTATTAAGAGATAGGTAGAGCATGTAGAACAATAACAAGGAGAGCTGAGGGCTGTCAAAGAATCTCTGGCTGGCATGAAGAAACACCCAGCTTCACCCAGCTTCTCTTCCACTCCAGAAACACTAAATATTAGGCATTAAAAATCATGCACTTCTCTTTATCTTGTTAGTTACTCCTATCTCCTCTTCTCTCATTTTTGTCCTGCCCTTGTAAGAGGCAGAAGTTTCTTCTGGATATAAATGAAATGCCCTTGCCTTTTGCTTGTGTTTGCACCAGGGAAGATCTGAACAGATAACACGATACAGCCATTGTAGTAAAATTCAGGCAGATGAACAGCACCACACAGAAGTATCACGGTCGGCATGCTTCACAGTAGTAGCAGCCAAGCATGCCATGGCAACCAGCCAACCAATGACACTGGCCAGGAGCCAATTTGATTTATTTTTGGCACCCTGACACTGCATACTACTGTGCCAGTCTTCGATCACAGAAATGATAAGAGATGACCTTTGAAAGCCAAGGGGATGACTTCTGGGAGAAGGGGACCAATGAAGCTGAAAGAGGATCTGTCCCCAGACTGGAGGGATACTGGAGTAACAGATGTTTGGTAGCCTTCCTTCTTTCATGAACGACTATCACAGCCATGCCAGCAACTACCAGTGCTGCACTTGCCTGAGGGATGACTGGGAGAAAAGTCGAGACATGGCAAATGTCTTTAAGTCCATGGAAAGAATAAGTACCAAGAGAGAAACAGAGAGGTTTAAAGAGATGAGAGGGAACAACAGGATGAAGACAGGAACAGGAAGACATAGGCTTTCTGTCAGGAAATATTTCCTGACTGTGGGAACTTTTATACTGTGATGATGCTCTTTGGTGGAATATTCTTTTGGGAGAAAGCAGCTTATTACTACTCTCAACATTGTGCTGTGGAGTGTATTGCACAACACAACCCCGCATCCTCGGAGAGATGGACAAGAAGGCCTGTTTAATCTTTTTTGCATTTCTTTCTTGCATGGCTCTGGGGGCACTTACCCAGCTGTTCGAGTTTGTGACTGAAAGGTTTATATCATCCTGGAATAGGAATTTAGGAAAAAAATCTATATTCATTAACATTTTAAAGAGACCATCAGTTTGACTGCAGCCACACACCTTCCATGTTTGCTTTCTGCAAACATTGGTAAACTTGAGTGTTACTGCATGCATATTGAATAAGTATAAACGGATGCACAAACTAGACTTGAACACTCAAACAAATCACTAAAAATTCGTTTTTAAAATATAAATTTGGTTGCAGATTTTCCAACTTACTCTGTTGGCTGGATATTTACGTAAGTAACAGTATAATGTGCAAATGCATATTTAATCATGCATTGAAATGACCACTTCAGATGATGTGGATATTAATGCTTGGCCAGTTAAAATGATGTTGAAGTCAACAAGAGTATGGGGAAGATATCTGCAAATAATTTAGAATACTGCATAAAAATAAACCATTCTATGATAACTGGTGACTCAAAACAGGTAAAATTTAAAAAATAATTAAATAGCCTGCTACTATGAATTTCCTACCTCTATCCATTAGAGCAGATTCAGCTGAATAAATATAGATTTTAATTCAAAGCCAAATCACTATTCTTGTTTAGGAATAAGGTATCTTAAGTCTTAAAGGAGAGGTAATTAGCACTCATTATCTTGTGTATAGGGGACCCCAAAATACTGATTCACTGTCCTATTTTTGCCATTGATGTTTATACCTTTGCCCCGGTATAAAAACAAGTACAGCATGCAGCATACCAAATTAGATTTCACAAATCACATGACATTTATTTTGCCACTCAACTCATCACACAAAGTAAGAACAAAGGACTAGAAACCTGGACAACAAAAAGTCAACTTGAATGATGCAATTTCAAGGCTTATTTCTAAAAATGATTAAATGAAAGGAGGTACTGAGAAATGTTTAAATGAAAGGAGGTAAAACCAGCAACCCTTTCTTCTTGTGTACATTCAGTTTAGACTCACACTCTGGAAAGCTGCCCTCCTCGTCCATATCTTAAATCATAAATGTTCTGCATTAACTCCTCTTCCAGTACTTTTGGATATCTGTTCTTTCCTATCTGGTCACTTTACTGAGCAGGAACAAAGTCATCTCAAGCCTTGAGGTAGCTATGAAGCTTGGAAGTCTAATTAGAAAATGGAAATTGTAATTTGTGGAAGAGAAGTAGTAGACCAAATGAAATGATGGAGTAATGTCAGTAGGTATAAGACTGGATGCTGAGGCTCTGTAACATTTATCTCAGGCTGTTTATGAATACCAGGGTGATATGCCACATTTTTGCCCAAGTTGACGAATGCAGAATGCTCCGTACAACTGAACGTCTCATGAATGTGAAGGGCAGTTATGCTTGGCACAGTCTTTTGATTGAGTTTCATGTGGTGCCTACCTCTGATGTTATTTTTTTTTTTTTGTTAGTTTATTTTCTCTATCTTTGATAACATAAGGGAGGTAAAGAACAAGAGCAAAATTATCCTCAGGTCTTTGACTCATTTTCTACCTAGCTCAGTATCACAGTTCAAGAACAGCTCTTCTTTATGGTTTGCAAACACTATGCTTCTGTCAAAAATGTTCACTTTTGCCTCTCAAAACTTTTCTCTTCCCAGGGTAACTAGTTAAGCTGAGTTACACTTTGTCAAGAGCAAAGAATTGAAAACACCTCCTAGAGTGATTGTTTGCATTCAACCTTCTCTTCCATCCACTCTCACTGAGCTGTCAGGGCCTTTAATCTTCCCTTTCTCTACTTGATCCTCTTAAAACATGGGTCTCATCCAGCTGACACGTCTAAAAGCTTCATGCAAGTATGTCTGTCATGGGCTACTCCAAGTACAGAGGCTAGAAGTATTGGTGTGGATGTAACTACAAGCCATGCTGATAACAAGATGTTCCTGACTACCATGTGGTTGTAGCAGGAATCTCATCCATTCCCAAACAGATGGAAAAAAGACCCTTTTGGTGCCTTCTTGACCCTCCCACCAGCAAGGCTAAATGGCCTTCTGCAGTATGAGAATGCTTTTGTTTTGTGGAATTACAGGTCAAGCTGGCAGTCTCCAGTGAGCTGGTATCAGCTTGGGCTGTTCTATTGCCCCACTGGAGCTGCCTGTGCTAGTGTAACCAGCAAGGTTCATTGCCCTCTTTACTGTATGCAGAGCTTGGAGAGAACTCCCAGGCATCTCCAAGCCTCCCAGCTGGCTGACACTCTCCCACCACCATGGGAAAATGGACTGGATGGCACCTCCACTTAGAGGAACAGAAGCCTCAAGAAGATGTGCAGTATTTCCAGAAGCTGCCAGGAAGCAGGAAAGAGGGTGTTGAGCAAGAACATGCAACTTCCCCACCCCTAAAACCCAGCAACGGGATTCCCTTGTTAACCCTCAGTCTAACCCCCACACCAGCTCTTGCTGGCCAACCTCAGATGTGTTCCCAAGAGACCAAAGGATGTATCCATTCCTGGAGAGGCCCATTCCCTAGCGAGGCATTCACTCACCTGTCTTCTCTTCGGTTTGGCTGCTCTCCACTGTCTCCATTTGGGGTTGCGCTGTTGCCTTGGCAGTAGCATCCTCTGCGGCAGGGGTGGTGGTGGCAGTGGTGTCAGCAGCAGGCACGTCGGCTTGTTTAGGCTCCTCTTTGTCTTGGGCTTCATCAGCCTTCAAGGACGGCGAGTTATCAGTAGAAGCTTTAGTGGCACTTTCCGTTTCAGCGGTGGTGGCAGCAGCGGGTTTTTCCTCAGAGGAGGCAGCAGGAGTGGCAGCCTGTGGGGCTGGCGGCTCTGAGCTTTTGTCGGCAGCTCCATCCCCTTTTTTCTCCTCTGCTGGCGCACTGCTGTCTTTGCTGCCCTCCTCCAGCTGGGCACTGTCAGCAGTGGCCGCTTCTGTGGCAGTGGGAGCCTCACTCTCTTTGTTCTCAGCTGTTCCTCCAGCAGGGCCTTCCTCCTTCTTGTCGGTGGCATCAGTCTCAGGGGCATCTCCCTTCTTCTCCCCCTTGAGCTTTTTCCTTGTTATGTGTCCACGGAAGCTGGCCTGGATTTTGGTGGCTGCCTTATGAGCTTTATCTTCTGGTTTGATTCCATCTTGCTCAATCTTTTGGTCCCCATCCTCATTTTTTTCAACCTTTGAAGAACAAGGGAGGAGGGCAGAGGAGAAAACAGGGAGATAAGTTAAGATTTCTCCATATGCAGCCCAGGCTCTGATTTAATCATGAAAGTCCCACCTTCCCCTGCTGCTAACCAGTGACAATTTTCTAAGCAGCCTTTCCATTTGGTACGGGTTTGAAACCAGGTGGCTCTAATTTCATCCAAAGGCTGGACAGACACAGGGAGTTTGTAAAAGGAATTTAAAGCACCTCATCATCTCTGTCAGCAATACCGAAAGCACCTTGGCTGTGTGGAAAGGCTTGCATCAGCTGGGCTGTCTCTATTCCCATGATTTATTTTCACATTCATTTTGAAATGTACCATTTTTTTCCCCTACTCATTTTCAAAACACTCTCCAGAGAGGGATTTTCAGAGTCTTTCCAAACCCACTTTTGCCTTCAAGTCTTTGTTTCTCTTTAATGACACCTTGTTTCACAGGTGTGTGACTCTAATGACACCAAGTGTTTTGTCCTTTATAGCTTTTTGGCTCTGGATTGCCAACAGAGAATAGCATTGCTGCCCGCCCCACCACAGATGCGTGCTGTCAGGCATACACAGATATCCACATGATATACTCCTCACAAATGCCCTGCCTGCAAGCACTTCAAGCACTTTGCCTCTGCTCCCATCTCACAGTTTCAATGAAGGAATAATAGGCAGATAGATATCAGTCTTTACAATATCAGCTGATGATTATTATTTCTCCGACTACTGGGGGGAATTCAGTTTTGCAAGAAAGTACAGGCATTCCCCATATTTTTTAGACCTACGCCATGCATTAGAGTCTTAAATGGGACCAAAACAGAGCCCCTGCCTTATGGTGGTCTGCTGCAGACAGGTAACACTCAGCTTGTAAAACCCCACTGAATCCACAGATGTGGCAGTTTGGTAGTTTTTTTGGTAGTGGGGGAGGGGCCCCACAGGTGGCTCCAGTAAGAAGCTGAGAAGCTCTCCCTGCTCCAAACCCAGCCAAGGGGCCATTAGAGAGACAGTGGATGCTCCTCTGTGATTAACATACAAAAGAACAGATACGAGGCCTGAGCAGAGCGAGCAGTGGAGAAAGAGCAAAGCTGGAGAGGTACAGTGGTGTCAAATTGAAGATCTGGTGGTTGGTGAGGAAGAAGAGGAAGAAGGTGCCCAAGCAGAAGTTCCCCTGCAACCCATGGCGGGATGGTAGCTGTCCCCCTGCACTCATGGAGGAACGTGGTGGAACATTCCCTGAAGGTGCCAGGAGGGGTGAATGTGGATTTGCAGCCAGGGGACTTGGATTATGCAGCCATGAAAGATCTCATGCCAAGGGACATGACTGTTCCTGAGGCAGTCTGTGAACCTGTGGGAAGCCCACACTAGAGCAGCTTGCTCCAGACCTTGTGGGAAGGACTCATGAAGGAGAGGTTCGTGGAGGACTCTCTCCCATGGGAGGGACCCCGTGGGGAAGCAGGGGGGGACTGTAAGGAATCCTTCTTCCTTCTTCCAGCCTGTGAAGTGACTCTAAACCCCATCCCCTGTTCTCCTGTGCCGCTGGGGGGAAGGAGGGAGAGAAACTGGGAACAAAGGGATTTGGGCCCGGGAGGAAAGGAGGGGTGGGGTAACACATGCAAGCCCTGCTCTGTGTGTTGTCTGTGTTCTGGGTGTGTTTGATGAGTGTGAAATTAAATCATTATTTTTTCCCCAAGTTGAGTCTGTTTTGCCTGTGGCCTTAAATTGGTGAAGAACCCTCCTTGTCCTTTGTCTCAACCCATGAGCTTCTAGTTGGCCTTTGTCCACCCCATCCCAGTGCGTGTGTGTAGGAGGGGGGGAGGAGCTGAGTGAGCAGCCACGTGGCTGGTTCTTTGTTGTCATGTTAGGCCCAAGCCACAACAACAGAACATACCATGCTCCATCCCAGTAATTTAGCAGCCATTGGGCAGCTCTGCTGCATATTGATGAAAGGACACTATTCTATCAATATTCCCACTGGGAAGCATTCAAAAGAGCTACTCAGAAGCAGGGGCACTGGCCTTTTTGCTGTCTGCACCTGTTTTCCAACACTGGCTCAGGTCACAAAAGAAAACAAGATAGTAGAAAAGGACAGTGTTTATTCCTGGGGGGGAAGAGGAAGCAGCTCCTTAGGCCATTTCAACGGAGGGGTGTCATCTGGGAAAAGGCCCAGGACCAGAAGAGCAGAGAGAAGGGAAAGCCTATAAATACATATAAAAAGAGTGCAGCAGGAATAAGGAAGAAGCTACTGCAGCATGCACATGTGGCTCTGGAAACGCTATGCCTGTGAAGAGGGAGAGAGAGGACTGGCCCCACTGGCAGTCATCACTGGGAAACAGACCAGAAGTGATCATTTCCACTGAGTGAGACAGGGTCAGGCACACACGTGTGAGCCAGTCTGTGCCCGGGTACCAAGTGCTTGGCCACTAGCATGTCAGAGGTGGTACCCACTATCTCCCCTTGTGTCCCCAGTGAGCACAGGATCCCTCACCCTAGCACTGATGCTCACCTGGGACCTGTCCCGAAGTAAATAGGGGTGAGCTTGATTGGGTGTGGTGGCCAAGGAAAGAGCAGCCCCAAATCATCAAGGAAAAGAAGAGCTCCACACAGCTGTGCAGGGGTGGGGAAGGATGGGTCTGCATACAGCAGGAGATACAGGAGTGAGACTAGGCACCAGGATGCTTATGTAGGGGGTGAGTGAAAAAGCCTATAAATTATATGCAACTGATACTAATACACAGAATTCAGTTCCAGGAGTTTTCATGCTCCTGGCCATGCCCAGGGACAAAACTGTCACAGGGGCACAGCTGAAGCAGTTACGTGTACACTTCCCCAAGTGCATTAAGTGATGCGGTATGGAAAGCAGGCTTTCGTGTTCGTGCCAGCTTACCAGAGAGCAGGTGATGGTTATGTGCAAAGACAATGCAGGCGTTGGCATGCTGTAACCATTCATGTATGGCTTTTGCTCACATAGCTAACTCTGCGCCGTGTTATTCAGCATCTGAGGTAAGCTTTTTGGCCTATTTCAGCACAAGGTGATGGAAGTGAATCTGAAATACCTTTAAACTAGTGTATTCACAGAACAGCTGTGATCCAGCCAGGGTAGTGCAGAGCTCTGCACACACTCATCCATCCGGCTTCTTATGCAAGTTTTGCAGCTTCCAGTAAGTCCTGCGTTGCTGTGGCAACATAACTACTAATACCTGGACTAGCAGATTTAAGGAGAGCTTGAGTATGCTTGCATTACCATGTACCCACAGCAATGTGAAGATAACTAGTTACTTCTTTATAGCACTGTGTAACTCTTAAATGCCCTAACTTTGACTCTCTCATTCAGGACTGTGGCTAAATTCAAGAGGCAGCAGGGTTGGGAGACTGGAAAGACAATTCAGACATAACTACAAGACCCTAAAGGTCCGGTCATATGTCTGATCCCTGCAGAACCACTAGTGAATGTGACAACATTGCTAATCCCTGAACAAAGTTGAAAACTATTGACTGAAGGGAGATCTCTCTTGCTACTGACCTTGCTACTCTCACACCCGATGCACCTCCTACACCAACCAGGACAGCCATTATGAAGTGTGGCTTGCTGCATGCATGCCTCTCTGACTCCAAAGGAGTTACCCTGCTACCTGGGCCCTGCAGCCCTGTGAAGGGTTATCTCCTTTCCACTGCTAGCAGGAGGCCAGGGAGCAGCCAGCCACAGGGTTGCTTTTCCTGCTATTCTGGCACATTAACTCATGGACAGCTGTGACTATGAGCTTTATCTGGCAGGGAATGGGAGAGCACTTTTTCTCTCCAGGGAGGTCAGACTGAAACCTCTCATTGCACCTACAGCATTACGGAGCTAAAATGTTCCTTTGCTATTCTGATGACGTCATTGTTCTATTAACCCAGTTGAGATGACACCATCATGAACCCTAGCCACATCACAAAGTTTGAAACTGCAAGATGTATTTCCAATAGGTGCTTTCAGCATAATTTCAGATATAAAAGAAATAGGCAGCTGGGGCAGAGGTGGAATTTCAGGTTGTTGATGAAAGAAATGTACTAATAGTTTGTCTGTGCCGACTGTGGCCCTAAGGAATCCTATTTCTATTCAGTCCTTCCCCACTGAAGCATCCCAGGCATTTGAAACTACTTATTTTCAGGCTACTGGCCTGCAGCTACTTCTGGGGGAGGACACAATATGCCTATAGTATGTGTGTTGTGTTGTATAACAATGGGTTGGGAGAGAAACAGATTGTTCAGAGGGAAGCTTATGTTCACACAAAAAAAGACACGAGGTCTTCATCTGTAGATTTTACATACAGCAGATAAACCTTAATTAAGGAAGCTGCTCAAAAATAACCTGTATACAATGAAGCTCCTGGAAAGCAATTTATCTTCCTTGGAAAGCTAAAAGGGTGAGTCAGCCTTTCCGGGATGTGTTCAAAAGCATCTCAGTGGAAAACGAAATCTGTCTTATGTATCTGCCATGCGTATATGACATCTTGGTTGTACTACTGTGGCTGGAATAATGTGACTATTATTACTAGTATTTGTACAGAATCTAGAGCTCAGCTAGGAATCATGTCTGGTAAGGACAGGTTTGTTATAACAGTATTCCCCCTTCATTTACACATTTGTGTGTAAAGTAAATTCATACTAGTTCTTAATATTGACATATTAATGGTATTTTAAGTGTGCATGCAGTGTGTTGTCGTTTTAGAGAGAGCAAATGTCCTCTGTTTCATTTAATGTTAAACAAATCATAGATCCTTCAGTGGCAGAAGGACTTGAGGTCACTGAGGCTGGTGGATACATAGCTACATTGATGTATAAAATGACATACACAGTCCAACATGTCCATTGTTTTATTTGGACCAATCCCACATACCGACTGAAGCCAGTATGCAAAGCCTTGCCTTTATGAAACACTGATAAGCTTTTATGTTTCTATATAGCCCACAACACCTTTCCAGTCCCAGAGGGATGATGATCCTGTCACCATCTCCATCTGCTTGTCTGCCACACCTCCAAGTTTCTAGGACATCCCTTTCCAGGCAGACTGTTCTTGTAAGTGAGATTTCCTTTGCTCTCACATAGCTGAGAGAGAAGGAGATAATAAATCAATGTTTAAGACAGAGGTGGGGCAGAGGTTAATTCATAGGTACCAAGAATCTGGAAATTGCATGCAGCCATGATCCCAAGAAGACCTCTAATCTCTGGCCACCTTTCCACCTTCCAACTTCAAACTCACAGATTACAGAGGGCTCAAAATATGGTAAAGAACGAATAAAGTGTTACTATGACCTTCAGGCCCTTCTAAATGTTCCACGTGCTTGTACATCAGGAAAAGAGAAACAGAGAAAGTAGATGCTTTCCAGATATTCCATTTGTTTGAAGACACACACAGGCAAAGAGAAAGAAAGGAGGGGACTCAGTGCTTTTGGTCTTTGCTTGCTGTTTGTCCACTTGTCTCTTATGATGTACCTCATTGCTTGGACTTGGAAAACTAGTCATATAGTTTTGTACGTTGTATACTGGGATGGAGAGATCAAGAAGGAACTTACTGTTCCATTAAAAGGTCTTTCAATATAATATGGTCTCCTCTGCCCCTCTCTACAATTCTTCCTTTCCTGATGTTTCTCTGCCCACCAATAGATAGCGTGTGTCAGTCTCCTTAGTGTTCATCCTAGGATCAAGCTGCTACACACTCAGTCATCACCCTGGTATCCCACTCCTTTCTGTCCTAAGATAGGAGCTCCTCTTTAATATGACATCAAATCCCAGAGCCCTTTGATTCACATTTCTGTCTCTTGGTATTCTGAAAGCCATGCATCACAAGTCCAGATTTAGAACTGACACAGCTTTCACGAGAGGAGGCATCAATACTGGCCAGAGCCTGGACATAAGGAGGACCAGTGACAGTCACCAATAACCTGCTTCACAACCCAAAGAAAACAGGATACCTGATTATTAAGAAAAAAACACAACCAGTGCAAAGATATAGGGAACTCAAGTAATTCCTTTCTCATCACACCCACACTAAGGTATGTGTGGAAAACTTTCCCTCAGTTGGCTAGGTGAAGCAGTGCTGAAACAACTAGATGCCTGTGGTACTTGTGTGATTAAGGTGAATCTCAGCCCATGCTCTTGACTCGAGCACAGTGTATGTTCCTACTGATGTTCTTCAAGGTCACATGGGCCCAGACTCAAAGAAATTTAGGCACCTGACTCCCACTGATTTCACAGGATTGAGTCACCTCAAGGCTTTTGTGGGTCTGACAATTCATGACCTGATTTGTCTCAGAGACAGCACTTAAGCAGAATGCATTAAAGAAAAAAGACCAGCTGTCTCCCCAGAAGGAGTGAAGCATGGACACACAAGAGAGAGAAAAGGTTTTCACTCCTTGTGAAGTGAGGAAGCAATTTAGCACAGAGAACAGCTTTTTTTAACCCAGTTAAATGGTGTGAAGACACCTGGCTGGAGGATGGCACCTCTCTGCACAACCTGTCAGCAAGGCGAGGAAACAAACAGAGTGCCTTTTTTTCCCAAGACGATGATGATGATTGTGGGTAAAACACCCTTGAGAGAGAAAAGGTTAATTCATCTCTCTGAAGGTTTATGCAGGATGGTTCCCCAGGGTATAACTAGCAGGGTTTCAGCTCTCCAGTTTCAAATCTTCTAACAATGGAGTTTCAAGCCTTTTCTCTACAAGATCCTCTCACATGTATGAAATTTCCCCTCTATTTTTTACTGCCTGGAATGGAATAAACTAATGATGGCCAGGCAGATGGATGGATGCTATTCACTTGTGTACAGTGACTGAGAAGAGTGGTAGAAAATAATCTAAGCTAGACCTATTTAGATCTTTTCAGTGTGCCTTCTCAAAAAATCCATTATACTCTCCTCACCTGTTTTGTGACTCTCTTCTGTTTGTCACCCTGTCTCTGTTAAGCTGGTGGTCAGCTATGGTGTCATCTATCACCTTGAAGCTCCTATATCTCCACTGGTTACGTGAAGAAAGGCACTCAGTACTCCCTACGCTGCTTTTGCAGGCAGAGACAGAGAGACAGAGAGAGAGACAGAAAGAAAGGAAAGGAAGAAAGGAAGAAAGGAAGGAAGAAAGGAGGGAAGGGAAGGGAAGGGAAGGGAAGGGAAGGGAAGGGAAGGGAAGGGAAGGGAAGGGAAGGGAAGGGAAGGGAAGGGAAGGGAAGGGAAGGGAAGGGAAGGGAAGGGAAGGGAAGGGAAGGGAAGGGAAGGGAAGGGAAGGGAAGGGAAGGGAAGGGAAGGGAAGGGAAGGGAAGGGAAGGGAAGGGAAGGGAAGGGAAGGGAAGGGAAGGGAAGGGAAGGGAAGGGAAGGGAAGGGAAGGGAAGGGAAGGGAAGGGAAGGGAAGGGAAGGGAAGGGAAGGGAAGGGAAGGGAGGAAGGGAGGAAGGGAGGAAGGGAGGAAGGGAGGAAGGGAGGAAGGGAGGAAGGAAGGAAGGAAGCAAGAAAGATGTCCGGGACTCACATTGTCTGGTGCAGAGTGGCTTGTGGACATCACTGAGGAAAAGCACTTGTTTTGAATCATAGAATCATAGAATCATAGGGGTTGGAAGGGACCTCGAAAGATCATCTAGTCCAACCCCCCCTGCCAGAGCAGGGTCACCTAGAGTACATCACACAAGAACGTGTCCAGACGGGTCTTGAATGTCTCCAGTGAAGAAGACTCCACAACCTCTCTGGGCAGACTGTTCCAGTGCTCTGTCACTCTCACAGTAAAAAAATGTTTTCTGATATTCACCTTAAACCTCCTATGCTCCAATTTGTATCCATTACTCCTTGTCCTATCACTGGTCATCACTGAAAAAAGCTTAACTCCATCTTCTTGACACTCACCCTTTACGTATTTGTAAACATTGATGAGGTCACCCCTCAGTCCCCTTTTCTCCAAACTAAAGAGACCCAGCTCTCTCAGCCTTTCCTCATAAGGGAGATGTTCCACTCCCTTAATCATCTTTGTGGCTCTGCGTTGGAGTCTTTCAAGCATTCCCTGTCCTTCCTGAACTGAGGGGCCCAGAACTGGACACAATACTCCAGATGCGGCCTCACCAATGCACAATAGAGGGGGAGGAGAACCTCTCTTGATCTACTAACCACACCCTTTCTAATGCACCCGAGGATGCCATTGGCCTTCTTAGCCACAAGGGCACACTGCTGGCTCATGGTCATCCTCCTGTCTACTGGAACCCCCAGGTCCCTTTCACCTACACTGCTCTCCAGCAGGTCAGCCCCCAACCTGTACTGGTACATGGGGTTTCTCTTCCCCAAATGCAAAACTCTACACTTGCCCTTGTTGAACTTCATCAGATTTCTCCCCGCCCAAGTCTCCAGCCTGTCTAGGTCTTTGGGTCTGATCTGGGCTCTGTGGAGCACTTCAGTGGTTGTGGGGCACAGAATGCATTCAGTCATCTTTCAGGTCAAAGCACTGAAAGTCAAAGAGATGGGACTGGGTTGGAGGTTACCACGGTGATGCTTTAACAGTTAATGTCAAGGGCATGTGTATATCCTAGGGTACGGCCTAAGCATGTAAGGGCACTTGAGGGCACACAGTCTGTGTGGACTGTGCTGAAGGCTGTGAATGTTTGGCATAATCAGAATCCATGCTCTTGCTTCAGGTTGGATCCTGGCACATACTCTGCTGTCAGTTGTGCCTAGTCTCCTTTTTGGAGGGAAGTACTTGTGTCGCTCCAGAAGGAGCCAGCCAGCAGGGGCTCAGATCAAGGGACCAAAGCCTGGAAAGGAAGCAGGAAGGTAACCATCCCAAAATAGCCCACGTTGAAGAAATTCAAGAAAAGGAGCAGGTGAAAAATTTCCCTTGAACTATGCTTTCTTTAGAGAAGAACATTCAATGACTATGTTGTTTCTGCTGCAGATGGGCTAAGACAGAAACACAAGCATAGATGTCACTGGACTGAAGAGAGATTTTATCCAGGCTCAAATTATGTGGTTTATGTGGTCCTGTTCAGGAGTTCTGGCAAGGATGGTTGTTGCCATGTGAATTAACGTAACGCCTTCAGGCTCTGAATCCCATGGTCTGCTGACCATGGGCAGGTAATGAAACCCTGAATTAATGGTATCTCTCCCTCCTCAACTTTTTAGTCTCATTTTGTTGATTTTCTTTCTTGCTCGCTTAATTTTGGACTCCACAAAAATTTTCAGAGAATTGTCATTAACATCTGGTGGCTCAGAGTGCCTGTGCCCATGAGGGCTGGACACATTTGTTTCTGCTATGGCTGCAGCCAAGGGCCAGAGGCTAATTTACAGCTCAGCCTTGCTTCTCTGAGATCTGATGCAGGCAGCTGCTGAGCCTCCCCAGAGTCTGGGGTTATTCAAGGCCTCTAGAGCCATTTCCACCAGAAGCAACAGCTTGTGTCCTGCAGCTTCCACCCCATTTTCTCCATGGGAACACAGGGATGCACCCAGCTCTGGTGATGGGGAGCACCCCTACTTCTAGCCAACCTGAGCAAACTGCAGGCATGAATACTGTGAGCCCTTTCACTGCTGGTCTCTGAGGCTGCCATGACCTTTCCTGGTTGCACCTAGGAATATGAGGAATTTCATGCTGGGACCATCAATACTTGGGCAACTAGTCTGAGGCCCTGTCACTAGCTCAGCACCTGCTTGTGCTCCTCCCTGGTTTGCTTGGGTTTTTTGCAGCCAGCAGAGTAACAATGAAAGTCTCAAGCCTCAAGTCCATCCAGTCTCAGAACCTTCTTTTTAACTTGCTTGTTTTCACACCTGTTAACCTTGAATCTCTGGAACCTCCTTCTGCCAGTGACTGTCAACACCATGAAGTCTCTCAAGCCAGTGATAAGAGAGAGCTAAGCATCAAGTAGCTCCCTCTCTGCTTGATGGTAAGCTCAGGGCTGTATTTATTCTACTATTACTATTATTATTTTAGTTTATGTCACTAGAAATGGGGGCAATTATCTTCTGAGAAAGCCTTTGCAAGTTTGTTTAAGTCAAGCAAACAAGCAAGGCACAGACTAATTCCCAGCAGCTTGGGTGGGAGGGTGGACTCTGCTATTGCAGCAGCAACCTCCTGCCCCAGCACAGCCCCAAGCTTTGCCACCACGTGGGTGGGAAGGGAAGGGGAGGTGTGGGGCTGAAAGCCAGGGTGGGTGGAAGGGGCATTGCGAGGACCTGGTCCAGTAAGGCAGAAGGCTAGGGGAGGGAGAAGACAGAGCTCAAGGTGGAGAAGGAAAGGAATGAGAGAAGAGTAGAATGAAGGAACCAAATGGAGAGGAGAAAAGGAAAGGGGAAGAGAGGTAAAATCTGCCCAAAGCCAAGGCACTGAAGGGAAGAGACACAAATAAGAGGCACAGTGACAGAGATGTGATACAGGGAAAGGGAGAGTGCAAAGGAGGGAGAAAATCACTGATCCACATCCAAAGGGCATGACGGCAGGAAATACCAAGAAAAAACAGGCAGCTAAATAGCCAAGCAGAGTCTCCAGGAGCAGATTTGCATGACTGACTGTGCCACAGCTGAAAGAGGTGTTGGCAGTGCTCTCTCTGGCCCATGCCACCTCTCTGCACAACCCTGGCTGTCATTTCCGTGTGCACTGGGCTAGTAGTGGTCCCAAGAACCCTGTGTCAGCCTCTCCAGTGCCCTGCTGGGGAGCTGGCCTTGTCAATAAGCAGGATGATTTGGATGTGGGTGAGTTAATGTGTGACAGCTTTTCTGATTTCCTGTTCCTTCCCCATCCTGGACAGGGAAAGAGGGAAGTGAGGTGGAGCAGCTTCTCCAAGGCAGCAGGGAGATATGAAAGAGGAAATCCAGATGGGGAAAGAAGGTTGTTCAGTCCTTCCCTTCACTTGTAGCTCTATGTCACTCTACTTTTAAAATATAAAAGGCCCTTTTCCCTTTAAACCTGAAGTTTTGCTGTGGTGCTGCGGGGGTGGCAAGGTGCTCTCATGAATATCCTTTTCAACTGTCACAGATCATCCCATCAGCTATGCTCATGTTAACTACGGCTTCAACGAGGAACATGCTCTAGCTATGCACCAGCCTCATCTGTCTCCCCACACTGCTCTACAATGAACTTTTTCTCCACAGATAATCTGAACAGTGGTGTTTCTAGAGGACCTTTCACTCTCCACTGTTTTATATGTAGGCCCTGCACAAAGGAGAAAAGGTCCCTCTCCTCCCAAACTGTAGCTATTGCTGGGGTGAAACCCTGTAGCTGCTACCTGTGCCCACAGCCACATACAGCAGTTGAACTTTCAGAGGAGACAGGAATGTGCATTTCATCTGAAATGACAGGGTGATCTGAAGCAGGTAGCAACAAGGAATCTTGATTAGAATCTGGGAAGGACAGTAAAGCCAGTACTGCCTTTCTAACTGTTCATTATTCTGCTTGTCAGAACTTTGTCTTTTGTTTTTCTTGTTTCCTGTTTCCCAGCCTAACCCCAGCACCACCTTTAGCCAACTGCTTCCCCATTCCCCAGGGAGCAGAGTAAAATCTTTCAAATCACCAGAGCTGCCCCAGCAAAGTCCAAGCTACCAGAATTCTAGGTCTATGTAATTTGTAACTGGCTTTAAAACAGTTCTAAGATATCCTCTCTCGTAATTTGTTATGGTCTCATAACCTCTTTTAAGCTTTTTTCCAGACAGACCAATCCCACAACCCCACTGCAGAGGTGAACCAGGATGTTGTATCCCCAGAGCAGGAATCCACAGCAAAGGCTTTTACCTATTGATATAGACTCTATCTCCTCACTGGGGCACCTGCCTTTTTCTCAGCTTCTGGTTCTGATGGATTCAATGGATCTTGGTGCCATGGCCTCTCCTTGCAAGCCCAAACTGGCTCTGCTTCTTACACTGTGGAATTGCCTGACAGCACTAACGCCAGCCCCTGCTCCAGTAGGGCAGGGTGTCAGCCTTGCTGCTGGAAGCAGAGAATTATGGGGCCGAGTGCTGCCTCTGATCATCACAAAAGCTCAGTTTATTGGTTTGTGTGGTTGATATTCATGCTCAACTTAGCTTGACTGACCCAGAGACAGATGCCCTTGTGCATCCACATGTACTTTTTCCTCTGGCTTGCTCTGGCTATTCTATCCACTCACCTTTACCCCAGAGGTACCATTTGTGTTGATATTTGCTCCACAGATCTCCAAGGTGGCTGATAGGTCACTCATGACAACATATGTACAAACTCGCCACATGAAATGGGTAAGACATGGACTCCTCTTATGGATCTGAATTCTTCACAGTAACAGCGTGTCTTGGATGTCAGAGACCTTATAGAAACCTTCCGTGAATACGCTCTTGGCCTACATTTTTTCCTCATTCCATTTGTGTGTTTAAAGTACAGGCAGAGACAGAAGGAGAGAGATCCTTTATCTTTACCTCCTTAGTCACTAGTTCAAGCGAGAACAGCAATAGCTGAACCTACTCTTAAGATAGCAAATACAGGAGACGTTAGTCCTCCCACTATGAACTCTTAGATATTGATGATTTACAGCAAGGTGTGAGAAGACTTAGACCATCTCTCTACAAAGTTTGTAAGGCTTATTAACAAACAGTTGTACTGAGATCTTACTGGAAGTTCAATGCCAAATGCAATGATGGATGGTGGCATGTGTAATTTCATTTATTTCAGTGGCATTTTCACTAGGGGTATTTTTTACAAGACCTCTGTGTTCTGCTGCTCCAAACAACACACGAGAGGAGAGACATTGTTACGTTCCAGAGGGACTCTGAACCTCATTGAATTAGCATTTGTAGCATTGCAAGAACCTCACATGCATGGGTTGCAGCAAGGTAGAGCATTGTGCAATATGTAAACTGTGCTCTTATCTACACTCCCCTGTCAGTGCAGGATGAGAACATCCTGAAAAAAGGTGTAAGTGTCTGTCAGAACCTGAAAAGGTCCCCAGAGGGGACCTCTATGACACAGCTTATTCCACCCATGAACCTGGGCTAGACTGCCTGAGACCATGCCCAGTTTATGTAACATCAGTGTGTTCCAATGTCTGTAAAGCTGATGAATTGGGCCCGTGATTGCAGCTGTCACTCCTGACTGGCACAGCACCCAAGGCATCATGTTGTGCCATACCACTCTCCCATCCTTCTGGTGGGATTGTCCCCAGAGCACAGACATGGCTTTGATTGGAAAGATCCTTTGGGGCCACAGGCAGCTGAACATGAGACTCAGCAGCCTCAGGACTTAATCACTTATTCTAGAGACTGGCACTGAGCTATGGGAAATGCACATGTGGCTTCAAGCCATTTTGTTTCCTACTTTGCTCCTCTGCTGTATACAGCCCTATTGAAAAAGGGGGAGGGGGCAGGCAAGCCTGCACTGCATGCTGCTATAGACCTTTTGTGGACACTGTTAAGTTAGTGCTATAAAGACCTCCAGACAACAGGAACATGTTGAATAGATGTGCTAGGGAAAAAAAGCCACAAGTGTTTGGATTCACCAGTTATAAGGGCTAGTATATCACAGCCACATTTAAGTAGTCAGCCAAACCTTCTCTTAAGCTTCCTGCCTTAGGAGGGCTGTTCTTTCTTCCCATTTTTTTCACCCCCTGGGTTTCCCATATTTAAGTGGTTATTTAAAAAGGGCTTCAATAAGCTTTAAACTTTGGTTCTAAAGTCTTCTGGCTTTTTTCCATTCTTCAGTCAGGAAGCATGGGAGTAGCCTCAAAGCCCTGCACGCTGTAATGTGTTTTCCCCAGGCACACAGTTTAGATCACTTTGTACCTGGTGCCCCTGGAGCACAACCATACTATACGTACATCAGACATCCCTGGAGCCCTTCCTATGAAGGGCTTTATTCAGCAGCCCCCCTGGCAAAGAGTCATCCCCAGGATGAGGGGATGGCTAGGCAGGCAGAGCACACAAAGCTCCTTCCATGTCTCTCTGCTCTGCTGCTAATGTGATATGGAAAGAGAGTTTTCATCCTGAGTTTCTGAAATAGGAACCTTCTTCCCTCAGGAACCCTTCCAAGGCCAGACAGAAAGCTCTGGGAAGTACACACAGAAGATCTTACACCAGAAAATATGCAGTGCTTCCCCTTCTGTCAGTGAGGGCCAGTTCACACTGCACTGCTTTATCACTCACTGAAGAGCAAATAATTAGAAGTCTCCAGGGTTCTCTAGGCCCTCCCTGTGCACTGCAGCAGGGCTGATTTCTTCATCTTCAACCCACCCTGCAAGAGCAGGTTTTTTTACCAGTCTTTGGATATTTCCCCCAAAGATGATTCTCTGGGTTTCTCTGGCAGTTTGTCCTTTGGTGAACTAGAGAGTTCCTCTCAGAGTTTCGGCCAGCCCCTGCATCTTATCCATGTTGAGAATAGCTTGGTTTTGCTTTCTTAGTAACACTACTTCATATATCAATAGCTCTCACCTGTCACACCATCCTTCTTTGCCAGATCATTCTTCCCAGCTCACTTAAGCCCTACTCAGTGATCTTATTTGGGTTTCTGAATTCACATTTGTTCTACTGAGAAATGACTAAAATGTCTCCCCAGCTTTTGAATATTGAAACACTATACTCACAAAAATAATAATTAGCAATATAGCTAAAAATAAATGTGTGGATGAGACTCCCAAAGGCAATATGAAAAGCTGCAGCCATGAACATAGATGGTGTTGAAAATAGCTAAGCTCTGAGGGGAAAAAAGAAGAAAAACAAAGCTACAGGGAACTTATGAATGGCTGGATGTCCTATAGATAGATGGCAAACCACACAGATTATTAAACACAGTCCTGAGTCTATGATTGCTCCATTTCCTGTAAGCCTCCCCCAGATGTGATTCAGTACATTAAGGAGCTTTCTGCAGATGTCAAGAAGATGGACAGCTGGAGCAGGCTAGGACAAGTCAGCTGGAGTGGAAGGCTGTCAAACACTTCCAAAGTTCTCCTAGAGTTTCTGTCCAGGCTCTTGGTGTCCTAATGGTGAGCTTCCAGATGAAGGAAGACATGCCCACTGGGAGAAGAGCCAAATGCATGAGGATTTATGGTGATGACAACTAGTATTATTTCTACATCCTTGGGATATAACTCGTGCTGCTGGGAAAGGAAGCAATAAAACAAGCAACAGGAGGTGAGACAGTGGGAGTGTGCTGAATGCAAGAAAGGGCACAGCCAGCACAGTGGTTTACAGAGGAAAAACAGTTCAGATGCTATAGGAATCAGCTTGCTTTCTCCTAGCATGATCTAAAATATAGAACAATTTATTGATAGACATAATTCCTGCTTCTTCAGGAAGTCACGTGACAAGACTGGTCCTCACCAGTCCAATTTATTAACCCATTAACAATACTAGAATCATAGAACGGTTAAGGTTGGAAGACACCTTAAATATCATCAGGTTCCAACCTCCCTGCTATGAGCAGGGACACCTCACACTTGACCAGGTTTCACAAAGCCTCATCCAACCTCACCTTAAATACCTTCAGGGAGGGGGTTTCCACAACCTCCCTAGGTAACATATTCCAGCACCTTACTACCCTCATAGCAAAGATTTTCTTCCTGATGTGTAACCTAAATCTACCCTCAATCAGTTTACAGTCATTACCCCTTGTCCTATCACTGCCTTCTCACTGCCCTCTCTGGTGAAAAGCCCCTCCCCAGCTTTCCTGTAGTCCCTTCAGGTACTGGAAGGCCACTACAAGGTCTCCCAGGAGCCTTCTCTTCTCCAGGCTGAATAGCCCAAACTGCCTCAACCTGTCTTCATAGCTGAGGTGCTCCAGCCCTTTGATCACCTTTGTAGCCCTTCTCTGGACCCTCTCCAATAGCTCCATGTCTTTCCTGTGCTGAGGGCACCAGAACTGTACACAGTACTCCAGGTGGGGTCTCACCAGAGCAGAGTAGAGGGGCAGAATCACCTCCCTGGCCCTGCTGGCCACACTTCTTTTGATGCAGCCCAGGATGCAGTTGCTCTCTGGGCTCCAGCACACACTGGAGGCTCATGTCAAGCTTCTCATCTACCACCACCCCCAAGTCCTTCTCCTCAGGGCTGCTCTCCAGCCATTCTCCCCCCAGCCTATATTTGTGCCTGGGGTTGTGCCGACCCAGGTGCAGGACCTTGCACTTGGTCTTGTTGAACTTCGTGACACTGACATTGGCCCACCTCTCCAGCCTGTCAAGGTCCCTCTGGATGGCATTCCTTCCCTTTAGGGTGTCAACTACTCCACACAGCTTGGTATCATCAGCAAACTTGCTGAGGATACACTCAATCCCACTGTCCATGTCTCCAACGAAGATGTTGAACAGCACTGGTCCCTTTGGGAACATCACTCATCACTTGCTTCTACTTGGACACTGAACCATTGACCACAACTCTCGGGGTGTGGCCCTCCAGCCAATTCCTTATCTACCTGAGTGGTCCATCTGTCAAATCCATGCCTTGTCAGTTTGGACACCAGGATGTTGTGTGGGACAGTGTCAAATGCCTTGCACAAATCCAGGTAGATGACATCAGTTTCTCTGCCATTACCCACCACTGGAGTTAAGCAAATTATAGGTCTGCTCAAATGAAGCAAAGATTATTGTATGCAAATGTCTACACTATGTGGCCAGGTTATGTCATTAGTTGTACTCTACCTTTCAGATGAACTAGTCCCTCAGCCATGAAAATAGACACAAATCATGCAAATTCCACGAGAATGAATGACAACCTATCTTAAATTTTAGCCCAGGAGTGTGGTTTTTTTCTTTTTCTTCTTCTTCTTCTTTTTTTTTTCTTTTTGGTTTGGTTTTGTTTGTTTGTGTGTGGTTTTTTTCCAATAATTCTTTCTTTTTCCTCCTTCCCAGTCAGAAAGAGGAAATCATATTGTATAGCTATCACAAACTGCCTGTCACAAACACATGCACACAAATATATACACACAGTGAAGCGAATAATTTGCAAGAAATCCACTGCCTGAAGTCATTTTGCATAACTACTTCACTATATCCTGCTGCAATGAAATCAGAAATGAAGCCTAGATGCAGAGTATTTTCAAACAGATTACATTCAACAAGACTTATTTCATCCCTTCCAGAAAAAAACTGAGTTATGAATGCACAAACACTTTCTGTACTCTTTCAAACCAGTCACTAACTCAAGGTTTTGGAATCTGTCTAATCTGTAGTAGTATCTGACAGTACTTAGTGTAGAATTGGAGAACCTGTTGGGGCTTTCAGGTAACTAGCATTTTGATCTCAGTGCAAGGCAAAGGAAAAAAGTTTCCACCTGTGTTTTCCTTCGGTGGCAGAAGTAATTTTTTGAAGCCTGAAGAAAATATAACACATACCCCCCAAGATGCCTGCTTTCCAGATTGTACTCTCACAGCATCTTACAAATATTCATTAAATATTAACTTCAGTATATTTTCCTATGCTTTAGCTCTAGTGGCCCAACACAAACTTGATTGAAAGAAGAGTTAAAGGGCCAAGTTTTAAGAGCATGGTGGGATCTTGACAAATGCCTACTTGCCTTAATTCCATTGAAACCAGTGTGAATTAGGCACCAAGGCTCTTTGAGAAGAGCGACAGCAATGTGCTCTTGTGGCCAAGGCCAATGGTATCCTGGGGTGCATTAAGAAGAGCGTGTCAAGAAGGTCAAGGGAGGTTCTCCTCCCCCTCTACTCTGCCCTAGTGAGACCACATCTGCAGTATTGTGTCCAGTTCTGGGCTCCCCAGCTCAAGAAGGACAGGGATTTACTTGAGACAGTCCAAAATAGATTATGAGGGTGATTAAGAGGCTGGAACACCTGTCTTATAAGGAAAGGCTGAGAGACCTGGGGCTGTTTAGTCTAGAGAAGAGAAGACTGAGAGGGGTTCTTAGTCATGTATCTGAAGGGTGGGTGTCAAGAAGGAGGGGCCAATCTCTTTTCAGTAGTGCCCTGTGATAGGACAAGGGTCAATCAACGCAAACTAGAACACAGAAGTTCCACCTCAACATGAAAAAAAACTTATTTACTGTAAGGGTGACAGAGCCCTGGAACAGGCTGCCAAGAGAGGTTGTGGAGCCTCCTCTGGAGACTTTCAAGACACGTCTGGATGTGTTTCTGTGTGACCTGCTCTAGATGGTCCTGCTCTGGCAAGGGCATCAGACTCAAGGATCTCCAGAGGTCCCTTCCAACCTCTAACATTCTATGAAAATTTTGCAGAGCTCCTGCCTATGTAAATCCTATTTGTTACGACAATTCTGCAAATTACCTGATGCCACCCTACCACTGTTTGGAACTAGACTTGTACATATATGCCAAATGATTGCCAATTAAAACAAAGGAGGTTAAAGAAGACTTAAAGTGTCAGTAGGAAATCTGGATATTTGAAGCTTAGGAAACTCAGGGGTATAAAGGGATTACACTAAAATTTTGATCTCCTTTTTTGCAGCTGGAAGTTGGAAAGTTAAAATGCAGGAGGCAGAGGCTTGGCAAAGAACAGGATCTCAGGGTCAAGAAAGCTGAGAGATGGCTGTCCTACTGCACTGCCCTACCTTTGCTGCTGAATTCCCTTGTTATCCTGTCCCACACTTGTCACAGGGTGATTCCAGTGGCATGTTCTGCATCTCTGAGTAGCTGGCTTTAGACACCTTGAGTCTGATTTCGAGCAGTCAGAGCTGCAGCTGACAGTAATGGGAGATGTTTTCAGATATGTGCAATTGAAAATAAAAACTACTAATAAAAGTCAGGTTCTCTGTTTCTCAAATTCAGCACACAGACTGAGGGAGTCCCGCTGACCAAACTCTCTCCATGTGCCTCAGTTGTCCATCTCCAAGAATTGAGTGAAAATACTCAGTTATCTCAGATGGGTGTTGCAAAGATTTACCAAATAATGTTAGGGATGTGCTCAGAATCACAAGGCAGCCCAGGAGAAAATTAGTATTTCTGATTTCAGAGCAGAGTTTGAATAGTATTTATTGAGCAAAGCTGTGGGTTCACATGCTGACTTATTATGAGAGAACAAAATATTGAATAATATGCTAATTAAGTGAGCACTGTCCATTCTGTGACCTGAATGTGCTAGGAATCCCTGGAAGGAAAATAAGACGTGTCCCTGTTATTAGAAGTGTACTGAAATACATTCATAAGAGAAGACCATGCTGAGGTTGCACAGACATCTGCATTTCCAGTATTGGTTAATTTTTTAATACTTGGCTTAGCTGCCTTAATAACTTTCTTCTAACATAGTTTCACTGTGGGCTTTTTCACACATATCTAGCTCATGTTGCAGCGGAAGCCTAAATCTATTTCTACTCCTAGTAGCGTGGGATAATTCACCTTTTACCCAGATTTCACTTTCCAAAATGCAATTAAGTAAATCATAGAAGCCCAAACCTCTTGGCCTCATGAGCATCTTTTAAAAAGCCACCAAACTACCAGTGTCCAGGAGGTGTCAAACTCCTATCAAGTACCTTAGGCAAGGTGAGGGGTATTTCAACAAGTAGCTCCTGGCAGAAAACAGCAATCATAGAATCATAGGGGTTGGAAGGGACCTTGAAAGATCATCTAGTCCAACCCCCCTGCCAGAGCAGGGTCATCTAGAGTACATCACACAGCCATGGGTCCCTGGGGTCCCAGCACCCAGTGTGGGATGGGGTGGGGCTAAGTGCCCAGCTGAGTCCCAGAGCTTGTAGGGAGCTGTTGGCTGAGAGCCTTCTCCTACATGGAGACACAGATAAAACAGTTCTAACATTAGCAGTGTGCTGTCAGTAATACGATGTATTGTGAAATTCATACTTCAGTTGCTCAGTATTTGCCTGTGGCTTAAAAGCCACAAGTTGACCATCCTTGAATTAGGTAAGGAAGGATTACCCATGGAAAATGGAATGTTCCTGGCAAAAAAAAAAAAAAAAAAAAAAAAGAAAGAAAAAGAGGAAAAAAAAAGAGAAAAAAAGTCTTACCTAGCAATTTAATGAGTGCAAAATTACTGCATTAGGGAAAAGCCCCCTAAAGATTTAATCATTTAATATGTACAAAAAGCTACTGAACAGAGAATTACTTTGTTCAAAGGATCAGTTATATCTTTGCCTAGTTTTCAGCAACTCAGTGACTACCCTGTAACATCAGAGCTGGAATAGCAGGGGTGCTGCAGGGCAGAAGCACAGGGCATTGATAAAAGTGGAGCAAAGGAATGACAGAAATCTTGTTCAGCATTTTCCTGTGCTCTATATAACTGAGTGCGATTTCACTGCCACTGGCAGCAAACTGACCTCCTGTTTACAGCACAGTACTTGAAACTTGTGTTTTTTAAAAACTGTGCCCATCTCCAATTCTGATTAGCTTCTCCATGCATTTCTGTGCTGCTCAGAATTTCCACAAACAAATTTCCAAGCAGCAGAATCACTCTGTATGGTACCCCTCAGAGGTACTCAGCATACTCTGATGTCTGCTGTGCCTGACAGCAGGAAAAGCTTAGAGGCAAGTACCCAAGAGAGAAGTTGAAAAATTACAGGTTGGAGATATCAGCATCGATGATACCATACTGTGTGAAGCTGAGATGCAACAAATTTTATGTGAAAGCTGGAACTGAATGGGGGTGGATATAAGGAGGCAGAGCAACAAGGAACATATTTTGCTCTCTGCAGGAACAGGTCACAACCACAGAAGAGAAAGAAAAGAAATCAAGCCCTGCCAGTGGGGCCACTTCCTGCACTTTGCAAGATGGGAGGGCTTACCTTAGCTTGGTAAGGCTCCTTCAGTTCTGGAGTGGGTGCTCACAAGTTGCAGTATTATCTGCTCTGGTCAGAGCTTCTCCTTCTATGGGGAGAAGAAGCCAGTGGAGCCACAGAATTGTAGATGCTTCCAACAAAATTATCTCCTGACACAGTCTAGTGCCTTTTTTGCTTCCCCCTTTATTGCTGTGCTGGGACAGCATACACTTCTGTGAAAAAGCAAGAAGCAGGGATTGCCCCAGGGGTAGGGTGAAACCCCATATGATGTGGAAGAAGCAGGGACTACAAAATCCCCACCAACCCCACAAATTCTAACACAAGACCTACTTTCCACTGCCTTCTTGTCAAACATATATTGGGTTTGGCCCAGAGAGACAACCACACATTCACTTTGCAACACAGTCTCTCTTTGTTACACTGACAGCCTTTTCACTTCCATTCTTGACTGGCAGAGGGACAGTGTCCTTCCTCCAGACCTGCCAATGGGACCTTTTATTTTGGCCACCTACACTGCCTCCATTAAGTGTCTCTGTAGATCACTCAGCCTTGACCATTAACTCTGTTTCAGTCCTGACAGACAGAGTTCCAACTCCAGAGGAGCAGGATGAGAGTCTCTTAAGTTGCCATGGAGGGCAATCTCAGCAGAAGGTCCTCAAAATAGGAGACAGGGTATCCTCATAGGGCATAGGCTTCAAGCCATAACCAGCAATTAGATTTGGCAGGCTTACAGTGTCCTGCCATGCTGGTACGTCTCAGGACAACAGATAAAGACACAACTCTTCTTCCACACTCACGGAGTGCTGATGAATTGCTTTTTTCCCAAGACTTCTGAATTTTGGTACCAGGATTCCTGTATTTCCATTTCAGTCTCTGCTAAGGAAAACTTTCCCACAAGCATGTTAGTCTGCTTTGTGCCCCCTTGGAAGAAGTAAACTTTCTTATGGATATAATTAACAGATAGAAGCCTAGGAAGGCTTGTCAACATGTCAACAGCAGCCAACATATGTAGCAATGGTCAGAAAAATTCCCACCTGTGCCTGGCCAGAAAATTGTGTCCCATCTTATGAACCAGAGATCCGAGGAAGGCAATTGAGACGTTAATGGTCTCCACAATAACAACCACCTATTTAGACTAGGGAGAAACCCCAGGCAGGCTCTCATTAATAAAAGTGTATGACCGTGTATCACTGAGGTTCTTGCCTCTTCTCACGCTCCCTGTTAAGCCCAGTTTGAAGGCTCTGCCCTCTTTCTTAAGCCCATCCTGTCCTAGAACTTACATTCCAGACAGACTACCTCTCCTGCTGAGAGAGTAACCTCCTCAACTGGAGATCCTCCAGGGCAGCAACAGAGTGCCTGAACTTCATTAACACAGCACGAATATCAGGACACAGGACCTGTGATAACATAGACCTGCTTGCTTCTTCAACTCTCAGCCCTTCCTCAGGAGATCCTCCCATGGAGTCCTGTAGGCAGGTACATGCCCTTCTCCCACAGACACAAATATAAAGCCACTGGCAAATAAAGCAACCAAATTATTTGCATTATTCAAGCAATTTTTTCCAATTAAGTAGGAGGGAGGGGAAAAAGAAAGGAACCAATCCATATTTTTTCTGTCATTTTGAGACAAATTCATGCAAGGCACGTGAATACTAGTTTAAAAGCTATTAGTTGTATATAGAGAAAAAAGGCAGAATTACTTCAGCAGATAAATCCACTTTCTTCTGTGCCTAAGTTTCCTCACATACAAAAGGAGTAACAGCAAGAGTGTTCAAGGCTTAATTTGCAAAAGATCTAAGCTGACATGTTCTGACATCAGTGAAAAGCATAGTACTAGTTTCAGTGATAACACAATTGGCCCATTTTTGCCAATGATTTTGCAACCCACCAATAACAGGCACAAGTAGAAAGTACAGTGACTCATATATTACATAAAAAGCCTATATTATAAGCCTATCTCTGGCCACATGGTAAAGGCTGAAACAGAAAATGTAAAATGGAGACTACCTCTGAAACCTCACTTTGACTCCCTTGCACATATGCCTTATAGTAGTCGTTACCTTATCCTTATCTTTTTGTTCTTGCAAGTCTTCCCCACCCCAGCTACTACAAAAGATAGACAGAGCTCACTGAGTGGGTAGCAGACTCAGTATGTTCCCGTTATCCTGATTTCAGGCATGACAAAGAGCCTTACTCCCCACACATCATTCAAACCCATCACTGAATGCAGAATACTAGTTTCCTTGTGCTCTTTCTCTATGGTGCTGGTTTGCCATAATATCTCAGTGCTTCGTGAGCCTTAATGGATGTTCTTCCAGGGAGGTAGGTGGGGTTGCTAGCTCTGTTTTACAGACAGTGAAATCAGACGCAGAGAGACTAAGGTCAAAATGGCCAGAGCTCTCACTAATTTGGGGTCTCTAATGTGTGATGCCTTGGATTAGCGTTGCCACATCTCTGTGCGTGTTGAGAGCAGAGCTCCATACAATACTGGCTCTGCACTCCTGCAAGTAAGTCAGACCCCAGGTGTCTCAGACTGAAAACCCAGAAAATGAGAACACACCAATTAGTGGCCACCCATGGAAAACCTCATTTATATGGCTTTTTCATGTCATATAGGAACTTGTGTCAAGAGGCAGGAAAAAGCCTAATTCTTCAGGGTAGTATTCAATTGCCAAAACATGAGACCATTCTTCTACTTTTGAAAAATGGTCTTTGCCCTGTCCAATTCAATACATAACCTTCATCACTGGCAGTAACTGAAACAGGAGACCTATAGAAAACATCTTCAATTATGGCAAAACTAATTCAGTCCCTAAGTATATTCCATTCTGTGCACTGAACGAGACAGAGATCCTATTGAAAAAAATGTATTCCAGTATTTAACCTTATAAATAAGGAGCACAATCATTATGTCTATAGATGAGAGAAGAAAAATTAAAGATGGATAGGCAACCCTTTTGATTAATTCTCTGTATTCTAGGTGTTTGACTTTGAAAAAAATCAATGTATGCCTAATAAAAGTGTTTAATCTCTTATTTTAATAACATACATTCAAAAGGAAGAAAACAGCAGATTTCTTCATTTGAAATCATAATGGTATTCTCTTCCCTTATAAAGATACAACTGTTTCTTATTAAATGGTTGCAAAACTCTTTACACTTTAAAAGCTTTGTTCCTATAATCTCAACAGATACAGGCAAATAAAACACTTTAAGAACACAGGGTCTATTTGAAGAAGACCCCTACCAAGAAAATTCTTATCCAAACAAGGAAAGTTCAGCAAAATTTGAAGTAGTTGAAAAAATTGTCTTTGACTATTACAGTTTATTTCATTCCCAAAAAGTTTGGTAATCCTGACTATAGGCAGGGTGCCTTGTTTTGTGTAAAGGCTTTGGAATAATCGGAGCAAGGATATCTTCCTGAGGGTTGTATGGACTCAGCACGTGATAATGGAAGATACCACAGGTCATCTTTAGCTCTTCTATATTCTCATGCAGCAGTAGCTCTTCTGCTGCATGAAAATATATCCAGTGAAGGTGAATATTATAAATCAGCATGTTTTATTCAGTATTCCCAGCAACCGCTGGGAGACATCATAATGGGAGCGGAGGGGATTAAGCACTGAAGGTGAGTGCTAGTAGGGGTACAGCACTCCAGTTGGGAACTTCTGCGTGACTGCCTTGTAAATGTTTTGAGACAATTCATGTCAGGCAGGTAGAAGAAGAAGCCACCAACTGATAAATCCCTTGTAATAATTTTCCCCTAAAGATGATGGCACCCAGCACACATCCAAGTTCAGAGGATGGATTTTGGAGCTAAGTCTAGGAAGAAGGTGAGATGCCTTGCAGACACCATAGTCTTAAGTCCACTAGAAAATATGCAGAGAACTGGGTACCTCAGAACCTGCCTATAGCAAATGCTGACGACAGAGCAACATCCAAACCCTCTGGGTTCAGGCAGCTTGCTCTAGTTATCAAGGAGGCATCTTCTGTTTTCGATTCCAAGCCCTGAACCCTGCACAGAAAGAGACAACAGTTATATCCCCTCTCTGACAGCAGGCAGTAGATAGATATTTATCAAGTATCTCAGTTGAAAGACTCGCTTTCCTAAATTAAGGGAGATGTTGGTTCAACTCTCTACTGTGCCTGAAAAGATCTCAAGTCTTACCTTCCTCCTACAGATGACTGTTTAGAGTAAGCTGCTCCTAGCTTTTCCTGTTAAATCTTTTAGGCCTTCTTCATGGAAGAATTAAATAAGCATGAGGCCAGAGACAGAGAGAGCACAGAAGTAAATATAGCTTTATAGCCTACTGGTTAAGCACTCTTCTGCAAGAGGACAGATAGGGTCCAGTTCCTGCTTCAGTGAATATTTGATGCTAATAATACAAAAGAGTGTTGAGACAACACAAGAGACCATTTAGCCCATCTTCTGGTCCAGAAGTACCTCTTACAGCCCTTCAGTGATTGCAGCTGCCATAGTTTCTTCAGACAATCTGTTCCAGTGCATCACAATCTTTTCAGACTCTTCCTGAAGTCTAGTCTGAATCACTCTGGTTCCCCATTAAAGACCATTACTTCTTGTTTTATCTGCCCTGGACAGGAAGAACACATTATTCCCCTTTTATTGCACTTGCCAGACTAGCATCCTGACCCCTCTCAGCTTTCTTGCTTTTAGGTTAAACAACTCTAATTACTTCAGTCTTTCCTCAAAGATTGTATTTCCCTTGACATCCAGCAATTCTCACTATCCCAGTCTGCACTCTCTCTCACTGATCCACACTTTTCTTAGAGTACAGTACAAAACTAAGGCATGACGTTTCAGCTGAGACTTCCTGCGCTCATGAGAGCTGAAGGCTCATTAGATGTGTCTTGCAGCCTATACTCCCACTTGCACAACCTCAACAGTTGATGTTTTCCTTTTTGACAATAGAATGATGTTCTAGACTAACACCGAACTTGTGGTCCTCTAGAGACCCTGCCGTCCTTCCTAAAGGATAGCTAGCCAGCCTGTCAGCTCCCATGGACAACTGGCTGCAGTTTATTAATAATTCTCATGGAGAGCACTTTACATTTGCTCTGATGCTGGTCAAACCAGTTCCTTGGTTTGACAGGTTTGTCTTGAATTCCAATAACTTCTACCAGTCTATACCTGGTTCATGCCATCTGCATATTTAAAAAAACCACTTCCACTAGACAATGAACCAGATGGAAATTAAATTATAAAGTACAACGTATTTAATGAGAACATGAAGCACTAACAGGCCACAGCCCAAGCTTGTGGCAATACACTCGATAGTCTTTTGTTTCAACAAGAAATCAGTAAGAATTGCTCATTGAGTATGATTAGCTAAACTAATTCTGCATCCTCCCTGTACTGTTTTCCTTTGGACCATGTTTCTTTGCTTCACTTATGATAAAAGCCTGTGAGATAATGTCAAAATCCTTTAAAATGACAAGGTATGACAACTACTTCCTCTGTATCCACAAGGCTTGTTTTAGAAGAAAGCTAAATTAGTTTGACATGATCTATTCTTGACAGATCTGTGCTGTCTCCTAATAATCTCCTTTATTTGATTATTTCCACCATTTTTTCCCCAGGAATGAAGTTAAACTGAGTAGTCTGTAATTTCTTATCTTCTCATTCTTTTTCAGTCTTCTGACACCTCATCCAGCCCTCATGAGTCTTCAAAGCATTCAGAGCTCATGGTTCAGAGATTGCTTTCATCAGCTTTGTAAATAAGCTGGGATGATTTGAAAAAAACATCTTACATCAGTACATCCTGCCTTGTTCTGCCTCTTTTCTAGATCCTGATCTTCCTCCTTTGTGGCTGCTAGGAATTGTTTCAGCCATCAACTAGCAGTTGACCATGTTACTGGAGACATGCAAAATGGGCATAAAATGCTTGAGCCTTATTGACAATATATGATGTTAAGCTTTAACCAAAGCTCTTTCCTCTCCTCCACAAGTACAAAAAACACTAAGGCAGAGAATCAGGATAATATTCTTTCACTCTCTTGCTCTGGTCCAATTAGTATTTTATTTGTCTGTGCAAAATAGATCATCTTCTCCAGGGAACACTGGTCCCAGTATACTCTATAGCTTAATAGCACATTCTCCTGGGAGGTGGGGGTACAGATCTACTCAGGCAGATACGGTATATTCACCACATCTCTGGGTAAATACTTTAATCAAAGTGATTCTGGATAAAAGGAAGGTAGTACACGCTCTTCCTCTTGAGTGCATTATGTGTGGACACTTGATCTGTGTGCTGACAAATTTACCTGCAACCAAATACTACCAGATAAGGCATTGCCATATGGTATTCCTGAATTGTGGAATCATACAATCCAAAGAACAAAAATAAAGAACATAAGGAAGAATTAACTGAGCTTTAAAGGAAGATTTGCTGAAAGCTCCTTTAAGCCAGTAGGGTTTATTTTTCACTAATTTGTCAATTCTTTTGTCTTTTTACAGTCTTGTACACTAGCATCATAATGGAGGGTTCTTTTTGCTGCATATCTAGTTTTACCATATAAGAGGGAGCTTCAGGTATTGCTTCACATAACAACATCACTAACTATCCTCTGGAAGTTATCCAGCTTCCATTTACTTTGTGGAGGTTTCAGCTAGCTTTAGTTCTTCAGTTATTTTGGGGGGAGATTTTTTTTCCTTGCACCATTCATCTTTTCCTTAGGATTTAGTATCTTCTAGCTGGTATTCTGACTGGAATTTAGGATACAAGGGAAAGGCCATTTGCCAGATCATGTGCTTTCAGTGGGACTGGCTGCATCCTTACCAATCTTTTGACTGCAGGTTAAACAGTCAACATTAAACATCCATTTTCTCTTGCTCATGTCTGTCCTCAAAACTCTATGGAGGGCTTGAGTTCCTCCGAGTTTTCTACTGGAAATGCAAACAGCGGGAAGGGTTAAAACCACTGTTTTTCATCTTTGACCAGGCAAAGCCTCCATTTAGAAAGATTCCAACTCAGCCTGTGCAATCCAGGTCTTTGCAAGCTGCCAGCCTGACTACTTCAACCTAATAAAAATTAAATTCTTGACCCTAAGAGAGGTGTCCCCAGTTCTGAGGAACATAAGTGCCATTTCAGTGCAGTTCTCCAACCTGCAGTGAAGTGTCCCCACTGAGGATAAACTTTTGGTCCAGCTTCTAAAAGCCCCTTTCCCTCAGTTCCCCATCATTCCAGTTCCCTGTTGGTCCAGTACCACTCCCAAGGCACACCATGCTTTTCAGGCACAGTGGAGCTGGTGATAACCTCCTAGCATTTTCTCAGCATGTGATTTCCAGCAGTGGGCTTCACTCTTAGAGGTAACTAAATGGCTGAAAATGTTACTGCCAACAAATCAGCAAGTGGTACTTGTTTCTTTATGTCTACCCTTCCAAACCTAGATGATTTTTGTTAAATTATTTATAAATCCACTGCTGAATACCTTATTCCTTACGCTGTGGGCAAACAGAAAAAGGAATGATATAATGAGAACAATGGCCAGTTCAAAACCATTGTGGTTTAATCCTGCTGGTTTAAATTTGAACTAATATAAATTACTGTCATCTTGTGCAAAAAAGCAAAGAATGGTAACATGCTGCCCCAAACCACCCACCCTTGAATACTTAACATGGAAGATTCATAAGGTCATTGGATACTATTAATAATATAAATGGATTAGACTCTATTAAATAGTCTGATTAGCTGGATGCCAATTGATCAAAGTCTTAATAATTACAAGAGTAATCAAAACGGTAAATTATTCTGAACATCACCAGTTATTAGAAGTCATCCCAATTCATAAAAAAACTGAAATTCCTGAGACCACAATTTCACTACTAAGCAACTGTGAGAAGAGTTGAATAAAACTAGGTTCAGAGCTCGGGTCAGATCCAAACACATTCCTTTGTACACTTAAATTTTAGGGACATTTAAATCAAGTGAGTAGGACCTTGATAGGCTTGAGAGGGGGACCCACGCCAACCTCATGAAGTTCAACAATGCTAAGTGCAAGGTTTGCACCTGGGTTGGGGGCAATCCCAAGCACAAATACAGGTTGGGCAGAGAATGGATTGAGAACAGCCTTTAGGAGAAGGACCTGGGAGAGTTGGTGGATGAAAAGCTCAACATGAGCCAGAAATGTGCACTTGAAGCCCAGAAAGCAAATTGTGTCCTGGGCTGCATCAAAATAAGCATGTGGAGGGAGGTGATTCTAACCCTCTACTCCGCACTCATGAGACCCCACCTGGAGTACTGTGCCCAGTTCTGGAGACCCCAACACAGGAAGGACAGAGCTCTCGGAGTGAGTGCAGAGGAGGGCCAAGAAGATGACCAAGGGCTGGAGCACCTCTCCTATGAAGACAGACTGAGAGTGTTGGGGTTGTTCAGCCTGGAGAAGTCTCCAGGGAGACCTTTTAGCTGCCTTCCAGTACCTGAAGGGGCTACAGGAAAGCTAGGGAGGGCCTTTTTACCAAGGTGTGTCGTGACAGAATAAGAGGTAATGGTTTTAAGCTGGAAGAGGAGAGATTTAGGTTAGACAGGGAGAATAAATTCTTTTGTGCAAGGGTGGTGAGACACTGTAACAGGTTGCCCAGGGAAGTGGTGGATTGCCCCTCCCTGGAAGTGTTAAAGGCCAGGTTGGATGGAGCTTTGAGCATCCTGGTCTAATGGGAGGTGTCCCTGTCCATGCAGGGGGGTTGGAACTAGATGATCTTTAAGGTCCCTTCCAACCCAAATCATTCTATGATTCTTTTAGAGCCTATTAACTTTACTAATTACCAGCCCTTATAGAAAGGTGTCTTCACAGAGAGAATGTTTAAATATTGTTAGATGTCCTGGCTTTCTATAAATATACTGTGATTATGGCTGGAATTAATTCAAGAAACTTCAGAAGTAAGATGAGTAATGAATGGGACTGACATTTATTGGTTATAATTCAAAAGAATGTAAGTACATCCTGGCTTCCCTTTCAAAGCATCGCAGCTTTGGTGAGAGGAAGGCAGGCTCAGGACATCCTCTCTTAGCCAAAAAGACAGCTGGAGCACAGTCCATCACCCAGCAGTGGCATTAGTAGCCAAGGGACAAGCCCAGAAGAAATACAAAACCTCAAGGAAGCAGAAATGGTGATATGAGTTTGTCCTGCATGCCTTGCTCCTATGGCAGCAATACTCCTCCCCAGCCAGCTGCTGGGGTGGGCAACCTTCCACCTATGCTAACAGCAATGTGATAGGTGAAGATGCACCACTTTGCTGTCTCTGTCTACAATTGCTCATTTGCAGTAGCTGCAACAGCTGCCTAAATGGAGAACAGAGGAAGCTGCAAAAGTAACTGGAAGCACAAAGGAGGAACCTATGTAGTTTTCCCTCCTACCAGCTTCCTTTCTGGTACCCGTGGCAAGAAGGGTGAAGGGAATAAGACCCTAGTGATAGTGGCTGATGCTGGCAAAAGGAGTTCCCGAGAAGCACAGTCTAAGGGAGAGCTCGTACCCAGCTGGAGGAGAGAAGAAGAAGCAGCAGGAGGACTGTATGGTCAAGGAAGAAGGAGGAATACGAGGAGCAGAACAGATGGAGAGAGCAGTCAAAATGAGCAACAGGTGGAGAAACAGGATCAGTGTCACTCCAAAAGCACAAATTCCTTTTCTTATACTAAAAACAAATCACTGTTTCCAATACAGTATTCCTCCACCCCATACACATATTTGTACAGGCTGGATCATTATGATGGTAGGGGAGGAGCTACCACATGATGAATAGCAGGGACAAAACTAAGTTGCAGCCCTCCTCCCAGGCTCTGGCCCATAGCAAGAAAGCCTGGGCCTGGGAAGAAAACCAATGGTTTGCATTAAAGGAACTCAGGTGGCTAATAAACATGTCAGCCCTGCAGGAGTGACTGAGGATGGATAAAGCAATGCCTTGCCTGGCTAAAGCACCTCTCACCTGAGGGTATCTGAACCTTTTCTTTTTCCACATACTAATGATTTAAAAGAAGCATCTTGCAGAGATAGCAGTGACAGGAAGAGAAACTGTGTTTAGATTAAGTCAGAAAGCAGGTTAATAGCACTGTTAGGAAGAGAAACCAGCTCTCCTGAAACCAATTCCTATATATTAACTACTGGCCTGTGGTGCTTGCAACCATGAAAAGCCATGGAGTTTTACACACATACTCAGCAGGTGACAGAGAGAGCCCTAAGAAAATATAAACACCTACTCCACATGAGGCCAACAGTGCTCTGAGGTTACATGTCACCCCCCGGTGCGCTCAGGAGTATCTTGGAATTATAGATGACATTCATGTGGATGGATTCTAGACTTCGACTTTGGACTCCAGATGATGAAAGGTGTTTCACTCAGACACCTGCTCTTGTATTTCCACAGCAAGGTATTCAGGCATTTCCACCAACAAGGCATGTGTACCTTTCACTGGGCTTTTCTAGATGACTGATCTCCTCTCACCAGTCTGGCATCACCCTGTAGCTACTGGGCTACGGCTGTTACCATACAGCCTTCCAAGCTCAGAGGCAGCCAGGTATGGACCGCTGTCAAATCTATCCCTGAGACTTGTTAGACTCACCGCAAACGGGAATTACATAGTGACTTCCAAAGGGCAGCAACAGAGAGAGCTGCCATCAAACGGTTTCCCATCCTCAGGTGTCTTTAGACTGGAGCTGTCACCAGAGACATCATTCATTCTAAAATCCAAATAAAGCCCTCCCTGTGTAAGGAGGAAGCCAAAAGCAACAGGAGAGTTTCACATCATTTATGTGCAGGAGGAGGGAACAACAGGAGAGTTGTACAGAGGGAAGGAAGCATGGGCCAACAACACAAGGGCTGAGCAAATGGAAGTCAGTAATGCACCTCTGGGAGCATGCACAGACAAAAGCAGAGACAATCCTCAGGCTATTCCTGCTGTTTTACCCATTAATACACTGACCCCTCAGCATATACACACCTGCTCAGTATAGAATAGGGCACACCCTCTGTCCTCTGCACGTGGAGCAGACAAGAGTCCTTGAGGGGAGCACATGCCTCACAGCATGAGGCCAGCAAACCCAAGCAAGTATACACATCCTTGATTTACATCATGAAAGACTATCAGCCTGATTTCATCTTGCAATGGGCAAAGGGCCCAGCTGAACTTCCCACTAGCACAAGAAGGCCTTGCACCTTGACAGCTGCCAGAGGTGGAGAATTCCTGGTCTTGGGGAACTGGGGAGAGAGAAATGTAATGTCTTTGCAGGGTGGCTACTAGATCCTGCAATGGCATTGCAGAATCCATGACAGCTGACTTGAGAGTGGACTTGAGGTGACACCTCTTTGCACTTTCTCCTTCTAGTGATCAAAGCCACATGGCTGTAGGAGGGGTCTCTTTCATCCCTCATCCCCTAGCGACTCCCACCTTTTCAGCATGGCACAGGCAGAGTCTGGAGCTACAGCCCATTTTCTTATACTAAGGCAGCTCTGAGATCATTCAGACACCCCCAGTACTGGGCCAGGACAAGCCCTCAGACAATACATGTCAGTTCCTCTGCCTGCACGCATGTACCCAGCCAGGCACAAGCAAATAGCAGATTCAATGGAGCTCTCTCAGTAGGGATGTCTCTGCATACTGGTAGGTACTAGGTGAGTGTTTTTTGCTGGCACTGGCTCATTCAGGAGCAAGTGACAATAGGCAATTTGGATCAACAGACTGATTTCTTTTCCACCAAGCATTACTGCTGTCCTTCTCCCCCTGAAAACTCCGCCTGCAATTAGTTTCCTAAGAAGGGGCTTTGGCAGTGCCATTAAGAACAGTTACAGTACATGATCTAGAAGAAATCAATGTCTCTAATAGTCAGCAAAGGCAGCGGAGGAGGACAGGGTGATGGGAGGGGTGTTTCTCTGGAGACACCCTTCTCGGGAGAAAAGCCCATGGTATTACCCCAGGAAGAGAAATAGTAAGGACCTGGAGTAATTAAACTTCCATGCAACAGTTGTTTACTGGAAGAGGCACAGAAACCACTCAGTATCTCTGAGAAATGCACAAGCACTGGCTAGACTCTCCCCAGGTGCAGATGAAGCGCCTCTGCCCTGAAGTCAGCAGTCTGTAGTGATTTACACCAACAGGCAAGTGGAGGGAGGAGTGGCGTGGATGGACACCTTTCCTTTAAAATACCTTTTCCTCTCTCTACCTTGGGGTTTAAAGGCAAGACCATGCCTTGCAAGTTTTGAAGCATCTGGATTGTGCAGCATAATTAAGTTATTCTAAATAAGGTCCAAGACATTTTAAATATCCTGAGGCAAGAAAATCTTGACTCTGCATCCCTCTTCCTCTCTTTCTCTATTTCCTCCTTCCTGCACACCTCTGCAGTTTCTGGAATGACAAGACACCTCATCGGCTTGGCCATAATTGCTAGAACAGTTCCCTAATGCTTTCTCCTTTTCCAATTGCATTAAACTGCATCTTTAGAGGTACAGCCCTGTTTATTCATGCTGCTCGTGTGGAAGGGGAAAGAAATGCAGACTGCCTCTTTCCCCCTCCCTCCTTTGATTTGATGGGTGTGGCAGGTTTAAACCTTTGCAGCCGCTAGCTCTCCAACACTGGGGTGAGTAGCAGAGGACAGAATGTGAGGGAAGCCATCGGATATGGCTGGTGATGAATGAGACTCATCTCACCCACAAGTGGGAAACCTGCTTGCGGGTTATTGTTTAATCACTCATGCAATCCAATACTGAGCACATACCCCCATAATGTCCATCTGTTCTAGTATGCAGTGCATGCAACACTTGCATCGCTAGCTACCTATCTATCTATCTGGTTCTGCGCATTACTGACCACATACCTTGCTGGCAGTAAAGGTTTAAGTTGAATTTTTCATAAATTGCTCGACCCAGCCTTTTGGTTATGCCACCTTTTAACTGAAGATCTTGTAAGCACAGATTCAGAGCTGCAATCAACTGTAGGCAGAAATGACAACATCAAGCTATCTACATCTCACATGGGCGGGCACAGTCAGTCAGATACTTCACTCTTCACATTGGCATCGCACCCACAAGAAAGAATAATCTGCAAGGTACAAGTGCGTGAACATATTTGTCTTTGAGGGGTGGGAGGACAGACACATACAGACACACCTAGACACAAATGCGAAGAGATTTCTTCCACACCCGAGTCTGTAATTTCAACATTTTGCTCTTTAGCTGCCAGAAAGGCGGGACACCAGGGGCTTCCCTTGAAAAATAATTTGAAGAGAGCAGTCTTTATTCTGGGAAGGAAAATCCTGCCTGTGCAGAGGAACCCATTCCATCGTTTTCTCCCTGTGAAGGTCTGAGTGGGAACAGAGGAAGAGCACAAGCTCAAAACCGAGGTCTTTTTCTTCATCAAATTAAAGCTTCCTCTGATGTATCCCCAGCTCTGCTGAGCGAACTGCTACATTGCCAGTTTGGCAAGTGTGGTGTGTATTCAGCTGGGCTCTGAGCCCAGGAACATCCACCGAATATGCACAGGCAGGCACACTCAGGTTGTACGGCTGCATAAGGATCAGAAAACGTGTGAAAGGGTGGATGTGTGCCTGTGCATATATGTGTAGTCCAGATGTGAGCAAGCGGAGAGTGGAGATCTGTGCCGCACATGCATGCGCAAAGGGGTGTGTACCATGCGGTGGATTACTGTACAGAGTGGGAAGAGAGGACTATGTGCCATTAAGACACCCGCATGCCATGCATTTCTAAATATGTCAAAATACAAAACGACAGGAGAAAACCCCTAGAGATGTTAAGAACAGATACATCAGAATATTATTCAGGTGCTTCAATGCCCAACCTGTGATGGTACAGGCAAAATTATCCCTCTCCCCCAGCAGCTCTCTTCTCACTCCAAGGAATCCCAGAACTACCTACTTTATTTTAAAATGTCCTGTGCTCCTACACCCACTACTCTGTCACTCTGCCTCCCTGTCTGCCTTTCCTTCTCCTCTTCTGCTCTTTTCATCCCGTATTTCCCAGCTGAACGGGCTCTGCTGGCTGGCTGCAACGTGTTAACCATCCCCCCCCCCCCCCCCCCAGTGCCACCTCCCTTCAGGTTTTACTGAACATATTATTAATTGCAAAGCATTTGAAAAACCTGCATGGGGAAAAATACAGAATGACGCAAGGTCTCTTTCTATCCCATTCACCTGCCCCTCCCTGTTATTCTACAAAATTGCTCTTTCGTTTGATAACACACACGTCTCCATTCAGAAACACACCTCAACCTGGATTTTCTTTCAACACTGTGCTGTTCCACAGTAACTGGAGTTACTCACATGAGTGTGTTAGGCTATTGCTTCAGAATACTGCAGTGCTATATCGTAAGAGACATATAAATGTAGACATATATAAAGAAAGTAACTAGTATGGTGCTATGCATAAGACTGAGTTGAGTTTTGTGCTCAGAAGAAGGACCAAAGCTCTTTGACGCTACCCACAAATCTGTAATTTGGGGAAGTTTCCAAAGCGTCTTACAAAGATATCTGGGGCCATTTCCTGCCTCAAAGTTCCAACTGCATAAATCCAACATACACCTGAGGAAACCAAAGAGGTTCAGCCAAAAAAAGGCTCTCTTAACCAAGTGCAGGTTTGGGCATTCACACAAAATACTAGGGGAAAGGATGAGGGGGCAATGACCAAAGTAGCTGCTTCTTCATCTTCATGATCATTTTGCACCTTAAAAATTCAGCACTGAAAACTAGCTGACACCTTAGCATCCTGATTCCCTGACAAGAAATGCCAGGTGGCACCAGAAAGGAGAATGAACTGATTTCCAACAGGTTCACACTGCAAGCTTCTCTTATCCCACTCGAGTTCAGAGCTAACAGAGGCGTGGTCCTCTGTCTCTTTACCAGCTGGTGCACAGTTGTCTAACTGGTTGTACTATGAAGGGTATTGCAATGAGGGTGACTCTCCCCCTCCCGTGGCTAATGCTTTTGTTATTAATTAATTGCATTTTTTACAATAGCATAGGTTGAAAAAAAGCTTCAGGTTAATTCTTGGTCAGACTGTTGTAACACAAAAAAATGAATGCACCTGTCCTCCAAGCCACCACACAGCACATGCACATAAAGCAGCTCCCATTCATCGGAGCCAGGAGCAATAGAGAGCATTCTGACCAGGGATCAAGGCTCACTGGGCATCCTTTCTTTTTTGGCATAAGATGAAGAATTGCTTCCTTTATCTCCAAGGTAGAGCCAGATCTCATCACGTTTCCTGTCAGCCGCACCCCCCTTCCCATCCACACCCTCAGAACCACAAGCAGAAAATCCTAGGCAATACATCTACCCACTACTAAAAAATAAGAACAGAGGGGAGATTCTGGTAGCTCCCCCAAATGTGGACATAGGCCACCTCACTTCCCCACATCACCAGCCCCAGAAAGGCAAAACAATCATGTTGAAGGGTGTGAAAAGAGCCTTCAGTTGCAAGATGCTAAAGAATTGCAAAAGAGACATTCACTGAGCACAGCTGAAATTTCCCCTCCCCACACCCCAGCCCATGCCCCAGCCCCTCACACCCTCAGGCAGACACACACCCCATCATCAACACCCAGCAGCCTGGGAGATTTCTGAAAGGAAATAAACATAGAAATCTTCAGCTCTACCTGTTTTGTTCTTCTCATACAGCACAGCATGATCGTATTGTCCCCTTCCTTCCTTCTTCTTCCTTCCTTCTCCTCTCTCCTTTTCCTCTTCTCTCTCTTATCTCTCCCCCCCACCCTCTCCACTCCCTCCCTCCCTCCCTCTCTCTCTCCCTCTCTCGCTCTCTCTCGCTCTCTCACACACACGCACACTCACACACACACCAGGGCAGTTAGCAGCAACTGTAAGGTCCACAGCTATTGCTCATCACACATGCACACGCTGCCTCTCCCTGCCTCCCTCCCTACCCTTCCCAGAATTGTTCACCAGCTCTCCCTGACTCGTCACCTCCCCACCCCCACCCCAGCAGCCACCACCCCCCCCCCAAGTCTCTTGCCAGCCTCATGAATAATTAAAATCTCCAATCTGGACCAAATTACCCAACGACTTTCCCACTGTACAGAGGCGACAAGGGAGAGGGGACACTGCAGAGTGGGGAGAGGGTGGGAGGGGTGAGGTGGGGTGTGTCTGGGAGGCACCGGGCGAGGATCGGGGCCGGGCAGATGGGGAGCCCCCAGCCCCACTCCCACCGGAGCAGCCAAAGCCCCCAGCACCTCTCCACGGTCAGGAGTGGGATTTGTGGGTGAAGAAAGTGGGTGGGGTGGGCAGGGAGGGGAGAAGAGGGAGCGAGGTTATTGCCATGGCAGACGGTATATGCCATGCTCAGGTGACGTACCGTAGGTGGGAGCTGCGAGCTAAATGAGAATCGGGAAATATGTTAAAATGGCTGTTAAAAGTCCCCCTCCCCCTCAGCAGCACTCTCACAAACATGTAAGTCCATGCTGCCTTCTTCATATGTGCAGGCATAAAACCTGCATGGTGACATCCTGCAACACTGAACGGGACAACTTTCTCCCTTGTTCCCCCAGTCCATCCTACAGCCCTTCCAAAGGCACAGAAAAATCTTCCCCTGCAACAGATTTTTTTTTTTCCCCTCAAAAGACCTTCAAAACCTACAGAAATCTTCCCATTCCCTTCTGTATAGATCTCAATTAATTTCAGCACCTAGGTAATTTCTACGTCTATTGATCTCTGCCTGCAAATTGCTGCACACTATGATGAGGAAAATGTGCATGTTCACACACAGCCACCCCCCGTGCACGTGGAGGAACAAAAATGTATGGGTTTGCATGCATAGGAGATGATGGCCATGCACAAGCCAGAGTGAATATTAATACGCACACACCCCCCCAAACACACGTCTGGAAAGTTATAATGCCATGTTTTCTCAGAATATATTTGAGCAGGATAGATGTATCTGTCGTCGTGAAAAAAACATACACATAGTTAAAGCATGACAATGCTGAACGTGTTAAAATATAAAAAGATTGCTGGATTTTTAGGATTTCATCTACCAAAATTCAAATTTAGCTTATTTTATTTACTGTGTCTGGGAGGCACAGTCAGATGCTGTTTTCTTTTTTAGCACTAATGTCACTACATCAACTTCTCTGCCACACCATGGAGTTACTTCTAATTCATTTTTAATGTAAAACTGCCCAGAAAAATAATAATTAAAAAAATAGTCTTAGCTTATTAAGTCCTTTGCTCTTTATATGTACCTAAATATGTCATTAACACAAATATTCACACATACACACAACACTTATACAAATAAATGCATACAGATATAGATAGAGCTTCTGGAATACCCCTCAGCGCAGACTCCTACATAATCATATTCAGTTGCTATGACATCATTGCAGTTCCCAGTACCCCATATTTTTTTAAGGAAAGTAAACATCATTTTAAAGAGAATCTAGCTAGCTAGCTACAGCTGTATGTAATTTAAGGGAAGTGCCTTTTAGGGTTAAGCAACTATCAGTATTAGTCCTGGTTCTACAGTCTAGAAGAGGGAAATAATTACATGATAATGACATTCAGACAAGATGCTAAACTGGGAAAAGTTGCAAACACCAGCTCACACAGAAGTACACCAAAGGATTAAATAATGAAAATCAGATTCAGCTTCAGAAAATGAATGCAAAGAAAAAGGAGGCAAACTACACAATTATAAAAGATGACAGATAAGAAGTGGAATGGCAGAAAGCAACGGGCATCAAGTTCTAGAGAGCACTGTGATGACCTACATCACTGCTGGCAACACCATGCCAAGACACCGAAGAGCAGTGCAATGGCATTTTGGAACAAGGCTATGGGACTTTAGAACCTCTGCCCCAGCCCGAGGAGTTACTGGGGGGCTTATCTCCATGATGAAGTTAGAGCATCATGAGCTTGTAGGCACTTGCTGATCCATGCGACTGGTACTGATGGTCTTGTGAGATGGAACTTCTCTAGTCGCCATCTGCAAGCATCATGCTGGACTCCCTTTGGTGACAATGAAGAGAAGTGGGAACTTTGAGGGTGTGATTCAGATTATCCTAAAGCAGGAGCCTAAACTAGGTCAGACAAATCACGCTTCAGATGGTTTAGAAGTTTGTTTTCTTCCCACTGACAAGGTCTTTTTAGGAAACCTCACTGTTGTAGGAAGCCCTGTCGAGGAAAGCCGTCCCAGCCCCCACCTTTCTCAGACACCCACCCAGAGGGGGAGCAGGCTGGCAGCAGAAGGGCTATGTTGGTGTACGCAGCCAGAGTCAACCTTCCTATGCACACCCAAGGCAGTTGCTCACCACTGTAAGTCAAAGTCAAAGGCAGAGCCTCTTCTCTTCATCCCCAGCCCCACGGGCACTCTGTGCTCTAGATTTTGCAAACCATTTTTGCCATGTAGACAAAAAGCCCTTAATAGGTTCCCCATGCATGTAGAATTAGAGGTGAGTGGCCAGTCCACTGCAAGTCTGAGTTTCCTCTGAATTAATCTTCTTATGTAGAAGAGCCATAAGCTGAGACCCAAATTTTCAGGGCATGTCAGTTCCTAACACTTCTTTCTTTCAAATCAGGACCCTTTAAGTATATTTAAAAGTTGGCCTTTAAATTCTTTAGCCAATGACATGGTTCTGAAAGTCATATCCCAGCATCCCTTGCCCTGCTGTTTTTGCTGTCATCACTTCAACCTGTAAGGTAAGTTATGTGGTAACACAGAAGGAAAAAAGGACAAGTCCACAATAAAGAAAAGGCCAAAGGGAATGAGTGGAATTAAAGGCACAAACTTCAGCCAGGTTATTACTGAACATCAGAAGAAAAACTCAAGAGAAGCAGAGGAGGTGAATCTCCATTTCTTGAAGTCACCAAGTCAAGATGGGATGCTTTCATCCAAATGACACTTTTGTCTCTCCACTGCACTGCCAACACTGGCTCGCTCAGCACTCCTTCAGAGTTTCTGGATAACACTGCATCACGCAGTGTAGACATGCCCTGAAAGGCGCCTTTGACCTTGGCTTTTGAATCTACACAAATAAAAGGAAGAGCAGTTCCAAAGAATAACATGAATGGGGGACTAAGGAAAGGGGCTAGAAGGAGGGCATGAACAATGACCATAGATTTTAAAAGCTTCATCTGTGAGACATAACTAAATGACAGCTAAGGAGGTAGGGAAGTGTGATACTTTCAAAAGCCATAAGCCTCAAGAAGGGAAAGGAATCATTTGGAGTGATGTGACCCACTGTTTGGTGTATGCTGCACGTGAAGGAACTGTGAAGGAAGGTATGGTTCATGTAAAGTAATTATTAAGATGACTTCTTTAATTCAAAGCTGTGTCTTTGATTTAAAAGAGTCTAGATAATTTCAAAGTAACAAGACACATTGGTGGTTGTTACAACATAGACTGAGAAAGACAAACCAGTGCTTTTTCCCTGTTCAGTTCTGCTGCATGGTTTAACAGTGCCTGCAGTTACCCCAGCAGCTCAAGGCCTGTACTGGTTCAAAGAAAATGCACCCTCAGTTCAGCTGCTAGTTTAGGTTCAATAGTAACAGCTTAGATTCTGTTTCAGTTTGAAGATGCACCTAGTCTCAACTTGCTTCTGGGATTGCAATCAGGCTGATTCCCTGGCCAGATGAAGTTAAATAAAACCGAGAAGAAGGAAATGAAGCTTGCCCATCAGAGCTGTCCCAGTGGTAAGCACACTAAACTGAAGAGGCGTCTCTTTGAGAGAAGTACTGGGAAAGTCCCGTTACTAGGGATATTTAAAGCTTCAGTAAAAACAGCACTGAAGTGAGCGACTTGCTTTCATTTGGAGATAGACTGGGTTTTCTCTTTATTCGTATGTTCTGCATATAGTGGTAGCCTTGCCTTTTGTTAGCCAACTTTCATGCAGAAGGGAAAAAAGCCAATTTTATAAAGATTTTTTAGGCTCCTCATTTAAATCGGCATTTCTGAAAATCCCACTGTTGGCCCACTTGCATTTTTAGTCTTCTCAGTAGCTTTTCAGCTCTGGTGTCATTTGGCCTCACTTTCAGTCATCTATGGCTTAATGACACAAAATAGTGCAGTGCGACACTGTGACCAAACTCCTTTTCTAAATGATTTAGACATAGTCATGAATCTCCTCAGGGAGTACCCATTTTTCAGTATAAGGATCACTTATGTCATTTTACCTTGGATTTCAGTTAATCCTGAACTATTAATAATAGAAAAGGAAAGTGTAGTCTGTTTTGACCTAAGATTGTCCACATACCACAGGCTGAAATAACTGGCTTCAAACCCATGATTTTCAAAAGCCACAACGCCACTTACTCTTGCAGAGAAGGCTTCAGAAAATATCAATTCAAGAATGCTCTAATTCATTCAGTGCCTTTAATGACTGCTTGGTTGCTCATCCTCCACAACACTGAGCACACGTCACATTAGCACCTGTTGCCCCTGTGCTAGTCAGAGAGATATGCACAGGTGCTCTGCATTTATTCCCTGTGATTTCCATTTTTCTTCTTGTGCCTGCACAGCTGGGCTCACAGCACCGAGGACACCTGACTTTACAATAGGAAACATAATAAGAAATAGCCTCTATCGTTTTCATGGTTCTTAGAAAAAAATGTGTGTTCAGTAAATTGTGTGGCATTTACAAACTGGAATATCTGAGTTGGAGCAAGGGTAGAAAGATTTTTTAACATGCATAAAGAATGGTCTGTTCAACCCCCAGGTCAATATTAATTATTATTGAGCTTCAGAATCATCAAAAATGCAAACACAACTGTTAAATTCCAGCACAGCTTAGTGCTGAAGACCATAACTCTTCAATAAAATGAAATCCCATCTGCTTGTCTGTCAAAAAGAAAAATGTCATCACAGAACACAGTCAGCTATTACTCTCAGTGTAGCTTTAGTGTGTTATGGGGGAATGTGATACTTTACAAACCAAATCAAATATGAGAGAGGATGACCCAGGAAGCCCTTTCCTGTTTCTCCAGGGACCCTTCGATATGTGCTGTTGGGTATACACAACAGTCCCTTCCAGTGTAGCACAGACTCAGCCAAGCAAGCTTTGAGCAAGAATCAGTGGCAACCAGGAGCTCCGCATGGGCCAGTTTACCCAGCTTCTCAGGCTGACTCTATCATTTACTCCGAGTCCTGCAGTGCCATGACAAGTTAGCATCTAGGCTGGCCACCTTACAGTGCCTCATGGGGGATATCTACGCCTCTCCATCCTGTGTGTGATGGGACTGGGATGGAGACAAACGCTGATGTGAGTCCTACATACTAACTTCAGGGCATGACTGGAGGAGAAGCACCCATCTCAGTACTATTTTACTCTCCTCATGGTTTCTTCACTGTTATACTTCCAGTTCCCTAACACTGCAGTGCTGAATGTGGGAGCTGGACAGTGACACAAGCATGATGACATAACAGTATTGTGGTGTGAGTCACAATTTCTTGAGCCTTCTTTGGACCACCTGGCCCTGCTCCACATCTGCCAGAAACTCCCCTCATTCCAGCCAGGGTAGGGATGATGATCTGGCTGCTCCAGTACTAGGAAGGTGGGTGGGCAGGGACAGGTTCATCCTCCTTCTTTCCTCTCCCATCAGGAAGTATTTCTGTGTCTTACAGATAAGATTGTCAAACTCTCCAAAATTTACTATGAAACATGGTTCATACTTGAGCTTAGCTTTCATACCAGAGAATGAACTTCTTTTTTTCTCTCCAGCAAAACAGCTGAGCTGAGCAGAACCAGTCTGCATGCAGGAAGGTACATGGGGTATCCTGGACCCAGGAAATGGGCAATAGGAAAGAAAAGATGAAGAAGACGTTCCTATGCCCTTACTTGGCACTACAATGTCAGCTATGGGGTAAAGTTTCCAGGGATGAAGAGCACCCAATAGATCATATCTGCCCTAGCTTTCACTCCATCAGGAAAGGGCATTAAGAATTTCTAACTGTGGCTATGCTTCACTGATAGGCATATGGATACCAGGATGCATTGATCATGATCACAGCAGCAGACCCCACAAACCAGAGATATGGCTAAAGGATACAGGAGGGTTTTTTGTATTGAACAAGTTTAAGGTTCCAGAGTGAGTTGACAGAACCCTTTCTCTTATCCTGAGCTGTACATGGGGGAGCTTGAACACCAAAGATCTACCAGGTATTACATGGGCAGGAAAACTGTAAACATCCACCTGCCTCAAGGCTCCAAAAAGCATCTCTTCTTTACTTGGTTTAATTTAGATTTGCCACATGTCCAAAATGCACAGCATAGGGCTTGGACAGACAACAAGTCTGTAGTTTGATCTCACCATAGCCAAAATCCTGTTGCAGTTAAAAGTAGAATCCTGCTAGAAGTGGGAGATGGACGCAGTGATTTTGATGCAATGCAGTAGCAAACCTGTATGAATTGCAGGTAGGGACTGCAACACTCTTACAAGACAAAAAGGATTCTCTTTGGTCTATAAAATCTTCAGTACTGAAGAAAGTCATAGCTAAAATTCCCATAGCTCTGATTATAATGACCTCTCTCCAGCAGCACCAGAGCTGTGCTTTTGTGGGTGTGTGCCTTAAAAAAAGAGTTCTCCTACATTGCCAGTCACACTATGCCCAGTCCGGAGGGCAGGAAACACAGATGGAATTTTATTATTAAGAGTCCAGGACTGTGCAGGCAGCAATCCAAACCTGCTGCCCCATGCATTGCAGTGAAAGGCTCTGTTTTAGCTGAGCTCCATAAGCTACAGAGCTGTGTTTCTGAAGCATGTTTTTCTGAAGGTTTAGAAGGTGCTCCTAACATAATGGTGCATTTTTCTACTCTGTAAATCTGGGGCATTAGCTCCTTTCCCAAGTGAATCTGGTGGTAAGGAGAAACTTTCTGGAGCCTACTCTCTCCAGGCTGTTTTACAGACCTCCTCACTACCTGACAAACTTTATTATACAATACAAGGGGCATATACCCTGCATGCTTGGCACTGTGACATGGTAGACAAGCCAGTCCTATGTCAGGCCTGCTGCACCCCTTTCTTTGCCCTACAACCTGCATGCACAATTCACCCAGCTTCTCCCATCCCCCACGTGCAGTTGCCAACCACAGCTGCCAGTCCCCTCTATCCAGTAGCTGAGGCACAATCTGACATAAGAAGAGGCCAGAGAGAGATTCTTAGCCTGGACAATGCAGAGCAAAGCAGAATGGGAGGTGACAAGTACCTGCAGCCAAGTGCACAGGGAGCTTTATGCCTACTCAGGTAATGCACAGGAGATGCAGTGCTCAGTGGAGGTGGAAAGGTCTCCTTCAGCTCAAGGGAGAAAGGAGGAAAAAGACATTAGTTTACTGCCTATGTCAGGGAAGGCAAGTATGCTGATCTTGATCATCTTCTCATAGGTGTTCATCTCAGTGGTGTCAAGTTAAAATTTATTTAAATATTGTATGACATTAAATATGAAGGGTAATTCTTCCTTGTTACCCTAATTTATTCAGCCAGAGATTAAAAAAAATAAGTTCATTCTCTGTTTGTTATGAAAGCTAAGCTCAAGTATGAACAATGTTCCATAGTAAATGATGGAGAGTTTGACAATCTTACCTGTATCATATGATCATATATTGAAAGGTTGCATTGTTAAGAACAGATACAAGGGAATACAATTTCAGCTGCTTCAGAAACTGTAATTCTGAGCTTCCTCATTTTAGAGTTCTTTTTAAGTCAGGGATCTGTGTTTTCTCAGCATAGCTTTTTGCACGCTATTTCCCTGGGTACTTTTTTAAATGGAAAGAAGCTTTATAATTTTAGAGAAGCAAACTACACAGGTTCAGCTTTCTCAAAGTTAGTCACAGAATAAAGGTAAGACTGGCATAGCCCTTCTGTTCAAGAAGAGTCCTGAGTTCTGCCTAAAACTTTAAATGTCATTAATCTTTCTTAAGGATAAAAGGTTAAGAAAAAATAAATAAATCAGTGAAAACAAAAAAAAAAACAACAAAACTAAAACCCTGAGTCCTCAGGCAACACCAAGCACAAAGAGGTAACAATTCTACATTGTCAGGTAATCTCCATATTACACGATACATGCCAGAACCCCCTGCTTAGCTGCAAGCCACTAACATTGAACAGAGAGCAGCATGGTCATTTTCATTCTTGTGTTAAGCTGAATAGTTACCAAGCCATGGCTTGAGACACTGTGATGCCCTCAAGGTCTCCCAGCATTTCCTGCAACCACTGGGAATTAATAGCCTAAAACTGAACCCAACAGGGAGAGGAAAGTTACTGAAACACATTGCTCATTTAGTATTGTTGCTTGGAAGCTAGTGAAGGTTATTAATTCTTAGATCTTTTGTGAATATTGCCGCCTTTGTATGTTCAGTCATCCAAGAAGTCAAAATGGTCTCCCAAGGGATATTGAGCTACTGGCTGACTTAATTTTGATCATACTGTGCCCACTAAAAATGGGATTGTGCTGCCTCTGCCTTTTTGTCTCATCAAACTCCCACAGTCTCTTATTGGGTCTTCTTCACAGACAGTCCAACCTCACGGGCTCGTAATTTGTCTAATAATTTCCCGGGACATCTATGAGTCCTGTCTATGTAGATACACTGGCCTAATATCACAGGAAAATTAGAGGATGGCTTTATACTTTGAAAATTTAAGTCATGCTCAGCATTAGAGTAGAGCTCTATCACTGCATACACACACACAAAAATAAGGAAGCATTTGGTTTACCTTCATTGATCTTAAAACTGATCTTAAATCCTATCTTTCCTGTCACTTCCCCTAGCTTCCTATTGTGCAAGCCTTTCTCTCTGTCTTGTTACAGTAAGGTCACCTACACATCAAAGTTGTTTGTGCTGGTCATGTAATTTCATCTAATTGGGAATTTCGCAGTAGTTTTTACAAAGGCATTATTATAAGGCATAAGAGATGGTAAATCTTTCTGCCCTCTCATGCAATGTTATTAAGTGGAACAGAAATTCTACTCTGTAGTCATACTCAGCTTTTTGAACCACAAAAGCAAAATTGCACTAGCCTCATAACTTAAACGAGGATTTAAAATTCCTTCATTATATCCAGTGCAATCATGTGTGTTTATAAAATGTATCCAAGCATTCTAATAATAAACTCATATTCTATTTATTTATTTTTAACTGGTAAATTATTTCGGTGTGAATTCTTATTCTCTCTTCCTGGAGTTTAAATCTATAGAAGGATCAAAGACAGGACTCTTAGACTGTCAAGAAGGTTCCTTGCTAAACATTAATTCACAAGACTTTTTCAAATTTGGATGCAGAACCACTTCCCCTCGGTTTTTCAGATTCCTCTACAACATCCTGTTGAACCCAATCCACTTACACTATGGTTGACTTTCAGCACATTTCTTTCTTTCCTGCATCACCCAGTCAGGGACTTAACAGGATCTGCTGCTTTGTTCTGGCCTGTGTTCAATTGCTCTTAAGTAAAGCTTAAAGTAAAGCAACAACACCTCCTGAAACAAATGGATGCATTCATAGGCTTTAGGAAACAATTTTTAACAGGGAGAGGTATAAAGCTGAGCACAAAGAACCCTTTTTTGATGTGTATACATTTATGCACTGGCAACAGCAATATTCATTTTCATAAGGCTCAACCTAGAGTTCATATTATTTAAAAGCTTCACACATTTGCTGAAGTGTTTAGAAAGCACTCACTCCTTTCTTTTGTGATTTCAAATAGTCTCATATCTGTTTTTCAATGCACTGAGATACCTGCTGCTCTTAACATGCTTTGGGACCTTGATAATTTTACTCCAGTTTCCTAATTACCATGTTCCTAAATAAGAAGACAAATATTCATCCATTTTTCTTTCCATTTTTCAAAGTCCCTTTGAAATACATCATAGTTCATCTTTATTATTAGTCACTGCTGAACATATCCATGGTTAAGGTAATTAACATCACTGTATGTGATGACACTTTTTGAAGTGTCTCAAATCTCATCTTTTTGAAGTCACATGAAACAAAATTCCTTCTTATTCTGACAACTTGGAACACAGTATCCCCAAATCTACCCCATGTTCTTAAAATTTCCTTTCTACTGTACTTGCTGTAAACTCCCCCTAATACAGCCACCTCCTTAAATTTACATGGCTCCCTAATTTGACTCCTGTAGCCCCTAATAACTTTTTCTGACCTAGCCATAAGTGAAGAAAGGGAAATTCCCATGGTTCCTTCAGAGCTAAGTGTCTGATAATTAGTTAGATAGACACTCTCTACCTCAGAAAGTATCAGAATGGCAACCTGTTAGAGGTTGGAAGACTGTCTGGGGGATACATATTTGCTGTTTCTATTATTGCTGCTCCCCACCCCTGGTTTTGGCTCCTGAATAAAAAGCAGGGACTAGATGCACCTTCGGTCTACCCAAGGATGGCCATTCTCAAGCTGGCAGACTGAGTGATGCCCAAGTTTCCCTGCCTTTACTTCACTCATTTGAATCTTTCTCTGTCCTCTACCCAGAGACAATGTTTGTGAAACTTCTGGAAACTGAATTATCTCTGTAGCTTCCACCTCTTTGTCAGATATGGGTAGGCTGAGATAGTGAATTGAAGTCTCCTCATGACAAGGACGGACCAACGTTCTGAAACAGCACAGCCACCAGTATATTGGGTAGGTTTCTTTCCTAATATAGTGTACTTTTAATATAACTTGCTCCGCAGATAGGTTTCCAAATCCATAAATACAGCATTTCAGACCCATCAGAAGCTACTCCTTCAGCAGCTGGCTGTAAGCCTATTTCTTCTGCAATTTCTGGACTTCCCAACTGTTGTTGGTCAGCAATATTTAACCAAATGCTGGAGTGTAGGGCTCATTTACCCAATGGCCTGTGTTATGCCTGTGGCGCAGAAGAACTTCTTTGAGCTGCAGCAGTGTTAGGGCTAACAACACTCTTCAGGCTTTCCTACCTGGCAGGAAGCAATTGAACAGCCATGCAAGTAAATTACAGGCTTATCATTCCTCATTAAGGCATCAGCACAGTCATTCAGCAGAATCTCCATTTGACTACAGCAAGACTATAGTAAAGTAATGGCTTGAACTGTACTGTAACTATATTTGTGCTTCCTGCTCAGTAACTTTGCTGCATGGTTATTCAACAGGTGCCCTTTGAATCAGAAGCATGTGGCACAGAGATGACTGGAAGATAAGGCAGAAGAAAAGAGCAGCCTAGATAGCAGTTGTGTAATGCTTATTATAAAGGGCAGCTAACTGATTCATCAGTGCCCTCCCCAGCAAGCCATGCCATATAAATGTTTTGAAATTAGCCTTGTGGAATAAGAAGGATTAGTTGGCAATAGTGTGCATGCTTGAAGGGTGAATATGTAATGTCTTCTCTCCCTAAAGAAAGATAGTTTTTTCCCCCTCCAACTGCATGGTGCATGGTTTCAACTCAATTTATGATGTGTGCCCCAAGGCCATTTTTGCAGCCAATTCTAATTTAAGAGAATTAGCAGGATTTTCCTTCTCTAGCATTGGACTGTTATTCTGGCTCTGACTCTCACCCAACGCTGAAAGAAGAAGGCAAAAGAAATAATATTATAACCCAGCAAGATAAGATACAGCAATAGGAAGTGATAGGAACCAGGGTTCCTATCTCCTTTTGTAGGTCTTGCAAGGAAAAACAGCAAATCTGCCAAGCTACAGATTGCTGTGTTAGCATGCAGTGAGGTTGAAAGAGCATATGGCAGAAAAGGCTGCCTGGCTGCAGTGCACCTATTGCCAGCCCCGTCATTCAGGGCTGGGGAGACAAGATAAAGGTTTATTCTAGTGCCCTGACAGCTGACAGGAACTTGTCATATTGCAGAAGCTGCTGAATCTCAGTCTGGGGAAGGAGGGGAAAGGAAATCAACGGCGACTGCATACTCAGTGCGTGCTTGTCGAATCTCCTGGGGGCTAGAGATGGGGTGAGGTCTCTTGTATTCCATGCATACAGCACCTAGCACAAAGGGGTGCTCACACAGCAGGTGAAGGTGACAGAGGAATCTGGACTGAACTTTATTTCATGTTGTACCCACTTTTCAAATGAGATGGGGAAAGCTATTGCTGCTGGGTATGAGGAAAGCTGCCCTAGGATTTGCCTGTGACTTCCCCAAATGGAGAAGAATCTGAAGAGGCAGGATCTTTGTTGCAGTGTTCCTAGTAAGTGTAGGGTTCATTCCCACAGGTCCAGAGATGCGAGATGGGAAAGAGGAAGAAAGGGTTTTTTCTTTAGGTAAAATTTTGTCTCTTCCTGCAAATCAGAAACAATTCCTGATTTGGAAACACAAACACTGCAATGTTTTAATTAAAGGTTTCTGCAGAGAGCGGAGAAGTTCTGTTTCTGCAACTAGGAAAAAAAACAAAACAAAAAAAAAACAAAACAAAACAAAAAAAATTTCAGCCTATTGAATAGCTTTGCCTAAGTTTTTGAGCTCATCTTCCTCTCTATTTCGTTTTAGTCACAGGATTTTAGACACAGTTCCTCTACTGAGTCTTCCAACAACACCTTCCCTTACTTTTACTCTTGATTCCAGGTAATTCATCACATAATAGATTTTAAGCTGTGTCATTTCCACTCCCAGTAAACATGCAGCCTTTTTTCCCATCAAACTTCATAGAAGTGTCTCTTGTACAGTGTTCTGCATCTTATCAAATAACACCTATGAGCTGCTAGGTCCTTGAGGCAGGAGGTATCCTTTAGACAGCATTAGATACAACACTGAGCATACTGACGGAGCTAGACAGATGTATCAGCTCCTTTCATCTGTTAATACAAGTGCAAATAAAAAGAAAAACCTGACCTGGAACTTGGTGGCAGTCAGGAATAAACTCTGGATTCAGATCCAACAAGGAAGGCATTTGAGTCAGTGCCTGCCTTAGAACATAATGTCTCTAAAAACAGCACCTGGATTTACTCCTTCTCATTGATAGAATGTGCCAATGACACATCTTCTTAATGTGCTTTTGGTGTCTGATTGTTCCTCATGTTTCCTCTGGCTTCACACAATAAAACACCTTTTGAACAAGCGCCTTTTTATCTTGGAAGCTGAATGAACTTGGTCTGTGCCTGCATCGCTGAAGAAGTGTAGGAAAGAAGGCAAAAGAAATCTGCCAGCATGGCTGGGAGAGCTTATCTTGCCTTGGCTGGGTTCTCTTTGGTTCCCCTCTCCAGCTTCTTTCCATCAATCGCTGTACTAATTTATCCCCAAGGGTGCTGATCCCAGAACAATATGCTGCAAAGATGATTACAGTCTAAGAAAGAAAAGAAAACCCTGTCACCATGGATGTTATGGGTTTCAGCTTTTCACATTTAATCCTTTAATTGGTCTTCCTGGCAAGAAAAATTTGATACTTGGCTTTATTGCTGCATGGATGAGCCCTATTGCAAATCCCATTGGGATGAAGTTACAGTCATTTGGCAGAAAGGAGATCCTTAGCAACCTCTCAAAAGCCTGCCCAGAGGGTTCCTTGTTGACATCACAGTTTCTGTGTGATGTCATAAAGCCTCCTAGGAAACAAAAAAGCAGTAGGATCTCTGGATATTTGATGAGACTGTGGGTAGCCCTTGTTCGGCTACTGTTATGTTTCAAGAGCCAAGTCAAAGGCAGGTTCTGGTCTTGGCTTGTAGCCAGAACATCGAGGAATGCAAAATACAGAATAACAAGGTTATTACCATTAATTACCACTAATTACCATTAGTGAATGGTAATTATTCTCTAAGAGAAGGAGGAAGACTTAAGTCATTGCAATGAGTGCCCCTCCAAGATAGAAGTGTGCTTTCTCCTAAGTTAAGAAGATATTTGGCCCCCAAAACCCTCCTCAAGTCTGTCAATTTGTGCTGATGTAAGTAATGAGTTGTCTGGATCTTATGACCATCATCATGGTGCATGTGCAATGAAAAGAGCAGATTAACACCTAGGAAGCTAAAAATAAAAGTGTTACCTCCAAGGTTGGGCCTATTGTGGTTATTGCATGGGGTAGGGTAGGATTGGTAGAGCTGTGCGTCCATGGTGGATGTCACCATGGCACACCCACGCTAACATCTCCACGGAGACACAGCACATTTCTAGCTCCTGCATCACCAACTTGTTGCCAAGGAAACAAGAAGATGCAAAAAATAAAAAAAAGAAAAAGAAAAAAAAAATTTCTCAATGACATTCAATTTTGAGACAGTCAAGAAACCCCTGAAAAGGATTTTTAAAGTGCCTGAGAAGGAAATGGAAATTGGGCTTCTAATTAAAGATTCTCAACCAACTCCTTTTTATTCTCCAGTTATTCTGTCTGCTCACGTCACTGTCTTCCTGCCATTCTCTGTCTGCAGAAGTACGAATGCCAGACATCAGTGAAAAGAGAATCAGAAAGAGCTTTCCTGGAGTGAAGCAGAGGAGGGAGGGAGAGTGGGGGAGAAGGTTACTCGGTACGAGTAACAGTGGAGATTCCATAACTCAGAGAAAGGCAGTGGACAGAAGCTGCAGGAAGGGAAACATGTGGAAGAAAGGCAGAATGGAGATGAAGATTTCTGTGAGCAGGGGATATGTGCAGCTGGCAGGTGTGGGTGTACACATATGTGTATGTGTATTTTTATATATGCAGCTGAGAAGACCTGTGTATACAAAGATACATCTAAATACACACTGGACAGTAAAAAACCTGAGCTGTGCACCCCCCAAAAATAATTATGTTTACTTAGAAATCAAACAATTAGAAAAAGAAAAACCTGTGGTTTTTTTAAATTTTGCTTCTTTTGATTCGTGACAAGCTTTCTCCTCAACCAGAAAAGCCAGATTTACAACCTTTTTTTAAATGACAGCCAGCATTTTCATGCAACCACCTGACTCTGAGCTGTGGCTTTGCTGAAAAGCAGCAAATATAAAGAGAATCACAAGAAGGTGCTGAGAATTGGCAAGCCTGGCAGGACACAAAAACACCAGAGCACACAAGAGAGCCAGCAGGTGCACCTGCTACAAACTGCATGAGTGAGTACTCATGAGGGGATGATCTGTTGGGTGTTTCTGTGCAGACACCATCACCAACACAAGGTGTACAGCATTTGTGAAAGCACAGCAAAGACAGATTCCACGAGCTCTGAAACCAGCATGGTCCAGAATTAGACACACTAGCTATCTTGGGGAACAAGCATAGGGAAGATTAACTGTTTGAGTAAATGTCTGCCTATCATCTAACTTGAGCATGTGAGACAGGGACATATCATATGGCAGCACAAAGTAGCACAGATGTTCAATGGCAATCCTGCATGGCTAGAGGTGTGGCTTGCATTTGGGTTAGTGGTGAAACAGATGAAAGAGCTCTGTCTTCACTTTCTTCTCTTCAGTATTCACAGTCACACCCTTCTTCACACCTGTGAGCTTGTCATCAAGCTTGCAGCCAGAGGTGAGAAGGCTGTAGGCCACAAAAGGCAAACTTAAAGACAGAAGCTAACTCTTGCTGAATTGCAATGAGGGCCTTGCAGAAGGACACTGAGGGATCCTCATTAATACCAAAGGAGTTCATCCAGGCTGAATACCCATGGAATGATGCATTTATGATTGTTGATAGTAAAGGCTGCCAGTAGTAAGGTTTGGACTTCATCCCAGGTAGAGAAGACCCAGTGCTGGCCAAACAAGAATATCCTTTTGTGCCCCCTACCATCTTCTCCCTACCCTTTGCACATGCCTTTGCAGGACTGACAAGTCTCTACCCACTTTTAGGCAGATTTTCATCCCCTTGCTAGAAGCAGGTGTGAAAGAGGATGCCAAGTGCTTCTCTCCAAACCTCTGTGGTGACAGTCCTGGCAGTCCAACAGCTTTTCCTAAGGTTGTTATGACACGGAAGTGGTGGGCATATGAATCACAGTTGTGGAGAACACCAGCCTACATACAGATGCTGCGTTCGTTTTAGCAGAAGCAAGTCCTGGCCATCCAGTTCAGCACTGCTTACTGCACAAGTTCTTTGGATTATCCAGTTGACTCAGTGACTGTAAGCAGGAGAGGACAGGGAGACCTCTCACATGTATATAGCAATATGAAACCACAGCAACATGAGCAGCCTAAACCACCTAAACGATGAAGCTAAGGTCAGATTAAAGCATTTTAAGCAGTTGTCAGTGGTTCATTTCAACTTTCTTCCTGAGTAAGGTAAGAATAGCTAGAGCAACTAAATGGCAAAGCATGGAAAGTGGCCTCTGCTTTGCATGTCCCAGTGGCAAGCTGCCTTGTAGACTCAGCCCTTGTCCATGGAAGCAGAATGCAGTGTGGCACATCCAAAGGGGGCATCTCCCCCGAGTAGAGCTGTAAAGACAGGAGGTGTCTGGTGCTGAGAGCTAAATATGGGGAAGCAGAGGCATTGCTGTCAATATGCAGGGGAGTCTGAGTCAGGGAGGAGACAGCAGAAGTCTTTTTTCTCTCTTCAGCACATAAAAAGGAGTATCATCGTTCTCCATCGTATGGCTCAGTTCTGCTTTTTCACTAGCATATCCAAAACACTACGTTTTCTCAACACAGATAAAAACACCATTCAGAAGACTACTTGCTGAATAAAAAAAGAGTGCTTTTAGCAGGCAGTTCAGATTAACAAATTACTCGTGAAAAAGGATATAATGCATCCTTTTAAAAAATGCATGTTTATATCACAACTTCCAAATTCTGAATCACCAGTAGATGTTCATGTTTCCTGGAGGGAAGGATATTTTTTTTAGTAACTTACTGTTTCAAATGAATTTAGCGTGAAATCCCCAACAAGTGTCAGTAAAATTTGCTTTGGGCAAAACACAAGATCTGATATTTTTCATTTTTCTGTTTGCTCCAAGTGCTGTTCATCAATGAAATGAACATTTATTTAAATTGACTCTTTTTTTCAGGAGGGAATTTTATTAGTCATATTTCCCTAGATATGGTTTTGCATCTTCAACAAATATTTTAAACACCTAAATGCTTTGAGTGAAAAAGTATAAAAAGCTCCAGAAAATTCCAGAATTTAAAAAAATGTTTCTAAAACTCTTAAAGTGGTTTCTTTTGTAAATAAAATTGAAACAGAGTTTACAAATTGTCTAAAGTACATACAGACACATGCACACATATAAACATACATGCTGTGTTATTTTTGTACTTATATTTTCATTTTGTGAAATAGATATACATTGTGACTTTATCTTTTTCCAAGGACACACAGCATGACCTTCTCTTTAATATACACAGTGTATGCTCTCTCATTCCCATGCACACACACACATGCATACATACTGTAACACATTGCACCCTTAAAATGCACATACACTGTAATCTCACCCTCTAAATGCACACAAATCTTCTCTTTAGCATCAGCACAGCTACACACACATGCACAATGAAATCTTTCCAACACAGAGGCCCTGAAAACACAGTTTTATCTCTCTCTAATACATACTGTCATTCCTTTTTCTAACACAATGTAATCTCTCTCTTATTCACTCTCTTTCATGCACACAGACACACAGACCAACACATACAATGTAATCTTATCTCTCTTAGATTCAACTACAGTATCTACATTATTTTCAAAATTGCATAAACACTTTCTGCCTGACATTTTCATTTGTAGACCCCATCACTCACAACTACACAAACACTTGCAGAGATGTGAGGATTCAGAGGGAAGTCCTTGATGGTGAAAACACCTGTGTGCTTGGGTAAAGAGGTCTTTTCTGGCAAGACTTCATTTTACAAAGGAAGAGACATTATAAGCAATGTTTCCACTTTGGATGCAGTATTAGTTACACAGTGCTTCTTGTTACGATATTACACCACCAACAAATAATAAGAGCCTTAAATAGCTTGATAAAAAAATTGTCTGCTAGATCATAAAAGCAGATTACTTTTGTATCACTGTAATTGTCAAACACTTCATTGATACGTTCCACGTGCTGCAAGTAAATTACTATATGCAGTTACAGCGCTATTTCCTGTGACATGTAATATGCTGTAGGCCCTGAGATTTCAAAAGAGAAAAAGAAAGATGTATAGAGGAGGTTCCACCTCCACTTAAGCTATTATTTCTACAACAAAAGTCTTTGCTTAAATCTCTTCTATTAGCAGGATTGTTCTAATGGGAATATTAGATTAACGTCTGCCTCTGTGAGCTCCTTTACACAATGGAGAGCAGTAACAGTAAGAATTAGAGGATGCAACACAGAACTTCTCTTGTACATCATTGATTCGGAGCCAGGGTATTTGGCTGATAGTTTTGAGGGCACCTCTGCAAAAGTGGGCTTCATATCCTCACTCTGATTTCCACTCTCCAAATTACCTCATAACAGAAATAAATAGTAAAATTAAAATGCACTGGAGATGATCAGTGATATTATGGAGTAGGTAAAAGAGAATTTTTGCAGGGCCACGGATTTTTTCTACCTCCACAGAGTGGGGATTAAAAAAAAAATGCAGAGGAAAAAGTGATTTTAAAAAAAATTTCAGTAAACCAGCTTCATATGTATTGTCTTAGATCTAAATAAGCATCCTTGGCCAAACACAACTACAGTCCCTAACAGGCAGTAACTTATTACAATTGCTGGGAAAATGCTACTTTTAAATTCTAAGGAGGGATTATGCCTAAGAATTTGGGCCAAAGCATCAGTATGACTTTATAAGCATCTCCTTGGAGACATGGGAAAGGGAATACCTTTGTGGAGCCCAAATTAAAAAAAAAAAAAAAAAGAAGATTCACTGAGGGACTCAAAAAGCAAAGGCACTTGTCCTACCACCAGAAGGGACTAAAAGAAAGGTTTTCCTTTTATGGCCTGTTATACTGCTCTGAGGTACCTTACTTTGAGAACACTGTCTGGTTCTCTGTATCAGTACAGGGCTACACAGCTCACAACAGAAAGACTGCTGAGCCAGGACCAACTGGGATCACAAGTAACTGGAGTGATGAATAGGCAAAGAATAGGAGACCCCAAATCCTATCTTAGAAGCATGAAAGTCTGGAGCTGGAAGAACTGCTGTCAGAGGCTAGGAGGGTAGAAATGTGGCTATGACACCTATAGATAGCACAGGTGCATTGTCAGCAGTACTGAATAGGTCACAGAGAACTCCCATGCCCAGCAGTTGGGCTATAATCCCATTGGAAGTCTGAAGCAGTGGTTTCCTGACACTGCCAGTGCAGCCTTCGGCTACCACACAAGTGGTTTTCCACATGTCACTTGGTCAGCAGTGCCACTGTCAGTGCCATCTCCGTCTCAATCAACTCCTGACCTTGCCACTGCTCCTCCAAGCCTGAGCAGAGTCCCCGACATTAAACTTTCTAGGTAAAGCTCAGTATGGACTCCTGCAGCTCTTCCATATTTATCTCTAATGAGATTGACCCACAGATGCCACTCCATTGAGGATTAGGGAGGAAGTCACTAATGAAGCTGACTGAGCCACATGACAAAGCTTAGTCTCTCTCTCTTCCACACTTTCCCTTCTCTGTTCTGACTGCCTAATCAACCTAGTTATCTATCTTTCTGTCACAATAGCAGTTAAGTAGATATTCAATATTTCAGAAATAGAAACAGCAAACATCCTCCTTTCTCCTTTTCCTTCCCAGGCTGTAGGAGGAACTGTTCAATTAGTTTTTTAGGTGGCATGATTTGTTTGCTTGTTGATATGCATACATGTGAGTGGGTGTCTTAACAGATTTGAGGAGCTCAGTGAGGGAGGGCTAGGCTGAAGAGCCAAGCCATGTATTTATTACTGACAGGAGAGAGATGCATGACCTTCCATAACTGATGTGGTATGGACCTCCACAGCATAGCACAGCTCCTGTCAGCATGCTTCTTTTACCTCGGCCCCACCTGCAAATCTGGGCAATCACCATGAAATGAAGAGATTTAGTGGGAGAAGAAAGAGAAAAGAGCAGTGATTATTTCAGACTTGACTACTTTAAGATTGCCTGTCCTGAATAAACAAGATAGCTCCTGCTACTGCCTGAGCATCGAAATATGAGGCAAATGCTGTAGAGGGTCAGTATCTTTTGTTAGGCTATGGACAGAGAGGAAAAGATGTACACAAACTTCTCTCTGGGTTGGAAGCAGCAGTGGAGTGAAACACTGTGCAGACCTTTGCAAAAAATTCAACATTTTCAGTGCTCTGAGATACAACAGGAACAATTTCCTGGACAGTTTACTTTTTTAAAAAAATCATTTTTACAAAACTTCTCTAAAAAACATTTGTGCCATAAAGTACAAATATCCTAAAATATTTTGCTCTCATCAATGACAGATACTCCACTGGCTCCTAACAACCAGTTACTGGAACAGCTTTCATCCTTTAACAGCCCTTCCTTTCTCCATGTACCATATGTTGTGTGTGGATCCTGTAAACAGAGAGAGCCGAAGGCAATACCAAGGGTCTCTTGCCATTTCTTAAGTTATCTACTACTCAAGAGATAAAATAGTATCAAACATGATGTCAGGAGTTTCACATTGAAAGGACATGGCAGAAGAAGATATTTGTGTTGGGGGAAGATATTTCCAGCATTAGATTCTCTGGAAGAGTGTTACTTCTATCCAGATTGCATGGCCATTTGGGGACTACACATACTGCTGGGATGACTGCTTTCAGATTTTAGAGTAAATGGTATGAAAGGGGCAACCTCTATCTAAGGTTGTTCAACTGATTACCAGTCTTTCAGCATTGATTCCCAATAGATTTGTCTGTTACGCTGTTAGTAGGTAAAATCATTGTTCTAAAGCCCTTCCTCAAACATGGGAGCTGGGGCAGAGGGGAGAGGTGAAGGTGAGGTGCTGGGTACTGGAAGACTCCTGCAGTCCTGCAATGCTCACTTTGCAAGAATTTGAAAAAAGCAAGACAACAGAATTGCTGACCCAGCTGGACTCACAGTCTAGGTGACTCTGAGAGAAAAAGAATTCCTCTTCAAAACCAACAGCTGATTTAGAGAGACCTGAACTTCAAAAAGCAAAAGGGAAGAAAACAGGCACTTCAGCTGTAGCATGGCTGCAATGAACCATCCTGAAAAGTCATTATAGTGTCTCAGCACTGGGATGTCAATCATAAGGCACACACTGCACCTCAGTGTGAGATTGGCTTAAGAATCATGCCATTCAGAAAAAACAAACCTTATAATATGGGCCCTTTTTATTTCTTCTCTGGGTTTTGAGTCTTCATTTTTCATCTGGTCCAGTTTCTTAGTAGTGCCTGAACTTTTAAGACTAGAAGCACACTTTTGCAAAAATGAAATCTTTTATTGTCATATATTTTTATGATTTCAGTGTCCAGGGATTTTAAGAAACACCTGTAGTATCACTCAATGCACAGTGGCAACACTGCTGTTCCCAGTAGAGGTCTGTTACAGTCTTTGTCTTAATGCGTTAGGACATTTTCCCTTCCATATGCCATGACCTTTTCTTAAAGCTATGGATTTCTGGAACTGGTGAGCTACTGCTCTGCAACGTGTATGCAACATTAGATCTGAAACTATGTCAAAGTTTCCTCCTACAAGGTAGACCAGAAGCGATAGAAAAGCAACTGAAGTTGCGCCCAGCATTTCAAATATTAGCATTTATGCTAGCACTGGAGGGAATACATCCCAAATTATGCATGCCAGAGAGTCTCTACTAGCCCTTTCTAAGGAGTGTAACGCTCCCTTGGGGAGAAGGCTCCCTCTTTCCCTTTCTTTTTCTCCCCTTGTTCTGCTTCACCAAGAAGAAAGGCAGCATCTTTCACCAAGCAGAGGGAAATCTGCAAATCCCTTGGCAGACTGCAGACAGATTTCTCTGTTTGCTGGCCCTTATGTGACCAACTCACATAGTACAAACAAAGGATGATGCAGACGCTAAAGATGGCAAGATATTACATTGTAAACAAAGGCTCTTACAAGATCCTGATGGCTCCACCACTTAGATCACTGCACACTGAAAGCAAGAGTGAGATCAGAAGTCCTCTGTCCCCAGCCCATTTGGAGTCCCTGGTAAGATGGCTCATGTGTGCATGAGAGCTGTATGGCACATCAAAGCCTTTCCTCTGAGTACCAGCACTGCACACAGACCAAAGAGCTGGGAGAACTTAAAGCTCTGCATTCCTTACAGCATCACCAATATTCACATAGAAATGTGAGCATCACTACCTGCAGCAAAAGCAAAGAATGTTAGACCATGAGGCAGTGGGTCTCTTGAAAAGCACGTCTGCCCAGCTCCCTGCACATTCTCCAGGGCAGGCAGAAAATGAGAAACCAGATGATCAACAGCAAGGTGGAGCAGTGCGTGCAGCCCCCGCTCCCCTTGTCTTCCCCAGGCGGCAAGCAAAGGAGTGCTAGGAAGAAGGCAGGCTGGCTCCCTGATGTGAGAGCCCTGCTCATAAAACTCAATTAGGTGGATTACAGATGAGCTCATTCCCAGCGGTGGGTCACATTCCATTAGAGGCAGGCTGGATGCCAGGCGGACTCAGCGCTGCTCGGATGGCAGCGTGGTCAGCCCCACCACTTACCGTCTCTGCCTCTGATCTCACCACCCCTTGCAGGATTTTCTGCCCCACCACCACATGGCAAGCTCATTGCTCATCCCCGCTCACTCTCCCAGTGAGATTAATCAGGGCCAGTATTGGGTCATGGAGAGAGACAGGGATGGCCAAGCTCTTTGAAATGCTGTGGTCCTGGGCAGCTGTGTGGGAAAGGAAAAGAATAGGGAGAAAGAGTCAAGGGGGGCAAGGGGAAGACGAGCAGAAAGGAAGGTTCTGTGGACCACAATGGCAGAGTTCAGTCTAAGGCAGGGGAGGATGGAAACAGCCAGCTCCATAAACTGGATCAGTGGTATTTTAAGTGAAAGTGAGAGCAATCAAGAGCTCTCAACTCACTAATCCCCAAGGCTTTTTCACAGCTTAGGTATAAGATTACAGCATCGTTTGCTGTATGAATGTACATATACCTACATGCACCGTGCTCAGCACTCATAAGTATGTGTGTGTGCTTGTATAAGGGGAACAAAGAGTGTCTGAGGTAGATTTGTGTGTGGGAATGACTGTGTTTGGAAGAGAAAGTAGGGAGGGAGAAGAGAAGGTGAATGAGCCAGTGAAGGGTGAGCATGTGTGGGCGTGAGGGCAAGACAAAGCTGGATGAATGAGCGTGTGGGTGTGTAATATATGGGCTAGAGTAAGTCAAATGTTATAAGCACCTGCAGGCATTTTGCCAAATTTGAGACCGATTTTGACTTGCTTTGTACATCCCACTTTGCTTTTCACTGTTTGCAAACGTTCCTGGCAGCTTAGCTTAATTCATACAAATAGCAACCAGCCGAGAGCCAGCCAAATATGTTGTGAAATAGGTTGAGAAGATGCAGTTTTTTGTGCAATCCAAGCAGCAGGGGCTTTGTACCATCTGGAACTCGCGTACCAAGTCCCAGGCAGAGGCCTACAAGGGAGATCAATCTAGTTACCTCCCCACCATTTGCCATCCCACGTGAGGAACAAATACTTCAGACCAGTTGCAGAGTGAGACATGCTGTCTGGACAATGATCCTCATAGGGCATGGGACCCACACAGCGCAGGCATCTGCTACCCTGGCACAGGACACCTCAGTATCCACAACCTCAGAGAGAGCTTTCTGCTTTATCTCAGAAGGACTGAGAGGAAGACAGCAGCCTTATGTCTCATTCCCTTGTGTGTGACAAGTTTGGCAGTGTGAGGTAGCAGGTTTCCTATTTGTTTTACCACCAGTTTACAGGGTAATTTTGGAGAACTCCCCTTACCTTCTCTGCATCTCTGCTTCCTAAGATTAAAAAAAACTAACAATAATGACACAGACATTAGATGTCTCAATGAAATGCACCATGTAAGATGCAGGTGACATTATTCTCCTGCAGTAGCTGAGGGTGATTGCCAAATCTCCTTGGCCTTCCATGGCAGCAGTATCTAACCCTTGAGCTCTGAAGAAGTCCAAGCCTGAGCTGCAGGACCTCCAACTCTAGGCTCTCCAATTCTGCTGGTCCCTTCACCAGATGATGACCCAGGTTCTGGCTGTCTATCTCAGGATCTCCAGCATAATAATACATAAAGCCCATTCTAAGTGGCTCACAGGAGCTCACAGCCCCCTTTGCATGTCCCAGATGGTGCTTGTTCCTCTGCCCTGGGCAATATTACCACCTGGCTATATGTTTAGCGTATTCCCAGAATATCTGGGATGCAAAAGTGGTGTAGCCACACCCTTTCTTTCCCCACCATGGTGCCAGGATTTAGTGTTATATATAGCAGCCAAATATTCTGACCCCTTGTTTTTTATTCTGCTTTCCCCGTCCTTTCTGAGTGGCTTTTCTTCATCAGCATCACTCTTTCTGCTAACCTGATCCAAAGGTTTGCTCCAGCAAGTGTTGTGTGTGCTGTGCTGAGCTGCCTCACCCCTGTCTTACTGCTGGTTCCTGTAATGGCTGACAGTGCAGTGCTCTATCCTCATGCATCCCCGGGTACATGAATTAGCTAGCCCTTTCATTTCACCTTCAACAGAAACAGAGTGACCTGTCTATGCAAATAGCCCCCTCTCCCTTTAACTAGAGGGAAGGCAATATCTTGCCTCTCTGGGGAACTCAAAAGAGAAAAAACAGAGATGCTATCAGGATGCCAAAGTACTATGTTTAAAAAGCCATTTTCACCTTAATAGTAAGTGTATCAGGTGCTGCCCCAAGAGCTGTTACTGAACTACGGCCAGAAACCATGTGGTTCTATCCAGAGTGTCTTTCTCTCAACCCCTCTCCAGCACTCTTCACCCCATGAGTGTATTTCATTCAATGAAATGGTTTAAGGCATTGCCTGCAAGGAGGACCTTTTGTGAAATACCACAGCTCTGCTTTCTAAACCTTCCAGCTGAATGAGAATAAACTGCTGTGGTTGCCACAGCACAGGCTACACAAAAATGATGCTTGTGTTTAATTACACTGAGTGGTTGAGGCCACTGCCTTACTTTGCTCTGGGATACATTCTTTTGAAAAGCAGCCAGGTGATTCTGCTGCTGTTGCCATTCCCACAGAGTCCTTGGAAGGGAGGAGAGGTGGCAAGGAGGGGGCGCTTTCTGACAGATTTAGCTATGGCGAATTTAATTGAGCTGGGAGGGCGTCTCAAAGGATGTATGTGGCTACACCAAGCAGAGATCCTCCAACGCAGTGCCAGAGGTGGCTAGAGGATTCTCAGAAGTGTAGGTCAAATCTAGCTCTGACATGGGAATTTCAGTTGGGCTGTTCCTCTGCAAGAGGAGAAAGCAAAAAAAGAGATTGGGAAGGGAAAGAAGGCAGAAAGGAACTGGATTGGGGATCCCTCAGAACTCCAGGAGATCGTGAACAGAGGTAACAAGGATGTTTCTGAGAGACCAGTACCCTTAGCCATAAACGTTGTTGTACACAACTCAGTCTTTCCCTGAGTGATGTTGCAAGCCTGGCTTTGGCAGAGCTGACAGCAAGGTTGGAGATATTTCAGTACCTCTTGTAGGTACTGCCTATTTTGCCTGGAGTTGGTCATGGGTAGTTGTGCCCCATATAACTCTAGTGCTGGAAATAACATAGCCTCATGTGCTTCCAGACCCAACCAATTTTGGTCACAAATGGAGGAGATTAACCTCAATGTCACGCTATGCTAATACATTTAATTTCCTTCCAGAGCTCACATCCCTGCATGGATAAGCACAGATACACTAGCTCATATGGTGCATGCTCAAGTACTCACAATACAGCACTGCCTTACCGCTCTGAATCTACTTGAGGCAACTCCTCTGTGAGTGTTGTTTTCACCTCATGGGAACTTTTGTGGTGCAAGCAGCTCTTGGACTCAAAGACCCTCTCATCTTCAAAAAAATCCTCTCAAAATGCTCCAGGAATCTGCCATTACTTCCATCTGACAAGCTTCATTATGGTGACCCTAAAGAGATCTGGATAAGGGAGAATCCACTGAGTTTCTTCCTTCCCCCCATTGAAAACCCTTCTGTTCCCAGGTGAATGAGTCTCTTAAACCATGTCTAGAGCTACCCTCTTCTCAGCTAAACATGAAGCAATAGAATTATTTATCAGTGACTCAGGGAGGTTTTTTGTCACCCTTGTTGGAACTCACGTCTGATTAGGGGTTTTAGAGAGTTTTTTCCAGGGTTCTGGGGTTAATACTTAGGATTTCCTGAAGAGGAACGAAGTTTGTATGGAGCAGTAATCGCTTTTACCAGATTAAGGTATGCTGCTGGGAAAAACCAAACCAAACCAGCAAGTCCCAAAATACAAGGAAAGCTCTTGGTACACCTGGAGATGGATAGACACCCCCCCTGCCCTACTGCACCCCCTGCTGCTGAATCGTTTTTACGAGGCTCTTTTCGGAAGACACCGCCTGCAGTGGACACCAGTACACACTCATGATGTCCTTCCTTTATACTTACAGTCATCAGGTGGTCACCAGGCTGATTCCAACCAATTCATTTAATGGGCATATATACAGTTGTAACACTGATTGCCATCCCTGGCTTCAAAACGTAAAGCCAGCTGCATTTAACCCACTGGTTTCACACTGCAGATCCCTGGGACTGGCTCCTTCCACTCCCAGGAAGATGCAGCCTTGCTTGGTCACCATGGAGACAAGCACTTTTCTATATGGTTAACCACTATCCTGAACTCTGCAAAGTCACTCCTGCGTGAAGACCAGGTCCGTGTATTTACACATGCCGTTTGTTTGGCCTGTGCCACCCCGCTGCGCTTCTGCAGGCTATCCCCCCAGGCTCTGCTCTTCACCCAGCACCTTCCCACACCCTGTAACCCAGAATTACAGCATTTCCGCCAGGACAACTGGCCACATCAGGGCTCCCCCACCAGAGGATGCGGCTGGGCAGACCTGTTGGATATTTCATGGGGAGAACAGCCAGTGGCTTTCCCAAGCCTGCTGCCAGAGAGCTCCCTGGAGGAGGCAGCCACCGAGCCGTACTGAGCAGTCACCAGGAACAGACCTCCATGAAAGCGACCGCCCCCAACAGCCTGCCACGGCCGGATCCCCACGCCCTCCTCATCCTCCTCTTCCTCCCCTACGCCCTCCGGTCGCTGCCCAGAACCAAGGGTGCGAGCCAAGCCATCGTGTCAACAACTCACCCCCCCGGCCCAGGGAGGCCGGGCGCCGGGTGGCAGCTGGCGGCTCACCTCGGGGCTTCGGCCCGATGGCACCGCGCCTCGGGGCCCCTCCGGCCCCCCCGGGCTCCTCCTGGGCCTGCGGGGAGGGCTCCTCCTCACAAACGAAGGCTTAAGGCCGCCTTCCCCGCCCGCCCCCACTCCCGCCTCACGTCCCCACGGGCCTCTCCTCCCTCCTTCCCTCTCCTCCGCCAGGGCCTCCCTCCCCTTCCCCCCCGCCGGGATCACCATGGAAACCAGCCCCGAGCAGCTGCCGGCCGCGCCCGGGCCTCCGCTGCCGTCGCGGGGGCTCGACCTGCCCGCGGGCGGCCAGTCGCTGCCCCGCCGCGGGGACCCGGCCCGGCCCGGCCCCTCCTCGGGGAGAGGGGGCAGCCCGACATGTCCCGCCGCTGCCCCGGGGCCGAGCCTGCCGTGCGGCGGAACCCGCCTCTCCGCGCTCAGCAGCGGGGTGGGCTGGGCGGGGCTGGGCGTGGCGTGGCGGGGCAGGCAGGTCAGGGCGGGGCAGGCAGGGCGGGGCAGGGCGGGGCAGGGCGGGGCAGGGCGGGGCAGGCAGGGCGGGGAGGGGCAGGCAGGGCAGGGCAGGGCAGGGCAGGGCAGGGCGGGGCAGGGCAGGGCGGGGCAGGCAGGGCGGGGCAGGGCAGGGCGGGGCAGGACAGGGCTCGGTGGGGCGGGGCAGGGCAGGGTGGGGCGGGGCAGGGCGGGGCAGGCAGGGCAGGGCGGGGCGGGGCAGGTCAGGGTGGGGCGGGGCAGGGCGGGGCAGGACAGGGCTCGGCGGGGCAGGGCAGGGCGGGGCGGGGCGGGGCAGGGCAGGGCAGGGGCGGGGCAGGACAGGGCTCGGCAGGGCAGGGCAGGCAGGGGCAGGGCCGGGCGCTCCTGGCCCAGTGTTTACACCCGTGTGCGGTTGCCCCTGTCCGAGCCAGGCAAAGAGAGGCTTGGGTGGGTGAGGGGTGTGTGCACCCGCGGGAGACTGCGCCTCTGCCGGCCCCGAAGGGGGGTGTGGAGCTGGACTTGGGGCTTCCTCCTTCCTTCCGCTTCCCTTCAGGAAAAAGACTTCCAAGTTAAATCGCTCACCGGAGCGTTAACAAATTGCTGCCAGCACCTCCGGCGACAAACACATGGCAGTTACCTCTGGGGCAGCCCACCTATGGAAGAGAGGCTGGGGGAGCTGGGGCGGTTCAGCCTGGAGAAGAGGCAGCTTCAGGGAGACCTCACAGTGGCCTTCCAGCACCTGAAGGGGCTACGGGAAAGCTGGGGGGGGGGGGGGGGAGGGCTTTTTGCAAAGGCATATAGTGATAGGACAATGGGTTATGGCTTTAAACTGGAAGAGGGGAGATTCAGGTTGGACATTAGTAAAAAGTTCTTTCCTGTGAGGGTGGTGAGATGCTGGAACAGGTTGCCCAGGGAACTTGTGGAAGCCCCATCCCTGGAAGTGTTCAAGGCCAGGTTGGATGGGGCCTTGAGTAACCTGATCTAGTGGGAGGTGTCTCTGTCCATGCAGGGGGGTTGGAACTAGGTGATCTTTAAGGTCCCTTCCAACCTTACCCATTCTATGATTCTATGAATTGCCAGTTTGGGACACAGTGAAATATTACAGGGAAAGTGGGCAGAAAGATTTCAGCAGCCATATAATCAGGGACATAAATGAGAGCAGGATGAGACCTAGTATTGTTTAAGATGAGTGCAGAAGAGAGGTTTGGGGATAGGACAAAATAGAATTATGGTCAAGTCCAAAACTGGGGCCCTGCTTTGACCTTACAAGCAGGATAGGTGTAATGAGTCTCCTAGTGCTGAAACTGGAGATGATGTTTCACTAGCCAGCTAGGTGCGTTTGAAAGAAGGGTGGTAAAAAAAGACATGATTCACTATGGATAGTAAGACAGCAAAGCTGAATTTCCTATTTTGCTTCAACGTACTTTCAGGACATCCTCTGGCATATGTTTCTACCATCAGGCTAACTCTCCAGGCTGGCACACTGACGAAAGCAAAGCCTGGCCTGTTCCCACAGGTTCTGCTGTCACCTGTGCATTTTGCGAGGGATTCTGGAGCCATTTCCTTCTTGTGCTGCATGGTACAAATCTTCCCCAGGGAGCTGGGAGGAAAAGTGCCTTATGGGCACACATGGGAACTGTATGGAGGAAGCTGGGGTCTAAAGGGACTTGGGTGGGCTAGTGTCAACTTTTGCTACAAAGACAGTGTGCTGCAAACCTAAGTAAATGTAACTTCCGTGTTTTGGTCTGTATCTTAGGTTAAGTCAACTGCACTAGATGGGAAAAAAGAGGTGAATGTGTATGAGAGGGTTTTTTTTCCTGTGAATGGAGGACAGATGCTACACCTGGTTTGGCTTGCCTTGACCAAAGCAGAAGCCTCTGCAGTGCAGGGGAATAGAGGACTGACAAGGGTTATACAATCATCCAATGGTTTGGGTTGGAAGAGACCTTAAAGACCATTTATAGAAAGTTGCTGTAAGACTTATACATCAGAGGTTGAAAGGATAGTTTCTCTATACCCATAAACTGCTTCTGAGACTGAGATTTTGCCTGTGTACATGAGGCTAATCTATTGTCTCTGCTCTTCTGATTCAAACTGATGCCTGTTGGCCTCCAGCTTTCCCTTCCTCTGTTTTCCCTCTCACAATCTCTGCCTCTTAACCATCTCCTCCATAGGTTCGATGATTTGCAACACAGGATCTCCTTCTTTTATATTGTCCTCCCAAACCCTCACACTGAAGGGTCACTCCCCAATACAATGCAGCACAGACACTGCAGCTGCTGTTTGGCTTCACCCAGGAAATGTCTCTCCCCCACTGCTTTTAGTTAATTATAAGATCTGATGTGGTCTAACAGGCATGGCTGTTGGACACAAACCCCCTCAGCTGCAAAACACTAGGTATAGTTGCTGGCCAGCTCTATATTTTCTGCTCCTCTCATATTTTCTTATTACACCAAGTAAACATGACCCTTCTCTTTTCCTTATTAGAACAACCAATTTAACAGACATTCAAATTTATAAGGAGTGAAGGCAGTAGAAATGCACACTAATGAGCCATTGAGGCTATAATTTGAATAGAAACAGAACCTAGGCTATTCAATCCTTGTTATGTGACATTAGGACAGTTATCTAGCTCCATGGTCCAGAGAAAAGGCATAGATAAGAGGGAGGTGAGTGCTAAGAGTTACACTGGACTCCTGAAGTCCGCCAGGCATAATGATTACTACTGAGGTATAGATGACTATTATTTTATTTTGTCTAATCACATGGCTGCACCTTTTTCTTTAGAATGAGCTCTTAGACAAGACATCTGTGTTTTTATGACTCTTGCAGCTGACCACAATCATGTAATTGCTGTGGCCAGAAGCAGCTCCAAGTGGTGCAGCGGGCATCTAGAAGCTGCCCAGCTGTGTATCAGCTACCTGTGTAACTAAGTAACTCACTGCTTCGAGACATTTCAGGTCTGACTGTCACCAGAACCTACCATGGAACATAACTAGCTGATCAACTAGTAGGAGGAATAAATGCAACATGAAAAGAAAGATGAGGAATTAGATTGCTTTGTGTGTGTGTGTGTGAAAAAAACAGGTTTTATTTGGAGCTCAGAAACCATCATGATGAGGACGGCACAGGCAGAGAAAAATTCAACCAATGTTAGATCTAGAATAAGAAGCTGTAAATGAAAGAAGACCTGTTCTCCATTTCAGCCTGCAGTTTTTGCAAGTGGTATGCTAGACTGTCTCAGTTTCTGATAGACCTGATGTGTAATGTACACTGTTCCTAAATTTGTACTTCCTAGGGCCTTTTACTCTCCCTTTATTAACTCCAAATTCACAGGGCTCGGAAGGATACAAATACACCTTCTTGTCTGCCTTCCTTCCACAAGCCAGGATCAGATATCAAGAAATGGCCATACTGCTAAGCAGGAATTTTTTCTTCATTACAAATGTAGTGAAATAGCAGAATATTAATCCAGCCAGCTGACAGCCTGGATGATGGGACAAATGCCTAAGAGATGTTTTGTACATGTAATGATATACCTTCTTGGAGCCTTGCCTTTTTTCAGGCTTAGTTTGCCTTCAACTTAATGTAGATAAGGGAAGTTAAAGGGAAGTTTCCAGTTCTCTGGATCCCCTTCAAAGAGCTGAGCTGCGTTAGCCCATCACTTCCATGTTAGGGGTCCTTCTTCCTTTGTGCCTGAAGATTAAATTTACCATAAAACAAAACCCCATTTTTTCCTTTGTACAGACTAAATTTGAAGAATTAAGGTCAGTAAAAGCAATATCTAAGTTAAGCCACCTACAGTAATGTTTACCTGGCCTGCATGTATCCTAAATGGTAGGAAAGGATGAAGACCTCCTTTCATTGCTACACATGGTGGGGGAAGCAGGGAGAACAGAACAGTGTGGAGGCACTGTGGGCACCACAAGTTGCTTACTAAGTACCTTCCCACAGGAGGGAGTTCTTCCAGAAGGGTGAAGATCAAGCTGGCTTAAGGGCTTTGGGACACGTGAGCCAGTGCCCAAGGGGACGTAGGAGCAAATTAGGGACAGAAGGTGGGTCTATCAGCATTACACCAGCAGCTTCTTGGCATAGACCAGAATCAGATCAGCAGGAACAGAAGTTCACTCAAGCCATCTTTAAAGCTGTGCTGGATCCTCTTTTTTACAGCAAGCACAGTCTCAGCCATAAACAGCTCTACACTGCAAACATGGCACAGAGAGACCAGGAGCAGAATACACTACTGAGACCACATCTCACTCTTAGTGGTGATTCACAGGAGCAAATGAGGACAAAATGAATATATGTAGGGAAGAAAAACTGACATTGTTGTGGAAACCATTTCACTTCATGACATTTTAAGTCTGAACTGTAAATTCCTGAAAATGAATCAATGTAATTTGGTTTATTCTACTACTGCAGCCAGCTCAGAGTGGGCCATGATGACAAATACCTTCCAGGCTATCTCCATGCAGCAGAAGATTCTGTTTCAGCCAAAATGCCCATAGTAACAGTATATGCTTTATGAGGTTCACATAGGACTGGGAAACTCGATCTCATAAACTTCGTCCACATGAATTATGTTTTTATTATATTAAATTGTGTCCTGGCATTTGCCCATACACCACATCACAGCCTGAGCAAAAACATAGTCCCAGCCCCTCTGCCAGAGCATGCAGGCAGGGGGCAAAGTTATGGTTGTTGTGAGCCCTCTCATCTCTGAGCCTGTCTAATTTGGTCATGATTGACATCTCAGCTGTCATGTTTCATCAGTGTACGTTCCCCCTCCCCTGCCTCATTCTTCACCTTTCAGAAGGTAGGCACTTGGTCCTGTGTCTGTGCAGAGGAAGCCCCATGACCTACACATCTGCCCCTGACCTTTAGCCTGATCAATAAAACTACAAATTGGTCTTTTCTTATCGTCGGCACTTCAGTCATAAAATCCCTATTGAGATGGAATGAAACACTGAACTTTATGTCTAGGCGTCAGGAACATGTTTCGAGGTGGGGGAGACAGACTGGCAGTATTTCAGTCATCAAATATACAAGCTTCTGGTTTTTTGCTCACTCTCTGTGCAGCAATTCTTTGTCTTATATTTGAAAGCTGTAGCAAATCCTTATTGGTTCTATATTCGTATATTTTCCAAAATATTTCAGGATGGCGAGGACCTCAAGTGTTCTTTAATAGTGCTTTTTTTCTTTTTTTTTTCCCCATTACACACCCTTTCTGCCTTTCATGACTCTTCATTTTTTATGTTGCCATGTAGAGATGGCTGGCTCCAGGTCTCTGGAAAGCCATTGGCCAGATCCAGCTTCCTCCTAAACATATTCTCTGGGATACAATCAGAGGAAAAGCCACTGACCAAAACTCCTAGAAAAAAGGATCTTTCATCTTTGCACACCAGCAGCCGTGCATATGATGTGTGGATAAGATGCAAATATACTCATGATTGTTAAGAAGGACTTGTTTTAATACCCAATCTGGCCTAACACAGTGAAAGATGCAGAAACTGCCCTTTGCCCCTGGCAGAAAAGAGCTGCTTTTCATCTGAGGAGCTTGAGACAGTCTCTCACATGGCATGGACAGTGCTTTGAGGGGAGGAACAGCTCACACAAATCATATTCTTCTTGTAAGCTCAGCCATAAGCCAGGGACAGCCTTTCACCTGCCACATCCAGCATGTGCTAAGAGCGGGTCATGCAGCAGACATTAAACACAGGTAGTGCTGCACTTGGGCTGCTTCAGTGGTTTGTGGGCAGTGGATGTGTTAGGAGGCACTAGAGAGAGAGAAGAAAGACCATGCCCACAAGGCAAGGGGAGGACAGGAGGCTCAAGAGGTGAGCCATAAGAGCAGCCCTTCCTGCTTTAGGATGGAGGCATTCCAGAAGGCAGAGGGAAGAGGGAGAAGCAATAGGAATAACACCACTGCATGGAGTAGTGTATCCAGGAGGAAGCATTATTCCTCTCAGAGAGGAACAGAGGGGATTTTGGGAAAGGACAAACAAAAAACACTAAGAATTTAGCACTAAATGGATGAGCTGTTGTTACTAATGTTTCTGCTATCAGGTCACTGCAGAGGCCTGCCTGTACTCAGGCAGGCAGCATGAGCGGGCATGGGATGTGCTCATCTTGTTACGCTCTGCAGCAGTGTCAGCAGACCTGAGCTTGCAGTTGCACTTGTGCAGTAAACCACACTGAACCTCAGTGGCTCCGCTGTGAAAAAGAAAGTATGGGATTTTGTTTTGGTGCTTTTGTTGTTGTTTTGTTTTGTTTTAATACCAGGAGCCCTTATCAGAAAATAAGAAGGGCCTTAACATGGCTATAAAGCTGCTTAATGTGCTACTTTACACCCATTGCAGAGCAATACAGAGGGAGGGAGGAGGCTGTAGGGCAGAGTTTTTTTGCACAGCTTGGAAGATCTCTTCCATCCACTTTACAGTGAAAATGCTGGTGGAGCCAGAGGACTTCTTCATGCTGGCAAGACAGTTGTATATTAAGCATGCTCAGCTGCTAGTGAGGTTTGAAACCATACTATTCTACTCAGCTGCAGTGCCACAGAATGGCCCTGAATGACCTCCTGTGTCACTTCAGGGCTTTTAGCTGGTGAAATGAAACATGACTGTGAAGGAAGAAAATCACAGCAGACTCTCCTCAGATTCCTTTTTGATAGTCAGGCCACTCCTTATGTCAGGAAGGCTTGCCATTGTGTCCATCCATTTGTAAAAAGCAGAAAATCAGATCCAGTCAATAAGGTGGACCAGAAGATCAGGAGTCTTTCAGTTCTTTGAAGTCCAAGAGGAGCGGTATAAAAATAACATCATCTCCTGTATGCCTCTCGGATGCTGCTGTGTGCTACATAACACTGCTGTGTCTGCAAACATGATTTCCTACACCTCAGCTTGAAGGGCAGGCCAGAAATACTGTGTTGGAATCACAGCACAGCACACATTCAAGTCAGGCAGGTAGAAAGTTCAAAGCAGAGCAAAGGAACATACACCTTTATGTAATGCACAGTTAAGCTCTGGAGTACCTTTCTCAGGATTTTACGGATGCTGGAAGTTCGTATGAGTTTCAAAAGTAATCAAATACCCTCCTAGAAGAAACAAACATCCAAAGCTACCTGATCCAGCACTGCTGCTGTATTATTCAGGGAGTTCTTAAGCCAAAACTTGCTGGAGACTGGAAGAATGTAGAAGGCAAGGGTTGCTATATGCTTGCCCTGCTCTGTACTCTTACCAAAGCACCAGTGTTGGCCACTGTCAGAGACTGTACTCTAGACTACACAGAATGATTTTATCTGCTATAGCTGGTTTTATGTATTCTCACAGCAGGCTGAGTTGAGCTTTTTCTGGATTTACACACTTGGCAGGGAAATCCCTCCTTTGGGAAACAGACATTTTCTAGAGAGACTTGTAGAGACATCAGCTTTTAGTGACATTGGATCTCTGTATCTCCTTGCAGAGATGGCACTTCCATCTTAAATCGTTTTCTATATGATCTCAGTGTGGTGATAGAGATCAAGTCTTTGTTTTACAGTGTACGGCGGAACTGTATAAGAAGAGAAAGGAGTCATTCTTCAGAAGAACCAGATGCCAAAAAATGAAGATAAATAGAAGAGGCACAGCAGAACAGAGAAGGAAAACAAGCTGGGGAGAAGTTGGTTCCATTAGAACTGTTGGAAAAACAGTTCACATCTCTTAACTCTCAAATGAAGCCCTACCAACTTCACATGCCATGTCACTTAGTCCAGTCCCAGGCTCATTTTAAGTCCTACCTCAGAAGTCTATTTTTTACTATTTTTTTAGCACTTCCTGGTTTCATAGCTGAGCACCCTTTCCTCTAGTAAAAAGCACCATTCTCCAATAATGGACAACAGTTCAGCTTTTGGTGGTAGATATAGCTCTGTGTCCATCACTGTGTTCATCTTCTTCCCTTTCGCACTGCCAGTAGAGACCAAAGGGGCTGAAAGGTTAGAAGATTATACATCATTAGGGATCAGTCCTAGCTGTGCAATGCATTTTAAGCACACCTTTTAAGGACACATTTTAAGTGTGTCCACTCATCAGTTTCATTGGTCTGTGCCTTGCAAAAGGATTCCGGCACTGATATAACTGAGGGTTGCCCAGAGACAGACTTTATTGGAAGCAGTGACACAATTAGATCAGGATTTTAGTAGAACCAGCATTTCATACTCCAGTGTTGCCTGGTGTCATATGTGAACATGTAACTCCCCATACTCTATATGACATAAAATATGCTGCATTCCAAGAGATTTTTGTTGGAGCTGATCTAGTCATTCTGAGTTTTTTATTCATATGGTTGGGCTGTTCAAGGATTAAACATTTCTGGTACCAAATTTAGAAAGAGTATGTTTTATTGAAGATGAGAAGATACTATCTTTTCTGGTGGCAGTACTGGGGATTGACGGCAGTTTACAAAATGCAGAAACTGTGTGTGTTAATCTCTGATAGGCTTATCACTGGACTAAACTGCTTCCATAAATCGTAGACCTCGTGCTCCTTTCAGTTACACTGACACACTCCCGGTAACTCCCATAGGATTTTAAGATACAGAAAGTACAGGAGAATTTGATCCCTTGTAGTGTCAGTATTATTTAACTCTCGTCTTTTCAATAGGTAGAACACATAAACACTCCAGATTGTTAGTTACTTCACCAAGTTCAGTCTTGCTGGAAGGCAGCTGATGATATACACAGAGTATAGCCAGGAAAAGCTAATTCCATAGACCCATTATATGGGGTGATTTATGTGGCATTCATTGTGACTGGGCTTGGGGTGTTTGTTTGTCTTGTTTTTACAGTATATTGCTGGTCAACTCATAAAGGATGTTATATTCAGACCTATGGATAAAATATCAAGTTCACAGAGGAAAAATAAGAACAGAATTTACATTTCATTCATTTTTTGTTTGTCTCTGCTGCTCTTACACACTCAAATGTCAAAATGCATATGTTGTATCCTAAACAACATCAAACTGTCCTGCAGGAACATCCATTATTCTTTTATTGTCAGCAAAACACATTGAAAGAGGGTTATTAAACATCTGGGCAACATACGTTTATGTGGCCCAAATGGCATATTGAAGTTCTAAGTATATAAGAATTCCTTTGAAAACAAAAGAAGTCTTGCTTCTGATTTGGAACAGAATTTATCAAATACAAGCTCCGGTAACTAAAGCAGTGGTCTCTGCCTGAGAGAATGCATAGCTTAAAGCAGTGCCTGTGAAATGCAAACTCCTGTACTCTATCATTAATCTCATTTTAAGTCTAAAGAAGGCACTTAATCAGAATTATCAGTTTGCTGATAAGCCCCACTGATTGACAAACGGGCAACCTTAGGACTGGAGATAAGACAAAAACTGAATATTGCCCAAAAGAAAGTAACGCATAAAGAGAAAAAGCAGACACATGTAGAAGAGCAGGGACGAGAAATAAATGGTGGTTTGGAAAGGACACAAGAGACAAAAATGTGTGGCTGTAGGAAAAGGGCATGTTTTCGCTCCAGTAGAGAGGTCTTTCAGCTGGGGGTAGGACCAAAGAAGGAGATGCTATCTGCAGCCTATGGAGAGATGTGAGAGCAGGCATAGCTCAGCTCCTGTGAGGCTGCCTGAGAGGGAAATTCCTGGGCATCAGGTTGCAGCCCTGGCAGCTCAAGGGTTTTCAGCTTCAGAGAATTCTCCTGCCAGTTGCACGTTTGGGGTAAGAAAACTGAGTTCTGCAACAGTGCAAAAAGACAAGGAAGGCAGTTCCAAAGGTTGAAAAGAAAGGAAGGCAGGGAAGGATTGATGGTACTTTGGGTGGCATCAGTGTGACGGAAAGGATAGCAGATTTCAAGAGGAGTGGGGGCAAGAGAGGATGGCTGTGGGATTTTCAGTTCTACAAGAGCCCATAGACAGGCAATGGGATCTGCTCCAGTTACCTCACCACCTCTTCCTCTGGTGCTCTTTACTCTTTCCTTACTCCCCGGAGTCCATCTCCAACTCTCACCTATTCCAAAATCCCACAGACCTTTTTCTCTCAAACAGTCTTCTGCTGGCACATCCTTCCTCTTTCTGACTGTGTGCAACAGCTCCTCCAGGCAGCTGTCACAGGGATGGAAGCATAGAGGCACAACTAGCTAGGAGGGTGGAAGTGGTGGCAGAAGGAGAAGAGGATACACGTGCAACTGATGATTGATGTAGATGTAGAAGACAGCAAAGGCAGGGTACAGATAAGGCCTCTTCAGGCTAGATAGTTATCCCAAGGCGCCTAGTTATCCTTTCAAAGGCTTCACCCTAATACTACTGTACCTTACAGCATTCTGAAATCATTGTAATGTGTCCAGTCACATGGGAATTGGCAGGAGAAGGTCTACTCCAGAAGACATGTGTTGATGGGGCGCATGTAAGTGTGAGATCCCCTTAGAAGACACATACCCTGTAGCAGCTGTGCAGGGGCTGCAACCTCTCCCCTGCTGTGGGACCCCCAACCCTGGACACCACTTGCAGTCAGACACTGAGGATGCCAGAGGGGAGCACTGCTAGGAGTGCTGAACAGGCAAGGTAGGAGATGCAGACGCTGTGCCAGGTGGTGGGAGGTGGGGTGATGTGGTGGGTAACTGATGTGTCTCATGCATAAGGCACACCAGCTGGCAGGGCTGCCAAGTCCCTGTCTGTTCAGGGATGAGCAAAGCACAGACAAAACACTCCTCTGAAAAGAGACAAGATTGAGAGTGAGGTCAGATTCACAACACAACCAAACATCATTTCCACCATGCAAGACAGATCTGCACCTTTATGTAACATGATAGTTACATAAACATGAGGAAAAAAACAATGATCGAGGCACTATCACGGGATTCAAACATCAGTGTCTGCCTAATACAAAAACATTGTCCACTTGTTTTCTTGGATAATGGAGAAAACTGTGTCTTTTTTCTTATTTTGTTTGGAACTGGGAAAACGAAACAGTGGGGTTCTTGTCAGATGCTTTGATCATGTGGCATTATAGGTTTATGTAAGTATGTGCTCACTTCACAAATTTAGGTAGTGTACTAGTTTATTATAGAGTAACTAAATTCTTGCAGTGTGATGACTTGGGGTCCAATTTTCAAAATGCCAAATATCTTAAAAATTTGCATCATATTTTCCAGAGTAACTTCAGTGTTTGTGATGGGAGATGTTTTGTGGTGGTGAGGGAACGGCTGCTATATAAAGTAATATAGGTTTGGTTTCTTTGGAGTGAATTATAAGTGGAGTATAATAACAATAATGATAGTAACAACAACATCAATAATAATGATAGGTTAGCACTCTTTTAGCTGACCTTTGGTAACTGTACTGCAGTGCTGCTGCTGCCCTCAGCTGCCCATCCTCCCCTCTGCCAAAGCATCGATGCTGCAGACACAAAGCCAGCAGAAGAGGACGCGTGGCCAGGTCCTTTGCTGTCCCTGCACGCAGCCCATGGTGGCTCTGGCTGACACGTGCAGCAGTTGAGCTGTGAGGACACATTTTCCCTTTCTGCTTCAGGGACTGCAGCCTCCAGCAGTGAGGTGGGCTCGACAGCAAGGGAGTCAGGACAGCATCCAACCCATAGAAATCATAGCACTTATTTTTAGCCAGAAGAGCAGGGACTCTTGTTTCATTGTCTGAATACCTACGTCCTTCCCACAGGATTGCCACACTGATGGGTGTCTGAGAGCCTTTTCTGTTGCACCAAGCCCAGCGTTTGATCAGGGTATTAATTGTTTCCAGTGAAGCAGAATGAGCAAGTGTAAGAGATGCAGCCTCTCTGTCTCAGGTCCTAACTGGAGATTGGTGCAGCAATTGTTGCCCTGGAGTGTGCCATGTGCCACCCTGTCCTGGGTAAGCCATCACCCATGAGCTGAGGGCAAACCCTGCTCACCTCTCTGCCTGCAAAATGTCCATAGAGCTTCCTCTCAGCTGAAAACAGCTGTTGCTAGGGAACTGCTTTAAGTCAAAAAGACCACAAAGGATGAGAGGAGAGCAGTGGCTGAAGGATGGCACACCGGAGGCTGCTGGTTGGGAAGGCAAAGGGGTAAGAGAGACAAGAGGGCCAGGAGAAAGGAAGGACCAAATAATGTATGATGGAAATTGTTTCCCACCTTGCCACAGAGCAACAAGTCTCTGTCCTTGTCCAGAATGCATCGTCTTAAAACAGCTTCCCTTCATTTTAATTTAGGTTTTTAACACAGCTGGAGGGGAGGTAGGGTCTCTCTCTTTTCATTTAATGTACTTTAACATTATACTGTGTACTTAATTATCAACCTTCCCTCCATCACTCTCATAATAAAAATTACAACTCTTATTTTTGCTCTCCCTTACTCTTAGGGATTGCAGTTCTTTACTACTGTAGCATTTAAATTGTGGTTGCACCTCATTTTATTAATACAGATAACACTGAAACAACAGATTTTTTTGTGTTTTCACTCAAAAATTCCCTTCTTCATGAAGCTAATGGGGTGCTGACATGTGATCTCTCTCTGGCAGACATCAGGGTTTTACAGTTATTCACCATACAGAGCTACCTAAGCTCCAGACTAGCTCTTTTTTTTCACCTATGGGCCTTTTTCAAAGCCAGCTGAACTCAGCAGCAGTCTGTCCTCACATGAAACTAACTTTGGCTTAGGCAAAATCACTATGAATCACTGTTAGGCCTTAGCTCACATCCAAGGATGTGGCTTACATTTGAATCTGTTGACATTTGACTGCCCACCAAAGTGACTAGACACCCTTAGAGTTGGTACAGCTCTCTGCATGGGTCCAAATCACAGTTCAGACTCTGGTGTTAGGTTCTCTCAGAAGCTGCTTCAATGACTCTGCCACCACACTGTGTATTTGTGTGGGTTGGAGTGTGGTAAGTGATGGTGTTTGAATTAGAGTGAATGCTAATTGTGGGCAGTACTAATGCTGTCTGAATAGTGAACAAATGCACCTAAAAAAAACCCAGGATCATAGTGTTCATTGCTGTACAGAAATAAAAGGAAACAAAATATTCTTTGCAATTTAAAAAACAAACACAACAATATTATTATTATGTGGATAAAATGGCTGGTAGCAAGATTATATATATATATGTGTATGTGTGTGTGTATATATATATAGTCATAAAATAAAATAAGCTATGTGTGAAGTTTCCAAACTGAACTATGGTTGCAATACCTTCCAAAGAAAGCCATGGCATATAATAAAAAACTCTGGTTTATTGGTTTCAAATGCTGCATTGTATAATTGACTTATGGCAGGGGTGGGTGGTAGAATAGGTAGTATTTCACTTCCAAGCATCTGGTCCAAAATCAGCCTCGGTTAGCAGTGATTGAATGTTATTAGTGTTTGGTGGGTCCCTGGTGGAACCTATGAAATGCGTCGGAGGTTTCAGGGCACTTCCTAGTGGACAGGTGCCCATACCACTAAAACCACAGGTCTTTTGGAGCTGTTGCATTCGCTCTCATTGGCAACCTCAGTGGAGATGCTCAGAGCTTAATCGAGCAGTCGTTGTGCTGGATTTCTTCTTGCAGAGAAGCTCCACTAGTCCTGGCCCATAAGGAAATTACAGGTCTCAGTGGCCTGCTATTGCTATCTGTTCTGAGGCCAGAGCAAGAAAGTATCTTTCAGCTATTGGACCTAAGAGGGTAAAGGAAGATTACTGAGCTTGCAAAAGCCCATTCTTTCAGGAGAGAAACCAGGGAAGATTTAAGCCTTACATTAATGCATGGTCTCTTGTTCCCAAATTGTCAGGCTTTGGGAAGGAAAATTCTGTTCATTGTGATCTTTGGCAATCTTCTCTGCAGGACCAAAGGAGTTGCTATCTTGACTGGGCTCTTCTGTAATGCATTGTGGACAGAAATACAGTCATCAAGAGACAAAAGTCACCCTAAGGAGGCACAAAATAAAATGGCTGGATAGGAACAGTGTCATTCTCTGGACTTGGAAAGCTCACTCCACCCTCCCTACTCAGTGACGTGTAAGAGGACTGATCTCTGGAAATAAAGGCTCTTTGGCACATCAGGCTTGGTCTTTAGAGGCTATTCACAGAGCTCCATAGCTCATGTTTCTTACTGACATTTACCACCCTCCTCCTATCGCTTCTTGGCCAGCTAATAAATCCACCTGGCTTTTGATGGCTGGCTGTCAGGCTGCTTCCCCCAGCCATCTCCAGGCCCTGTTCATTTCCCTCCAAGAGCAGGCACATCTTCTGCTTTGCTTCTGTATTCATTTGTGCTTGCCCTTGCAGTATTTGCCAGGCTGTTAAACCCTTGAGTCTGTTGCTATCCTAGGCAGACTGTACTATGTGGCTTCTTCATTAACCTCTGTGCTGCTATAGGAGAAAGGCCTTGCAAGGATAGAGGGTGAGCCACAAACAAGGTTGGGAAGGAAGAATCTCCCAGCAGCTACCGTGTAAGAACATTGGGAAATCCCTTATTGCCACAGAAATCCTCAGTAACTCATGCACCAGATGCTAGATGACAACCAAAAGACACTAACTACCCTTCTGATTATCAATGGGATATTTTAGTGAGAAAAATATTTGCACAGAAAGCTAAGCCACATGCCAGACCTGTGACTACAGACTGGCCTTCTCAATGCAGTCTCTAGCCTCTTCCTGCATCCCAAAACGGCAAAATATGGCTTTGAATCACCTCCCTGAGGGGGCTTTCATTAATGATATAGGCAACATGGACTAACAAGCTTCCTAACCTAGGCAGCACTCATCTCATCCCAAGGAGTGTTTCTAACAGATGGAAGCAATATCATGTGCAGTCACTTGTGTCTCCCCTGTGATTATAGAGGGAGCCTGAACTCCTGGTTATATACATGGTTTTCAGATGGCTAATCTCAGCTGAAACAAACCCCATGCTTAAGAGTATCAAGGTGACAATAGAGTGATTTAAATGATGGAAGTGTAAGTTTGCTGAAGTTACAGTTGCCTTCTTACAGCTTTAAATATTTCCTGCAGGTAATGAATATATCTCAATATTATCCAGTAGGTCAAATTTGTCACATAAGAGAAAAGATGAGTTAAAGCAGAACATGACTTTTTGTGTCCAGAAATAGTTCTGTGGGACCATGGATTCTGAGTAAGTTTTGAACAGGAAAGGAATTGAGCTGATATTAATTGACTAGTTGCTTTTGGCCTGAGCAGATAGAAAATTGGAGCTGTAGTTGATGTCAATAGGAGACAACAGCATGGTCAGAGGGATATAAATCAGTAAATGATGAAAGGTTTATTCATGCTACGTAAAAGGCTGAATAACGAAAGGATGATGGTTTGATCAGATGTGGTTGAGGGGGAGAGCTCCTGCATCAAGAGCAGCATAGTTCTAACCAGAGTGATGGGGACTGGAGGAAGAAGGGGACAGGCACTGGAGAATGGCCCTACTGACAAAGCAAGTTAGACTCCAGCTCTTTAAATCTTTTGACCACCTTCATGTTCCAGTATCAAAGCTCTTGGGGAGGAAAACTCTGGAAGTACAGTCTGCATGGATTTCGAACATAAGTGTATTTATTTCAATCATGAACATGAAAGGCTTTTATTTTTCTTTTTCAATATGGAATCGGGACAGGCAAATGCATGAGGATGCAGCAGTGTCAGAAGCTGTGGTGGTGCTGTGGCTTGCCACATTAGCAAACACTGCAGCATAGTAAGTATGGACCTCTAAAGCAAAACAGCTGCTGTTGAGGATCTAATGTCCACATTTACGCATTTCAGGGTGTTTAAGTTGGTCTAACTGTAGTCTGGCTCCATGGGCTGGATGCCCGTTAGCAGGTATGTTCCCGAAACAAATATTTCCATTTAAACAAGAAAGCAAACTAAATGGGAACAACTAGGAGATTTACTTCAGAAGTGCACCTTTGTGCCAAAATAAAATGCTAATTTAGACACATGGTGTGTGGCCAAAGTGTGGCTCCCCTTTTATATAATAGAGGGAATGTTGTTCACTTGCTCCAAGAAAAATGGCATTTTATCCAGTCTATTTATCTGCACAAGTGCAATGCACTAGCAATTGAGGCATACAGCACATTTAGAAACATTAACACTTGGAAAGCATATAGGAATGCCCTAAAAAGAAACATACCCTATGTTAACTATACTCTCTGTGCTTTAATGATACACCCACGCCCAGAATGTCACCTCCCTCTTTTTTAATCCTTCTATGTCCTCATTCCACAAAGACTTGAAAAAAAGAGTAGTTTTGGCTCTGCATTACGTGTGGTTGAGAGCCCTTTGCTAAATGCTAAGAGCCCTCAGTGCCTGCTGACTCTGTTGAAAACTGATGGCACTCAAATGCTCTGTGAAAGAGCTCGCAGTCTCCTGCCTGTTAGCAAAGGATGTGGAGGGCAAATGTCTGTGTGGGTGTGAGCACGTCTGGAGGGAAAAGAGGAAGCAGCTGTGTGAGAAAAAAAAAAGAATGACCAAGGAGAAGAGTTGTGTGTCTGTGATAGAGGGAGACTAATACAGTTAAAATTGAAGCGATAAATCATACCTGAGATCCCTCTTGAGACCTATAAATAGGAAACCGAAAAGCATTTCCTATTTATTTTATAAGTGCTATAAACTTTATCAGCTTTTAGTATTGGAGACTCGTGCAATATTTATGGGTGGTTTACTTTAGAAGTTATTCAGAGGTTAGCATCAGGAGGCTAATGAAAAAGAAAATTAGGATGGGTAAAGGAAAGAGGGCTTTTCCTACAGCCCCATGGTAACAAATGCATCACCTCTGAGTTGCTTGGTCCTCTTCCCAATGTCCTTTGCTCCAAGGATGCCTGTATATCTCTAGCAGGTACTTACCCTGAGCTTCACAGCTCCACAGGGAATCACAAAGAGCATCTCTTACTGGTTAAAATCAAGACAAACTTGTTCAGGAATTCCTAGGAGGAGACTCACAGAGTGAAGAAGGAGATTGCACAATAGGACTTGACAAGAGGAGGTGCCTTGAAACGCATGTCAGAGATTTGGACAGATGACAGTATATAAAGGTCCTCTAGATGGACCAGAATCCAAGATAAGCCACAAGTAATCTTCAGTCACAGTACAGAAGAAGGCCACTAAGGGAATGTCCACTTACACTAGATAAGCTAGTGGAAGTGTTTTCTGACCAATTAGTAGGTCTGAAAAAACCAGCAACCTCCTCATCCCTCACAGAACTTCACACCAAGCAGAGTCCAAATGTCTGATTCATTTCTTAATGTCTGGAAACATTATTTCAGGTGTCCACACTTATGCAGTTTCATAGATGGCTTAGCTATGCTCTTTTCTTTCAAATGGTGACAACAGCTGTTTTCAAAGTTGTTTGGTTTTTGTGGGTTGTGGGTTTTGTTGTTTTTTGTTCTTGGGGTTTTTTTCCCCCCTTAGAAACATAAAATGTCTTCAAATTTATAGCTGGGTGAAAGAGCTTGTCAGAATCTGCTGCTGTGTAGAGTCGTTCTCTTGGAAAAAGTTGCAGATTGTTCACATAAGGAAATGTGACCATACAGAGACTGTTGGACTCCGTTATATGAAGGAATTCCCCAAAAAAGCTGTGAATACAAGCCAAAATTAAACAGCTCTAGAGAGTACATCTTATGGGAGGCCCAGTCTCAACTGGAGCTGCCTGGTTGTTTCGCTACACTGCCATGGGATGAAAACTGAACTAGGAAGAGAACATGACACAAGCAGCTCACACGCCTTATAGGCAGGGACACTAATGTATCAGTGGCTCAGTCTCTTCACCGTATTGAAGAGGTGTCTAACTTAGCATTTGTAAATAACTTAAGAGAAATGCCCAGTGCTTACAGGGTCTTTTGTATGGTGGGGAAAAATTGGCCAACAACTTCTAACAGGAAGCTGGATGCAGACAAATTCAACCAAGAAACAAGACCTGTTTTTTTAACAAATACAAGAACGAAGTAAAAAAACTACACTGGCTTTGGCACATCTTTAAAATCCTCAAATCAAGATCGGATGCCTTACTGGATGATACATTATTTTAACTACACACAAGTTATTGGACTCATTACTGAAACAGCTGGAAAAATGTTTCTGGCATGTGTCAGATTAGCTGATAGTGTATTAGTCCCTTCTGTCCCTAAAACTGTAAGTTTGTAGGTGAAGAAATTACTGCTGGAGATGTAAAACACTGTCGTCATTATTTGACTATAAAGACCTTATAAAAAACCCTAGCACAAAAAAAAACAACCCTTCTGTGAAGTGTTGTTGTAGGCAGCATGTTGTTTTGCCCATGGCTTGCCTGTGTGCCCTGGATAAAATTTTGGCCAATGGGAGTTATGCCTTGAATGTCAATAAGGATGAATTTTAAAATGTTGCCTCTGCCAGCAACTGTCCATTGCCTTCTGAGAAACTTCCAACTATTCTTCAAAAAAATTCAGCAGTGTGCTGCCTACCTGTCACCTAGTGTTAGATGGACTAGCAGCAAGTTTTTTTCAAGTCCGTCAAAGAGCCCTGCAAAAAACATTCAAGGACAGACTTACAGTATCCTGTTTTGCGTGTACTATCATACAAGTTTTTGCTGTTGTTGACCCTGCAGAGAACTCTGACTACATTATTTTTAAACCACCATTTTACAGATTAATTTTTATATGCTTGTGTGAGATTTATCAAAAGAGCTGAAAGAAAAAAATATTTAGAGTAAATAAACCACAGTATGTGTCTCCTAGGATTTTATGTCTAGACTAGAAAGTTAGTTATGGAATAAAAGAGAGAAAGAAGAGGAAAAGGTGTTTCAAATGGTATAGAGCCAATGTTGTACCTAGGAAAGGCTGAAAGAAAAATAATGATGATCCATGGTTCAGCTACTGTAAGACAAAGGTTCAGAGAGGGGAAAGGGCCCGAGTTACTGGAAGAAAAATGAATAAATCCTTCTGCTCTTTACTGGCCTGAGGAAGATGTAAGTGAATATGTTACTGTTGAAGCCAGATTCACGATAGAGATGAGGAACAGTCCTTTCTGGCAGACAGTTTTAGCCACAACATAACTACTGATCTGCCAGAAGATTAAATCAATACAAGGCAGTTTTCGTAAGTGTAGTATATGCATGTTATTAACTGAAGCAAGATGAAGCAACTCACTTGCACATCATGCCTTTAAATTCATAGGAATCTTCTCACCTTTGATGCAAGGAGTGATATGAATGAGTAATTACTTTTTTATTTCAGATCCAATGTGAACTAGGAAGAATCCAGACTTAGAAGTTGTTCTTCCTGTTCATTCTCATACTCAGAAATAAACCATCAAAAGAAAACATACAGGAGTTGTACTTTGTCCAAATGTAAACACAATACCAGAGAGGTCCAGCTGGAAGCCTGAAGACCAGAACCAACCTTCCTTCCAGCCCACCATGTCTCCTCTGAGGAGGTGGAAAACAGCTGCCTGGGCAGCACACTTGGACCTAAGAATCAAACACCTTCCCCCATGGTTGTGAAAAATGTGATGGTTAGAGCTGCACATGCAGGAGGGGATGGTACTGGCATAAAGATTTTTCCTTTGCTCATAGAATCCTACCAGCAACCCGAGAGTTCCTCTGAGACACTATGAAACATTTCTGTGATCTCACCCTTCCCAGCTGTGGAAGCAGATACCCAGTAATGCTAATGGGTTTAACAGTGCTGAAGACACCCTGAAAGGAAAAGCCAAAAATCTCTCCCCCAATTTACCCTCACCCAAAAAAACCCCCCAAAACCAACCAAACACAAAAATGAAAGACACCGAAGACAACTAAGCAAAGACTAATTAACCTTCTTCAATGCTAGGGGGTATGTGTTGATTTTATTCTAAAGAAACCTGTGAGTCCATGTCTGACCAAAACACTTTGCAAATTAATGTGTAGCTGTTTGTCAGTACACACACAGCAGCCAGGTACCTTCAGTGTAAAATAACTGTTACTCTGGAATAAAGCCAGTAGCTCCCTATTGAAGCACAGTTACCCATCTGGATCTTGTAACTGAATGAAACCTGAGGAACTTTTTCAGCATCTGGGATACCTTGAAGGGCTCTTTCTAGTAGAGCTTCTGGTGCCTAGTAAGGGTTGAGGTCACATCACTATCCTTTCCCTGTTGAGATGGTCTTTCTCATCTCCCTGGTCAAAATATAAACCTTGCCTTTGAGACCTGCACTTCTCACAAAGACAGCCAATGGGATCAAAATCTGTCTGGAAGAAAAAGCAGGCAAAACACAGTGGTGAGAGAGGGCAAAAGTAAGTCAGTAGAATGCAGGGAGTATTTGGATCCTTTACAACAGGCTGCAGCACATAAGGGAACAAAATGGCCACTGCCCATGGACACAAGCTCGAGTGACGCTAGAAAAGTGCAGATGCAGTTCACAGAAAACACCACCACAGAGGTCTGCTCTGCTGCTGTCTTGAGGTAATCTTTGCCTGCTCAAAGGGCAAGAAAATCCACGAGAAAAGCTTTGTCCATTTAAAAATAAGACAACAATGCCTTTCAAGTGCTAAAATGGGACCTGCTGTGATGGAAGAAGTGGCAGTGGGGAGGTGACGATGGCTTTCTCACCAGGTGACAAGACCATAAATGTCAATGGGCATTTCATTAGAGGGAAGGAACGACTGTACAGACTAATAAAAAGCATGATGCTGACAGTGCCTTCTCCTCAGCAAACATTTCCGGCCCACTCCTCTGTCGTACAAGCAAAATTTATTGCCACTGTGCAATGCATTAACCCTTAATGTATTGGCTAGGGCCCAGGGAATAGCCATTTCTATGCAAGTTATATCCAGCAGTAGAAAGACAAGATTTGCCTGCAGGGAGATGGCTGGTCATATCCTGCCCATTCTGCCAGAGATCCCTCTTTGCCTGCCCACCCAGCATGAACCAATTTCCCCTCCTGTCATGATCCGGTATTCGGATATGTGGCAATTCTTTTTATGATCTTGCCAGGACAAAACAAAGATAACACAGTATCAGGTGCACAAATAGGCACTGGGGGTGGTGTGGGGTCTTACGTGAGATGGGGCAGAACCCCCTTGCTTTCTAACACTCCTCACCGCAGTGGGAGCCTGGGCGTGGCTGGATTCTGCCTTCCCTCTCCTGGGATAAGCTGCACGGCAGCTGCACTGTTAGTTGTCTGGCAGGACCTGAGAAGAAGTTTAAAGGTGATCCCAAATGGTGAAACTAAGACGCAAACGAGGTCAGATGTCACGTGCACAACAAACTTTACTGGAGTAACACAACAAAGTCCCTAGAGCGGATAGGACAGGGAGGAAAACAGAGACAGAAAAGAGAAAGCAGAAACAGAGGACAGCAAGTGGGAGAATAGTTACCACCACGGTCCAGCGATGTGGTCGGTGGGGAGGTGCTTCACTGCACCCATAGTGTCCCAGATTTTTATATTGTTCTTGCCCACGGCAGCCCCACTTTTTTCCCCGTACAGGTGAGAAAATGCTTCTATCTTTTCCATGCTTCTCCAAGATAGGAGAAGGGCGTATGATGCTGGGGCTATGTCCTGCAGATAGTCTTTGTTCGGCTAATTAATGAGATCAACCATTGCAAAACAGGAGGCTGAGACAACTGACGCCACAGGATGAGTCTATTGCTGTGGAGGTTCGGTCCTAGGAGGCAGTTTGAGACTGGCACTCTTTGTCTTTTCCTGCTAAGTCTGTGGTTTTCATGAAATCTCAAGGCCTGGTTATCACTGGATATTCTGTTCCCGGCACCAGCTGTAGAACTCCTGTGTCTCCAATCTCAGCATGTCCCACACTAAACTACCCAGTTCTCAGGTACCCATAGCAGGGAGGGGGCAAGTAAAACAGTTTGTTGGGTTGCTGAGACATCTCTAGTCCATCAGCAAATCTTGTTTAACTCTTAAATGTCTCAAGACAAACAACAGATATCCTGAGTGCCTAAGTACATCGCTTATCTCTTGGATTGTTTGAGACAACCACTACACATCCTGAATGTCACACCTCCCCACACCTACTGTTTTAACCTGCAAGCCTTGCAACAGTTCTGTCCTCAGAAACTGGGGTCCTTACCACCAGTCTCTCATTGCAGCCTCTGATAATATGCCAGCTCCCCCACCCCTATTTTTCACCTCAGACTGATGTGGCTCAAGGTGGCCCTTGAGCAATTGCTCAGGCACTGCACTGCAAATGAAGATGCAGAGCAAGAGAATTGCTACAAAGCCCTCGGCAGACCTCACAGCCTAAAGACAGCCATGCTTTAAGCATGTGATGATCCAGAGACTTGGGAACTCTTGACACTTGGAACACAAGTATCTCTACCCACCAGGTTTTCTTTGCATTAATCCCAACCACTCCTGTTTTATTGAATACCTTTCTAGGTCTCCAGGAGCATGGTATCTATGCGTGTAATAGGGATGCCTCCTTTAGAAAATATATTCCAGTTTGTATTCTTTGCTCTTTGTTTCTAGCTTCCCCCTCCTCTCCAGGGGCTTCTTGTCTCCCCCTCTCCTGCTGCTCTGGGGAATGCTAAAGCTAACTCCTAATTAAAGTGGTTGCAATTCCCCAGTGCAGCAGTGGCGCCAGGGCCTGAAACCATCCCATGTCTGTGTCCCCTAGAGACAACCCAGCCATGCACAGACACCTTGCTCCTCACTCGTTCTGTCACAGACTTGCCCATATTTGCTCCAGCAGGTTTCTTCTGTGTTTTCTCATCTGTGCTAATCTCTCTCCAGTGCTGCCGTCAGGGGATGGTGAGGTCACTCAGCAAATGAAGTGAAGACCTTCCCACCCTGAAAAAAAGGAAAGTCATGGCATTTCCATTTGACTGGCTATTGTCCTTTGCTGAGCACCAATGCGCTGCACAGTGCCTGCCACCCAAATGACACTGAGCATGTAATTCTCTTACTGCCCCGATTAGTGCCTTGCAGGCACCATGTACACACTCTCTCTCACTTTCAGGACACACACAATGTATGGTCCACCACACAAAGCAGCACAAAAATAATGGTGACCCATGCATCTCCCCAGGCACACTCTGCCCAGCACGTCCATGTGTGTGGCCCCCCACCAGGGCAACTCAGAATCATAGAATCATAGAATGGTTTGGGTTGGAAGGGTCCTTGAGGATCATTTACTTCCAATGCCCCTGCACGGACAGGGGCACCTCCCACAAGACCAGGTTGCTCAAAGCCCCATCCAACCCAGCCTTAAACACTTCCAGGGATGGGGCAGCTACAGCCTCCCTGGGCAGCCTGTGCTAGTGTCTCACCAAAAGCACCAGGGCATGTTTTTTGCAGCACTGAGACAACTGCCACTGACCTACAACAGCACTTGTCATTCACAGGCATCACACCTAACAGAGCTCATGTTGTGTAGCTACACACAGCCCTGCTGCAGCCACTGCCCACTATGCAGGTGGCACGAGTAATATCACTCTGGTTAGAAACATCCATCTCAAATGTCTCTTGAAATAGGGAGACTCTTCATCTGGAGAAGACTCCATAGCTGCCTTGTATACCAACATCATCTTTATTATGTCCAGCCCACGAAGTGCTTGAGAGGTTCTGTGGAGTTTAACCACAGTGGGCCTCTCTGCATCTGGCGTGTGATGCCCCAAAGCCCCTGTGGGGATTTGGAGCTGCTCCTCCTTTCAGTGAGAGCAGGCAATACAGGAGCCAGAGTCAGTTGTACCCCAGTTCTCAGAACTAAGCAAAACTCAGCTACAGAGAGGCCTTTCCCAACACATTTCAGAATATATGCCCAGTGCGTATGTTTTCAACTTTCTACATAAACACTCATCAGACATGAATAAATAAGCCCAGACTTGGTCAAAATCAAGCTGACACACAAATGTGTGTGTGAGACATATATTCCACCCATCAGCCACACACACACAAGTGTACAGGTGGATCCATGAGGAAAGAAAGTTGCAGAGGCAAAAGAAAGTTCTCTGAAGATACCAAGGTCAGTTGGTGAAAAACAAATCATGCCTCACAACCATTCAAATTCCTTTTGTGTAGTTACAGAAAATCCAGTAGCAGGAATACTCTTTCTGTAGTAATGTTTTCCAAATAGGAGTGACTAAAGAACCTAAGCCATTTGTAAAAATAAGGCAGACCTTACATGGCTGAACATCTTGTAGAGCCAGCTCACAGCCCTTTGTCCGTGTAGACCAAGTTCAATTTTGCCACCTCAGGGGGAAGCAACAAGGATGGGGCAGAATTGTTGCTATCCACAGGGATGCCTGATGATGGCAGGGGAACTGGAGGAGGAATGGCAGCCAATACTCTCCCAGGGAGACAATGCACATGCAGGAATAGCCACTGGCTCGCACACCTTGGCCCACAGTAGCAAGCAGCTCCATGGCTCCAACACAGAAAAGTTGGCAGAGGAGGAGTGACTGTTTTGCTGCCACCAGCAGTCTGCTGCCCTAGGCAACTGCCTGCTTTAGCTAAAAGCTGGCACTAATCACATTGGCCTTGAATAAAGCTTAAGCTCAGGGGACTTGGCTGCATTGGAAATTGTTAGCCTGTATTTTAGTTTCCTCCATGACAGGCAAGGAAACAGAAGAACAAGGGAGCAGAGGAAACCAGTGTAACTGAATTGCCCGAAAGTTGCAATTCAATATACAAGAAATTGCTACGGGAAGGTAGAAATACCTGCTTAGACATTCAACATGATAACATCAGAAATTTGCTTACAGATGTTTTAATAAAAAATCTGAAATAAATGAGAAAAACGGAAAATAATTTAATCAAAATTTTCAAGGCAAAAAGTTGAGCTTTCCTTATCGATTATTGCAAACCAAACTATTTTATCCCATAACCAAAATGGTCTGTCTGACAAGAAAATAAACATTTTGAGTTTGAAGTGCCGTTATGGTGTCTTATGGGAATGACAATATGAATGTCTCATGCTCCTATTTCCCATTACCCCCTGGGGATTTCAGGTGGACTGCTTGTCCCCTGAGACACACTAGTGTCAATCAGAGAGATTCCATCACTGCAGCCATCACCAGCAATTATGTCTGACAAGGGTACTTGGCTGTTAAGGGAAATGAGACAGCCTTCTACTTCCTCACAAAAAGTGAGGAAGATGGAAAAGACAGGTGTAGAGTTGTACTGGTAGCAACAGGCATGTGAAGATCCTTGAAGTTAAGATCTTTAGAGCTGTGGGCTTGCACACTGTTTGCACCGAGGAGTGAGTTTGCAGCCAAATTGTAGTGACAGAACAAAACTGGGACCATCAACAAGTCTATGAAATTAAGTGTTAACCAAAAGCCTAAAGAATAGCTCACAGTTGAAGTCATTAAAGAAAAAAACAATATAACTATCAACAAACCTTGCAAGCCAGAGGTACTTAAGGAATAATTAGATGTTGTTTCACTCAATAAAGAACCATCAGAACTGACAGGGTTAGACAGAGTAAGTTGTTTCACATGGTGTTTCAATACATATATACCTTCTGGTTATGCAAAGTTGTTTAGGTAAGGAGCAGGAATGGATTCATAAAGGGAACAGACAATTTCACTCCTGATGATGATGCAACATTATAGTCATTATAGACTTTCCTATCTGCTAATGACTGGGAGTTGGAAAGGTGTGCTTAGAAAAGGTTGCTCATTACTTGCTCTCTTCCCTCTACCCTTCCCTCAGTACTTACAACTGGCCATACTGAAAACATAAAAATGAACAAGGCAACCTTACTACCAGAGCCAAGGTGTCAGGTTTTAGGTTATGCCCTAATGCACAGCAGGGCACCAGCACTCAACCGCATGTGCTGTCTTCCACTGGAGTGAAAATGTCATCCAGCATGAGCTCAGCCAAATGCATCCAACTGCTGGTAAGAAATGCAGTGATGTTCCATATAATTCCTGTTTCAATGCTCATCAAGGAATAGCTATAATCTCTCCCTAAATAAGAACATAATCTGCTCAACAGGGAACTAATAAAAGAAATTCAATTCCAAGGGGAAGAATGACAAGAAAATTTTTAGGCACATAATTTATTAATATAAAAAAGATGTATTGTTCAAAAATAGCCCAATCTGCTAATACATAGCTTGGAGTTACTTTCTGGACAGCAACCAAAGCAGCCTGTCTAGGAAGGGATTGTAAAACTCATACTTTGATTAAAGTTGTGAGTAAGAAAGACTTGTGCCAGACACTGGAGCATACTTGTTGCCTTCTTCTGTGTGAAGCTGTGCAGAAAAGAAATATCCACTTGGTTACTGAATAAGTAGTCAGACTAGAACCAGATTTCTTCTGAAAAAAATGCTTTTCACCCTATGCAGAGAATGACTCATCTCAACAACCCGCAATCAGAAAAGAAGGTAGATTCTATCAGGCAGGCTAAAATATCTCCAGATAAGCAATTCCTGGTATTACTGCTCCTCAAAAAAACCCACACACATGTTGGGTTTTTTTGCTGGCTACCCATTATTGGAGCTACTTGCATTTGCAGATGTCAAAAGCAGGGACATGTCTAATGAAAACAGACTGACTTTCCCAACCACATACCTCTATCTCACGTTTCCAATTAGTCTCATGCAAAAAACCTACGTGCAGTAAGAGGATTAAATTTCCGATTCCTGTATCAAAGCACATGGGACCAAACAATCCCTGGACTCCTTTTTTCACGTTCCCATGCTAAGACGATTCATGACCAGCTTATAAAGAGAAGACAGAAGGGAGCTGCCATGACTGAAGGACTGGCTCTATCCTCTTCTCCCTCTGAAAGCACAACCCTCACCACTATATTCACCACTGGTTTTGTACCCAGCAGTATTGACGGGGTCAGTCAGTGCGGCAGCATCTTTTGAATGTAAAGCCCTAAGAAGCTGCAGAGTCAATTTCTATTTCACAGCTAAGCAAAGGGACTCAGAAACAATGGTGCTATGCTCACAAACTGTAGTGGGCACCAGCACCCCAGATATCTTCAGAACTTGCTGGGATCTAATTTGGCCCTAGACAGCCCATCTTAATCTATTGCCATGGAAACAACCACATTCCTGGGCACAAGGCCACCTTTTCCTGGGATTGACTGGGGTTTTTTCCAGATCAACTAGAAGTGATTAGTCCCACAACAAAGCAGGTGGAAGTGGTGAAACACTGGAACAGGTGTCCCAGAGAGGTGGTAGATGCCCCATTCCTGGAAACATTCAAGATCAGGTTGGATGGTCTCTGAGCAACCCAATCTAGATAATGTCCCTGCTTACTGCAGGGGAGTTGGACTAGGTGACTTTAAAGGTCCCTTTCCAAGCCAAACTATTCTGTTGTCAAGACCAATCAAGGCATGCTGGGACATTGATGTCTTGTAGGACTATTGACCTTACTATTTCTCACCAAATGTGGGACAAGAGGGATATTAAAGATGATAACTTCTAACAGTAGCTACAGGGGAATGTACAACAGTCTAAAGAATACCCCTTTACAGTGATATGCTCCATTGCCAGTTGTCGGCAAGGCTGAGTTTGTCAACATAACAACTACCTTGCTCACACAGAGACATGCCATATGTTTTTTACAACCAATTATCCACAGCTAGAACACATTGCCCTACTAAGCCAAAACCTGCAGCTCCTGGTCCACATCAGAGTCTCCAAATGTGCAGCACTGACAATTTCATCCCCCCAGGGCCTCTGCCCAAGGAACTGGAAAACCCCCAAACAGCACCTATGAAACCCACCAAATCAAACACACCTGAAATAAGGGGAGAAAAGCTACCATCTCCTCAGAAAGAACCATTAACAAGAAAAGCAAAGTGATGCAGCATATTCCTGTCCTTTAGCTTCCAGCCAGAGCATGCCATGAGTGTTGTGACAAGGGAGCAGCCATCCACATGGATGAGTGGGCTTAGGGTCAAACTTTGCATTACTTGGCACTTCCATGCCATCAGGGCATGCCAGCCACCCTAGGCTACTGGTCAGCTGGAGACAAAAGCACTCTCTATCAAGAAATACCCAGAAGGCTCCTTTTACTTCTCTGCTTTGGAGTCAAATCTAATGTTAAAGACTCCAAATCTGCTACAAAATTGAACTATTGCTTTCAAGACAGACACAATTAGGGCTGCAGAAATGGCATAGAAGTACCCAAGACTGAAAGTAGTTTCTGTAGAGAGAGAAAGGTGTTCCAAACATTAAAAAAATCCCCAGACAACTCCTAATTTTGAGTCAGGATTGCAGGTTCATTTGCTATCATCACTGAAAGAAAGAGAAACATAAACACACTTATACACACCAAGGCTGAGACACAGAGTGAGAATTTAAGTCTTTTTCCCTGCACTCTCCACACCCAGTCTCTGGGAGTCAGTTAACAAGCACCCTTGGGATGGCAGAAATGGTAAAAGAAAATGGTCCCAAGTAACACTATAATCACAGTGCTCTGAAGGGGGCATTGGTGGCTCATAGAAGCTGAATGCAGGGTGCTGAGCAGAACCCACAAGGGCTGATGTGCCACCCAGCACACTACAGAGGAGACCTTTGTCTGAGCCACCCGCTGTGGTGACATGCTGCAATTTACTCTAAGTCTTACCTGGCTTAAGAAGTCATCGGGAGTGGGAGCTAGCTCCAGGGAGACACAGCAGTGAAATCCTGTTCTCACACAGGGTCACCACAGAGAGCATAAGCCTTGTGATTGTGGCTGCCATCTTCTGAACTGCCCTTCTGCAGGTGCTTGGAGGAAAGCAGTTTGATTCAAAGAGTAAGCAAGGCTGGAACTAAAAAAAGATAGATCCAACTACTAATACAAACCGAGCTGAAAGGCCAAGGGTTTATTTTGATTTGTATTGTCTCCACTGATCTGTGACCCACTCTGACCTCTCCCACTGACCCCTCACCTCTGGCAGTTGGGTGGAGAATTAGTCACACTAAGTAAGGACACAGACCCTGGGGCTGTGGTCCCTGCTGCTTCCTTAGGATCAGGGTACTGCAATTCCCTGTAGCATGTGCTGCAGGTCATGGTGCTCCTCCCGCTAGTCATCTGTCTTCCATGGTTCCTCAGCAGAAAGGCAATTTGCTGAAGGGTGCTCATGTCAGAAGTGTTCTTGTCATAGGGTGGGTGGGTAGATAGGGTTTTTAAGGGTTGTCCTAAGTTGGCTGCCTGCTGTTGCCTCAGTTTTCCTGGTGGGCAGCAGAGATGGCAAGTCAAGCTTTACAAGTCTGTTTCTCCAGAAACACTGCTGAAAGGGTAAGACCCTGTCTGTGAGTTGCTTAGGGTATGCAGAGCTCCAGAAATTTTTTATGCCTTATGACAGCCTTGTCTGGACCAAAGGCAGCTGGGACCCTATGACTGACTTCTTACTGAAGGAGAAGTTAATCTCATCAGAGAGCTCAATCAACAAATGCCGACTGCATTTCCTCAGGGTCTGCCATTGTCTCATGGGAGGGACGAAGGGGACACAGAATTGAAATGGATGGCTTGCTCCCGTTGCAGCCTCTTCAGATTTGCAATTCCATTCATTAAAAGATGGAGCCGGCTGCTGAGCTGCCTTTGAAAGGGTCAGAGGGTTCAGAAGCAGCAGGAAGGAAATGGAGGCAGGGTACAAGCAGAAGAAAACCTAACATTACTCTTCTTCATTCCAGAGTGAACGCTTTGCTCTTGGGGCAGAAAAAAGAGCACCTCTCTGACTGAATTACCAACAGGACTAAAGAATAAGCAAGCACTGGATGGTCAGCACCCATACCATTTAGCAGGTATATGTGTGACCCAAACCAGGGGGAGAGAGCAGCAGCTTACAGTCAGAAAACCTTTGCCTGGGAAACTGAAAAGAACTTTTCTTCACTTGTGTCCACACCTTCAAGACACCCACAGGCTTCCGTGTTACAGCCAAAGACAGAGCCATTATGTTATACCAAAGCATGGGAGAGAACTGTGTTTCTGTATGAGTTGCAAGGGGCTGCAGAGACCTGCAGAGACCCGGAAATACATACTGAAGTGTGCTAGACAGTTGCAACTTACCCCTTTGCCTCTAATCCCTCGAGAGAATGAGGTATTGCTGTAGGAAGCACTGCCTAATGGCTGGATGGCTGGCATGAGTTGCAACACCATAAGGACAAGAGCAAGAGAAGAGAACATGAAAAGCATGTGGAATTAACTACCAAAGTGTACAAAATTTTTAGTAAGCAAGCTCTCTTCCTTAAAGTTTCAATTTGTCTTTCTTGTTGAAGTTCAGAAAAGGAGCATCAGGGAAGATGATAGAGGTGGATGGACCTTTCCAGCCTTCAGAACTGAATCTTCAACAGGTCCATTTCTTTCTCATGCCTTATTCCCTTCTCTTTTTTTTTTTTTTTTTTTTTTTTTTTAATCTGACAGTACTTGCTCCTCTCTAGTATCTTTGTGCTGTGTGTCTTCAGCTAGCATTGCATGCATCTCTTTCCCATGAGTCTTGCTCAGGACAAACTGATGGTGACAAGAAGAAGATATTTTATCGCAGCTCCCATTTTCCAGTAGCAGCCCATTCCAGGAGAATACACTGGCACTAAATGGGGAGCTTCACCCAGAACTTTGGTGTAAGACGGAGCTGCAGAGAGCAACACTGAAGCTTCTATAGTAAATGCTTGTGCTAGAGCAGGTATAAACGTAAAATGTTTTGAGAAGATGAGAAAAGGAAACATAAGACTTGTCCTTCACCAGCCACTTGTTTTTATAATTCCCCCAAGTGGGAGCAGATTTGCACCCTAATACATGCCTGTTTTACCCATTCCCGCTAGCAAGAATGATGCACATTTTCTGTCTTTATCTGCAGAGCCTGGCAAGGCAATTTCTTGATTTCTTCACTACCCCACAGTGTGAGCCTGGAAGCTTCATACAAGAGATTGCAAACAGTGTTGCTTAGACTTCTACTGACATGACAAGTTATGACTAAACTAGTCATTCCATAGAGCCAAACTTCTCCTAGCCCTACCATAGTTTTACTTAAAGGCCCAGTCAAGACTTATTATTTCTCTTCTCCTATGCACTGATGTATCCATTTCTAGTGTATTTTGCAGCAGTCTGTACCTAGATATTTAGTGGATAGGATTTATCTGGATTGTAAAACCATTTAAGAAAGTCAGCCATCCTTGCCAAAGATCAAGGCCAAAGCCAGCACCTCCTCCATCTTTTCTATTCATCAGGATTCAACTCTCATCTTTTCAGAGCTTTCTGGCTCAGGCAGCTTCAGCAAAGTGCAAATTCCAGATGCTCTGATCTCATGGATTCAAAACTCAGATATTTCCATTTTCATGGCTACATGCTTCCTGTACTTTGAACTTGCTTTGAACTTTGGGTTTGAACAAACTTAGGAGCTTCCAGTGATAATCAGTGAGATTTCATCTAGGTGAAAAAAAAGAAATAAAAGGAAAAAAAGAGATGTTCTCTGTGGATCAGACATAAAATCAGCTTCGGGTTCAGTCAGAAAGGTCAGATGAACTTCCTAATGAGCCCTATCTGAGTTTTAAGCTTGTACCGACAGCTGAAACTAGTCAAATTTCACTCATTTTCAGGTTTCATTTCATGTGTTTCATGCACTTCTAGACCTCATAATTTTCAACATATGTCATTTGGTTATTACTTCTGATTTAAAGAGTAGATATAAACTGTATCAGAAGAAAGTAGCCAGACTGTTGAATCTCTCCTCTATTACTGAACTTTGACAAGGCCATTTTTTTTCCATAGTATGCTGAGGTTGTTTCAGTTGGATGTAAATTAGAAGTCACAGATGTCCATCTGGTAAGGCTGTCTCAGGTGGGCCTTTAGGCTGTCTCAGGCAAGCCTTTATCCTGAAGGCTTGCCTGAATGAAGAGCCTACAGCTTGATGGAGGTGGCTGTAGCTGCTCACAAGTGCTGGGTCCACCTGCAGGTTGAGACCTCTGGCCTTGCTGTCTTCTGCCTCACACAGCAGAACACAACTACTTTTTGGGCAGAAGCAGATCCATTCCTTGAGAGCCTGTGGATCCACAGAGGTCTATACAGGTGCCAATACATGATGTCAGTATCACCTTATTTTCTTGCAGCCACCTAAATGGAAAACAGCACAAGGGCTTGCACTCACAAGGTGAGAGGGCCATGGTTGCCTGATGCCAGCAGCATCCCAAATATTCACCTTTCCTAGGTACTGCCATTCTTTCCAACCCACAAAACCAGGAAAAGGCCCAAAACTTACTTCACCCATTATTTCTCCCTGGCCTTGTGCCACTTTTTGGTAGGAAGGCAGTCTGTGAGGTCTCGTAGCCCACTATAGCCCATCTGACAGGTTCAATGAGCATTTTTCTTCTTCTCCTTTCTTTCTGAAGACTGTTAAATCTATTTAATTTAAACTTGATTGGCAGTGAAAAAGAAACAGCTTCTGTGATCAGCTTAAAGCTGAGGGAGTGCGAGGGCATGAGCATGACACAACAAAGTAAGAGGCCAAACCTCAGCCCAATGCACCTTCAGTCCTCCTGTCCAGACCACATTTGCAAACCAGGCTGTCTTCTGCTTCGTCCCCACAGATTACTGCATATGCACAACAAGAAGCAGTGTAGTCTCTGCCCACAGAGACACTCACAGCTTGCCTGGTTAAGGTCCTGAGCAACTTGATCTGACTGGCCCTTCTTTGAGCAGGACTAGAGACCTCCAGAGGTCCTTTCCCACATCCTTTATTCTCTGATTCTGTCATCTTTCAGCTTGTTTCACTGACGTATTTCTGGGCAAGAAAAGTGGAATACAAAGTGCTCGTTATAAACATATAAATATATAAAATATATTTAAAATATATTCTTCCATGTGGCAAACTAGCTCTTACTGGAGAAGACAAAAATTAACTCTATTTTAGCTGAAGCTGTTGCATCTCCTTTCTGCTTACACAAATCAGGTAAAAACATTCAACAATGTCTCATATCTACCTTTTTTCTTTCTAATAATTTTTAGCTAGCTCAAAACAACTCAGATATACCATGGGTCTAAAGTTCACCTCCAACTCAGATATTATTAGGATCAGCTACTGCCTCAGAGCTGTGATAAAGAATATGTGAAGGAACTGGAAAGAAGAAAATTCCAATTAAAAGTAGGAAGTGTAGAGTACAAACAGATTGTGAAATGATGATGAGAGAGAGTACAGAAAAGACAAGCAGAGACTGTCAAATAAGCAGCAGGAATGTAGAGGTGGGGATTTTAATTAAAAAAAAAAATACGTGATAACTAAAGCTAGTCAGAAACTATTAATTTTTTTTTTTCTGGAATCATTTTTACAAAAAAATGAATTGCTGGGGGGTTTCTTCCCTGAAGGTTCACTGTATAAAAAAAAAAAGACCTTTCATCAAACACGAAAACAATTCCAGTACAAACAGGAAAAAATAACTTTTTGAGATTTTTCTATTTATTTCATTAAAAAAAAAAAAAGTAGAAAGATAATTAATCATTAGATACTTAGAATTACATCTTCCACTGCAAAAAGTCTCAGACATCTTGTGGAGTAATATGGAAAGTGGTGGCAGCCTGAGGCAGCTTGGCTGTTTTCAAACCATTATCTTTCCAGCACTACTATTTCACATTTGATTGTAGGAATTTTTACACATGCATAATATTCCTTGGGAGATAAAAACACACCACAAGCAGGTTATTAAGGGGAAATAACTTCAAATCTAAAAAGGTAATTGTAGAGACCTACAAAACTACAAATATGAGGTTAACCTCCTTCCTTCCATTCATTTCCCCCACACCAACTAATTCTCAGTTTTCACTTGTGTTTTCTGCAGCCATTGATGAAATCTTTCATCCTACACTACTGCCAAATGAGCTGTTCTATACACAGCAGCAAGGACAACTAATCCATCACCTGGGCTCTCAGCAACTCATGAAATACTCAGCAGCAGACAGTCTTACAACAAAAAATGCTGACTTAAATTTTTCCTAACCTATGTCTGTAGATACAGAAGATACAAAGATTGAAATAATTAATGTGGAATATTTGCAAAAGAACTATTATGTGACATGGAAACTCTTGGGAAACCCCAGGTCCCAAAACACTGATGTATCAAAAGCCCCAACTTGCAATGGTTGCTGGTCAAGCAAACTGTTGTCATCTGGAGTAGGAGGGGAAAGATCAAATCAGGGTCTGGCTTCAGTTTGAGTTTCCTGCCTGCACTCCCTATTCTCTGCTCTTCTAGCATTGCTTTAAGTTTGTGCTATTCAGACACAGCAGCCTAAGGGAATGCCCAGAGCAAATACAGAGATTCTTTTTTGCAGGATCATACACCAAAGATGTGCTTCCCATCTTTGCCTATAGGACTGCATCCAGGCAGATTTGGGAGTATCTCCAGAGAAGGGGACTGTGGGGAACGGACCATCTTGTCTCACCCCACATAAGACTAAACAAACTTGCACAACTTCACTGGGCAGCCGGTTCCAGTGCTTTGTTATCTTCACAGTAAATAAGTTTTTCCTCATATTTAAATAGAACTTCCTACTTTCCAGCTTCTCTTCTCCAAGCTAAAGGGTCCCAGCTGTCTCAGCCTTTCCTCATAAGGGAGATGCTCCAATCCCCCAGGCATCTTTGTGGCTCTGTGCTGGACTCTCTCTAGTAGTTCCCTGTCTCTCTTGAACTGGGGTGCCCAGAACTGGACTCTGTATTCCAGATGTGGCCTCACCAGGGCAGAGCAGAGGGGAACAATGACCTCTCTCAACCTACTGGCCACACGCTTCCTTATGCAACCCAGGATTCCATTGGCCTTCTTGGTGACAAGGACACATTGCTGGCTCATGGGAAATTTACTGTCTACCAGGACTCCCAGATCCTTCTCCCCAGAACTGCTTTCCAGCAGGTCCACCCCTAATCCATATTGGTGCCTGGACCCTACACTTCCCCTTGTTGAACCTAATTAGGTTCTTCTCTGCCCAGCCCTCCAGCCTGTCCAGGTGACACTGGATGGCAGCACAGTCCCCTGGAGTGTCAGCCACTCCTCCCAATATGATATAATCAGTGAACTTGCTGAGGATACACTCTGTCCCCTCATCCAGGTCGTTGATGCATAAGTTGAACAAGAGTTGACTGAGTATTGACCCCTCGGGGGTCACTGCTAGTTAGTTATAGGCCTCCAACCTGATCCTGCTCCATTGATCACAACCTTCTGAGTTCTGCCACCCAGCCAGCTCTCAATCCACCTCACTGTCCACTCATCTAGCCCCTACCTCCTAAATTTCCTAATGAGGATGTTACGAGAGACAGTGTCAAAAGCCTTGCTGAGTCAAGGTAGATGACATCCACTGCTTTCCTCTCATCTACCTAGCCAGTTTTTACATCACAGAGGCAATCAGATTGGTCAAACATGATTTCCCTTTGATGAATCCATGCTGACTTCTCCCAATGACTTTCTTTGCTTTCACATGTTTTGAGGTGACATCCAGAACAACCACACAACTCAGCCTTGACCTCTTCAGCTGAAGCGATGTCCCTGTGGCATGCACATGCTGCAGGTCTGAATAGCCAAAATTGTCCTATCCTGCAGTCACACTCTCCCTTATCTGGTTGTTTTGTACCCCAAGCCATTGCATCTCGTTCCCAGCAGTCCTGTGTAGGGAACAATTGTTGCTGTTTGACAGATGAACATGAAAAAGAAAAAGACAAAACATTGCGCTAGTTCTGATCTGAGCCAAAATTCAGATGCTTAGAGGACTTTCCTTGCCAAATCAATGAGCAAACAAATAAACAAACCCTATTTGTTTCCTTATTTTTGGCTCAAAGAAAGCATCTCATTCAATTCAAAAGGAAATGTCCCCGTTCCATTTTCAGTAAGTTTAACAGAAACAAACAATGGGAATAAAAGACTAGAGGCAGACATTGCTTTGCTCAGCAGTGCAGTGTTAAAATACACAAAGCACAGAGGGGCAGCTTTCTCTGTCTGACAGGCTGTGAAATAGTCCATTTCTCCATTTTAGATCTACCTGCTCTGCTATAGGAGGGTCTTGTGTAAGTTAAGGTCAATCTTCCCATTGCTCTGCTTCGTACTACACATGCAATCCATGTAGCCAACTTCTTTATAAAGCCTTATTAAAAGGATTTAAATATGTTACAGAAAGTGGAACAGATCCAGCAGGAGGGAATAAAAGAGATTTACCCCAGAAAATCTGGGGCAGAAATATAATTTCAAGCCAAAGAAGCAGAGGCAGGGATAGAGCCTGTGTCTCCGTTAGTGGGAGTGGATGCCTGGAGCAGACAGCTGGGTTAACATGGGCTTTTTCTTGTCATCCTCCAGTTTAGGAATTTAGCTTCTTACTCCTTAAAAACAAAACAAAACAAAACAAAACACAAAAAAAACCCCACAACCAAAAAACCAACTAAAACCAAAACCCTTTTTGGCTATTCAGCAGATTTATTTGTAATTATTGCATGGCCATGGCTGAGCTAATGGTTATAAAAAATAGTTTATTTAGCAAAAACATTGGGTTTTCATCTCATTCTGAATAACATGCTAAGCTCTTTGAATGGGTCATGGCACTTGTGAGATCTAGTACTATCACTGCACAGAGTTACACTAAAACCCTAAAGTTCATCAGGGCCTCTTGACACTACGCTGACACATCAAACACCTGAAAAGTTTTGTTTTGTTCTGTTTTGTTTTAAAAAAGAAAAAAAGAAAAAATCCAAACCAGATCACCCAGTTCCTAATGAAGAATCTATACCTGAGTTCTTCCCAGTCTGTTTTTCCCTAGATTTTTCATTATGCCTAAAAGAGTTATTAGTCCAAATGATACTGACAAGTGATAAATGTAGGTTAACTCATGTTCTAAAACTCCAGTGAATATCACAGCCTTAGGGAAAGGGAACAGGAAATAACCTTGGGAACCTTCAACAATATTAAGACTGGCATCCTGAGTCACTGAAAATGACTGGGGAGCTGAGCAGTGGGAAGAGCAGCATCTCAACCACTGCTCACCAGCACCAAGAGGCAAAAATTCAGAAAAAGTAAACTAAACACTGCTCAGTGTCGTAAGACTGCAAAGCTAGCTGGGAGCTGCTTTGTGGGACCTCCAAGCTGGTCACCAGAGACCCTGTGTAATCTAAACTTTCTTCATTTACCTTTCCTGTGCTAGGAAATAAGCTGGATGGGAACCAGTGCTATCAAAGGCATCTTAGCAGCACCAAGAGTGGGTTCCCCCACCCAGCATGGATCATCCTCTGCCCCTGCACATCCAAAGCAGGTGGATGCTGTTTGCCCATTCTCTGGGTTGGACTTCAGAAAGCAATGAGATCCATTTCAGTTCAGTTTTGCTTATAACTGTTTCATTTCCACATTGTCACTGTTCCCTGGGAATCTGGCTTTCCTCACACTTTGTTCTTTAATGACTTGTTTCTGGAACTTAAAAATAGTAACAATTATGGAAAAGGGTCTGTTAGACTATTGTGAATAAATGAACACCTTTAAAAAGAACTGTTGGCAAAAATAAAATCAAGGTATCATCTGCCATGTTGCCCACATGCTTTCCACAGCTGCCCCATGCTTTCCAAATGTGTTTTATCCCATCTGCAGTATGAAGTGTCTATGTAAGAGAGAGATTAACGAGACCAAACCTAGGCATATTAAATTATATAATTCTTAAGATCTGGTTTCTGCACTCTTCAGCTATAAATGTCCAGGATTATGACAGGAAAGATGTGCATAGTGAACTCTGATGTAAACTTAAAGGTCCTTTTTTTGATTTTCCCATACGAGTTAAATTAAAAGTTGTTAAGCCTGGGCTTTTGCATACCTGGGGATACAGCAGGACATCGAGCTGTATGGGAAGTGTGTACACAATTTCTACCTGGGGAGTAATTGAATCAATGAAACACAGTGGCAGTGCCCAGCCAGCGTGTGCGAGGACACCAGCTGAATTTGAAGAATGAAAGGTGAATGACCGGGAGTACTCCAGTCCTGTGGCCCACGCAGGTGGAGAAGCTCAAGCTTCAAGCTGTGCAAGAATCAGTGCTTCTCAAATCTAATTTAAAGCCAGAGAATTCCATAGAAAGGAAAAGAGATTTTCATTTTGCAGGACTCAAGTAGTCCCTGAGCTCCTTACTGATACTGGCAAGCAGGCTGAAATATTGCCAGTAGATTTTTAGCTTGGTTTCTAAGGAAACAAGGCCGTTGTAAGCACGCAGGAGTGCCTGCATCCATGTGTGCGTGTACATTAGCCTCTTGGATGCCTTTAATCTCCAATAGCTTTTGAGCTCATTGGCTGATTTCAAACCAACTTTGCTGAAGGTATTGAAGGTATTCTTACAAGTGTCATGAAAACAGGTGATCACATAAAGGCTGTGTTTTTCATTCTGCCACTGACAGAAAGGCTAACAAACCCACTCTTTTCAGACTTTAAAGAATCCATGATACTGGATGCTGTACTTCATTATTTCCACAGATCATGTATCTGGTTGTTTTACCTTGTTGACGCATTGCCCAACAACCATTATAATAAGCCCCATCTAAAGCAGGTGACCCTTGCAACAGCCTCTGAATGCAGACCCACTGTCATGGTTTAACCCCAGCCAGCAACTAAGCCTCCCAAGCCACTCACTCACTCCTCCCCAGTGGGATTGGGGAGAGAACTAGAAGGGTAAAAGTAAGAAAATTCATGGACTGAGATAAAGACAGTTTAATAGGAAAAGCAAAAGCTGCATGTGCAAGCAAAACAAGGAATTAATTCACTACTTCCCATAGGCAGACACGTATTCAGCCATCTCCAGGAGAGCAAGGCTCCATCATGCCTAACAGCTACTTGAGAAGATAAATGCCATCACTCTGAACATCTTCTCCTTCCTCCTTCTTCCCCCAGCTTTATATTCTGAGCATGACAACATATGGTATGGAATATGCCCTTGGTCAGCTGGGGTCAGCTGTCCCAGCTGTGTCCCCTCCCAGCTTCTGGCGCACCCCCAGCCTGCTCACTGGTGGGGCGGGGTGAGGAGCAGAAAAGGCCTTGGTGCTGTGTGAGCACCTCAGCAGTAACTAAAACATCTCTGCATTGGCAGCACTGTTCTCAGCACAAAGCCAAAACACAGCCCCGTCCCAGCCACTCTGAAGAAAACTGACTCTATTCCACGCAAAACCAGCTCACCCACACTGGATGCAAACCGATGCTGGCAAAGGGATTATAGATGTAAACTGGACGGAGCCCTGCATTACATTGCCTGGTGCATCATGTTTCACAAGGTGCAGGGAGGCTTAGCATATACTTGAGTCTCAGCAGAGTGGGCTTCATGCTGTTGGACTATCTCACCTGGGAGCACATGGATTATTTGACCAAAGCACCCCAAATCCCATGACTTGGTTTCTTTTATTATTGCTTTTCATCTCCATGCTGACTCTGCGCTCTAAATGTATCCAGAGAGTGTCTCTAGGAGGGAGGGAATCGAGGGCGCCAATGAAGCGGAGATGTGCTTAATGCAGACACCATTAATAAATCACTGATAGTTAAGATATAGATTGGGTGATGGGTGGCAGATGGGAAGGAGGAATGTCAAATTGCTTTTCTCATATAGATTATTGGATTAACAAGGAAGCAGCGGGCATGTGGCAAACCCGTGTAACAAATTACTATCATAAAAAAAAAAAAAAGGAGCTCATTGCAGGCTGGTAATAATGCCATGTCGGCCATTAGCTCTCTGGAGATGTACTTAGAGCACAACATCCGTCTTCTGGAAAAGAGATGGCCACTGGAACACCAGATGTAAGGAGGCCCCCATTTACTTCACCTTCCCCCTCCCCCTGCCTTCAACTTCAGGGCTCACGGTGGTGAAGCAGGGTGGCCAACAGCAGCTGTAAAGAATAATCACTATCGCTTTTAATAAGCGCTGCTAATTATTCCCCCCCTGCCTCTTACCAGGCTTCTATGTTCCCCTACACCAGCACAGCCAATATTGATGTGAGATCAGCAGGCAAACAACAAACTGCTGGACTGATCCTGCTCCACTTAAGAGTCAGTGACTGAAATCCCCTTTGCCTTAAACAGAAACAGATCAAGACTTTATTTTCCTGCTGTTCCAGCTGCCAAGTATATGTGCCTCACCTGTAGTGCAAGAGTTGCACACTACCATGGTGCTGCAAATAATGCCTCCAAAGTGCATCAAAATAAGCCTCAAGTTGGCTTTGGTCCCTCTGTCAAAGTCCCCAGTGCCTCCTACCAGGAACTTGGCTTGCCTGTATGCAGGGAGCCAACAGAGCAAGAGAAAAGCAGACTACAGGTGTTCTGGAGATAATGTGTATATCTTTTAAAATTAACACATGAAGTGATGGTGCAGCTGTGAAAATTCCATGCTGAGGAGGAATGAATAGCAAGGAATAGCATAGCACAGCATAGTCCAATATACCTAGTTTGGCCACTGGCTTGTTATTTATGGGTTCAGTCACTCAGTCCCACAAATTTCCTGTTCAATTTAGGCTGTATAAAACCATGTGAGCAACCTGATCTAGTTGAAGGTGTCCCTGCTCACTGCAGGGAGTTGGACTAGATGACCTTGAAAAGTCACTTCCAACCCAAACAATTCTGATTCTATGTTTTTCTAGTATCCCCCAAGCTTACAATCATAGAATAATAAAATGGTTTGGGTTGGAAGGGACCTTACAGATCACCTAGTTCCAACCTCCCACACAGGGACACCTTCCAGTAGACCAGGTTGCTCAAAGCCCAATACAACCTGACCTTGAACACTTCCAGGGAAGGGGCAGCCACAGCTTCCCTGGGCAACCTGTTTGAGTGTCTCATCACTCTTACACTAAAGAATTTCTTCTTAATGTCTAATCTAAATCTCCCCTCTTTCAGCTTAAAACCATTACCCTTCTTCCTACCCCTACACACCCCAGCAAAATGTTTCCATGTTTGATTTTTGTGTACCTTGCCTGACATAAAGGAGGCTGCATCACACTCTTTCAGTTCCTGGCAGAGCTCCTGAGCCCTCAGGTGCTTCTGCTGGCTCCTGTCAGAGTCCAGTTAGTGCCTGTGAGGAAAAAAAAAACAAACAACATAAATTTATGTCCAAACTGAATATTTTTCTCACCTTAAAGCATGCTAGAACTATAGAACTGACAAAAAAACTCAGGGAAACCTTCCTCTCACCTGAGTGCTTTTCTCATGTGAACAGGGACCATTGTTGCAGCAGAAGGCAGCCACCAATCCCACGCCAAGTCCTCTCCACCAGTGAGGCCTGAGCACCTTTCTGAGAGAGAGTAGCTGCCCTGAGCACAGGCAGCAAGGCAGAGCCCACCTTGTGCCTAAACCCATAGGTAAGCATGTAATAGAACATAGTATTTTAGTATGTAAGTGCTACAAAGCCTAGAGAAGGCTGGGCAAGTAATACTTGGAGGGCTATGAAGATGAGTAGGTGACTGAAGTATCTCTCTTATGAGGAAAGACTTAGAGATCTGGGTCTGTTTAGAAGACCAAGAAAGTAAAGGGCAGGTGTAAAGAGGATGGGGCCAGACTCTTTCCTGTGGTACCCAGCAACAGGATAATGGGCAATGGGCACAAATTGGAGCACAAGAAGTTCCATCTGAACTTGAGGAAAAACTTCTTTACTTTGAAGGTGACAGAGCACTGGAACAGGCTGCCCAGAGAGGTTGTGGAGTCTTATTCTGTGAAGATATTAAAAACCCCTGCCTGGATGGGATCCTGTGCAACCTACTCTAGCAGGGGGGTTGGACTACACGATCTCCAGAGGTCCCTTCCAGCTGTCCTGTGATTCTATGATTCTCTCTGAGTCCTATCCTTTTTCTGATTTGTGTGTGTGTGACAAACCAGGGTTTTAGAGGAGCAAGAAGCAGGTCCCCTCCTGCAGCATTCTTCTGATGCCTTAGCCCCCACACCCAGCTCCTGCATTAGCCCCTCTCCACTCCTACCCCTCAGTCTCCGTATCTGCCTCTTTCCTTCCAATTTGACCTCAGCCTCTCTTCCCCTCCATTCCCCCACCCAGCTCCCAGCTCCCTGCAAGGTCCCTGTCTCTTGGTCTATACCCCATTTCCTCTGTCCCTCCTTTAAGCCAGCCCCTTTGCCCAGCCAGTCAGGCTCTCTAAAAGCCTTGTAATTTTGTTTAGCTGCTGACCCTTCAGCTCAGGGCTGATTTTGGCCAGAAGCCTTGGAGAGCAGGATGCAGAAGGGCCAGAGAAAGAAAAACCAGGAAGTTTGAAGAGGGTGCTTTTCTAGTTTCAGTGGTCAGCCTACACATCAGACAAACCACTGGCGCTGTTGGTCCTCAAATGCCATTTTCTTGAAGAGGCTGATGTCAAACCAAGCTGTGGAGGCTGGGACATCACAGGCAGACCAGCAAGGCCACCAAGCGCCTGGGTTGTACCACAACAAATCCCATACCAGATCTGTGATCCATCAACTTCTGCTTCCACGGTTGTTATCTGGTGCTTCCCACATGCACAAAATGAAAACCCCATTAAAGCCTGTGTGCTTATGTGTGTGTGTTCCTCCATGTGCACGTTTGTGTGCACACTAACATCTCAGGACTGGCAGGACAGGACTAGGGCTGTCATTACAGCCACACCACAACCTACCACAGGCGCCAAGGGCTACAGCTCTCCATGGAAACTCTAGTCTCTGTGAAAAGGGATCCGAGTTCAGTTTTGTTTTTTAAGAAACCCACAGAAAACCAGCAGAGATCACAAAGCTAGATAGGAATACTTAAGAAGGCAAGAACACCAATGTCTTATCACACAGCCCCTAGCTCTACTCCCTAAAATCATCAAGCTGGCTTTTAGGGTTTGCTTCTGGACACACAAGTTATTTATGTTTTCCACCCACCTCTGTGTCAACACACACCTCATCTGTTGTCTCTCCTTTGTCAGTTAAAAAAAAACAAAACCAGATAAAAATGGAGGGCAATTTCATCACCTACACTTCTTTCCCTATATAATTTGTCCTGGACAGATGAATAGAGAGGATGGAAGTGGTTTAAAGGTACAATGGAGAAGCTGTTTGTCTGTCATATGCTTAAGGGAAAAAATAGCAACAACACCCGCTGATTATGCAGGCAGTATTATAACTTTACATATACTACTGCGTGGAATGGCAGTATGATGATACACCAGTTGAGCAGTCATTTACTGGCTAATCTATAGCTCAGATAATTACTCACCAGGCTTACAAAGCACAGCTCTGGCCTGGCTCTCTGACTGCTGTCATAGTTAGAGAGTGCTAAATCTAACCAATTTCCATGCAGCATTTCACTGCCTTTATTGTGGTATTGGAGCCATAACTTTAGGGAGGGCTGGAATAGCAAACCTTCAGTTTCCGTTTTTCTGTCCAGTGCATCTGGATAGAGTTTCATGTCCAGTCCATCCAAGCAGCTGCACATCTGCAAAGGACTGGGCACTTTCAGTTCCCTGCCATGAGGGACAGATTTGCCACCAGTGTGATGTCACTTGCTGTGTGATGACATCACAGGGCTAGATGCCCTTGTTAACATCAGGCTGTGGCACAAGCTGATCAAGTGCTGAAGTGCTAAACTAGACCTGATTTAAAGGAAAAAAAACAATGTACCAGGCCCAGGATACACCTCAATTATGTGCTTCATAGGAAACGTGGATATTTCAGCAGATTATTTAATGTCCTGAGATGCAAAGAGAGCACAGCACAAAATGTATGAACTACAGAGGGGAGAATGGAATGAGAAGATGGGCATAGGTACAAACTGGGGGACAAGAGGCTGGAGAGCAGCCCTCCAGAAAGAGATGTGGGGGGTTGGGTTGATGGCCAGTTGAATATGAGTAAGCAGCATGCCCTGGCAGCTAAAAGGGCCAGCCTTGTCCTTGGGTGCATCAAGCACAGCATAGCTAGCTGATTGAGGGAGGTGAATGTCCCACTCTACACTGTGCTGGTATGGCCCCAACTTGAGTACTGTGTATTTTGGGTGCCTCAATATAAGAAGGGTATCAAATAATTGGAGTATGTCCAGAGGAGGTCTATCGAGATGTCACGCCTCAAGGGCATGACTTACAAGGAGTGGCTGAGGTGACTTGGTTTGTTCAGCTTGAAGAAGAGACAGCTGAGGGGTGACCTCATGCAGTCTACACCTTTCTCCAGGGGAGCCGCAGAGGGAGAGATGCTGATCTCCTCTCTCTGGTGATTAGCGATAGAGCACGAGGAGGTGAGATGAAGCTACATCAGGGGAAGTTCAGATTGGGCATCAGGAAAAGTTTCTCCACTGAGGGAGTGGTCGCTCACTGAAACAAGCTCCCTGGGGAAGTGGTCACAGCACTGAGCCTGTCAGGGTTCAAGGAGCAACTGGACAATGCTTTTAGTCATATGGTTTAGCTTTAGGTAGTTCTAAGAGGAGCAGGGATCCTTAGGATCCTTAAGGGTCTCTTCCAACTTGAGATACTCTGATTCTGTGATTTGTGTTTCCCATGAGATACTGCTGCTGTGCAGGGAGACATACAGAACAAAGTTGATGAAATTAAAGTTGTGGACTGGAGGGAGATGGACTTGACCCAGCCTTTTCTGCTTTTTTTGAGAGGAAATTAAGTATTTTACTGCTGAAAATCTTCATTGTAGTAAACTCCCATTTTCTGAGTAAATTTTTTTATTATTATTATCTGAACTATATGAGTGTATTTACTTTAACGTCACTTTGTCAATGAGGAAATGCCCCTGTTTTGAGGCCCTGAAGCTTAAGATTTTTAGTATATGGACTTCTGAGCTACAGGCCAGTGCAAAATGGCTCATTTATGTCACAGAGCAGCTGACATTACATGGGAAACACAAAGGGCCACTACAAAAATTTAATTTATGAGATTAAATAAAATGTGTCTATCAAGCCACAGAGGTGCACATAATGCCAAATCACGCCAAATGTATAAGAAGTCTGTCTTCTAAAAACACTGGCAGGCTTCAAATAAAGACTTCAACAGCAGCATCCAGAGGGAAAAATCCCAACTTCTCTGAGCCTTCTTTGAGGGCTGCCCTTGCCCTCTCGGGCCACTGGTCAGGTGGCACTAGACCAGAGGGTCTTCTCCACATCTGTCAAAAGTTCCCGATGCACCTGCAGGATTGAAAGTATATAGGTCTTTGTGCAGAAAGCTAATCTCTGGAATTTTATCCTTTAATTAACCAGATGCCAACTGGAGAGGACAGGTGTTTGGCAGTTTCACGAGACACACGCCGCAGAGCCAGCAGCTGCCGCTGCCTTACCTGAAACGGCCGAACGTGCGCCGCTCGTGGCCCGGCAGGGAGGGACGGTGCTGGGAGTGACTGGAATGCTGCGACTCTCTGTGCTGCAGAGAGATTCTGGTCAGCCTCATCTGTGGAGGAGGCCAAAGTCTCAGGCTGAGGAGCCCCAGAAGGTCTAGCCGTTGTGCGTGGGATGTCGCAGTCCCAGCTGCCGCCTGAGGTTCCGACCCCTACAGCGGGGATGCCCCGCAGGCCTTGTGCCAGCACCTCTGCTCCCGTGCTGCTGGTAAGCCCAGGAAAAAGCTGCCAGGGGAGCAGCCTGCCTGGCAGCGTCTGGCTGCCAAAGTCAGTGGTGAATCCCACGGGTTATGGTGTCGCCGGGCGGGAGGAGGCAGGTGAGGGGCGGCCCCCCCGGGGCTGCAGCGGGAGCTTTGGGGGGTGGCCGAGGTCTGAGTGGAACTGGGGTGGGGTGGGTCCTCTGGAAGAGTGTGGGGCACACGGGTGGGCAGGGGCTACCCGGGGAAGGAGCGGGAGTGCAGTGGGGCACGAGGGGGCAAATGCTGTAGGACTGGATTGTGTCCAGCTCTGGGGTCCCCTACGCAAGAAGGACGTGGAGCTGTCAGAGCGAGTCCAGAGGAGGCCATGGAAATGAGCCGAGGGCTGGAGCATCTCTGCTCTGGAAGACAGGCTGAGAGGGTTCGGGTTGTTCTGCCTGGAAAACAGAAGGCTCTGGAGAGACCTCAGAGCAACTTCCAGTACCTGGAGGGGCTACAGGAAAGCTGGGGAGGGACATTTTACCAGGGCAAGGAGTGACAGGACAATGGGGAACAGTTTGAAGCTGAAAGAGGGGAGATTTAGATGTGATCATAGGAAGAAATTATTTGCTGTGAGGGTGGTGAGGCACTGTAACATGTTGCCCAGAGAAGCTGTGGCTGGCTTATCCCTGGAAGTGTTCAAGGCCAGGTTGGATGGGGCTTGGAGCAACCTGGTCTACTGAAAGGTGTCCCTGCCCATGCCGGGGGGTTGGAACTAAATGATCTTTAAGGTCCCTTCCAACCCAAACCATTCTGTGATTCTGACCATTCATCTTAAATAACACAAAGGTCTGCAAAATGACAGAGCATCCCCACACCTTATTCCCAGCCCGGCCAGAGCCATAAATTCAAAGTAGATTTTGGCAGCTCATTAAAATTGTGCAGATGGGAATGGATCTGAGTGCCACAGCTCTGGTATCTTCATGTCCAGAAACTGGGCAGCCAGGAGTGGTTTCAGGTAAAAAAAAATACTCAAGTTTTAACACAAGCAGGCTCCCTTCTCTGAGTGGCCTCCTCTGTTTCCCCCATCTGTCTTGCCTACCTTGGTTTTGTCTGTTGTGTGGGTTCTGGTCTGCAGGCAGGAAGTAGCTGTGGGGAACTGCAGACTGGATGGAGTTCTGGATCCGTTTCAACTGCTATGTCCCAGGTCACCACCAGTCACAGCTAGCTAGGAGGAATGATCTTAAACAGGGCATAACAGAGATTATTGGAGAGGCCCATTGCCCTGCCATGAGCATAGGACAGCTGCGCCTGCAGCTGAGAGATGTCAGTAGTGACACTACAAGAGGACGCTCAATGAGCTTCCACCCTTGATCTTTCAAGGGAGGCTTAAGAAAATCGTGCACCCAGCTCCCATAAAGCTCCAAATACCTCTAGCCAGGGACGAGATCTAGCACGTACCCACTGTCTGCAGGAGGCTAGAGCATGCCTGATGCAGGCACAGCTCTGACAGAACACAGCAGGGTTCCCTGGTGAGGCCATCAGAGCCGACACCCCCCCTGCTGATTAGCATGCTCAAGAAAGGTTTTGCATGTGCAAGATATCTGTAAGGCCCACTGCCAGCTTTTTGCCAAAACACTGATTTTTTGTGATGTGAGTTATTGCTTTCTTCTACTAATTATTGATAATTCTCTTGGATGAATTACAGACATTTAAGAACAAATTAGATTGTATGTGTGTCTGTCTCTCCCATCCCCTTTCTGTTTCTCCACCACAGGATCTATGGCTTTGAAATGTTGATACATATTCATTACAGCTTCTAGGACTTGAAAGGCATAGCTAAAGGGAGAGCTCAGATCAACAAGAATGTGAAAGCAGCAATGAAAGCAGGATACATGGCTGTAAGCACAGTGAGTAAGCAACATTTGAGCAGTTAGAGCAGGGAATGAGGTACCTGGTCCTGGTACTGTCTCTGATGTCTGTGGACTAGACTTTCTGCCTTGGCTCCCTCAGCCACAGAATTGATGCAGTAACTCTTACCAGCACTCTGAAGCATTATGCTGCATGAATGTAACATCAAAGTGGTGGCAAATGACTCCAGCTATCACCTTTCCTCTCATTCCCAGTTGTCAAAGCAATTAATCTAGTGAGAAATTTTGATTAGAAAAAAAAAAAAAAAAAGAAAAAAAAAAGCCCTGAGCAGGTACTAAAACCAGAAGTGAAAACCATCCTCTGCTCATAGCATAGAGAGCAGAGCCTCAGTGGCATGAGACACACAGGTGCTTTTGCACAGTGATGCATGCACATGCACTCACTTGCACAAATGCTTGCACACGTGCTGTGAACTTACATGGAGATGAGTTGTATTCTGTCTTGTATTGAAGAGTCTCCAACCCAAAAGTTAAAACTATGAGGAAAGAAACTTTGGAAGAATCTTCCATTCCTGTTCCTGTAGGCTGGGATGTGGTGAGAAAATGCTGGTGAGTGATGAGCTTGTGTTTCTTAGGGTCATTGCAACAGCAACAGTGCTGGTGTGAAGAGAGAATAAACTGACTTGGTGCCACTGGGGTAGCACAATGTCAGCACTGTCATCTGGCTCTTTTTTCCTTTTCTGCTGCAGCTCCTTGTGTGCATTTCTTTGATGTGGAGTTGTGTCTAGCACCAGAAGGCATTTGGCTTCTGGCCTTCTTTTAGGGCAAGGCATAAAATTACATTGGGTAGAAATTCAATCATTAATCTAGAAAAATCCTTTCTAGGCCAAATTTAATCAGAACTACTGAGAAATTTTGACTTTTAGCAAGGTGGCATTTTTTCGATAAAATCAATGCAGCTGAAAAATTCTCAGGCAGGACTGGTTGTGACATCTGAGCAGTTCTGCATCTCCCTGGCACAGCTTCAGAATGCAAAACTGTGTCATTTGGGACGTCTTCAAGCTCTTTTGTGAAAGCACATTCACCAGTTAAAACGCTGCCTAGACTAGTCATTTAGTGCCTTTCTAGTCAGGACACCACCAGCAATTTTTCTCGTTTTTCCCGAGAATCTTTTTATTCTTCTGTTAAAGGCTGGTGAAAAGTTTCGTATTAACAGTAACAAGCCTCAACACAGTGCAGGTTGAGTACTAGCAGTGCTTGAGTAAGCTTTTTTTCTTACAGCTGCTGATGCTAATATGTCTCAGATATTATCCCCAGAGATGAGAGAGTAGCTTGCAGCTTGTTCATTTTCTAGCCTCTCTGCCAGGCTTGCCAGTGAAAGACGGTGAGAGTTTCCAGCAGTGGTGGTATTTGTGACGTTCACTGATCGAGTAGGAACTGGACTGGGACTAAGTTCATTTCCTATCGACTGACAGTGAGTCAGCACATGATAGAAGTCTGCAGTCCCTGCTGGTGTGGGCTGGATTCATATTGGCAAACTCCACATGTAAAGGCTGTCTAACCCATTACTAAACTGTTGATGCCAAGACATTTCCCTATCTCCTGTGAGGATTCATTTTATAGTCTTTATGATGAACAAGCCTTGATATAAAATAGTCAGGGATAAAAACCTACAAAAAAAAGAAAAAAGCAAATACAGGAAGAAAGCACAGCTCTGTTTCTTGATTCACGAAGATCCATCTCTGAACTCGGACAATATACAGGCTGGGTATTGGTTTCCATGAGATTTACAAAGAAGACCTTCTTTTGTCACCTACACAAAAGTCATGTCTGGAACACAGACTCTAACCATCATACAAAGAGGGATGCACAGCAGGTTTCCAGGAACCCTGCTTAGCTGCTATCCCCAGGGGCACTCTGTGAAGATAAGTTGGGACTTCTTTAGTCTAAGAGAGAGTCCCTCCTTCCCCTAGTGCACCCAGAAGGGAGGTCAGGTAAGGAACCATTCTCAGACAAGAAAACTGTCTTACACATGAGTGCCTGGGCTTAGTACTTCACCAGTCCGTGGTGAAGCACAGGGTATGAAATAATACTATGACTCACCTTATCATAAGTCCCCAGAAATGCTGAGGGAGGACGTCATGGGAAACTCAGCCCATCACACAGCAGAAATCATTTGTCAACCCCACAGCTCAACTTTCTCCTAGGTTTCCCTTGGAGGTTTTCCTCTGCCCTTGCCCTACAGCTCCCTCTTCCCAGGGTAGAGATTGCAAGATCCGCTTGCTAACATGAACCAGGAAGAAGGCACAGGCAGCGTAAGCCAGCTTAGTACCATGGGGCCAAAGGCTCTGTCCCACTTTTACATGGAAAGAGCGTGGCCCAAGTGCAGTGTTAGGTGAGCTATGAAATTCATTGCTCAATTTACACATATGTTGGAGGGCTGCTCCTTAAGCTGTTCAAGAGGCAGTTGCTAGAGCAAAGGAACTGTGTTTTGGAAGGTCATCCCTACTGCCTAACTGATGGGATGCCTTAGGGTGACACCACCTTTGTTTCTCCCACACAAGGCACAGAATGTGTATTTAGGCACCCATTCCTGAAAGGGACTAACCATGCCCCAAGTGTTATTACAAACACTCCTTATTGAGGTCATGCCAGTGGCAGCTGATGCTGCTTCATAAACCATCAGAAGTAAATCAGTGGTTTTGACTTACCATGACAAGATCATTCTGTTTGATGACAGATTGCTTTAATGTGGCTTCTATCAGTGCCTTTCTCCCAAGATAAGGAGAATGTCAGAAAGACATCAACAGTGGTGTCGCAAGCTTCCTTTTGCATCTCTTGGTCGGAGGCACCAGAGGAGGCTTAGCCACAAGGACTGTAGTATTCATAACACCAGTGTGTGCACTCCTCACTACAAATCATATTGTCTCCACCAAGTTATTTTCCAAGGGTAGATTAGACTCCAAGTGGGCTGCTTATTTCCTTCTGATAACAGGTCACCTGATCTCACACTGCCCATGTCTGTCAGCTCCCAGGCCCAGGCAATTTGGGAAAACAAACCATGACCTGGAGCATGGAGAGTAGAAGGGAACGTAGCACTGGAAGTTGTTTCAACCAACTAACCAGGAAAGGCTGCATCTCTAAAACGAAAGAGGTTCCTGTGGGAAATCACAGCCGAGTGGCATGGCAAGCACTAGAGCTGCAGCAGACCATCTCTGTAGACCATGAGTTTCCAGTTCCTAAGAGACCAGTGTGGTATAGAACAAGGCAGATACAGACCCCACAGAGGGCAGTTCAGGGTATCAAAAGACTTAAAACCCCAGTGTGGCTCCTTGCTGATATCAGGGGAGGTGGATATATTACTGATGGGGGAGCGAATTCCAGACGATTAAGAACAGGGCTAGTAAATACTGGCTACTGATTAAAGGAGCTAGTTGTTATGGGTGCTGTGATAATGTATTGCTGTGGGCAAAAGAGGTGGCATGCGAAGCAGTGAAATTAATCTATCTGAAAGGAGTTCATTGCCCATGCTAGAGTGCATGCATATGCCAGAGCCTGGATCCGTGCTGCTGGCTGCCTTCCCAAAGTAGTGTGCAACAAGGCAAGGGGGAAATTGCAAATATATTTCCCTGAGATTCTGGCAAGAGGAGACAAAATAGACACATATTTTCCCCAGGAGGGAGAATCTATCGTGGTTTTTTCCTACCCATTCAGTAAGCCATATAACCAGAAAAGATAGCAGTCTTCTGCCTTGGACAATTTCACACTGCCAGGGCCTGTCTCTGGCAGGCTGGCTCAGACTCATAAACCTGAGCTGAGGGACCAAATCCTCCACTGCTGCTTCTCAATGTCACCTCACTTTAACTGTGCAAGAGAAGGATAGGAGGTATCTGGGCTTGAGCTGCCTTCAGCCAAAGAAGATGAGTGGTATCCCTCACTTGGTTCATGGTCAGGTACCCACACACTGTACACCCCCAGCCTCAGGCAGCAACAAGTCTGTCCCTGCAGGCAAGAGCTGTACTCCCAAAGTGCTAAAAGATGGGTGCAGAGTCTTCTGCAGGTCCCTCCTGCCATTGTGTCCACTAATTTCCATGGTCCCTGTGATCACAGCTACCTGAGGGAAGTGAGTCTCCATGGCTGTTTCAAACTTCAGTGTGATGTATGGAGGAGCCTTTAAGCTGTGCCCAGCTCTCTGTAATCCAAGGTGTGTTTCTTTCCTTTTCTTCTCTGGGGAGGATCAGAAAGCTCTGCTGTTAAGTTATCTCTAGCTTTAATTAATCCATATGCATTCTTTAATTTATCCATATATGTAACAGCTGTTTCTCTGAATTGCTAACACAAGATCAGTTCTTATTATACTGAAAAGAAAGTTTGAGCCTGGACAGAACTGATTTCCTTTTTAGTAATTTTACTTTTTAGTTAAGTCTCTTCTAAGTAACTGCATTTTCTGAAATTAGCAGCATGTTTTTCAGTCAGCCTCTGCTTCTAAGACTGATAACACTCAATGTTTATAGTTGCTGCTGGAGAATGGTGTGCAGAAAGGCTCTTGCTTATACTTATTCCTACAGAAACCAAGGCCACTGCTTGGTTCTGATAAACTTCTTGTGCACCAGAAGCAAAAGGGAAGAAAGGGGTCACTCCTGTGACAATCCTGCAGAGAGGAGTGGACCAAACAGGTGACCGGTGACCCACAACTGACCAAATGAGGTATTCCATCCCATACCTGCCATACTCAGTATAAATCTGAGGGATCATGAGGGTCAAGCTCTCTTGGTCCATGGGCAGCATCCTGGGAAGATTACATCCATTCATTTACCTTTGATCCTGATCCATGCACTTTTGAATCCATGTGTTCCTGAATCCAGTTCCAGTTTGCCACTGAGTCTGGGAACCCACTCCAGGACATTCCCAGGGCCTGCTCTGCAGCATCAGGGGTGACTGAGCATTATTGGGGGGGAGCATGATAGTGGGTTTCTATATATTTTTTTATATTTCAGTATTTTCAATTTCATCATTATTGTTTTCATTAAACCTGTGTAGTTTAGTTTCCAACCCATAAGTCCCTCTCCCTTTTTCTCCTTCCTTTCCCTTTTAGGGAAGGGAAAGGGGTTAATAGAAAGCATCTGTCATCTGTTTAATTGTCAGCCCAGTGTTAAACCTTGACAGATTTCTCACTTGAGCAAGGAAGTCATCAGCAAAGAAGCAGAGGAACATGACTATCTATCTATCTATCTATCTATCTATCTATCTATCTATCTATCTATCTATCTATCTATCTATCCTGTGTCTGTGTGTATGTGTATGCGTAGATTGCCTCTGAAAAATAAAACCCTTCCGTATGCTAATTTTTCTCTTTGAGTTTCCAAGACAACAGTGGTTTCAATCTGTGCTGTCCCCATATAACTCCCTGGTGCCCCCTCTACAAAGGCAGCCTCATGGTTTGTAAGGGCACTATTTTTTTCTCTATTTCTGTAGCTTTTCCATATGCTTTGAATCATCTGCACTGAACAGTCCTACCCCAAGGATCTGTGAATAGCAGCACACAGAGAAGTTAGCCCAGGACTAAGCTGTGGTGAGAGCATCAGCAACTCTGGTTTATTTGCCCCACATGTACATTCTTCCTCCATGTTGCATGTGGAGTCAGTTATCACATTTATTTTGCCAAACAAACTATCTCACTTGGCTGTAGGGTAAAAGTATGTCCGTGGGCAGGTACTGTGCTGTCACATTGTATCCTAAACCTTGGATGCCTTTTATCTGGGATGACTTTTTCTGCGTCTCTACCCAAAGATATTTAGAGGCCTGAGCCCTCCTCATTGAATTTGTACTCTGGGAGGCACTGCAGTAACAGCAGTGCCTGTGCCCACAGCACTCAGTAGGATTTAGCAGCATTTTTCGTAGACTGGCACGATCACTTTAAATATGTCATTTTTGCATAGGCAGGTACCAGCAGACATGTCAATTAATTTTGACACTGTCACAGCTTATCCTCTGCAGTTTGAAGTGAAGTTTCCTGGTAATACAGCTATACCAGGGAAGTCTGCAAAAGCCATACAGCAGTGCCTGTTTTCTTCCCCACTTTCCACTGGGCACAGGTCCTTCTGGCGCCTGAAGGGCTCATCTGCTGTGAAACACATGCCCGAGGGCATGTTTGGTCACCCATTTCCTGGGAAGGATGTCCTCCCACCCCCTGGGATCTCACCCCTGATGATCCTCATTTTAAAATTACACTCCTCACTATTATTTCCTTAATTTCCACTGTGACCATCAGTCAAGCTCCTTCCTGGCTTAGCTGAAAACTCAGATAATTTAGCAGTTGCACTACTGTCTCCTCCCAAGTATCTCCTTTCCTGTCCCACAGCAAACCTTGCCATGAAAAATCTTGATCCTTAGGATTCAGGAAACTGCAGTAGGTTATTCCAGCAAATCAGGGACAAAACAACATCTCTGAATACTGGTAAAGAGGTAGTGGCTCAGATTATGACTTGAAGGAGGCATCTGCTCCACCTTTGCTAGCTGCTCTCATTCTTCATTAGTCCAGAAGATCAAACTTGCTCTCTATCCGATAGGACATGAGTGCTGGTGGGATATAAGCAAGTGCTTATGAAAACAGCTCAGCTCCTGAGGTGTTACAAGAAAGCACAAGACCATAATTTAATAGCTGCCTATTCTGTGAAGAAGTTGTGAATCAAATGTTCCTGCTTATTTTTTTTCCCAGGCTTTATTTTTCCGCTCTTTAAAAGAAAAAGCAGCAAGAAAAGCAGACCCCAGATTCAGGCCCGGTTTTGAGCAGCTTAGATTTGGTGCATTCAGAAATCTATCCAAGTTTGATAAGGTTATGTGTAGCTCTGCGAAATTCCCTTAGAAATGTAGTCTTTCCTCCAGAAATCTGGATAAAATATTCATATTCAGTGTTGAGGAGAAGTGAACAAAACCAGAGATGTTCCAAAACATTGTCTAAAGTTTATGTATGGCTGTAGAGTTGGAAGAGTGACCTGCAGCACTCCTAGACATTGCTCATCAGGGTATGTAGCAATAAGACAAGAGGTAATGGCTTTAAACTGGTAGATTTAGGTTAGACATTAGGGAGAAATTCCTCACTGTGAGGGTGGTGAGATGCTGGCACAGGTTGCCCAGGAAAGATGTGGAAACCCCCTCCCTGGAAGTGTTCAAGTTGGATGGGGCTCTGAGCAACCTGATCTAGTGGGAGGTGTCCCTGCCAATGCAGGAGGGTTGGATGTAGATGATCTGTAAGGTCCCTTCCAATCCAAACCATTCTATGATTCTATGTTTGATTCTATGATTAAGTTGCTGTGGGATATGGGGCAATGTGTGTATCAGTGCTCCCAGCCATGGTCAAAATACTTTGGTTTTGCCTACGATTTATTGTTTCAGAGGGGTAGAAATACCATGAAGGTAACTAGAACAGATCTATTGAGAGGACAGGATTTCAATCTGATCTTGAACTTGCTACACACATCTTAGATTTTTTAAGTAATTGACTTGTGAATTTGAGAACTATTCTGGGAACCTGTGTGGCCTTTCAGGTTCCGGGAGAAAAAGGTTTTGAACCACAAAACATACAGGCACACAGATGTCACTTTCAGTGAGTCACCTCCATTATGTCAGAAAATTATATGCATTATTTACCAAAAATCCTAAAGGCAACTAGTGTCACACCACAAAAAGGGAACTGTATGTGGCAATCAGATATTCTTAGCCATTTTGTGACACTGGTGACTACGGAAAATCATTCCGGGAACCTCCATCACCCTGAGAGATCCTTGATCTTCTAACACAATAAGGAGGTGATTACAGCTATCCACTGTTCCTTGCAGAACAGCAACAATCAGATCAGCCAAGAAGCATATGCTTCAGCTTCTCCTTCAGTTCCCAGAAGTGCTATATGCAAGACTAGCAGCATACAGCTGCTAGTCAGAGAGTTGTAGTCAATGGGGAAGAATCTAGTTGGAGGCCTGTGACTAGTGGAGTCCCTCAGGGGTCAGTACTGGGACCGGTGTTGTTCAACATCTTCATCAACGACCTGGATGAGGGTACAGAATGTACCCTCAGCAAGTTTGCTGATGACACCAAGCTGGGAGGAGTGGCTGACACACCAGAAGGCTGTGCTGCCATTCAGAGGCTGGAGACTTGGGCGGGGAAAAACCTGATGAAGTTCAACAAGGGCAAGTGTAGATTTTTGCATTTGGGGAAGAAAAATGCCATGTACCAGTACAGGTTGAGGGCTGACCTGCTGGAGAGCAGTGTAGGTGAAAGGGACCTGGGGGTCCTGGTGGACAGAAGGATGACCATGAGCCAGCAATGTGCCCTTGTGGCCAAGAAGGCCAATGGCATCCTGGGGTGCATTAGAAAGGGTGTGGTTAGTCGGTCAAGAGAGGTTCTCCTCCCCCTCTATTCTGCATTGGTGAGGCCACATCTGGAGTATTGTGTCCAGTTCTGGGCCCCTCAGTTCAAGAAGGACAGGGAAGTGCTGGAAACAGTCCAGCGCAGAGCCACAAAGATGATGAAGGGAGTGGAACATCTCCCTTATGAGGAAAGGCTGAGGGAGCTGGGTCTCTTTAGTTTGGAGAAAAGGAGACTGAGGGGTGACCTCATCAATGTTTACAAATACGTAAAGGGTGAGTGTCAAGAAGATGGAGTTAAGCTTTTTTCAGTGATGACCAGTGATAGGACAAGGAGTAATGGATACAAATTGGAGCATAGGAGGTTTAAGGTGAATATCAGAAATTTTTTTTTTACTGTGAGAGTGACAGAGCACTGGAACAGGCTGCCCAGGGAGGCTGTGGAGTCTTCTTCACTGGAGACATTCAAAACCTGCCTGAACGCCTTCCTGTGTGATGTGCTCTAGGTGACCCTGCTCTGGCAGGGGGGTTGGGCTAGATGATCTTTCGAGGTCCCTTCCAACCCCTAGGATTCTATTATTCTATGAAAATGACTTTGTCTACAGGTACAAGCCTTCGGATTGCACAGCATAAATATGTGCCCTAACCTAACTTTGACTATGTGCATTCATAAAGTACAGGACATCAAATACAAAGAAAAAGATAAATAAGAGAAAATAGAAATTAAAGAAATAATGAAAATTCTATGTGTAGTAGACAAAGAAAAGCCTCAATCTGCAGCATTACTTCACAGCATGGATCCAACTGATGAAAAACTGCTCTGTGGGAGCAGCTGAGCTCACCTCCTTTGCCAGCCTTGACTTGAAGGGAAGATAGCTTTGGAGGTCAGGAAGGGGACAGCTTCAGTCTCAGCTTCTGCGAAACAGTGTGGCAATAGCTATTTACCTGAAATAACAAAGCTGAGTGTGAAAAACCCCTTCCCAAAGAGGGCAAAGCCCCATTTGAAGACACTTCTATGAAGACAAGTCCTTGTTGCTTTCTACAGTTGCATGACTTCATGTAGAGCATCAGGGTTTACAGAGCATTTGCCTTATGTGTTAAAAAAGAGTCAGTTTTCAACGTCAAGCTCAATTTTAGGAGAGCTAGAGATATTTATTTAGGGCTATAAGGTACTTTTTAGAGTTGAAGAGCAGATTAAACTGCCCTGTAGTTGTGAAAAATGATATACTTTGGCTGGATTTTGTCTAATCATGCTTCAGAAGAGAGTAGGACACAACCCAAGTCTTGTTTCAGTTCTGTTCACACCTGACTGTCACCAGCAAGTGCAAAGGTCTGTAAGGACACTATCAGCCAAGGGAGGAAACAATGCACAGTGCAAAATGGCTCACAGTGAGTCACTTGCAGCAACATGTACGACTGGCAGCCACAAGAAGGAAGCATGTGCTTGTTGTGTGATCCTGAATTTACTACTACGGATTAACATATTTTTTTCCCTGCTCTTGCCATAGCTCACTAAGGGATTTACAGTGGCATGTGAAGACCCCTTTTATAAACTGCTGCCTGCGGTAGCTGAAACAAGGAAAATCACCAAAGACAAGCTGGGTTCTGGCTCAGAATTTTAATGCATTTTACATATAGGATCTTCTATTGGGAGCAGACTTTTGCAGTCCCTGTTTAGAAACTGCAGTTGAAGCATTCACCCAGATGAACCCAACAGTGTTAAGTTTTATATTAAGCATCAGATCATGCCAGCATTTCTGATGCAATAATTACAGATCAAGTTGATGTAAGAACTTAAGATCAGCTACCCTGGGTTACATCAAAGGTCCATCTAAGCCAGGAGGCTTTGTCCAGCAGTGACTGGAAGAAACTACTTGGAGAGGGGTTGTCCTTAAGAGACCAAATATCAAATGTGTATCTGGATAAGCCAGAAAATCCTAACAACACCCTCCAGCAGAGTGCAATTGGGATTTCCTGAGTCATTGATGGCATCTTTATAACCCTCAGTAGGTTCCCCTTCCCTAAACTAGACTAGATCCCTTTGAAGCCCATGTAAGCTAGCATGTAGCATCTACAACAAAGATCTCCACACGTGAACCACATGTTAAAAGAACCATGCCTTTTTAATGGCTCTGTTTCTGCTGCTAATTTCATTCAGTATCCCCTGTTTTTCTCACCAGCAAGCAACCATTCTCCATGAAATCAGTGTGAAAATGGAAAGTGTCTTTGCTCACACCTGGACACAGCTCTCCTATTAAGTGCAGAAAGCCTTGAAACCACCCACACTCATCCCAAAAACAGGTCCGTGCTTAAGCTGTGAATCAAATCCAGACTTAAGAGGTATGGACTTTATGAAAGGGCAGAGTCAGGACATCTGGGTCCTCAGTGCTGGTCTAGCTCATTGCAATCCTTGACTATCCCTGTGGATAGTGCTTCTTTAACCCCCTTTGGCACCCTACTTAACCCTTGCAAGGACTCAGGGTCCCAGGACGTGAGCACATGCCCATTACCATGAGGGATCCTAGTGCCAGCTACACACTCTGGAGTACTTTGAGGTTCATTGTACGCCTCAAAGCCAAAGGCCTAAAAGATATTTGCCTTTGTCCTGTGTTGTCTTTCAGCTCCAAAATGCCCTTTGTTTGCAGTAAAGGATGTTCACTCACTCAGAGCCAAAAGGGGAAGGTGTGCCAAGGAGGCATGTTACTGAACAGCAAAAGTGGAAAAGACAGGGTGAGCAGGACACATCCCATGTTAGTAAAGAATGAGAAGGATGTTGCAAGTGCTACAGTCAGCTGAGCAAAGTGAGCTGAGGGCTGAGTGAACAACTCTATCTCTATTTAGAGATCAGCCCAGCAGGATCCCGTTCCTAGTGTTGGGTCTACTTAAAAGGAGGGAGCACTGTGAAAAGGCTGGCAATCTGTACAATTTTGCTGCCCTCAGGCAGAATATAATACAGCTCATCCAGTCCATACCATGCTCCAGAGCAGGGTCAGTATTTGTAGAAACTTTCCCTAACGGATGATTATCCAACGTGTTCTGCAAAACCTCTGGTGCTGGCAATTCCCACAATCTCCCTGGGCCATTTATTCCTGAACTCAGATACATTTTCTTTAGCCTAAAAACTTGTCCTAGTGTTTAGCCTAAGTCCTTTAATGCAATTTAAGCTGAATACTCCTTTTCATACACTCAGTGGAGAAGACAACTATTTTATTCCCTTTCACTTAGTAGGCAATTTCCTATATGTTTAAAGACTTAGGTTTTCCTACTGCTTCCCTCTAGACCCAGTCTTTCCTTCTTTATCCCAAACAACGACAAATCTTTTGGTCTTCCCTCACAGGTTGTGTGTTCTAGACCTCAGATAATTTTTATTCCTCTTCTCTGCTGTCCCCACCAAATAGCCTGCATCTTTTTTTGCATGCAGCATGCATTGGAGGCTGCAGTGCTTCAGCAAGGCTTCGCCACCACTAAGTAGACTGTGGCCTCCTGGGTTACGTGCCTCTTTTTTATAGCCTGCTATGATATCTGATATCTGCTCTGGTTTTATGTTTTGATTTTTGGGGGGTTTTTTGGCAGTGTGACATTTACAGAATATGCATAGGGACCTTTGGGCCTTCCTAATGAGACAAATAGTTCATACTTGAAGAGGTGACAAAGTACAGTGACTCAGTAGGACAAAAGGCAGAGCTTGTGAGCTTAGGTCTTGATCCAGGGAAATAGTTATTTCCTTGTACAATTTTCTCTGGCGCAAATAGATCATTGTACTGTATTTTGAACACTGTGTTTGTGTTTTGGGTGCTGAAAGCCAGGGAGAGATTGACAGCATTAAAGAGAAATTCATTGAAGGCCAAAAAAAAATAAATTAAGAAGTAAGAGAGTGAAAAATGTTAAAAAATTAATTCTCTATAATTAAATCAAGTGATAATTTCAGTAGAAGATTACAGGCTTAAACGAGCCTCCAAGACAGGAACACAAACAATGCACTAGTTTATAGTATTAAAGGACAGCAAGCAGATGGTCATAAGCAAATGCATCAACATGAAATTAATGAAAATACCACTTCAGCACAACATGGGAGAGAATGGGATTTACTAGGCAGTGGAATAATTTCCACAAAAAGTGATGGAAGCCCCACTACTTGCAGCATTTGAAGCCAGACTGGACACAAGAGATAGTCAGTAGATAGCAAGGGGAAGGTCACTAGAGAAATTGGGATGGGATAATTTTCTCGGAGGCCTACCATTCCTGTTTTAAAAGAAAAAAAAATATAAAATTTATATATTAAGGGAAAGACCTCTCTACTATGACTTGAGCCCAGATGATGGAAAGGCAAGGAGACTAAGCTGTAGCCCTGTATCATGAGCAATAATCCTTCTTCTGACTTTGGAGGAATTAGGGAAAACCCAAAGAAAATTACATCAGGACTCCTAAGGCAGATGGCAGCTTTTGTGCTATGTCTAAGCTTGTTACAGACAAGAAGAATTTACTATTGATACACCAGGAGCTGAGTCAAGGAAATGTGACAGCAAGGTGACAGGGGAATTTTTTCTCTGTTTTTGCTGAATCATTTATGCCCTGTGAGCTGCACTTTCTGGGATGCTAAAACAATCAGTGAATTGAGGCTGAATTTGTCAAATAATTTCACATGAAGTGAGACTAAGACAGGGAAGAGCCTGTATCACTAGAGAGAGGGGTCAGTTTTTATTCATAGAATCACAGAATCATAGAATGCCAGATTGGAAGGGACCTCAAGGATCACCTGGTTCAACCTTTCTAGGTGCTACTGAAGTCTGGCTCAGGACCCTGAGTTATTCCTGAGCTTGTCTCATTAATGGGAAAGGAAGGAAAGCCTGGATCCACCAAAGTGTTGCAGCAGGAGCCTCCCGTTGCCCTCCTTTGCTGGCAGCAACAGGATCCTCTCGGCTCAGACGTAGTGTCAGCCCCCAGCACAGGAGGAGTTTGAATCTACACCATTTTCACTTCCAAAAAGAAGGGCTTAGTCACCAGACCAAGATGCTCTGAACTAGGCCACTGCCAGTCTTTCCATCTGCAGTTGTCCCACTTAGCACTGACACACAGGAGAAGGAGAAAACCAAATATTTTTATCACTTGGCCCTCATGTGACAGAGTCCTCGGCAGCAACAAGAACATAATGTATTCTTGCTTTCCCACAGCTTTCTCTTGCCCATCACACTGTGAACCAGGGCAGGGAAGTAGTGCCTTGGCTTAAAAATAGCCTGGCAAAACGTAAGCTGTGCTTTTGAAGTCCCATGGATTCTTTGGACCACTTTGTAGAGCAGCTATCCAAAGACCTGTGGTGTCACAACCAGTAATGAGGGAAAAAGATGCCAGAAGAGAAATACAAGAAGAGAAATACAAGATTCTGCTAAAGATGGGGGAAGAGGTATTATGGTCTCACCACTCAGGAAAAGATATTTAACCATGGGAATGAGATGGGAATTATAAAGAAAAGTCAGAGGAACCTGGAGAAGATGGTGACAGAAAACTGTATAGTGCGGCAGCTAGGTGTGGAAAGAGAAGACCTTGTACCCTCACACAACAAGCCCTGATGGTGCAGGCTGGTGCTGGAAAAGGATGATGGACATCACCAGCCATTAGGTATCAAATATGTGTATTCCTCCTACAGCTGGGAAAATGATCCAGCTTTCCTCCACCTTTTGCAGCTTTCTACCAAAATCCAGTATGATCCCCCCCCCAGTCCAAGTAAAATGCTTTTTTGATAAGAGTGGCAAGAAGAATTAGGACTTCCTGAGGAAAACCCCAATCCCTGCTCCTTCATGCCATATTTATATATATGCAGGCTCACATGCATACCCTTCCTCTCCTGACCTGCCGTTAGGACTGAATTACAAATGACGTGGTAGCAGCCCTTCAGAGACAGGCCAAGCCAACACTACCTTAAACCAGAGCACAAAGCATCCTGAGCCTGACCTGTCAAGAGCTATCACACTCATCTTCCCAGATTAAGGCAGGACTTCATAACTCACATCAGGTGGCAACTCTCAGGTCCTGCACATCTATGCCTGAGTGAGCGAGCTAGTTTAGTTTTTGTCACAGGTGTTTTATTTTTTTTGGCAAGAGCTGCGGGAGTAAAATGCTGTTAGCACATCAGCAGGCTTGTCACTCCCTCCCTGTCACATCAATCAGAGTCTCCATGGACCCAGGCTGCCTTGCCATGTGTCTTGGTGTGGGAACAGAGAGTCCTTTCCCCTCAAATTGCTCATCCACACTGTGAATGAGCAGCCGGGTTGTTGTGCTACACAGGGCAGGAAGGCAGAGGACAGGAGCCACTGGGCCTCTCTGTGCAGAGGAGAAGCTCAAGACATTGCAGAACAAGGAGGTCAGCGAAGCCACATCCTTCATTATGCATGGATTTGTAATCAAGGCTGATTCCAGACAGTATAGTTAATCCATGCTCCCCAAATCTCAGCTGGAAGAAAATGGATTAGCTTTACTGACTTCACTGAAGCCGAAGCAATTTACCCTGGCTGAGGATCTGATTTTGATCCTGGCCAAGGATCTGATTCTTATCCTGGCCATGAGTTACCATGTCTGTTGCAGCATACAGCACAAAAGCATGATTTGTCAAGCTGACCAGGGGTTGAACATGGCTCTTTGGCTGGAGGGAAGCAGCAGAGATTAGTCCATGCAGTACAATTTCAATATGCTGTGAGAAACACAGTGCCAGGGGGAAATAAAAAACCCCAAGAGGAAATTAAATCCCTGCACATGTTACATCATGTGTTAAACACCTACCATCTCCCACCCCAACACCAGCCACTGAGGCTTCCTTCCTGCCCCTGAGCTGTTGGCTCCCTGGGTGAGGGCAAGACAGTATAGATCCTGGCCACAGCAGAGAGATGACAAGCAGTACTGCAGGGCACACTGCAGGGAGCATGGGAGGTTGTAAATGAAGATCTTCCTAATTAGAAAGTGGTTGGAAGTGCACAAGCACACATAGATTCCTGGTCTGGGGTAAGCTGCTCTCCTACAGGCTAAGGTGATGTTAAAAGGGAAATGGTTAAACAGGAGATGGTGAGGACACAACAATGGATACAGCAACAGGTGCACATATGGCACTGCCAGCTACAGAAAGCCATGAGTAAGGGCCAAGGAAGAGCCTGGAGTCAGAAAAAGACAGGCATGTGATGGCAAGGCTCTTGAGACTACAAGCGAAATTCTGAACTGTAACCAAAGATGATTAGGAAGCAGTTGAAGATGTCAGTTCATGAGTAAAATGTTTGCATGCTGGGTATAGGAAGTCCATGTAGCTGGGACTTTGTAAGGTCAGGTAATGTTCAGGCTGAAAGATGTCAGTTGGGTAAATCCCTTTAGCAAAGGTCAAAGAATTAGAATTATGGAGATCCAATGGTTCCTAGCTGGAGGTGCAGTGCTAAACCAGACAAAAAACCTCAGGGATGCAGGGCACACACTTCTGTGGGTTTAAAAAAAAAAAAAAAAAAAAAAAAAAAAGCAATTTCCGCTGCACCTCCCACTAGACCAGGTTGCTCAAAGCCCCATCCAATCTGTGTCCTCCCCAGACAATCTTCTTGGGTATCCCATGGCAAGAGAATGGCTATGGTGTTGCACCCTTACCCTGTCACAGCTAGATCCAGCCCTCATGGGGACACAGACAGGAAAGAATAAAGGAAAATCTCTCAGGGAGAACAGGGGGTTCTGTGACATTTGCTTTGAATAAAGTATTCAGAAATGCTTGATAGGAAAATACCAAATAGGACCTAATAATATTCTCTTAATGAGGCAACTTAACTGCCTGTAATTGTGTCCTGTGCATTGTGCTCTCCCAGCACAGGAGTTCAAAGGGTTGTCACAACAGGCCCTCAAAGGAGGGTTTTATAATGAGTGACATTTCTTTTGGACTCAGTATGAAGCAGATACGCTGAGGAGGACAGGAAAAGGGAAAATGTAAGATACACCAAAAAATGGTCATCGTTAGACAGACACTGAGCCCTATCGCTGCTTACTGTAAAGCAGCACTAAAATCAAGGGCCCTCTCCTGTAGGCTGTGGTCAGTTATGGTTTAAGAGAGGATGCGATTCAAACTTAGTTTGACATCTTTAAGCAAAGGGACTTCAGAGGGTTTTATCTGCTCAGCTCCTCCGTGAGCAATGGTTTCCCCATCATGAGAGGAAAATAAGGTTTTTCCAGGACAACTTGAAGGGAAGGCCTGGATTCAATTAAGTGGAAAAGAAAATGCTTTCTCTCTCTCTCCCTCCCTCTCCTCTTTCCCTAGGACAGTGGCTGTTCTTCATATGAAGGTCACCCACAGCACGGGAGTCAGGGGCAAGGTAGAGAGCAGGGGAGGCTCACAAAATGGCAGCTGCCACCTCAGTAACCTCTGCAAATGCAAGCATCAGTTGTGCAGAGAACAGTAACTGTTTTGAACAGGTGAAAAAATAAAGCCTAGTTATTTAATTTAGCATACATGCTAGGTGGGTCAATATCTATCACTCTCTCCCCATCCTTCTTCCCCACCCCCGAGGTCTCTAAGGGCAGAGGTTTAAGTCCCAGCTGAGGAAACAGCATGCTTCATTTAGTAGCACTGCAGCAGGGCTGCTGGGGATGTCATGCTTCTGATGAGACATTAAATCAAGGTAAACACTAATCTCATGGGCATCACTGCTTAAGAAGCACAAGAAGAAAAAAGAAATGACAGAGCCTTCATGACTCTTGTGCTTTGACCTCTCACTACATTGTGACTCCTCAAAGTGAGGAAGCCCAAATGTATATGGAAAAGGAGCTATGAAGTTTTCCGACTGCCTGCTTGTGCCTTTATTTTCATTTGTTCTAGGAAAGATTTATTGTGGAAAAAAGGGGTTGTTAAACAAAATCTTCATCAGCAAGAGCAAGCAGATACCATTCCAAGATCCTATTAAGCATCCATGCCACAAGCCATCCTTTCTTATCTTTTCCACCCTCACTCCATTCCTCCTCACCCTACAATCTTCCTCTCCCCTCTGAACAACCCAGCACCTATGTTCTCTCCCTTCATCCCCCATACCTCGACTATCATGGGTCATTTTTCCGAGTTTATTATTTCAAACCCTACTACAAGGTTTGCAGCTCAGGTCAGGCTGAACCTGCACAGCCATACAACAACTTCTTTCTTTTACAGATAAGAAACAACGAGGAAGACAGCAGCAGTATTTCAGCCTGTTCTTCCCTCTTTTCCAACCACCCCCAAGCCATCTCCCTGCAAAGGCATTATTTTCTCTTTGAAATAATCTTGGAGCACCTGATACTTGCTGGAATTCCTCAGTGTAATGTTTCAACAATTATTATCTATTTTTTCAAGCTTTACATTAATTCTTGTTTAATAAAATCACTGCTCTGTGCAGGAGACTGAGCTCTCCCAAAGACAAACAAGGAAGGAAAATATTTATTGTTATCAATATCCTTACAGAAGCATCCTCACTTTGTTTGGGTGACAGCATGGGTCCAGCGCAGGCACAGCCATTGCCTGTCACAAGCACCACCTCGAGGATGGGCAGAAAGAGGTTTCCTCTAAGGAGGCAGGCAGAAGGGCCAGTGAAAGGAAGAGAAAAATATACCCTTTTAATATTTGGTGTTGTAATTTTTCATAGGTAAAAGAGAATTCAGAGACTTTTAATACCATCGCTTTGCAAAAAACAAACAGTTCCCCTCATTCTGCCTCCATCATGTGGAATTAACAGGCAGAGCTAAAGCCAAAGCTACTGATTTCATTAGGCTTACACTAGGGATGAGTTTCTCTCTGCATACCAAGCAAGTCGTTGTACATGTTTAAAAGTTTCCTTTGACTGAGTGTCTTCCATTACTTTCCCACGTCCTCACCTCCCTAAACTCCTTGGATAGGCTGTATTAACTTCTGCAGAGCCTTACACTCACTCCTCTAGCCCCTGTATCTGGCTTTCGTCACCTTCCAGCCTCATGAACTACTCATCCAGAAACCTTGCACTGGCTGTTTCCCAAGTCCCAAGCTTCCTCTCCCTGAAACCTTGCTGCTACTGCAGTTTCATTCACTTCCTGAGAGCCCTCTCTGCTGGAGCCCTCACAGTTCATACCTTAATTCTTCCTTTTTGTCTCCCTTTTAACTTAATCTGCAGGGTACCTTCACATGCACACATGACCCCACTTCAGAGACTCTGAAGTATCTTCCTCCATCCTGAACCTCCTCACAATCTTCATTCTCATGTTGTCTTCTCCACTTCTTTTATCACTTTCCCTCACTAATAAGGCTTCTGTCCTCACATCATCTAAGCTGGACACACAGGAGTATCCCTGGACCCTCTCCCATTGCAGAATGTGGCTGAGATCTCTAGCACCATTCTTTATTCTTTGCATCTGCCACCTTTACATCCTTTCCAGCCCCACCAAGATGTTACAAGCACAGAATCATTTCCCACTTTGATGGTGACTGTAATTTTTTCCATCTTCCAGTCATCTCGGTTTGTTTGATAGTCTGCTCCAGGACATCCCACTATGCCCTACCAGTGCAAGATGGTGTCTAGAAGAACCAGGACGTCAGGCAGGAGAGAGGCCAATGTGATTCTCTGAGGTCTTTTCCAACCTTAATAATTCTTTGCGTCCATGATTTTCTGCAAAGCTGGAAAAAACACAGAGAAAGTTTATGAACCCCCCTGGGAAATCTGGGCAGCTTTAAGCATCTCTCCAGTAACTTCTGCCTGCAAGCAGCCAGATGTTTAACTTGGGCAGAGCACTGACCAGTTCCCTTAGAAATCATGCCCAGGTCTCTCAGGACAGGAGGTTTGGCTGAGATGTAAGGTCCAAGGATCCCCATGTGGAGAATTCATATGCCCTCTCATTCCCTTCTGCCTCTGCCTGAGAGGGATATCACAAAATTATTATTTAGAGCTGCTGAAGTCTTTGCTGCTGGATTTGCAACAGCAAACTTAATCTACACCCCTCGTCCCTACGCTTACCCACCCCACAGGGACTCAGGTGCCTTTCAGGCATTATTGTGTGTCGGCAACTGTCTTTGTACCAGCCAGGGATGACAGGGGAGCAGACTGAATGGGAGCGAGAGCGTATCCACATACCCAGATCTGCATGACGTGGACCTGTCCCCCTGTCCCTGTGCACGTGCGCTCTCGCACACAAAAGCTGCAGGTAAGCGTGCCCTCTCACCGTGTACACCAGGCACACCCACGCTCTCTTTTGCCTCTCCTCTCCTCTCCTGGCACCTCCTCTTCCATTCATATTCGTAGCCATGCCCATGGACACGCTCCCTGCACATAGATCTGCTCTTTTTCTCACGGGCACTCCCACTCTCTCACATGCGCGCTCCCTTTGTCTCTCCTTTCACAGCCACTCTCTTCATCTTAAACCTAACACACCCCACCCACACACACCCCCCTCTCCCCAGTCCAGCTGGATCTGGCCTTGAGCTCCTGAGATGAAAGGAGCTTGTTCCTACCTAGGGAGAAATGTTACTGCTCCTTTCGAAAAATATTATTTTTTATTTTATTTTATTTTCTGATGAGCCACTGAACGGCAGAGACTGGGACCGCCTTACGGTCCAGGCAACATGGTGAGGCATTCCAGGGCATTGACCCTGCCGAGTACCAGATCCTTTGATGAAGGATCAGGATGGTCGTTGATTAGGAGAGCACTAAAACAGCCCGAAAGCTTCGTCACTGCACTGCAGCAAGGAGGGAGCAAAATGGGGCTTTGTAGCCCTTTTGCTGCTATGAGAGAAAAATCGTGCCGGCGCTGCCTCCCGAGGGCTGCGGATGCGGTTGTCATAGCAACGCTACATCTGAGTCAGAGCTATTAAGGATCACCATGGCAACAAGTGTCTCACTTGCCATTTCCAGAGAGCTGACGGGGTTTGGACTGGAACCATCACACCACAGGAAAAGGGCCAGGGTGGGAACTAACGCCTGGCAGGCCCTGGATGCGGGGGTAGGGAAACAGCACCCACACCCTTGGGCCCACCTCCCTGCAGGGTCACCTCCTGCCAGCCCCTGGGCCTCCTGCCCCAGCACCACCAGCTTCGGTGGAACTATAGCCTTGGTGCAGTGGCCTCTGCACTTAAACGAGGACATGCCGGGAGTCATGCTCCGTGCCACCCCCTTCGAGATGAGGTGCAAGCAGGGTCCAGGGCTGCTGCGGTGAGCTGACCTCTCCCTGGAAAGCCTTCTCAAATAAGCAGATTTTTTTAACCCGCAAACTCCAGACAAAGGAGGAGACAAAGCTCCCCGCTGTCTGCCAGCTCTCACCCTCCCCTCCGCGCAGGAGCCTTCATGCTCCTGTGAATATTGAGCAGAGACAGAAGCCCCGGAGGGATTTGCATTTCGCACTTGCCAGCAAATGAGCAACAGGAAGATCACACCGAGACCCCGGCACGGTGCTAGTACTAATGTGTGCACTAGAAATACACTCACTGAAGAGTCTGAAATTGCTCCTCCCTCTCCCTCTCTCTCTCTCTCTGTGGAGAGGAACCAGCTGCTGATTTTGTAGTCACAATGTCAGTGCCCTTTCAATGCAGGTGAGAAGCAGTGCTGAGACTGCCCGTGGCAGGCAGATGGTGTGGCAGGGCAGACCTCCTCCGTGCCTGCCCTGCCATCGAGTCAGATATACATGTATGTGCAGATGATGGCTCTGCATTTTGCACAGTGAGGTGGGTGTCACTGCTGCACAGGCTGGAGGTTCAGGCTCATGCAGGCAACGTACTCTGGAAATGCAGGCAGAGCTTTTAGCACTGCTGTATTTCCCTGTGGGGAGTTAGGTGTGGGGAGTACACACTCTGGCCTGCAGGGGAGGAAGGAAAGCATTCCCAAGACGTCCATGTTGCAGCTCTCTTTCCTACTATGTCCAAAGTGAGTCTCGCCACTGTCCTCCTGTAAGACAATCTGTGATGCTGGCAACACAACTCTGACAGAAAATACGAGGGAATCTCAAATTTCTTAGCTCGTGCAAGGTGTTAAGCACCTCTAGGTACTGAGACTTTCTCCCACCTGCCTTTCTTTCTCAGCACTCAGTCTCTGCCTGCAAAATACTCACATGACAGCTTTACATGTGTTGATATGGGAATAAATCACCTACAGGGCAGAGGAAGCATAGTTTTACATGATAAGGGCTGCTCAGGTATATGGGGTTTCCTGCCAAGAGTGCCTGCATGTTCCTGCATCCCTCCAGCCCATGTTCTGGACACACATCTGTTGATAAAGCCTACTGAAGGACAACCTGCATCCTTCAGCCACCTCCACATCCCTTGAAGGAAGAAACCATCAAATCCAGACATGTCAGAGCCAGATGTGTTGGTGGGTCCTTGATGACTGGGACTGTGCCAGGTCATCTCTTGTTCTGCCCTGAGACCAGAGGACAAGCACTGCCCAGAAGTGGCATTCTGCTTTTTACAGGGCCAGGTTTTGTGATCCTGGCACCCCTGGTGTCACTTTTTTCGCATGACTCACACAGCTCTGCCAGACTCAATGATCTCTCCCTTCTGTTACCAGAAAAGAAGTAGTGATAACGTCCCTCTTCCTCCTTGCACCATCCAACCTCCATGAGTTTTGGTGCACCACACTGCTAGTGGCTATAGCACATCATTGACCCCTTACGAGCCCAGACAAGCCTGCTCCACTAAGAAGGCTCTTTTTTTTTTTTTTTCCTCATGGGTTTCACAAAACATGAGGCAGGGTGAGGCGCTTGTTGCTCTGTTTGTCACTGCTTAACCTGCCTTTACCTTTGAGCTCCATCAAGCTGAGTTGCAAGGTGGCTCCCTGCTGGCAGCCGTCTTGCCCTGGGCTACTGCAAATTGAGTGAGTTGGTCTCTTGAAGTATTTTCAAACTGTGGTAACTAAATTAACCAGTGAGAAAGCCATAGCCACTGTAGATCGGAGCAGCAGTTGGAAAGACCAACAGCAAACACTCACCTGCAAGCAGGAAGACTCCCCTTCCACTTGGGACTTTGAAAATGGATGAGCAGGGAGCAGCTGCACTCATAGTTGGTACCTAAAACAGGTATGAAGCAGATCTTTAGGGCCCTTGAAGGACTGCAGCCTGCCTTCCTCAAGACAAACTTTAGGAAGCATCAAGGTGGAGGTTGCAGGAGCCAGGGCACCAGGGGTTTCCCACCTTCTGCACCGTTCCTCTGCATCTTTCCTTAGTGCCATGGGCCAAACCAAGCTAAGTGGAAACTGCCAATAGCTTTCACCTGAAATACATCTACTGAAAAAAAAAAAATGCCATAATAAAGCTTGTCCTGCCCTCCTGTTTCCAAAAAAGGTGTTTAGCTCCTGCTTCTTTGTATTTTCTGATTGTTCATAATCTTTTTTTTTCGTGACAAAGATGTTTCTTTCTTTCTTGTGAAAAGGCGAGAGGTAGAGAAGAGTCTTGATGAAAACATAATGCCCTGTTCTTGCCCCCAGCAACAGTGCCATCCTGCTCCCAGACAGCAACATGGCAGGGCTCACTCTAGGCTAGGTATAGGCGTTTGCAGTCTTTCCCCATCCCATGTCTTCACATTAATTCATTCATTTTGTCATTAATACATGGTGTGCCCACCACAGTCAGTACAGCTGGTGGTTTTCAGATCTGTGCCAATACCTGAGTTTAGTTCTGATTTAAAGTGGGTCACACCAAAATCTCTGCCTCAAAAAACCAAGAACAAAAAGGCTTATGATGAGTTTTTTTCTGAGTAAATGGGTAAGCAGATTTTAAAAATGGATCTGAGGCTCCTAAGTCACTTTGGAAAAATAAACTTCACAAACCCCCTCTCCTTCAGCGGGACAGAGGTGGGAGATACTTGATAGATAAGGAAGATTTTTTTTAATTTTTTTTTTTAACAGGTGTGTTATCATTAGTCCTCAGTGAACACACCTATTAAGGTGATTCAAGGCCATTCAAAACTCACACTCTGAGATTTCATTTCAGGTAATCTTTCTGCTGACAGCACCCGGTCAAGCAGCAGCCCAAGAGGCTGTTCCCATTATTCTTTCAAGATCAGCACACACAGGCTGCCATAACAGACCTATAAAACACCATCTTCTTTCTTTTTAATAGGAGAAAGAAAAGGCCAAGCTCTGCTCCAAGTCTCAAATAATTTCTTGACAGATTTAGGGTCAAACAGCAGGATTCACCCTCTTCCACTCTTCAGACAAAAGGGAGAAATCAAGGCCAAACAGCAGCTGACTGCAGACCCTCTCCTGCTCCCCAGCTCCGACTCCACTCCCAGCCCAAAGCATGTGATGGGACAGTGAAGCTTTCTGCAGACATGTGCAATATTGATACAAATATGTGGCAAAATTACTCTCCACTAATGACAGAATGAGGCTATTCTCACTTATGAGTCACATGTTTTTTTTGGTATATATTCCCCATGTGTTTATTTTCTTGTATTAGAGGAATAGCAGCATACCCGCTGGCCAGAAAGCTAAGTGCCTCAAAATAGCTCTGAGATGGGTCTGGCTTGCTCAGAGCCTGCTGCTCCTTCAGCTGATCCCAGACCCTTTTGACAAGCTGGAAAACATTGGGTTGAGTCTAGGAGTAAAAAAGAGTTTGTCTCACAGCAGGATGGGTGTCTGGCTCTCAACCGCAAGGGCACAGTGGACTGGGTGCAGTAGGAATGGCACTTTGTCTTTCCTGCTTTCAGCTGTTTCTTCCCATAAATGTTTGCCTTGCTCAGCTCCTGACAAGAAATGAAATAGCACAGGGACCAGCTGGTATTCTCCCACTCCTCCATGGACACAGCCACTCGACAAGCAATCTCATGTGCCCACGCAGGGACTGAGGGAGGCTGTACAGGGGCTCTGTGCTGTGGCTTGGCCCTCTCCCCGTTTCTGAACCTCAACTTACCTTCGACCCCTACTCAGTCCTAGGACAACAGCAGAATAACACAAGCTGGCCATGTAGACCTGATCCAGGTCTGCCCTATTCTCTCTTCAATCCCTGCTCAGCCCCATGGAAAACTCCTTTGACAGAGGGGTGGTCCTGCCCTGTGTTTGTGTTCCTGGGATGCTGTTGACAGCTCCAGGATTCCCATGTACAGGGATTTCCATGCATCACTTTTGCTAACTGGACTCTGGGATGATGATAAATCATGACCCTTGTTTGTCAAGTTTTTTTCTATGTGAGAAGAGAGGAAAATGTTCTGACTGGTGTATTTTTTGCTGCCGTGGCTGAGTCCTTGTTAAGTACTGAATAAGGCAGACAAGCTGGAGGATTTTAAAATTATTTTCCATTCAAACAAGTACACAAAAGCTTTATTGCCAGTCCCAATGCTGGAAAATCATGTTAGGCTCCATCAGAATCATGACAGTGGCTTAAATCATGAGTTTAAAAATAGATGTGTTAGCTTATTATTATTTGCTTTATGGTTTCTGAATCATTAGGTTAAACTGGCATCAAGTTCTTAGCATTCCTACATACCAAAAGTTCTAAAAACTCATTCTAAAAATATTAAGAAAACCTTGAGATCCTCGACTAGTGTCGTTTCTCTAGAATATGAATTTTCAAGAAAAAAATGCAACACAAACTATTGTAAGATCCCCGCTAAAACTGTGAGAACTTCTGACTTCTTTCTTCTTCTCAAGTGTTTCAAATGTACGTTTTATCTGCTCATTTCTGCCAGCAACAAAAAAAATCAGAGACTAAGCAGCACAAAGGCTAGGTTTACTTTTAGGAGAAACTAACACTGGCAGTTACTTAGGCATTGGCAGAGAGCCCAATGACACTGCTGATAACCTGGCTATCAACAAACTTCCAAGCTACCATGTTGCTGGCACGCTGCTTAGGATCGTTCTTTTTCATAGACTCAGTAGATCTTGACCTGGAGGTTCCTGTACTGATCCTGGATGAGCTGTCTCCAGACCCAGAAGCAGCACAGCTCTTCATCACTGCAGCCCTAACGTTTTAGGGACCCACACAGGGGGCTGCTGCATTGTGCCGAGGGGACACACAGGTCCCCTTGCAGCAGTTTGGGGATACAGCAGCATGGCAGCCTCTATCACCATTTTAAGGCGTCAGGTCAGTATTTAATCAGACCAAGGGGCACTCATCTCTATTCTCCATCACTTCTTATGTCCTTGAGCCCTTCTTAAGTGATTTTCTTACTCACACTCAGCCCTGGAAACTATTTTTTCCCATAAGACCCAACAAAAGTCACAGCCAGATACATCACGGTGGCAGGGAGGGAAGGAGGAAAGAGGCTGTGGTGGATGAGCACAGAAAGGAAGCACAGAGACACGTAGATGGTGGACACTAAGCAGTGACCCACTTTCCTCCTAGTGCAGGTGAGTCTATCTGCAGCATCTGCAGCTGTAAAACCCAGAAGGCTGAATAAGACTCAGGGAAAGCTAAAGTAATCAGTGACGTCAGTGAAGCCAAAACCTGGTGGTGGTGGTTGTGATGGATAGCTCAAAAGGAAAGAGGGCAAGCACCAGTGCAGACAGGGAGCACCATCTCTCATGTGGCCACAGACACCCACAGACAGCTGACTGCTGTCTTGTATCTGGCCTGCTCCTGAGGGACTGGAGCCCTCCAGTGTAAATTGGGATTTCATCCCTTACCTCCCACTGGGCTGCTGTTGGGTCTCCCCGTCCTTTGGTCACATTGCCTCCTGGCAGGCTGGTTGCAGCCCACGCAGGGTCCCTGGGGTGGCAGCCTCCCTGCCACCACCCCTCCGGGCAGGGATGCTCTGAGGAAAGTCTGGCCTGGCATGTTCTGCAACAGTGGTGCAGTCCCCAGCAGATGTCAGGCTCACACCTCAGTCTTGAGGGGAAATGTCAGGGCTGAGGCTGAACAACCAGGCTCATGGTTAACTCACCCTCACCCAGCTGTTCTGCAAAGTGTGGAAATATTAGTGCATCCAGCTGTGCTAGGCACTTGCTGCTCCTTCATACCCCCCACACAGGTGCTCAGGTGCTCATCTATTTTTAAGCTAGCCTTGAAGGTATTTAAAGTAGAAGACAAGCAGAGAGTAGGTTCCCTTTCAAAAGGCAGGTCCTTGTATCAGGGCTACACCACGCACTCTTTGCCGGCTACCTGGGACTTGCATGGGAAGAGATTAGGGACCTGCCACTGGGCTTGGTAAATGCTGGTGGACTGGGCTAGTGTGGAGACTTCAACGGGTGCCGACAGCTGGTGCAGCTAAGGGAAGGACCCCAGGGAGCTCAGAGATACAAGAAGGGCTGCAATGAGCTGCTAGTGGATGCAAGCACTGGAAAATAAGCAATGCTGAGAGAGCCAGCTGGGGGAGGCTAATAAAGCCTGCCTGTCAGGGGTACTATCTGACAGGCAGACAGCCAGAGGAGGGAAAAAACAGCTCACTCGAGTCCATGGACCCATAACTGGGTTATGGAGCTATGTAATCCACTTAAGCTATAAAACTGTCCTGCCTCCCTCCCCCAACCTTTACTCTGCTCTCCTGTACCTCTAATATTCAGAAATGTTTCCTCGAAGCTTCGCAGGAAGTCTTGACAGTGGTTCAATTTGATTAGCCCTAGCTGCAGAGTTTTCCCAGAGGATCTCGGGAAGCACAGAGCTACATTCCCTCCAGAAACCTGCAGGATATTGAGGAGTTCATACAGCGTCTGCAGTGCAGGAGAGACCTGCTCTGTAAGAGGGGCACACACACCAGCAGAGAGAGAGAGGGGTGGGCTTTTTTAACCTGCATTAGGAATTATATGTGGACACTTAATGCAGTTTATTCAAAAACAGCTGTCTTTTCCATTATGTGTCATTTACCCTGGGAGAGACAGGAGAAGTGCAAGACGCAAAAGGCCTCTTAGATCATCTAGCCCATCACCCCACAAATGAGGAATTAATCCCATTAAGGGCCACCGTTGGCTTCGGTGGCTTCAACATTTGGTCCTAATTGCACAAACACAAAGCCATTACAAGACTGCAGTTTGACAAAGGAGTTTTTTCTCTTTACAGGATATATAATTTCTTTAATTGAAGGGGTTTATCTGCGTGCTAATAATTAGAAAAAATATTGTCCACCTCTCTTCTCATTTTGTTCTTACATCCTGGTGTGCTGGATACAAGCAGATGAGAATGTGCAAAACCAAGCACGTATTATGAGATCAAGAATGCACAGGCATATCAAAAAGACAGGTCCTTGCCCATGAGGGGATTATAATCTTATTTATTATATGGATTGCAGCAGTGCATTACTAGCAAAAAAAAAAAAAAAAAAAAGGAGGTTCATTTTATAGGAAGGATCAGGAATGTAGCAGCAAACCTTGATCAAAAAGGGAGGGGTCCACTCTGATTTTCATGTGCTTTAGGTCAGCAAGCCACAATAGCTGAACACATTGTTGGCTATGTACACGTTTTGTTTGCTCTCTAATTATTAATTTAGAAAGGACATTAAGTCAGGGAGGGGACTGGATGATAAACGTGCCCGAGAGCTGCCTGGAAAAAATTAATAAGAAGGGATTCATGGAACAAGAGGGACAGAGTCCAGAAGGTTGTCTCCTGCAGACAGGGTTCAGTGGAAGAAGGTAAGGGGGCAGTTGGAGGAAGAGGCTGAATGCACTGAGAGTGTCAAGGACGCAACCATTGATGGACTGCAGGGTGGGAAAAAGTGCAAAGAAGCCCTTTAAAAGGAGGGCAAGAATATCAATATGGAAGGAAAATGCAAAACACAAAGAAGGAATATGTAACTGGGAATCAAGCTATAACTGCTGTTTTTTCCTCCTCCTGCATGTTGAAGGTGACCACTAAAGGCTCAAAATCTTTGCACAGTGATTAAGACTATAGAAAATTGTAGCAACATTAGCAAGAATAGCACTAAATTACCAAATTCAACTTGCATTTGCAAATTTTCAGTCAGCTCTGGACCAACCAAATTTGCAGGTTTTGGTGGATAAACACTTTGGTCACCTCCCCCAGTAAACATGTGTCCTGCTGTTGATCAGTGCTAATGGCTTTCAATAAAGGCTAATTAAGTAATGCTAGAAGATTGGACAGAGCATAAGACAAATCCTGAGCATGCCCTAAAGCCAGTCTGAAGGGAAGAGAAAAAAGGATCTTACCCTTACAGTGCTATGGGGGATTATTTAAGCTAGTGCAATCTTTAATAAGACTATCAATCAGCCAGGAGGGATGTTTATCCCTGTCTCCCAACATATCATACAGAGGCATTGATTCCCCAGACACAAGCAAATAATGAATTGTTCTTTGAGCCAAGAGGAAGATGAGGCCCATCTAGTCACCACCTCAATCAAAACGGAAAGCACCAAGTCTGAAATAGAACCCAAGGCAACACAGGGGAGCAAAACAGATTAAATATATGTATATATGTTTGTACACAATAAAAGGTGGGATTGGAACAAAAGAATAGACTGCAACAAACCTAAAGGATAATCTAAGAAATTTCTTAAGAGTTGCTAATGAGGCAGATACATAAATTGTTACAGGTATCTTAACTTCTGCTGAATATCAGCATAGTGAATAAAGCAAGGAGTGGGAGCCAAGACCCCAGAAATCAGAGTTGTCTCCACTGCCTCACACTAGTTAAACTACTGAGAGATTAAAAGAGACAGTCAGCTTTACTTTTTTTTTTAACTAAAAAAAAAAAAAGTAACTGTCCTTAATGGTTGTAGATAAAGGCTTAGAAATACAAAGCAATTGCTTGCCCTGAAGGCAAGTGAAATGAACTCAAACCTTGTTATTTCAAAATACATTATTAGCTTAAACTCTCAGGACTGATCTCGGTGGGAACAGTCTCCTTCGTGTTTTGTGAATGCTTAGGACTGAGAAAGAGGAACTTAGAGGAGAGGAAAGGAAGGATTCTTTCTGCAGACACCTAGACCAGGTGAAAAAGAGAAAAGTAGAAGACAAGGCAGAGATGACACACATAAAAAAGAGACTTGTCATGTTAAAGAAGGGTGACTCTGTGATACTTGACTTTGTTGACAGTGAAATCTTTGAAACATTCATTTACAGAGCACAATATAAAGAAACAAAGATTGGTATTTTTTAAGCAAAAAATGTCTTGGAATGGATTAAAAATGATGAAGTTATTGAGCTTTCTAATGCAAGCTCTCCTACTTCAAACTATCGAAGACAGTATCCATTAGTGGTGTATTCTGTGTTACACCAGGAAAACATGCTTTGAGACTCAGAACAAGTTATTTTATTATTGAGTTAATTTTTTGTTATGGATGTGTACCTTTTAACAGTTCTATTGCTAACATCTTCATGTATAAATGGTCAAATCAGTGATTCTAATCCTGAAATGACAAGCCATTATTTAAATAATCTTTACTCAAATGTTAACAAATCTTGTTTATTCCCATAACCTTATGAACTGCTGTACAACTGTGCATGGGAGGCAAATAAAAAGGTACATAGGCATCAATGGAGGTGTACAGTTAGTGGGAATACAGTTCTTGGTCCACATGAGCTTAACGTAGAGTCATTGCAATAACAGAAGAGATAGTCACAACAGTAAAAGGAAATCAGCAAGACAAGCTGTTGAAAGAAGTGGCATTTTTTTTAGACCAGTTTATGCAGTTAGAAAAAATCATAAAACTTTCAGGCACACATGCTCTTCTTGTCTTCCCTTCCCTGCTGCACCCCATCCCCCCACCCCCGAGTTTATCAGCCTGTCTCATAAAAGATATTGCAACTCCCTACAAACCTTACTTCACTTACAGAGATATGAACTTGTGATCAAGTGAGAAAATGAGACAAGCAGGACTGGCCATGCGTGCAAACTGGATCCTGAATTATTGAAAGGCAACCATGTGGCTGCCACCCAAGCAAACAGAGACAAACAATATGAGGGGAAGTCAGAGAAGCAGAATCTATGGCCATACATCTTTCAGCCCAAGTACCTAACTTTCATTTGTATCCATGTTTATTATTGGCTTAATGAAAAAGATTGTCTACATGCATAGCTTCACATGCACTGCCTCTGTTTATGGGCTTCACTTACTTTCTTCTGTCTGTCATTCAGTAGCTGAGGAAAACAAAATGGAGAATCAGTCAGGATTTGGCCTGTGTTCCCACCCATGTCTCTGGGTTGGACCTCAAGATGATGTAAACTGATGGAGACCCACTGAACTCACATGGATCTGCTGACATATGCCAGTAAAGGATCCAACTTGTTTACTTATTAGCTGTTTGTCTTACATGATGAATTTTTCCTGTACTGACAGTTAATAAAAGATGTATTTATGTAAATAAGAGAGGGAGCATGTTCTCCAATGTTAAGCCAGACTGGAGTTCAGTTAGAAAGGATTGTTTTCTCCTCAAAAAATATCAGTTGAAAGAGAGACGGACAGATGTCATGTTTGTTTTTAGATATTTGGGCTTCAGTTAAATGGAGAATGGATTTTTTACAACAAACGCAAGCTTTTTATAAAAACTGAATTTCCATTTGGCGGCAAAGTTGTTTTTTCAGGTTCTGCTGGAAAGCATTCAGCCTGGAGAAGGTCTCAGATTCCCAAAGGTTTTCCATTGCATTTATTTTTTTTCCTTCCAGCTGTGTCAGTTCATCTAATGAAAGGTTTTCCATCCTAAAAACCTTGCCCCACTTACACCTTAAAACATTCATACCTCTTCTACAACAGCTTGTATCAGCTATTTGCAAATGATGGTTTATTAGCAGCAAGCAGGGGCTAATAACTCACCATCCTCAGATTTCTGAGAATCACATATGTGTGTTGCTAATGCCTGAGAACATGCAAGACCAGCTTGTGTTCCTCCCCACAAGGGAAACTATGAATCAGTCACAATATACAGCTGCAACACAACAATAGCTATTGTCCTTTCATTTTCTGTGACAACTGAAACACAGGCACTGAACAGCAGGACAATGGGGTTGTGTCAACATACAGGAGGATTTCAGAGTGCTTACAGATATGAGTCATCCCAGTCTGTTATTAAACACTAAACCTCTGGCACTGCAAGACTTTCTCAGGGGTTTGATTCTCTTTATTTTTGTCTTAATTACTTCTCCCCATCATTTCAGATGGTGTGAAAGGAATGCATTCAATGCTTCCAGGAAAAAAGCATTTCTCTCAGGACCGAGGAGAATGGTCAAATTTCTTTAGGCATTCTCATTTGATTTAATCATTCTTACTCCCTGCTATAAATACATACATACAAAGCCACACTTAAATATAAAATCTTTTACTAGCATAACAGATGAAAAAAAGGTGTCCAGGCAGAGCAGGAGGGAAACTCTTGGCCTTTGTTAGAAGTATATACAATAGTACAGGCATCTGCCCTGACAAATGCTTACCAATGTGTTGAGAGTTTGACCACATCTGTATATTTATTCATTAATACTTTGTGCCATTTGTTACTCTGTTGTGCCCCTTTCTTTCCTGCTAGGCACTTTTCCATTATTGTCTTTAATAGAACAACTTGTGTCTCTCCTTATCATTAAAAGAAATTTATCTCCCTTCCCTGGCCTTTGGGGACTTTAATGAAAATGTGTCGCCCTACTTTTTTTTTTTTTTTTTCCTCCATTGCTACTCCAGGTGCACAGTCACCATCTCTAAATACAGCTTAAGATCACTGATTCTGTGTTTGTTAACAATCTGGCAGAATCTGTCACACTACACGGGGCTGAGGTCATTCGGTGGAGCAGGGACTCTGTGGGGATCTGTGGCTGATTTGTTTGTTATTAATCTGTTCCTCCCAGGAACTCTTCTGCTGTTTTAGCTTTTTATACCAACAAATATTTTGAGTACCATTCCTTTTCTGGAGAGATTATTTGCTTCATTGGCCTAAATACTGGTGCTACTGCCTCAAAATGATTTGTAGGGCTGACAAGTGGGACTGTGCTTTCCCTTGCCTGTTAGAAGGAGCACATCTAGCTCTTTGTGGGCTAAATGGTGGTGAGGAACGTTTGCAACATGACTATCCCCTGTGTTGATAACACATAGATTCTCCCTCCCACTCGTTCACCGGATCTACTGCTCATCTGTCTTAGCCAGCTAACAAATTCAAAGCACCTCCTGCCCTGATCATGACCTTTTATATTTAAGTCATTACTGCAAGGCACTTGGAGGACACTGGGGATATGGTGAAAGCTGAGTGTACAAGAAATACAGCAATCATTCCGTAGCCAACTCTGCCTAGATCCCCATCCCACTTTTCTTTGAGTCCCTGCCACAGAAAGTATTGAACTGGACTAATGCACAACAGAAAGCAAATGTGTATTGAATAACTGCTTTATCTAGCAGTTTTATCTAGCCACATATTAAATGATCTTGAATTTGGGGCAGAGATGGGCAAGGGAAGAAAATAAAGAGGCAAATGATCTGTCTGACAGGGCTTTGCAACGGAGCTGTAGCAGTCAAATCTCCATGCTTACATATGCGTGTTGTGGAGGGAGAGGGGGATGAACAAAGGGAGGGGAAGCCAGGCAAAGGGAATTTATCTGTATGAGCTAATCTGTTTCTTGCTTTCCTCCTCCCCTCCCCATCTCCTTTTTTTCTGCCTGCCTCTCCTGGGAGATGACTCACACCTGCTCTGCCCTGATACTACTATTTCCCATCAGAAGCACACAGTCACTCTGATGTCACCCAAGCTGTTCTGTGTTAGATCCCTGCTTTGCTTACATCTGCTCTTTGGTGTACGGGATTCAAATGCTCTGATGGAGAGCATGCCCATAAATCAGAACAGACTCGTGAAATCCAGCCACGTACCCATGACATGCTGATGTCTTGATGGCATCATAGGCTTCTGAGTGCTTCAGCCTACTGGGAACACTCTTTTAGAGCAGAAGACTGAATCTTCTCTTTGTTGGAGAGATAGTCTTTATTAGAACCCCAGGCAAAACACTCACCAGTTGACATTATGTCCTCAGGTAGAGGACTAATGACTTTTCAGTTCTAAAGGTGTGAGTCACTTCATCTGCATCTGACCTTATTCCACCTACACATCCCACCTTAGCTAAAACATACTTTGTCACCTGCGTATAAACAATCACAGTGGTGTTATCTAAGGCTTTCTACACAGGACCCACAAATACTTTTAAAACATTGATGGATGAAGAGTCGGGATCCCATCACAATGCGGGTAACCATTATTTTAATGCACATTTTAGGAAACTAAAGGCATAGAGATAATCAGCGTCTTCCCCAAGGTTATATAAGGAGTTAGAGACAGAAAATTAATTTCCAGTTTTCTGTCTGAGAGTCAAGACCATTCTTCAATTCAGTCAAAGGGATGTGCAGGCATTTTACATCAGTCTGTTCTGCAAAGTTTCACATTTCCAAGTTTCTCTGTGAGTTTCATGTTCAATTGAGCGTGTATATTTTAGGGACATTCAATGATAAATGAATTTGAGCACCTTTTTGGCTCAAAGCAAGGCTATGGACTCAACACAAGGTAAGAAAATCTCAAAGACTTCTGGGTCTCAGTACCCAGTGAAATATCCCACAGGACAAGCTCTACCTTATTTTGAGTGTCACTAAGAAGGCATTGTTCACCCTTACTATCCTGTCATTTATTTGTCTTCTTTGATGGGTACACCTAAAATATCCACCACTGTAGTGTCCAGAGCCCTTTACAGATACTATCAAAGAGAGGAAGGATGGTTTGTGACTGTCAGAAGCAAGCTCTCTATGTGCAAAGATACAGTACTTACCCAGCACATACCTTTACAGCAAACAGCTAGAATTGTCTGAAGAATATGACAAATGAAGGTGTGATGGCTTTCCCTAACTAGGAAGATGTTTTCCTTCAGTCATGATACCTGCACCATGCTCTGACAGCTGCAAGCATAAGGTTGATCTCCAGGTGAAGCCAGAACTAAGATGTGAGCCTTTTGCAGCAGCTAAAACCTCTGGAAGAGGCTTCCTGGGCATGTGATTGTCTTCTTCAGCCACAGCTGTCACTCCAGTTCTAGGCGAATGGTGGGCAAGCCAGCTGCCCATCACAGTACGTATGACCTGATTTTTGGAAATGCTGTGGACTTTCACTGACATGAACCCAGACTTGCAATCAATCAGGAGAAAAAGGAATTTCCCCTCTCCTTAACATGAGAGATGCAGTCATCCTTTTACAATTAAAATAATCACGAGCACATGTCTGACTGCTTGCATGAGGCAGTCAAATTACATCCACAGCTGTATTTCACTCTCATTTTCTTTGGGAAATGCGATACTGAAATAGTGCCTTGGCCTCTCCCGGTGATAATTTCCCTGCGGTATTATAGGAGGGATAAAACAACAGAAAGAGTTCAGCAAAGGTTTCCACAAGGGCTTTTACATTTATGTAGAGAGAAGGATGGATGCTCTTCTTTCTAGAGATTTTATCTCTTGTTTGGTTCAGCCGTTCATTGTTCCACATGTCACTGGAAGCCCAATAAAAGGCGTATTTATACTCCCAAGCTTTTTGCAATTCACCAGTCTCTCACTGAAGCCTTGGATTTAAACTCTGACTTCTTGTTGGCCTCTCCTGGATGTCTGTCTTCTTCTTCCTATCACTTTGTTAAAGTTATCATGTCCCTATTTCCACAGCTTTCTGCCCCGTACAGTGTTGCTTTGATTAATCCATTTCTGCTTCTTCTTTCATTCTGGCATTGATCAGCAGAGGCATTTGGGAACTACAGAACCTGCCCCATCCCTCCAGGTTGATACTGATCACACTTAGCAGACAGGTCTCACAGCTCCCTTTTACCCAGTTGCCTCAAAACACTGTGGAGAAAAGCAGTCAGCCACCACCTCTCAATGAGTAGTGGAACATGGCAGCCAGGAAAATAATGCTTTGTAGTCCTGGTTTCCAACCCTCTTCCAGACACTTTACATCTGGATCAGCTTTTATCATGCTCCTGGGCTCAACAGGCTGTATATCAGTGAAATGATACAAAGCCACAATGAGCTGGTTCAGGCACCATCTCTGACCAGTGCTGGGATGGAGCTGCCCTTGTGTCTGCCCATGCAGTCCATGATAAAGGGGGCCTGCTGGGAAGCATCCCACTCTGCTTCTCTACTTTAATGTCAACCACTTGACATCATCCAAGGTCCCCAGGATAGATGGAGGCTACCAGTGCAAGTCTGGATGACTGCAACTGATTCACCGTGTGCTGAAATGTGCTTCAAGGCACGGGACACCAGCTGCATATCCTCCCACCCAAACTCTGACCCACGTACCAGACAAGTATAGACAGTGCAAGGAATCTTTCACAGGTAAGCAGTTTGGAGGTACTTGGCACACAACCACAGAGCTCAGATTCATGACTAGACACTGCTTACTGGCTATCCTTTATGGACCTGTTGTCTCCATTCTGTAGAAGGCTCAAAAGCACCATTTTGCTTTGCTGTGGCACTAAAGGTCCACTGTGCAGCAGCAAGACAGCCTCGCTTGCTGCCAGATCGGATAATGCCAGCTTTTACTACCCACCTGCTACACACACACACACACACAATCCCTCTAAACTTCTAATAAAATGCTGTTGATTAACATTTAAATACCAACACAGAAGCCTCTATTGACCTGCACTTCCACCAATCGGTATTTCCAAGAAACCTAAAGCTCCAGCTCACTTACGGTGGACCGTGGCCTCTGACAAGAGATTTCTGATGCTGTACCATGACTTCTTTGGATTAACATCTTTGGATAGTGTTCCTGGGGCTCAGGTGGATAGCAGGATTGCACCTGCTCCCTCTTCGAGGAACCAGAAAGAAAAGGGCTTCTTCAGAGAGCAAAAGCATTGAAAGAAAAGTTGCTCCTAGATTTGTCAGGGATGACATCTTTCAGGATGGCTGAAAAATAAGGCTTTTTATGGTGGCAAGAAAAAATTACTTAAGTGGCAAGTTAAGTGCTTTATACTAAGTAATTATCTTGCTTTGGTCTTATAGGGCTACCACAGGAAGGGGAGCTCTGATGCATGGTTCATGGGATGTGTTGGCATTGTCTGAAGACTCTGTGCTTTCTGGCTACCAGTGCCTGAGACTTCTAGCAAATCTACAGTGTTTTGGTGTCTTCTTTTGTGCTTGCTAACTTTTCTAGATCACCACTTTATCTCCATTTGCAGACTGCTGCTCATGTCAGCTAACAGCTGTGCTCAAGTGATCCTTCCAGTATGACTCATGTGACAAAAGTGAACAAACACATTGCATCAAATGTGTACTCTTGGCCCTTACCTTTCCAAATTGATTAATGAGTATACATTTCTTCTGGAGGTTTTAATCCATGGACTGGCAGCCTGAAGTGGTTGAAAATGTTGGGGCTTGCCAGGAGAAGACCCAAGCAGAAAACAAAAACTACTCAGGTTGCTATGTAAATCACAGTTTACTCAGATCTTGGACACTGTCCCCATCTCAGAAGGGGACATCACAGAGCTGGGAGATGTTCAGAGAAAGACAACAAGGATGTATGGAAAAGTTTACATGCAAGGGGTGACTAAGTAATCTAGGACTCTGCAGCATAGAAATGAGGCCGCTGATAGGACTGTAAAGTAGCAAGTGCCATAAAAATGTTGGACACATGCTGGCTGCTACCTGTCTTTTCTTAAACAAGAACCTCATGCACCAAATGAAGCCAGTAGGCAGCCGGTTCAAAACAAAGAAGGTTGTTTCTCCACCAACACACAGTTGAATGAGAGAACTCCTTGCCACAGGCCATTCTAACAGCTTAGGTACCTTCAAGAGGCGGCTGGACAAGCTGATAGATAAAAAAACAACGGCTGCATAGAAAATGTCTTGATTCAGGATGTCCGTATGTTGGATTTAGAGCTAGAAGTACAGTCAGAAGTATTATATATACTTTCTCTATTCTGACATGCTTCTTTAGGCATTGGCTTTTGGCCAACAACAGAGACTGCATACTGGGCCAGTTAACACATTGCTCTGACTCAGTACCATTGCTCTTATATTCTTATGTCATATAAGGGCCTACTAAATGGAGACCAGCAGCTGTCATTCTCACCCTTGCCTCCCCCACCCACTTTTGCTGCCTCAGGCAATTTTTGAGAAAAACTCAACAGAGCCAAGAGCATCACTTCCAGAAGAGCGTTTGAAAGAGAAGGCAGAGAGGGGTACACTTCACACTCACAGGAACTAGTCAAAGGGAATGGCTGCAGGGCACAATGCAAGGCAGCGTGGGGAAACCAAAAGTATCACTTTAGATATGGGTCACTTATACAAAGAGACATAACTAAGCAGCACAGAGCAAGGCCTTACAGGGATAACTTTCAAATTACAGAAGCCTTAAAAGAGAAAAAGAGAGAGAGAGAGAGAGAGAGAGAGAGAGAGAAGCTTGGTTTTGCTGCAAAGGAAGAGGATAAACATTCCCTATCACAGAAAACAACATTCTTTTAGTTGGAGCAACTTTAGTTACAGCTTCATGGGAGAAACCAAGTCCTGGAAGCATATGGAAAGAAATCTACAGCTCAATAGAAGAATCCCTGCAGCCAGGAAAGACAGTCTATGATAAAACCCTTGGGTGTCCCATGTTTTGGTACTTCCAAAGGGCTGAAAGGAGACTGCATCAATAGCTTTGCATCATACTTGCATTATATTAATTTCATGCTTCTGTCTTCTGCTGGTGGCCTGTCTGGGCCAAATACGGGAATTGTCCCCTCACTTTTGATACCCTGATTGTAGAATGAGAGAAGAATGAATGCTGCCTGTAACCAGCAACTCAATACAGGCAGGGTGTGTTGGCATTCCTACTGGTACTGAATTTTTGGTTAACCTGCTGGTGTGTTTTCACACATGCAGTTGAGGTTAAATTGAACTCTGGATTCAGGAACAGAGGATGTCTGCCACTGGTCAGACTGCCTAGAACCACTTGGGGAGGGTTGTGGGTTTTTCCTCCTAAGTTTTCTTTTAGTGTTCTTGTTTTGCTTGAGTGGTTATTTGGTTTTGTTGTGTTTTGCTGTTGAGGTTTTTTAACAAATGTCCTAATATATCAGCAACTTACCATATTAATGGTGGTGACCTTTCTCCCCATCCTCTTCCATGGAACATTTTAGTAAGCTTTTTGGTCTTGCAATATAAATTTGTTTGTAAGGGTACTGGGATTTGTATTCTTGTTGTGAGCAGAGCAGATGTTCTGTAAAACCACCTGAAGTAAACCTCTAAGGCCTTTCCGAGGTACCCTTCTCACATCCAGCCTCTGCGTCACTGTGGAGATACAGCAATGACATAAAATGGACAAGCTTGCTGTACACTGCAGTACATATGTTTTGAGGACTCATGGATTTATGCTGGCAGGGAAAAGGTTTCTGTGGGTGTCCTGAGATTGTCCTTCAGAACAGGACAGAAAGGTTTTGGTTTGCATCCAGACTGCTCACGTTGCACACTCTGTCCCTTTATTGTGCCTGTGGTCCAACATGGCAAGTACCAGCTGCTCACACTCCTCCATCCCATCCAAAGGCCTCAGCATAACACTGAACTGTTCTGCATTTACTCTCAAGGTTCAGAATGGAGAATTTAATTTGTGAAGCTAAGTGCTATCATAAGGTAGAGGTCTTTCCTTCAAGCTTTTGCCTCACAAACCCCTCATATCTTCAGTGTCTACAAAAGTCCTGGAGGTTGACCCTGACTTGACACAACTAGAATTGGAGACATCCTGACCTAAATTGGACTGAAGAGGTCAGACTCCGCAGTGCGTGCCCAGGATATGAGACTGCCCATTCATCACAGCTCTAGGGATCTGCTCTCAGCAGTGGAGGCCACCCAACGCCCTTCCTCTCTTATATTTATGTGCAGCAGCTCAGTATAAAATGTTCAATGTTCTCACATCCTCTCACTTGTGACTAAAGTATCAAAACCTTCTTCTAGGTTGGCTAAGATGGCTATAACCAGAAATGGATAAAAGAAAGATCTTTTTGAAACTGCAAGGTCCAAGTCTTCTTCCCCATGGTCTGAAAAGAGAGGCAGCTTATGCTAACTTTGTGATTCTTTCTACACAACCACAAATGCCATTCCCAGAGCTGTTCTTGGCATCCACCTCATGCTCCTTTTCAGCCACTAGACTTCTCTCCTTTCCCTTTGCTTTTCCCATTATTCTGCCTTTCCTGGCCACTCCTCCAGTTAAGGGCCGTGACTTTGCTTCCTGAGATTCAAACAGGCTGCCATATTTCATTAATAATAATTTCTTCTTTTTTCACCCCAGAAAAGATGTGCTGTCTGTCAGACAAAGGAAAGGACCTCTCACATAAAAGTGGAGTAGAACTAATGTATTTACTGTATTTGCGTATTTTATTATTCCTTGGAGATGTATTAGTTTAACAGGTTTATTTATGGTACGTGAAATGTTAAATATTCCTTTGTCCTTGGGATTTACATAAACTGGCACAGTGTGAGATTCCAAGGATTTTAGTGAGGTTATTTGTCAAAATACTCTCCCCAGTAGACTTTCTTTCTTTTAATACCTTTGAGACCATAGAGGATCGTTTTACTGCAATACTCTGCTTCTATTGAAGGCTGTGTGAGTGGCTTGTAATATCCTGTGGCAATATTCCCTCTAGACATCTGACTTCCTGTGTGGAGCAATAAGAGATGAGAGGAGCAACATCTGGAGGACCCCTTGCAGACCTTCCCCTGAGCCAGGACACAGCAGGAGCTTCATGCGACCCACCTGGGTCCTTAGGGCCAGACCAAGGATGCTGTAGAGCCTGCCCAACAGTCATGGGCCTCCACACCTGGAGTTAAGACACACAACAGGTTTAACTTCAGCTGTTAGTGTAAAATCCTTCAAACCAAACTGTCTCCTTCCCCAGTTCTCCTCCTTAGCAGAGTGGGAAGAAGCAGCTTAATGCCAAAAAAGATCTGGAAGGAAATGATAGTGTATACTCTGAGGAAAGAGTGGCAAACGCATGATGTCCTGGGCTCTCAGCATCCCCTGCTGCCCACAAACATACTCCAAAGCCTTGGTTCTACCATGCATAGCCCTCAGAAGGTGAGTTAGCTGCTGCTGGGACATTACTGGGGATGGAGAAACAAGAAGGAAGATTGCTCTGGCTATAGAGGGCAGGGCCTATCCTGAGACTCCAGCCAGAAGGGGGGAGAAAACAGGAGGAAAATGGGAGTGGGTTATCTAAGTGGTGCCAATCCCTCTTTTTAAGAACAAAGATGGAGAGGAGGGATGGAGATAATTACATAACAACGTTATTTACAGGTATGACAAAATCATTCCCACCTTCTGTTATTCTGCAAAGCCAGATGGAGAGTGAAAATTAGAGCTAGTTAGAGATACCTTCATTAATTCATTTTTACTTCAGCAATTCTTTTGCAAATTAGAAAACACTGAAAGTTTCCTTTCAAAAAAAAACCCCAACAAAACAACAACAACAACAACAACAAAAAGGCAGTGGAAAAAAGCTGTAACAGAAGAGAAACTAATCCCTAATTATCAATTTAGTGGAGTGAATCAATATTTACCTCAAAACATGCTAACAATGTATATAAACACATCCTCATTCTTTCTCTGTGTGGGTGTTGCTCTCCCGTTATGGCTCACTAGGCACAACCTGGGTAGTAATTAATTCCTGTTGATCCTGGGAAGGGAGAAGGCAGGCTGGGTTGGCACCAGAGGTCAGTACCAAATCACATCAAATCCCCATGTGTTGGTGACTGGTACAGAAGCATTGGGTGCAGATAAATTCCAAAATGAAGCGTAATACCTAAAGACGGGGAGAAAAAAGGTCATGTGGGCAAAATACATGGTAGGGATGGGTAGGTCCTTTTCAGGTCTTTCTTTCACATTGGCTTGTTGTGAAATCCCCCTACAGGATGTTGACAGTGTCAGCACCTTGCTGAGGTTCTTTCTTCACCATGGTTTCTTTTTCATGTAGGTATGGGTTCCTTTGTAGCAAACTGATCAAGAGCTCACTGATGGTGGTCAGTCTCTCCATCGATTTTAACAAGCTTTGGATCAGGACCCATGAGGTCGATTCTATGAAGTTTTAACTAATTCTGAGTACCCTTGATTCTCACTAAAATGCTAGTAGTCAGCATCTATGGAGGTGCCTTATAGATCAGGGCTCTAGATCCACAATGACAGGCAATGAGTCATTTATTTGTGTTTCAGATGACTTTTCCAAGGTCATCTGAATCATATGTAATTGGGTGGACAGGAAAGGCCATCTCTATGGACACAATTACTTCCTTGTCCTTATGTTGGCAGGAGAGGCAGGATCGATCAGCAATGTCACGCACAGTGATAGACAAGAAAAAAAAATTGAGTGCAATATTATTGAGCCAGTTTTCTGTTTACTGTAGGGCTGTTACAGCTCCTAAAATATTAATTCCATTTTAAATAGGTTATCTGTTAAGCTAAAAAAATAATAAAAATCACTACAGTTCTCTGAAACTAAATAAACACTACTGCTGAATGGAAGCTTTAAATTTCAGAGTACATAGCTAGCTTTAAAAGCTGAAGTGTACCCATCCATTATTTATAACCACTTATAAATTTGAAGTAATCTGCTAAGAGTTATTACCCAACACTTGCTTCTCAGTGCCCAAATCATACTTACTGCATGTACACAGTGAGATTTTCAGTGAGGTAAAGGAACTAATCTGCCCTCTTGGTGGGCTGAGGTTTTCCAAGCATCAAGGCTCCCACTGGCCATCTCTCTAATGGAGGTGCAGTGCTTCTTACAAGCCTCACACCTCTCCCATCTGGAGGGGATGCAATCTGAAAGCAAGACAGGTCTAAGCCATCCCCTAGGTCTCTGCTGTTGTCAACAGAGATGAATAAAGCATCTTTTGCAAGTAATTCACTCCATCCTAGTATAAACGGGGTGAATGAGTCAGAAGGGGGGAGGGGCTCTTCCATCTCTTTATGCTGATTATAGGGGAAGCCTAGACAGCTCATTAATTTTAAGCTCAGCCTTTTAGGAAAGATTTGTCCGTTTATAGTCCAATCTAAGTGATACTGTTAGCAAAGTCAAAAGGACTACAATACACAGGGTCTCCATAAATCTGTAAGGTAGGGATGGGTTACTAGGATGTCATTTATCCAACGATACCAAAGCTACCAGGTCTCCCTGCTCCACCTTGGCCAACCTGCAAGCTGCACTGATTAAGACAAAAGACTGCAGCCCTGAAGTTGGCTTGGGATTTTGCATATTCTTCCAGTCTTCTTCACAATTTTAAATGCTTTCCATCACTACTCATCTAACTTCACAGGCTGCCATTTGGTCTCTCAGAGAGTGCAAATGCAAAGCCACCCAGATGCCCAGGGAGCTGCGCTGCTCTCCTCTGCTGAAGGCCAGCACTGACATTCCCAGCTATGCCTTCTCTACTGCAGGGGGAAGATGGGAGCCATGTCTCATGCTATGTGCAGTCAATAGATACCTTAGGGGATTCAAAACAGATGTGGTGGGAAAAAGAAGTTATGATCTCTTATATTCTCACATATCCTCATATCTTCCCAGCTGAATGTCTGCACCTTGCCTGAAAGACTGAAGGACTTGACTGCAAGAGCCCAGAGTTGTGGTTTTGTACATTCCTGAACACACTTGTATATAATTATACATATTTTCTTTTACCATTACTGTTTAATTAGAGCTATCTAGTTTAGTTTTCAATCCAGCAAGTCTCTCTGTCATTCCCTCTCTCCTTCCCTGCCTGGTTGGGAGGGGGAGAGGATCGAGAGATCTGGTGTAATTGCCGATCCTGAGCCAGACTGTGACACTCGCTCTCACATGTGCACTCCCTGCAAATACTTTTTGCCTCTGTCAAAAATGTGAAAGCAAGCTTGAATTGCCGAGGAGAGAAGCAGCTGCACTGATGTCAGAGCTTCTTGGAAGACATTTCCCAACAGGTCTGGAAAAGGATTACACTGTAGCTGGTAACAGTTGAGGATGTTGATTTTCAAATCCCTTTTATTCAGCATTTGTGTCAGCGTTTTCATGTGTGTTACCTCTGGGCTAAGCCAAACATAAATCTTTTCTTACTGCTCTTCTCATTAGCATGCATGAAACAAACATTAGCAGAGTGGGCATCCGCACTGAGTGATAGCAATCCATTTCTGTAGCTTTGGGAGGCAAACAGGAGGCAGGGAGCAGTGGAGTCTGGCATGTGGACCCAGCAAAGACTGCTGCTGAAAGCCTGCGCATAGTCCAGAGTGCATAAGCTCTGTGTTAAGAGTCATGCTAAAGAACAAGTGTTTCATATGTGCCTGTAACTGTGGTGGCTGGACTTTCTCTTGTCGTGCAGCAAAGCTACTGGAAACAAGGCTTTGTACCAGACTCAGCAGCAGATTCCATATCACTAATGACACTGGAAGACTGAGAAGCTGGTGTCTGTCAACAACATCCCTTGTGTTAAATTAGTGACACGTATCAGAAATAATGCAACAAGATTGTTGCCTTGGTCCTGTCTGGGTCCTGTGCTGGAGAAGCAGAAATGATGGTGCTTTTCAGTGAGAAATACTTGGGTCTCAAGCCAACCTCTTCTTTTTCTTTTTCTTTTTCTTTTTCTTTTTCTTTTTCTTTTTCTTTTTCTTTTTCTTTTTCTTTTTCTTTTTCTTTTTCTTTTTATATTTCTTTTTCTTTTTCTTTTCCTTTTTCTTTTCCTTTTCCTTTTTCTCTTTCTTTTCCTTTTTCTTTTTCATATGCCACAGGATCAAGCCCTGGTTACTTTCTCATTCTTCTCCAGTCCTTTGGGAAATGCTCTGGTGAAAAAACAAAGTATATTGCAAAAAACATTGCCCTGACATGGAAAGGGCAGTGGTCACCTACACAGCTGACCTGATCATAAGGAAGTGGAAAAACCACATCTCTTTTCTTCAGTGAGGTAAGAGTTGGTATCTTGGAGAAAATGCTTGAGATTCAGTATCTCAATCCACAAGTTTCCCTCAGCTTCTCTCAAAGACCAACAAAAAGCCTTCTACTTAAATCCCAAAGTCTTCATAATTCCAGAAACCTTGAAAAAAGGTGATACAACAGGATACTAGGGCATGCCTACAGTTCCCTTTGGTGGAACTCCATTAAGCTGAGGAGCAGGACAAGCTATGAAACAGCTGGTAGCTTCTTTGCTCAACCTCTGCCTGTGATGAACACTGAGTCCCTTAGAGGTGTGATTACTGTAATTTTAAATTTCATGCTCCTCATACCAGTGTTTGAGGCTCTCTCCAGAGTAGTGTCACCCCCATGTGCCCAACAGTAAATAAGTATCTCAGAATTCAGACTGCACTTTTAAAAGCAAACAGGTGTAAGCCTAGGCATATCTCTCCCTTCGTGCTACTGGCTGCAGAAACTGGCCCATCTTAACTTCACTGGCCCACTGAGCGAACATGTTCATATGTAACATTTTTTAGTAGCTCTTTTAATTATGCATCTATGGTGGAGATCTTCCCACAACTTTTTTTTTGTGCCAAATCAGCAGAGTTTATCTCCCCTCTGTGCCCAAGTTGAGCACAGAACCCTACCCTTCGACACCTGTACAGATTCTCAGTTACATTACACTCAAGAGATTAATCCACCCAGCACAGTTACGCATATTTTGTGGGGACTGGCTTGCCTTATCACTCCTAAATGACATCTCTGGACAAATACAGGCCCTCGGGCTATCTCTGCAGCTTGGCCAGTGCCCCATCAGCATCACTCTTCCCAGAGAAGGTCATTCTCTATGCATAAAACATCAACAAACACTTCTGTGTGGCTAATCCCCTTGTCCCAGTACCTGTCCTCTTAATGTCCTGCTGTTAAATAAGAGTTAAACACAGTTCCAAATAATTACGTTTGGGGCTTGTCCTCTTTAGTGATCCCACCTCAGAGGCCTTGCAGTGAGAGGCAGGAAAAATACTTACCCTAATGCCTGTGCTGGCCCGCCTCTTTTTCATCCTTCACTCTGGAGCAGGTGAGTTGGCCATTCCCGGGGAAGGGCAAACAAAATCTATCTTACCCTGACAAAAGATAAAATAGAAAGGAAGGGAACTGGATTTTCTCCAGCTTCTGATTTTGTGTTTTCTAAATTGTGTGCAGTGTTGCTGCTCTCGTCAGAGGTTCAGCAGCAGGCCAGGGAACCAGTCAGTCCTGGGGAACATGCAGTGAGATGGTCCCGCTCATCTCCCCTCAAAGTCTTAGGTGGCACAAGGGGAAAAATCTGAAGACTGTATGTTTTCCATCTCCCATTACCTTCTGGCTGAAAAAGCAAAACAGCACAACACCAACCTGCTGGGGTGTGTTTTATGCCAGTTTTAGGATTTATTCCTGAAAGACAGTAAAAGGGTCTCACAGTGTATTTTGTGCCCTCCCATGATATTCTATTTATGGGATTTCTTACTCTAGGAAATCACCCAACATTTGAAGAAAGCTGCTTTGCAGCAGAGCTGGGCAGGTCTGGATTTCAGCAGTTAAATGCGAGCTGATAGTAGGAAACTTCCAACTCTCTTTCTTTATTTAAAGTATGTGGCTCAGATGTACATCAGATACCACAATTCTTATCATGCTTTTCTGGGTTGTTAAGACTGAAGCTTCATCAGACTGTTGAAACTGCCACTTTCCAGTGTCTTAATTGGTCAACAAGATCGGCTTGTATGTCTGTCACTTATGAATTATTCTCCTGCTTGCACAATAAATACATTCACTGTTTCGGACACATTTACACATTTACTCTGAGACTTCAAGACTGATTTGTTTTAAATAACTGAGCTAGATGCTTAGAGTGTTCAGACTCACTGCAAGAAGGTACATTCAGACCCTGCTCCAGACACCCTTCAGAAAAGACAACACAGCAGTGCTGTAGCACTATGTTTTAAAATCTCAAAGTAGAGTTAAAAAAAATAATATCTACAGATACGATTCTACAGAAACATTTCTACAGCTGGTTTCCAGTTCCTCCAAAAGCAGATGCTGACAAAAAGGGCATATTTTTTTTCCCTCCACTCCATCTCTTGTTCTGTCACAAGTGCTCATGGAGCACAAGGAAGCTGAATCACAGGCCTGACCAAGTTGAAAATCAATCCAACCAAACAAAAAAGCTGTGTGCAGGACTGGGTTGGGAGCATGCTGCCAGGGTGGAGTAGAGAGAGGGTTTCCAGCTTCCACTTTGGTCAGCTTCACCAATTAGGAAACCACAGCCTGATAGGAAACCACCCAAAGGAACTAATAGGAAATGCTGTGGGAAACCACCCAAAGGAACTAATAGGAAATGCTGTGATTAAAGGCTTTTTTTACTAGGCTGTAGCACCAAAGACAAAGGAGAAAATGGGGACTTTTATTAAATGCTTAAAAACCCATCTCAGAGTAGCCTCCACTTCTTTCCCTACCAGAGAGAGGAATCCGGGTGCCTCACACCATAGTGAATATCCTAATTATCGGGTACATTTGCCCATCAGAGCAACAGCATGGCCTCATTCAGCTGTACTGCATTAGATCTGTGTGGCTTAGACACACCTGCCAGGTCAGGACCCACCAAGAAGGCAGCTCCTCCCCTTAACCATCCACAATCCCAGTCAAGGGCCAAGGTTTGCAAGAGGCATTGAGCAGTTCCACTTGTTGGTGTTTCTATACTGGCCAGAAGAGGTTTGGTGTTTTACTGGTAGCCTGAGCAACTAAGATGTGTGTAAGGTGAGAAAGAAACGTCTGTGGGACCTTGAGTGGCAGGTGTAAGTATGGAAAATCCATTTTATGACTCCTGCTTGCTCTGCTGAGGGGTTTTTTGTTTTGTTTTTTTTTAACTCTTCTTTGAGATTTTAAAGTTGGAGATGTTTGGCTATTATCTGTAATATCTAGCAAGTAAAGATTCACATGATACCTGCCTAGCAAAATCTAAATTCTTCACCTCCAACTTAAAATGTTGGTCCTGCCACACATGCATGCATAGTTTTTTTTTTCATCTGGGGAAAAAAAATATCAATTGTTGATTGAGCAAGAAACATAACTAGCTTGGTTGGCATTGGATATCTAGGCTTTCATTCCTAGCTGACTCTGTTTTCTGTGTCCCAGTGAAATATCAATATGCTTACAATGGAATGTATGAATCTGTCTTCAGTGAAAAATTAACAACCTTCTGTTAATAAAAACAGAAACAAAAATGCCTCTTCTAATATTAATATTTGTAATCCTCCTTTAAAAAAACACATCCCTGCCCTCCCACATATGCCTCCTCCAGATTCTAAATTAATTGCTGGTGCTAACAGTGCCATCTCTTGCATGAAACCTAAAATGGAGTTTCTGACCATTTATAGTCATTGTAATTCCTGTAGCTCTCCTGTAAAGCACTGGCACTGAAATCTGAAGTCTAGCTATGCTTTTCCTTCCACTTTCAGTGGATACCAAGTTATTTGTCAGCTTTTAACTGAAATTTTGTAATCTTAAGTACCGTTAAATAAGTGTGTTCTGCTTTGGAAGTGTATGTGCTATAATGCAAGCAACATGGTTTCCTGCTGAACTTCATGGAGAATTTTGGGGTCTGGGAAGATGGTACTATACAAACAGCAACTATTACTACAGTAATATTACTACAAATATTTTCTGAATGATAGAAAGGGTATTGCTGCTTGCAACTGATGAACCTCCATAAAAACAGATTTTTATGCAAATGTGTAATTATAATAAAGGACAAGTCAAAGTTACAACAACATGTAAGGGTAAGTTAATAAATAGGGGGACTATACTGGGCTGATGTGTTAGATGCTGGGAGCACTCACTGAGAGAATATCTTGCTCTTTTCAGAGCTAAGTGTGCTTAAGCAACAAACCATCAATGTCCTTTTCATCTGCAACTATCAGCTAGTAACACAATGTCAAATTTGGAATTGGCAGTAGAAACCAATGCCCAAGTCTGTGCTGTAGTCACCAGACCATGTGGCTTGCTGCTGTGAAGAGTGAGATGCTGTAAGGGATGTGGGTGCTGCAATGCTAAGCTGTCCTGGCCCTTTGACTAGAGACCAGAAGCCTGGTTAGGTTCCCTGTGCAGTGTCTGAAGTGTCTGAATTCATGGCATTAAAAGAGATGTACAGAAACCAGCTCATTAATCGGGGGCATAGTTCAGGGTCAGCAGGCCACTGCCAAAATCTAGGCAATTGGGAGCTGCTGGGGTGAGCAAGTCCTCAGCCCTTCCCACACAGTCATTATGCACAGTGAGGTCCATCTGCTTCTCTAGGATTCACTGCCCTGAGCAGGCTGTGACTGTGTGTGGGTAACAGCAGACACACCATGTTGTGGAGGTCCCTCCTGGGGCAGCTTGTTGCTGCCTCCATACTAAGCATGTTTCTGCAGGTGTACTGGCCTAAGAGCTGGGCTGGTTTATCTCAGGTCAGGAAAGAAAAAGACATCAAGGGGAGGGATTTTAAAAGAAATGCAAGTAATTCCCCCATAGGCTCACAGAAGACAGTACCTCTGTTATTATGGAGGGACAAACAAGTTGTGACAGAGGGCAGGACCTATCTTATATGTGCATTGCTGTCTGATCCTCTGCTGATCACAGTGTGTTCTGTCTGTCAATGGAGTGAGCAAGTGATGATTCTTCTCCTTTAATACATCCAGCGGAGATTCTCTCTAGAAGAATAGCCCTGTGGTCACCGTAGCTGTGCATGACATGGGGGAAGCGTGGCTTTAAGGGTACATATGAAGAAGAAAACCTAGTAGTTTAGCTCTGGTAACGGGAGGCAGGGGCTCAGCACAGAGGTGCTCCTGTCAGGCACACAGAGAAGCAAAGCTAAGCTTGGAAATGTGTGATGTGTGGGTTCAAGTGTCACCTATATCGGGATGTAGTTGTGTGGTGTTCTCATTCTTTGTCTCCTCTGTGGAAAAAGCAGTGGAATGGACTTGTCTCTGGCGTTTATTTTGCTCATAGCTTCCTATGAGTAACACTGCAAATATCCCAGTTTTAGGAAACTGGGCTAAAGGCATCTCTGCACTTCTGGAGGGAAGAGATCTACAGCGTCAGTGACTGAGGAGGTGGATGTTTGATGGAAAAGTTGATTGGGGGTATTGAATTGCATTTTTATCCCTATGCACGTCTGTTTATTTGCCATGGTAGATGCTCCAGCCTATTACTGGATCTGCCTAGTCCCAAGTTTGCATTTCAGCCTTTCTGGCAAGTGTTTACTACTGCTTTGTGTTCTGCCAAAAGCTTATTGGATATTAATGTGCCTTCCTGTGGCTTGACTGAACCACGTCCCTTTAGCACTTTTAAGAAACACAGGAAAACCACTAATCCCATTTGCTTTCAGCACATCTTTGCTACCCACTGAAATAAGTTTGGCTGCAAATACTCAGATTTCTCTCAGTGCTTCAGAGAAGACAAGCATATCAGATGACCTCTGCTCCAACCATTGCTACAGTCAGTACAAAAGTTAATTATTGGGTGTGGTGTGCGTCATCCATCTTTCCGCTAAAATTAGTCAGGATTTAGGGCTTTAGGAAAGACAAGTAGATGAGTGTGGGGTCTTTCCTTCTCCAGGAACAGAGAGCACATCCAGCATCCTCTGCGGCCCCAGCAGGCACAGGCAGAAAAATTAGCAGTGTTCTGCTCAGCTTCTCATGAGACAGAGCTCTGAATGCTCCTGGCTGCTTTTCAGTCAGCAGTCACTACTTCTATAGATCCAGTCAAGATTTTCCTAAATTCTCACTTCATAGTTTCCAATTCAGTACTGGGTTAGCAGCGACTGCAATTGTCCCAGAGAGGAGATTTTTCTCTTCATCCTTGAAACCAGAACCCGATGTCACAGGGACAGTGAAGCTGAGAGCCAAGTCTGTTACGTTAAATAAAAGTGGAAGCGTAGCACGTGCTTGCAGCCTAGTACTGGCTTACTGTTGGGAATGTGAGTGTCTGGCTGTGGTGGTGATGTGACAGCATGAGCTAGCAGAGCGAGTATAAACCAGTGCTTGGCCTTTGGGCATGCAGTCTAGTGGCTAAACACTTCTATCCATAATAATATCTTTTCACTGCTCTTTGGCTCCCTTCAGCTGCGTAGATTTTACTACCATGGGCATGGTGGTATAATTTCTGCTAATCTTAAATTTAGCAACTAGATGCTGCCCCGAATGACAGTGGGAGACAGTGTCCCAGTCTGATAAATGCCAATTTTGTTGGCTGTCACCTGTTTTCAGGGCCTAAGTCTTCCCCTGCATTTTATGAAAGGATTGAACTGAGTCAGAGATTACTTGGTGAGCCACACAGTGTTTGAGTGTACCAGTGCAGTGGCTCAGCCTGACTTTTCTTTGAAATTGTTCTAATCAAGATGGTGAAACCACTTGCAAACTTAAATATAGCAGTACTTAGAAACTGAAGGATATGAGCCTCTAGCAATCCTAAATTTTCTTCTGTCTGCTAGAATAATTAATCATATGTAGCTTAAATGGATCTCAAAGTATTATATAAAGGAGGTATTCCCATTTTTAAATAAGACGGGGAGAAGGGAAGGGGTGAAATGGCATGTGTGTCAGGTCAGTAGCAGAGCTGGCAGCAAGACTTTCTTCTGCATGGCGATGAAATGTTCTAAGAGCTAGGTCCAACCCACCCTCATCTACTGCTGCAGTTAAACCTACCTTCAGTGGGAAACTCACATTCTTAAATGTTTGCAACAACATAAATAACATGGAGGTTTAGGACTGTAAATTAAATGACATTTGCTTGAAATTATTTAAAGCAAAAGCTACTGGTTTTTTTCCAGCATAATATAAAAGAGTTTTACTGATGTCCTGTCTACCATGTTTTACATACGAACCTTGTGACTCCAAGTCTTTCAAGCTCCTTAATTAGGCCAATAAGAAGCATACCATAGGAGCTCTGATATGCAGTTCTGAAATAAAATGCTGGTGGCACATCTCTGCCAGCACAAGCTTGTTCTCTTTTCCCAAGTTTACAAGCTAGCATTAGTTCCCTGGATGGGGAACCCTTCCATCATCACCCCCATTCTTTACTTTGTGAAGTGGTGCAGTAGTAGCTATTTTCCTTTCCCCTTGCCTTCTTACCTCTTGTAGGAGGAACCTGGGCAGGAAAAGATTTTTGGGCATTTTCTCCCTTCCTGGGGCACAGGCTGTTTTTTCCAGCTGCACCACCTCTCCATTGAGCTCATCAGAAGCTCAGCTCTTGAAGGCTGCCAGATACACAGATAGTATGAACAGCAGTGTGGGCTTCCATAGGCAACCCCTTTAGTGGACTATGCAGATAGCTGTCTGGAGGAGATGCTGCTCTGGGAAACAGAGGCCCCCATTTGGTGTGCAAGACATTGCTAAATGCTCTATTCCATTTCCATCTACTGGCTGCTCTTCCTGAAGTCCAATAAAGAAACACAGAGCACCTGCCCACTTGTTCTTCTCTTCTGCCTCCTCACCACCACCACCACCTTAGAGTGTAAAGCTATATATTCTGAAATAGGGATGCAGCTGCCTTTCCTGCTGTGCCACCACCTGGGAAGGGATGCTAGTTACCAGGAGGCTGCCATACCTTCTTACTGGGATAACAGCAGGCATAGGCAGCTGGGGATGGCACACCAAGAACTGGCTTGGATTTTATTTATAGGTGCGTGGTAAATTGTCCTCAGCAACTCGAAGGTGTAAATCAGTTGATAACTCTACAAACAGATGCACAAAGCCTTAAAATAAACGTCTGTTCTAAAATGCCATCTGATAAAGCATGTCTTTTCCTAGAAAGAGATGTGTGTCCAGGCAGCTCTCTCCTCCTCTGCCTTCCCAGCTGAGGGAGAATACTGCCCTCTCTCGGCTACGGAGACAACGTATAGTTGCCAGCAGAAACTACCCCAAAGGGGCTAGTATTTCTGGCAGCCATAGCATCCAGCCACAGGGGATGACAATTTGCAGGATTCCTGACGCATAGATTCAGGATGTAGGTTCCAAGCTCCTGAGTGTTGTGGTCCTGGTAGGTCATCCAGTGTGTTGCATAGAGCTGCTGGCAGGATATGGAACCCAACAAGCTTTAATGTACTTGAATCCAAAGTGGTCAGTGTAGGTGCATTCAAACAGGAAATAGTATAATTTGGAGGGCTTTTTTTTGGGGGGAAATAGTCTCCATATCCTCCACTTACACAGAAATGCCCAGGCTGAAATCTAAGCCCAGAGCCAGGGTGAAGGCTACACCAGTTCAGTTTCCTTCCTTTAGGGAGGGCACTGGGGCTGGGACTCAGCTCAGGTCTACTGGAAATGCTTGTGTTGTCTTTATAGACTGACTGTGCAGTGTGAGGGCTTGTTTGTTTCCTACCTCTTTTTTCAGTGTCTACAAGAATAAGCTGAGTGTGGGCACTACACTGACTGGCAGATATTGCTCTCCCATGTGTGCAAGTGCGGCACTGGGGCTTCTAAGGGATTTATCACCTGGGAAGCAGTTCTGCCTTCCAGTTTCCAGCAGAGCCTAGGGTGACAGGACTTCCATCATTCAGTCATTTGGGACCTGTTTAACACTACAGTCAGATTACCCTCCTAGACAATCACCTTATGTAACTTTTCTGCCTTATGAGGAGAAATAGAAGTAAATCAAGACAGTTTGAGCACTGCTTTGCTCTTTCCCTCTTTTCTTTCTCTGAGCTGCTCTCAACCTTCATCATCCCTCCAAGATCAGATGAAGAGTGCAGTTCTCTTTAGAGTTGCTTCCTCTCCTATAAAAGCACAGTTGCTAAATGAGTTGAAGCCTGACTTTGGGGACAAAGAGGGACCGATGTGAGAATTTGAGAGATACAGCTGAAGTTAAATTTCTTACTAGATGTAAGCAATGCTAACGAATCTGTCAGGAACTTCTGTAAGTAGATAAAGCAAGCTCAAACATGAGACAAGGCTAGCAAAATTACTTACCCATCTCTCCCAACTTAATTTGTACTTTTGTCTTGGTGAGGTGTGCTGATTCTGTTTATCCTCAGCACCTCTCACAGTAAAAACATCCTTGGTTTCAAACTGGAAAGCCATATGTGTTACTTTAAAGTTCCAAATTCGTATTAATACATCAAGGAAGGATCCTCTCTTTCAAAGAATCCCAAAGAGTGTTGCAGAAAACAGATCAAAGCTTGTACTGGGGGAAACTCCTATAAAAATTGGTTTTAAGATCAGTCCGAATAAGATTAAGCAACATATGAACCACAGCCCCCGTGCTGCAGAAACACAGCTAGTATTTGGGTTCAGAGCTAGCTCTGAAGGGTCAAGAGCAAGCAATACTAGACAACTGAACATGAGGAAGGCTTTCCTAGAGACAATGGCAGAAAGGATTCAAGGAGGCAGGATGCAGTTTTCAGAAGTTAGAAGCCCCGGGTTTGGAAGAATACCATGGAAATTATACTGTAAACACCTGTTAGGGCCTTGGTTTCTGTGGGGATCATGGTGGAGCAGTGGCTCAGCAGTGTTTCAGACAGAACACTGCCACCTAGTGCACTCCAAACGGAGCATTTTCCTATCATGAAAATAACGTGACTTGAGGCCGTGTGTGCGCAGAGGCTGGAGGCACTGCCAGACAGGAGAAGGCATTATATTTTTATGTTGCATAAAGAAACCGTATTTTAACCTGCTGGTGATCTCGAAGTATGCCGGGGGGGGGGGGTGGGTAGGTGGGTGGCTGTGGGGGTGTGTGCAATGAACAACCCCCTTCTAACACTCCTGTTATGCACAAGTCATCCTTTTAGCTAGAGACTGTGTTTGAACTACACAATGGGTTTCCACAAGCTCGTCCTACACATTGCCTTAGCAATGTCTGATTCCTTACTGGCAGTGGATAACCTGTCGGATGGGGGCACATTCACTTGTGTGGCCACTGACATCCAGACTGTGCCATGCTGCAGACCCTCTCTTGGTGCCAGCAAGAGTGATGGCTGTAAGAAAAACTCTTGTCTGTGAAACTGAGATGGATCACATGCCTTTTTTTTCTTTTATTTAGGGAAATGGCCTGATGGGCTCTATTCAAGCCAGCAACAGAGCAGAAAGTGTCTGCAGCCCTCTCCCTGTTCAGGACTAACTTTCTTTTGTCCTAGCACATGAGCTTCCCACATGCTGAGGCAGAGAGTGGGAAATGCCTGCATGTGGCACCATATAGCAGCTGTCTACCCAGTGGCAGTGGACAGAGCTCTGCACTATGTAGCTGCTGGGGATCAGTGAGGAATGAAGCTTAGGGCTGCCAGAGTAAACTATTTGCAAGGAGGAGTCACTCAAGTTCATTTTCAGACCTAGTAGAAATCCCCCCCATTTTCTTAGTGTGAGTCAAAATTACCTGGACAGGTAGAAGAATGGTTAATTCTACTGCTGCTAGGGGTTTTTGTGATCTGCCCTGCCCAACTCACCTGTTAGTGAGCTGTTCCTTCCTTCAGGGACGGATAACCTAACAGTTTTTGTCTCTGCAGCTTCCTCCATGTAGGAAGAAGGGATAACTCTTCTCCATCCTGTGAAGTGTTTTTTCCACAGTGGATCATGACCCTTATAGTTTTTTAAGAGGATTCAGAAGGAATTGCAAAGTGTTTGTTGGTCTAAAAATGGCTAGTTAGTTTTAATCATTGGCAGCAACTCAGATATTGTAGCTCGTTCTGTGGTTTGTGCCCTGGAGCAGCAAAGCTGTTGCCTGTGGTTAAAGGTAAGCTACTTGTTCCTTCCCGCAAATGTCTTCACCCAGTTATTATGCTGCATGGAAAATGGGGGTGACCAGTTCAGTGGGATGATAGAAATGCCCAATGTCAAAACAGCTGTATTTGTGGAAGGGCAAGAGGGAAAACCTAAAAAAGACGTGGATAAAGTAATAGATTTCTTCCCTGTTACTCTCAGTGAAGTAGTGCTGCAGAGCTGGTTTTGTGCCTTTGTGAGTTCTCCCAGATTGGCCATTAGATTGTCTTTCTGACTTGGTCTTCTGAAACAACTACTGCTGTCCTATATCAGTGTAAACCTTCAGACTTTTTATGTCAAGAAATGCACCCAATTCGTTCTGTGCTGGATGAATCCACAATGTGTGAGCACGTTGTGCCAACTGCTTGTGTCCTGACAAGGCTGATAGCTCTGCTTTGACAGTCACAGCAGAAGTATGTGCTTACTTAGCAACAAGCAGCTGATGAATTAATCTGATCCCTCCACTAGATGGGATAGCAGCACCATAATTTCTAAGCACTTACGGTTAAAATGTGAAGTTCCAGCACAGCCTGCTCAGTATGACAGGTTTCCATGCCAGATCCTACTAGCCAGGGGCTATTAAAGGCAAAAGTGCTTAGTTCCAGTTTCTCTTCACCAGAAAGGGCACAGAAAAGGAAATTATTCAGTGCCCAAGAGACATGATATGTAGGTGATTTGGGCTGACTTCATCCTGCAATCAAGCAACATGGTGCCCCTGCAACCCTCTAGGTCATACCCTAATGGGAACAGAAATGAGGGAGTAAGCAGAGGCAGATATCTGTCACTTTGGCATTGTCACTAGATGCAGCAAGTGCTGCTAGCTGTCCAGAGAAAGGAGAGAAAGGCTTATTTTTGGAAGCAGCAAAAAATTGAACATTTTCATAAATCTAACCTTAAGGCTCATTACAATCTTACTCCATTATTGCTAGTAGAGTAATGTCTACTATGCCCCTAATTGCACTTCTCATTCATTATCCCAGAGTTATAATGCAGATAGTGTATGAGTAATACTTCTGCTCATCTTGCTTTATGCTTTTAATTTTGCATGCAGAAGTTAGGTATGTTGTCATTACTACTTTATCTCTGAGGAAAAGAGAACAAATAAGTTGCCCAATAACTCTCAGCAAGTTTACAGCACAGCCAAGCAGTAGCTGCATGTCCTGATTCACAGCCTCTAGAATGGTATTTTGCTTTACTGGGCCCTTTCATGACCATGAACTTCACAGGAAGCTAGACACAATCTCTTTAGAAAACTTGGATTTTTATCCTGGCAGTGCAGCAGACTAGACAAGGATTGTGTTGACTCTAATCTTAAAGGTACATTTTTACTGAAATTAAATCTGAAGATAAATACAACCTCAAGAACACTAGGTCATGTATTATATTTTTACATTCAGGCTTGTTTAATCTTTTTCCTTTCAGTGCTCAGAATACCAAACATCTTTGTCCTGACACCACTCAGAGCGGGTTCACATGCTGTCAATCCAAATCAGACAGTTCAGTTCAGAGCTTGTGGGATCTGGGAAGGTGTGAGGAATAAGTAAGGATTCTAGTATAAGCATGAGTTGATTAGTAGTGAAATTATTATATCCTTTGTAATTTAATGCCTAGTGTTATGTTCCAGAGTTAATGTCCCCTGGAGAGGAACTGAACACTTGTAATTCCCAACAAGCTAAAGCCTGAGAGGCCACGGAAGCAGTCAGGCAATATAGCATCAGGTACATTCAGCCAATGTTTTCAATGCTTCCTTAGTAACCTTTAAAGACTTGCATTCTAAAGCACAATTTCATGGCAAAACATGAATACTATTTCCAGGGAATTGAGGGAATACCCTGGGCCCTTCAAGTCATATCTACTTTGAGCTAAGAGCCTCTCTTAACTTCCTGTTGGTACAGTTTTGAGTTTCATTTGTCCTAAATGGTACATATTGCGAGCACTCTAACCACTGTTCCTTTGAACAACCATAGTACCTGGATATAAACACCCTGAGAGCATTGTCATGTATCAGATACTGTAGGCAAGGCATAATCTCCTTTACTCTGCAGTTACTTTTTGTCCCACAGTGTAAATTCCACTGAAAAAAAAAAACACAGGGCTTTTTAATTGCATAAGAAAAATAATGTTTCCATTCCCTAATGACAATCAGAAATATTAGAGGGTCAGAAATCTAGGTACAAGTATCTTGGATGTCCCCTTGATGTGCTGGCATCGTGCAGTTCTCAGCCATACACACAACTACTGAAAGGGCAACTCCATTGTCTGTATTATGTGCATCTGCTATGCCTTGAAGCAGCATATTCTCACTGTTACTTTATACTACACTTGCTGTTGTCTCCCCACTGTCCTTCTCAGAATGTCCACAGGTCACACTTGTGTGCTGCTATCCCAGTTATTGCTTCTTGTGATGTGTGTGCATTATTCACTCTTTTAGCAATTGTGGCTTTCATGTTTTGCTAGTGTTGGCACACATCTAGGGGAACAGCTTTTTACTCCTATTGCAGGCTTCCCCTGGATCGGGCAATATCCATTTTGCCTGTGCTGATCAACCAGTTAAGACAGATACTGGCCACCTTGCCTGTTGGTATTATTTGTCTAGCAGTGATGTTCAGAAGCTGTATTCCACAATGAGGGCCTCATTTAACAGACAATAACACACAGTTCCCACCCACAGAGAGCTCACTGCCTAGGGTTATGGAAAAATATATCAAGCAGAGGTCAAAGAATAGTAAAGGGCAATAACGCAACACTGGCCACCCTGGTTTCCATGGGCCTCTTGCCTCAGGGGCAACAGTCAACCTTGTCTGCATAGGACCAGTTAGTTGTCTCTTACTTAATGCATACATACACACATGCACGCACACACAGGCTGTGCATAAATTAAACAGTTTTCAGAGTACTAACAAATAGCAAATGCTAAATTCAAGCCAGATGTGACCCACTCCCTAGACACTAGTAAGCAGCTTCAGACTGGAGTTCCATGCTGTTGGAGGTGACTCAGAAAGCAGGCCTGACGGGAAGGCTCCAACAGTTAAAATCCATCTGGCCTCTCAAAGGTAGCACCTTTCCTCTGGCTGAACAGACTTTTCCAACTCAGGCTATCTTCCAAGAGGAAGAGTGGCTGTTCTTATCCTTGCACTTTGCTTAAACACTCTGCTTCTTGGAATAAAGTAGGAGATGTTTTTTTATATCTGTGATATGGGTTATGATACGTTCTACTTGGATGTTTGGAAAACAAAGGTGTGTAAACTTTTAAAGTCTGACAGTCTAGATTGTCATTCTTTGACAATCCAATGCATCTTGTTCTGTGTAGGCATGTTTAGGGGCCTTTGTAGATCCAGACTTTTGCTGCTTATGTTGGATCGGAGTCTCAAATTCAGCATATGAGACAACAGACCTAATGCAGGGCTGAGCATCTGAACTCCTGTGTGGCTTGCAAGATAGAGTAGAAAGCCTGCTGCAAAGTGTCCTGTTCCATGGCTTCAAAATGAACAGTGAACCTGCAGAAAACATCAGTGGCCTTGGTGCTCAGAGTGAATGCCTGTGGGAAAAAAGCCATCAGAACGGATTTGTGGATTAGGAAATCTTTCGTGACCAAATCCAAAGTTGCCCTTGAAATGATATTTCTTTAATTTCAAAAGACTGCAGCTTCTAAATTTTTCCCTTTTGATTAACTCGGTATTGCATCAGCATCCCCGTTATTATTACTAAATAAAATTCTGTTTGAGTTTCACTCCATAAAGTTTGATCAAATGCATTTTACTATTGCTGTCTAAACATTTAATCTAGTTAATGTCTAACTTCAAGTATTTTTAATATTTGTACTTCCTAAATTATTCGGATAGAAGCTACTGATCGTAGGCCAAATGCTGATGTCATTTATACCAACAATTAGCCGAACATTGCTCAATTCTTGCCAGGTGCTGCCAGGGTCTGAGGCTGTGGTGTCCGCTCTTGTTTCTCCCAACAGGTGGCAGCCTGTTGACTTCTCCTTTCAACCCCCCCTCTCATATTTTAGGTAAAAGGCAGCCGGGAAAAGCAACCTTATTGTATTTTTGCCTTGAACAAGAAATGTTTTTGTCCTTCTTCATTTAACCTGTGCTCGTCAGACTAATGGGGGTGGCAGAAAGAAGCCAATCCCTAAAGTCCAGAGAACCACCTCAAGGAGTAGATTTCACATTAATACATAAAACAACAGGGATGACTTCACAGTGAATGTGTCATTAAATAGCTGTCAGGAAATTCCAAGTCAAATGTTACGAGAAATGCTCACAGAAAAAAGAAGCAAACACAGCCGAGTTCCTCCACTATGGCATGTTTTGAGGCACAGCTGCCTCTTGCAAACACTTTTTTAGAGACTCAGAAAAGATCTGTGAAATAAAAAATAAGCCTTGGTACCTTGCATGCAGACTTTGTGAAGCCCAGTTACAGACAGGAATACAGAAGGTCAACAGCCCTGCAAGGTAAGAACTTAAAAGGCTTTTACTGATGGACGAAAGTGAGTACCAAAGGTGATCTGCACATAATTTCCTTACGAGATATAGTGTTTTGGTGACAGCTGAGATCTTTATCTTTTTTTTTCTAAGAGTATACTCCCCACTATGCCAGAAGTTATAATGGTACAAAGGTACATTAGAGTGGTAAGATTATTCCTGTTGCCCAATATGAACATATGATTCTGATAAAAGTACTTGAATACCAACATAATTATTTTGATACTAGAGAGTTTGTATAGCTTTACTGAGCTGGCACAGTTAAAGCAGTACAACCTTGGCATATAGATAAGGACTGAGTATCTTATTCAAATATATGGAGCAAGTAGATTACTGATCTGGGAATAATACCCAGCAGTCTTCTTTCCCAAACTGCTTTTCGGATTGTCCAAAACTATCCTGTTCATATTTCTTCTCACTAAAGGGTAACACAAAGCATAATTGTTTGTCAAAATGTCATTATTTTAAAAGAGATGCCACCCTTATTTATAAAACGAAGTGAAACAAAGCATTCAAAAATATTTGTCTTCCTTTCAGTGGTACCTGGTGCTTCTGTGTGCTTCCAAAAGAGTGAGTTTGAGTAGTGCTTGATCTGGGCCTGACAAAATACAGATATTTGCATGAAATTGCTTGTCGTAGTTTGGGGTTTTTTTATGTTTATTTACCTATATTTATCCCAAGTGGATTGGTAAAACAACCACAAACACAGACCATCATATCACACTGCCAGGTGGAAGTATAACCGTAGCTTAACAGTGTACATCTAACTACTTGTGATATCTAAAGTATTAGAAATGGCTCTGTCCTTGAGGGATTTCATGATGCCTTGGATCTCAGATTTCTTCTATCTAGGTGAGGGGCGTGACTCACTGAGCCTTGCAATGAGGGCAGCCCTAATTCAAGGCCATCAAGGAGGATGGGTCTAATGCAGGAGGTGGGGAGCAGGGGAAAAGGACAGACTTGGCTGAACTGTGCAGACTTTATCCTTCAAATGTGTAATGGGATGTGCAGGGATACCAAATGAAAAGGCAATGGGCCTTTACAGGGAAGCAGTAGGACAGGCTCACAGCTGTACTTCATGTGAAGATTGTTTTGGTTGCATGGTTCTCCATTGCTTTGCTTCTATGGCTCTGCATCCCTATCTGAACTACTGTTGTATAAGTTCAGATAGGGATGCATGTTCCTATTATCCTCTTCAGCTTTTGTGAGTTGTCTTCCCTGCACATTTACACCACAATGTGCCTCCGTTGCTCACCCTGGAAGAGCTTTATGGGCAATGGAGTTGGTCTCTCCAAGGAGAACAATGGAGCAAGTCTGCAGAGCACTGGTGATGTAAGGGTCACTACAGGCAGCTAGGACATGCTCAAAATGGTCTTCAGTTTATCTTCAGCTAAGAGTCACCAAGCAGAAATTAAGTATTTCTGAAGTTCAGAATTTTATGTCTTTTAAAACTTTCCTTTCTGTGAAAAACTCTGTTAATTCAGTATTTCGGGACAAAAATTAATTTTGAATTATCTGAATTTCCCTTGGGAGGAAAATTCTGCTTTTCAATGAGCTGGAAGTGATGTATCTTAAAATTCCCAGGCAACAATCTTATATTGGTATTTTTAATTCTGAGGACCATTCCCATGAGTTTCTAGCATTTTTTAAGTAGGTCAAATTTTAAACACAAAAAACCTTAAGAGTTATACCCCTTTCATCTTTCCTTAGGAGCAATAAGCCTTTTTGGTATTATTGCTGGCTTAAATATTAAACAGGAAGCAAATTACATTTCCAGCCATTAAAGTACAATAGAACAGCTCTATTGTCTGAATCAGTGCAATATTAGGTCAGATTGTCACAAAATGCTCAAAAATGAAGTCATATTGAAAGAATGCAATAAATTAGACTTTTTATGCTTTTGCTATGAGCTCTGCCTGATGAGGGATTACTTCTTCATTCCTGCCACTTACGGTAGAATTCAGTAGGCAACTACATGGAATTTGATATTCACACGCACAAGTGTAATACAAAAGTGCAACCCTTTTTAATGTTGCTCTTTACAAGATTCCAAGATTGCCAGTCCTTATACTGTGTGACCAGACACCTTATTTTTAAGATCTATTTTAAATGACTCCACCAATAGAGGCATTTGCTTTCAACTCCACTGGCTTGAAAGGAATTGTACTGTATGAGGTTTTAGCTCAAAGGGCACAGAAAAGTGGAGCTGCCAGGTGACACATTTTGTTGTAACACTCATCTAGTCAAATGCCTACTCATAGAAATGCAAGGCTAGGACAGACCTGAAGGATCTTGCAGAGACAAAAGCAGACAACGCTTGAGAGTATCTAAAACCCAGTGCCTGGTAGCATCCTAGCTGTGGTGTCCTGCCTACATTTGCTATCCCTTGCCTTGACATGAAGCCTGGCTGTTGCTGAAAGACCTGGGGAGTTTCTCACAGGCACTTTTGCTACCAGCATTGTAGTTCCCAGCCTGTCTCAGCAAGGTAGTACACCACTCCAGATCTTCCTGCTTTGCTCCTTTGGGCAACTGTCCAGAGGGTATTTGGCCTCCAAGGATTTTCTTATTGGGCTGAACCCACAAAAGGTTTTCCCAGTATCTAAACTAAAACACTGCTGCAAAATGACAGCTGTTACTTCTTGTCTTGACCTAGTAGATCTGAAGAACAATTTCTTTATCTTCCTCTGCAGTCATTGTACTTAATGCAAGAACTTTGTACTGTTCCCATCTTTCTTCCCTTTTCTAGACTAAACAAATCTAGTCCCTTTGTTCTTTTTATGTAGGCTGTGTTTTCCAAGACTCTTACCATTGCTGCTTCAAATCTTTTAGTCTCTGATCTTTCAAATCCCTTCAAAATGCAGTGTCCAAAACCAAACACAGTATTCCAGCTGAAGCTTCCTTGGCACTGGGTGTAGAAGAACTGTTTCTTCTTGGGCTTATTTTATGTATGACTGTGCCTAAAATGAAATTTGTCCTTTTCACCTTTGCTTTGTATTTCACTTGTGATTGAGCTTGATGCCTGGGATCCTCTTCTGTAGTCTTTCTGCCTCCTTAGTTATTCCTCTTTTGGGAGGAAATTCCTCAACTATATAGTTGATTTATTTATTTCTATACCATGCTTAGCAATTTTTTTTAATACCAGACTGTTGGTTGGATCACTTTCTCAGTTTAACACAATCAGTTCATGCTCCAATTGCATCCTGTGAGAGGTCTATAACGCTTTTGAGCATGATTTCTAACCATAAATTTTAAAAGTGTGCTCTCTATCCCACAGTTATTAATTATGACATTAAATAGAAGCAGACTCACATCATCACTGGAAATACTCCTTCCTCTTGTGTTAGCAAATCACCAAGAACTTGCCGAGCATTGCTGGTATAGCTCCAATTCCTGCCAGAAACACAGCCTCACAATCTCTGATGGACAACAAAAAGCTGTCTGAGGAATCTCCTCCTTGACATGTCTTTAAACTCCCCTGTCCTTCTGCAGTATGCCTCTTCATCAGGTATCCATACATTCGTTGCCACCTTTGCCTGCTGTTACCTACAGCTCCCAGCTGGCACGTACCTGCTCGCTATCGGTCACATCACTTCTCAGTCAGTAAAATAACTCAGCTAGAGGAGCCTTCAGCTCATTCTTGATAGTTACCGACTGTGAAAGATTTATGTATATGAAGTGTGCTCAGTTTTACTGTCATGCGCCATTGTTTTGACAGCCCAGATGAAGTTCCAGGTATGACATTATCAAACAGAATATGCCCTAGAGAAATTATTTTTCTGAGTGTTTTACTTCACACTCTGTCTCAGCTTAAAAATGCAGAACAGGCCACAAGAACGTGAAAAGAAAAGCTTTGTCAAAGAACCTGAACATACTCTTACATTTAAGCAGCTACACAGGCAGTTTACACTAGTGCTTAAAATCCAACTGCTTCACTTCAATACTGAGCTGAGTCTGATGGGGTCCTTACCTTCTTTTACTACCAGTTGTGATTTGCTTACTAATTACTCCCATTACATTAAAAATGAAAATCCCTCCAAAACAAACAAAAAAGACTACACAGACTGAAAAAAGAAGAAAAAAAGAAAGGGGGTATATTCTAATTGGGCTAAGGGAGATGCAGTGGGGTAACCCATGACTGGAATACGAATGTTAAGGGAGAATAATAAGGGAAGAGAAATGGTCTTGTGTATTATACACCAATTCTGAAATCAAAGGTGCTAAGGGAGGGAGAGCTGCTAGAAGTTCCTGGGAATTATGAGAGGAGGCAAGAAGTTGGGAGCTCTCCTGGTAAGGATCTGCTATAGAACAGCTTTCTGTAAGCAGCTAGCAGAATCACCCAAACTAATGGCAATGGGAGGCTCAGTTGTTCAGAAAGGACCTCAACACAGGACATTTCCTGAAAATTACTGGTGACAGACTTTGACATGAGAGGTGGAGAAACCAACTGGAATGGGATTTCTTCCCCGCCTGGCTCCAACAGATATACACTATTTGTTATATGAATGTGGGAGGCAGTTTGGGTTAGGGTAATCTGTACAAAGGGAAGGACAGAGAACAGCAAATTTAACTGTTAGGATGTGAAAATTAGATAACTGTTATGTTGGGTCACATAGGAGTAGTCTGTCAGGGAAAAGGATGTAGGAAGCTCAGGGTTCTTCGAACCTACTACACAGGAAGAAAAATGAAGTATAGTAAGAGAATAATTTGGATAAAGCATGAGTTTTATTTGACTCGAAATAAAAAGGAAAGCAGGCAGAAAGTGGAAGGTACATCAGATGAAGAGAGTTCTGAAAGAACAGCACAAGCATGTGGCATTAGAATCAGAAGAAACATGAAAGAAAAACAGAAGCGGTGTTAAGTCAATAAAAACTTTGTATTCATGGTGAGAAAATTAAGATCTGGGTCTTCTCTTTTTTTGGGAAGGAATGGACTACTGATAGAGCCAACTGCCTTCAGGTGCCTTTTTTAGGGACCAGTAACACAACCCAGTCTTGGGATTCTTGTATCAGGAGGAACTTCTTTACTGTGAGAGTGACAAGGGCACTGGGACAGGCTGCCCAGAGAGGTTGTGGAGTCTCCTTTGCTGGAGACATTCAAAACCCACCTGGACACGTTCCTGTGTGATGTGCTCTAGGTGACCCTGCTCTGGCAGGGGGGTTGGACTAGATGATCTTTCGAGGTCCCTTCCAACCCCTAGGATTCTGTGACTCTTAGAGAATCTTTGCAGTGCTTGTGGCAACGGTGCTTATTGTCGGCGCGCTTTGGACCCAGCTGCAAAACCAACACGTACAAATGACTCTTTCCCTGTACGAAGAACTTGCTTCGCAGCGGATGTCTATGCCCCAGTCCTACAGAGAGAGCTCCCTAGAGCCCAGCACCCAGGGGAGGAGGACCGGGACCGGGGCAGAAACCGGAGCGATCTTGGGGAAACGACTTCACCTCCCTCCACGGGTTTAGCAGCCAAGATTCGCCGCAGAAAGACGACGCGACGGGGCCCGCCGCCGTTACACAGCGCGGACGAGCTGCCAGAACGGGCGGCCGCGGGAGAAGCGCTTCCCCGGCGGCCGCCGGGCTGATGACAGGCCACAGACCGCGCGGTGCGCGGGGGACGAGTTCCTCCCCCAACCACCACCCCTCGCCTCCGCGACCCGCCTCGGCGCTGCGTGCCGCTCGCCCCGTCCTCAGGAAGGAAGCGCTCGTGTCCCTTCCTCCCACACCCGGGGCTGGGGCTGGGGCTGGGGCCGGGGCCGGGCCGGCCGGCGCCGCCGTTTGAGGCGGGGCGGGCGAGCGAGCGGCTCCCTGCCGCCCTCCCTCTCTCCCGCTCGGCCGTCGCCGTGCCCCCCACGCCCGCCCCAGCCCCAGCGGGAGGCGAGCGCCCCGGCACCCCCCTCCCCATCCCCCCCCCCCCCCCAGACCCCGCCGCCCCCGGGCCAGCCCCACTCGCGGCCAACGGACCGGGCACCGGGAGGAGGGGGGGGGGGGCGGGGGTCACCCCTCGGTGGGCTGGCTTCCCCATTGGCCGCCCGGGCCTAGCGGGCCCCGCCTTGTCCCCGCCCCGCCGGGGTCATTTAAGTTGATGGGGAAAATAAATAAATAAGGAGGGAAATAGAAATGCGTAGCAGGCGGGGGGGGGGGGCAGGGGGCGGAGGGGGGGGGGGAGCGCAACCTAACCTGCTGTTTGTAGGCGGGGAGGCCCCGGGGCGGCCAATCCGTACCCGGCTGCCGGCCGGAGCGCTTCATCCGGAGAGCCAATCAGAGCTCTAGACCGGCGAAGGAGGGCGTTATCGTTCTCCACGCCGGCCAATGAGGCTCGCCATCCGTTTGACCGACGCTTGCGCCTTCCAATAGGAGGGGCGCGTAGCGGGCCTGGGGAAGAGGCTTCGCCTATCGGAAATTAGCAAAGAGTGGCGAGGAGGGGGGCGGGTCCGGCTCGGGAGTGGCGGGTCTGTGAGCCAATGGCGACGGGCGGGCGGGGCGGGAGGGAGGGCCGAGGAGCCAATGAGGGGCCCGGCGCGGCGGCGGCGGCCGCCTGTGAAAGTGCCGAGAGCTGCTGCGCGGAGGGAAAGGGGGAAGATGAGAGAGGTACCGCGTTTCCGGGGTCAGCGGGGGGTTAGGGGCGGGCCCGCCGCTGGGCACCGCCTACCAAGGGGTGGGCCGGTCGGTCGCTCGGGCACCGTGAGGCGGGCGGGTGGCGGGGGAGGAGGAGGAAACGCGGCGGGGGGGGGGGGAGGGGGGTGTTTCAGGAGGCAGCCGGGGACGCGGGACCTGGCGCAGCGGCTCAGCCCGGCGCGTCAGCCGTTAGGGTCCCAACCGCCGCCCCGAGGCGCTGGGGGCGCGCGCCAGGGGCGGGGGGGGCGCTGCCTGCCGCGTCTCGCCGGAGCCGGGCGGGAAAGTCCAGGGAGGGAGAGTCCGAACCCGCCGCTTCTCCCCCCCTGTACCCAAACACCCACCCCCACCCCACCCCCGCGGCTTCCCGGAGTTGTTTCTTCTCCATCCCGAAAAAAAGTTTTCCGAGGCAGCGGAGCCGCCGCGCGCGCTCGCAGCGCCGTTGCCGTTGCCGTTCCCGGGGAGGGTGCGCGCAGCCGGAGGGAGAGTTGGCACCGACATCGTGTCCCCCTCCTCCTCCTCCTCCTCCTCTTCCTCCCCCCGCAGAAGGGCCGCTGGCCGGGCCGCTGGGAAAAGTTGCCAGCGCCCTTTTGTGAACGGCGCGACGGGAAGGCGAGGGCCGCGTCCGCCGGGCCGGGGGCGGGGGGGCAGCTCGGCAGCGGCCCCCGGGAGGAGGCGGGGAGGGCTGCAAGGTGCCTGGCGCTTCGGGGCGGCGGGGCGAGGGGTGGGGTGGTGGGGCGGCGGGGGAGAGCCGGGCTTGCGAGGAGTTGATGGGTCCTCCCGACAGCGGTGAGCTCAGCTGCTTTGGTTTGTTTGTTTTGTTTTGTTTCGTTTTTTATATGCCGTCTTTTTCGGGTTCACGGAGAAAAAATAAGGGATGTTGGTTTCTCTCCGAGGTGGGCAGCGCGTTTCTACCTGAGCGAGCCAGCGGGATGCTTTATGTCGCGGGTCCAGCGGTGGCTTTAAAAGCAGTCAGTCGCTTGTCCTTCTGCTGTCAGACATCTGTTTATGCCAAGATGGCAGGGTCTCGTATCCAGGTTTATTTAGTCCTGTCAGTAGGGAGTGTTCTCCCATTTCTAAATTGGAGTACAGAGGTAAAATTAATTTACTAGTCTGCAGCGAGAGAACTGGAAAACGGGCTGCCTTACTGCCAGTCGTGTTGTCCAGACTTTGCTTCCTTTTGTAGCCGAGTGTGTCTTTATTTTTTCATGTTAAATGCCCTCTTGTCAGTCTTGTAGTCCTCTTTGCTGAACGGCAAACGAGAAATTGAAAGACAGTAAAAGTCACGGTCTAATAAAATTAAGAAATATACAAAGCCTGAAGGTGGGTTCTCGGATCAAAGTAATTATTTAGGAGGAAAAAGTACCTCTGTAAAGTACAACTGTGCAACAGTCCTGAAATCTGAACGAATTCTTGGGTCTTTCTGAATGCTTGGGATGTACTCATATATAAACGATGTCTTTGAAATTATGAGCCTAATGTTACAGAAATGCGGTATAATTTAACATCTGTGAATCTCAGGGTGCTTTGCAAGAGAGTAGCTGAAGACAAAAATAAACTTATGGTAGGAAAGCAGTGTTGTCCTTCTTTTACACAAATAAAACCTCAGAGGCAGGAGCTCTTCTAACAGCTAGGCTGTCTTCAGTAGGTGCTGTAAGTACACAATATTAGAGCTGACTGGGAGGATCCTTCCCACCCCAGTGGAAAATGTGGTATTTGTAAAGTTGCAGTTTTCTTCAGAACAGTTCAAGTTTTACTGGGGGGGGGGGGAAGATATTTCTGACCAGAAAATTAGTGATGGTTCATGGCTACCTGCCTTGAAGTCTTCTGTCAATTTCACTTTCTGCTTACAGGGAGAAAACAGTTAACAAAATCTTCCTCTTAGAGACCTCCATTTAACCCCTCTTTAAAAGGAATTGCGAATTTTTATTCCACAAAGGATGTGAGAGCTTTGCTACTTATCCCGAAACACAACTGAGCATTTTTTCATAGGACGAAAATTCCAGTATTTGGCCAGCCCGAATAAAAACTTCTGGAAACTTGGGGCCAGATCTTTGGCTTGTACAAACTGGCTAGTTCCATTGTGTTTAGTGTTTAGAGGATTTGGCCCTGGTTAATTAATGGTTCACCCGAGGTCATGCAGCGAGTTGATTTTTTTAAAGCTGGAGGCTGAATCCAGAGCTGTTATTATTCAATTGTGTCATATATTTACTGCACAAAATCAAATTTTTCTTAGAGAAGCTGGATTAATAAAGGCCAGAATCCACGAGGCTCTGATTGCAACTTTTCTTAAAAATGATGTTCTGAAAAATCTATTCAATTGTGATTGTACTAGAGAAGAGAGTAAATATGTTGTAATTAGTGCATAGGTGACACTGACTATGGAGGGAGAGAGAGGCCTGAAAAACTATTGTTATTTAAACCTTTCTTTCAAAGCACAAAAGCATTTGATTGGCACTTCACTGATTTAATAGTCCATTTGTAATGCAAGAAGAACATTACAGAAGATTTTAGCATTATTTTAAATCTCATCATTTAACCTGTAGGTGTTAAAAAAAATATATCTCATTTCTAGCAGAAGAAAACTTTCTTACAGCGTGTGGAATCTATGACTAGTCAGTTGTTGAAGATAAGGATGCCTTGTGTCTTCCCAAAATGAAATAGTTTATAAGTCTTCAAATAAAACATAGCTTGTTGTGTTAGTGGAATTAAAAAAAAATAATAATAAAAAATTCCTTCTGGCAAAGGATGTAATGGTTGCTGTCACTACGTTGTAATGTCAGGAATGGAATCTAAAGCCCTCTGCTTTAAAATCAGGGTCGCTAGAATTTAAAGAGATCCCATGCAGCAGCGATGCCAGATATACAAGATATCACCTAGCTTGTTCAGCAGTCTGAATTTACAGATGTTGTCTTTCACCTGTACTTGCCTAAAGATTAGTTGTATAAGTTGAAATTATTTCTGTTTTACACACGGGGAAGACACATAGAAGGGCAACAAATCGAAACAGACTGGTTTGCACCTACCTCCACCCCCCGTGTTTCTGATCTTGAGAGGAAGAAAAGATTTCATAAAGTTAGTGAAGGCTTGTCTTTGCCTTCCAAATGTCTGGGGAGTGACTTCATTTCTAAAATATTATATGCTATAACGACCCTGAATTAAACGGCACTGACATGACTTCCCAATGTCAAAGAGCAGTCAGGGACAGTTTGAACAGACCTTCTGCCGCCCAGGCCACAGCTGCACCTATTGGCTTCATTGTCCCATCCCTCCTACGCACATGCATGCCTGGCATTGTTTTGGAAATACAGCAGGAACTTGATAATTCAAACTGATGACTCGGAGAGCCACTTGTGGAATTAATTTATTGGGCAAATTAGTGACTAGATATATAGGCAAATTAAAAAAAAAATGCTGTGTCATAGTGTGTGATTGATTCTTTCACCTCAGTGTAGTTTAATTGTCACTGCACTAATTGAGTACCCTGAAATATTTTTTTTAATATATTTTAAAAGTAAAGTCTTAAAACATCTCAGCACAGTTCTGTCTTTGTCATTTAAATATGTGAGGGGAATTGGATTTTCAGCTCTTCAATGAGTAGGTATAATTTGGGATTAGAAATTAATCCATAGCACCTATTTTATGGCACAGGATTTATAGCATGCCTGAGGTTAAACCACAACCTTGGTGTACTGATCTGTGCTGTAGGCTTATTTGATTTCTGCAGAACTGCCTGCCTAAGACAAATAGGATTTGATCCTTGCTGGGTAACCTTGGTCAAATTCCAGGTGACCCTCGAGACTTACTATTTTCAGTTTGGTCTTAGGAAATAAATGTGTTCTTTTTGTTTATTTTTCACAGGGCCTCAGTATTGTTCTGTATAGTTTGTCATGTGAGGCTGTAAATCCTTTCAAGTGAGGTGGGATTTTAGATTTGCAAACTGTTCCCAAATGATCAAATGGGTATCATTAAGGAAGAGACTATCCTCTAGCCAACCATGGACTGAATTTATGAAGTTTACTCATTAAGATTCCAGAGTGACTGCAGTTATTAATGTAGAGGATGCTATGGGGAAAAATATTTTAAATTTGTTCAAAGCACCGAAGTAATGTTAAGTAAGTGGAATTCATCTGTAATTACCCACATAGTAGCCCAAGAAATCTTACCAGGGGTTTAAGTTCTCTGAAAAGGCCAACTATTTCAGGAAGTATGCACAAATTATTAGGGTATTGAAAAAAACAAAACAAAAACAATATATGTCTCAAACTGGAGGAGTTTAGTAAACTTTTTTTATACTGCCATAGTCATTCTGACCCTTCATCTTGGGTATCAGAGAGTGCAAGATAAACACAACAAAATTCTGCTCTTTATTTTTCATGAGCACTATATACTGAGTTGAATCACTGGGCATTTCTGAAGTGAAAGAAAATTGTTGCCATTGACAGGTTTCAACAACCAGAAGAGATTTTGGAAGGTCTGTATTACTTTGTGGCCTGAGTAGGGTAAGCAGAACAAAAAAAGATTTCAGGATATATATATATATTTTTATGCTTACCAATATTGGTAGATCCCAGATTTTGCTCAGATTTTCCCAGGCATTTATGAAAGGGGCCTCAAGGAATACCAAAATACAACATGCTGTAATCAATTTTTCTTGTAATACCAGGGAAGGTTCTGTGTCTGATTCTGCTACTACTTACTTAAATAATTATTCCTTCAGCTTTCCTTATTTTTTCAGCAAATATGGGGTCCAACCCAGTTATTGCTTCTTACATTTTCATAAAAGCATACTAAGGACTGAGTACTTGTTTACTGGTTTTGGTTCCTGGTTTAAAACTTGGGACTCATTAAGCTCTTTGCTCTGCCTTGAGTAGCATATTTGACTTTAGGGAAAATTGCTCAGTCTTTGTTTCCTAACTGTGTAATGGGAATAATACCATCTGCTGTCATCACGAATATTTGCAAAGGTATGTACATGAAGAATTCAAAAATGCTGCTGTTGATATAATATATCAATAATTTCAAATGGTAGGTGCCAGTTATTCTGTTGGCTGTTTGGTTTGACAATAAATGCCAGTGTCACTAGCTTTATATACTTTGGTGTAGTTATTCTGAGTTTGCATCAGAAAACAGAACGTGGCTTAGACATGAATTTCCTCTTTGAAATAACTGAAGTGACATCAGTGGAATTATACAGGAATGATTTTGGCACTGATACTACTGAAAGACATAGTGCTGTGTGAGTGCTTTGGCCTCATACAAAGCGAGCTGTATTAGTAGTACAGGAGTTCAAAGCTTGGAACTCTAGTATCCTCTTCACCATTTTAAGTTTTCAAATACTGCAGCTAGCAGGTAGTGTTTCTGGAAGGACTTACAGGATGCAAAAGTGTGCATGTCTCAAACCCTATACTAATTATACACACAAATGACTTAATCCCCCATACAGCATTTAGCATATCCATTTGGCTAAAGATTAAGAACTTGAAACTTTTGAAGTATTTTTGTGACAAACTACAGTCAGAAATCTAGGCTGCTTTTGTTGCACGTAATGCTTTCTGTTTCCAGACACTGTAAATATTGGCCTTCAAAAAATCTTTCTGTGGTGTTTACCCACATCACTTTATGGAAGATGAAGAAAGCAGAAAATAACCATGGTTTCAGAAACTGGTGACAATTTTTAACTGGCTGAATTTTTGCATGCATCTTTTGAGACCCTGAGGCTTTAGTTCCATCACCAGCACTGCTAGTTTTGTACATTCCCTCTCCCACTGATGCTAGTTAAAAGTTGCAGTCATTTAAGTGTTACTACCTCAAGTTAGACACTGAACACCCTCAAAACTAATGTAGACTTTAGTGGCTTGTAGACATAGTGAAACAAGGGCAAAGTCCTTTCGAACAGGTTGGCAGTGCCTGAAGTTTGGTGTTTGGACCGCTAGAAAAGTTACTGTTCTTTGGTATTTTTAGGTGTAACAGAATGAAATTAGGCATTGAAATAGCAGGTGCTGCTATTCTTCTCTAGAGCAGGCAGTATCTGTTTTGCTAAGCAATGTCCTGTTTCATAGCTGTAAAGTAAATAAATAAAATATTTGTGCTATGTAGTTTTAGTTTAAAGGTTGGGTGCAGTTTCTCTCCAAACATTTGCAGGACTTTCCTCCATTGTAGTGTATGAATAACATCCAGCGAACTCACGACGAGTTTTTTTTATCGTGTGGCTGAAGAGAAGAGTCCCTATTTATAGCATTCAAACATTGGCAGGTGCAAGACTGGTGAGAAACTTTAGTCTCACACATACAAACTAGTTGTTTAGGAGATTCTTCTATGTGGTGGTAGCTGCTCTTAGCTGGGCCACTAGAATCAACAGCGTTGCTCAGTCCTTGTCTTACTGTTGAGATGCATCGGCTTGTATTTCCAGGAGGGTGTGTGACAAAGAAGAGCCTGATGGTGCTGATTGCAGTAATATACTTAGCTATGGCAGCTTTAGCTATTATTTATAGAAGTGCTAATTATATCAATAGAAATAGCAATATTAATACTGTTAAGTGTCAGAATCCACGCTTGACAGCATGAACTAAATGCAGCTACTGTGAAACAAAGCAGCCAGCTTGTCTCCCTTGTCAAGCCACCAATATGCATTTCAGGAAGAGTACACACCCACCTTAATTGCTTGGGGTCTCACCATTTTTGCTCATCTAGTTACATCACTATCATTTCAAGCTAAAACTCACAAAACCGGCTGTTCCCATGAAATGCAGACTGTATCCAAAGTCAGTCTGGAAAATTCAAACTGTGACTAACAATGGATTCCAGTTTAAAGCTGTCATCCTACAGTACTGGAAACTGAGAAGTGTCTCGAAGTTCAGAATCTGACCCAAACTTTTATTTTTCTGAGTCTGTATTCTACCACTCCTTGTTTACAAAATAGTTGGTGAAAACTCACATAGATTTCAATACCCACAGTTACGTGCAGACTACGTTATAACCAGCCTTAATTGGCATCTTTTAAAGGGCAGAAATCATATTACCAAAAAATAAACAAAACTAAAAGAAAACAAGAGCATATTGAGACTCATTTTTCTGGCTGCTTTTTTAACATTTAAAATGTGCTTGATTTCCTGTCACAGCTCTTGTTACTTCTGCCTACCTCTTGTGACAGTGTTTTAGACTGACTTCCCTCAGGAGCTTACGAATCAAGCAGGTTAATGTCTTCATTAAAACTGAATAACAGTTTACTTTGGGAAAAAAACATATTTAATATTTCAGGATATTGAACACCAAACTACTATTAAGCTTTAACTAATGCATTTACTTTGCTGACACTTGCTCTCCGATGGGACATGTAGCTCAAGTTAATGTCACCAGAAGTGATGTTTAAGAGTTCATGAGAAAGTGTTTCCAACCCTTTCTAGATTATTTTACTCCAATTCTATCACTCTGTACTTGAGAAAATGTTTTAAATAAGTTATTTCAGCAACTTGCCATCCTTATTTTGGAAATGTACTGAGTATAAATGTCTCCTTTAGAATTTTAAATAATCCTATCCCTGTCCTAGATATATGTGGTATACTGTTTAAAGAAAGTGTCAGTCTGTTGGCCTCTGAACATACAAAGAATGTCCTTAGCATACTTTACCTTTGGGAGGACAGTACAAGGATTGTCACAAACAGAAAAGGCTGGGATTTGCTGCCCATGATTGTGAACCCACCTTGAGGTGTGATCGATTTAGTGGATCAGCAGAATAGAAATGGAGGCACATGGCCGGTAGGTCAAGGATTCTTGGGTGGCAAGTGGTGGTATTCTGCATGGGCTGCTGTTACTGCAGAGCTGTGTGCTTGTGTCTTTCTCACTCACTGAAGAATCCGTTTGCCTTGAAGCCATGTGGGAAGTGAAGCCATTTGCAGTGAAGCCAGGGGCATCCCATCAGTAATAGGAATGGGGTTTGTTTGGGTTTCTTTTGTTCACGTTGCTCCACAAATTCTGTTAGTGCAATTTGCTTTATCAGCTCTTTTGTTTTTGTTAGGGTTTGTTGGTTTGTTTTTTGTTGGGTTTTTTTTGACCTCTTCATTTGGCAATCCTATGGTTTACTTATCTATTATCAGAGCCATGTCAGACTGTGGTGCATCATTTTTTCTGGATCTGACTGCAGCAGCATCCCCAGTACATGATGCAATCAAACAGCATTCCTCCACTGGCAAATTTAGACCAATCTCTTTGAATTTGTTAATTTATCCAAAATCAAAGCCACTTTCAGTTTTATGCTGATAGGTAACAATACCAATATTTTGTTAAAACCTTTCCCATCATTGGTCTGTAATAATAATAGAATTGTAGAATGGTTTGAGTTGGAAGGGACCTTAAAGATCATCTAGTTCTAGCCTCCCCTTCATGGGCAGGGACACCTCCTGGAACTCTTCTGACAGCTCTTTAAACTTTGTGAACAGGTGATCTGTGAATAAATATCTCTGAGGAGTTACAAACTTTCTTGAATTATTTACATATGCTGTAGGAATTCTGTCTTGTATTGCATACTGGGCTGATTGCATAGATGATACAAACTGGATGATGCAGAAAGAAACAGAGGCTGTGCCTAGCACATAAAGATATGCTTCAGTCTTATGAATATATTCTGTAAAAATAACTCTTACTGTAATGCTGCTGGCTTTTCCTGAGTTAACTTGAGGAAAAAAAATTGCCCACAAAACTTAGGATCTTGGTTATAGCCATAAAAGAGATTGTTGAGAAAGATGAATGGCTTAGAGAATAATTTATGCAATAGGACAAAAGTAAAAAGCCTAGTTTAACTGCTGCTGAGTAACTGAAAGATGTCATTGCTCTGCGGTGATGTTCTGGAATATAATGAGCCCTATCCTCATCTCATTTGGCAAACTTGCTAATTCATGGTAGGGTAGCAGGTAATTAATGAATGCATGTGGAATATGAATTGTTTTTTATCTTTACTCATGGTCACAACACATTTAAGTTCAGTAGAGTAGGAAAAAATATTACCAGTTTTATTTGAATAATTCTCTGGGGCACTCCACTTTTTGGATAAACATATACAGATCAGTGTTTCCCTGACTTTACTTGTCATGCACATTTATTCACTATATTGTCATTCTCGCCCTTTAAGTGGTTCCACATGTCACATTTTTGAGAATTAAACTTTTGTGGCTTGAAAATAAAAATTGTCTTGCCTAGTCCTGACTTGCAAGCTAAATAAGACTGAACTGGTTTTGTTACCACCGTGACTGAGTACTTGCACTCTCGTGGTGCAAATGCACACTTGGGTTCACAATTTCTTTTCTGAAATGCTTCATGGACAATTCTGTAGGCTTCGCTTATTGTTCCAGTAAAGTTTAAGATTTCCGTAAAATAATGTAGACTTAAGTGGTATAGGTTGGCATGAAGTGAAGTTGCCAGAAACCAGATTGCAATGAAGAGGGTTAGTGAGCTCCCTTTTCAATGAATGAATCATCTTCTCGGTGCCACGTGGGAGATGTGTACCCCATCATGCTGTCCTTTTCTGTGGATGCCATTCTCTTGGGCTGGTAATCTGGCGTTTTTTACCAATGCTGTACTGCTCCTAGAAAGCATGATAACCCAGGCTTTTGGAACACAGTTTAAATGAATACTCTCCAGATTCCCAGTTGGTGTTAACGTTATTTGCATGTATGTATTCTAACAGAAACTAGGTGTCCCAGATGAGATCAGTGCCCCATCCACTAGTGCAAGGTATTTTACATGCTGTGAAACAGAGGCACTGTCTCTGGAAGCAAATAGGCAAGTCAGGCAAAAGGTGAGGGAAACAAAATATTAGAATTCCCACTATAATGGTTGCAGACCAAGACTCAGAAAGATTTAGTAACTTAGCAGGATAATCCAGGGAAAGAGAGGTTTTTGGAGGCAACTGACTCCCACTAAAGAAGCATGGGAGTGATGTGCCAACCTGCCATTTGTGCCTTTGAAAATTTCCCCAGGGAGTCTATTGTGGAGCCAAGCATTGAACTCTGATCTTCAGTCCCTCAACAGACAACTGTTCCTTTCTGCTTTAAGTGTTTTTAATTGAAAAATACCATCTGAGCAGTGTCTGTAAAGAATTACTTTTCCTCAGAACCTCCAAAAGAAGAGAAAAATTATGTGCTGTAGCAATAAAGTAACCAGTGATCAAAATAAAAACCACAGTCTTGTTATGAAAACCAGAACTGGTGGGTAAATACTGTGAATTTATGACACCACTGAAAAAAAATCTATTCTGGTAAATGTTAATACTTTTAGAACTGAAGATATTTTTTGTTTAATTATTGAACAATTCAAATATCTTCTAAACAGACTTTACATGCAGAAGTTACAATTTTTTAAAAACGCAAGCAGAAGTTCACTTCTTGCTTTTCTTTAGGCACTGCTCATGTATGTGTCAAGTGTTTGTTTCAGCAAAGAGAAGCCCACATGGCCTTATCTTACTCTCTCCAAATAGCAGTAACACTTTTCTTCTTTTATAGAGTTGTATGTGTATTAACTCACACATTCTCATCACGTCATGAGAAGGTAGACCCTCTTCTCATTTTGCAGTTTGGGTAACAATGGCAGCAGAACCCAAGGTAATACAAGTCCAAAAAAATTGTTAGAATCAAATTACGCTGCTGGAGTGACCCATGTTCAGGCCACTCCAACACGTCCCTTAATAGTATTTTACAAGCCTGAGCCATCTGTGTGTGATGAGATCAGAGTAAGGAAGTCTGCAGTTGCCAAGAGAATTTTAGCTTGCAGAATTGTACAACTACAAATAAATCCTATGGCATCAACAGAGGAAGATCAGGGAAATGTTCACACTGAGCTCTTCTGGGCTATTTTAATTGGAGATTGTTTGTTGTTGTAAAATTTTAAGGGTTCATTCTTTCTTATGCCCACCTAATTGTTACTGACAGTGTTGTAGGCTTCGCATGCATTCCTAGTAGTTTTCTAAATTACTAAATCCTGCATTTTGCAAAAGCAAGAAGATCCATTTCTGCTGCACCTCTCTGCACACATAGGCATAGCCAACCTTTTTGACTTGGCTGCATCCCAGTACCTTACCTTCTTTCCACCTCACAGACGTGCTCAGAAATACCCCAATCAAGAACTCCCCTCAAGAATTCTCTGTCCACTTCTGACCCATGAAGTTCTTGCTATGCATAGACCTCAGAGGTATGATGGGCTCATTAGTTAATGTCTTCCTGCTTTTGTTTAAGAAGTACTTCACAAAAGCAAACAAATACAGAAGATAGGCTTTTCAAAAGCACTCAGCATCAGTCTAGCTCTTATCCCTTTGAAGGCAACTGGGACTTGACTGGGGATGGAATTAAGCCAACATTGAGCATTTTCAGCATTTCCAGTCACAAGCTCTCCCCAGAGCATTTATAATCTTACAAAAAGAATTAATTGATGAATACTGAAGTTGACCAATGGATGTGAATCTTTAGCTCTTCAAGAACAGCTCAAATTTTGGAACAAAAAGTCTCTTGAGTTTTTGTTTTGATGACTATGGGTTAAGTTCTATTAAGGTTTGTTTTATTAGAAAATGGTATTTATTTGCAGTATGCTACCTAAAATTGTTATAATTTGTTTCTTTATTTCCATAAACATTGCTATGTTTATTTTGGAAGGGTGGTTATTTAAGAAAAAAACCCAACAAAGTAAGTTTAAAAATATATTGGATATCTCTCATATCTAATATTCTCTTGTAATCAGTGTATATAATTTTCCTATAGCACCAATTTAAACAAACAAACAAGAAAACAACACCAAAAAAAAGGGAGAGGGAAGAGAGACATTAGAGTCTATTTTCAGGATGGCATATCAGACCTCACGCACTTATGGGGTAGAGGAGATTTGTTATTTTGGGCAGTACTGTGGAACTTATGAGAAGCTTTCTTTTTTTATACAAAGTTAGTTCAGAGTAGATTAAAGTTTATTTCAAACTCAGCATATTTGACCTCAAGCATCATAAGAGTCATGTAGAATTGGCTCATGCTATTAAATTCCTACAGCGAACTCCATAATAATGATTAATTTCTTTCATAAACTCTCTTCATAATTAATACAGGTTTCATTGTGAGCACTGCTATTCTCATATTGATTATCTCTACAGTTTAGACTGGACTCATAAAATCATGTCTTTGTTTACTCTGATGACCAGACATTTATTTTATTTGGATAACTCTCATCATTTGCAAAGTGAACTGAGGATATTGCTACCATAGAATTTACAAATATTTCAGAGCTGTTTCTTGCAAGAGCAGGGATAGTTTTTTGGCACCTGAGATTAATAATACTTTGGTGTTCTCTGATGCCTCTCATCTGAGAATCTGAGTTCTTTATGAAGATCAATTAATTAAGCTTTAAGACACCCTCCTGAAATAGAGAAACATTAGTAGCCTCTTGTACTGATGGATAAACTCAGATTTAGAGATGTTGACTGACTAAGCCAAAGTCACCTGCGTAATTATCATGAATGTAACCTGGGTTTGTTGATCACGAATCTTGTTCTTCAGTTATGAGGAGTTCTCCTGGCATGATAATTTTTCATGGGGTTTAGTCCCATTTGGCAAAATACGCTTTTTAAATAGTAAAAATGGCTGGGGATGCATTACCTGCTTCAAGAGTATGGACCTTTCTCATCGCCTGTTTCTTACAAAAAAAAAAAAAAAAAAAAAATTTCCAGGATTCTCTCATAAGTTGCATTTAAATCAGTAAACTTTTAAGACTCTAATAATTTCTTTGGGAAAAAAAAAGGGGGAGGGGGATTTTCACATTTCTTACAGACTTCAGGAGAGAAAAGCAGAAAATAATGAATGATGAGACTGAGATTTGAGCATATTGAAGGAAAAGAGCCACAAACCAGATTTTGTAACATTACTCTGTACGCTTCATAAAATGTTATGCAACAGGTGAATGAACCTTCCTCCTGGTCAGTTCTGTGTATTAATAATATAAATCCACCTTACTGCAATATTAAAAAAACCCACAATCTTCTTGTATATCTCCAGTCCTGAGGGATCTGAGGGGTTAGGGGCAGTATATTTTGTTTAGTTCTATTACCCAGTCTCTGAAAGGTCCTGAGTCCCACAGGAGCTGCTGAGCTCTCCTTGTTATTTTAACTTCGGAGGGTGGCGGGGCAAGTTGCAATCTTTGGCAGAAAGCAATCTTTAGAAAGCTTTGCAGACAAAAAGGAATTCTAGTTTTTGAGCTGAATTCAGCCATCCTGCCGTTGCCAAACCTACAAGCAGGGACAGGGAGATGTGGATGTAACAGGCAGCACGTATGTCCGTATTAATACTTGCAGTACAACATCCCCCATGCCTGAGGACAGTAAGTGCAGCTGAGGACACAGTGGAGTTTACAAGAGTGCCTCACATGTTGAGATGCTTTATAGTCCCCCCTGTGAACTGCCTAGCGAAAACCATATGTGAAATATAAATATACTGGGACTTAAAAATGGAGATGTATTCCAGCCTTTTAAGTTAATTTTGTAACATGCTGCATCTGAGGGCTTAATGTGTGTTGTATCCAATGCTAGCTGAATAGTGCAGGGCTTAATAAATGCAGTATGTACTGGAGACACTAGAGGGTCTGATGCAGGACACAAAAGGAGAACAAGAAGATGGTGGAAATACCACATTTTAGTGAAAGAAAGAATCCAGTTTGAACCAACTGGCTTCTTGCTTCCTTTGGTCTGAAGGCAACAATGAACTCCCGTTGTCATGCTGAGTCAGTTGGCTGTCATGCACTTTATCAGTCTCAAAATTGTCGGCATTTCATCAGAACTAGATTACACAATAGATTTTTCCTTTTTCCCCTTTCTTTTCCCCCAATACACTTGTAATACTAATAGGCACGTAAATCATCTGACATTAAAGTGTTTCCTCATTCATTTTTACTTTTTTAATTATAAAATTAGTACTCATACAACTTCCCAAGGAGGGAAACGCAGTAATCTCAAATCTGACTTGAAAGTGTAAAGCAAAAACTTTCTTATTTATGCACTTCTCTCAGTTAAAAATAAGCTAAAGCCCTTTGTTACTTTCCACAGGATATTGGCATAGCTGACATATGCTCACAATTGTTCAACTGAGGTATGTGTTCTCTGTTGGGTGTGGAGAGAAAATTTCTATGTGGAAACAGCAGCCAATGTATCAGGGTTGAATTTTTCTCCCCAGCATGACTCTTTTGGTTATTTCTGCAAAAGCCTCTCGGAGAAAACACTCACATGTAGTATTCACTGAAGCAGTACACACATGTAACGGGACTTATTTTAAAGGCATATTTATTCCTTAAACACAAAAAAGACGTGTTTTCTATAATGGAAAGCATGTGATTCTGTAATTAAAAAATAAGAACGTTCTCATGGTCTCTGTAGTCTGTAAGAACAGTTAGGTCTATGAGGGTTTATGCTAACTGCAGATCAGCGCACTTGACCAGATTCTTTGATTTTAGCACCTACACTGTTACACAGTTTTGCTCAAAGTGATATGAATAAACTAAAAATGTGTAAAAAGTGATGCTGAGTTGGCTGGACAGCAATGCATCTGTTTGAAAATCCAGCCTTTCTAAGTTCAGCCATCTTGTCTGTCCTAATTTAACATCTGTATTTTCCACCTGCATGATTAAATTAATTTTGTTCAATCAAATCAACTTTGTAATTACATATTTAGGGCAAAAATATGGATCTTCAGTTTTTAATCTTAGAAATTCTGAGGTATCCCAAACATGTTCTATGCCTGTCTCAGCCTTAACATCCTATGCTGGCCTTAATCCATCCTCCTGTGTTTGGAATCAGCCCTGGTGGCTACTAAATGGAAAGTTTCCAAGTGTGTTTGAATAATTTTTTAATTTTGTTCTTCAGTGGTTCTAGTTCTTTGTTGTTAATTAGATCAAACCACGTTTCCACTGAGGCTGCAACGGTGGTGTCATCAGCCTGTAATCTGTCAAGTCCCTTTGAAACCTCCTTTAACTGCTTTTGTACATTTAGTACCACTCTGTAAAGTTCCTTACAGAGTAAAATGTGTGCTATTTTTTGATCAAAGTCCTTCTTGTTCTCAGTGCAGATTTCAAGACAAAACACTTGTTGATGCAATACGTAGAGGCACGTATTCCTGAGAGCAACACTAAGTGTCTCTGGGAACCAGGGACATCAGTCTTCCTTTTTCACTTGAGTTAGCCAGGCTACTGGCTGTAGCTGAGTAATTTTTGTCTTTAGGCTCTACAGTACAGTTTGGGGAAAGTTTATTTGCTACTTTTTCACTCAGTGTGGTTTGAATACAGCACTGAGTAGCCATCTATCAGAAACCAAATAAATCCTTTTAAACATTGTTTCAATTTTGTTTTCATTGTCTAAACAAATAGTAAAGACATCTTTCTGATGTTTTTCTCCTTGTTCTTGGATGGTATCTTTGGTAACACTGCGCCACCAGTATTTGTGGTTTTCATGTTGGTGCAGAATGAATAGCATACAAGGACACACATGTCCATACATGTATGCTTGTGGCCGTTAGAAGGTCATTTGTCATGTTCAGCTAGCCAACCTGCACTGATGTAACTGTTAACTGCTGTTACTTTTATTTCTCCTCCTGTTTCTTCATTGGGAGATTCTCAAAGTGGACAGCTGAATTTACAAGTCTCTAAAATAAATGTTTCAATCATTGCTATCAATTGCTCCCTTTGTGTTCCATTGAAGGCAATATCATTAAGATAAAATAAGGTTGCATCTGTCTTGTTAAGGAGAGCTTTTCTTTATAGCATAATCAACTACTAAGCTTATTTTGGGATCTTGAAGACACAAAGGTGTCTAATGTTGAAGAGCATCTAGGCGGTTTGGAACACAGATTTAAATTGTCCTTGCAGCTGTGTTTAATAATTATAATGATAGCACTAAAAACATCTCACTTTCAGGATCATCAGACTCATCAGAGTTCTGCTTCAGTAGTTTCACTTAGAAGAACATCTAATCTTTAAGGGTCTGCAGAAATGAATTGTCTACTCTTTTAAGATGGATGTGAATTCATCTTAATTCATTCTTGAACAATTTTTGACAATGCCTACAGTATATTGTTAAAGACTTACCTTGAGTTTCATACTACTTTGGTACATGCATACACATTTTTCTTGTTGCTTTCTTCAACTTCTTTTGAAGTCAAATGAATTAATATTCTTATATTTGTTAACCATTAAGCTCCATACCAGCTCCACCAGCTAGTACTGGTGTCTTTAATATTATCAGTAGAGCAAGAAACCTGCAGCCTGGATTTAATACTTAGGATTGAAAACCTGAGAGAGATAGCTACCTTCCGTTAGACCCTTGTTATAGAATACTCAGACTACTTAATGGTAGTTTTTAGACACTAAAAATACCGTAAGCTCACATGCAAAACTTGTTCAATTTATTACTTTCTTTTTAGCATATGATGACAAATGATTCCATCAACTAGCAGCATCTCTCTCGTCAGGCCCTGAAAGCCTTGCATATTCCTCATGTAAGCAGGTAGGCAAAAAGTGTACATTTTTTGCTATCTTTTATGAGGGACAGAAATCATTGTATTCTTTTCACTTTCCTATTAAGTTTTAGCACGTTCAAATTTTTCATTTGCAGATTGAAATTGGAACCTAATTTTATCTAGCATCACATGTTCATTCTTTGTTATTTTCATGTAAATGTTTCTAAGTTGCAGATCCTGAATAGTCAGCACTAACAGAAAAATTGCACTGGATTATTCCTGTATCTGACATTGTTAATATAGGCATCATGACCCATGGACTCTTGGCCAAAGTAGATCTAAGCAACAGCAGCAAAATGTACTAACCTTTCCTCTGGATCCATTGTGAGGGGTTGAAGAGGGTTCTACTGTAACTTGTGTTGCAGTAAATGCAAGCCTGACATCTTGGGTCAAATGCATTTCTGCTTTTGAAGTCGTCTGTAGATTTGTCTGTTGGGGCTCTGTCTCATCCACTGCATCTGTGTGAGTTTTGGTTTGGTGTTTAAAGTGAGGAAGCACATCTCTAAAAGTCAGTGTTCCTCAGATTATTTCAGTTGCTGAAAAGAGGAATATGTTAGTTTATGAGTGCATACAATTTGTTCTGCTTTTGTCCACATTTGTCACTGGCATCTTTGGAGGTCCTCTGTAGCTTGTTGCTTTTTTTTTTGTTCGCCCTTTTTCCAACCCCCCCAATCTCTCTCATAGCTGCACAGTAGTATCCAGAAAGGGACAACTGTCTGCTGCCAACTGTCTGCCATAACCAACTCTCTGCTGCCAACACCCCCCCACCCCAGTCCCACCAGCTCTCTGCCAGACATTTCTACACTGCCAACTCTCCACCAGGACAAATCTCTGCAAATTGGCAAATAGCAAATGGTGCTGTGCCAGTCCTTCCTGTGCTGCTCCTCCCTGCCTCCTGGTGCCACACTACCCCGCCCTGACCTGCACCACCACACTGGTCCTCACTGTCACTGCAAGCTTTGTAGAACCCTTGAAGGTGAGGGGGGCTCTGTGCAGCACTGTGGGGAGCCCCAAACACCTGGCAGCAAGTGGCCTCACAGGAGGCAGAGGGGGGGACTGCCAGCCAACATCATTCCTGCCCTGTCTGCAATACACAGTACATTAGCGGGAGAAGGGGGAGGCATACAATGGGGGAGGCGTGGGGGGAAGCTGGACACCCAAGCACTGCCTGGCAGGAGAACCTGCCATTTTGCCTTGCAAGCCTTGACAGTTTGAAATACAAAAATGGAAGTTTTGGCCATCATAAACATGGCCAGCTAATGCACAGAAAGGACAGAAGGTGGTGGGAAGTACTACATACAGGAGGGTTTTGTTCAGAAAGCTGGGGAGAAGGTGGCTGCCCCACTACAGGTAGGACAGGTGGCTCAGCACTGGGCAGCAGGGAGGAGCAGTGCAGTGCTGTGGCACAGGAGGGGGGCTGGCACAGCACCGTGCATCATCTGCCAACCCACATAGAGTTGTCTGATGGAGAGTCAGCAGTGTAGAAGCATCCGGTGGAGAGCTGTTGGTGGAGAGTTGTCCTAGACCCATATGCCACTGTTACCCTCTCTGTGTGGTCTTAGATGTAGTGCTGTGAAGTGAAAATGTAGCAATCGGTTTCATTAGTAACACTTCATTTAAATTGTTTACTGACTTTTTCTCAAAGATGGGTGTACACATACTTCTTTGAGAGTGAGAAGGACTTTGGGAAGTCCCAGGAATCTTTATGTGAGTTGAGAGCCTGGCCACAGCAGGAAAATGTGTAATGGTAACTGTGTGGGATGGTTTGCTCTTCATCCACTGAGTACTTCCTTGTCCCCATGGGGATGGTCTTAGGTCCAGAGCTGTGCTCAGAAATTCCCAAGGCTTGATGTAGTCTGGAATGCACGTGACACAACTGACTACAGAAAGGCTAAGTTAGCAGGAGGGAGTTGGAGTATGAGGGTACACTAAGAGAAGTGGGATTAAGGCTGCAAAGCAGTCATGGTTTTTTACTGTAATTTTTTTTTCATTGCATGCCACAACCAACAGCTCTCCCCAGACATGTGCAGATACCTATGATAAGCCTAAAGGCTGCAACTATAGGAAATTCTTTTTTACCTCAAGTAGTATTGGCTAGAAATTTTTTTGGGGTTGAAGGGACTTGAGCTCAAAGTCCAGTCTATGAATGTTAGGGGTGCTTGTAGCTACTCTTAAAACACTGGAGTGCTTCCTGGCCTTTTAATTGAGACTATGGAGTAATTCAACTGACAATGTTTTGCTTCCAACTTCATGGTCTGCTTTTGCCACAATTTTCAATATGTTTCCTAGTCTTTAATCTAGACATATTTTAGCTATTAGAAAACAAATTGGAAATACCTTATTTTACTCTTGTAGGGAGGTTTTTTTATACTCCTTGAGGGGAATGAGATATCTTTATGCACTTTTCCCTTATTTTATTCCCCATTTTGCCTGTCTGTTCCTTGATGGCTTTCATTCTTTGATCAATTCCATCAATTTTAATTGGAATTTTTTTCCTGTCTTCTCTTGTGATAAAAAGATATTTTCATGTAATCTGTTTCTTTGGGCCCAGTGGTAAAAGGGCTGTCTTTGGGAATTTGGACATATTTTCCATTAAAATGAATGGAATATACTGCTAGTATCTTGCAGGGATTTGAACACCTTTGAGCTATTGTGACGCAAATATTCTTGGTCCTCTGAAAGGGAGCTCTTGCCATAGATAGAGGTGGGTATTGTGAGCTTTGAGACCCATCAGTAGTGCTTGAGAGCCTTGTAAGTCAACTTCTTGGTTTCATTTATCTTGCATATAACTTTTCTTTTCTCGGAGGAGTAGCCTGTGAAGTAATCCTGAAGAACTTCCAACACCATTAAGTACCTAACACCAAAAACTCAAAGAAATTGTTACATTGTGGCTTCTCCAGAAGATTGTATAACATGTCCTTCATATTTTTGAGACTGACTTTTGAGCTGACTTTTAGCAGTATGGTGAAACTAGTCCTTTTTCCGTGCTAGTTGACTTTATGTGCTTCAAAATTACAGCTTTAATTCAGGAGGTAAAAATCTTGTAGCCTGCTTAACTGTGAGGTTCTAATTAAAGATTGCAGTAGATGTGAGCTGATGCTTATTTTGCGGTCAGCCTCCTAATTCTAGAAGTCTTGAGTGTTTGAAACAGTGTTGACTCTGAAGACTATTGACACTCCTTTAAATGGTAAAAGTATTTAAAGTTTTACTTTAGGTTTTGTGGGGGTTTTTTTGTTTATTCGGTTGGGTTTTTTGTTGGTTTGTTTTTGTTGGTTTGGTGGGTTTTGTTGTTGTTTTGGTTTTTATTTGTCTGGTTTGGTTTTGATTTTTTTACCCCAAGAAATAAGGCAAGAAAATAAAAGAGATAATCTTGTCATGAAGACCTTGAGCATTTTTGTCATATTTTAATACCTCAAGCACAGAGTAGTGTTTAGATTAAAACAGCAGTTTGGAAGAGTAATGCCCCATAAATTCTATTAGTTATAACCCTGTGACTACCTTTCTCATACCTGTTTTTAAACTGTGAATGATTATAGGCACTAAGATGCATGCATGAGCTGGAAAGGGTGCTTGAACAGCCAATCCCAGCTCTCATGACTGAGAATCAATGTGTTACACCAGGTGGCCATTAACACGGCACTCCCATTTTCCCCCCAGAAGCCCATATCTCATAGTCCCCAGTGAATTTTTGTAGTAAAGCTGTAACACACCACATGAATCTGTAGGAATTCCAGATTGAAACTCACATTTTACTTACTCAGTTGCATGGATGCTTGATGTAAAGCTTGATATTTGTGTGGGATTTCTGTCAGACATGATTTTTTCTCTTGCATGGTGCCTGGCCCATGAATAGTCTACTGAAGTAGACTAACTACTAGTCAAGACTTTTATTTAGCTGTAATGGTAGTACCTTTGTTTCTGAAAGAGAAAGCTTTAAGGTATACTGGCATTTATGATTCTAACATCTGTAATGTTATCACAGTGTGGTAAAAACAAATGTTGATTCATTCAGAGACCACAACAGAGAGTATTTAGTCATATTTGTATTCTAATTCTTACCAATATTTTCTTTGCTTCAGGACAACTCAACAAATGGGAACAGTAGGACAGCAAAGTACCTCTGAATATAAAGTTATCTTTATTCCAACCTCTGTTTATTTTCATGGGTTGTTTTTTTGGTGGTTTTTTTTGTTGCATACTATCAAATGGTTTCACAATGTGACCTCTGATTATGAAACAATGCAAATTCAATGTTAGTACTTATTAGTGCAATACAAACATTGATTCTTTATTTACTTAAAAATCAGGAAATTAAAGTTCCCCTGACAAACTTATTATGCCTAATTGTACAGATATTACAAAGGGGATCTCTCATTACATAATCATAGACCATCTCGATAGTAATACCAAATATTACAGTCCTAGCTAATAATTGCAAAGTTATAGAAAAAGAACCCTTTGACCATAAATAATATCTAACTTGGGCTTGTTAACAAAACCTAACTGAAGAGGAGCACTGAAGGTGGCACACTTTGTTTCCATTATATAATTTTGAAAATATTTTGTCATCTTGTTATGTGTGTTCTAGTTCTGTAATGAAGGACCCTTCAGTTCAAATACAAGCAAAATAAGAGTTGTTTGTCTGTAGGGTACCCAAGCTCATTTCTGTCAGTCTTACACCACCACTAACCTCAACAGATCTTCCAAGTTTTGATAGCTCTGATTGAAAGAAAGGCTCTTATCTCTGTTCTTGTGTAAAATAAGACCTGAGGCTTAATTTTCAGGTAAACCAACTTTGGCTTTTAATTTCTTTGTCCTTTAAAACAGCTGAGCAAACTGTGCTGAGATTATAAAAAAATATTCTTTAACTGAAACTAAAGGACTAATTGAAACCAGTCTTGCCTAGTTTCTCAAAGAAAACTTACCTAACAAAAAGTAAAAAAAAATAAATCCAGACCAGGACATTCCTTTATTAAATCTCATACATCTAATTTTTTATTATTCAGAAACATCTTTGGCTAAAAGTTTCAAAGTTTATGAATCCTGCCAACCTACACACAAAAATAATCCCCTTGAGGTGGTCTACAGATAGCAAGTTTTGTGGAATTTCAATTTTTATACTTAGTGTTGATGGTGTTAGTGCTAGTAAAATGGTTGCATCCTTACTAGTGTTTCCTGTATGTTTGATACTGAGGTCATTAGTTGAGTTTTTCTTGGAGTGTTTTTTTCAGACTAAAAAATAATAAACCTTTGTTTCATTTTTCACTCATTTCCATTTCTTTACTCCATGGTCTGAATAATAAGTTTGCTATAAAACAGAATGAGGCACTTTTATATACTACCAGGTCAGAGGGAGTTGGCCTGAACACCCCCAGGTGCCTGTTTCTGATACCTTCTGTTGAGTGTCTGTGGGATTTTAAGGGCGTGTATGTAGAAATCCTAAGCATTGGCACTTAGCAGGAATTTGGGCCCTCTGAATCTGGGTTGTAGGGTTAAATTTGGTGGTGAGCAGGCTATAAGTGTCATTCGAGCCACACAAATCTGAGAAAGAGTTGAGCCTTTTCAGTAACTTAGAACTCCAGTCTGCCTGGGAAATGCATTGGTTTCCCCTTTCCTGGAATACATGGAGAAAGGTCTTATGTAGGAATTTCCACACAGTGCCTGTATTTGAGGGAAAAAAACCTATATCAGCTGAAGGAATTTCATGTTGAAGTATTAGATGAATAAAGGCACTTAGTGTTGCTCCTGACAAACATTACAGCATTATTGTACATGCTGTGATTTTTATTTTTTTTGGTGTGGGTCATATAGTCTTAGCTTTAAGAAAACAAATGAAGACATTTCTAGTTTTTATAATTGTATAGAAAAGCTTATAAGAAAGTACTTGGGAGCATAACAGTTATTTAAAACTCAATTCCTCAGGATTTTAGGACAATGGCATTATTTTTAGAACCTACTCAAGGTTTTTGGATGTTTGAAGTTTCAATACTGTTTTCCTCTCTTCTGTAGAGATGTTTTTTCTCCACTTTATGTATAGTCAATCAAATAAAAGTCGAAGAATGGAATTTCTGTTTTTGTACATCTGTTACAGTTAAATAACATTTTTGTTTTTATTTTTCCAGAAGTGACTATTCATTTGGGGGGCAGTACTCTCAGGTGTGATATTCTAAACTAGAAAGAGTAGCATTGTTGAAAATGCCGACATAAATATTTCCCAGGTAGAATGGATCATAGGATCATAGAATAATTTTGGTTGGAAAAGACCTTTAAGATCATCAAGTTCAACTGTTAACTTAGCACTGCCAAGTCCACCAATAAACCAGGTCTCCAAGAACCACATCTCCAATGCTCATACGCTTGTGAAAATCGTGCAAATATTCAGTTGGACCCAGTGAGTGAAACAGCAGCTTTCAAAATATTAATAGTGATGCCTCTCACTTATTTCCCCTCTAGATCAGATCTTCATTCATTATAAATTTAGTGCATCTTAGTGCATAGTTCATTATAAACTTAGTGATGTGTCAGTCATTAGAGTTGCAGAAGTTTGTTTTTGATCAGTTTGTTGTTTTTTTGTTTACTATTTAGAGAGGGTAAAAGTGAACTGGTGGCTACCGAGAGCTTCAGCATTTTCACTGTGGTTCATATTATAACCATCTGCAATTGTTATGACAGCAACCAAATCCTCCTGCATGCTCCCTTTCTTGGACAGAAATAGAACTCTTTTATAGTGATCCTAGTTATCAGGTAGAGGACTGATGGATGTACATGCCAACTTGTTTGTCACTGTTGCTCCTTTCAGATGGTAAAACTACTTTTGACAGTTTCTAGTTCAGTTTGGGATGGATTCGGTATGGATTTCCATAAGTAACTCATCAAATTTCTGGTCCTGAAATGTTGTCTGAACTGCAACATGACTCTTTATAATCAAATTACAGGTAACCTTTGGGAACTATATAGTTATATAACAGAGGGTGCACCATACGATGCAGTGGGCTGTGTAACGAGATCCGATTCCATTGTAACTCCACAGCTTGGATGAGGGCCTTACACATTAGCTCAACAGCTAATTTGGTCACAAATGGCCTGCTGATGCAAATAAATAAAATATCCCAGCACTCTGTAAGGGAAGATGATGAACACACACACAGCCAAGGCCACATATGTAACTGCAGGTTGTTAGGTGTTAAATTATGACACGATCTTCACATTCAAGACAGAGGGCTAACACATGGACTTCCCAAGTGTGTGTCCATATATGTGTAATGGGGATAAAGCATGTGGGAAACTGAGGACTTTTTGTGTGGCTTTGGTGTTTGAATTGGAGAATGGTTATGTTGGCATGATACTGGTCTTCTGGAATTTGTTTTATGAGGACTGCCAGTCACTTTCTCTGATACGCACCAGTGTTGATGGGTATAAAACCAAGGGATTTGCTTTCTTGAGATAAAATTTCTTTTATTACTTAGATCTCACTGCCATAATGTACTGATGTAGCAGCAATATTTACCCAACACAGTACTAGCATAACCCAGTACTGTTGTATGTGACATGGGATTATTATGCAGTGGAAATGCCATTTTTCCATCTTTGATCTATTATTCAGGACATTCTGTGGTTAAAAAAAAGCAAACAACCAACAAACAGCGAACATCAGAAAAGTCAGTTCTGGTTCAGCAACTGCACCCCAGTCTTGCCAATCCATTGGGTTGTCTGAGAACCTGATCCATAGAGGCAGCATAGCCTGAACTTCTGATTGGGAAAGTCTGGCATCCCAATCTCACTTCTGTTCTCAGAGTGATTGACTCTTTCCATTTAGTTTTTACTATCTGTAAAATGGGAATGACAGGAGCTTTTCTCCAAAGGAAGTTGTGAGATTTTATTTATTAATATATATGTGAAACTGAGCTATGGAATGATGGATCAAAGTTGCTAAGTGAAAGGGAAGTATTACTTATTTGGAGGTCTGGCAGTAAGTAATGACTGCTGAGATGGGAGAACAATTGAGATTCTTTGCATATTGAAAGACACCACGAAGCACACTATTTCTCTCCTGTTCTCAGCATCTTCACCAGTAAATATGCAGGGATAAAGAGCTTCTGTATGGTTCTTCTACATTTTTGTTGACCCCTGCTGATGTAAATCAAGCATACTGTCCTATTATCTTTGGGTTTAAAAGTCCTATTTTTAGTCACTTAATACAGGTATGTAATTTGAATCAGCCTGCCACGCTGCAGGACTCTTGTGCTTTTTTAATTGGCATCTTTCTCATTACATCTGAACAAAGTCGCAGAGACATTGCAGGACACAAGTAGAGACAGCTGAATCACCAATCCTGTTGGGCTGGCAATGCTGATGGTGTGATATAAGAGGTGAGTCTAGGAGATCTGTGCATGTGGTGAAGGGTACCAAGTGGAAGCGATCAAGTTCAGACATGTTGCTGAGTGTTTCTAAGTCCTGCCTATACCATCTGAAGGAGATTTGCAAGGCAAATTTCCCTGGGATTTTTAACACCACTCTGGTGCTAAACCAGCCTGCTTTCTAAGAGTAATTTCTGGGATTCTAGTAAAGTGGACCTCCCTGAAGGCATTGATGGAACTGTCCTATGTGGAGTCCATCAAAACCAGTGTGTTAATACACAGGTAGGATAGCCGAGAACATCATAGAGTCAGGATCACCTAAAGTCAGCCTGTAGAAAAGTGCTAAGAGGCCATTTATTTATTTTTTTTCAAAGGAAGTAGCTCTTAGGCTCAGACATGGTTATGTGATGCCGTGACTCCTTTTTCAGTTGTGGCTGCCAACAAGGTATGTCTAAACTCAGCATGTTGGCATGCCTAGCAACATAAAAAGGAAAGCAGAGACCAGAGCAGTATAGGAATATGTTATTTGGCACTGAAGCACCTTCCTTCCCTCTCAGTCCATCATCCAAAATGTTGTGACTTGCAGCAAAGACTTTCACAGTACTGGTGGACAGTTTGATTTTTCCTATCTTTCCCTTACTGTTGAAGATCAGGGTGTTCTTAGGTCTCTACACCTTCCTGAGAGAAGTGTAGATGGGGCCCCTGCTGGACCAAACACTGGAATTTTCCACCTGCCTTATGGTGCTAGTAATTTTCTTACTCTTTTTAATCTTTTGCTTGAGGTGTTTGGGCTCCTTTGCCTCCCTAATGACAGTTGCTAGAGATTAACTCTGAACTGAGGAGACAGGTTTACAGAAAAATAAAACCAGGAGTATCATCTACTGGGTAGACCAGCATTGTCTGTTCTTGCATTCAGGATGAATAATGCAGCCTTTTACTAAGACAGCTGGGAGCCCTCTGTTCCGGCCTCTTTCTTATGAGGTCACTCCATCTGTCACATAACCAAAATTCAGCATCTCTTGCCATGGGAGAGGTATGCTCCTGAGCATGTAATAAGAATTTCCTTGCCTGTTCTGTTGTGTGGCCAAGGACAGACCAGCCGTGTGATGGCCATGCAGGCCCTCACCATCACATGGCATGTGTGTGTCAGGTCTGTGTATGGTCTGAACGCCATCAGCAGTTACATGTCCTCGTTCCTCTTCCTGCAAGTGAACCAAGTACTTAGCCATCAACCTGCTCACATTTTGGAATTGCAGGGGCATGTGGCATGATGGTGAGCAGGTGTAAGTAGCCTGATGTGTAAGACAATCAAGCCGGTGTTGTTTAGGATCTTTTTAGAAAGACTCACAGGCAAGACTTGTGGTTCTACAGATCCCATCTTGGCAGGGTGTTATCAGTCAGGTCAGACATTGTTTGAGCTTAAGTGTCCAATGTAGTACTCAGATATCCATCCTCAATGTGTTAAATTTTAAGGATTCAAATCTGTATTGTATCCAAACTTGGTATATTTTGAATCTCCCTTCACATTTGAGTGAATAAGGTGGGTGGGACTGAAGAATACATGTCAGTTTGGGATCAGATGTTCCAGAGTACTAAGAACTTCTTACATCTGATATCCTCATTTAACTCCAGATCTAGATATTAAATTTTAAATTCAGAGGCTATTCATATTATTTGAGCTGAATACAAGGATATAAAATCTTGTGATTTTAAACCACTGGCTTTGGTACAGGTCTGTTTGATAAAGTATTTATATTTTCACCATAATATTCACCATCATAAAACTCTGAGACATGCCAGGCTGCAATAGGAAGACAAAGCACTTAATATATTTATGGTGCCATCTGCTTATGGAACTACTGGTGAGTCCATTTTACAGATGGAAAAACTGAGGCAAGTGACTGGTCAATTGGTAAATATACAGCCAGACTGAGTGCTTACCACAGTTAGAAGCGAAGTCTCCAAATGCTGCTTCTGTTTTCTTGTCCTTATATACCCTTAAGTAAGGTGAATATGGTCATAAAGTCCAGAGAAGCAAATATATATAATAGGGATAAATTTTGCAGGATATGTTTGGAGTAACTTGTAGAGTGGCCTCTATGTATGCCAGGTGTGTATCAGTATTGCAGGAGGAGTTGAACTAAGTCAGCTAATAGAGCTTTTGACTCTTTACATTTTACCCTACAGTAAGAAAGGCTGTGCTTTGGTGAAAACACTAAAAAAAATTAACCTTTTGAAAAAAATTACTTAATCCTTCTGTATTTACTATACATCTGGATAAAAAAACAATGTTTATAGGCAAAATACAAAAATGTGTAGCAGCTACCAGTGAACAAAACTAATAAAATTCACCATTCACCAGGCTGGTTAATATTATAAAGACTGTGTGAATCATGAATATCCAGCCAGCCTGAGGGTACAAATCCATGAATCTAGGGAGTTTACCTGTCTCTTTTAGTCAGCCAGCTATCCCTTTCCGATCACCACAATTTAGGCATATATTGCCTAATAATAAATGTGATAATAAAAATGTATTTTGGGAAGCAGGATGTTGCAATAGAGCTTTAGATCAAAATTGAGATTCATTTTACTTAATTTTAGCACACTACAAGCTAGCTGCCTAGCCTAATCTAGTTGTGTAGGCTCCCTTCTCAGTGGAGAGAGAAAGGAAAAGCTGGGATGAATTGCTTTTGGGAGATGCCTCTCTCTCCACTGACAATAGAGGGAGTCTATACAACTGGCTTAAACAGGACACTTAACTTTTAGGTGGGTATGAGTTACTCCAGGCAAATTCTGTGGTAAATATAATGAGATTTGGGTTCTCGACTGATTTTCCACTGATTTATGGCATAACCTTGGGAATATGGCATAACTGGTTTTTTTTTGTTTTTTTTTTTTTGGTTTTTTTTCATTTGACTCGGTTTCCCCATCTAAAAAAATACCTTGTGTATAAAGTTCTTGGAGAACCTTTGTCCAAAGATGAAATTCAGGTGCAAAGTCTTGTTTCCACACTGTTGCTAGTTTCACATGCCTGTAGGTGTCATTAAAATTGACAGAATTTTTGTGACAGCATAAGTCTACATATGATGAGAGGCAGGACTGAGTGAAAATTATTTTAGAAGCAGCATATATCTTCCTCAGATATGACAGAATATTGTAAAAATAAAAATCTAGCAACTGGTTATGTGTATGTAAAGGGGAGGCAAAGATGGGAAAATCACTTTCCCTCCCCCCCCCAAAAAAAAATTAATACAGGAAATGGGGAGAGCATTCTTCAAATTAGACCAATATTTTAAATAACCTTGGCCTGTTTGCAACTGGGAAAATGTTTTTTTTTACTTGAGAGATTTATTTCTGTCCTTGTAACACCATGTACTATATGCATTGCACCTGTTCAGACATAAGCACAGCACATTATTATAGCTGTAGGGGTAGAAGCTTCCCAATATATATTTTTGAAGGGAGGGAATGCTGAGGGAGAATAGCCCTCTCTTTTCAATTGTTTACCGAGCAGTCTATTACGAAGACTTCTTCCTCATCAAGATCAATTTTCCCTGCTCCCCTATTGTCTGGGGAAACCTATCTTCAGGAGCGTCTTTCTTGAAAGATCTCATGACTTTAAAATCATCAGTGGGCTTTGTGTAGTCTGCCTGTCAAAAGAGATATGTTTACACCTTCCCTGCATGTGTTAAAGCTATAAGGTTACGGAGCAGAATGGCTGATACGTTTCAGTGCTTCATGCTAATATGCACGAAAAATGTATTTATGATAATTATATGGACTGTCTGAAACAATGCCTTCCAACATCCTGTAACATAAATAAGAAAGGTGGAGCCAGCCGGCTCTAAACTGTTTATTTGGCAGCGATCCCGCTCAGCCTCCTATACCTTTTCTACGCTGCCTCAGCCTGGCGGTATTGAACCTGTTGCTGCATTAGCCGAGTTGTATTTTGCTAGATAGGGGAAGGAGGGTTGTCTGCTGTCTGGTAGGAGGGCTTTGTCTGTGTGCGCCTTTCTCTCCCTCGCTCTCCCTCGCTCTCCCTCGCTCTCCCTGTCTCTCGCACTCTCGCTGGCTCTCGCTCGCTCTCTCTCGCTCGCTCTCCCTTTCCCGTCTCTGTGGTTTGTAAGGTAGGTTGCAGTGTGTGTGTATACACAACATCAAGAGCAGGAAAATGGACTCATTAGGGAGGCAGGCAGTCATTACCACTCACACTGTACTTCCAGGGAGACAGCGACTATGAGGAGACAAACTGAGGACTGGGGAACAAGGTAGGCCAGTCAACTTTTATAAAAAATGAAAGAATAAAGCCTCTACTCTTCTAAAACCACCAGCACTTCTTTATTCTACCCCCCCCCCCCCCTCCCCCCGCCCCCTCTTCTCGATTTTTGATTTAGAGATGTAAGTTTTCCAGATCTGTTTGCTGGCTTAAAATTCGGAACATCTATAGAAGGCCTTACCCTCTACAAATGTTTTCCCCCCCTTCTACTTATTTAAGGGTGTGCCCCCTTATGATTCACTTTAATTACTTTTTTTTTAATTATGAAGGAAACAAATACGGTTGTTTTCCAACACTAGCTCCAAGTAAATCAATATCTTTCACTCTTAAAACAGCCCTCTCCGTATGTTTGTGGGTCTCTCTGCTTTTTCTTTTCTGCTTATGCAGTTCCATCTGTCCGTCCATATATCATGTTCTCCTTATTTACTGCTTAATGGGATTTTATTAGTATTTGCCAATGACTTTTAACTGTAATGTTGGTGACCAGGGTTAACGGTGACTCTTGTTCTTTGTTTTCTATATATATGCACACTGTAAGTTTAAAGTCCATGGTTGGCATACAGTAAATAAAAGCAAAAAAAAAAAAAAAAAGAAAAAGAAAAAAAAAAAAAAAAAGAGAAAGCAGGTTCCACTCCTCCTGACAGGATTTTTATTAGGAGATTTTTCTGTTTGTCTATTTTGGCATGGGGGCAGAGTGGGTTAATTTGGTTATTGTACATGTACTTTTTCCTCCTGGATATTTTTAACGTCTATTTTTCACTATTAGTATTTCACCAGTTTCCTTTACTAGGAAGCAAGGAGATGCATATTCCAACTTTTGTGTTGCTGATTTAATGTAACATTATGGAGGCATCACTGGGTTAATAAGAATTCAAACTTTCTAAGAGGGAGTTTGTATCCTTGGCTGCCCCCCACCCTCCCACTTTATGCATGGTTATGCTTGTGTTTCCGTGTGTACTGCCGGGGAAGGGAGGGGGGAAGGGAATAGATCTTTTTTACAGTGGTGGCAAATTATGAAATCTATCGAGCCATTTTGTCCAGAAGCAGTAACTGTTTATTTACCATTTTTCATTCCACAATTATGCTGCTTATTTGTAATTTCAAACATTGAAGCTGTTCTCTGAATTAGTATTTTTTCTTTTTTTCTTTTTCTTTTTTTCTTTTTTTTTTTCTTTTTTCTGGGGAGGGATTTGTGATGCATTTTGTAGCCCATTTAGCATTGTCGAGTTTTTGGAGCCCAGATTTATCATGGGTTCTAAAGACTGCTTAAACTGATCCATTTGAAATGGTCTTTTTATCTGAGCTCCTGTCATCTCTGTTGGAGAGTAAAACTGCTACTCTGCTGCTAACAAAAAAAATTAAAAAGAGATAGTGGAAGTGAGTTACATAAAATGTTCTAGAGAATCCTAAGTAGTTATATAAAATGGATGCTGATCAGTGGTGATCTCTCAACAATAACAATAACCTTTTTTAATAGAAAAATTATTTATTTAATAGCAAGAGGCGGACTTCTTAAAAACATGCATTAGGCCTTCCTCTTAGCACAAAGAACTCCATAATGCAATATTCCCAACCCACCTGGGACTGCATAGGAGATTCTCCAAAACCTTCAAATCCTTTGAAATGTTTATTAAAAATCCATTATTTTACAGCCAGAGAGAACTTTTGCTGCCAACAGGGGTTTTTTTGGCTGTTATTTAGGGCTTTTTTTAGCTGTCCTTTAACTTATGACTCCCCAGTTTCAACAGAAGTGCCTCCTTGCTGAACAAACTAAGTTAATTGAAATCCAAAGCAGCAGATCTGTTCACTGGCACTACAACTACAGAAACTACTCGCTTCCATTTATTAGTAGCTTTATTTCCAGAATGAGAGCGAAACTTTTCAAGGTTTTATAAATCAGTGTGCCAAGAATTAGCGGCTCATCTCTTAGCTGGGGAATCACATTCATTGCTTTCTCTTTATTTTTTTCCCCTCCTCCTTTTTATTCCAGCTGCTAAATTAGGATTTTGTTGATAGACTTTAAATGTGTTTATTGCTTCAAACAACCTGTTAACTCTAACATGATTTTCCTCTCCTCCTAAAGTTTGAATCTCAAGCTTTGAAACTCAGATTTGGGCACAGAGGGAATGCTGTAGTTATGCCACAAATGTAGGGGTCTTAAAGGTGGAGTCACTGATGCCTTTGGATGGTGGTCACCCTGGAGTGGTGCAGCTGGAGTGCTAGCAGCCACTCCTCTCATGGGATGGGTGGGTTTTCAGGCAACTGTCATTTTCTCCTGAACTACTGCAGGTGTATGTTCCTCAACAGCCCAGATTTTTAGAAGGAAAGTGTGTAGACCTGTCCTGAGGATTCTTATGCAAATGTTTTGCAAAAGCCCAGCTTCATCTTAACGTTTTAAAAAAACTTTAAAAATTACTACAAGGTACCTCGTGATTTTATGGAAACCCCAGGCAAGAAGAATTTGAGCAGAGAAGAGAGTTGGAGTAGGAGAAACATTTTTCATTAGTCAGTAGGATTATTATTTTTTTAATCTTAAAAACTTTTTCACTACGAGGATTTACTTTTCTTCGAACCTCAAGTATATTGCAGCAAAAAATAAATAAAAATCTTTCAATAGCACGAAGTCCATTTGCAATCTGGATACTGCAGCAAAGGGTAAAGTATGCCTAAGTAAACTTAGATCCAGTATATGATGCTGTAGCTGGAACTCGGGGAGTGTCAAGCCTGTTGGCCAGGGGAGTAGGACAGAGTTTGGCAGAGTGGCATGTGCGGGGCAGTGTGGGGGGCTCTGGGTTCCCATGCTCGCAGCCCGGGCAGCTGTGCCGAGGGGAGCTTGTGGTGTTGATTGGGTCACAGTGTGCTTTATTTTAGCGTTGGAGCAGACAGTTATCTAACACACCCACATGAGGAAGTGCTCTGGAGCAGTTTTTTCATGCTTTGCCATGCCCTGTAGCTAGAGTAATTTTGGGCTGAGTGGCATGTGTATATGCCTCTTTCACTCCTGTGAGATGAAAAGCAATGCTGTTGGTTTTTTTGTATGTCTTTCTGTTGTGTTTTGGGGTGTGTTTTTTTTTTTTTTATAAGTGGGACCAGAAATGGGTTATAAGACAGACAAATCCAAATACCAAACAAATACCAAATCAAATTAATTTTACTTTGCTTTTCTCTTAAAGGGGGGTGGGGGGGGAAGAAATCAATCTTGTTTATTTTGATAAAGATGGTTGTAGCAATTTCCTGAGTTGGATATATCATTATTATAAATATTACTCACAATTTTCCTATTTGCACATTTTCTTCACAAGCCTAGCTTATTCATAAGGGAAAACAGCTGCAGAAAATAATAATAAAAATAAATTTGTATGATTATTTTTATAAAACTTTGATGTAAATAGAGAACAGTGTCCCCTGCTAGAGAATTCTGTGGGATGGCTTACAAATCCTATACAAGAGAGATTACAGTCTTAGATAAATTGTTATTTAAATCATTTCAAGAAAAACCTGTTCATTTTTGCAGACCGTATGAGGTTTTAAGCAGAATGAATTGAATAGGAGTTCTGTTTAGAAATGGGTGGCATGCTGTGGCCTTACAGATTTCAGTTGGTTTCACTCCTGTCTCTTTTTATAGGACTTTGTTACAGTGTGATCCGTATGGTGAAGAGCTTCTACTGAAAGAGATTCATAAATGTTAATGGAAAACTAAACACTTAAATTTTACTTCAAGTTACTTAGATGATTTTTTTTTTTTTTAAGCAAAACTTTTAGAAAATCCAGATCCTTTATATTTTTTTATTTTTTTTACTTAAACAATGCACTGGAAATAGTTGTTCTTAAATAATAAGTTGTTCACTCAGTAGAGTCTGCAGTTCAAACTGTGCTGCAGAGGGAAAATGATGCCAAATCAAAGTGAAACAGACTTCACTGATTTTGTTAGTTTGGCCAAAGAAAATTTAGAAAGTTAACAAACTATCAATAATGAAAAATAAATTGGATTTTTAATAATCTATCTATGCCAATAATCCAGGTTTCTCTTGGTAAAGAGTAGTCTTTAAGTATGCAACCAATTTTGAGATCCTTTTGTAATATCTGTGCAACTTTAACTTGAGAAGATTTTCACAGATTGACCAAACTTTCAGTGAGCTGTGAATAGAGGTAAAGGCTTTTGTCCAGGATGGTTTTTGCTTTGACAATGTTACCTACATTCCTTGTTATTATGTATCTTAAAAGTTAGTATTTAGCTCTAAGGGCACCGATCCAATTCTCCTCTAATAGGAAACTGGCATTTCAGAGTGATTACTGGATATGTCTTTCGAGTTTCTGTACATTTTTGCACTTAGTCCTTCAGTGCCATCATGTACTATGACGGCATTTTGCCTGCCCAGCGCCGGCAGAAGTTCTGTCTGCAGATGGGTCTTGTAAAATGGTCACCAAAGGCTTGGGGACATGTTCCACTGCCTTCTTCCATAGCTGCTGGGGCAACCAGGGCTGCTGGTGCCATGGGGCAAGTTGCCACACGTGCCAGAGCTTGGCAAGAAGAAGAAAGTTCAGCTTTTATCAAGTACAGTGAATACTATATATCTTGAAGTAGTTAAAATACAGGAGTGGGAAATAGAGCTAATGGGTTAAAGCTGTCTTTAGAGAAAATAAAATCCTATTCCTGTGCCACCTGAGGTTTGACTTTGGTGAAACGAGTGTAGAGGGTCCCACCCTGTTTCTAATGGGGCAGATGTTCATCTCGTCGAGAAGTGAGCCGCTGACTGCGTTAGCGCTAGGTGGCACTATGGGAAGAAAGGCCATGGACTATGCCAGCACAAAGGCTGAAATCTTTCCATGCCAAGGAAGTGGCCTCTTCCCATCAGGGACAACCTGCCCTGCCAGCCATGTGGAGGGCAGATTTGTAGGCTGTGCTGTACTTGTTGTTACCAGGTACTGTTCCTCAACACCTTTTATGAAAGACAAGTATCCTAACAGAAACCAGTCCTACCTAATTCAAACACTGGCAACATCTTTAGGACTTTATTCTTCAATACATTGTGTCGTATTCGTTTCCATGTGCTTTTCTGAAGTGAGTGGACATAGACCCCTAGTTAACATTTTAGGTACAGTTTGCACGAGTGTAAATGACAGTACAAAGGGTGAACCAAACCCGATATGGTCTTCCTGAATGTTTGCACTGATATTGGTTATACAAGTCAGTATTAAAAACAGTTGGTAGCTACAGTGAAGAAGAAAGCAAACCTGAATGGGCAGTGCTTCTGACCCTCTGTGGGGCACCTAATGGGAACTCTTCTGCAAGACAGAAGTGGTGCCAATCTGTAAATTACACCTGTAGATGAAGCCTTAATGTTATCCTTCCCTAGTAAATTTATCTTGGGATTATGGCAGAGCTAAACATGCAGACAAGTTTAGTGTGCCATTTGGTTCTGAGGTAAATACAGCATGGAAATTACTCTAAAGGATAAGCTTTCTAATATCTTGCTTCTAAAATCATCAGTAGCTGGAAGTGTAATCAATCCCATGAGGATACAAAAGTAGGACTGGGAAAGTTGCCTTATGGACTTCAGAGTTGTCCTTTCAGCTGACTGAAAGTTAATTATTGATTTCTCTTTCCTCCCTGGAGAACCATATGCCTTTTTTTCTGGCTTGAAAGTTAGTGGTCACAGTGCAGGAATTTGAGATCAATGGTCATGTGGCAAAACAAGATTTCATGGGCAGGATGTCAGGAGTGGGTAAGATGGAAGTTGATGTGAGGAGAGAGTCAAGAAAGGTGACTAGGTAAAAGCTTATGTCCACTATCGTTTTTTGTGCAGTAGATGTCGAGCCTGTTATTCTCCATGGCTTTGGCTCCTGAAGTGCTAGCAATTTGATGGCTGAGTCACAGACATTAGAGGCAGAGAGGAATGCTGAGAATAAAAACAAAACAACAACAAACAAATACAACAACAACAACAAAGTCGCATTGTTTAGGCACAAACACCAAAAAGCTGTTTAATTGCTAATGTGCTCCCTCTGCTGGTTCTCCAAAACTAACAAACGCTATTCCCAGGAGACGGGGCCACACCCTCTGGGACACTGCCTTGCAAAAACTGTGTGTAAATGAATGGCTTTGAGCTCTCCTGCAACGAACAGTATTAACAGGAGAAGTCTTCTGACAAGTATGTTAAAGCCATATATATCAGGCATGACTGCTGGGAAAGGTCATGAAATGTCCAATCCTGTAATTCAGCGTTTTTTTGCTTTGTTTCTATTCCCACTTATATTTGATAGGCGTTTCTTTTTCTGCCATTTCCCAAAGTATATATTTTCCATTTTGCTGCTGCTGCTGCTGCTGCTTCTTGGGTTTTTCCCATCTGAAGGAGTTTTAAAAAAATATTCTCATTGGTACTTTTAGTTTCAGTTTCTATGCATGTAGTATCTGAAGAAGCCCTAGTGTAGCTTAGGCTTTGGCAGCTTCCAATTCTTTCTGTCAGTTAAATCTGCTTGTCAGCTTTATACTGTTGTGCCCACTTCATCCTGTCCTTTGTCTTGAATACCTGCTGTTTTTTCAGGATACTCTTGAACATCCTTCCTCATTGTGATTAATCTGTATTTCTTTTTAAAACATAGACTGAACTGTTTAATGTGTTCCCTACACAGCACATTTCCCCAGTAGATAAGTTTTTAAAACCCAGCATTTTGTACTTCCATTCTATGACAAATATTTAAGTCCTGGATGAGACTGAGTACTGAAGGAAAAAAAAAAAAAAAAGAAGAAAGCTTTATTAATTCCTGTAGAATATTTGGAATGTGCAGAAGATTTCTGACATGGTAATTATATAATGAAAGATTGTCCTGTACTTCCGGTATTTTCCACCTACGTGGACTGTCATGCTAAAGAGCCTTGTCTTGCAGCCATTGTGACATCAGTGGGAATCAGCTGTGCTGAGCTGTTGCAGGACTGGGCTCAAGTTTTCCATGCAGAGTAGTGAAAAGTTTTCCTTCTGCAAGTCTTATGCTTCCCATCTAGGTGACTGCTTATTAAATCTTTATCCGACAATAAACCAAACAACCTGGTGGGTAGCTAATTGGCTGGAGTGACTCAAGCCAAATATAAATCTCATTTTTACTGAGTAGTACATTGAGTCTCTGTGCTCTCTTTAGTATTCGTTCATTTTGAGACGACTAGAATATAATGTTAATATAATCTCCGGTTCTTCTTTCTCAAATTGTCTCAGAGGATCCTTGTAGGATGATTCTCCATTACTTCCCTTTCATAGGCCCTGCAGTTCTGGAATCCATTCTCCTGAAACAGTGTGCAGGGAACTGGCCCTTGTGTGGAAAGTCACAGCAGAGGCACTGGGAAACTAGTACAGCACAGAGACCTCATCACCCTCCTGTCACCAGGTCCCTGGACATAAGGAATTGTACAGGGGTAGGTGCAGAGATAGCTTGCCCTCCTGCTGCACCTGCTTTGGGAACGGATAGAGAATTCAGCACCTGAGCTGAATTCTGAATACCAAACTGGTGTATTTTGCTAGTGCTAAGCTCATGTAAGTGATTAGAACTGACACCAGTTTCTGGTGAAGGCCCAGCCCATCCTGGCTCACAGGCAGAGAGCATTTGAGGTCCAAGCCATGTTTTGTAATTTCCATCATTTCATACAAGTACTGCTTTTACTTTTTTCTCCGGTCCATGACCAAGTTTTGAAAGCTTCAAAACGTGCTCCAATTGGATAGAAAAAAGTGTGGTTTTAAGATAGTGACGTTTCCTAAATAAGCTTGTACCTTCTCAGCTGTACCAACTTCAAATCATTTATCTACCAGATCATTGATCTATCAAGTCAGTCCGGCTCAGCCTGAAACATTTAACTGCTGTGAAAGCAGCTGCTCCTGAATGAAGTTAAAAGCCATTTGTGCTTTTGCAGTATGTTTTTCTATGCTGATTTCGTGCTGGACAAGAGAAAGCTCAGTATTTTTCCCTGATGCTGGGCATTTCTGGATTCTGGAATTATTTTTTTCTTCTAATCTCTGAGTCCATTTTTACAGGGGGCTGGATCCCGTCCAAGGGCCTTCCTTAATGCTTTTTTAGATCACTGTTTTTTGTTTTGTTTTTCTTTAAAAACCTGTGTACATAGATCATAGAATCATACAAACATCAAGTGGTTTGGGTTGGAAGGGACCTTAAAGATCATCATATTCCAACCCCCCTGCCGTGGGCAGAGACACCTCCCACTAGACCAGGTTGCTCAAAGCCCCATCCACCCTGGTTTTAATATACTTCCAAGGATGAGGCATCCACAACTTCCCCAGGCAGCTGTGCCAGTGTCTCACCAACCTTATAGTGTAGAATTTTGTCCTAATGTCTAATCTGAATCTCCCCTCTTCCAGCTTAAAGCCATTACCCCTTGTCTTGCTACACGTTCTTGTAAAAAGCCTCTCCCCAGCTTTCCTGCAGGACCCCTTCAGGTGCTGGAAGGCTTGGAGCCTTCACTTCTCCAGGCTGAAGAACCCCAACTCTGTCAGCCTGTCTTCATAGGAGAGCTGCTTCAGCCCTCTAGTAATTTTTGTGGCCCTGCTCTGGACTTGTTCCAGCTGTCCTTGTGTTGGGAGCTCCAGATCTCAAATATTTTTGTCAGCAGAAAGCTGTGGTGCAGTATCAGGAGTTGTAATTAGATTGCAGTGCAGTTACTACCATGATATAACTGCAAGTACCTAGGTACTGGTAAGGATAACCTACTGATTAGGGAAGCGGGATTCATAGTTAGTTTCTAGTTTTATGTATAACTTTCAATGAGTCACTTTATTTCTCAATGTCTCAGTTACTTATCTTCAAGATAGGGATAATGGTGTTTGTAAGTCCCTGAGAGCAGTTGGGAGAGTTAGTTATAGCTGTATTAGCTATTTTCATGTTATTGCAAGAATATTTTCTTCTCAAATTTGTGCCTTGTTGTCACCCTAGAAGTGCATTGCCTCGTCTTTCTTACTGTAATGGTTTTACTTTAGCATTCCAATGAAGTTTTTGAATACTTGTGGTCTGTCTCTGGCATGTCAGAATAGAACTGACACCTGAAGTACTGTTTTGGGGTGTTTTGGTTTTGTTTGAGGTTTTTTTTTTGAGGAGGTTTTCACCCCATTGAGAGTAAGAGCTAGCATTTACTTAGTTTAGATGGCGTTAAGGTTAGGCTTTGACCATGCAGGCTGTACTGTGTTGGATGAATTTTGCATATGTTTTGAGCCACATATTTTTACTTCATTCAGCCCTAGGGTGTCTTGACTTAAGTGCTGTTAATAACTGAGCTAGCTCAGTTAAAGCTGTCTCTGTCTTGGGGTGAGAGCCCTCTTGTCTAGATCACATGGATCTCAAGCTCCATGAGAATTTAGTCTGCTACCAAAATTAATTTAATTTTCATTCTACATCTTTTTCAGGTGAAAAAAGTGAAAAACAAGAAGGAAATGAACTAAAATGAACTTTTCTGGAGTTTTCTGGCTAAGACGGGTTGTGCAGGAACACAGTTTAGTTGACTGTAGGCTGTTTTAGAGTGTTATTAAAATCTGGTTGAGTAATGTTACTATGGAACATTGGCTTCCATGTGGTAGAAGGATACAAATGGAGTATTTAGGAAGGAGGTTTGGGAAGAATGTGAGCAGCTAGAAGAAATAAGAGCTGAGATGCAGGCAGGGGGCAGAACAGCTCAAAGAAAATGAGGACAAAAATTCTGAACTTCATGCAAAAAGAGGAACTAACTTGGTCCCAGTGGCAGGAGAGGGAGAAAAAGGAGCAGCAGAATTCTGTATGAGTAAGACCAGCGTGAAGTGGGACAAGGCCACAGCCCTTTTCTTTTCCCTCATGAGCAATGAACTGAAATAATCATAGACTAACCATCCTCAGAGGAATGTGCTCTTGGGATAAGAAGTTCCACGTGAAATTTCTAAATGCCTGTGTCTCTGCTAAAATGTGTATTGGTCATATTTTGTCCCAAGTTACATTTGTATCAAAGTTGACCATGAAATTTAAAAGAAAATTCAACTGAGAGCTGACTTCAACTTTGCATTTCTAGGCTACTGGCTGTAGCTGGCTTACATCTAAGGCAGTAAAGATGATGCATGGTACTCCACAAGTGATTTGTGACCAGAAGACAGTTTTCGTTAGGACAGTGCTTCTGAATTCGACCTCATTTTTGCTGTATTAGGTACTGTTTCCCTAGTGGCAGCACACATAGGTGTATTAACAAGATTCTTACCAGCTCTTTCCTTGAAATCTGAGCTGATGGAATTGATGAAAAGGCTTGCTTTTAGGAGGTGTTGGTGATTATTCTCATAATACCTAGGCAAAGCCTGCAAAGAATTTAACATCCAAAAAGATGCTTCTGTTTTGTTGTTGTTGTTGTTATTACTTATCTGCAAAGGCTTAATCCTGAGACCTTTTGCGAATTTTTGTTCTGTTTTGGTCTCATTACCCAAAACAGAGGATTGCCAGCTCTAAGTCTTTCCTAGGCTTTTTTAGATAAAGGAGTGACACACTTACTTCAAAGCAGAGAGCAGTTATCAGCTGAGTTCAGCCGGAGAAGGGAACGCACACAAAAGGTTCCAGGACAGTTTAGCCAGAGATAGCTGCTGATATAAATAAATAGTACTTTGCATTTCTGAAGAAACTTATTCAAATATGCTACAGCATTTAACGAAAGTTTAACTCCAGCAGCTCAGTCAACATTATTATTTCCATTTTTTAATCAGGAACAATTGAGGCACAGAGAGAAAGAGGAAGTGGTGCCTTTCTTTCTTTCTTTCTTCCTTCCGCAATCTATTGTACATGCAGATAGGACTTTGAAAAATAAAGACCATGTTCCATTGAAAAAGGAAGCTCAAATGAGTCTTGGGTTTATTAAACACCATGAGGCTTTTTTTTTTCTTGTTTTTTTTCCTTCGTTTTTATTGTAAGACATATGCAACTTCTTTGCTATTGGAGTCTTATTTCTACTTTCAGACGTGAGATAAATAGATCCTACAGTAACTGAAAATTGAGGCCAAACAAATTTATCATAGAATCATACAGTAGTTTGGATTGGAAGGGACCTTTAAAGGTCATCTCACCCACCTCCCCTGCAATAAGCCGTGACATCAGGTTGCTCACAGCCCAGTCCAGCCTGACCTTGAATGTTTCCAGAGAAGGCTCATCTAACACCTCTCTGGACAACCTGTTCCAGTGTTTCACCACCCTTGTTGAACATATTTTTTTCCTCATATCTAGTCTAAATCTACCTGTGTTTAGTTTAAAACATTACTCTTTGTCCTTGTTGCTCTTCTCTGGACATGCTCCAGGACCTCAATGTGTTTTTTATCTTGTGGTGCCCAGAACTGAACACAGTACTCAAGCTATGGCCTCACCAGAGCTGAGTACAGGGGCACAATCAACTTCCCTACTCCTGGTGAACACACTGGTTTTGATACAGGCCAGGATGCTGTTGTCCTTCTTTGACACCTGGGCACACTGCTCTCTCCTATTCACACGGCTGTCTGCCAGTACTCCCAGATCCTTTTCCCCCAGACAGCTCTCCAGCGCCTCTTCCCCAAGCCTGTAGCGTTGCTTGGGGTTATTGTGACCAAAGTGCAGTACCCAGCACTTGGTCTTGTTAAACCTCATCTATCCCAGTGAGCTCCAGTGTTAGCTTTGTCCAAGATGTCAATGTTATAAAACTGGACCATTCTGTCCACTCTTTTTGTACAATTATAATCATAGGGGAAGATTAATACTTGGCTGAAATAGATAGTGATGTTCCTTGTTTCCTGAAATAGTCATCAAAAGAAAACTGAAGCTCCCTATCACAAGTAAAGACAAAAGTACCTTCCAATAGTTATGTTGTTCTGGGTTTCTATGCATAACTGCTGTTATCCTCTATGATAGCTGCAGTATGTAAATGAGAAAATAGTCCCTGAGGGTTCTTTGGACACAAGCATTTAAGGAGGGTTGTTACTTCTCTGTTTAAACTGTCAGTGGAGACAAAGCACATGCAAGTAATAATGGGAGCTTGCAAGTACTGGGTTTGGGCAGAGCACAGATGTATGGCTACTGAGGCATCTATCAGAGAATGCACAGTATGAGGAACTTAGTTGTCTGTACTTTCAACCTGAAAACTGCATTTAACTTTTTATTATTTGAGAATGAGATTCAGAACTCAATTCTTGAAATATTGCAACAAAGTTTGGGGTTTTACTGTTTTCTAATATAATTTCACTTCCCAAGAGCCAGTTTTAATGTCTATTGATGCTTAGAAGACCAGATTGGAAGGACAGCAACAGAAAATTTTATTAGCCAGCACAATTAATACTTTCTTCTTTGAGAACTAAATTTATCTAGAGAAGTGTGTTTACAGAAGAAAAGGCTGGAAAGCACAGCAAGTTTTTCTCTTTGTCAAAGACATATGGACTCACCATCACTGGATATATTTATGACACACTGTAAAAAAGAACACACCTCAGGTGTGTCTCGCACTTCAAGGATTGAAGGGCAAACTGCACGAATGTGCCTTCTAGGAAATGGATGAACCAGCTTTGTCATATGCAGTCTCCAATTTTGGTAATCCCTGGGAAGCTTATAAAAGCCAGGATGGAGTCAGTAAAACCTCTTTTTACTAACTTCTAAAAGGACACAAAGGGGTTTGGATCACAAGGCTTGTCTGGGTGCCAAGTGCACCTTTAAAGTATTCTCATACTGTCTCAGCCTGCTGGAACTTTTGGTAGACATGATACAATGAGGTTCATGAAGTAGATGAATACAGTAGATAAAGAGAACAAGTTTACTGGAAGAATTCTCACCTCAGAAAGGCAAGTCAAACTTCTTTGTAGAGGAAAGCCAATACATGTATTTTCCCCCCTCCATATCCCCTAAATACAGCTTTTTCCCCTGTTACCTTTTCAGATATATGTAATAACCTGTTCTCTAGATTCAATGGTCTCTGAGATTCATTTGTTTCTGATGATAAGCACCGGTCCTTGGAGAGATCCTCAAGTCAATTGTACTTGAGTTCTCTTACTTTTTAGGACACGTTTATCCACTTTATGTGCTATACTTGAACATAGGGAAGTTCTACAGGAGTTCCCTATTATATAGTTCCTTCTACATGCTATTGTGGTAATAAAAATTGGCAACTTTTTTCTCTCATTAAACAGCTCTACTGTTACGCGTTTACTTAAAAAATGAGCTTCTGGGTTTTTTTATTTTACTGAGGTACAACGTCTGTCTAATTAGGACACATGGAATCTTCAGAACTCCAAAAGGGTGCTTTATAGGACACACCATTTTTCCTTCTGGGTTCTGTAAACCATTATATATCAAATGGGTTTTGGGGAAAGACGGGTTAGAGTCAACAACTATGCAGGTATTAAGTCAGCAAATCTAGTGGATACTTATTTCTTAACCATTTTATTTAACTCATATCTTTGTGGCCCTTCCTTTGGTTTTGATGCAGACCACTGATGTGTTTAGAAGGAAATTTTCCTTGGCCCTCCTGTTTTCCTATGTTTCAAATGTTCCTAGAGATCAGTGAGGTGGGATTGCAGCTGGGGAGCGTGGAATCTGGAAGAATGACTGGCTGGGGACTTCTCCAGGCTTTCTGGGAAGCCTTGGAAAATGATCTGCTATTAACCAGCATTGGTGATGCTCCATCCCTTGTCAGAGAGAATCTTCCTTCCTTTCAGAGCACTTATTTGGGGAAAGGCCAGGAAGGAAGTCATTCTGCATGATTCAAGAGAGACTTTAAAAATCAATGCTTTATTTTTTAGGAAATACTCAGGCAAGAGCCTACTTTGTTGTATGAATAAAAGTGTAAAACTTCAAATCTTTATTGCTCTTTGCTTATTTTAAAAGCTTTTACTTTTCTGTATCTTTACTCTCAACACCTGTATATTTAACCTTAACAAAAGAAGCATAGTAAGCTGAGCAAATGGAGTGGTGTACCATTTGCTTATTTATTTTCTGCCTGAGAAGGCCGTGTACCCGCTTCTTGTGGCAGAAGGGGCCATATGCCATGGTTCTTTCTCTGCAGTGTGACCAGGTCTGTTGTGTGTGCACAGTAAAACTGAGCTGGGCAGAATTCAGTCAGTGTTCACCAAGTTTACAGCCTGTGCACAATACAACTGTAATAATGTCTATGTCCAGGAGCTTCAAAGCTTCCTGGAATCTTTGGATTTACTGTGAATGTGCTGTAACTAATGTGGATGTTTGAGGTGGGCCTGACATGTCCCAAAGCTGCTTGACTGCATTCATGGTAATTCTCTCAGTAGCTGTGCTGTGCTTCTGTAGGAGTAGGTCTTTCCAGATGAGCCTGATCAGGAGATCGTGAGTGAGATAAATGAAAGTCAAGCACCCTGAGTAGTACTCAAACACTGAATTTATTTATTTATTTATTTATTTTAAATTCAGGTACTGTTTATAATGACCTTGGATATGGCATCTGTAAGAAGAGATGATGTGAAAAATATAAATAAAAGTACTTGCTGGGTGTGCTGCAGACCCTTCTATTGATCTGGGTACTTCATCTCTCTCCTCTTCTGCTCCCTAGCTGTAAAATGGAGTGAAGAGAGTAATTTCTGCATGCTTTGAAGCTTAATGAACATTTTGTGAAGTGCTCAAAAATCTTGAGGTGGAAAAGGCTGGGGATAAAACATCAATTATGGCCACTTTTACCTTCTCTTGATCTGAAAGGAATGAGGAGGAAATGCAAACAGTTGTGTTACCATGAGAAATGAAGATGTATTCATTTCAAAATTTTTTCACAATAAGGTAGCCTTTTATGCCATCTGGAAAATTTTCCACAAAACTGTCTTCTGAAGCTTTAATCCTGTCCCTCCTTATAGTGTTTCGCGTGATGGCATAATCAGTGGAAGAATACAGAAGTTAAACAACAGGTAGAAGTGCTGTAAGGCAAGTTTTGATGCTTCTGAACCTTCTATCCTACTGATGTCAGTGGAAGTTTTAATTCTGGTTGAGGGTTGCAATTAATTCTCTGAGTTGCAGAGAAAGAACAAAGGTGGCTATTCAGGTAGAGAAGAAAAGAACCAGCAAGTATCCACCTGGGTTCTGTGTAGGAGTGAAAGTCTTGAAGTTTGGAGGCTAATCCCCCAGAGATGGAGAAACATGGCATTGGTATGATGAGGGATGCAAATGTATTATTTATATTTTAACCCCTGGCAGAGAGAAGTGTTCAAGAGGGTGGCATTTAGAAGCAGGATAGAGGTGAATCTAAATTAGATGGAAGCAAAGGGTGAAAAAGAAGAGGAAGGTGCTGTTTGACAGCAATAACCATATAGATGTCGGTGTTTGCTCTCAAGTTTGTGGTGGAGCTGAGTCTCACCAGCAGCAGTGCTAAGTGAGAGGAGCATAAACAGAATACATAAATAGTTTTGTTGAGAGTCAGGATTTTATTTTGCCTGTGAAGTTGGACCTATTGTGATTCTTGGCTCTGCCATTTGTTTCTTTACCTTACCGGTAGGATAAAGTTGATATTGCTTAGCCCAAATTCACATATATGAATATGCCTTTAGCTCTTCCTCTGTTGCTTTGTTTATCTGTCTCCGTCTATCTCTCTGTGTGCCTGCTGCTTGTCTGCCTGCCAGTTTTTTCTTTGTCTCTATCACTTCATCATTGAACCCATCTGTGTAGAAAATGGGATATTTGGCTGTGTTGTATTTTTTGTATTATTAGTTTTTTATTTGTGTCATTTTGTTCTCTCAGACTTACGAGGATAAAACTCGCACTCCTGGGGGTGCCAGGCATTTCAGATCTTGCATTTAGGAGGAGCCGTGATGCTTTTTGCGTCTGTTTGTCTGTCCATCTGTCTGCTGGTCTATAATAAGCTGTGCAGCGAGACAGCAGCTTCCTATCTGTGTGTGTGAAATTAGCTAATTGGTGTTAGCAGCAATATTTTCACATGTTTTATAAGCAAAGTGCAGCAAGGTATATAAATGTAGATATGATCCAGAGACACACACACGCGCTCGCACAAGCCTGTCGCTGCTCATGCATAGATGCTCAGAAGTAATTAATGTTAATAAGATTTTAATGTGCTAGTGAGATCATAATGAGGAGAAATGAATGCTCTGATTAGAAAAAGGTAACTGTGTGTGTGTTTTGGCTTAGAACAAGATTTCCCCTCTTTTTTATAAATCACAATTTCAGAATTTGTGATTGCATCAATCGGTTTTTATTTTCAAATTAGAGGTCTGTTTAGCCATTTGAATGATTACCCAAATAAATGGGTGAAACCCTGATCATAAGGAATAGTGCAGATTATTTTTTTTTTCCCTCTTAGAAAGCAATGCTACTATATGACACGGCTGGGCAGCCTCATCCTTCTAACGTTACATTTTTTTGATGCTGCTTTTAAAGCCTCATTAGAAACTGCTCTCAGAGACAGTGCTCATTTTTTACAAATAGAGATGTTTATCTATAGGTGTCTGCAATGCATAATCAACCACAGAAACTATTGTGCCAAAGCACATTCCTGTTCATCAGTAATGATGAATCCTCAGAGTCCAGATGATCACATGATACCTTGATAATATTTTGAAATAATTTAAGAAAGCAAAAATGTTATACTTGTATTTTTTTTTTCTTTTAATCAGTTAGTGTCCAAATAAGAGAGATGGGAAAGTGTTTGCAGGAAATACTTCACAAGATAAGATTTTTTTTCATCCTGGATGCTGTGTAGTCACCAGAACCTAGGCTGGCTAAAATCCAGCTGGGCACTAGGGGTCCTTCTCTCCAGCAAATCCGTGGAAAAAAAATTGTCCAGAGGGCTTTACTTTCATTTCCATACTTATTATTGTTATTATTTTGAGTAATAAAATATATAAAAATATTATAAAGTTCTTGTTTGATAGTGCTACACAAATCACTTTGGGGTTGGGATTTTTTTTTTTTTTAAATTGACACTGAGAGTTTATTCTGTTTTAAAAACATCTAGAATTAAAATGCAAGTTTAGAAAGTCTGCGCTAGAGTGCATCCCATATTGGGATGCATCCCATATTGGGGACCTTATCACTCTCTTCAGCTACCTGAAGAGAGGTTGTAGACAAGTGGGGGCTGGGCTCTTTTTCCAGGCAACTAGCAACAAGACAAGAGGGCATAGCCTCACTCTGCTCCACGGGAGGTTTAGGTTGGATATTGGGAAGTAATTCCTCATGGAGAGGGTGATTAGACATTGGAATGGACTTCCCAGGGAAGTGGTGGAGGCACTGTCCCTGGATGTGTTCAAGGAGAGACTGGATGTGGCACTTAGTGCCATGGTTTAGCCAGTGTGGCAGTGTTAGATCATAGGCTGGACTTGATGATCTTAAAGGTCTCTTCCAGCCTTAGTGATTCTGTGGTTCTGTGATTGTGTCTTACCCACGTCTTTGCTTTGGTGGCATCTGGCTTCTGTGGCGTTCTGAAGTGCTAGATCTATGTTTGAATTAATGAAATATGGTTCATTTCCAGAAAGTTCTGCGGTACTGCAGCAGTGGTTGCAATGAGAAATGGTAGAGCATGGTGATAAGACTGCATTTTCCAAATTGTGCTGAACAAAACCCAGTGTCAGTAGATACAGTTTTAACATGATTTGAATTCTCTAGAGGTGATGATGTGATAGTTTATAATGAATGAATTTATTTTGGGAAAAGGAAACATCAGACTTTATGCATATTTTTTCATTCCTCTAAACACTTCAGCTTGCTGCTATATAGTAGGGCCTCAAACTCTAGTTTATCACTCAGATAGCTCAATCAATGAACTTTATACAGGAACTCTAATTTTCTGAGGTAGCTTGGGATATCATCTGCTCGTATGTGTGCTGAAGTGTGTTGGTGCAAGTGCACTCAAAGCATCACTGAAACCTGAACATGTATGCAGTAAGGCCAAAGCAAAGTATTGCCCAACTGCTGCCAGCATCCAGGTAAGTTTTAATGACCCTGGATGGAACAAGGAGACCTTTACTTCTCCTAAATGCTTATAGTTTGAGAACTGCTTTAAATTCTGACTTAAATAAAATGGTAGCCTTCGTTCTCCCTGTAAGGAAGCAGCTCATTGGCTTTAAAAATCATTGGTATTTTCTAGAGATAATTTTATTACAATCTTTTGATAAATTCAATCCCAGTTTAGTATTTAAATGAATTAGTACTGAATTCATGGAATATGGTTCATTTCCAGAAAGTGCTGAGTGGTTTTGTTGAGAGACTGTAGAACATGGCAATATGGTGCCAATTCCAAATCATGATGAGCAAATCTAGTTTCAGTAGATATAACTTTGACATTATTTGAAGTCTCTAAAGAAGGTGACATGACAGTTCAAATCCCACTTTGGGATTAGTATCCACATGCATTTTTATCATTGCCTGTTTCTGCTTGTTTCTGGTATGTTAACGTGCCAGTTCCCAAGACCAGCTTCCAGCAAGGCGAAGAGTGATGGTAAACTCTGAAAGCACTGAGTTTTCTTCTTGGAGCAGGGAGCAGCTAAGCCATGTGAGAACTTTCTCATTAGTTTTTCTGTGTTCTAGATGTAAAATGTTGAAGAAAACACTCAGTTTGATGTTCTCAGCATCAGAGATGGAGTAACCAAGCTCCCTTCAGTTAGAGGTTGAAAACTCACAAGGCTTGGGGAACTCAGGAAGAGCTGAGGCAAATTTGCTAAATGCATGAAGTCAGTATGCAAAACGAGTTATGTTGAATCCTTGGGGAATGCTTTAATTCAGGAGCAGTTCAGTCTTGGACCAATGTAGCTGAACAGAATAAGGAACTAAAGAGAGCTTTGATGTTGAATTAGAGCATCTCCTCACAGCTTCAAGACAATTAAATGTGTGCATATTGGTGTCAGACATCTAGTTGATTTGCCTTAACTTTCTAAACATCCCAATACAGACCTGGCTTAAGAGATAGATAAATTGTCACCAGGCAATTCATTTTGCACTAGGAATCCAGAACAAAACAAATTTCAATAGCTTTTTTACTCTGATGAAACTACCATAATGCCAACTGTTGCACTGTTCATTCCAGAGTAGTACTAGTTGTCCTGCCTCTTCTTAGACACCATTGTTTTCCTGAGCAGTTATTGAAGGGTCCATGGATACTGAAGAGGGCTTTCTGTTACAGTCAGATTGTATATACATAAACTCCAATATTTAGGAATAAAGCATACCAAAGGTAGAGATACTATGTATTTGGACTGACTTCTAGAATTTTTATAAGAAAGTAAATGTATTCACAAGTCATATTTCTGCTTGGCAACTACCTGCTTTACTTACCTTTAGCTACTGTCATGTAGGGTTAGTTCAAATATAAGAAAGAGAGTTTGGGGTGTGGGTTGTTTTTTTTGTTGTTGTGATGGCAGAACAGAATATGGTGGGATCATATTAATGACAAGTTACCTTGGGAGAAACTGATTTTCTGCTAAAGAGGCCTATGCACAGTGTGAAACTGAGAGCTCATAAAATGTTGGCACGTTTAGAGCACGTTTGCCAGTCTTACTCGTATTACACCTGTGTAATTTTACTTTGTTCCTAAGGACACATATAAGGTTAAAATGCTGTTAATTAATAGTTTGTAATTGACAAACTGATTGTAAGTAATTTGATAAAGTCTCAGTGCTAAACAATGTTGGATTTCAATGGTGAAAACCCTCTGCATAAGGATGGATTTTAAAAATATCTGTAGGTTCTAGCCCTATCAGGCCAGCAGAGAAAGTAGGCGATTAACTTGAGAGCTTCTTTAGAGATAGTCCCCTGCTAGCCTCAAAGAGGAGGTGCCTGTTCAAGTATCCGCACTGATCTCAGGTTTTTTCACAGAATCACAGAATTGTCGGAGTTAGAAGGGACTTCAAGAGATCATCTACTCCAACTCCCCTGCTAAAGCAGGATGGCCTAGAGCACGTTCCACAGGACTGCATCCAGGCGGGTCTTGAATATCTCCAGAGAAGGGAACTCCACAACCTACCTGGGCAGCCTGTTTCAGTGCTCTGTCACCCTCACTGTAAAGAGGTTTTTTTTCGTATGATCTGGAGGCAGAAAACATACATCCTAAACCTGTCAAGACTTAAGCTTCGAAAGAACTGATTATCTCATCTTACTTGCCCAATTCCATATTCATATTTTTAAACAAGCAGCTTCTTTTTCTATTAATTTCTTAATGCCCAGAAGCACCTGCTGAAGCTGCTGGATACAGAGATCTTGTAGTAGTAGTAGTAGCATATGGATTTAGAAGAGCTATTTTAGATACTAGTTTTGAAAATGATGACCAGAAGGGTCTTAGGTGTAAATGAGGTTAGAAATTCCAGATAAAGTGACATTTCTGCCAAAAATACTGTTTTAAAGAGTTACATAGTTGCAGTGTATGGCATTTAAATTAAATTAAAAAAAAAAAAAAAAAAAAAAAAAAAAGTATGTCTGTAAGAAGACAGAAACTGTTGAAGAAATCAAGGAAGTTTTTCATAGAGTTCTGTCATCTCTGCTTCTGCAACTCTCAAAAACTTCTGAGGTAGGTAAGGAAAACCTTCTCATGAACAAGTATGGAAAATCCTAGCCATGGGGAAAGTTCCTACCTTACTCTGTCATGTAATTGACCAAGTCTTTGGACAATCTAGGTGTAGGTTTTCTACTGGATTAGAGTTCTGTTTGACTTAGTAACACATAAAGTTCTTTGTTCTTTATTTGTTTAAGGTTTTTTTTGTTGTGTTTTGTCTTATGGTTTTGGGGTTTTTTTGTTTGGTGTTTTGTTTGTTTGTTTGTTTTTAATAAGCTCTTTGTCTCAGTTTTACCACTTTTACTTTCTGGCAGGTATCATGCAATCTACAGGTTGATTCACACATGAAAAGAAATAGCTTAATTTTTCTGAAGTTTTTTATGTGTGGATATTGGGAAAGCTGTTTGGATATTTGAGGTTTCAAGTAATGTAGAAGAGACAGCACTGAGCAACGAGACGGAGTTAGAAGCATGAATCACTATGGCATGAATTTGCTTCCTGGTATCTTAGTTTTCTTACCTGGTGGACACGTGTCCTGTCATTAGCAGAATTCCAGTGGCTTCAAGGTTAGCTACAGTCATCACAGAAGTCTACAAAATAGTTAATGTATGAACTAACTCCTACACTTATGCCCATATTTACAAGTAGTGCATTTGGAAAGAGTCTTGAATGTATTAAGAAGTGTTTGAATAGTGCAATTGGGTGATGGTTCAGTTTTTGCAGAAAATGTTAAAACTTAATCTTATTCTCATTCTCCAAACACTCTGCCACTGACGTTAGTAGGAATAGGCCTTTTTACCTGTGCCTGCATTAGCGATTCAAGAGAAGATGTGAACTTCCTGTGTTTCCTGAAGCACAGTGTTACATATCTATTGCTTCAATTTACCTACCTTTAAGATAGGATTGGTATTTTAGAAGTTCCTGTCAAGTGGTGGAATTTAATTGAGGTGAAGAGCTTTTGTGTTTTATTTTATAGCCTTTGGGATCTGCTAGGCACTGTTATGTTTGGGACTCACTCATTTGGTCAATCTCTGCATTACACTTTTCAGCTGTGCTGTTTGCAATTCACAAGTTGGCAGCACAGCAGCATCTCTTCTGCAGTGGGACTCTGTATCTGAGATGCATTGGGCCACCTTGCTGGCCAGCTGCACCTTCTGCATGTAATCCTGGGAATCAGATAGAGATGATGGTGCTTAGCAGTATCTTCAGAGCTTTTTTCCTCCAAATGAGGTCCTGAGTTCAAGTTGATCCACCACCTGGCATTTTATCTGGAGTGACAGCCCAGGTAACACAAACTGCTGTCTGAAACCTTATGCATTGGGCCAGCTGAGGTACCTGTCTTCTATGCAGGCAAAAAGCTATGAAATCTGATATGGGAAATAATTTCTCTGCAGTCTTCCTTTGTGGTACTTAATACAGTTTGGAGTAATCTATTGAGGTGCTTGAGCCACTCCGTTTGTTGGAAGCTCTCAGCCCTGCTTAAGTGGAGATTCTTATAGGACCACGTGTCAAACATCCTCATATAATTGCCCTGATCATCTGAGCAGTGCTTATTGCAAGTCATGTGGCAGGTTGGTTCTGTTGGTGGTGATAACCCAGGCTGCTCTCCTCCCAGCAGCTGCTGCCAAAAAACTGTCCATGGCAGGATCTGCACTTTCTCCTCAAGACTGTGAAGGAGGCCCAAGACAGCATCGGGCAGGGATCATGGGAAGGGTGAGCAGGGTGTGGGATAGGGGGGTGAGAGGAGGGAGTTGGACCCTGATTTTATGGAGGTGAGAAAAGCAGGGAAGGAATGAAGCAGGGACCAGTGCCATGGGGTTAGCCATGGCAGAGGGGTGTGGATGATAAATTGTGTATATAGGTGGTTTAAGTAGAACTTGCAATAGGAGGATGGGAAAGTGAGGGTATGGATGTATCTGTTTTGAAGGGAAAGAAGAAACTATACAGGCATGCCTCCACCTGTGCATACTTGAGATTCATCACAAAACTGGGAGATGTCATTGTCCAATGTGTTGATACCGTAAGAAACTTCATTGCTTTTTGGAAGAGTTTGTAAACATTGAAAATAAATATAGTTAAGACATACTCAATTGATTTTCTGCAGTCTTAATACAGTATCCCAGTCTTGATGAATATGTATTTAACAAAATCATGCTTAAATATTGTGCCCTGGTATAACTGATTTCCAGAACTCTACCTTTGCTGCTGCTTTGAAGCTGCTTCCTATCTTTTATTCCATTTCCTTTCCCTGATAGTGAGCAGATGACAAAAAATTGTTAAGTTTCCTGCTGCCACTTTGCTGTGACTTGTTGCTGGCCTAGCAAGTACTTGCTTCTATTCTAAAGAGTCTCTGTTAGTCTCTGGATGTGACGGATTTATTTGTAAGCATCTAATGCATACTGAGACCTAAAGTATTGACAATTCTGGTAGAATAAGGCTATCTTGAAGGATTCCAAGAGACTCTCACACTTCCTTCTGGAGTAGATTACTTGTATCAACCCATATCTTGCTGAAATCCAAGGACGAACACAGTCCATTTCTGGGCTGAAATTTTCTCTTCATAAGATCTATAATAATTTTACAGTGCTTCATAAATGTCTTTTTTCCTGTTGTAGGATTTTCTTATAACGCTTGTCAGTAATTTTAGCTATCCTAGAACCTTCAAAAAAGAGAAAGGCCTAAGGAACTCAGGTAGTCTTCTTCGCTGTCCAAAAGAGGACAGACTATATTTTTTGTTATTCCTGACACGTAATTGTGCAGACTGTTGACTTGCGACTCCCACTTCAAATGATCTATTCTAGTACCTCATTGTTCATGCCATTGAAAAGATTTTCCTTTTGCCTAACCTGAATCTTTCTTGCTAGTTTACTTCCATTGTTTCTTTGGCAATTAATCCCATTCCCTTTCCAGTAGCCTTTTATTTACTCAAAATCTGGGTAATGTAATAATTTTTGGCTGGTTTTCCATGTTGTTAATGGTATCTGCACTTATGATCATTCATACTTTTTTCTGGATATTCTTCAGCATCTTCACATCATCTTGAAAAGCACTGCCCCTAATTTGACAGTTTACATCCTGAAACTTCCCCAAATTGAGTAGAGCTGAAATATTGCTTCCGGTGTCCTTGGGGCTACATGTCTGTTTTTACAAACCCCAAAATGACACTTGACTGCTTGCTTCAGAAAGATATTTCTAACCAACATCAAGGTTATAATTCACAGTAACTTTAGGTCCTTTTCTGGAAATCTGCTATCTGCTGAGTTATCACCGCTTGTATTTGTGTCATTAAAAATTTCTGCCCAGCTACATTACTTCACCCATATTCTTGTTGAAGCTCATCCAGTATCTCTGGACAATTTATTTTATTTTCCAAAGTAATTTTGAATTTCATTCAGTCATTCAATGCCCTCCTACATTCATATTCTCTACAAGTTTAATAAACATGTTTTCTATTCTATCATCTAGGTTATTAATGTAAAAGTCCTGTAGAAAAAAACTCAGGGCAGAAACCCAGTTGATGTACTCTTCTGTTTTGATAATTACTGCCTGGATTCCCTTATCCAAATAGTTTTGCATCTGTGTGATAACCATGGCTATGCTTGTTTTGTTCCTAGCTTGCTTATAAGAATATTATATAAGATTATCAAAGGCCAAAGTAAAGTCAAGGTATATGATACTTGCTTTCTACAAGGTTTCTTCTTTTCTAAAGCAAGAAGGAAATTAAGTTGTTTTGACATGATTTGTTCCTAAATCAATGTTGATTGCTACTTGTGTTTTATACTTAGGTGTTTACAAGTAATTTTGATTCATTGCTTAAATTCAGTAATCTAGAATTCCCATTCATTCCTTTTTTTCCTTTTTCTCTCTCTTTTCATGCTAGGTACTAGCTTTATTCTTCGAGTCTTTTCTCATCTACAAAGTCTCAAAGTCTGCTTCAGAGAGTTCTTAACAGATATCAGGATGAAATACATACAGAAATTATTTGAAAAAATAACTTAGCTAAGTACTGTAATCTGTTTCCCCTTCTTCTGGAGTAAGACCGTACACCTTTTGGCAAGTATTAAGCGAATTAACCAAGTCTCTCCACTTGAAATTTTGAATGAAAGGTGATACAAAAAAAGGTGTTAAGCACTCCAGCCTACTCACATCATCTGTCAGATCATCTTCATCTCCATTGATTAACAGAGCCACATTTTCCCTCATCTACCTAGGTCTACTAGTAGAATGTTTTCCTGTTACTCTTGATATCCCTTGTTGATTTTGTTCTTTGACCATTTTGTATCTACATGTCTGCAATTTTCTTATTTATTCTAAAGTATTCTGATAAGCTTCTGCTTTCTTCAAGCTTTTTTTCCTGTCTTGGGAGCAGTAAAGAGTTTATAATTTAGTGACATTTAAACCCTACTGTTCTATTTTTTTACTTTTTATTGTGATAACTTATGATATTATTATAATTTCCTGGAAGAGCAGTTATGCCTCCCTAACTGATTTTTTCCTTCAGACTCTCCCAGGGATTTCTGCCTCCTAGTTCTCTGAGATTATTGAAATCTGTGTTCTAGAAGTCCATTGTTTTTACACTGCTGTCCTCCGTCTTTGTTTTCCTGAAGAACTGTGGACTTCATGACTCTGTCTCACACTCTCACCCACTTACTCTGTTCATCCATAGAGATTAGAGCCCAGAGTAGAAGAAATGACCCTGTGATCTTTTCTTTACTTTCCAAATTTAAAATGAAAGTCCCAAATGCATTCCATGGAGTTGCTGGAAAGCTGTTATCGGCTCTGTTCTTTTCACCACAGAATATATGTAATCCTCATCTTCACCAGTTTTTTCATGCAAACACTTTGGCTTGCTTCACTCTTTTCAAAAGCCACATTCATATTCTGTCTTGGTAGTTTGTGGTGTTTCCCCATTGTGGTGGAGCTACCTGTAGCTATTTTTTCTGTAGATTCGAGGCTCCATACATGCTGAGCCTCAGAACATGCTTGTACAGTCTGTATTGCAAGGCAACAGTCATTCCCTTTTTTCCTCTTCCAGATCCTTCTCACAAAGGTTATATATCCTTTTATATTTCTATTGCAGTAATGTGAGTTAACCCATCAGATTTCTGTCATGCTAATGAACTCATAGTTTTGATGATGTGTTAACATGTCTAGTTTATTTTTCTATTCACCAAACTTCTTGCATTATTTTGGACACAGGAGACGCTTATCTGATATACATTTTACCCTTTGATTCTTTCCCCTCTAGCAAACTATTTGCGGTCTTGTTCAGCCCCTCTTTGGAGGTCCTGATCAAGTTACTGCTGTTTATACTAATTTTTTTTTCCACATGCCCATTTCCATTCCCTGAACTGGGAAGTCCAGGAGGCTATCCTGTCTTCAATTAAATGTCACTTAATTCCATTGTAATCTGAATTTACTGATGTAAAAATTGGTTTATAGTATCAATAAACTGGATTTCTTTTATTATATTTCTGGTTTTATTTATTTTTTTTTTTAATCTCACTCTGCTCCCCATCTTCTCTGCTTTTAAAAAATTGTTTCTTCCTCTTAGCTTGCAGGTTCCTTGTGGCAAAGTTTTGTGTTCTATCATGTCAGCTACATCTTAATAGACTTGATGTTCGTCTCTGTTTTCTTCACAGATAATTTTTTCTTGGTAGCCATTTGGAAGTTTAGCAGATCAGTACCATTACAACCATAGCTCCCTATAACTGTCTTGTAAAGTTAAACTTTTTTTGTGTGATTTCTGTCCCAGCTTTTTGTAGATCTTCTCTATTGACTAGCCTTGCTTATGCTGATTGACTGCTTCAGTCTGTTGTGAATCAGATGAAGATTGAATGCTCTTTCTCAAATTTTAGTTAGCTAATAGCTATTTCAGAGCACTTGAACCCTGCATCTTAAGGCAATGACACATTTTTGTTGTACTGAACCTGTCCTGTTGCCACCTGTGTTTGCAGTCTTGTTTGGAAGGAAATCTTCCATGCAAGCCAATATTCAGTAGTCCTTGGTTTAGTACTTGGAAAGATGGGAGGACGTCTGAATATGAATCTGTGGGGTTTTCCTTTTGTTTGTTTTGGTTTTGGCTTTAATACTGAATAATTAGAAAATTCCAGGGAAGATAATATTTAAAGTGCCTGCCCAATCTAATTGCTTACATTAATTCCTTTAGAGACCAGCATTTTTAAATTCTGTTTGGGTACAGGTCATCTTAAAGGAAAATGCAGTCAAGACAGCTGTTTAGTCTCCCTCTGTTATCAGTGGAGAAAAGGAGAAATACCTCTAGAGAGCTATTAATCATAACTATATTACAGTTTTAGGATGGAGATTAATGGGTGTCTGGAGGTGATTATGATGGCTTCAGTTAGATACCTAACTTTCAGGAAGATAATAGTTAGATTATGTGCATCTTAGTCCCATGCCTGATTTATCTGAAGAATATGCCTAGTGTCCAAATATGTAACACAGAAAGCTACCATGCTTTGTCTTGTTTTGCATATTAGAATTTTCCAGAGTTTGGAAGAGTTGTATTATTTTGAAGTATTTCCTTTTTTTAAACCTCGCTTTGTCTCTCTACCTTTTGACTGTAACTTTCTCTTTAATTTGGTTTGTGGTGAAGAGACTGTTGTGATTCTTTGTTTTGGTGTGGTGTCTTTTTGATGGGTCACGTCTTTTGAGACTTCCCTTCAGCCATTTGCTCTCCAGTATTGCAGGTAAATAGTGTTCCATGTTAGTTTCTTCACAGGTGGCATGAATATTAATTAAACACAGGTTTGAGTATATTAAACTCTGTCTCTATGTTATTTGTTTTAGGTTGTTTTTTGTACTTGTATTTCAGAGCATTTTATGATGCTGCCGCTAAAAATAAGTGATCCTGGACAACAGATTAGACATATTTGTTGTTTTTTGGGAAAGAACTAATGTCATTTTTGTGTTGCACAAGTTTCCCTCTTCATCTCTGTACAGCCGTAAAGTGTCCATGACACTATTATTCTGGCCACTCTGTTGCCAAAAAGTTGTCAAGAAATTACTGGAGAATTCAGAGAAGAGCAACAGAAGTTAAGAGGCTGAAGAGATTGAAATATGAGCAAAGATTACAAGATTTTAATATCTACAGTTTGGACTAAATGATGACTAAGACATATGATAACAATCTACAAGTATGTGAAGGGTGTAAAATATTAAGACAAAAAAGGAATTATTTTAAGATGTTCAAAGGGGTAAAACTCAGTGAGGAAAAATTTCAGTGTGAGTCACAAAAAATTCCAAACAATTGCATGTGCTGGAGTCATGGAGTGGATTCTGCAAGATGGTGGTAAAACACCTCCTTTCACATAGCCCAGAGATCACACACACCCATGCACACAAAAGCACACCGATCTGGTGTCATCCATTTCTAAGCAGCTGCTTGGACCAAGTGATGCTTCAGAGGTGGCTTTTGGACTCTGTGCATTCTGGCTGGACATCTGGATTGGCCTGTGTCCCAAATCAGGCTTTCCTGAGGGCTCAGGCAGAATGAGCTGCAGCATGGAGGGTTTTTTCTGGTGGCAGCAAAATGCCTTCAGCTGCTATTTTTATGGAGAAGCCCTTTTCCATCATATGGCTGTACATGTACCCATCCATTTTATAAGCGTAGGCAGATTCAAGCTGTCATCAGCAGAATATAGGCAGAAGACTTAAGGAAATTTAATGAAGAATAGGATTTTGCAATATCCTGGCAGAGGATTGGTACGACATGTTAGGTGTTTTCTTTTTTTCTTTTACCATTTTCTATCATCTCTGTAAGTTGGTGCAGTCACATTAAAAACTTTTTCCAGTAGACTTTTTCCCTGCAACTTGAGTCCTCAACACCTCTTTGTTCATTTTGATAAAGGCTGCAGATTTGCACTGTGTGTTTACTTTATTTAGGAGGTCCTTTATTATCCTAGTGAATTGTGGTGGACTAAATAATGTCTGAAAGTATTTAACTGTTTTGACCGCTGTTTAATCGGGGATGTGTTTACTGTTTGCAACTAGTTTTGCACTCATTATAGATATGGACAGAAGGAGTGAGGACTACATTCTTTTGCTTCCTCCTCTGCCCTCAGTTCCTCATTTTTATTTTCTTGTGTGCATAACCATCATGTGCGCCAGCTTGGGAAGCTGGCATCCCTCCTGTTAAGATCAAACTTTCTGTTTCAGTATGAATAGTGCTTGCTTCCAACTTCAGAGTAGTGTCCAGCATTGCATGCGTACTGTAGCATACTGGAAAGCAATAGCTTTAGGGTTTTCCTTGTATAAAAGAGTTTTGGTTTTTTGGCTTTGAATTAACTGGACAACTCAGAGCACACATCTGCGGATAGGTCTTTAAGCTTGTGGGATACTAGGTTACTGGAATATTTCAGTTCTGGAGTGGCTCAATTTTAAGAAGGTCCTACTCCACTGGTATGTACAGGAGAAAGCAAACCAAGTGCCATTATTTATAGTACTCCAAATATAAAGCTGGGAGCACACCCAACTTTGGTAATCCTACGTTGTCTATAAACGTCTGGAAGAAGAGGGGAAATTGCACCAGGTAAGCCAGATATATTTTGAAATGTCATTTAGTTCGCTAGTCTGGGGCTTTTGATTTTATAAAAGCACCTTTTTCTGCTTTGTGAAAGCACCTGGCTGGGCAAAACAAGAGATTGTCTGGTCTGTTGAGGTCATGGAGAAGTGCTTGTGGGGGGGCTGAAGAGATGGGCCATTTTTGACTACCAAAGTGACAACTTCAGCAAAGCCACTACCCTCTTTGCTGACAAAAGGTGAAGATTTGCCAAGACCTAATTAGTCCTTGTGCACTCAAAAATGTCCTCTTTAAATTACATTATCGAAAGCAGTTGCTGGGTTTTTTTAGGCTCACTAGAACTGTTAATTTCCCAATTGAATATGTTAGGCTATCTGCCCTAATCCCACTCCTGGGAAGAGCCTTTCCCACCTTAAGCTCTCTGGTTTATGTGGCCAGCTACAAGCTAAACCCTATTTCCACATCATGTTTAAGTTTATGCTCAGATTATGGTCCAGTCAGCTTTTTCTAGCTTTGAAGTTGTAATAGAGAACCTTTCTCTCCTTTCTCTTAGGTTCATCTGTAGTTAATGTTTTACGTCTGTCAAATTTTCATTTTGGAAAAAATTGGTTTTCAAACAGTAGCGATGGGTTTGATAGAATGGGAGTTATTATGACTCTCTTTATAGCCATAATCCTGGGCTGTAAGAATTCTGTTTGTCTCATGTCCCCCGCTTAGGACTTTTATTAAGTTATTTATACCATGGTGGCTGGATCTGGAATGCATGCAGTAAGGGGCATGACTCCCTAGTGTGGATCTGCTAGCATGACGATGCATGGAAAACTTCAGTTAGTATTTAATGAACTTCTTCATATATTTAATGTGGGGACATTGCTGAAAATATGAGCCTTGGCAAGTGGAACTATCAACTATTTTTTTTGTTTTGTTTTAATACTTCAAGCACTGAACTTAAGCACACTTGAACTCAGTAGCTAAAGAAAAACGTGATTTCCCTAAAGTAATTTCTGTAAGCTGATATTCTAAGATGGCCTTTCAAGGACCAAAGAATGAGGTATTCCCAGTGAAAGAGTTAAAAAAAAATAATCTTAATTACAGAAATCCTTTAGCATGTACAAATTGTGGCTATTCTTTCCCTGAAAACACCAGTTTCTATCACTTCGCTAAAGGTCTAAACAAAGATGAATAAGGAAAACAAAACATATAAACATATTGCATGTGGGAATTAAAGAGGATTTTCTTGGTTCTAAGAAACCTATGCTGTTAATTATAAAAATGAAATATAATATTTTTCTAAAAACGCAGTATGCAGCTCATGAGTTTCTGTGGAATGTCCTTAACTGTTCACTGACTCACTCCCTATTCATTTATAGCTAATATATGGCACTTTTATTGTGGTTTCTAAAGCACAGAGGTTATGTGAGTCAGATGCAACTTAGAACAGAGATTATTTTTAAATAATTAAAACCATATTTAAAAAAAAATTACTAAAAAACAGAAAGAAAGCATTCAGTGTTCTCAAAATACTAAGTGCTTTCTAAAAAGACTTTTTTTTTAATAAACAAGGGGGTAGAAATGTTATGTAAATCTAAGTGTTTATCAGACATGCATTTACTTCCTTCAAGGAGACAAGGGTTTTTAAGATTTTCAGGGCTTGTGAGAAAGGCACATCTTTGAGTACTTGGCACCAAGGATGTGATGGAAGCATTTTTCCTTGAAAATTTTCAGCAAGAAGGCAGAAGGTTAGAAGTGGCATGAATGATAACTTTCTTGAAGAATGTAATCAAGGACATTTTGAAGATTGTGGGTGTTTGGATCTGCCTTCAAAAAGGGGAAAAAAAAAATAAACAAATACCTTTCTACCTCTCTGCCTACCTTTTTTTTTTTTTTTTTTTTTTTTTTTTAATTCTTCCTGTTCCTTCTCAAGCCGATTCTGGTTATCATAAAGTTTTCCATTAATGATACGGTGTTTGTAAGGGCAATTGTTAGTTTCTTTGCTGTGACTTTGAAGTTCTTTTGTTGTGACAGCTGGTAGGCTGGCATTTCCTGGACATCATTGGGATATGATGATAGCTTGCCTGCTTCCCTTCTTTCAGATAGACTTTTTTAGAAAGGATATCAAACTGGCAGACTCAGATTCCTGTATTAAAAAAGCAAAAGGTAGGTTGTAATGGGCTGGAGTTGGGAGAAATACAGAGATCCAAAGAATTACCAGCTTTTTGGTGACATACTCAGGAACACATGATATACAGACAGAATCAAAAAGATCTTGAAGTGTGAAACTTGTATTTGTCCTCCTGCACATCTTTTATGTTTTTAAGAGTTTGTTGCAGCAACAAAGGGAGCTGTCCTGTTGACCTGTTACCAGCCTAAGCAGAGGCCACATTCTAATTAATGCATATTTTTGCTATCAAAAGATAACATACTCTCGGCTTAAGAAGATTCCAACAGCCTTGCACAGAAGTGTCTTCAACAATATATTAAGCCTCATATTGTTCTGTTACAACAGGGCTTTTTTTCCCTCTGCTATTCTTTTTTTAATAACCAAAGAAGCAAGTATGTCTTGGTTTTGATCTTTAATCTGGTGGTTTGTGTACTCTGATGACCTCCTAATCACATTCTCCATGACATGTCAATCTGCTGCTATGGAAAGTGGGTGATTTGGGCTGTCATGAAAGTGCTGATATGCTCATATATCCTGTACGCTTAGGACAGAGGAGTTCAAAGAAATGCATTAACTGAAGGAATGAAATGCTATGGAAACCCATAATTCAGCTGTCCAGTGTCCCTTTCCCAGTTCATGAGTGGTTCTTTATCTACATTGTGACTTGAAATGTGAGCACCAGGTGTGAAGATTAGTTTATTTTTATTTAAGCAAACACAAACACAATTTCATAGCAGATGATGAAATGTAAAGATGTGAGATGGGTTTAGTAAATAGTGAGGGTGTGTATGTCTAAACAAGGAAGGAGATTGTAGGATGCAGTTTTAGTTTATAATGCTCTCCTCTCATTACTATATAACCATCTGCCTCTCTGGCATGTTACTTAAAATCTGGTGATGTGACTTCAGTCTGTAACCTCCAACATTACACTAGTGCTTCCTCTGCTGAGGTACTGGAATCATCAAGATCACAAGGTAAATGCTGTCAACATCTACAGTTTTATTCTTCATAAAAACTAAAAGATAGGACTGACCTTTATTATTAAATGGAAACCAGTCTAATATGCAATTTGCAAAGCATGATATGAATGTGAGTCTGGGGGCAAGGATCTACAGCTCTTGGTACTGGTAAGGACTTCCTCTGTGATCCTAGATGTGAAGATTATGACAGCTAATGTTTGTATAGTTCTGTGAAAATGCAGAGCATTGAAAAAAACCAAAAAATTGTGTTACCATTAAATTGAAGACTGTCTAAGCAAACAATTTCACCTTCATAATCCAGGTACCTTTTATGCTATTGTTCAGTGAGTTTGGCATAGGTTTAGGATATTGTGGAATTGTCCTTGTTTGAGGAAGGCGTGGTTCAAAATCTTAAATACATTTTTCTGGCTTTTCCTGAGAAACAGCATCATCATTTAAAACTTAATACTGATTCTTTCTTCTGAATGTTGTTTGTTTGTTTGTTTTTTCCTAAGGTTTTTCTTTGACTATTCAATTTCAACAAATGACTAAGTTATATAGGGTTCCGAGTGTGCATCTCAATCAATCCAACCTTACTTGCAGGAAATCCTTGAGCAAGTTAATTTGGCTGCTGTGCACTGAATCTTGACATATCCCCTTGGATATGCCCATTGCTACTCTGAATATTGTGGTGAAGAAAGAAGAAAACTTGTCCATGGATACAGACTTAAGGCCTTAAAATTGGAGTTTCTCTTGTGAATTGATTACAAGGATAAAAAGGATCCATGATCTGATCTGTACATGTAAAAGATGCAAACATTAAGTGTTTTTAATCACTGGTGTGTCTCAGTGAATATAAGATGGTGGCTTTAAGAGTGGTGAAAGTTTCTTTTTGATGCATGGTCTTGGACAAAGGCTTGTTTTGCTTTGTTTTTGAATTACAGATGCTTTTTGAAGAAAAGGAACTTGCCTAGGCCATTCCTGAGTTGTCCTGTAGATACTTTGAGGGTATAAACTGAAGAGGAAGTTGGGATAAAATAGCTACTTAAAAAGAGATTAAGGGATTTACTTCAGTGCCTCTATGGGCTGTGATTTAAAGGGAGAAGAGCCTAATTTTTCATATTCTAGCTGGTTTTATTAGCTACAGGTTTTAACTTCTTGGATAGATTCTCACATCTTTGTATTAGCCAGTTTTGGGAGTTAATCCAGACCAGTCAACAAAACTGTATGTTGCACTTGAGTTCTTGGTAATTTTAAAAGCTTTTCCGTGTCTATTCTGTCCAGTGTAACTAGCTCCCCAGCCTTTTGCCACAGATGGTATTGATTAGCAAGAATGATAGAGAACTATACTTAAACTCCATTTTCCAGATATAAAAAATAAAGTAAAATTAAAATTTGGGCTATGGAGGGAAGAATTCAACCAGAATTGAATACAGAATGGTAACTCCAGGTCAAAAGACTCTTGAAACCTCTTGTAGTTAGTTAATATTTTTTTTTCCTGTAGAATTATATCTGAGACAGGAGCTGAACTTTGTCTTCCAACTTTCTTTGCCAATGATGATGAGTGGGGACACAACTTCATCAGTCTGAGTTTACTGCCCCCCTCAGAATTTCACAACCACAGTACTCAATAGAGTATTTATGTAGAAGTACATGGTTATCTTTACTGGAAACTGTTTTCTGTGTGACAGATAAATTGAGGATGACATGGCTTTGGCACTTGAGTTGGGAAGCTCAGTACTACTATGATTTTCAGGAATTAAAGGGTTTTATCAGAAGTCCCAGAAGAACAAAATTATATAGCAGGTAGTAGATGTTTGCATCTGAGAGGATTTTCTCACTTGGTTCTTATTCACTTATATCTCTCTATCCTGTATGAAAAACATCTTGAACCTCCTTAAATTTTCTGTCACAAAAGCTTGACTCTGAAGTTGTTCTCCATTTGTATTCATTTATTTTGTCTTCCTGAAATATCAGCTCAGTATTTCAATAATAGATTAATAATGCCTGAAATTCTTAGAATCCATTTTCAGTATTGGGTCATCCAGTTAGGAGATAGTGCCCTCTGCATTTTTTTGAGGCTTGATTAGTCTTAAGATCAGAAATACCAAAATGAGTCATAGCCACCAAAGTCACTTCAAAGTTTGGAAGTTTTATACTGTAGCTGATTTGCTGTCCTGAATGGAAGAGGGCCAGGAGGTGAGTTTGAGCACTTGACTCCTGGTCATCTACATAGCTAATGTGTTAGCTCACCCTGTGGCTTCACTTCCTACTTTCTGAAGTAATTCTGTTCAGATAAGTCTACTGTAGAAGCATTTACCTCTGCGCAGTGTGGGTATGAACCTAGTCTCTGCCACATAGGCTTAGGAGTTTGGATTGTGCTCAGGTTTAAAATTATTTTAGGTTGCTGTAGAGACATTGTGTGACCAGGAACCAATTGCCTGAGGCAAAAGAAGGAAAGAGTCCCAACGCCTTCAATGGTTTCCATTATCAAGGCACTCTGACACCGTTTGGGGATTCTTGACTAAAGTTAAATGAAGACTTGAGGATTTCTCTGCTATAAATGGTATACTCTGCTAGTGAGTTTGGGGGCAAACACAAGCTCTGCTTTCTTCTGTGGAATCTCTGCTTCCAACATTAGTCAGAACAAAGTAGATGGACAAATAATCAGATGCTTGCTGTCAGCTTGCCTTCATTGTCTGTGATGATTTGTGCTTGCTGAAAATCTGCTTGGTAAAGCTGAATCAAAATGTGAGGTTTCTGTGCTGGCCCATACACATCACTTCTGAGCATTATAGAATCATAGATTCTTATGCAATTGAGCAACTCTTCGTCTTGCCTGTGAAAGGAAAAAGATAGTTTGATTGATCCCGTGAACACAGCTCATTTCTTTCCTCCCTAATATAGTCGTGTTTCTTAAACTAGGTTGAGTGTTCTTTAGTGGGTTCCTGTAGAAGGCATTCAGTTTCATTTCTTGGGAAATGTTTAATAAACATGAATAAAAATCCAACACAATCCAACCCCTAGTGGTTTATCTTGTGTAACTTTTTCTTATTTCTTTATTTTCATTGGTGTTGCTTTTAGACAAAACCAGGCAGTTTTAAGTCTACGTTAAGGTCTCACTTTGTATTTTTGGTCTAGAGTTTGGAAATAGGAGTGTCTGATGCCTTGAAATGTTTTTTATGTGTAAATTAAACCAAACATGATGGATTAAGTGGAGTTTTTAAAAGTATTACATATGGCATAGTAATGGTGTTGGGAAAGAAGTAAAAAAGGACAAAAGCTTTGAATTCAGACTGGCAGACTGTATTCCAGAGGTCTTTAAGTGCTATTTGAAAGGTCTGGAAGATTTAGGTTGAATATTAGTGCTCAAAAATGCAAAGAAGAAGTAAATTTAGAAATATTTCAGATTAAAACTTTTCAATCTCATTTTCTCCATGCTGCCTTCCAGCATCCAGTGTTTTCTCTTTGCATTCCATTCCCTAAAAGCCTTTTCTACTTTCAGAAACTATTTAAATGCTTATTTCGTGACTAGCATAGTATTCAAAGTTCTCACAACTTTTGGGGCACAGAAACTAATGGTATGCCCTTTACTGCAGTTCCCTAACTGTCTGGGAGAGAGTCACAAATGGGAAAAATAGCGTCTGTGCATGTATCCTGTAGCTTTTGTCCGAGATGCCATGAATTTCATCCAAAACCAGCTGTGGCTTTTAGCACAGAAAGCTCTACCAGCTAGAGGTAAAAAGTAATTTTTTAGTCTTCAGTAACAGAGAATGACACTCCCTACCCTCATATTTACCAACAGAACTTTAACATGGTTAGTTGTGTAGCACTGATGGAGAGGCAGAGCTATTATTTTCATTTCTTAGATGAGGAATTAGAGCATGGTGAGATTGCGACTTGCCAAAAGTAACAGTGTATGTGCAAAGCCTCTAGGTGAACCTGATGTACTCCAATACCTGGAGTATTGATCGTATAACAATTTATTAGTACATAAAAAACGGGCTGAGCTATTGTGGAGAGATCTATCACAGCCACTTAGGAAATCTTTCATACTGCTCTCTCACTCCAAGAAGAACATCTTAAGTTTTGTCTGCATTGAAGTGAGGTTTCTCTGTTTATACATTAAAACACAACCTGTTTGTGTAATGGACCTTCAGAAAAGATTTAATCTCTACAAAAATTTTAACTTCACAAGTCTGTTTGATACCTTTACAGAATCTCTTTCTACCATACAACTTATTGAGTAAATAGACCATGAACATAAAGGGGAACAGACCTTGACTGGGAGCAGTAATTTCCTGCCCAGCTGACACCTGGATGGCAGCTTAGGGATACGGTCAGGCACTGTTCTTGGAAGCATCTTTTGGCTGTGAAAGAAAAGGGCAAACAGGAAACTGAAACTTATCTTTTATGAACGAAAAATACTGAAAATCAGACGGACAGCACCAACTGTGAGTACAAAAAGTCATGGCAGGATGCAGATTCCTACAGCCCGTAGTACCCTCATAATCATTACTCAGACGCCCTCCAAGGTGTGAGACAAAACATATAAAATGTAAGCTCTTGGTTTTTTTCTCCTTCCCTTTGCATCCCCAGGTTTCTATTTTCAGAAGCCAAAGAGATTGAAATTTCAGCTCTTTTGGTTGAAGGCTAAATCAGAGGACTTCATCTCTAATTTGCTCTGCTTTATGTCTCTGAAATGAATGCACATGGAAGAAAAATGATCTGTGCAGCCATTGTAAGTTGGCTCTGCAACTGCTGAGTTTGGTATCATGGCCTCATTCCAGCTGTCACCTCAAAAATGAGGACTTCTGAATTAATTCTAATAGCATTGGGCCCAATATAATATACCTCTGAGATCCTTCTGAGATGCCTAGAAGTTCTTATGGCAGCTGCTTCCCCTACCTCTCCTGTCATGTCCCCTCTGCTTAAATCTGTTGTGTTTATAGAGGTGCCAGAGAAAGCTGGGCCAAGTCTGGGGGCTCCTAGGCCACCTGAAGATCTGTTTGGACCTCTCTCTTCCATTTAGAGTCCCTTTTCTGTTTTAAAGAAAATTATATTTCTCTTGAATTATACTAAACTTTTCAGTGAAGAAAAAGGTCTTGCAAATGTGTGTGTGCAAGTATGCTTGCAGACAAAGTGACAACCTCAGATAAACTGATATTTAATCATTCTATGTGGTAATACTGACATTAGTGGAGATTGCACTTGGTTTCAGTGTTTTTAAGTGGTTTTACCAGATCTTATTAATTTCCTGGTCACAGAAACAGAACTTTTGAGAATCTGTTTAAAATGGTCAGCTGCCTTATGGCTGAGTCACTTTACCTGATACGGGGAACAACCATGTTCAAGTGCTCTTTTTGAGTAAGACAGCAAGATCTTGTCCCTGAGCCTCACACATGTGAGATGAAGTCTGGTTTGTCTTTCTTGTTTTCATGAAAGACTCAAGAGAACATGGTTCTCTTCTGATCCAGAACAGGAAAAAATGACAGTGTAAAGTATCTTGTAACAGAGGGAGAATTCTGCTCTGGTCTAGAAAATGCTGAAGCAAAGCTTTCAGTATTAAAGCAAAAAAAATAATAATTCATAAAAGGACTACATTTTAAAACCAGAAAGAGGATTCCAGCTTCTCCGATACTATTAATGAGAAGCATAGTCAAAGTTCTTTAAAAATCAAGATTGTAGTAAATAAGGAGTTCTGTTTCCTCTGATACTAATTTAGAAGGATCTGCCAAATGGGAGAGAAAATAACTAAGCCCTCAAGCTTACAGATGTTTCTTGAGGGGAATCTCTGTAGAGAACTGCAATGATTTCGTTGAGTTGTGTGTGAGTGCAAGGTGTGAGGAGATAGACCTGCTCACAGGCTTGGGACTTCCTGACCTCCATGACACCTTCATGGTTGGGCAGTTGATCTTTTTATTACACAAGCTGTGAAGTGCACATGCACTGAAAATTGTATAATGGTTTCTCCCACCTATATGTTTAAATTCTGTTACTTTTAACCATTTTAAGTAAAAAAAAGCTGCAGAAAAAGCCATTTTTTTCCAAGTGGAAGACATTTCTTTATAAGACATTTTTATTGATGTTAATGATCTACTTCTTAAGTGTCATTCTTCTTGTTAGCATTCCTTGGTGAGAAGGTGGCAGTGCATTTCTCTGATAGACACTTTTACCCACAAGCTTGGTTTCCATAGCTTACATCCGCTGTCGTTCTTTCCCATCCTGTTGTGTGAATGGATTGTGCTTCATGTTTGTTTGCAGTGGTGGTCTAAGAGGAAGGTCTGCCAAGTGTAAAATCCTGAATGAAGTGGAAAGGGAGGGAAGTATTACTGAATAATGATGAGACATTTACATACTTCAGAACAGATCTGACTGTTACTCCATTTTCATAATGCCCGCTTTGTAATGACTGCAAGCAAAGGCACAGTTATGCTTATTCAGTGACATTTATTTGATCCTAGTTAAATAGGGATTTTAAGAATTTTCCTTGAAACCACTATCTGCACCAGAAGAACATGAATATGGGAAGAGGAATGAAATAATATAAAAGTATCCCTTGATCTTAACACAGTAAAATATAACCCATTTAGGTGCTGTTTGCTGGTATTTTGCTTTGTTAAGATGTGCTTATAATCCATTAAAAATACAATTAAGAAGTTATTAGAATTGCACAGGGAAATATTTGGAATTTAGGGAGGGGAGAAGTCAAGACTTAACATTTTATTGCCAAGGGGAGACTGACAGCTTAAGATTCTCACTTTTCCTTCAGTTGTTAGCCATGTGTAGTGCTTTTGTAGCTGAATGTTGAAGAAAAAAAAAACTGCACATTTTGTGTCTGTGGTAGAGCTTCGGTGGAGACAATTTGCCTCCCTGTGACGTACGTTGATGTCTCAGCAACAGAAAAAGGAAAAAGCAATAAGAGAAGTGATAAAATATAGATTGTGGAGGGAAAAAATAAAGACATGCTTATAAAACTCTGAACATTTCTAAGAGCATCTCAGGAGAAACAGAAAAACCCAGGTCTTTGCCTAGCTGACTTTATAAAAAGGGACTAGATTTCACATGATGGTACATCGACTGGCTGTATGCTATGACTTACATGGATGTTGAAGGAGGGAGGATGCACTGTATCTTGTCATCATAGAATGCCAGGTTGAAAGGAACCTTAAGGATCATCTAATCCAGCCCTTCCAGGTAGGAACACAGTTTAGATGTGGTGGCCCAGCATCTTGTCAGTCTGAATCTTAGAAGTGTCCACTGTTGAGGAATTCATCATGTCCCTGAGGAGATTATTCCAAAGTCTGACTGTTCTCATAGTGAAAAATCTTCTTTTGATGTCTAATTGGAATCTCCTCAGGGATAACTCACACCCATTACCCTTTGTCTTTTCCATGTGACTCCTTGTAAAAAGGGAGTCCCTATCTTCTTGATAGCTGCCCTTCAAGTACTGGAACATGGCAATAAGGTCTTCCCTAAGCCTTCTCTTCTCCAGGCTGAACAAACCCAGCTGTCTCAGCCTTTCCTCATACAGCAGGCTTTTCAGTCCTTTGGTTATCTTTGTGGCCCTTCACTGAGCCCTCTCAAGCCTGTCTACATCTTTTTTTGTATAGCAGGGACCAGAACTGTATTCCAGGTGTGGCCTGACAAGTGCTGAGTAGAGTGGGATGATGACTTCTTTGCTGGCGATGCCCTTTTTGATGCAACCCAACGTCCTGTTGGCTTTCTTTGCTGCTGCAGCGCACTGTTCATCCATGTTGAACTTGTTTGCCACCAGGACCCCCAGGTCCCTTTCCATAGAGTTGCTCTCCAGTCAGGTGGATGCCAGCCTGTGCTGCACTCCTGAGTTATGCTTTCCTAGGTACAAGACCTTACACTTGTCCATGTTTAACTTCATAAGATTTTTGTTAGCCCATTCTTCCAGCCTGTCCTGATCTTCCTGGAGGGTGGCTCTCCCTTCTGCAGTTTCTGCCTCCCCACTCAGCTTGGTGTCATTGGCAAACTTTATGAGGCTGCACTTGATCCTAACATACAGATCACTTACGAAGATACTAAATATTGTTGGACCCAATATCGATCCCTGGGGAACTCTGTTTGTGACAGGTTGCCAGTTTGAAAAAGAACTATTTACCACCACCCTCTGAGTGCAGCCTGTCATCCAGCTCCCACCCACCTCACAGTCCAGTTGTGCAGATGGTAATGCATCAGTTTTCTTAGAGCACACTATGAGGAATGAAGTCCAAACAGACCATGTCCACTGCTCACCTGGCATCAACCCAGCAGGTTACTTTATTGTAAAAGGCGATCAGGTTTGTCAAGCATGATTTGCCCCTGATGAATCCCTGCTGGCTTTTCCCAATCACATGCTTCATTTGACTTGTGACAGTCGTCAAGAGGATTTGTTCCCTAATTTTCCTAGGGATTGAAGTAAGGCCAATGGGTTGATCTCCATGACTTCTCAGAGATTATGGCCTCACAATATCAGCCAGTTCTCTCAACACCCCTGGCTGGATGACATCTGGGCCCATTAATTTATATGGGTCAAGTTCCTGTAATAATTCACATACCAACTCTTCCTTCACTGATGGTGGGCAAGTGTTGCATTAACCTGGATTTGTGATGCCACAAGATAACAATAAAAGGTCACTGGTAAAGACAGGCAAAGTAAGTGTTGAGAACTCTGCCTTTTCAGCATTGTTGGTGACTAGTTCACCTCTCCTGCTTAACAGTGTTTAACAGGCCAATTTCAACTCAAGTTGAGCTTTTGCTTTTCTAACTGCACTTCTGCATGCTCTGGTGATGTCCTTGTAATTCTAAACAGATGGTATTCCCCTTTTCCATCTCTGATACAGTTCCCTTTTAATTTCAAGCAGACCCAGAAGCTTGCAGTTAAGCCAAGGGCAGCTTAACATGAGCCAGCAGTGTGCCCAGGTGGCCAGGAAGGCCAACGGCATCCTGGACTGCAACAGGAATAGTGAGGCCAGCAGGAGTAGGGAGGTAATCATGCTGCTGTAGTCAGCACTGGTGAGGCCACACCTTGAGTACTGTGTTCAGTTCTGGACCACTCACTGTAAGAAGGACTTTGAGGTGCTGGAGCATGTCCAGACGAGAGCTACCAAGCTGGTGAAGGGTCTAGTGAGCAAGTCATACGAGGAGTGCCTGAGGGAACTGGGGTTGTTTAACCTGAAGAAGAGGAGGCTAAGGAGAGACCTTCTTGCTTTCTACAACTACCATGAAAGGAGGTTGTAGTGAAAAGGGTGTTTGCCTCTTCTCCCAAGTGAATAATGATAGGACTAGAGGAAATGACCTGAAGTTGCAGCAGGAGAGGTTTAACTAGATATAAGCAAGAATTACTTTACTGAAGAGTAGTCAGGCACTAGAACTGGCTTCCCTGGGAGGTGGTGGAGTCATTGTCCCTGGAGGTATTTAAAAGATATATAGATGTGGCACTTCAGGGCATGTTCTAGTGGGGTTTTAGGGGTCGTGTGGTGTTGTTGGTTTTTTAGTGTGTGTGATTGTGGTTTTCTGATTGTGGTTTTGTGGTTTTCCTTCTCCCCCTACCTCCCTCCGCCCCTGGTCAACAGTTGGACTTGACGATCTTAGAGGTCTTCTAAAACTGTGATGATTCTCTGATTCTGTGTGATACTGTGAAGAACTCCCAGCACTTGCTAGCCGCTTTGTCATCCATAGAAGCATCCCACAAAATCCCTTCCGATTGATCCCTGAGTGAACTAAAGTTTGCTCTTTTGAAAGGAGGTCTAAGAGTGTATATTAGACCTTATCTTTTCTGCTTATTTTTGTCATAGGTGTTGAGTTAATGCTGGCTGACCCACACATTTTAAAAATTATATCTCTTTGAGTTTTCTCCCTTAGAAACAAAGTGGAATTTTAAAATTTATTTTATTTATTTAATTAATTATTGATCTGCTACCCAGCACTTTTCAGATTCAGAAAAAGGAAAGCTTGAATTAAATATAAAATACATATAAGTGGTCTACTGGTGAACTTTCAGAGCTGTATGTCATTCTGTAACATGATTCCAAGGTTTGGGGGAGCTTTTTTGAGGAGCTGTTGCTCAGTTATGCCTGGTTATTTATGTACTTTCTGCTATACACTTCAGTATCTCATTCGTCCACAAAACATCTGTAGCAGGGGCAGTAGTGCAGAAAGCCCTGCAGCATCCACCTGTGTGAGCATAAAGCATCTTGTAAGGAAATCAGGACCTGGGGGAGAAAGAGAAGAAAAATGCATGTTCACTTTGGTAAAGAATTGAGATGCTGTGCTGAGTGTTTTCTTAGGGGTCATGATGAAGACCTGGGAATTGTCCCCCTTGTTCTAACTCATACCTCTGTGGCCTGGGAAAACCTGGAATCCTTTTCTAACACCAGTCTTTGTGAGTGAGGCAGCGTCCAGCCTCTAAGAAGGAGGTACTCTAGTACATCATCTAACATAAAGAGAAGAAAGCTCAGCATCGGTCCTGTTCTGTCAAAGGCAGCATCAGCATTTCCATTGCCTTCGTGACAACACCGGACCCAGCCCTACATGTGGTGTCAGAGGGTCCTTCCTGGTGCTTAGCTCCCTTTCTGGGAGTGCCGACCGGGGGAGATCCCATCTGTACCTTGCTTCTGCAGTGCAGTCCTCCTGACAGCTTTTGTTGCCTATCTTCCACCTCCCTCTGCTCACCTCACCACTTCCTCAAAAGCAAAAACTGTATTTTATTAGTATTATTGAGTGGGTAGTTTATTATTATGTAGATTTTTTTTGTCTGAAGGTCTGTTATTCATTCTAGGCGGAGGTGTTTGGCTTCAATCACATTTATCTGTCTGTGTCCATGTTTCAAGGATTTCCATGGTATTGACATTTTCATTACAGGAATTTGAAGAATGTTCAATTATATACAGGCCATGAAACATATTTACTTTTTTTTTTTTCTTATGTCTGCCAACCATTCCCTGCCAAACTTTAAACCGGGCTGTTATGACTCTAAGATTTTTCTTATTTTTTTACATATCTGCTATATTGTAATACATACACATAGTGCAGACACAAATAAAAGCTCATACTGTAGCATTAGAAGAAAGCACCAGTTTTTATCTGGAGGATTACTGAGGGCCTGTTTCTAATTTATATAATGTTTTTGTTAACAGCAGAACCTCTTTAAAATGCCCAATGAAATAGTGTAGCGCTAATTTAAATAGAAGTTTTAGTGATTTTAGATATTCCCCCCATTATAACAGGTAAGGTTTTTAACAGATGTCTCAATAACTTTGCTATTAGCAGGAATATTATATGAATTAAAATCAGGCCTCTTTGTCTGTGTCATTCATTGAAATGACCTACATGTTTGGCAGATGGAGAGGACTTTCTTGGGCTTTAGTACTGATGGGGTAGGGATTTTTTCAGTTGTGTATTGTGGGAGAAGAGAGAAAGGTTTAACATAAGTTAACATAATTTGTGTTTTATTAATGCCATACTTCAGTTGCCCTTTACACAAACTTGTATTAGGCACATCTTGGACTTTTAGGCATAGAAAACATCTAGGACATTTCTCCTGGATACAAGACTTCGGTCTTATTGTAAACTTTTCAGTGAAGCAATGGACAACTTTTTGGCAAATGGTTGGACTAATGGAGCTAGAGCAGAAGGTGCAATATCTCAGTTGCTGTAGAGGTTCTAGATGAAACGTCCTCTGGAGACCTGAGCACGTCCAAATCTTTCAGGGGTGCGATTTTTGTGCTTAAATATTTTTATCCCTCTTCCTGGCATAGAGAGAGTTTTTCAGCATTATACTAAGGGTCTCTGATAAAACAACTCGCTGTCACGTTGTTATGCCAGCACATGTCTCTGTTTTCTTCGAAGAATCAAAAGGACCTCTCAAGTTCAAGATTTCATTGACTCTCATGATGACAGCAGGGCCTGAATCCTTCTGTGAGGAGGCAAACCATAGAGAGAGATTAAGTTGTAGATTTGGTCTGTTTATCTACTGCAAAATCACTCTCTGGTGTCTTGTGCACTAGTGCAGGTGGAAATTATTTCTTATTATTTTTGTTGAAAGTGTGATTGGAATGTATCTAATTACACAAGCAAATAGAAAAGCTCCACACATAAATGTGCCGCCTGGGCAAGCAATATATCCCACAGTCATTAATCATGAGATAAAAAACACTGTGGGATGGGGTAAAGTTACTTAAGGGATACATTTGACCCACGATCCTTGTTTTAAGTCAAGTAAAGAGACTGTTTTTGCAGTTTCCATTGACATCAGAGAGAGTTGCAAGTTCTTAACATTTCTTCAAATCAAGTCTGTTTGAATTCAAGTGTATCAGTATTGTCTGATCAATTTACTGATGTTTGTTCAACAAGTTCACAAAATCCCTGGAATATCTTTACAGTTTGAGAGATGACTGGGAAAGCACTCCTGGCTGCCAACTGACTGAAGAAGCAAATAAGGAAAGGTGTAATGTTATCATAAGCTTGAAATAAAATAATACTGTTCCCCTCGTCTGCACTCTGCAAGACTCTAAGTTGGGATATACGTGAAGTGATTATCTGATGGTGGTGATGATAATAAAAATAAATATCACAGTTTTCAGCTCTTAACTAGCTGCTTAGGATGGTATGAATCTATTCATATGAGGGTATTGCTTTTCCTTCTTGGAATTTTAGGTCTTTTTCATAATTAATTCAAGCAGAATCTGAAGTCTTTCTGGAGTGATGGCCTAGTTCATGTCAACTCAAGACTTACTGTTTTAAGGAGCTTCCAGGGATTCAGAAACTGCTATTGTTCCACTTCGCCTGCTCAGTTATATGCTTTACACCTGTGTACTTTCAGAGGAAAGTGACTGAAAAGCAAGCATACTTGTGTATTGTGGGAGAAATGAAAACAACAATTCTGGAGGTAAAGCCAGTAAATAATTGAATTAATCACAGAATCACAGAATGGTAGGGGTTGGAAGGGACTCTGGAGATCATCAAGTGCAGCCCCCCCTGCCAAAGCAGGAACACGTAGGGCAGATCACACAGGAACACATCCAGACACATCTTGAAAGTCTCCAGAGAAGGAGACTCCACAACCTCTCTGGGCAGCCTGTTCCAATGCTCTGTCACCCCTACAGTAAAAAGGTTTTTCCTCATGTTGAGGTAGAACTTCCTGTGTTCTAGTTTGTGTCTGTTGTCTCTTGTCCTATCACAGGGCACAACCGAAAAAGAAATTGATCCCTCCTTCTTTACACATTCATAATCTTGTGGTGTATCAGTGTTGTCTCTTAAATGGGAAAGGGGGTTTTTGATTTAATAGAGGTTTTCCAGTAACAATGACTGAAAACAGTCTCATAGAGTACCACTGGTTGTTTATTATTTACATGTCTAAGTAAAAAAATAGTACTGATGCCTTTTTAGCATTATCTTTTAACTCTTTTTCTTCTTGCAGAAAGAAAAACTGTAGGGAGAGAGAAACACACTTAAGCAGATAGAAAAGGGAAAGGGATGTGGTACATCCGGCGCCCATTAACACTGTCAGTTAGCACCATTTATCTTGAAATCTGTCCAGCTTGGAACACAAAGTATGTACGTCAGGGTTCAGGCCAGACAGAAACAGAAAATTATGGTATTTGTGGAGACACTAGCCAATATGGGCGAGAGAGCAAAGGCACACAGTAATTCTAAAAAGAGCTGCATTTTTTGTGTGTGAAAATTTGATTATGATTCTTTCAACATAAACACAATTCTCTAAGGACTTATTAATGCTTCAGTAGCATAGTGGAAAGACTCTAGCGCAGTCCGCTTTAATAGCTTTCTGGCTTGAACCCCAATACATAATGTTCTAGTAATAGTTTATGGGTGACTGCAATAAATTGGTAGCAAGTGTTTTCCATTTTTTGGCTCTTCTTATCAGATCTGCTAGTGGAACATTTTGTTCTGAGAATATTGCAAAGGCAATTGATCTGCTTTGGATGTGTGCTCAAGAGTTTTGTGTCTTTTGAAATATATGTATATATGAATTTTTTTGCTGTGTTCTGAGATGTACAGTGTAAATCGGGGGGGGCAGTAAAATGTTACAGGGATCTGAGCAGTTGGTTAGACCCAGCAGGACTCCACCTACCCTAACTAATGTTCTGTAAGTACTGCCAAAAAGGCAGAGCTTTCCTCCCCCCCCCGCCACTTCCCTTCCCAATACTTTCATTGTTCTAGCCTTGTCATGCAGCAGTGGAAAATTTGTTCCTGTCCGTGCAGGAATAAAGGTCTTTCACACAGGTTCATTTTAGACTCAAATGGCTTTTTGAAACAGAAAGAAACGTGGAATATTTGCACTTAGTTGTGAGGGGAAGAGCCACTTTTGATTAGAGATGGGCCTGATACAGCAACCTTTGATTTCTGTTGGATTTGGAGCTGAACTTAACTGTAATTACAGAGTGAAATTCCATGGCCTCTATTAGGCAGGAGCTGTCCCTCTTGGTCTTCAAATCAATTAATTCACAGCTCCAGATCGTCTCTATAGCCAGCCTAATTGAAACAGCCTGCTTTCATCTCCACTTCCACCACTAGAAGAAGAATTTGGTAGCTGAACCCAGATTGGAAATGTCTAGCTGCTTTCTGTGTGTAAGAGGCCAAACAAAGACCATCAGCCAGATTTGCCTCTGGGTATGATAAATAAAGTCAAAGGTACTGAGTATCAAAGAGTAAGCAAACATTATCCATTATCCAGTGGATTGTGCCACTGAACATCTCGTGCTTCTTACTGACTCCATTTTGTTTCTTTAAACAGCTAGCATGCTGTCTCTTTGCACAATCATCCCACATAGCTTGTAGATTAGATTTAAAATGAGAATGGGTACGTTTCTCCAAGAAACATTAAACACATGTAAAATTAAAGGACGGCTGAGAACCTACTTCATTCCTTTAGTCTTCCACATGTACTGGAACATTTGTTTTATATAAAGGTTATATTACTTGGGGCAAAAATCAAATCTTAGAAGAATGTAAACTGAAGTCTGGAGATCTCTAAAGCACAGAGTGAATAGATGCTCGAGAAATATTTGAAGGAACAGAATGTGGACTTTGCCCACTTAATGTTAAAAGTATCCCGAATGACAGCAGGGGAGTCAGTTTGGTTGTCATAAAAAACTGCAGAGAGAGCTGGAGATTAACAGAAAGTACTGAAAATCTGGCCCTGAGACAATAAATGAAAGTGCTAAGTGGATGAGAGTGAGAATTGATGAAGGAAGTTAGAACGGGAAAAGTGCAAAATGAGGATTGTCATTCATACTAGAACCACTTCTAATAGTGTTTACACTATTGTAAGCCTAATAAATGTGGATATTCGGATATTCCTTCTCTGATGCATACAACCTGTATTATAAAAGTGTACTATGAACTCATAGAAGGAGAAGGGCATCTGAATAAGAGTATGCAAGTTGGACTCTGAGGACAGAGATTCAGTGCAACTTCTAGGCAGTTCCCATCCTGCAGCTCTGCTCAGCTTTCACTGCCAGTTGTGAACAGGAATCTTTTTTATTTCTTGTTTACTTGTTTAACCAAAAGATAATACTACCAACTATGTGGGAGCCCTGCCTTAAACAGTCTAATTTTTTAATTTTCCAAGGAGAAAAAAAACAACCCAGCCCACGTTCAGATACAGTTCTGGGAATCTGTTGCATATTGCATTCATGTAGGAGCTACAGTTTTCCATCTTCCATCCTGTGTAACGGAGGATGGTTTTCAAGGACTGCTGCTAATGATGCCGTAGGCTGGTTGTTTCTCTCCACAAACAGAAATGTGTCCCATTTCCTGCTAAGGTTTCTAGGCAGGGTTGTCCAATAGGTAATTTCCTGTAGTAAACATTACAATAATTAGAATTATCGTTCCAGAGCACTGAACTTTCAGATTCTTTTATTACCCCATCACAGAAATCATACAAAAGGCAACCACCGTCAGATATGGCTGTTATTAATTTCAGTTGTGCTAAAGCAAATATACAGATGTAGAAAGTAGATGATCCTGTGTTTGTAACCATTTGTGTTAACATGCCCTTAAAATACATGTGGAAGAACAAGCATGCAACTCAAGACCAAAGAGGGTAATCCAAGGAGAACTGCTGAAATTCCATTTAACAAAACCCTGGCAAAACAAAATCACCCTGCTTTCTTGTGCTTTTCTTATACGTAGAATATTTATTTTTAGTAAGGAGTAGGTTTGTAAGTATGTGTCTAGGAAACTGCACACACTCTAGACAATCAGTAAGGTCTAGTGTAATAGTTGGTATTAAAATGAGCATAATATTTCAATTAGCAAAATTCAGAAACATAGTGCTGTTGATAACGTACAGTGAAAAGCCCCACAAGAAGGCTCAGTGAGATTTGGTTCACATTATCTGCCTTGTCTTATGGAGGGCAATATTTTATTTGTTTTTTGGGGGTTGTTTTTTTATTGATATGTTAGAAGCAGAGAATTTGAGGGAGAATGGTCTACTTAAAAATTCTTAAAGTGGGAAGAAAAATTCTTGAGGAGTGTTCCTTTTATGTTTACTGTATTTCTTCACTGTATAAAGTGGTCTACTTACAGTGCTGTGATGTGTTTGGAATAAACAGTAGAGTGCTATATTTCACTGTAAGGTCTGTCTATAGAAAGTTCTGGCTCTCAGATCAGCTGTTTACATTTTTTTGAAAAAGCTCCCATCTGTTACATCAAACTTGTTAATGTAAGTCTACAGGATACAATAACATTAATGCTTTAAGTATCCAAATGAAATGTCAGAGTCCAGTTGCAGATACCAAATTCAAATGTGGCAGTGTCCTGAATCCACCTCTTTTACTAACAGGCCATTTAATAATCTGTGTAAGTATCCATAGATGTCTAAGTCTTTGAAGGTCTGTGAGGGGCCAGATGTACAAATGCAGTTACAACATCAAATCCTCACAAAAGCTTTTTCACCATGCTAGCATGACCACATAAAATTTGGCCTCGTTTTTTTTGGCTCCAAAGCTACAGCACCGTCAAGACCTATTTAGACTGAAAATAAGCTTGGTAGGGGAAGTCTGTGAGCTTCATGCTGTTCCCAGTGAAGTTAAAGGCAAAGTGATTGCATAAATAGAGCTATACCTTACTTCCCTGTATATTTTTCCCCTCATTTGAAAAAAAAACAAACAACAACAAACCACAAGCCAACCCCTAGACTTTATGTTTGGGGTTTGTTTGTGTGTGTGTGTTTTTTTGTGTGTTTGTTGTTTGCATTTTTGGTTTGTCGGGTTTTATTTAGTTTTTGTTATGGTTTGCTTTGTTTCAATTTAAAATATAACTGAGTCATTGATATTTTTATTTCTTGTATGAGCTACTATAATTTATTATTATAGTGGCCATCTGACTAGAATGAAGATGTATGCCCCTGTTTTGATCCTTGTAATGATGGAGGATGAAATGTAAGTTTGTTATATTACCTTTCTTGTTTCTGTTCTTTTGTATCTGTGGTTTTTTAATTTACATTGCATTGTGAATGAAAACCCTTATCTTCTGTTATGTTTTTTTCCTGCCACTCAAATTTTGCATCAACACAAAAGGTTTGTTCTTCTGTTCGTGTTCAGTATTTGGTCATGTTCATTATGAGGTGTATCTAGAATACACGGATCACATATTATACATAAAATATAATTTCTCAGTGCTTTTTCCTTGATATCTTATTATTAAGGGCTATTTTTCAGTGGAAAGAAACCCAGCCTATGCATAAAACTGCATTCAAATGAGCCTTGCACATCTAATCATGTCTATTTTTATTCCCAAATGTTCGGTAATCAACAGTAATTTCAAATACAATGGTTATAAATCATATTACTTGTAAACACAACAAAACTGGCTAAACAGGACCCTGCAGAGGGTTAATAGTCCAATAATAATTAAAATAATCCTCTTCAATTCAGTAATAACTTTGGCCACCTGCCTTCATCCAGGCCCCAACACCACCCTTAGTTCTCCTTAAAAAAAATACATTGCAGATGATCTTGTGTAGCAGATTAACAGAGCATATCTGGAACGTTACTCAGATTTTTGGGCAATGGCAACCTGAACACATTCATAAATTAAGCTTCTTGCATGGCAGCATCCGGCTGTTAACTCTCGACTATTTTTTTTAAACTAGTGTGGCTCTGTGTAACTGGAAAGCTCTCCTTGTGGCATTGCAGGGAGGGAAATTTAAGTGTGTGCGTTGGAGGATCTCTGCTGAACAGAAATGTTCGATGTTTTAAAGAGCTTACACAGATAAACCCCATATTGCAAGGACTGAAATTTTACACTGATTTTCAGATTTGGATGGCCATTATATCTCTTTAATATAATATTTTAGTTGTGATAGTGGATTACACAAATATTGATCCACACATGGATGTGCAAGAGAGATGTCAAAATGGCAGGATTTTTTTCTTTAAAAAATTAGATGTAATGTCTCTGGGTCAGGACTGGAAGTTAGGAAGGCTTTTATTTTCTTCTGTATCTTACTTCAACTCGTTTTTCTGATATGTTTTTCTCACTTGTAAAATAGGAATTGTGCTTGTGAGATTTGTGATGGAAAGTGTTTGGGACACCAGTTATTATTGTTGAAGTATGACACTGTCTTCAATTTATTGTCCTTTTTTTTTTCTTCTTTTTTTTTTTTTTAAGTTGTCCAGACCTAGAAATAAAATAATAAAATAAAAAATAAAATAATAATTTTTTTGTAATAGATTTCATCTTGTCCGTTGGTAAAATAATTGGCCTCTGTAAAAAATCAGTAAGTAAACAGCCAAGCAATTTTTGCTTGTACATATCGTAATTCCCATTAAAAAAATTACCTAATAAAGATTGCCTTTTAAATAGAGCTATTTGGGCATATCAGGGGCATGTTGTACTAAACAAAAAGAGGAAAAAAAATATCTCTGTCATTTGTAAGAGACCATTTAGCCTCTGAACATATTTCCTCCACACTAAATAATAGATGTTATTCTCAGATAAATAGAACATGGTCTGTATCCTTCTATTGAAAACTGTTCTGTTTGGTTTGAATACTTCACCCAGTCCATCCACATGCCCCCAAAACAACAAACGGATTTGGCTAGTATGTGTTGTGAGTAAATTTTAGGAGTGTTATATAAATTGTTAATTTAATAAAGTTAATATTTAAACAACTTATTAATCATTAACAAAAGTGGAAAGTTCAGAGTTAAGGTGTTCTTCTTCCTTCCCATAAAAATAAACATTAACAAATCAGTCTAATTCGTATGCATAGTATTGGTAGCTCTGGTTTGGAAAGTTAATGGTAGTAGATGGATGTGAAGATACTACTCAGGCCAAGTATTAAGATTATTTTCAAGCCTTTAAATTTTTTTTCAAAAGTATTATTGACAGGTGGGTCCCGGCAGTAGAAATTCTTAGCAGTAACATTATTAGCATACGAATGTACTCATCAGTGAGTTAAATGGGAGCTTTTCCTTTTGTTTTCTCATCCTATTACCTGAAGAAATTGTTGAGGCCACCGTGGTTTTTTGATAGATCTTGTTTGTTGAACTCGGCTCTCTTAAGAATGGCCAGGTCAAATAAAGAAATTGTGCATGTATGGAAGAAGTGTTTCCCCGGAAGATCCTTCTGCTCTATGATATATGAGCTGGTCAGCTTATCACTGGTGCTGTACTTCATGGTGGCAGGGTCTGCGGATGGAGCCCTGCTCCTTCTCTCAGATGCCTCTCCCCCCTCAGCCATGAAAGAGTGAGAGCTGGTCTTTAGCTATTGCATTAAGCATTGATTCTTCTCTGCTGGTAACAGATAACCATATAAAATGGTGATACAGATACTAGTTGGGGAACTGTTAGCATAGTACTATCATTAAACAGAGCAACTTGCTAAAACTGAGAAGTGCGAGCGTGGTAGTGGAGTTTCTTGCTTTTGGCTCAGTGCTAACTGCTGGACTTGTGATAAGCATGTGCAATTCAGGCTCATTCAGTGCTTTATTTTGAAGCAAGACTTTAGTGCTTTTACATGTACCTGATAGGTGCTTTTTGCCAGTAACTGAAGAAGGAGAAGCCTCAATTTGCAAAATCTGATTCTTGAGTTACTGTAGCTTTCTCATTCCCTTTAGGACTTGAAAAGTGATTGAGTGGAGGTGCTGGTATTTTTTCATGCAACTCCCTTGGTATTCTGCGATTTCTGTAGATAACTCCTTCCCAGGTTTTATTTGGCAAAAACAGTGAAATATGTTACTTAACTTTCTATGCATAGAATGGAAGCTGTTGGTCTCATTCTTTTGTGAGAGAGATAAGACAATGTCTCTTTCATTTCCTGTTTTAATGTTGTAAGAGGTATAATTTTAATTTTGTGTTAACCAGTTTTCATTTTGGAAGAGCTACTTGAAATACAACTTCACAGTTACTTCAGAGCTTTAGGATCCTGTTGTGTAGCATAGTGCCGGGTTTTTCTGATGTGTGCAGATCTGCACAGAGAAGTCAAGCCTTTTTGGATCATAGAATCATAGAACTATTCAGGTTGGAAAAGACCCTTGGGATCACTGAGTCCAACCATCATCCCTACTCTACAAATTTAGATCCCCAAATCTGATCTCTGGATTGACAGAGAAAACAATATAAGCATTTCTGTTTTTTAAAAGTTATTTTAGCCACAGAAAGATTAATTTTCTCTGGGATTCAGAGATATTTCCTTTTCTGAATGGTAGAACTTGTGATCAAAGTCTGATAATAGACTTTTATCACCTTCCTTGGAAAAAATCTCATTTTGATGTGAGTTATATTTATAACCCTTATTTATATTGTGGCAGCACCTTGAATATTTCTGCTGGGCTTCCACTCTGGCCTAAGAGCAGAACAAATCTCAGCCAGTTCTAACTGCTTACAGCCGTTTGGCTTGCCAGTAGCTCAGGAAATGGTAGTCAGCTGTTAGACTGCTGGGACTCTAAGCAGCAGTGTTTTCTTTTTGACCATTTGTCAGTACACTAATAGGTCTTAGCAATGTGCACCTAACTTTCTGCACATATAAACCATGGCCAACCACTGGTTTGCCTCTTAGAATGAGATACCAAGGGAATGCTAAACATTACTCTGTGATGTGATAGGGATATACAGCTCACTCATCTAAACATGAGGCACTTACTCTAGGCATTTAGGCTTGATGGAAGAAATAGGCATAAGGGAGAGCCTTCCTTCTTTTAGCTCAGTATCTGAGAAGGAATCACCATCTCAAGATGCTTAACTCATTGCAGTGGCGAAAGGAGCAACCTAGGCAACAATGTCTTTTAGATGGTCTAAGTTAGGTGAGGTGACTGTACCTTCAATGCCCCTCTGTTTTTTATTTTACTACTTAAAAAATGAGGATAATCCAGTTCTATTTGGTTTTGATTTACAGAGCTTTGAGATTCTTGATGCTAGAGTTACAAAAATGCAAAGTAGCATGATGTTTGGAATAGCTAAGTTAATGGGGCAGGTGAAATACTGGTATTTTCTAAGTGAGCTTTATATTAATTAATAGAGAGGAAGGAAGGGTTTGTTGTTAAAGCAGTAGAGTGTAACCTGAGGTAAAAGTTCAGCACTGTACCCTATCACAGATTTCCTGAGTAACTCCAATCTATGTGTCCCAACTCATCTGAAAAAGTGGTTCCTGCTCTTTCACTCTTTGTCTGGCCTGTCTGAAAAGTTTGTTGTTGTTGTTGTTTTGTTTGGTTTTGGTTTGGTTTGGTTTTAGTGACGACTGACTCCCAGTTTGTGTCACTGCAGTGCCTAATACATTGATCTTACTGAGATCTCTAAATTCCACTGCAGTATAAATTATTTATTACCTGAAACATAATTTTGTATAGTACAAGTTTGAAGAATGTGTAAATAAAAGTTCTATACTTAAGTGATATTAGAATAATTAAGGAATTACGGAACCATCAGAGTTGGGAGGGACATTTAGGGATCATCTAGTCCAGTTCCCCTGCTAAAGCAGTATGGCCTAGAGCACATTACTCAGGACTGTGTCCAGCTGTGTCTTGAATATCTCCAGAGAAGGAGACTCCACAACCTCCCTGGGCAGCCTGTTCCAGTGCTTTGTCACCCTCACTGTGAAGTTTTTCCTCATATTTAAATGGAACTTCCTATGTTCCAGCTTGTGCCCATTGCCCTTTGTCCTGTCACTGGGAACTACTGAAAAGAGTCTGTCTCCATCCTCCTTGCACTCACCCTTTAGATACTTACAAGCATTAATAAGGTCTCCCCTCAGCCTTTTCTTCTCCAAGCTAAAGACTCCCAGCTCTCTCAGCATTTTCTCATCAGGGAGATGCTCCAATCCCCCAGTCATCTTTGTTGCCCTCCACGGAACTCTCTAGTAGTTCCGTTTCTCTTGAACTGGACAGCTCAGAACTGCACGCAGTATTCCAGATGTGGTCTCACCAGTGCAGTTCTTTTTTGTTCCTGAAGTCCAGCCAAAGCTCTCTGTTTAGCCAGGCTTGTCTTCTTCACCACCAGCTTGTCGTTAGGGACCTTGGACATGGCCTTCTGCGCCTTTAAGAGTCCCTCCTTGAAGTATGACCAGCCTTCCTGGGCTCCTTTGCCCTGCAGGACTGTTTCCCAAGGAACACTCTCAACCATGCTCCGAAACAGTCTAAAGTCTGCCCTTCAGAAGTTCAAGGTGGCAGTTCTGCTGGCTCCCTGACTTGCTTAATATCAAGTGGATCTCATGTTTTCAGGGGTATCAGCTCAAGAAACAGATTTTACTGTGTAAAGTATTTGTACTGAAGCATTATTAATTTAAAAACTCTTCTGTGTAGTAAGCAGCAAGTTAAATTCATCCTTGAGTCTCATTGACTTTGGTAAGATTACAGCAAAGATTAGTTGGATCCACAACTATCCCTTTACCTTTGCTTTGAATTTTCAACTAAATATGTAGAGTGCCTTTTGGATTGTTTCTTTAAAATTTTCATCTGTACAAACTTTATATTTATTCTATTAGTTATGAGGCATTCTTGTAATGGGGGATACCTGCTAGCTTGCAGTATATCTCCCAACATGGTTTTAATCCAAATACTGTATACCAATGTATCTCAGCTAAGATTTTTACTAAGTCAACTGTCCTCATGTCCTTAAAGCAGGATGAATGTTAGAACTAAAAATTTCCCACTGAACTGAATATATCAGTCTTCATATTAATACAATAGTTATTTTTGTAATAATATTAATTTTTAATTAGTCCCATTCTTGTTACTTGGTTTCTATGTACCGATTTTTACATGTTAATCATTATAAAAAATAAATACAATATCTGTAATGAATTATAAAAACAATAGGAAAAAATAAAGCAAAAGTGATGTTAGGATTGGAGATGTATTGTGTGTGTCATATTTAATACTGTTTCAAGTGTGTACTTTTCTTCTAGTTCCTTGTATTTTTAGACTAGAGAACCATTTGCAGCATGAAGGAACTGTTTTGTGTCCAGAAGTCATTGCAAAGTGGCAAATACTAAATTTTTAATGTTCCCCACTGAATGTAACTGAGGAAAGATACATTTTCTAGGAGGTTTTGTAGATTGTTTTGTTTTTTATTTTTTTCCTAGAGGAAATGTGAACTGAATTTCTCTATTGTGAGGCATTTTAGGGTATGCCATGGAAGTGTTGTACATGTATCAGAATAATTCTTAAAAATTCAGTGAAGTGCAAGAATAAAAAGAATTTGAAATAGGCTCAATTTTGTTTTGTTTTTAAAAATGTTTTTGAATGTCACTTGACAAACATAACTGAAGAGACTGAGAGAAGCTTTGAAACTGATATTTTGTCACAGATTGTAATAAACAATAAGGGTCCTTTGTAATAATACTGAAAGTACTTCACCAACAGACAAACATGCTTTTGCTATGTTCATCATATATTTTGGTAGAAAAGTTTGGTATTTACTAAAGTCTTTGTATTGTTCTTAGCTATGTCATTATAAAAGGTTTTATAGATATATTGACAAATTATACTGCAGAAGAAATGTAAAAAGCTAATACATATTGATTGCAAACAAGGTTTCTTCCCTTCTGATGGACTTTTCTTTCTTAACTGGGGTGTTACAAGCTTCAGAGGCACCTTGTCCTGGGAGGTTGTCATCCTTTCCTTCACACTGGTACGTTCCCCTGTCAGATGGTCTCAGAGAAATATATTTCTGATAAATGTGAATTATTCTCTTATTAGACATCAAAAGCTGGACTTAGGTTATGGAATAAGACTCTTTTGCATCCTGGGAAAAGGTACTATATCTGCTTTTTAAAAGGGTATGTATTAAAAAGAGCCACCTGTATCTAAAGTGGCTGAAATAATTTGAAAGTAAAGAAGATTCTAGCTTAAGCAAATAGGGTAAATCCCTTCTCTGCGCCTTTCAAGGTAGTAAGAATTGCACAAGGACTGCTTACAGGTCTTTTCAGATAGACCTAATTCAGGTCAGGCTGAAGGATTTTCCCTCTTCTGGCCCTTACAAATGACTACTGGTGTAGCTTTGATTCACTTTGTAAATAGGAAGAGCATGAAAAACAGTGCACTTTTACACATAACTGAGGGCTACAGTCAAAATTTCCTTTACAGTGGTGATTTCCGAACATCAGTACAACCAAAATGGCTTTAGCTATAGCTAGGTAACTGGGATCCCTACGCTCCAGATCTTCCAGGAAAACTTGGATCTGATTTGGCAAGTTGGTTTGAGTGATTCTCAATTGGTACCACCTGCTGCTCATTCACACTGGACATCCTTCCCTGGGGCTTCCAGCTAGCTCAGTACACTCTGGAAACATTGCATAATTCATGAGGACATAGGCAAATTATTTGCCTTGTGAAAAATGTCCTGAAAGCACTCCTAAATGCAAAGGAAGATGGCAAAGGGGTTGGACTAGATGATCTTTTGAGGTCCCTTCCAACCCCTAAGATTCTGTGATCCTATGTTGTCTTCTGGGTCTGGTAAAATACTCAAGGTTTTGGGGGGATTTACTATATGCTTTGTTGCAATTATCTCCACTGTGAGACTTCAGTACTTAGGAAAATCACCTTTTCCTTCCTTGTCTGGTAAGGCTTCGAGAGGAAGACTCGAAGTCAAAAGTTACAGGAGGGATGTACGTGGTGCATATATCCCTAATCCTGGGTCTTTGGTCTGCCGGAGTATTTATAAGCGAGCCTTTAACTCCATAATCAGATACATTTTAGTGTTTTTTCTACATGTCTTCTGTTTATTCTTATTTTATATAGTGTTAGGTATACTTAGAAATACAGGTATTATTTACATCATTCTCTGTGTGTCAAACAGAATTTGTAAGTCATTTATGTGAGCAATACACAGTAAACCATTTTCACGCAGTGTACTAAATATTAAATATACAGCATAGCGTGCTAATAAAATGTTGCTAACATAAGTAGGCCACCTAAATTAGAGGCTAAGCCAGCTCTGTGATTAACTGTCTCATCTCCTGAATTGCACCTTTGGAAGGCTTTGGTAGGCTAAAAAGTATAGTAAAATATTGACAAATTTTTTAAGATCTAAAACCAGGAAAAAACCCAAATGTTGGCCCATTATAGCAATTAAGAGTAGATTAATAAATATGTTATCAGATATCATATCTGTACATGTTCGTAGAAATAAGTAGAGATGAAGGAATAGTAGTATGCAAATACCTTATTAACTGTTATTGTAATGCTCTTGTGAAGACTTCTGCTTGTATGTGAAACTTAAGAATAGATTTTTAGTGGCATATGCCTTTATTAAACCAGGGCTTCAAAAGCAACATTATAGAATCATTTCCAAAGAAAACCTAGATAAGAAAAACTGGCTGAGTTTCACAACCACATTTCTTCTATGGTGAAGGTGGTGATTTAACTTTCTTTCTGGATGATGATGACTGTATGATGGCCTGAGGTTACTGAGGAGGAGATGGCATTGTTTTACACTACAGAATGCTGGAGACTTCAAAGGATGTGTGCCAACTTCAGCAGATACAGAAATGTCGCTGTTTTATCCAGCAAGGAACTTGAAACTTCCCTTGTTTTCAACATGTCACTGGGGAAGTCTGCATCAGATCAGCACTGGGTTAGGCAGAATGATGTGTCAGGAGGAGGGAGAACATAAAGATGGACCCAGCTGGAGGTCAGGTCTGGAACAGCACCTCATCAGATTATCAGGGAGTAGTGGCATTGACCTTTTTTATTTACAGCACAGACAAGGTTTACTTCAGCAGGGTAGCTTTATTCAATAAAGAAAACAGGATTGTACCTGAGAATATTTTTGCCTTGGTGTCATAGACTTTCTGGAGCGTTAACCAGGCTCTCCCTCTGAATCTAGCTTCTTCCTAGCAGATGTATAGAAACAGGAGAGGGTGCATATGCCTCACAGGAGTCTTGTTTTCTCTCAGTTGCAAGTCAGAAACAGCCTGCTCATTCATTAGCAAACACGTGAATACAGGACCTTTCTACCAAAGCTTTTATTTCTGTATTTAAAATTCCAGCAGGGTTCAGTGAGAGGAAGGCATTTTGGGGTTAATAAGAAATGTGTATTCTTCAAAACCATGTCTCCTCTGAAAGAAAAAAGTCCACAGCCTTATACCTGTTTTGTGTCCAAAAATAAAGCATGTATTTCATGCTCTAAAACTCTGAGGTTTGTAGCTCAAAAAGATTAAGTGAATAATTCAGAATTTGTTGTGTTTACCTGTTAATAATTAAGCACACTAGTCTATGTACTTTTTATAGACACTGAGCTTTATTTATTTATTTATTTTTATTTACTTGGCTCATGTTCTGATTTTTAAATTTGAAGAAATTTGTGCCAAGGAAGAGTTCATGAGAGAAAAGGCGTCGAGGACTTAAGCATTGCACAGGAAGCAAAATCTGTAGGGATGCATAGTCTCTGGAGAGAATGGAAAATTATCATATTTTGCTTCACTTCAGCATTCCCCCAGACTAGTCTCTAGTGCTTTGAAGGAATTGAATTTTAAAGGTGATAATGATTTTTCATCCAAAAGCAGCATCTTTGATTCCTACTTTCTGATGCCAGTGACCAGGGATAGAGGAATCTGGTTTTGTTAAGAGGTGACATTTGCTTCATCTCAGTCAAATGAAAGTTGCAGCTTTGTTCTGTTTTAGAAGTAAAACGGAAATTTGAAGGAGAAAAAATCAGGTAACAGACAATTAGTATTTATGTTTACCTGTTGTGTGAGTTACAGTCTGGTGAAAGTTTATAAGCTGATGGCTGTAAAGTCTGAAATCTTTGTCATTTGATGAGGTACAGAGAGGCTAACAGCAGCATGAGGTGCTCTTCTAGACACATTTAGATCCATCCATCATGAGATTTGCGTCCTGTGGAAGGTGGTATTTTAGTCGAAGTGGATCAGTCAGGGCAGCTTTGCTTTCGGTGGTAATGAATAGGCCAGTACTTTCCCAGGTTCTCCTTGAATCTCAGTATCCATCACTTGAGAAAAGAACGTGATAAGCAGCAGAAAATTCTGTGTTTTCCATCCAGTAAGTTTTGGTTCCTGTTTACATAGTCTAGACCTCAGCATAGATTGAAACAGTGCATGAGAAGATTTGGGCTTGGATTTGGTTTTTCCCCCCCCCCCTGCCAGGCAGTGATCCACCCCACTGCTAATCACATTCCCTCCCTGCCTTAAGCAAAGTCATTGCCTAATTTTTTGAACTTTTGAACTGTTCTCTTGGTCTTGGCAGAATAAAGTATCATTTGATATTTTCACTCACCTTTTCCAAAGGGGAGAGAAGCACAGGGTAGTGAGAAGAGTCAGTTGAAATGATTGGCAATAAAAGACAAAAGCTGATGAAATGTGAGAGTGATCTTTGGACTGCACATTAAAAATAAAATATTTTAAAAGACTGTTTATGTGAGAGTTAATAGCCTGATTTTGTTGACAGTTGAAGTCTTCATCTGTTACCATGGCATGTTTTAATTCAGTGTCTGCATTGGTATTTCCTTCTGAAGAAATACACAAGCTAGTTGCTAGTACCTCTAGTATTAAAAATGTAATTTTCTTCTTATGTTCCAGGTAATTATTTCAGTTTAAGTAAAGTTATGGTACATAAAGTTAAGAGGAGGTTAACCTTATAGATAATGTTACAGATATTCCTCTTTCTCCATCACGATTGTTACCTTAAAATGTAGTTTAGTCCTGGGCCTAGACAGTTAATCCAAGTCCTCCTTGAAAATAAATGCAGATAGTCCTTTTCAAATATAATTTAGAAGTGCACAGCGAACTGAAATTGTTTTCTGAAAGACTTCTTCATGTGTTAAGATTGGTGCTGTAACACTGCTATTTCTTTAAAAGTTTTCAGTGCATGTACCAAGCTTCCTTTCCTGCAAAAAAGTCAATTGTTATCTAGTTCATTTTCTTATACTTGCAGGCCATGCCAGGTCCATGGTCTGCTTTGGGCAGTTGTCTTCAGAAATTGTCCAGAATCTGTCCTTACCATGGACTGTAATACCAGTAATTTTTTTTATTATTTTTTTTTTTTCCCCAGACAGGCAAGCTTGTGTCTTGAAACACCGTATCCACCAGAAACATAACTACAGTCAGTAGTAATTGGTCTGTGGCTGTAACTCCAATGAAGGAGGTTGAACCAGCCACATAAGCTAACCTCTCAACATGGTCCCTCAGTTCAAAGCTCAGGGGTTGTGGTGAGCCTGTGTAAGTCAGTCTCTTCTGCTGCTGGAAATACTGTCTCGGAAATGAGAGGATTTCAGTCTCTAAGCCTACCAGATTAGACTTTTCCATAAGCATTAAATTTGCACACAAGTGTTTTTTGTTGGTTTTTTTTTGTTTTTTTGTATGGGGGGGTTGGTTTGTTTGTTTTTTAAAGAGCATTGCTGTGATGCGTTGCCCATTTTGCTAAGGACATACTTTAACCAGTGTTTGTGCCAGGTTGACTGAATCTCAAAAGAGACCAAGAGATTTACTGGTAGTCTCACAGTGAATCATTGTCTGAAACCCTTTTGGCTCCTATATTCTTAGCATTAATCAACAGTCATTCCTTTCATCCACTTGCTACCAGAGTTTAGTTTGTATGTATGATGACTGTGTTTGGAAGGAATTGAACTGGAGTGATGCTGATACAATTTATGTTATTCTTTGCATTTTGTTCTTTGAACATAATCTTAAGAAGAGAAGATCCTCACTGTTGTTCTGTAATATTTTCTCTGCCTTGGCGAAAGGCCCATACCCTTGAGAGAAAATGTAAATAAAATTGGCATGTTCTTTATGTGTTCTTGAATGGAATGTATTTATCTTGGTTTCATTTAATCTGATGATAGTTCTCTGGATAGGATTATTTTTCATTAGTAGCAAAAGTCAAAAGACCATGCAGTTTATAAGGCAGTAACATAAGGAAATGAACATGTATGTATTGTTTGCATTTGAACAGCAGTACAGTATGCTGTTGTTACTGTACAAGCAACAGGCATAGCAGAAGAGGCATGTTCAGGGCAGAAGGCCTGTTCAGGTTATTAATTTCCGTATTTCTTTTCTTTTTCGTGGTAGGTCTCCTAGTAGGTTTTTCTAAAAGCAGATTTAAGCTGAGTACCTAATTTACTTCATCCTTGAAATTTTTTTTTCTAGGAAATTACCATGATCTACCTCAAGTCTCTCAGAGTTATGTGATGTACTTAGTGACTTTGAAGTCAGTAAGCCTATTGTCAGCCTATGCGGTAAAATACATGCTTTTGTTTAGTACATAGATTTAAATTTCAAGTGGACCAAAAGGAGTTTCCTGAGCTACATGCATATTTTTCACTTCATTGATGTTATATGGATGCATCACATTTCCAGGGTGTTATTTGATGTTCTGTCATATGAATCACCAATAAGCTCTTGACCTGAGTGAAACAATTAAATGTAAACATGGAGGTTGGAATTGAAAGCAAAATGTGTTTTGGATATGGTACATTCTAGTAGCTATCTTGGTCCAGCAGATGACCATGTGAATTAACAGGTTTGGTTTATTTAAATCACATATGAAAATAGTTTTCAAAACTACATGGTAGAAGTGCAGAAATGCACTAATTAAATTCAGACATTCAGATGTATGGAACGTGTCAATTAATGACTGAAAATGAAGTAGTTGTAACAGTTATACAGACTTTTGTATAGCACTTTGTGGCAAGAATCTCGACTGATACAAGGATAGCTGTGTACATTATGGGTAGTTGTACAAAATGTCAGGTGCCAGTAGACCAAAGGAGGGAAACTGAGACTTTTGACTTGGATTTATTTAGTCCTTTGCAGAGCTTGATGAGCTGTCAGACCACCGTGGGTCTGACTGATCAGTAAGTATAAAATAGAAAATAATTTCTTTCACCTTGTGATCAGTTTTTCCCATGCATTTTCCAGCTTTTCATCTCTTCCCTTGTTCCCAGTGCCACCATCTCCTGCTGGGCTCACTCAGCAGAGCCATCTCTCACTGCACCGTGTAGTGTGCCAGCAAGTACAGAGTTGCCTTGGTTGTTAGATGAGCTAGACATTAGGCAAACAGCAGAGTTTCATACCTAATAATGGCACTTAAATGTATCCTCATGCAATACATCTAATGGCATTTAAAGGTCAAAGTCCTATCTTCATTACTCAGTATTTTAGGCCTTCTGTTTTGCTTTATTCATTGTCTGCTCAGAACTGACAGACTATTCCAGATCCTGGTTGCATTATGTTGGAAAGTGCTAACAGCTGCCGTCCAGCATGTCTATTTATGCAACTGCAGACCTTATGAAAGCTGAAACACATGCTACACAGCCTTAGTTCAAGCAAAATAAACCTTCTTCCCTGAAAACAGTGGAAACCACCATTGACTATGCTGTGTATGCTCAGGACTGACCAACGTAGGCTGGGGGGATTTTGCCACAGGGAAATTTCTGCAAATGCTGAACCTGGGGCATCGTTTGATTTTGATAATCAGAGGTAGAAAGCACTCAGAAAAAAAAAGGAAGGCTGCAAATGTGGAAAGGAATTGCAAGCACATTTCTCAGAAAGCAACAGAAGCATCCCTATAGTAGCCAGGAACTGGTGGGAACTCAGGTTTGAAAACACTGAGCCAGAAAGTCTGCACGTGTTACATCTTCTTTAGGCAAAACTTTGTATCCTTCTCTCCTAAATCAGCAAGGGTGCTCCACAGAGCAGTTCTTTTCTGTTAACAGATTACTTTTAACAGGTAACGGATCACAAGCCTTTTAACAGATTAAAAAAAATCATCTGAGCTTCGAGGGAACAGGACTGTAGCAAATAAGTGCAATTGAATCTATTCTGCAGTATGAGAAAGGGGTCAAAATCTCAGTAATTAAAATGTCTTTGTGGCTAGCTTTGAAAACGTGTCACCAGCAAAGGATTAAATAATTCCTTCGTCCAGTTCTGCCATACTTGAGCTGGTATTAGCTTGGGACACAGGTTTTTAGGTGGAAGGTCAGTGCTTGAGGGAAATGAAGGGATCTCGCTGCTCCTGCAGAAAAGCAGGAAGCCTGGCTGGAGTGGATTTGGGCACGTCAGTCTTAAGTGCATCTCTTATAATGGGAATTGGGAATTACACCAATCAGTTCCCTAAACCATATTATGAATTGGTGGAGGGAGAGTGCCCCAATCTGAAAATAAATCTTAAAAATACATTTTCCTCAGCTGTTTTGTCAGCCAGTTCTGAACATTTTGGTAATTAGTGGTATAAGATACTAGATCTGCTTTTAGTTTTTTTCAAAATCCAGCCTATAGAAATATTTTCTGAACTTTTTATTCATTATCACTATTTCTAGTTGAAAAATGCAAACACTTTATACACAATTTTTCATTAAAAAAAAATAATCTTCAAACTGTTGACCTCTTATAGCTGTAACTTTTTCCACAAATGCATTTGAATGGCAAACATAAGTGGCAAAACTTTGATTGTGACACCCATTTGTTTTTCTCTCTAACAGTTATGAAAATACACTTAATGGAAAACTGGGGTTATTAATTTCCTTTTTTTTAAGCATGGTGTCATGGAAATGGCTCCCCATTAATTTGGTGTTCAGTTGTATAAATTTTTCTCTCTGAACGATGTGTATAACATGACATTTAGCATATTTGTTCATTGCCTGTGTAGTAAATGTGGCTGCAAAGGACTGTGTCTTCCTTCAGATAGCTATATGTTTATATATAAACAGCATTCCTCCCACTTCTCCCTCTGAGCACCTAGCCATTTGACTGTTATGAAAACTCAGGGTGTTGTATTGCGAATCTCTAAACATAAGCATTTCTTTTCTTTACAGCCGCATAAGAAAGAACTGTTGAGAGCTGCTCTTAACCCTTTTGGAGTTCGAAGTCAAAAGGTAAAACCAAATGCTAATTTTTCGGTTTCTGAAGGTGTTGATATTTTAATTGTTTGGAAATGCTAGTTCTCTATCACATTTGAACTGAGATTTCCCACAGGAGAAAAACAGGGATATGGTAAGAAGATTCAAAACATTATTAGAACTCTTTAAAAGCACCAACATATCTGGGCATAAATTATACAGGTAAGTTACAAGTGGTGAACTGCAATTATCTATTTTACTTAATAGGAAAACATTGGCGTTAAGAGTCAGTGGGACTTGCAGTAGGGTTTAATATTGCTGCGGATTTAATGATTTTTTTGTCTCACTATAACTTGATAGTTTTTATGATATATAAAGTTTTTTCAAATTACAATAAGACAAATCCTGTAGCTCTTTTCTCAGGCATGAGTCCCTCAATGGGAGTTTTGCCTGAGTGAGAACTGAATGAGGTCTAAATAATTAGCAATTAAAATATTCACTTATTGTGCCTACTGTATATAACAAAGCACTGGAGGTATTAAAAATTGCTAATCTCCTCCTTATTAAAATGTTAACTGCTAAACATAATGCAGTTTTGCATTTTCTATCATTCATTTTTGCAGTTCATTAGTAGAGGTGAAATGTTTGTGACAAATAGTCATTTGAACTTTTAAGGGATTGCCTTTGTTTTCCTGGCATTTTAGTTAATGTTTCTGACTGAGTTAATTTACAAGCTGAAGTGTTTGTGAAAGCCGTGGATTTTAGTCAAAAACTAGATAATGTATTGAGAGTAACTTTTGATATACCATTTTCAACTATTTGCAGACAAAACAAGATGGTAAGCTACTCATCAAGAGACAAAGCTAGGCAATTTAGGTATCCAATTAGTATGCATTTTGATCAGCAGCTTCTTGTAATTAAGTCCAGTAATAGGTTAAGGATTGTCCATAGAGTTCACTGGGCAAATAATTTTCAGTGGAGACACTGGCATGATAACAGCCCAGCAACAGGTTAAGAAGCAAAGTTGGTGAAATCATTTAGTTGTGCACCCTGTTAGAAACAGATAATGTGTATTAAACTATCAATAAACTAAAAGTCTTGTAACACCCCGATACTGTGGTTGGAAAAGGGAAGTACTAACAGAAAAACACCCATGCGAAACTGCCAAGCTTTGCACAATGTATGCTTTGCCGCCGTTAAATATGTACTAAGCAAAATGTTATAAGCGTTGCACAATGTATGTTTTGCCGCCGTTAAGTATGTATTAAGCAAAATGTTATATAAACCATACCATATATGGGATTACCAGGAGGCAGAAAATGCAGAGTACAACACTAAAGAAAATGCAGAGTACAACACTAAAGAAAATGCAGAGTACAACACTAAAGGAAAGCAGAAGTACAAGAATACGGAAGAAGAAGAGTATAAAAGACTAGTGATTTGTTTCAAGCGTGTGGCAGTGGTGGAGCGCAGACTCCCCTGTCACCCAGCGCTGCTTTTGCTCGCTTTCTACTTGCTATGAATCAATAAAACCTTGAATATTACTCAGTTGATTTAACGAGTAAATTTTAACAAATTGGTGCCGTGACTCGGATGGGAAATTAGTGCTCTACCATCCCCTGGGGAGGCGCCCCGAGTGTTTCTCGGCCCCCGGGGTCAGTGGACCACTTTCGCCCACTTCGATGAACCTAAATTCTAGAAAACGAGCAATTGAGACCGGTAACGATCCCTTAATATTTGGTGCACTAAAGTCCGGACGAAGACGCAGGATTGCGTAAGTATAAAAAGGTGTTCCGTTCGGGCGGGGTCGGGATTCCTGGAATATAACGACTGAGAGGTTCGACATACTGAACCAAGTGAGTGTGGACCCTTTAGTACTACGTTTCCCAACTCCCGCGAGGGACTGGGCTAGGAACGAGGGGAGCGAGAGTGAGTGTGTGTGACGATATTCCAGAAGATGGGGGCAGAAGGAAGCAAGCTTTTGAACCCCATGGGGAAGGTCCCCAAGGATACCCCTCTTGCATTTATGTTAAATAATTGGAGGTATTTTCCTGGAACAGCAGGGAAAACTAAAGAAAAAATGATAGAATATTGTATTAAGAAATGGGGAGGGAAGAAGATAAAGAAAAGAATAACATGGCCTGTTTATGGGTCAGATGAAGATTGGGTAAGACAACAATTGAATTCCTGGGTGAATGGTAAGAATCCATTTAATCCAGAGGAGAGTGCATATGCAGCAATTTGGGTAGAAAAGCCTCAGACCTTCTTATTTTCTTTAAAAGAAAAGAAGGAGAGAGAAGAAAAAGAGGAGGAACTTTTATTAAATCTACCCCCATATGTTCCTCCGGCACCGGCACCAGTACCACCACCACCTCCAGTAGTGCCAGACGCGCCTAATATTGTAGATCATATAACCCCTCCAGCTAGGAGGAAAACCAGGAGTCAAAGAGATCAGGCTCAAGTGTATCCCTTAAGGGAGGTTCCTATGGGAGGACCCCAACCTGGAATAGGATATGTATCTGTTCCCCTAAATTCAGGAGATTTAAGGGAATTTAAGAGGACTGAAATGGGGAATTTATTAGATGACCCATTAGGTGTAGCCGAAAGGTTAGATCAGTTTTTGGGACCCAGCTTATATACATGGACAGAAATGAGCTCTATATTAAGTCAGCTGTTTACCGCTGAAGAAAGAGACATGATTAGACGGGCAGGAATGAGACTATGGGATGCCCGACATGCCCAAGGGCCACAAGCCGACATCAAATGGCCTCTCCAGAACCCAAATTGGGACAATCAAAATCCGGAGCACAGAGTCCATATGGGGGATTTAAGAACTATAGTCATCCAAGGCATTCGGGAAGCAGTACCCCGTGGACAAAACATTAGCAAAGCCTTTAACGAAAGACAGAAAAAAGATGAAAGTCCCACCGAATGGTTAGAAAGGTTGAGGAAAGCTCTGCAGCTGTATTCTGGAGCAGACCCACACAGCCCTTTGGGACAGGCTGTATTAAAAACTCATTTTGTGGCTAAATCTTGGGAGGATATTAGAAAAAAAGCTTGAAAAATATTGGAATTGACAATGCCTAGAAGTAAAAGACCTTTTCAGTTATTTGTAAATACGGACAGAGGAACAGCCTTTGGAGTTTTGACCCAGGAATGGGCAGGGAAAAGGAAGCCAGTGGCATATTTATCGAAATTATTAGACCCTGTAAGCAGAGGATGGCCAACATGCATACAAATTATTGTAGCAGCAGCATCATTATTGGAAGAAGCAAACCGCATCACTTTCCATGGGGAAATAGTTTTATATGCACCTCATAACATTAGAGGGGTATTACAGCAAAAGGCAGAAAAATGGCTTACAGATAGTCGATTATTAAAATATGAGGGAATTTTAATTGAATCGCCTAAATTGTTACTTAGGACTGTAGGGGCAACTAACCCGGCTGAATTTTTATATCAGGGAGAGAATAACATGGAAACACTACATGATTGCTTACAAACAATAGAATGCCAAAGTAAAATAAGGCCCGATTTAGAAGAAGAAGAATTGGAAAAAGGGGATATCTTGTTTGTAGATGGGTCATCTAGAATAGTAGAAGGGAAACGGCTTTCTGGGTATGCTATTGTTAAATTGGAAAATGGAGAATTCAAAGTTATGAATTCAGGACCTTTAAATGCTAGCTGGTCAGCCCAGGCATGTGAGTTATATGCTCTTTGGAGAGCTTTAGAGTTATTAAAAGGGAAAATAGGCACAATATACACCGATTCAAAATATGCATATGGGATAGTACATACATTTGGAAAAATTTGGGAAGAACGAGGTTTTATAAATTCACAAGGAAAAGGTTTAGTTCATGAAGAACTTGTAAGAAGAGTTTTGAAGTCTTTACGAAGTCCACTTGAAATAGCAGTAGTTCATGTTAGAGGTCATCAAAGAGGCACGAACTACAGAATCAGAGGAAATAATGTAGCTGATGAAGAAGCCAGAAGAGTTGCTGGTAATTCTACCACCCTTTTAATGGTAAAAGAGACCCCAGACGCTTTAAATGAAGAAAACTTTAGCTTTAGTAAAAAGGAAAAAGAGAAATTGTGTCTTATGGGAACCAAAGAACAGAATAGGAAACAAGTATTACCTGATGGCAGAGAAGTTTTACCCCAAGGAATGGCCAGAAAAATAATGATAAAAATACATCAAAAAACTCATTGGGGAACTCAAGCTTTAGTTGATCATTTCGAACAATTATACTCTTGCATTGGGGTATACAACGTGGCAAAGACAATAACACAAGCTTGTGAAACGTGTCAAAAAGTAAATCGAAACAGAAGTAGGCAAAGACAACTGGGAGGGCGACCCCCAGCAATCAGGCCTTTTTCAAACATACAAATTGACTTTACTGAACTTCCCAAGGTAGGGAGGTACAGATATCTTTTAACTCATTATGTAAAGGCCTTTCCCACGGGAAGAACTACTGCCAACCAGGTAACAAAAGTGCTGCTCGAACACATAATACCTCGATATGGTGTGATTGAAGTTATAGACTCCGATCGCGGGCCACATTTTACCTCAAAAATTATAAAAGAATTATCGGAATGTTTAGGAATAAGGTGGGACTACCATACGCCATGGCATCCACAGAGCTCAGGGAGAGTCGAGAGACTGAATGGGGAAATTAAAACAGTGTTAACCAAATTGATGATTGAAATGAAATTATCTTGGTTAAGATGCTTACCTATGGCATTATTAATTTTGAGAACTAGACCTAGATCTGATTTGGGAATTTCTGCGTATGAAATGGTATATGGTATGCCCTATAATATTGAAAAACCACAAGAAAATGTTTTGGTACAAGACCAAACCTTAGAAGTATATATTTCACAATTGTCAAAGCATAGGGAAGAATTATGGAAGAGAGGGTTGATAGTACAAAGACCTCCATTGGACTTGAAAATACATAATATAAAACCTGGGGATTGGATCCTAATCCGGATATGGAAAGAAGAGACTTTAAAACCTAAATGGGAAGGACCTTTTCTTGTTTTGCTTACCACAAAAACTGCTGTAAGAACAACGGAGCTGGTTGGACTCATGCAAGCCGAATAAAAGGACCTGTGTCCCCACCTCAGTGGAAGGTCATCAGCCCTCCAGGAGAAACCAAACTGATACTAAAGCGATAAGCTCCGGATGATTTGGACTTGGTTTGAGAACTTATCTTTTTATGTACAGTGTATTTTAGGAATCATAATAGCATTGGTGATATCATTAATTGTATATTATTTGTGGAAAATTGTTAAATGTGAAAGAGGAATTTGTTTCCATGAATAGAAACCAATCACATATAGAGGAAGTAGGACCAATAGATTTTGAGAGATTAGATTATAAAGTATCCTTGATTTTTACACCCATTTTAGAGAATTTACCCTTATCCCGGGTAATAAAATCCCAAATACCCAAACCTCCTTACAATTGGAGGAAAGTAAGAAGCCTGATTAATGATTTTAGGGACTTATTAGACCAAGGGCCAGCTTATGAACCCTGTACCATTTGTTATAGCAGAAAGTGTAATGCAATAATAACTTTTTGCTGTGGAGGTTGCTCACTAGTGGTGCAGGAATGGAGATACGATCTTTTTAACTCTGTTAATTAGCGAGAGAGATGTTTATTACTATGCTAGGTCATGTAAGGGCCAGAGTGTGTTCTCATCCTACTCCACTGCACAAAAGAATAAGAAGTACGATGGGTCTCCGTCTCCTTCATCTCATACCAGCAGCAGCAGCAGGGTGTGTGGAGAGGGAAAATGGTATTTGATGAGTGAGAAAGGAGTGGTAAGTAAAGGTGAGAACTGGTAGAGGAAGAAGGTGAATTAGTGAAAGGATTCGGTGACAGGTGAATTTCCCAAGGGAAGATGACTCCCTCAATACTGTTTCTCCCATAGCCACTCCCTAGAGTGGATTTTGTTGGTTATGATGCCTGAAGGTATTTTTTATAATCTTTCTGAAGAGCCGTTTTAGGCCGTTCTAGGCCTAGGCATTTAATTATGCCATATAAGGCTGTTGGCAATCCAGGGCATGATTCTGCAAGGATTTACACACCTATTGCACTTACAACATTATGACTAATCTTGTTGAAGTAGATGAGATTAATTGCAGGACATAAAACTAAGCATGAATACTGGTCTTTGTTGTAAAAAAGGTGCAGTTCCATTTATTTATTTACTTTCAGGGTTAGAAATTATTTTTTAAATATATAAATACATGGGATTTTCCATCAGTTTTGTGGCAATTAAAAGAGGAGGTAGATGGTAGCAAAGTAGGCTTTTCTGCTTGTTCCCAAAATCTAAAATTTTGTCAGGTTCTCAGCTGTAAAGTGTTACAAAGAATAGGCTGCTATTATTTTTCTTTTTACATGCACAGTTAAATGTCCAGCTAGAATGAGATGATCATATAATTTATTATAGAGGAGTGAACAGGATGGAAATCACACAGGAAGGCATGTGTGCTTGTGTGGACTCTTGTTTATAATTTCATCAGATTGGTGCACACCTCAGACATTTTATTTACTGATAAGATATGCAAATAATTCTGGAGCCAGCAGCAATACTTTCACCTGAATGTCAAAACTGACAGAGATTTTTAAATCAAACCTCAACGACAACTTGTATTTTAAAGGAACTGTTCCTAAGATACAGCCACTAACTGCAGACAAGTAAGTGCAGAATTGTTTTTGTACTTTCCTTCATACTGTTTTCTGTCCTTACTCTTTTATCTCTGTGGAGGAACAGAGTTGCAGGCTTACCTGTAAGTACAGGGTGTAACTATGGGCAACAGTGCAGAAGCTATAAATTTATAGGGAAGTATGCTCAAAGCACAGGAATGCAAATTGAAAGTGGGGAGACTTGTGAAATGAGATTTACCATAGAAGATATCTTCTGATTTTCCAGATGCCTACATCACACCTTCCATATCTGTGGGTAGTGCAAACTCTTCATTTCAATTGGTTTCTCTCTCTTTGGTTTTAGTTTTCTTGCGTTTGTGTCCTTAAATTCATATGTGGTACTAGAAGCCTGTGGATACAGTAACAGGTTTGGATGATAGCTTTTTCCTGATATTGAGAAATGAAATTCCTCAAGGCTGTGGTTGTTTGGCTGCTGGGGTTTTGTTTTTGAGTCACAGGAGAAAGGGTGTAATTGAAAATACAGCTTGGAATTTAAATGTTAATTGTGTTTATTTTTTGAATCCTTTTTCAAGTCAGTGCCTACTGCTTATATAGTGACAATCTCGTGTATTTTCCCCAGATTCAATTCCTCCTCTTTCTGTGAATGTCTGCACTTAACTGTGCCCAAACTCTTCCATCTGAAGTTTTCCTAGTGCTTTTTTTGGCTTGTTTTCTGTGGTTTTTAGTGTGTGTGCCTATTAACCTGAAAGATACCTGGGCTGAAAACATTTAACAAAGGGTAACATCTTAACTATTTCTGTATCTGTGTGTGTATATGTGCATATATGTGTGTGTGAGAAAGAGTGCAGTGATTAGAGAGATTATGAAAGGTTACTTGGTTTTGATTTTATGCCTTGTTGTATATGTTGTTTTGTCTATTCTATTCTATTCTATTCTATTCTATTCTATTCTATTCTATTCTATTCTATTCTATTCTATTCTATTCTATTCTATTCTGTCCTGTTCTATTCTATTCTGTCCTGTTCTATTCTGTCCTGTTCTGTTCTGTTCTGTTCTGTTCTGTTCTATTCTATTCTATTCTATTCTATTCTATTCTATTCTATTCTATTCTATTCTATCCTATTCTATTCTATTCTATTCTATCCTATCCTATCCTATCCTATCCTATCCTATCCTATCCTATCCTATCCTATCCTATCCTATCCTATCCCTTGGTCATTGTGTCCTAATAAATTCTTCTGTATGACAGATTAAAATTTCTAGTCAGTTGCTTTAGTTGTTACCAGCTTCTTCCAACTGGGATTTTGCTTTCCACATTTAAATAAGAGAAACATTTTTGCTTTACTTTAAAATGAGAAAAAGAATATATATTTGTTCATGATTAGGAAGATATGACCTTTCCATGCAGTGTAAGTCCTAAAGCATATGCTCATGGGCCTGGGTCCCATAGCTTTCAGAGTCCCCAGAAGTACTCTGTGGAAAAGGCCTTCCAGAATACTCAAGGCTTATGACTTGTGCAGATTTAGGCCACTGCAGAACATTTTGTTTACAGCAACTAATTCTAGGACCTACTTTGGTGTTGTGGATACTTAACTCCTACCCACACAAACAGAGGCACTTCAAAATAATTAAAGTAAATGAATAATCCACACACAAAGCAAAGCCTTTCAGAGGGAAAGTAAGTTTATTGAAAGAGAGAATTTATTTGGGTTTTTTTGTTTTGTTTTGTGTTTTTTTGTTGCTTGTTTGCTTTCCCCACCCGTTTTTTGCTTTATTTTTCTAGTTTCTTTCAAAGTTCTCTTAAATAAGTAGCAAATGGTATTGTTGGAAAATTAAAAAATAAAACTGAACCTTTGATTGCCATTTCTGCCATGGCTGATGAAGTTAAATCATTGAAAGCTAGAAAAAATCTGGGGGAATTTGTTTTTTCAAGCTGAAGTCCAGGCAGTAGTGTATTGCCTTTCTGCACAATGGTGACAGAGGTAGCACTGAGATAAATACAGTGGGTGTTGTGATATGTTCACCATTAATGCACTGCTTTGAAATAATTGGAAAGATTTGAAAGAATTTTAAAAACATTTCTGGAGCATGCTTGGGGACTGCAAGGAGGGGAAGCAGCCACAATGACAGTTTTTTCCCTGATTGGCTGTAGGGGTACTCATGGTTTAGTCTTTCACCTAAATAGATGCACTTTAACCATCTGTTGCAGTACTAATGCCATGGCTGCAGCTATCAACATCGATAACTGCCAGTTGCCATTTGAGTTGTTTGCTTGTTGCTGCATTGGGAATAATTGCCTATAGCTGATATCAATAGTCTTATTAATCTTACCAAAACCTATGCATACATATTTGATAGATGGTGGTATTGGAATCTCTCATATTCTTTCAACATCAAGCTTAACAGAAAATCTCTGCTTCTCCGTGTGTCTTCCTTACATACAAAATACAAGAGGGGTAATTCAGCTTCTTCCTCATCTTGATGTTACATTTGCTCTTTTTTCTGTGGTGAGTTTCATTCCAGGCATCCAGCAGGATTCCAGAGTGACAGGCAACCAACATCACAGCCTACTCTGCTGCTGCTCTACTTGTCATGAATAATAGCCCACTGGGCTAGTTAATAATTACAGTAACTATTTCCTAATCCTTCATAGCTGATTGCTGCCCAGGGGACATGGGTTACCACAGTCTGGCTGCTAACAAAGTTCAGTATTTTGTGTGCCTGTGTATATGCAATGTATATGCATTGTGTTGATCAGAAGATACTCTAGTAAAACTAGCAATGCAAGGCCAGTGTGCCTATTTTTGTGTATAAAAGGTAAAAGTGGGGGAGATAATGTTTTACCATCCCTCCTTCACTATCTTTTAAAATGAATGTGAAAGCTTTTGTCTCCTTAATCAACACACTGGTACAACAGGTTTCCTCATTCAGTGATTTAAGAGTGGAGTTTCAGAAAACAAAACTTCTGTTTCTTAGAGCACACATTTGAATCATGTGGCCAGTGATTCATGTTGGTTTTCCAGGGGCCATGGTCTGACACCTCTTTTGGGAAATAGACAATGTCCCTGTCCACAGGGAGTGAAAAATGGGCAAGAAATAGATGTCCTTGTGAAACGTGAAGTCTTCTGAGATTCAGAAGAAGGTGTTTCATAGAATCATAGAATCTTTAAGGTTGAAAGGGACTGTAAAGATCACCAGGTTTCAACCTCCCTGATATGAGGAGTGTTGAACAAGACCAGGTTGCACAAAGCCTCATCCAGCCTGGCCTTGAACACCTCCAGGGAGGGGGCATCAACAATCTCCCTAGGCAACCTATTCCAGCACCTTACTACCTTCATGGTGAAGAACTTCTTCCTGATGCCTAACATAAATCTCCCCTCTTCCAGTTTAAAACCATTACCCCTTGTCCTATAACTATCCTCTCTGGGGAAAAACCCTTCCCCAGCTTTCCTGTAGACCCCCTTCAGGTACTGGTACTGCAACCATCATGGTTTTTGCTCAGATGTATGTAGCTGCATTGATGGCAAGGGTGGAAGCCAAGATGAAGCTTTCAGTAATTCTGATTTTCTTCTTCATCTTAAGTGAGATCATCTTGTAATATCTGGTGGATGTGGTGCAGGTGTTGCTTGGTGTTTTTACTGTATGGAACAAAATGTGCTGTTAAATTCTTTCTTCTATGCCAATGAGTCAGTTTACCTTCATTGGAAAGCATAAATAGCAAGTGTGCTATCCTTATGTCAGTATTCAAGTGGCCAGACTGATAAAGTTCTGATCTTCAATATCTCTGGTGTTTGCTTTGGAAAAGTTAATTTTCTTCAGTTGATAGATCAGAACAGTGAATTGTTTTTCTCCTCCCTCTGGTCAGATTTCTATTCTGTTTTCTTTTTTAAACCAAATAAACACTTGTCTTCTATGGTTTTTCACAGAAGTAGAACTTGGGTTGACAAGGCACTAGCTGTAAAAGGGAAGCCTAAATCCTCCATCTGGTGGTACAAAATTTTAACTTCAAATCATTATTGTGTCCTACAAAGTTAAATATATTGATCTTTCATTGAGTAGTAAGTACTCTAAAATCCTTTCCCCTTTCCTCCATCCCTCCCTCCTTTTTCCCCTCCCTTTATCTCTCTCCTTTTCTCTCTTTGCCTCTTCCTCTCTCCCTCTCTGGCTCAGTCTCTCCTTATATCTCTCCCTTTCTCCTCTTCCTATAGATGGACATCTATTTTCTTGTTAGAGCTGAGTCATTGTGGCAGTGCTGCTGAATGCCTTCCATGTGCCTTGTTCATTTTATAAACCTTCCAGTCAAAACCAACCTTAAGTTATGCAACAGTATGATTAGCAGCATAACATTACCGTATAACTTGGTGTTATCAGCAACACAGGTCATTAAAAGACCAGCCCCCTCTTTCTTCTGTACCAGCAAATAAAATAACAAACAACAAAATAAGAGACATCAAGAAGTCTGTTGCAGTGTGAACTAGAGCATTTACATAGCAGCAGCACATTTGAGTGCCAATTAGACGAGGTAGGCCATTCTCACTCTGAAAAACAGCTTTAAGGCCATTTTAGCCATTCCCTTTGGTTGTTTCAAATCAAACCTATATAATTCTTACTGATATTAGTAGAACTTTGGGGACTATATGTCTCTCTGCCTTCTGAAGGGATACTTTAAGGATGGCAGAGATAGTTCATGAAAGTAGGCAGTGACTCTTCTGAGAGATAAACAGATGAAAACTTGTATTTTCTCTGGCAAGAAATTAATATTGAAGAAAACAAAGAAGCAAGAAACGTTGCTACTCAGTAACTCTCAAAGCATTTTAATTGCATAAGGAATTTTCCTTTATTTTTTAAATAATCTGAATTACAGTCATTTTCAGAACTTTGATCAGAAACTTTCTACTTCCTCTGAATTAAAATATCTTTACAGTAATGTTTATGAGAACATTTACATGTTCTTTATGAGATGGGATTGCCGTAAGATCTCAGTATCTGAGTTTAAGAGTTCTCTTCTAAATTTGATATATGGTGAAACCACAGTGTTCCAGTCCTACCTGCTTGATTGGGCTATAAACATGAAATGAGGCATTTCAATATATGCTTTAAGCCTCTGCAAGATACTGGAGGCCAGCAGACTGTATATCTCTTAGGTAATCTCATCAACCAAGACCAGTAGAGGTCATTGTCGGGAGTGTCTCTCTTTGCTGAGACACTACATTGCAGCAGAGATTGAATTCATTTAGGGGTGACTGCACCTCCCTAGATCTTGGAAAAAAACCTGATTTTTACTGAGGCAAACTCTGGATATGTGAAAAATAGCTTTACTTTGGTTATTTTGCAATATGTTTTAAAAAATATCTTATCCTCCCATGGTAGTTCATTATAATTGGTGAATCTGAGTGGAGAAATGTGTGGAGGCAACACTGTAATGAGAAAGGTATTATCCAGACTGATGCAAGTAAGCAAGCCAGCTTCTTCCCATGCTCTTCAGAAAAGGGTGGTTTAGGTTTTTTTCCATCCAGGTGTCTGGGGAGAGGAGCTGCACAGATTTTCATAGCAATGCCCACATTGATCTTTCTCTGAGGGAGATCTGCTTCCTATGGCTTGGAGATCTGCCTGTGAATTTTTGAAGAGACAGTTACACATATATGTACACTGAACACCAGTGGCCTGCAGGTAATCCTGTTGTCTCTAACATTAGCATTTTCTTTAGTAAAATACATTAATGTTCAGTTACCCAGTCTTGGTTTATGGCACTAACTGAAAGCAGCAGATGTGAAATAACTTGAATATGCCCTCTCCTGGTATTGGCCAGTTGTATGAATTGCTGTTTTAATTCTTCTGTTAGATTTTCTATAATGTATACACAAAGTAATGAGTTTAAATTTTCCAGACCCTCAGATTTCTTCTGTAGTATTTTAAGTCATTAAATTAGGCTAGCTTCTAGATTTTGGTTTCAAGCAGTAAAGTGACCCCTCCTACTTCTGTTCCCTTCTTGGATACAAAAGCTCCCCAATTTTTTTGAGAATATATGTGCATGTAAATAATTTTCCTCTCATATCAGAGGCCATGTTTATCTGAATATTGATGTCTTAAATGGTAAAAGGAAGAATATACTGTCAATTTGAAAGCAGGTATCCTTTCTTGTTATGTAGCTATTAGCATCGTTACATCATGGTTAAACTTGTGTTTACATGTTTAGATGACATTTTTTAGAGCATAGTGTTGAGGGGAAAGACATCAGTTGCAAATTCTCATTTCTCTTTAAGAAGCCTTTTCCCCAACATCCTGTAGAATGGGCGTTAGGGTTACAATTTGGCACATTGTAGGAATATTGCATATAAGCATTTACAAAGAGACTTGAGCTTAGATTTTGAAAATTGTACAATCAAAATATGTTAATCTGAATATAGCTTCTGGAATTACAGAGTGTAGCCTTTAATAAACTCTCACTTTAGTAAGTAATGCTTTGACAATTAACTAATTGGGTGTTTTTTAAAAACAAAAAACATTTAGCTGAAGGTTTTCCCCTATTTTTGAATAATTTTCTAACCAGAGAGTTTTTTTCTTGAAGTCTTGCCAATGACAAAATAAGGAGGGAACATGTGGGCTCATGCAGACTGTTCACTAGTGCCCCCCCCAACAAACAAACAAACAAACAAAAAAAATTCCTAAGCTGTGTCTGAGCAAGCTTCACATTTCTCTGATATAAACAAAATGCAGAACTCACTTTTTACTGCTTTGAAAAAATCAAATGAAATAACCTCTCCATTTACAGAACAATTTCTGTGTGTATTCTATTTCCATTTCTCAATGGAAGTAAAACAGCTTTGTTTTTCAGCACTTCTCCTGCAAACTTAGTCCCTCATGCACACGCACAAAACCCCCTAAACCCATGCATCCTAAGGAATCAAAGATTTAGAAAGGTATATGTTTCATAGGTGGTCATAAATATGTATTAAAAAAATTCCATTGCATGAATTTCCCTAGGGGATAATACATGAAATCGCGAAGGAAAATGTTATGGAAAAAAGTAATGGAGTAAACTAAGACCTGCATCTTCCTTTTAGGAAGATACAGACTGAAATAATGACATTACACAGAGACTAAAACCAGAAGTTGAAGTACAACTAGTTTTGGATCTAGGGTTTTGCTTATGATCCTTTACTAGTGTAGAGTTATAAGACAGTGTTGGCGTCATCTTCAGTTGCCTCTAAAATCTTTTTAGTTCTGAAAGATACCTGCTTGTGAAATATGAGTAAGTCTTCATTGTTTTGTTTAAATTCAGGATATTAATTGTTATCACAGCTTCTAAAGAACTACAAGAACATAATAACTCCACAGGAAACATTCTTGGAAGTGATCGCTGCAAAGGGGGAACAAATGCTGCTGGGTTTTTTGTTTGTTTGTTTTTCTGTTTGTTTGTTGTTGTTTTTGTTTTGTGTTTTTTTAATTTTATTTTTGTTTTGTTGTTTTGTTTTGTGTTTTGTTTTGTTTTTTTGTTGGTTTGGTTTTCTTTTAAGAGCATGAACTTTGGGAAAGTCTGTTTTTTCCCCCCCCCTCTTTTCTCTAATGCACTGCATGCACTAAAATACCAGAAAGCACAAACTTTCTCCTTACACAAAGCTGTGTCTTTGTTTTAAAACCATTCTGCTTCCCCTGAATGTGTATTGAAACAAGTGCCTTGCTTGGCCCTCCTGGAGCAGTTTTAAGGACTAAAGCACCACAGGTACCACACGCAGTGGCAATATTAACAGTGGAGAACAAGACTGGGAGAAAATCTCAAATAGGAGCTACAGATCTAGGTGCATTTAGTAAACAGAAACAGTTACCCTCATTAAGCATCGTTAAACCTAATATTGACTGTAAACTGTTACTTACCTTAAACTTCTCTGCAAACAGTGGGGAAAGGGATTAATTTAGCAGATACGTACACTAATTACTACCTTCTTCACATTGAAGTTACCATCAGGAAGGGCTATATTCATAAATAAAACATAGTAGAGGATGAGAGACTGAGAAATATGTAAATTCATTTGCAGAAAAAAGACTAAATTAAAAAAAGAAAGTTGAGTGATGCTACTGGAAGCAAAATGGCACTCTAGCTAATTACCATGAAAAGTATGATAAATCATGGACGTGTATCCTTGACTTCTGACTGATAGAGCCTGCAGAGTGCAATCTCTCATGCGTAGCTGCCTCTGACTGATTTAAACCCATACCACTATTGGTTTTGATGGGAAAGCACAAAAGTATGTTATTTTATTTCCTTGGGTATTGTTGCTACCTCTTTCTCCTAGAAATGACTTGCAATTATTGTAAAAATACAGTCTGATTTCTTGTCTGCAGAAGAATTGTTGTTTGATGCAATTGACAAACAAAGGCTTCAAGATAGTCTAGTTATGGTTTTATAGCTGTATTTTCAAATGCAATTGATCTGGTATATTGAGACAATTATAGAAATATAATAAAATGTCAAGGGAGGGGTTGCTTTTGCTTTGGTATATTTATTCTCATGGAAGAGGTCCCGTGTCCCCCAGACAAGATAAAAAGTGAGAAACAGTTTTATTTATTAAATTCTATTTGTTTTCTGTGGGATTTTAAGTGTGTCACATTGCTGCTGTATGCTTCAGCTTTTTGATCTGTTTCCTCCCAAAATTCATTGTTTTCTGCACTTCACAGTCCCTGCAAGAGACTGTACACATTTAGGATTATTCAGATGAGAGAGGCTTGCAGGATGAGGCCATACTATGCACTATCGTGTCAGTGCTGTTACTGCTTAATCCTGTAAACACTTTACAATTAAATACATGATGATATTACTGTTTGTGGGGTATTTTTTTTTTTCTTGTATATCTGGCCAGAGTACTTTTTGGCTGAGTCATATCAGAATAAAAGTCTCCTCTGCTGCTCTAGCTCACACCAGAATAATAGGAGGACAGACTTTGCCTGAGCTTCCTGAGCAGAGTGTTGCCTAAGCCATGGGAACAGGAGAAGCTTGAGTACACCAGTATTTAACACCCAGAGTGGACATTTGCCCTCACAGCGGTATCCTTATTATGTGGATATTTTTGCACAAAATTATTATTGGCTTCTACTGAGTATTATCTTGTAACTTTTTATGAACTATCACTGGGTACACCAGAGAGGAAACAGAATATTTGTAATGCTCATAGTATAGGGTTTTGCTGAAAGAAGGAGTGGGAAAATTGAAGTTGCTAGCTGAATATTTGAAGATAGTACCTAGTGAGTACCTTTTTACAAATGTGTTTAATTTCTCTTTTTGTTTGTTTGTTTTTTTCTTCTGGAGAGATTTACCCCTATAATATTGATGTCACATACAGGTAGGAATGTGTAGTTTCCAGGTACAGGTATTATACTTCAAGAAACAATGGTGAGGAAATAACAGTATTTTCCTCCTCTGGTAACCCTTATTCTTTCTCTGCAGCTTTTTGTGTACCCAGCTTTAATGTTCATAGATGTTATCTTCATATCCTTTTTGCAGTTTCACTGAGTTTGACAGCATAGGTTTTAAAGAAATTTATTTGGGTTGAGTTTCAGAGCTGCAAATTACTTTCAAGATTTACATGGCCAAATTCTGCAATGACATACACATCATAACAGATAATTAGCAAAACAAAGAGATGTCCTCTTAGCAACGGTGCAAAATTATTGCTACCTAGAAAAATCATAGGTTAAAGGAAAAGCAATTTGCTGGAGTAAATACAAGTTTAGAGGCTAGGTTCTTTCAGGGTAAAGAATACCTGCATCCCTTCTCATGTTTAGGACTGCAGAACTGCAACAAGGAGCTTTCATCTGGGATTCACTTTTGAGGAGCCATTTGTTCTGTCTGCTTCTTTAGGGAGATTTAGAACAACTCTGTTGCTTTTTTTTTGATTCCTTTCCACATCTTTTCAAAGGGAGGATAGAGGGTTCAGTGGAGAGGAAATGGAGAAAGAGACTTGATATATAGAAGTTACGAGGCTGCATAGCCACTTTGCATCTGTAACAGTGGACAGTCTAAAGCTGGGGCAAGCATTTCAGCAGTTGGCCTGTTAGTAACAGCTGTATGCTAATTAGAAATTGAAATTGGGTTTATCAGCTTCCTAGAGAAACACTGAAGACAAGTATTTTTGATAAATACTAAATATTAGGAAAGCTCCATTACGTAAGTAATGGGGATGTAAATGCCAACCATGCTTTTGGGAAGGAAAGAAATTATTCTACTTCATATGTTAGCACCCTAAAACTAAACTGGATTAATTCCCATCTTCTGCCCATCCAGCAGATGACCACTGGACACTCTGTGTCCATTGGACACAATAATACTTGATCGCTTTGATTTCTTGTCAAACTCATCCCACCCATTTCTTTGAAGAGTGCACATGATTCTAGCAAAACAGTTATCTAAGTAATAGTATATTTGAATCCCAGTCATCTCTGCAAAGCATAGGCAAATCCCGTGGATCCATACTGAGGAAAATCAGAAGCTTTGTCACTCGCAGAATTTTTGTCAGGCAGAAATTCCCTGCTTACATTCTTCCCTAGTGGTAAGGATGACTAAGCACATTTATGTATTATAAAATTTGGACTAAACCCTAATTTTTAAAAAAAGTAAGGCAAATGTTTTTATGAGCTTTTTAGGTTTTGTTTTGGTTTTTTTTTTGTTTTTTTTTTTTTTTTTTTGTGAAAGAAGCATCTCATTTAAGCAATAATATTTCTTAAATTATAATTAAATTAAGTATTTGAAGATTAAAATTTTCATTTTCACCAGTATCAGGGCAGCTGGATCCTAAGACTGACTTAAGACAAAATTACTGAATGTGGATATATTTCTGCCAAGTATAATTTTTAAAAAATGGGAGGGCAAGCTTTTAGAGATGGATGATACTCTTCATATCAATTTAAGACATATTCTTAATCAACTGGTTTAATTTTCTTTGAATTAGGAAGAATGTGCCTGTTTAAAACTCTCTTTACATTTCCTGCTGGGTAATAGGTTTCAAACCTTTTTGCAGTGTGGATCTCATCTGCCACATTCAGATACACTCAGCTCTGAGAGAAAGTCCCTAATTTCTTTTCTTCATCTGAAGTTTTTCCCAGTGGAATGCTCTCTAAAGTAGAGCTTCCATCACTTCCCTCCATTTGTAGTATCAGAATTTAATAGCAAATATGCAAGGCTGTGAAGACATTTCATCAGAGTGGGATTTTTTGAAAGGAGATTTCTGAGTACACTTCACTGACATCCTGGCATCTTCCTGGTATGTAAAGAGACAGCATCAGGGAAATTTGGCTTTCCCGTGATATTACTTGGTTGCAAATTTTGCTCATCAGTGGGTCAATTTAGCAGTCATCTGAAATAAATTCCTTGCAGAGCTGAGGCCTGAGAGAGAGGCAGGTTGTTGCTGCTTTTTCTGTTACTAGCAAGGGTAAAAAAGGTTACTTCTCCAAATCAAACTGTTTTGATGAGAGCTAGAGGAGGAGCTAAGCCATGAATACATGTGAGGGAGAGTGTGGGAGAAAGTCAGGAGACTGTCATTTTGGTATGGATGAAGAGAAGCACATACAGAAACTCCCAAACCAGGACAGGTTAATATCAGTAGCTTCAGTTACTCATCTTCTGGTATGTTAAATACTACTATCTATTAAGCAGAGAAACTTGCAGTCAATCCTGTAAAAGCTTTAACAAATCAATATGTGTCCCTTGCTTCTCCTGTTTCCTAGTCGTCCCCTTACATTTTCCTGTTTACTCTCATCCTTCCTCCATATGTTGTCTTCTCTAATATTTCCTTCTCTTGCTGTTTTCATTCTGTCTTTGTTTCCTGTTCCACAGTACCTCTGTTCTTTCATGGCCAAAGCCCTGAATGTCGTAATCTGTCCTTACCCAAGCAAAATGCCTCTTGAAGTCACTCAAGCCGGGGTTTGTCTTCCCATGTTTGGGCCTTTGTTTGTTAGCAGGTAGTTAGTTATGTTATATCCACAGCAAAGTATCTGCATTTTGGGACATATGCTTCAGCCAACATGAGGCCATTTATTTTACATTTACCAGTAGAATGGATCTGCTTACTTACAGTCCCCCATTTGGAAGCTTGTTAGGAGCATGCATGCTGCTATAACATGCAAATTCTAATGAGTAGGCGGAGAATAAGTATTTTTTTTGTCTGATACGTTAATACTTTTATTTTGCCCAATTTAAAGACCAAGATGGGAATCTGCTTTTTTAATGTTCAATAAGATCTCAATGTTGAGTGTCCAGGGGCTGTGAAGTGCTTAAAACAAAATAACTTAGGAGCTGAGGAGATAATTATATATGAGAGGAAATACTTGGAAGGGCAGGAAATGCAAATGAAGGCAGGCCAAGATAGATTCAATGCTACAGAATAACTCCCCATTTCCCCCTCCCGCAAACACACAGACAATAACCCTCAATAACCTACTAGAGTTAATGAACATTTTGCTGCATCTAAAATATTGATGCAAGTGATCATTGCTTCTACTGGATGGCTAAGCATCCGAGCACACCCTTGTTCTTGGGAGTCCCAACCTACGTTTTTGTGTCGAGTAGAAAGTAAGAAATGTTATTTCATTCAAGAAGAAGGATTTTATATGGGTGTTAAGATTTTCCTTTTAAGGTTATTTCCTTCTGCAGTGAAATGGAACATAGGGGATTTTTACTCAAAGACTATAAATTATGAGTGTCAGGTTGTTGTAACAGTCCAAACCAATGTGCAGTTGTCCATAATGCATCCTGTGTTTCTCCCTTTGCTGAACCAAAAAATGACCATATTTTCCATTAGGAGATAATAAATTGGAGAATCTCTGTGTCTTAGGCAAGGCTCTCAGTGTGATATCAGAAATCCAAAGAAGGCTCTTTTGGCTATTGAAATATAACTAGGTGGCTATACAGGGCAGGATAGCCTATCAGAAAGAAAACAACAAAGCCCAAGAAGAGAGCAAAAACATGACTATAGAGAGTCTATGGTAATGTTCTGACTTCTGCCACCGCTGTTCCTCTGGACCTTGCAAAGATGACTGCCTTCCATTTTCTGATTCCTCTGCATCCTGCAGTGAAGAATGATGCTATGTAGTTATGACTGTAAAGCTCTTCCTAGCAGTTGAGAATAAAAGTAAAGGTGTATTTCACTTGCAGCTGTAAACTGAAGTATTTTCCAGTTTGCATCTCTGATGTGCAGTTAGTCTGTTGCAGAATGCTTACCGATGAAGGCGTACTTAGCTTTTTTCCCTTAGCATCCACTGCTGGCAGGGGGACTTGGGCTTCTCAGTTATATGAATTTTTGTCTGCTCCACTTTGCCTGTTCTTCTGCATGTCAGATCTTTTGCATTTTTGATGTAATAGCTTGTGGTGCTTTAAGGACATAGTGTAGCTACTACATGCCTTTGAGTTAACAATTTTTATGTACTTAAATCACACAGGAAAGTAAGAAATGGTTTCTCCTGTGTTTGTAATGACTAGTAGCTTTACAGCCATCAAACTCAGCTTGGAATTCCAGTTCACCCTTCTGCTTTATATGTTGAATGGTGACTATAAATGAGAAGTCTTTCCCCTCTGACATGAGGTTATGAAACATGGCTGTGTAATAATTAATGCCACTTTATCATTTTGTAACTGCTACAGAAATATAATATCAGATGCTCAGATGGCATCAGTTGGCTTAGCTCCACTGAAGGCAACAAAATGCAATGCCAGCTTATACCAGCTGAGGATCTGGCCCACAGTTAAAAGGAAAAAAGGGACAGGCTGCCAATATGGCAGGGAACATATTGAGATTTATGGTAGTGACTTAATCAGTGAAAGTTCTGCTTGAAGTGGTTGTGTCTCTTTATATTCACATTAGTCATGAGCTGGAGACATTTGAAGTTCTAACATGATCTGTGTGGGCACATTCCCACACTTGCACTCTCTTCCACACTCTGTGCTCATAAACATCTAAGGGCATCTCACCTCACTCCCCTTCTAGTTGGTGATCTCTCCTCACAGGCCTACCACAGATTCAGGGCCATCATTTTTTATTTTTTTTTTTTATTTTATTTTTTTTTTTACACTTAATTTGGATTGTCTTTTTTTTCTCCTTTTACTTCTGTTTCTTCTGGTATTACTGTCTTAACCATGCCTAAAAGTGGGGAGAATTTCACACATTGCTATTGTAACTCTTATCTAGCTGTCCTATTTGCATTCAAGTGTTATATTAATCTTGATAAGAAAGTCCAGTTTGCTGCCTTTGTATTCAAATATGTAGGTAATTTTTTACCTGGAGATAAGGTGACTGTAGCTAACTTAATGCTTACAAATTTTTATTGCTATAAATATGATTGAATAACTTCATGGATAGAAATTCTCTGTATTACAAAGTTTGTGAATAAAATACTAAAGATGAAATGGCTGTAGAATCTCCCCAACTTTTTTTTCTCCTTCAGTAATATAACTATTGTAGCATTTAATTTATAAGGACTGCTGTCTCTAAACTTGTGAGCCATGCTCTATTGTGATATGTTGATTTTGATTGGTAGTAACATCCAGAAAAAAATATCTTTTGGGCCTAGCAGCTTCCATGTTTGGTCTCATCTGTAATGTTGATTATTTGAGAAACAATGTGATCCATTCTTGTAATATGAAGTTGAGGGAAAAGCTCTCTTCTGCTCTAAAATACCTGCCTTAAAAAACGTAACTGACTGATGATTTGGAATTTGATGTACAAGATATATGTTCAGCTACTTTTGGATTGTATCCTAAAAATACATATTTAAGCAAGATAAACTTCCATAAATAGAAGTATTTGAATATCTAAAGCCTGCAAAGTATGGTGAATTTTAAAATTGTAATGAATTTGCTCTTCTGTGCTCTAAAAGTAGAGAAAAATAAACCAGTCATTAGAACATCTCCAGATAAAAAGTTTAGCTGCAGTTTTAAAGAAGTTTCAAAGGATGCTTTGAATGACACTCATTCACTTACCATGATATATTTGCCTGCACTTCAAAGTAAGAGTGAGTCTTCTGTGGCATCTATATCATGTAGGTGCTTGTAAGAATGTTGAGGAGGCAGGACACAACGTTCATCTCTTTGTCTTTTTAGTTTTCTAATTATTGTATGTTTCAAAGAATGCAGTGTTACCTCAATTGTAGGACTCTTGCCTGTCTTAGAAAAAAGTACAAGACCCAATCCATCTCTTACTGAAATCTGTGCAAATATTTGTTTTTCAAACAACAGGTGCACATTTAAACTTAAAGCATGTAGTATCTTCAAATGTGGTACGCCTAGAGGTATGCTAACTGAAGCTGTTTCACTTAAGCAGTACATAGAAACACTTGAGAATATTGTCAAGTACTGACAAGGAAGGTGTGGCTTGTATTGAAATGTTGCAACAAACGTTTAAAACAGTACTTCTTCTAAAATTCTGGATGGTTTGTGTTTTGGGTTTTTTTTGTTAGAAATTCCAGTGTGCTTTACAAGTTTCCAAATGATAATATGTTTTTAAAAGAACCTTGGAGTGGTTTTACAAAGTATCATTGATAGCTGGGGAAACTGAAACTCGGGAACAGTTAAGTAACTTTCTCAAGGTTGTAGGATAATTCACTGCTAAGCTAGTGATAGATTATTTCTTGGCATTGAGTGTTTCATGCACTATTACCCTGCTTCTCTGTGTTAAAGAATGCTGCAGTACCTTTATGATACAGTGTAAAGGAAAAAAAAAACAACCCAACTAGTGGTCTCATACTACAAGTCTCTTGAAAAAGCACTTCTTTAGCTGAACATCTTCATTTACTACCCTGGCCTTTTATCAAAATAAAGATTTATACACACATACCACACAATAGAGAGGAAGACTCTCTTCTTTGAAGAGGATGATGGTGGGAAGACCCACCATCTTTGACTTGCCTAGGATGGTAGTCAAAACCAGAGGGAAGAAGCTGGCTAGGAAATATTGATTTGAAATTCTTATAAATGTACCTAAACCAACCAAATACTGTTTTCTGTATATTGGACCAGAACAGAAGGTTAGTAGGAGATAGGTGTCCCTATTTATAAATGATTACGACAACAACCAGCAGTACAGTGCACTTGGATGAATAGTTAAGTCTTGCTGCAAAGTGCATCCTAACTACAAAAATGACATCCTGCATGGTGCTGTGGATGGAGGGCAGCTTGCAGTGCTATTCAGAATAACAGTATTTCTTTTTATCTGCTTAGAATATCTCCTAGAAAGAAATCTGATGTTTCTTATTATGGTATTATTTAGAAGCGCAAGAAGACATAGTTTATAAGAAATCTGAAGACAGGTTATGACACCTCTGGGGCAGGATGTATAATTGATATTCTTTTAAAATTACAATAGCTTTTACCCTACAGCGGAGTGTTGATGGTACGCTTTGTGGTCTGGCTGGCACCAGTGAAGCCTATGGTTCATCCAGTTTCTTACATTACAGAAACCACTGCAGAAAAGGATAAATTCTTCTTTCAAACTCCTCTAAGCTTTGCTGAGATGCACACACTTGATGTAATTTGAAGGAAAATTTCAATTTTCAGAGAGGGTAACTTCATCCTAGGATTGTTGCCAAAGTAGTGAGTCGTGGCCTGTTCCCCAGTGGCTACGATCCTTACTTAGAGTTTAAAGAGAGTCATTTGAATCACTGTTGTCATTAGACTCCATTGCATGCTGTGTACTTTCTGTTCTTGGACAACCTAAGAAATGTCTTTGCCTGCCACTTAGTCACTGGCAACTGTGGAGACAAATATGAGCTGCATTTACCTTAGAGTCCTTCCTAATGTTCCCACCCTTCTGGTTCCAATGTTAGCCTTAAGGGAGACATTCTCCAGCAAAAGGAAAGACATAGTCTCTCCTACCAGTGGAGGCCATATTATTATTCTGATTACAAGTAGCATTATGTGTTATTGCTAGGGTTGCTTGTCACCTCTGGTCCTCCTAGCTGCATAGATCTACATGTTGAGAAATTGAATGAATAGACAGTGTCTTTTGAGATTTTAATTGTCTTTTAGATAGGATAATTTTATGTTGTCACCATCTTTTTTTTTTTTTTTGCCAGTGGGTCGTGTTTATCTGCCAAGTAATGGGGTGCATTAGTTGTTGTCAGTATGATTCCTGCACTATGTTGTCAATAGGCACTTGGTACTTTCACATCTGTAGAACTGGAGGTCCATTAAGGGAAACCAAAAGCTTGTCCAAATCTGTCAGCTGCAGATGCTGTATCATCTTATACGAAGAGAGGAAAGGATGTGCCCTGTACTTCACATTGAGAAATGTGATAACCTGTGTTTCTGTCTCAAGATTGTGGAAACAATCAAATAAATAAAGCTGAGGGGGCAGCCAGTAAAATGGCTTCTTGGAGCTTCTTGCTGTGTTTGCTTTTTGAAGTCTGTGAAAAAAAAGCGTAGATAAGAAGCTTTATTGCCATTGACTTTTTTTTTTTTTCGGATAGAGTTGTTCTATCAACTCAAGAAGTAGCTTTAAAAAAAAATGATAAATGAGTCTGTGTTGAACATTTCTATAGAATTTCTAGCCTTTTACACTCCAGCTTCTTGATAGAATCATCCATTGTTTATCTGATGAAAAGTAATCCGAAGTCCTGGTCCATGAACTAGTCTTCTAGTTGGGCAACTCATACTCTTACTGTTGAGACAGCTCTGACATTAGATAAACCAAAACTCAAACATGTCAGCCTTTTTTCTGCTGTGGAATTTTTAGCAGCAAAGAGAGATTATTCGGGTTATTTAATGCCTTTTCCACTGCAGCTCCAACAACATGTTGAACACTGCAATTATTCTTCATTGGAGAAGCTCTGATGGTTTGGGACACTGCATATTTCACTACTAGAAGATTCTGGGTGAAAAGATATAACGGGTAGTGGTATGAGGTTAGACAGGACATAAAAGCTTTTTAGACATAGCTGAGATTTCTGTCTCATAGTTGTACAGGTATTGTTGGACCACCAAATGACAAAAGCATTGCAAGGACTAATTCCAGAAGAATATCAAACTACTTCATGCTGGATAAGACACCTCTAGACTTTAAATATTCAGCAATTGCCCAAACTATGGCAATACTATCCGAAATAATTACATGCTACCACCAGCAATCTCAAGGATCAGTTTTGGAAGACAGCAGTTGCTTTGCTCAGGGGAGTTTAGATTAGATGCAAAATTGGAGTTTTCATAAGGCCTTGTTTTTACCTAGCTATGAGTGTTTCCTTAGCACAAGTGAAAACTTTACACATTTTAGCTCAAACTGTACTCTACTAAGCTTCCCACATTTATACCCATCTTCTTGGCAGTCATCCCAAAATATGTTTGGGTTGAGGCATTACACATTACATTTGGTGAAGCTTTAGCATTCCCTGTTGCTCACATCAATCCTTATTTCTGTTTGCTCTTGTAATTTACAGTTAATGAAAATTCTAAGTTTACCTTTGTTTTTGTTGGCGTCTGTACAAGAGAGCCCTTTAGCCTTTTCATTCTCCCATCCAAATGGAAAGCTAAATCCAAAAGAGAAGGTAAAACCTATCTGAGAAGTTTCATTTTAGACAGAAGCTCTTTACGTGCATGTCAGCATTGTAACATTTCTAAACAAACAGGAAAAGAACCTTGTTCAAAGCATCACCTGTGCCTGCTCGTGTGAGAAGGCTTGTAAGTAGCAGATAGACACCAGACCTAGTAGTTGATCGTAGCATCAGACTGCCAGATCTTGATGGCCATCTGGTTAATGGCCTTAACCAGTTCCTTTCAATTCAGGTAAGATTCTGCCTGAAATTAACAGGAATTTGCCTGATTACCAATGTGGGAATGTGAATAATAACAAACTTGTACTGATGACCTTAACACAGTGTAGGCAATATTGACAAAACAAACCATTCTGGAATTACTGCAGTCTTTTCTAAGGAGCCTGTTAAAAATTGCCTCACAGATTTTCAGTTCAGGAAATACCTTTTCCTTCTACCTATGGTACCACCTATGCACTGAGCAGGATATTTACAAGATTAGAATGTCAAGCAATGGGTTGTAAACACATGGTACATATATACTTTCTATACATGCACGAGATTAGGTAATTGTGTGATTTATATTATGCCTGTAAATACACTTATTTGACAGATGGACTTGAGCATTAAAAATTCCTATACAGCTGTAGAATTATTTTAAAAGCAAGCTTTAAAATGCACCCTTTTAATTTATTTTTGGTGCTCATTATACATACTGAATAATTGCATGTTCTGAAACATTACCTCTTACATTAACAAAATATTTTGCAGGTGAGAAATACTGACAAATGTAGGAAAACGTGTGACTCAGAATTATGATACAGTTGCATATTTCTGAAAAAGCTGGTCTTCTCAAAGGCAAGCCTGACCAAGCCTTTCTGTATCTGCTTACAGTGCTATGTGCAAGCCATTTTTCTCATGTCATAAAGGTATTGCTTTATCAGTAGGAACTTTTATTACATGTAAAAGTTCATTTGCTGCTTTCTGGTTCTTGCATTGCCATTGCAGAGGCTATGCAGTCTGATGTGCTGGAGGACAAGGCATGGGAGAAAAGCAGTGTTTGCACCTGTTCAAAATCTCCAGTGCTTTGTGTGGTTCCTGGGCAACAGACAGGAATCCTGAAAAGCTAGGCTGCACTTGCTCAATTGTTGCTGGCAGCTGTGACTTTGAGAAAGCTCATAGCAGCTCGTTAGCAGGTTGCTAGTGTTATGTGACATGCACTGAGCATGGCAAACTCTGAGGTGAGCTCTCTGCTTTTACTGCTGACAGTCGAGGCTGGGTTGCCTGGGGGTGCAGACTTGGCCAAGGAAAGCATTATAGAGATGTAAGGTGAGTTCCTCATTGGTAAAAGGGACAGGGAGGTGGGGCAAGTAGGTAGGAATCAGTGTTTTCTGATTAGAAAAGGCAAACAGCAGCATAGGTTGGCTGTGCACCAATGGGTGCTATTCTCCTCTAGCAGTTATGTTCCTTCAGGGTATTTTTGCAGTGGTGTAACATACAAATGCAGGGGATAACATGGATTTGAGTAGGAGTGTGTATGTGTGCATGCACACAATATATGTGCATTGCAGTGTGGAAATACAAGATGACTCCATGGGATAATTTTAATTTTCATTTTGAGCTTTGATTTCTGGGTCTTGTTTACTTTGGGGGATCGGAATCAAATCAATCTTTGCAGTCTTGGTCTTGGCCTATTTAGGCAGCATCCCAGCAGCAGATGCAATCACACTGCAAGTCTGACTGGCAAATTCAGACCATTTTATGTTCATATCTACTCAGTTTGTTCCACTTGGCTCAGATTAAGCATCTCTTTTCTCTTCTAAAAGGGAGTTAGTATGTTATAAATATATTTAGACAAACCACAAAGCTACAGCATTGTTATGATCTGTTGAAATCTTCATCATGAGACAGGAACAGATCTGCCATTGTCTTGAGAGCTGTTTACACTGGTTTAGCCCAGGAGGAGATCTATAGACCAGTCTCTTCCTTGTATTTGTATCAGAGATGTCTGTTCTGCATCTCCAGAAAATCTTTAGACACACAGCGCAAGTATCGACAGTAGAAGTCATTAACCCAAGATGAAGAAAAAGCAGAAGGAAATCTGCCTACTAACCAAATTAGATACACTGATGAAAGAGAAGTCCATCAAGGGCTGTTTAACACAAAGATATGAATATAACTACTTGCTCAGAAAATGCCTAGCCAGTGGTTTGCCACAACTGGAAAGATTTCATTGAGGTTAACAAGATGTCACATTTGCCCTGCCCATAGATTTAGAAAGTAGCTGCCCTGGCTAATGTCAGGGGCATGCTATTGAACCTGTCTGTATGGTCTGCAATGGGATGTGATGTGGACATGGTAGATTTTCAGTCTAACCACGCTCCAGATATATGCTCTGGTGCTTATTTATTTTTGTTGACTTCTTTAGCCAAATGAAAGAAGGCAATAATTGTCAGGTACTGAGGGCAAATGCAATAAAATGAATAGAAACTAGAGTGTGACCTAATTGTCTATATTCAACATGAGTCCCTTGATTTATTTTGTGGTCCAGGCCAGCACTTTTTGTTTCCTCATCTAGAAAATTAGGATAGTTGGTGTTTGTATCTCATATTACTGTATGAAAGCAGTATATTGTAAACTTTCTTTTCACAGTTGTCCTGTGTTCTCTTGTAATTTTCTTTTCTGTCTTGAACTTGGATTATACTCTGATCCCACTATGGAGTGCCTTCTGAATTCGTCATCTGACATGTGTTTGGCTATTAAATAATAGAAAGGAATCAACTGAGATACGCAGTAAGTCTGTGTGGTTTTTTTGCTGTGTTTTGTCATGCAGGCTGGAAACTGGATCTTGCAACTTGCAAGTAGTCATCACTTGAGTCAGGGCTTTCAGTTTTTATTTGAGAATAATATTCATAGGGTATTACTCTTTCAGAAAGTACTTGTGATCCCATTGGTTGGCCTTGTTTAGCTCTGCTCTTGATACCATCTCCTAAATGAAGTGACAGAATAGCAGGTTTTCTTCTTCTATTCAGGTACAGGACACACAGAAATTTCACAGTTGCTTCTTAATCCTGCTCCACTGTTTTAAAAATTTACAAAAATGAGATCTGTAGGACTTATTTTGTTAGTTTAGAACATGTTGTTAGCTGGTAGTAACAACTGTGCTGCATAGCACACAAAAGCCATGGGCTGGATGTTTACGAAACACGTTATAATAGATGTTGCATTTTCCTGTGTACTGATTCATTTTATGTAGACTATATAGCACCAAAAACACCCACTCTCAAATAAAGTGCAATAGAAAAATGGCATTAAAATGTTATAGATATGACTTAAACTCATGCAACCAAGGACAAGAAAATGGAGAGACTCATTCTGTTTATAAATCATGCTATTTTCTCAGGTATTCCAGCTCATGTAGTGGGAAGGACAGACCCCACTGAGAGGATTATGTGAGTTGCTACATGTAGGTACAGTAAGATGGTTACAGCAGCATCAAATTTTAATGGACATGTGTTTTATAAGAGTTTAAGTTCAAACTTGGGACCCCCATGACCCAATGAATTCTGTAAATTATTCTCATGTTTTTAATATCCCCAGGTGCTGATAGTCTGCAAAACAAAACATCCCCGTCTCAGAACAGCATATTCACTGTGTTATAATAGCATGTCTGCATTCCATATGCCATGCCAGATCTTTCACCATTTCCCCACAAGCAGAATGGTAGAAGGAAGATGTGCTTCTGTGAGAGTCTTGCTTTGCAAGAACAGTGTGAATCAGAAATTTCATTAGGCTCCTTGGTCAGGATTCAGGGCTAACAGCTAGACCTTGAACAAGTTAGTGTCACAGTAGACAATTCTGAAGTGGCTGTATTATCAGCTGAAGAAACTGAAGAGTTTTGGTGACTTTAACTTAGGTCACATCCAAACACTGTTTCAGAGGAAGGAGAGGAAAGAAAAAGAAATCTGTGTCTGGGGTTGTAAGCATGAGGAGAGCCTGTTCTTTCGCCCTGGAGTCTTGCATCTTTTCTTCCACACTGCAGCTTCCATATGTCTACATAGCGGAATGTAAAGATACTTCAGAGGCTAGAGTTTCTTCTACTCCACCCTTGCAACAGGTAGTGAATGACACCTGTTGTCATACTTGTGGTCCTTAAGATTACTCAGAATCTAGTAAAAGTCCACCTTAGCAGTTGGATATAATGGTAGCCAGCTTTGACTTTTACTTTTTGGAATGGTTTGTTATAATACATATCAAATGGAGGAACAGCTAAAACGAAGAGGTCAAGGAAAGAGGTATGTAAAATTATTTAATAAAGCTACATGGATAGATTATATAAAACTAAAAATATCAACTGGAAGTTAAACTTCTGTTACTGTTCTGCACAAAAACTTCATAGTGAATAGTTCTGCTAAGAAGCCAGACCCTTAGAAAACAGATTTGCATTAGGTAATTTTTTTTCTTCAATAATTGGAGATTACCCTGTCCCATGTGTTTGTGGCTTCAGCTTACTTTTATCCAAATTCTTTTTGGTGTCAGCTCAACTAAATGGGCAATTATCCCAGAGAAGGTGAGGCCATTTGTCCTAATTAATACAAGTGGGCCCAGGTGGGGATAGTTAGAGCTTGAGACCAGTCAGGTGGTGTGGGCAAAAAACCCTTCCATGTTTGAGAACTAGTACTGTAATGGAGAAGCTGGTGGCACCTAAGATTGTAATGATCTTGTAGTAAGTTTGATTTTTTTTAAATTTCTGCTTTAATTGCTGTGTAATGTGTTTGATGTATGGATTTTAATGTATTAGATGTCATGTGGGAGGTGTTACAATTAAGAAAAAGATTCCTGAAAAAAAACAACAATCCTTAAAAACCAAACTCTTCAAAGAGTCTGGTTATTTTAGCCTTGTAGCTTTTGTTGGTCCTGAAATAGTCAGTAGGGTATTTCTAGTTGTGTCAGGATGTACGAGGTTCATCTAGCAGCTGGATTAGCCACCAAGTGAAGAAATACTTACAAGGGAGAGTACAGGATTGTGTCATGTTTCTGCTATGCTGTAGCTCTAAAATGAAAGCTATGATAATACTAACAGGATGCATGAAGGAAAGTCTTTTTTTTAACAGGATTTTTTCATCAAAATTGTTTAAGCAAACTGAGAAATCTTTGAAGGTGTAGTTTTTTTCTGTAGGGGATGGTGGAATATCATGCTCTTCTAACAAGCATCTATCATTTCATCACTGTTTACTCTGCTCCTTGATCATCCTTCTCCATTTCTGAGCTACCTTTATGTCTGTAGCTGTCACTGAAGACTTCCACTTGTTTCCTTGCATCTGACAAAGATTCTAAACAGTGCAGATTCTGGTTGTTGACTTTAAGAGTAGATTTTAGCCCAATTTACATAGAGAAGATTTGGCATGCTATCGTATCCCAAGTGTCTGTTCAGTGAAAAACATGCAATTCTCTATGTCTCCTATCATTTTGTTTGCCAGCAACCTGGCAAGCAGAATTCTTTTCAAGTCCTGACCTGGCTGATGGCTATTTGATGGCATAGAAAAAGAGGAAATAAATAGCAGTGACAGTAGTCCAAGAAACATTAACTGGGTAAGAATTTAGGCTAGCATCCTACAGTTCACTATCACCTTCAAGAATCCCATTGAACTGTACTTCTAACTACCACACCTTTTCTATACCTATGGGGTAAAGGCTACAATATTTATTTTGGTCTATAGGGAAAAGGACTTAACCATGCCAGGTGACAAGACCATTAAAAGATACAGGAATAAGTCAGCTAGTGCCTGTTACGTCCTGTAGCCACAAGACAATCTATCTTTTCCTTCATAGCAATCTGGTTGCAGTATTGTTGTGTGTAACTCATGCTGATGCTAAAAGCAATACGAATTGTATACATCTTGCACATCAGTTTCACTGTCTTAAAAAATGAAGAGGTTTTTTTTTTTCTTTTTCCCAGTCCTTTGAAGTTTTAAGGCAGAACTTGCTGGTGACCCACTTTTGCTAACAGTTCTCTTAACTAACCCCTGTACTCGCTTATACTTTTTTTTTTTCCCCTCTTCCACCCACTGTCTGTCTAGCCTGGTTTAAAATTTTTATATATGTACTTTTAAAAAATTGATTAGTTGGAGAGCTGCCCGTTCTTCTGCGCTGTATAATAAGGATTTAAAAACTGCACACTGAATTCTGTATAGTGTAATTAAAACTGACCCAGATTTGGACCTGAGAACACCAGGACTTAGCCAAACTTGCCATGAGCTGAGTTCTGATGGCAGATGGGAGCTAATGAGGACACACTACACTCCAGAATTTCCCAGCTGCTTGGCCCCTTTTTGTACAAACAAGGTTTGGAGTGAAGTCCCAATCCCAAGAGCCTGTTCAAGCAAATGTGCTGCACCCAGTGTTTTGGGAAACAAGGCAGTGCTGTCAGGCTGCTTCAGGAAATTTTTGAGGTGTTATTTCCTAAGGGCTTTTAGTGTGTATCCTGGTGTCATGCATGTACTGTCTCCCCACTTCCATCTTATCCTAGGCTGAATGTGATCTCTTGTTTTAGACCCTGCCTGAATATCCTTCTCCAGCTGAGGAACTTCCACACTAATTTAAGGGAGTGTTAAAATCCCAAGCTACTGGGTCTCCCTTTGACCTGTGGTTCCCTTCAGTGGATTCAACATCCTGGGACTATTCAAGCACATGTAATTGAATCAGTTTGAAGCAGCTGTAGCTGGCATGTGGTCTCTCAGATTGCTAGCACCTGCTTTGTTGGTGGGTTGTGGTTTTTTTTTGTTTGTAACTCACTAGAGTGAAAATAGTGCCAAAACCAGCATTGGTCTTGGAGCTGATAAAGCACTCTAGATCCTATCTCCCTTTCTCCTCATAGCCAAGCGCTTCATTTCTGGTGCCTGCAATAATATTGTTGGTAGTGAGGAGAAACAGGTTTGTGCTTCTCCTTCAACTGCCTCCCTCCCCTTCAAGCCCGTGCACTGCCAATACCTACTCTCTCTGTCACAAGCAGTAAGACTTAATCGTGCTCAGGTGTGAGGAACGTCTGTGCTTTCCCTAGAAAATTGGGCAGCCCATGGTTTGCTTTATCTGATGCATGCACCAAATTTATCTACAGCTCTAGCAGTCTGCTGGCACACCGAAGTTACTGTTCATGCCTAACAAATGACCAAACAATCCTTGGATGTTCTGTTCAACACTTCTGATCCTTTCCTCTGGTGTCCTGCACATACAGTTTGGTTACTGTGTTGTTACAATGTCTAATCTTCAATAGGGCAAGATTTCAGAAGGAACTGAGACTCACTTTGTTGCCACACTGTACAGTGTGATTTATCATAATCAAAGTTCACATTGAACACAATGGTGCACTTGGCCTAACACAGTAACAACACACAGTGGTGTGGGTTTTTTCACTGCAATATTACAAGACGGCATATTGAAACTTTTTCTTTTTTGTATAACCCTCCACTGCATTGACCTTCCCAGACCCCAGTTTTCGATTTCAAGAGCTAATGGAAATACAAATAAAGACAAAACATGGAATTCCAATCAAGCCAGTATTGTTTTTACTAATTGAGTAACGTGATGTCACCACTTGATTTTTCTCTGTCCTGTTGTGATTTGTAGTGTTTTGTTTGCTTACGGGATTGTTTTGTTTTCTTTCCACCCATGCTCCTACTTTTCTACTCCTATATGGTTATTCTCTTGAAACATCTACCAATAAAAACATCTTTTTGTAATGATAATATTTGCAGGTTTTTGTAGTCTCAAAATGCTGCAGCTACAGATGCCATCTGCTGAGTAAAATGTCAACCACCAATTCTAAGAGGGGAAGCTACTAAGACTTAATTTAAGAAATGGCGAAGGACTGAAGCTCTCAATTTTTAGGGATATTGTTGTAAAACGTTTTTGTCATGAGCAGCAATGCTCATTATGAATTAAAAAATGGCAGATAAATATGGAATATTTATCTTTTTCAGATGTTTTGGGCACCAGGCAGTCTTATTGAGATTATGATTAGGAATATTGAAGGGAAACTGTTTGTGAGACCATAGCATCTATAGATATCTAAATAAAGAGCAATAGAAAATTGGAAAGTATTGTTAGTATGCAAAAATATTAGTTACTGGTGTGAGGAGGAAACCAAGCAAAAAGTGTGCAAGTGTCTATCTTAGGCTCTATTGGTGCCATTTGTAACCAACCAGAACAAGAAAGCATCTGCTGCTCTTATGGTTGTCTTTGAGATGAATACAATTTTAGGTCAGGGGCAACTGCTGGCTGACATTGTTTATTTCTAGAATGCTTTTTCCTTGTACTAAAGTCTGCTTTAGAAATGTAAACACTAAATAATTGTGAATTCTACATTAGGGACAAGAGGTACTAGAAAAACAACACAATTTATGTTCTTAAGAAGTCTCTATATGACATAGGTGAAGAGAAAAATATATAGATGTTCTTTTCAGTTTGCTAACATTCTGGCTATATGAGTTGTGAATTAAGTAGTGTTTATTGTGCTGAAACATCCTTCTTATGCATTTAATTTTAAGGTATCGGTTTAGAGACTTTGTACATGTTTTACTTGGATGCTGTCAACTGATGTAAAGTATGCGAGGTTTTTGTGCACATGGAGTAGAGCACTTTGCAAACTAAGATATATTGGTGACTAGCACAGGAGAGTGACAGAAAGGACAACAGAGGAAGTTAATAAATTGATAATGAAGTGGGATTATAGAAGTCTGAGCATAGATATTAGAACCATTTCATACATAATTTTTAATCACTACCACTCTGCCTTGATTCTGTCTAGTGGCTTTCTAGTGGCACTACCCTGAAATGTATTGTTGAGTATTTGGAAAAAGACCACTGTACTTGTTGCTTCTTGGCAAGCATGTCCACAGTCTTGGCAGAGGCCAAAAGGTTAAATGAATGATGGAGATGAAATTCTTCTATTTCGCATGCAGTCGTTCTCTCTTGAAGAGTCTTGAAATAAATAGACAAAAATATTTTGAAAACTTGCAGTACTGTGTCTGATCTATGAACAGAGTTTTTATTATCTGGGCTTTTTACTTCATCACTGAATTCACAAATATACAAAATCAAGAAATCAGTGACCAATTTAACACTAAAGTTGGTATGAAAGATACAGTATCATGCCTATAACTAACAAATAAAACTGTATAAGGGAATCAAGCTAATAAAAAATAAAGGAGGAGATGTTAAGAATTAAGGAATCTGCTCTTCATCTCAGAGTCTTTTCAAGAAGAAATCCCAGCTAGTTCTTGTTGCTATGCAAGCTGGGCAATTTCTTGAAAGATGAGTGAGTTGTCTCATGTGCACTTAACTCCGGGCCACTTCCTGGAGCTCCAGTTTTTGCTTTTCCTGAAATTCTGTGCTCAACAACTGGTCAGAAGGCTAGGCTGAATTAATTTTTATGGTACTGGTGTTCTCCATCTATTAGCAACGCACATAATCAGGAATTCAGCTATGTCCCAAGAAACCTGTTTAACCTAATGAGAGCAAATGGCAATGGGTGTTCCTTACTCAGGACAGCAGAGCCAACATTTCTGCTTAATTGGAACATATTTGGCTCATTCCAGTGCTTCAAGTGGTTTTAAAACAGGTGTTTAACGGGTGTGGAATTCTGAACTCTGCCCTTTTGGTACAGAAGTTGCCAAATAAAGATTAACAGAAATAAAAGATCTGATGCCGAATAAGTAATTTTTATCTTTGTGTATTTATTCGGCATAATTTTTACTTAAACTTTAAAGTCGCGGTTGGGTGGGGCGGTGTTTTTTTTCTCATAATTGAGAAAGTCCATTAAATAGAACAACAGGATGTCTAACAGGGTGTCCTAATTAAAATTACCCTGTAATTTGAACAAAACATTAATTCGTATGTAGCTAAGGTTGACCTAAACCCCATCTAAATCGGGAAAAATTATTGTACAGGTTTTTTTTCTGCTGAAAATGAAACCTAATATTCTGCCAACAGCATGATTCTGTTATTATATGGTATTCAAGAGTATTTTCTTTGGTGTTAAAAAAATAATGTTTTGAAAAAATTTAAAATAGATTTTTCACTCTCCTCCACCTTTTGATAGTATTCATGGTTGCATTTCTGTGGTATATTTTAAGCAGAGATGGTTTTGTTCTGTGCATACTGTAAGCCCCATCTGAAGCCTTGGGTTGTGGCTGGTGTACTGGTGAACTAATAAGCAACTGAGGTAGCAGCTGCTTAGCAGGACTGATTGGCTCGGGCTTTACTTTGCTATCTGCAACTACAGTTTCTGACTGGCTTTGGAGAGCAAGCTGAGTAATTTTGTTATCTGAGGGAGTGTGGGCCTGCATACATAATCTAGGCTGTATACACAACTGGTTAGGTTTTACTTTTATGTGTAAAAATGACCTACTCATCATGCTCTGGCTGTCATGCTTTAAATGCTGCTGAGGCCTTTAATATAATTTATCAAGTCAAAGTGAATGTTTGAAAGAGTTTACTAGCCTGAGAAATATTGTTTGGGAATTTTGAGCATTTTTAACTTGACAAAACTTCACAGGCTGCAACTTGTAGAATTTGCTTCCCAGAGGCTTGGTGGTAGAATTTTATTTGTTTTGCCCACTTTGTGGGCAGGTTGGAAAGAGAAGGATTTTCAAAAGCATTTGAAACCAGCTCGAATGTGCTGCTGGTGGATTCAACTTGAACTACTTCACCATTATTGGTGTGGAAACCTTGCTCCCTTACTCGTTTGGATATTCCCACCCATAATGTCTAAGTCAAAATGTATGAGACAGCTATGTACAAAAAGTGGAACTTCAAAAATGCCAACATTTAATTTGGTGCAAGAGGAGCTACTTTCCACTGAATTATTCTTCTGCTTACACCAACTTTTACATTTTCATATCTAAGCTTCAATGGAGGATATAACAAAAGAAAAGAAGGGGAAAAAAATCTGATGAACAATTTGCCTAACCTACTTTTAGCGCCAATAAGAATTGTTAAAGTGAAGGTAAAGTTAGAGGATGGTATTGTGGTAATACACTTTACACCAACCAGGAGCACTTGAGTAGAAAATATTCAAATATTTATATAATTAAAATTTCTAATGTATCCTCATTGTTTTAAAGACCATAAAAAGTGATTTAGGCATGTTTTGTAACCTGGAAAGAATAAAATTAAACAATTGTGATGTCAAGCCAATGGTACTCTCATAATTGGCTATTAATAACAGATATTTGCCAGATTATTTTATATGTGTGTATATCACAGAATCACCAAGGCTGGAAAAGACCTTTGAAATCATCAAGTCTAGCCTATGACCTAAAACCACCACATTGGCTAGACCATGGCACTAAGTGCCATATGTAGGTATGTGTATTAGTGTGTAGGTACATATGTATGCGTGTTTTACCATGAACAGTTATTTTATAGAGAAAAGCATTCAGTGGCAGTACAGCCAGGATATCTGCACGAGTGGGTTGTATTTGTACTGGGTGTATCTTGAAGGCAGCAGAAGGAAAACAGGAATCTCCTATTAGGGAAACCAGCCAAGACTATTATGTAGGGGTCACATAACTTGAACACTTAGATTTTTATGTAACAACCTGTGCACTTGCCCATGGTTGACAGAATGCCATCTTTAGAGTGTATAGAGGACTGGAATGAAAACAAGTAGTTGTGTGGATGCTGGTGCTTCAGAATCATATATGCTGGTATGTAATGCTCTGTATGAAAGCATTATTTCATTACTATTGAAGGGGAAAAAAAGCCGCCAGTTCTTATGTCTGATCTGATATGCTGCTCTTGAGGTCTGGTTGTAACTCAGGTATAAAAAAATCTGACTGCAATGCTGAAAACAGACATATTGGTTTTTGAGCTGATGAAAATGGATGAAAATCAGGTGTCTACACATTATTTTAGTTCTCTTAGTTACTGTACTTTCCAAAGATGATGAATCATCTGTGAAAGCTAACTGGCTAGTGAAGCTGTTTCTTAGTGACTCCTCTTGAATAACATGTAGATTATGATTGTTGGGTGATTCCTTACTGCCAAAGGATCTCTCTCACACAGGGTTTAACATGTTCCAGTTTTTGTTAACCCTAGAGTAATCAAGCCGAAGGAAGAGACTTGGGCTGCAGTGCATTCTGTATTCAGCTGAAATCCAGATACATATCCTACAACCTTTCCTGCACATCTGTTTGGGCAGAGTGACTTTAGAAATGCTGATGGCTAGAAAGCTTGGTTTCCAGTAAGGACAGCATTGTTCTTGTGCTCCAGGAAAGCAGCAAAAGAGATGCTTAGTACTGTAACTGTAAAGATTAAAAAGAAATTTTCTGCTTTTGATTTCCAAATGCATTTTTTAAGTCCTTGAAAGATTTTTCGGGAGTTTCTGAATGTCCTCCTGGTAATAGTGGTTCTTAATCAAGAGCTTTATTGTTTGCCTTTGGCAAGAAAGCTCAATTCTTTCCTTTTGAATGTGGGACCTTGCCTTATTGCCTCAGGGAAGCATTACTGTAATGCATGTCACTTGAGGCTAATTCAACCTGCCACTTGGAAATTGCCCCTGGTGCAGATTGTAGCCATGCACTATTATCTCAAGCAATTTTTCATCAGAAACAGACTGCATCTGTTCTGTATGATCTACAGAGCCTGCCACTTTACTTTAGGTTAACATGTAAGGTGGTGTGTGTTTTTACCTATCAAGCCATGATTGGTTTAGTTTCCAACTATGTGATAGGAGCCTTTCTTCATTGTCATATACCAAAGCAGCCTTAGACATGTCATGACGTAGGTCTGCAGCAGCTTAAAATGATCGATGTTGAGGCTGCTCTTTTGCTTGTCCCTTCATTCATACAATTCTGCTGCCTCCTTCACTTGAATTTGCAAGTTTGAAGATTAGATGTTGAGCTGTGAATGGAGGTTGATGTGCCTGAAAGCAAACAGGAAGGAAATTTTCATGCAGCTGAAAGCTTCCTGAACCAGATATTTATCCTGTCCTGGCTCAAGGATGGACTCAGGGACCAATGGCCAGAAGAGAAAAGAGGTGAGGGAATGGTGTAAATGTGGCAACTCCAATTAAAATCAGCTTACATGGTGGTGCAGCCACACTCTTTAGGTTTTAAAAATAATGACTCAGTGGTTTCCACAAGATACAATTGTGAACACCGGATGTGATAGTTAAAGGAACTTTGGCTTTGGAATTTGCTTTCTTCAGTGTTTGCTAAAACCTGTGTTTGGTAGAAACTCTGAAGATGACAAACAGAAAGAATTATATGAAGACTTGATGAATATATTTTATGAGATTGGGTCATTACGTATCACTAGAAGCAGATCAGTGCAAGGGGTAAGAAAACATTTTTGTAAGAACTACGGAATTGTCTTCTTTGAAAAAGAGCTAAAACTTCATTAACTCCCAGCATCACTATGCCATGCATACTGGTGTGAGAATGCCCATTATATTGACCCTTGGCCTTCTGCTGATCACATAAGCCAGTGTATGGTATACCATGTAGTTGTCCAGGGCAAACTGAACAGAGCAGATGATTGCTGGATCCTAAATACTACACCTGCTTTATATACAAGCTAACTTGGCCCAACGATTTTTACATCAGGCAAATGGTCCCATTCTATTAGGTTACAATAGATCTGCTTACACCGTAGGAAAGGTTTCACTTGTTACATTTCTGTAGGACAGGTCCTTACAATGTGCCACCAGAGGGACTGGTTCTTCTTTGCCTAATCCCCATGCCACCAAATGTTGGTGCTTTACTTTTTTTTAAAGAAAAGGCATTGCTTGGTCTGCTTCACTGAACACAAGTCATTGAGTATGATGCTGGGAAAGGGAGTTCAAAAGTGGAGCTAGTACCTCTGCTAAGCAAGCAGTAATGAATGTTTGACCATTGTGTTTTTCTGGGAATTGTACATCTAAGGGGACATGGGAAAGTGCAGCAGGCAGCCTGAAGTCATGCTTGATTTTTTTTTCCTGCAACATTTTTATGTCAAGTCCACATGGATTAGATTTGCAGCCGTCCTTTGCAATTGGTACTCCAACTGTAGAAAGTCTTTTGAGAAAAACCTTTTGCTGATTTATCATGCATTTGGTAGGGCCTGTATTGGAGTTCCTTCTGACTGTTTCTAAATGCTTTTCCTTCATGTGATGTCTTAAAGATCCTTTTCTCCTGTTCTTTTAGGGAACAAGAGGGCTTCACACATCCTTTACATCCTGCGTTTACTCTGACCACAGTCCTGCCCTTTTCTCACAAGCAGAGCTCAGCCCTGCTTCCCTTCCTTTTGATTCCCAGTCAGCTACATGGTAAGTTTTTATTATCTCTAGACTCGTTGCAACAAGGTAAAATTCTGGCAGACTTTCTGAAATCCATTAGCACTGGGCAATGAGGGCAGAGTACTTCGTGCCCGCCAAAGATCATTCAGTTGTATTCCAGGCTGACTACAAGGAAAGGAAGATAGTATTGAATTAGCATTGGAGCTGAACTTCAGCAAAGATTGTTATAGGAATAAAATATGAAGTAAAATATGTGACAGAATTAAATCCATCAGTTCTAATAAAGGAAACAGAAGAAAGCAAAGAAATCTTGGACCCTTAAATCCCATTAACCAGGCCAGAGAGTGAATATGTTAAAAGGAAGCTGCACTGTATCTTTTTTCATTGTTTGATGAAATAATCTTTTTCACCCTTTAAGTGGTGTGTTTAAAAATCCTAGTATTTCTGAAACAAAGAGAATACACAGCTACCGAGCTAGCTGGTTTTTATACCTTCCTTTTCTGAGTATTGTCCTTCAGTACAATACAGAGCCATTTCTTTGTTCTCACAAGCTAGCAGTTAAATTGTATGTAAATGTATGCAAATTAGATGCTGTCTAATAAAGAGAGTCATTAGATGGAAGAAATATTTAGTTTAGGAGGAAAAAAAAAAGAAATAAAAAAGCAGGTGTATTTTGCAATAGAAAAACGTAAGATTGCAAAATCCCCTCAAACTTTGGGTGAGGGTTTTTTATAAAGCCATTAAAATATTTTCTGAAAGACTTGCCCTACTCTTTGTCCTTTTTTCTGCATATTTTTTTATGTATATGTATGTACACTTCTGTGATCTTTTCTTAAAACTCACACTGGCTGTGCTGTATATACATACTTGAACAGACATGTAAATATTTTATTCATAAATACTTATTTAAAACATACAGCTGTGAATTTACACACGTGTACCTTGCATTAGGGTGTGTTTTTTGCTTACCCAGTATGTACAGGTGGAACCCATGTGGTAAGTTGTTTTTTTTTTTTCCAGGATTGATTTATTCATCATATACTCTTAACTGGATACCTTCTGCTCACTAAATCATCTTCCTCCATTTTATCATCCCATTCTCAACAATTTTAAAGCTTTTTTTTTTTCTTCCCATTTTATTTATTCACTAAATCTCAGTGCCAGATATGTTTCCATTCTTTCACTTCTGCCAAGTAATCCTGTTTGAGATATGTACCTGATTTAAGCCTGAAGCAGCACTGACCTTTCTAAACACGATGAAGCCCCAGCTTTATTGTCAGATGTTGGAGTGCTAAGATGCTAGGAATGTGAAGCTTTATGTCGTCCAAAGCTGGAGATTCCACACCTGTGAATGGGGCACTCGGCATCCATGTAGGCTCTGAAGGATTTAAAATTGATGAACCTTATGTTCTTGCTACTTCTAAGGAGATAAAATTTAAGTCTTTAATCTCTGTACTTTAGAATCTGTAGTCCTGCTCTTTCAGTTCTTCTGTTTGGTATACGTAGATGACATGGCTCAATTATTTTGAAGTCTTACTTTGTTTCTGATGGGCAGTGATCATGGTTCAGGCAGCAGAGCCAATAGCTGCATGTCGACTGGCATATTTTTTCTGTTGCAGTTTTGCATGTCTGGAAGTCTAAAGACATATACATATATGTGTATAAAATATATGTATATAAAAATAATGTTGTTTAAATATTTACATATAAAGCCAAGGGATTGGCTTGCTGCCCAGAATTACTGGAACTACCTTCCCCAGGAACATTTGGACTTGAAAAATCTCTACAGCAACATTTTTCTTCTGAAACTAAACAACTTGTGAAATGAGTGACTAGCTTTGCACCCTTTGCTGTTCCTGTGGCTTCTTTTGCTTGGGGTGACGGAGGGGCCTCTGTGCATGGGTAGTACATTTCCAGTTAATTATGATAAGATTCTCTTTTATTGCTCTTTTCCCACACAGTTTCTTCGTGGCTTATTTATGAGAGAAACTCCAGCACAGTGGGAATATTTTTTGTCATTGTTCTTTGTCAGGTCTGTGCAGTGTGCTGCATTTGGGCCACCTGCAATCCGGACGCAGCAATTCCCATCTGGACAGCTTCAGGGCAGGTGGACTTATCTCTCAGAACAAAGTGACTCTCCAGTTGCCCAGTGTCACAGCCATACTGGCTGAGCAGTGAGCAGAGAAGCCACAGCGTGTCTGCTACCCAGTGGGAAAGGTAGGCAGGGTCATTGTAAGGAGATGATGGAGGGCTGACAGTGAAGATTTCAGGTGCTTTTGATGGTATAATAGATGTAAGGTGAGGATTGCTCTGTGGGGAATACAAGGAAAATCTGAGTTATGAGGATGCTAGAGAAAGATGATGTTAATGAAGTGAGGAGAAATAGAGGGTATAGTGGTGACTATGAGGGAGGAGGCCACGTTAGTAAACAGAAGTGAGCAGGCACCACTCTTAAAGGCTATCTGGCATTGAATATCCTAGAACTGAATGCCTAGTGATGCAGTCACTCAGCATTGATGTTTTCACACAGTTTGCAGTCTACCTAGGTGCAGCTACACTGATTCTTCACATTTTCGGAGTTGGTTGTTAATTCTGAAACCCTAATTGGGAGATTTACACTGGAGATGGGACAGGCTAGCAGTCAAAGTACTTTTTGTCTCTCATATTCTTGAGGAGGATGCAAAATATACATACAGACAAGAGTGACACTCAAATGGAGGAAGAGTGATTCAGACTTAGGGGCAGGAATCTGATTAATTCCATGTTCTTCTCCATACTTCCTGTGGTCTGGAGTAATTGTTCAAGGCAGGAGAGAATTCAGTGCTACATACTTTTGAGGTTATGCCTCTTACTACCTTGCCCATCTTGACAATAACGATAATACAGCTTTCCTACCCTTGAAGTACATTGCAAGGAAGTATGCATTAAAGGATAGGAGGCTTCTGTAGCCTGCAATAATGAATCCAAAAGCAGTGCTGTAGATAGATGTGGGAATCAGACCAGTGGTCCATCTGGTTAGGCATCATCCTGTTAAGTGTGTTCAGCTGCAAGAGAGGAAGGCATAAGAAATCTTAAGTTGTAGTAGTGAAACAATCAATATTTTCACTAGTGATCATGAAAGTAAAGGCGAATTTTTAGCTTGTATTTCTCAAGCGCTTGTACATCTTTAAAAAAATAGTTTTAAGAAATAAAATATGCTGCACTAAACTAATCCTAGAGTTAACGAACAGGCATTGGGACTAGCAGCTTTTGCTATTACCTACTGCTTATTATTGTTATTATTATTATTTCTTTTTAATTATGCAAAGTGCTAATCAGTTTGATTATGCACAGTGCTAATCAGGTTAATTATGCAAAGTGCTAATCAGTTGTTCTCTAAGCACACGAGGAGAGCAGAGGTGCTGGCAGTGAATGGTGGTTCTAGATGGGGGTAGTCACGGCAGTCATTCCTTATTAAAACAGGAGTTGGTGAGGTAACAGGGGTTTTTGCTTCCATTAGAAAGTAAATAATAAAAAAAAGCAAGCCACGAGGGTGATAGTTCTGGTGGGGTAATGTCTTTCACAGCAAGGCAGACTTTTTCCAAGCCAGCTCATGCTGTTGAATAATTTCTGTAGGAGTTTGAGTGCACTGAATTGGGCAAATGTATCACAGAGGAATCTTGTAATGGGTAGGGTACAAGTTGCCTCCACTTTGTAAGTCAGGATACATAACTAGAATATCACAAATTAAGGGAGTTTGCTCAATCTAACATAGAATCACCTTTTAGACACTGGAAAGTTGGATACTGCTAATGCAACATGAATAGCATTTGATTCTGTGTTTGTGTGGTGGAAGGTATTGCATGAGCATACAAAATGTGCAGTAATGTCTGTACAAGCTGTAACAACATAGGGTGTCCTAGGAGTGGCACATCCGTTAGGCTGTTTCCTCTTCCTCTTTAGTGCTAAATCATAATCTAGAATTTTGTGTTCCTGTGAAACAGGATCTGTTTTCAGTAATTTCTGTGCTTCTGACAATTACTGAAGATTCAATGTGTCTCTCTTACTGTATTCAATGTCTAATGTCTAACCAGTATTCCTTATTTGATTATGTTGCTGTGGGATACATAAGCCTTACTTTTTTCAGTTAGTAATGGAGATTACATTCCCAGAGCAGAGAGCTACTTGCTCATAAAAGTCTTGTGTAAAGGATCCAAAGATATTTTTGAAGTTGTTAAAAGACTGCACCTGTATAAGGCAATCAGTACTAGTACTAGAAGGTTACTGCACCGACAATGCAAGAGAAATTTTCCTTTAAAGATTAATAATGGAAGGTGCTTACTTCTGGGGAGTCATGACAAACTTTCAAGTATACTTAAGGTAGGAAATAAAGCAAAGCATCAGTAATTTATGAGTTAAACCAGAGCTTGAAAGTAAGTAGCATTGCCTTCTAGGCTTTGTTACTACTCCATGAGACATTCACTCTCCAAACAAGTTTACTACCAGATGTGTGGTCACAAATACTCATCTGTTTTTGTAAATCCGTTCTGGTGTTAGAAAGCTAGACATATCCATGGTCCACCATCAAATCTGCTGCCTTAGATCTGGAGGAGGGGAGTATGTGATGCAAATATTCTAGGAGAGGGAGATAAACTAAACACCTGAGACTTCAAATGCTCTTCTGTCTCATCTGAATCCTCTGATGGTAATATGCAGCTTCCCATAAAGAGATGGTGAATCAGGTCCCTGCTGCCTCTAGGTGCTGCTCTGGAAAACTTGGTCTGTTTGCCTCAGACCTGAATTTGATGTGAAGTAGTATATTCCAACAACCAGACTACTTCCATAGATTTACTATTTTGCTTTCATTTATTGTCAGTGGCTCAAGTGCTTTTTTGCACTCAGCTCCTACCTCATCTGCTCTTTGATGAGATGCAATAGGAAGAGTTTATATGATCTACCAAAACAGGGGAAAACCCCCTACTCCTTAATATCATCCCTTGGCATCACACAGCCTTGCAGAAAGCAGATGCTACATGGATTGCTGTACTGACAGAAAAGTGAGTCACACATAGTATGGATTATTTCTGTATCTTTTGGAGGCTGGGCAGACTACTTCAGAAAGGAAATAGTTTGAAAGTTATTGTGATGCTTAAGGTATGTTCTTTGCTATCATCCACATCTTTTCAAGCCAGAGTTTAATAATGTGGAAGGAAAACCCCATAGTTTTCATGTTCCTTTGAATATTTCTCCTGAGTATTTAAAAGCTGTTGTAGAGTCAGAGGACCCTGGAAATGCCAATAGCATAAACCAGACACCACAGTATTTGCATGTTAGAAATCTGGCTAAGGTATAATTGTAACCTCTGTTGAATTTTGCCATCTCAGGTGGCTGACCTTCTTATGAATTGGGGGAAATAGAAAGTCAGAAAACTTGCATTCCATTCCTGTTTCTCCTGCTTTGTTTGCAACCCTGCTAAATTGCATTACCTTGGTCTGCTTAGATTTGTCTTGATGTTGAAGTGTGGACAGAATTTGGACCTTGTTGGGGGTGGTGTGGTTTTTTGTCTCTGGACTAAAGCGGTTGTAGAAGTGCAGTGTATTACAGTTATTACTAAGAAGCATCAACAAGTCTTGTGATATCGTGTAAATCAATGCAAGATAGACCCAAAATAATTTGTGTATTCCTAAAAAAAGGGAAGTGAATGGAGAAAGCTCAGTTGCCTTGACATTAGGCTAGTGGGCTAGCAACAAATGAAGGAAACCCCATAAAGAAATGTGGGCCTCCTGTGCTTTTAGAAGCAGGTCTCAAGTGAACAGAGAATTAATTTGCTTGTATGACAGAAAGTCATTGCTTCAAAACTCCTTTTGGTGCTTCTTGAGGACCTGATCTTCAAAGGTGCAGGCTAACTGCTACTAAACTGTAGAAGCTGAGTCTGCTCATTGCCATTCACAGAACTGGGACTGGATGGGGAATTCATAACAAAAAGATTTTAAATGTTCAGCCTGACCTTTTAAAGTTACTGACCTGCATTCAGGTTACAAATACACAACAATTTTCTCTTGAGCTGAGAAGACTCTGACTGTTAAATCAGTAACTCGATCAGACTAGCAGCCCCTCTCCTGTCTATTCACTGGTGCCCAGCTGCCATGACTGGAGTAAAGGAACACGAAAACTAAACACATCCGTATCTTACTGTGACACAAGTACTTGGAAGAAACCCCACTGACATAAACTAACACAAAGTGACACTTTGTTTAAAAAGTTGTTTTGAATGTCTTGTCCCATTGATCTTCTGCAAGGGAGATAAATAAACACTGTGTGTGGTGCAGCCAAGCTGAGTATTTTTGCTCCTACGGGTGTTTATACATTCTCTGATGGTTGTTTGTATTGCTGTTTGTTGACTGTAAATTCCAGATCTGTATGTTAGTAATGTATACATTTACAGGAGCGGTGCAGTTTTGGGAGCATGGTCAGAGTAGTGCTTTTTATGAACACAACCAGATGAATAGTGGGTGGGTTGTTGGGGTTTTTTTTCTCTCCTTCAAGAGTAGTGAATTAGTCTTTGTGCTTCCAGTGAAAGACAGGGCTGCAGTGGCAGGAGCTTTAGTTAAGCAGGACCTTCTGTGCTCAGATTACTAGAGGTAGGTGTGCAAGGGAAACCATGTAGGATTTGTATGGTAGGAATCAAGTTAGCTTAGCTTTTCATCTAATTAATAAACAGGTCTGTTGGGCTCTCAGTTTGGTGATGATGAGGACTTCGGAGGAAGTCATGGAAGTTGTTACAGAGGACAAAATTCTGGTGGCAGAGACCCCCTCATGCCACTCTGTACTTCTTTCACAGTTCTCTCTCTTGTCTTTGAACAAAAGCTTCCCTTTTTCACTTACTGTTGTCAGCGTCTTTAATCTTTAGGACATTAGGAGAATGTAGAAGAGTTTGGGAACTAAAGCAGGCAGATACTCTTTGTTCTCCAAACTGAATGGGCATAGCTTCCTGAACATGGTTTTACATGTAGGAAGAGTTCAGCGTAATCAGTCACCATTACTCCTGTTTGGTGGAATTTTCCTTAAGCCTGTGCTTCTGTCATGTTTGTGCAAGTTAAAATTACGTGTTTCTGATGTTCTGAACTATTTAAAGCCTGCTTGGTGTTTGCCTTTATGCTCTTTCTCATGCACATTATCTACATTTATTAGATCCAGGTGTCACTGTCTTGCAGTTACTGTTACAACCACCTCTCATTTGCTTATGTTTTACTGAGTTTTAGCTATGTGTAGTTTTGTTAGCTTTAAATGTGTTTCTATGGGGAGAGCTGATTCTGCTACCAGTGTATTATTTAGAAATCTGATCCTAGAAGAAAATACTTTATTTTACCCATGCTAAAATATTCTGATAACCTCTTCTAAGAGTCCTTGTACCTTCAGGGTTTGGAATGATGCTTTGGAAAAAACAAAATAACCTGGCAGGGAGGTATTTTTTCCTTCTCTTCTTGATACTTACGCATGTTGCTACTTTGACAATACGTGTTCCATGAAAAAAAGGAGGACCAAGCTTCTTAATTAACTCAAGAGGCAGAGGTCTGTCTGGTGGGCCTGAAGTTTGCTATATTGTTGATGACCTCAAACCACTGATATGTTGGCGTGTAGCAGATTCTCTCTTTTCACTTGGCTATTTGAAAATCCAGGGAATTAAATGCACTAAAAAAGGTGAAAAGTATTTAATTTATTTAAAGTCAAATCTGTGAATACTAAAATTAAAGTTGACAGAGCAGCTTTAGTTGAACTTTCCTGTTCTTTTCCAGTTTTTAATTATGGGATCACATGCTGTTTTCTGTGGGAACCAGTCTTCTCATAGTACTCCTAATGGAGCTAGTCTGAGGTTGAATAGAGATTCTTTAGTAAGAAGCTGTTTTTTTTAAGATCAATTGCCTCCCTTACTGCAAACGCTGAAAAATGTTTAATATATGAGGCAGGGGGTAGCAGAAAAAGAAACAGTGCTCTTATTCTGAAGATTACGGTAAAAGCGTGCATGTGCTTAAAGCAAAAAATGTGCTTGAATTAGGTTGCTTGTAAAATCAGGCATCTTTAGGTGGGTTACAAAGAAATCTAGTATTTCTGCTTTCTCTTACCAGTTCATTTGCTCCTTTTAACCCTTCACTGTTTGTACTTTTAAAACATTCTGTTTGTTTTCCTTTAAAGAAAAATAAAGTCAATACCTGTAGTTACCTAGTAACATGACTGAGCTACTCTGATCTTGCTGCCTTTCTCATCACTTTGTTGGAATGCAAAAAACTTTTTTCTTTTTCTTTTTTATTTTTCTTTCTTCCTCTCTTCCCATCAAATAGCAGTTTCCAGGACTTTGACTTTCAGTTGCACTGTGTTCTACCTTTTTCACTGACAAAAGCACGCACAACTCTTCCTGACACTTCAACAGTTTAGTTGGAGTTGTTGCTTGAAGTAGAATGTGTCTGTCTGTAGCCAGGTCCATTTTCTAAGCACTGGGAATTCAGCTGTTTTCTTGTGCATTCTTCTTTTTATATTTTATTACTACGAAGAGAACACAAAGAGTGCTTGTTTCTTTCTTTCTCTCTCTTTTTTTTCCACCCTCCAGTTGACATAATCAGTATTATTTGAAGGAAAAAAATTACACACAGAATGGGAAATAGGGTGGGAAAATGTAATAGGATCTGCAAATCTTTTCTGTCTTTTCTGAATAAATGAGAGCTGATGAGAGATGCAGCACAATGAGGGCTAGGGAATGCTAGCTGAACTGGTATATAAAGATTGTTTCATTTTGCTTCATTTCATTTTACTGTATTGAATTTGAAAAGGAAAATTGCAATGGACATGAAAGTTTGCTGTGGAAACACCTTGGGTTTCTGTACCTTTCATGTGAACCTGGGCAAACATGAAAACAAACGTTAAATGAAGTGATGTATGAATTGTGTAGGCATGCTTCTGAAGCTACTTTTTGAAGAGTAACTTTTCACAAAGAGTGGCCCTGCTTTTAGGGTTATTCTGCTGCTTCTGGTTTTAATCTCTTTTATTGTTCACTGAAGTTACTTATTTGAGAAAGGTGTGACTGTGGAGGGGTTTTTTTGTAGTTTTGGGTTTGTTTTGGGTTTTTTTTGAGCCAAAACCATACTGATTTTCAGGTTTACGGTTTGCAGCTTTATGTGGCAACATAATTTTTGCACATAGACTTTCAAGAAGACTGGAAGGAGATTATTTCTTTCCTGATTTATGCCCACCCTAAAGAGCCATCTTGCCTTTTCAAATGTGTGTAACGCAGGCTAGGAGAATACTCAGGGAAACTTAGTCAGTTCTAGGTAGGGTACTCCTACAGCCATTCACCCAGAAGTAGACAATTTTAGCTTGCATGTTACAAGTCATAGAGGTCTGAAACATTGCTGAATGAACAGCAAACATTCCTGCTTAAAATCTCTGACAACACAGAAGATCTGAGACTCCTGTAGGAGTCACTGTTCTTGAGAGTTATGTTTGATGATAAAACATGTATTATTATAATTCTTTTTAAATCTAAATAAGTGAATTGTGATGTTCAGAAGTAAGATCCAACATGTCTTGAGAGTTCAGCTGGTGGGATCCCAAGGAAAGTTCATGTCATAAGCAGAATTAAGACACTTCCCTTGGAAAAGTTTTTTAACTTCTGTATTTTTATGAGATGGGCGTGCTTAGTAAGCATTTGTGGAGCAAGCAGTTTGCTTTGTACGCTCATTCCCTTACCAAAGTCCCTAAGACTGACAAAGTTTGTGGGCATGAAAAGAGAAACAGGGGGATGGTTTTGCTTTTCTCCAAGCAAAAAGATGGTTCAAAGGCATTGTGTAATATAGCTCTTTGGCCACTCTGAGGGCAAGGGAGACACTGGCTAATCTTTGTAATATTCCACCTTCCCCCCCAGCCATTGCTGGAGAACACTTCTCTCAGGGAATACCTGGATAGTACAAGGGTATCTATAGGGAAGTGTGTGCCTCTATGAGTCCCATTTCAGGGAGCTCAGTATCTAAAATTTGGGTATTGCTAAGTGACATGGTGTCACAGTTTGGCTCAGGATCGGCAGTTAAGCCAGTGACAATAATGGCTTGATCCTCTTCCCCTCCCACCCAGGCAGAGAAAGGAGAGAGAACAAGGAGAGAGACTTCCCAGATTGAAAAGAAATTAGACAGCTTTAATTAAATACTAATGATAAAAGAAAATATGTACAAATATATACACATATGTGCAGGAATGTGCAGTCGTCTGTTGCCTCCCCCCAGCCCCAGCAACTCCCACGGCATCTCCTGAGCTGTGAGCAGCTCTGAAATGTCCCAGAGCTGCCGGAGAGAGCAGCAGAGCAGACAGGAGCTGAGGGGAGAGTTGTGAGGGTCAGGAATGGACGAGCCTGGGGATCAGCGGTGATGGATAGATGGAGTCCTCCCTGGATGCCAGCCACAGATGGAAGAGAAGTGAAGAAGAAACAGGAAGAGGCTTGATTTATATGATCTCTGACCTTACACCGAGCTTACGTAGATATATGGACTGAAATACTTTGGACAATTTTGCTGTCCATCTAGTCCCCTCCTCCCTACAGGAGGGCTGCAAATACAGCTCTTCTGCTCCTCTAGCATCTGAGGCAGCAAAGCAAAGTGCCCTTGACATCTCGGCAGTAACATAGCTCTCTTTGCCTTTAGTCAAAGAGAGCTTACTGAAGGAAACAAACCAAACAAACAAACAACAAAACAGTAAAAGGAAAATTTGCTTCATCCTGACTCAAACCAGGACGCATGGATTGATGTTGCTAGTTTAAGCACAATCCACTGTTTTCTTGTCTGTGACTTTGGAAGTGGAAGGGTTCCTCGCTTTTCTTTTTTCCAGGCAAGCTCCAAAGACTCAGAAAGGTAAATCTTGAATAACAGAAGAAACAAATTAAACAGAAATTCTTCTTCCCCCTCTAGGAGTGGGTAGCACATGGAAGAGGGAGGCACTGTTCATGGAATAACGAGTAGTTGTAATGGCTTCAAAGCATTAAGAACAGATCCGAGGATTTAAAAGCTGATTGAAATCCGGAATGAGTTGGGGTTTTTGGGGGTGGAGTAAGGAAGAATGCTGTACAGCAACCAATCTTTCCTGCAAATTATTTTAGTCTAAGTCTTTATGCTGTGCATTCTGAATAGCTATCCTATCTCAGATACAGTAGTAATTCAAGGAATATTCTTTTTAGCAGAATAAACAAATTTTTGCTGCTTGACATGTGAAATGCTTGTACTAGTGAATTCCACAGACAGCTTCTTCCCCCAATATTGTTTTGTCTGATTATACAACCTTGAAAGTTTAAAATTGACTGGTTTACTGTAAGAAGCATTAAGTAAATGCAATATCTCTATTTTTAATAACAGTAGCTCAAATTTCAGATGAGATCACACTAGTCCTCCAGTGTAATTAAGCTTACGGTTTTCTTATGCACTTTAAATGCCTGTTATGTGCCGTTAATAGTATTTTTCAGACAAGTATTAGGACACCTCAGCAATGATGCCAGTATGGGCTTGTGTCTATCAGCAGTGCAGACACCACAAAGTAATGGAAATTGCAAGACACTCTGCTATAATTTGGCTAAAAATATGCATGACAGCAAAGCATTTTACCTGAGTTTAGAAAGTGATAAGGCTCTGAATTAGAGTGATGCTTCATAAATGAATTTGGCTTGAAACAAGATTTTAAAGTTTAGCTCTAAGTCCAGTGTGTATTAAAAGTGAAGAATGGCTGAATATCAGAGATCTTCTGCGTCTTGGATTTTGTATCATGACTGTACCTTAAATCTGGTTTCTGCTACATAAATTTTAACTGTAAGCTGATAAAAGGCTGCATAGGGAGTTCTGGAGAAAAGCTTTGAATTAACACATACATTATTTTTTTGTATGTTAATTTAAAGAAATCAGAGTTTTTCGACATAATAGCATTCTTTCTCTTTTTTTTATTTTTTTTTTCCTAAGGAAAGAGAATTATACTAAAGATGCCTAAGAATGCCAATGAAAAGTGCCAAAATTATTAAAACAAAATATTTCATTTAAACTGGTGATGATTTTTTGTTTATTTCAAGGAAGTTTTGATTTTCAGGTGTTTTGAAGATGAAGGCAAAAACTTTTATGAGGCGGAAGAATATTTCTGACTTGGCTCCATCTGATGTGTTTGTTGAACATTTTAAATTACAATTATTATTAGCTAGGTTTGGATGCAGAGCTGGATCTATGTTTGCAGTGTCTGTCACAGCTCTGTAAATCAGAACATGATCTGATTATTCCAGTATTTTGGAATGTCTGGTCCCAAGTCTGCGGCATCAAGATTTTGGGAGTCTTGAGATTCAGCTTGGTTGTTTATAGGCACGTTGGAATTAAGTCCTTAATCTATTTCTGAAACAATTCCATCCGATATGGTTGGTCTATCAAAAGTATTGACAGTAATGGCCAAGTTCTCACATATAAAAAAAAAAACAACTCCTGCTTTGGCAGGGGAGTTGGACTGGATGATCTCTAGAGGTCCTTTCCAACTCTGACAATTCCACTCCTTTAGAAAGCTGAAGTACAGTTTGCTTTATAGAAGTATATAGGGACACAGTAAAGACCAGTGGGTAATGTGTGGGGCAGCTTCTCAGTGACCACTTTGTAAACTCATGACCTAACTCCTGTGCAACGCTTAGTTGTGTTGTGGGTCAGCAGATCTGGAAGACCTATGGCAGGTAGCTGTAAACTAGCCCTTCCCTTGTTTTCTTAAAACAGGACATGCAAATGCTAAACAACTGTTTGGTTTGTACATGCAAATTTTTACCCATGCAAATTTTGGCTGCAGGTTTCCTTCATTACACATAAAGAGTTTGGAATGTTCTTTTGAGTGGGAAATAATAACAAGGATAGTTTAGTAGCACCATCTTTTTTCGGTTCTCTCCTAACTCATCCAAGCATCACACAGATTTCTTCAAGACTGCTGCATCAGTGAGGACTACGGGATTTGGCCCCACAGGTATTAACTCCTGTTGATCCTATGGGGAGCTTTCTGTGCCTGCTTATCTGCCTTTTAGGGGGACTAATGGGGGCAGGAAGCAGAGCATTTGGGACAGGCCATGGAAGAACCTGCCAGCTGTCCATTGCTGGCTGGGAACTGCTAGTTGACATTTGAGAGAACATGCTTTATATGAGAAAGTGATGAGTGAATGGAAATTAAAACAAAAGGGTTGAAAATGGAGCTGTAATCAATCTAGCCTGGTTTCTCAATAAGCCAGGGACATTTTTTCATAGAGAATTTGGGGCAGATATCACAAGAAGTGCCACAATATAGTGGGGTCTTTCCCCCACTCCTTCCTCCCCTTCCATTGAAACTACATTTGGAAGGTGGATGGTGCTGACTCATAAATTAAATTCGAGTGATACATACAGTGTATATATATTTCTGTCACTTTTTCTCAAATTAAACATGAACCTTCTCCCCTGACAAGATGATAGAAAAGTTAATTGCTCGCCCTGGCTTTAAATTGGAATTTGAATTTGCAAAATGCTAAAGGTTTATGAGATCTAAATCATGAGGAGCTTAAATTACATTCCTGTGATAAAATATTAATAAATCAATTAAAACATAAGCCGAGTATAATATTACTTTTTTTGTAGGAACCTTGAACACAATAATTCATTAGAGTGTGCAGTAACAATTATTGTATCTTTTTTAATTTTCTTTTTATTAAGGTTGTTTTTTTTTTTTTTTAAATTGGGGAAAAGGCAACATCAGATGGGAACACACCACACAATGGTGGAATATTATCCTGGTACTAGTCATCTCCTAGTAACGATGCACATACATACAGAAGCAGCTGAGCACCCCTAACTGCACACATGGCATCATGGCTCCAGTATAACAAGATGTGTTCCCTGAAAGCTGGGGCCTGCTTCCCCCCTGCCCACCATGGGAAAGAAGGGCAGTAGCACAGGAAGAAGAGAAGAAATCTTACTGCTGCTGCTGCCTCTTCCCCCAGCCTTTTACTATGCCATTTTATACTTTTCTTAGTTTCCTTTCCCTTTCTGGGTACAAGATTGGTATTTTGGTGTCAAAACCACCAAAACCTCACAGCCTGTTCTATAAAGCTGATCTGAGTTTTGTGCTGGGGAAACCTAGGCTAGAATTAAATTTTGTTACTAGAATTCCAGTTATGTTGTGTACAACTCTCACAGCTCTAATCTTTACATAACCCATTTCTGTGTACTATATAAAGAGCACTTCAGGCACAGTATGAAACTTAGTTATTATTTGAGGAAGGAGGTGTTATGCTAGCTCAGCATGGATTTCTTATATGCAAACACTAATACACAAGGAATGTAATTACTTCATATACCTGCCCACCTCTAGCGCCTGTGAAGGTGTGGATTCTTTCATCAAGTGCTTTTTACCTTCTGCAAAATGACTGGACTGCATGTCTGATACAGCTATGCTTGGTAAAGGGTCTAATTGCTATTATTATATTATTTGTGTTGAATTCTTGCAATGTTATTTGGTACAAATTACATGTTAGAGCCAAATTGGCAGCTCTGGGGACCGAAGTCTGGTGTATGTATCCATGGCATAGGTACTGTGGCTGAGTATGCTCTGCCCACCCTCTCCTACACCCCAGAGTCGTGCACAGCCATCACTCCTGCTAGGGTTAGAGGATCTACTCTTATTTCTGCTAGTTGTGGGCAAGGCTGCTGTTTGTTGTGCCCTCCTTCTGAGCATCATCTGTGCTGCAGCCAAGGGGTTTTTGACTAAAGCAGGGAATTTAAATAGAAGCCCAAGTCAAGCCCCCCTCTTAGGGGATGAGTGGCTAGTGGAGGAGAGGACTGTGTGAGGTGGGTGGCAGGGAAGGGGTGCGCAGCTGCTGCTCCCCCCTCCGCTTGTTAAGCAGCCTGCAGCCATCTCACTCGCAGCCGTATGGGGCAGCTGCCGTTGGCCAGCTGAAAGCAGTTAGGGCCAGAGTCAGCTGGGGAAAACAGCGAGAAGAGATCCAGGAGCAGGTGGTGGTAGTGCTTCTAACCACCTGTCTGAGTAATGCTTTCCTTTGCTGCCCAGAAGCTATGGCAGGCTCCAGTTTTTCCTGGGTATGGGATCCCTCATGATGCTCAGGACCCTTTCTGAAGTGAGACCATAACCAGTGGATTTAAGGGTCCTGCTTTACTGTGCTCCTGGCTGTCCTAACTTGGGGTAACTTCAATGTACAATTAAACTTTAGTTTTCACATGCATTGTCATTTGCTGTCCCTCTGCTGATGAGACCAGTGAGGCTCTGTTGTAGTGATGCAGAATATAATAAAACTTTGTGTTTCTAAGCACGTGTACCATGTCGGTACTGCTGAGATCTTCATCAGTATGAAAGAATCAGTTGTTAGGTTTTACATGCATTGCTTTTCATTATCCTCTTTTTTAAGGAGGAGGATGCGGGAAAAGCCACTTTCCGCAAGCTCAGAGAGTCACTTAGCAAGCCAGTGGTGGAGACTCCATGTCTTGCGGTACCCCACCCTTGCACTGAACCTCACCAGAATTGGACAAATGCCAAAGACTCCTGTTCATCAGGAAGTAGAAGGTGATCCTCCAGCTTGTTTTGTGGAGACTGAGGAGCAGCTATCAGCTGTGATTAGCTTCTTATGGCTACCAAAATGAGCTAGCATTTAAACCAACAAGCTAAAACTGAAGGTGTCTTATCACTGAGATAGTCTGATCTTCCTTTATTCTGATTTTTGTAGCAGGAGATTGTTAAGGGTTGTCCCAGTGTTTTTTATTTACGGTACTTGATAATTGCTTTTGCTCAATAGATTCCATACGTCACAAATTCTGTTTTAGAGTGTGACTGAATCTTTGTGAGCATTCCTATAAGTAAATATTTTAAATTGGATTAGTTTAAGTTTCTGTGTGTGTGTGTGTGCAGGGAGGTGTTCCAGATTTTTCTTGTGAACAGGGAGAGCTTCCAGCAGAAGCTGAGAAAACTTATAATGCCAGGTTCTTTGTTGGTGATATTTTCTGCAAATCGTAGGAGTCACACTGGGGAATTGCTTTCTCTATGGCACATTGTCCTTGCTGGGGGGTGAAAGTAGACTATAGGTACAAGAGTATCATTGCCTCCTGCCCTGCCTGGACCTGGAAACTTACGTTAGACCAGAGTGGCATCAGGTGCTTGAGTTGATGAATTAAGACAGGTATACTGGCTCATAAAAAATTGAGAGGCGGGTGTAGGCTGGTCAATGCCAGTACAGGTGGTACCCTACAGCTTTGAGGATCGTCCTGTCCGAAACATTCCTTCTCTGTCCCACATGGGGATCTCCATCCCTTCTTTACCCTTCCCCAGGGAGGCAGCCTGTGGACGGATGGACAGACAGATACTATGGTAAGGATTTCCATGCCTGTTGGGGGCACTGAGGTTCTTGCTGATGATGGTAAACATGATTTGGCTCCCATGCTCTCATAATCAGGCTTACTTGCACTGAAACAGAGATTGCTCTATTGCAGTGCCAGGCCTCTAGCAATACCAACTGTTAAATAATAAACAGGCCCTGGTTGTTGGCAGTGGCTCCCTGGCCCCCCTGCCAACATGGAGTACCCATTTTCTGGGTTTACCTGCCTGCCTGTTCTCTGAAGCACAGACTAGAGCCCATGTTTGGTAGAGGTAGAGGCAGCACAGAGACATCAGTCTCTGTCTAATCTGCTTAGTTTATTATTCTCCTAGGACCTGGGGTGATATAGCAAACATGCAGTGCTTTGGCAGCACTAACAATGGCTGTGCTGTCATTCTAGATAATATTACAGACTTTTGCCTAATGCATGGGATATTTTTTTCCTCTGTTCATCTGTTCTTTTCCTTTTTTTTTTCTTCCCTGTTTTTTTTTGGGGTGGTGGGGATGCTGGGTGGGATTGGTTCCTCCTTAATAAGCTCTGTTTTTCCTGCATATTAAAAATATAGTAGCATGTTTAACTGACTTGTTCTCCTGGTGGCAGAATGGTGTTTATTGGTTTATTGCATTAGGAAGTATTATCAAGCCTTTTTCCTGTAGTTTATGGTTCAAATTAATGTTGGAATGAAGAGTAATTTTTTTAATGAATGAGGGTACTTCATTATGGAAGTCACTCCACCAGTGGGGAAAAAAAATCTGCAGCAAATAAGCCCCCTTTCTTAGCTCCATTTTGGTCTCTTCTGTAGTTTCAATTTAATTTTATTGTTCCTCTGTACACTTTACACATGTGGAAAAACATCATATCCTGTTTTAAGCAGAAGTGAAGTTGAAGAGTTTGGAGACAAATTAGGGAAAATATTGATATTTTGAAGAAGAAGAGCTTAGACTGCAGAGTTAAAATGTCGCTCCATTAATAGAGTGGAGTGTACATATTAATTTCACTTTCTCTTAAAAACCTTGAGTGGAACACAAGCAAGAATTTTCACTTGGTGAGATAATGATTTGTTTAAACCCATATATGAAATGAATTTTCAAAAATTGTTTCCATTCCGTGCAATTAAATAATAAACTGAATTTACACAGTATGGACAATTTTTGTCCACCTGTGAGGGGCTTTCCTGACCTTTGGATTAAACATGGCATGGGTGCTAAGATATACCTTTGTGTTTTCAGCAAATACTTTGCTATAAATAATGTAATGTTCTCCAGTGTGCTGGGGGGAATCCTGTAATAAAATTTTCTGTCACCTCTACCTGAAACTTCATCCTTTATCATAATTATGGCAGATGACAGTATAAGGAAGCAAATGTAATTAGTAAGCAGGCCTGGGAGCACTGCCCTGTCACTAGCTTTACGTTTTCTCTATGCAGCTTTGCTGTACAGGTTTAAGAACCCCTTAAAGCCCTCACATAATTAGTGTTTAAACTAAGAAACACAAGATGCTGAGGTCTGAAGCTCACTGATGCTGTTTCCTCTTAAAATAGGTTATGTGATATATACATAACTATCCATTTTCAACCAGTGAGTCATGTTAAATACTCCAGAAAAAGGTGGGAAAACTTGAGTTTGTCTAAATCTGTGGACCAGATCTTATCATGTGGGATTTTCAAAGCATCTAGATGTCGTTAGGAGACCAGGACTCTTTGCTTCCCATGACATTTGTTTTCCTAGTATAGTTGAGGAGTTCTGAAAATTCTTGTGTGTTTTTTTTAATCATCCCTGAATGCTTTGGCCTGAAAAAGCATCTGGCATTTGACGCAGTCTGTGTTGAGACTGCAGCAATGACTTCTTCCTCTGTTTGTCATTTAACTTGAGTAGATCTCTACGGATGGTCTTTTGATTTTATTCTCAATGGGAACAAGTTGGAGATGTGTTTCTGAGGGTCTTCCAAATATGGCAGAAGTATTAGACAATGAACTTTTTTGGCTAACGTATTTTCTGAAAGGTGTAGAATTCACGTAGGGTTTTTTTTTCTTGGTTTTTTTTTTTTTGTGGTTTTTTTTTTTCCCATAAGAATGTTGAAGTGATGCCAACAGATAATTTTCAGGAGGCTAGAACAGGGCAGCTGCAGGTATGCAGGGCGGTAAACTCAGAAGATTAATGAAATGCCTTTGCAACTGCTATTGTAGAAGCTAGAATCCTTGTTTCATTAAGCAAAAAAATAAACTACAGAAACAGAAGACTTCCTCTCCTTCTTTCTACAAGTGTTTCCTTTCTTAAAATGCACATTTTTAATCCAGTGGGAAGAGTCTTTTCTTACTGCTGACATACTTCTTAAGTCATATTGTTTTCAGGCAGTAGGTAGAGTGTGTAGATGAGTGACATGTGCTTGTAACTGTAAGTAAAACATAGTTTTAGTGACATCAAAAATTTTATTGCATTTATAAGTTGAACCATTTACAGGATGTAGAAGGAAAATTCAAAGAAAGAGTTAGCAATGGAACATCTCTTATCTCTTTTAGTGCGTGCAGCTGTGCCATCTTGAGGGGTGGTTTATTTAGCAAAGAGAGTTGTCTAGTTGGTAGTTGGTCGCAAGAATCGTCAGGAAGAACTGGAGGGAGCTGTGGTTTCAGTAGGTGATGCTGTTCCCTTGAAGCCAGCTCTGATGCTTTGTCCAGTAGGATATTTAGAGAGTATATATTTCTACAGCTCGAGCTTTCAAATAAAACCTAAAAATCTAGCTATTTGTTGCCTTAAAAATCTCATTAATGTTTTTTTGTCAGCTGTATCGGTATTCTTAGATACATATTTGAACTTACAGGAGCATGAAGTGGGATATATATAGTAGAAGATAAAGCATAATGGTTTCAGAGTCATCTCAAATAAACTTGAACCTGAAGCTTAAAGCAAAATTCAGGATTTGTAGATTCCAAAGGTCATAACTGGGGGAAAAAAAAAAAAAAAAAAAAAAAAAAAAAAAGCACATTGTGGTGACAAATGAGCAGATTTTATTCTTGCTACGTGGACAGCATTCCTGCAGGTATCACCAAACTTGTCTTCCAGTGCAAGGCAAAGTAGAATCTGGAAGCAGACACTGAGAGGACTGCAAACATTCCAGTGCTGGGAGTTGCTTGACTCTGAGCTCTTGGTGATGGCTCTCCACTGAGCTATGCTCTAGTGAAATACAGTCACTTAACTAACAAAGCAATGCATTTTTTTTTCAGAGGACTCGAGCAGCGTCTTTCCAAGCTATGTCCAGACTTCAGAATTCTCATAAATCTTCAGAAGCAGAGAAACGTGTTGTGCTGTTGGGTGTACATATATCTTTCTGGGAGGAATGCTTGTTACGGTCACTGAGAAGGAAAACTTTTATTTCATTTTCCAGATCATATAAAATATAACATCAGACATTTCCTATTGTATGGGGTCAGAAAGGACTGTTAAATCATAGAGTTTTACTTTCTTTGTGGCATCAGCTGCTATATTTATCCAGTCATCTCTGGTTTGAACCCAGTTGTGCACAGACAGCATCTCTCCATCTTGAAACCATTGGGAGGTTAAAACTCCTCCCTTCCATTGGTAGATTTGTTCCGATGGTTATTTCCCTAGCTATTTAAAAATGTGGGATTTGTTTTTGGTGCAAATGGACTTTTTCTTTCTTTCTTTCTTGGCTTCACATTCCAGACTTTGGTTCTTGTTATGCCTTTCTTCACCCAATTGAAAATCCCTCTAGAAAACAATGCAACAAAGAAAAGCAAAAATGCCTTCCCAAGCCTACCCGCTACCTCCTGTTTATGCCTCCAGAGATTGCATTACCATCTTTGCTACATTGCACTGGGTGTTCATGTTCAGTTTTTTATTTATTGTGACCACCAAATCCTTTTCAGAATCACTGTTTTTCAGGGTCTAGCATGCCCCACCTGCACCCACGCCACACATGCACCGTTGCCCAATCCTGTGGGTACAGTGTGTGTTCCTTTTTCTTAAAGGTATGCCACACTGAAGGTCTCTAACTGGAACTTTAATCTGTCAAAATGCTTGTGGGATTTCTTACAAAACTTTATGTTGGATCTGAATTCTTCTTTTGTCTCACATTAAGTGTATGTATGTGCTCTGTGGGTGTTGATACAGTACTCCCACAATCTCCTCTTGTTTGTACTAAAGCTTAAAGTAAAGCTTGGTTTTCTTCACTTGGTCTCTTCTTTCATTTTCTGAAGCTCATGAAGGGAATCTAGAGGGGAAATCCTCAAAGTACCACAGAGTTGTAGGTGCTGATGAGATGGCTGTGCTGCTTTGCAGGTGGGAGATTGATGACTCCTGGAAACATCTCAGTGTTCCTTTCAGATAGCTTAAGGCATGATTTTATTTTCTATCAGGTCTTGATGTTTTGCACTTTAAACACCTTATTTTGTGTAGTAAGCCTGAAATACCATTTACATTACTCTCCAAATTAAAAATGTTGAAGGGCTCTGCAAGCAATATTCACAGAGTGTGTTTGTTTCTGTCTAGTGTATAGAAATTTGCAAAATTTGGATCATAGTTGTGTGTCTAGGAATATTTTAACCTTGTATAAAATGAATGTGTGGATTTGATTTTGTCTCTAGGGCATGGAGACTTGGCCAAAATTGGGTTGGCCTTGGTGGCTAAAAGAAATGAATTAGAGTATACAAGAATGACCTACTTAAAAAAAATTAAATTGGAAAAGAGAGTAATGGCTTGTAGCTATGGGATAATGGAATTTGGGACACTGGTGACTACACTTCATCCTAAGCTTGCTTTTAATTCACAACAGACGTGTTTGTGTTTTATTGCAGAAGGACTTTGGAATCAACATACCTTTGCTGCAAGAAACACTCATCCTTTTTATGATTCCATTCAGAGCAAATAGTTCAGGATTCCAATGTTTAGGTCTAGGTTTTTCATTTAGATCCATTTGCACTGTATTCTAAGGGAGAGTCATCCTGATAATTATAAAACCCCTCCACCCAGTCTCCTTCTCCCACAAAAGAACTCCACTGCCTTTCTAAACACTTCTTCCTGTTCAAAGGATGACTTAGTGGAGGATGGTGTTTCTGATGAACATTTTGTGGCATGTTAATGTTATCCCTCTTGAAAATACTTGGGGTAGGGACTCCTACTTTCTATGTGGTGCACATAGGATTGTTGTTTCTCATCCAACTCTCTGGGCATTATTGTGATATAAATATTTTAATCACCACAATGTAGAGTTGGAAAAGATAAAATACAATTTAAATTATATGTGTTGTAATGACAGATAAATTTCACGAGTCTCAAGCCTACTCTTTCAGTCTTAGACTGGTACTTTATTCAATAGCTATATTCTGAAACTTACTGAAGGCATTTTGTTTTCAAGAGAAGATACCTTTACAAGGAAGTTCTTAGTAAAAAAACATTTGTAGAAGCATATTTTTTAATTTTTACACCCACAAACTTACTATGACTTGTCATTCTTCTTGATGAAAATCGCATTTTATGTGTTAGCAGTTTATCTGTACGTTCAGTCCGTAAGCCCTTAAAAATTCATAGTAGATTCGGTGAGATACCATGTGCCTTGGGGAGCCTGAATGATTTGTTAAAATCCCTACCCTTCATTCCTTTCCAAATAAGACAGTCAGAATTCAAAGTGAGAATAATTACAGCTGTGCAGTTATGGCAGTTCTGAAAGACAGCGTAATATGAAGACTCCAGAGGAAATGTTAACAATTTTAATAGTTTTTCATAAAAGACAGAGAGACACTGTGAAACCAGAGGTTTAAACAAAGAATAGGTTAAAATTAAAAAAGAAAGAAAGGTTAAAGGCCATCAAGGGCCAGCTGAGCTACAGTATTGAGGATAAGAAGCCAAAAACTTGTTGTCTAAAATATTGATATCTTGCTAGCAAAAAAAAAAAAAAAAAAAAGACATCTAATTTGCACCACTGGATAGGTCACAGGGGGACAAAGAAGACAGAAATAAATCTCTCTCACTACCTCTCTCTGAAATACTAAATTAAGGTTAGTGGCTACATTTGACAAAGAAAAAGTGTTTCATCTGTGCTGCACATAGTGAACTATTAGTGTGACTGCTGCATTTATACAAATTGAATGGATTCTATTGTCCGTCATCTTTTTCTTTTCCTTTTTTTAATCCTCATTTTGAATAATTCATGGTAAAAATGATCACTTCATAATGCCACAAACTCACAGCAGGCAAAACTAATTTTACATTATATGAAAACAGATTTTATTTATTTAAGAGTAATATTTAAAGAAAACAACAACTTTTTTGACACCAGCTGCTGAGAAATAAATAGAGTATTTTATGACAGAAAAAAATTCAAATGCCTTAAAAGCTGTTCCTGAGAGATGTATTAAAAAGTAAAATACAGACATTGGGCAGATAAATTTAAACTTGGTGGTCACTGATGTAATTTAACTCCTTGAAAGAATGAAGGATAGTTTTCTGGAGGAAAGGAAACTTCAGAGGAGTGGTAAGTTGTACTTAAGAAGTTCTCTGAATAGCTGGTTTCTGTGTGCCAGTGACTGAGGACAACTTGGGTCACAACTCTGAGACCTTTTAGGTCCTCTAGACCAGATGGGTTTTTTACCACTTAAGTGTCTGTTGCCTGAGAAGCAAGGCTCCTTTTTTGTCTAGTTTTTCCATATCTAACCTTGCTCTTTAGCAGGAGGAAACACTGAAGAGCTAGAATACATTGTTAAGTTACAGTTTCGGTTGGTTTGTTTTTTCCTTTTCCTTCCCCCCCCCCCCCCTTTTTTTTTTTTCCCCTTGAGCTAGCTTGATGAATGCTCCAGCAGGTATTATGGAGGGGGGGGGGGGTGGGTGGGAAAAGTCTGTTAATGGTTCTGTGCACTGCTTGTCCTTTGTGTTCTGGAGAAAGAGGGTGGAGAGCTGCCCTGCAGTGTGGGGGGAACAGAGGCAGGCAGTGTTCAGTGTGCAAACCTCTCCCCTCACTGTGATCTGGCAACTGGCATGGGACTAGGCCAGATGCCACAGGCCATCCTGGGCTTGTCCTGGCTGCTTGTCCAAGGAGTGAGTGGGTTGATGCTCAGATCCAGTGGCAGGGAGGCAGACAGGGGGCAGAAGGCTGTGTGGTACTTCAGTGCAAGAGCAGTCGGAACAAAAGCCATCAGTAATACAAATGTTGTTTATTGCATTTTCATGTAAAATTGTTTAACTTAAAAACTCTTAGTGACAGAGGGAATGTAAATCTGAGGCCGAGAGCCTGAGTCATCAGCAGAAGTTTATTATTATCCCTGATAACAGCTGAATTCCAGCCTTTCTGTGTGCTATAAAACGGGGCAGTTTTGTCTATTATTGGCGCCATGTGCACTGCTATAGCTAAGGGTTTGTCAGCAGTTCAACTGTAAGCCCCTGTTTTCACGGGTCTATAACTTGACTGTTAAAAATTCACTCCAGGCTGAAACTTGGCACCCAAGATGAAGTCTCTGCAACAGTTATGCTGAAACTTAGGCTGTCCTCAGGCAACTTCCTGATAGTGTTAAAAGACAGGAGGTGTGTGTGTGGCTTCTTTCAAAATACACGAGAGAGCACGGACAAGAGCCCAACATTTTGTGCTTTTCAGTTTGGATTCTGGCTTGCTTAGAAGGTGCACTCTGATGCCCCTCAATATTCTTGGCATCACAAATTTGGAAGGATTTTTATTGAAATTTTAAGTAACTTATCTGTTCTTTTCATTGTTAGTTTTACATGGAGAAACATCCATAAAGCCCTTTCTATGCATTTATTTAAATGGGAATAAAATGCACTGTTGTTTTGCTATGCTTTAAGTTTTAAACACCATTTAACATTCCGATTTAACTAGTTGCCATTAATTAGTTAAAATCTGTATAGAGTCTGGGCAATGTAACATGCTCTCAGTGTATGAAGCACATTGTTATTTAATATTTCCAGTAATATTTTCCAAGAGGTGGATTTCAAGGCCATAATCCAGTTGTAACTGCTGGGTAGTTGCAATGATGCAACCTTTGCTCTGACTCAATGTTATCTGGTACAAGGCATGCTACAGTTTTGTGAAGAGAGCATGGTTTGGTGTATTTTTAAACTAGTTCATCAAGATACGAAAATCAACATCTTTTTTGAAGGGGCATTCATTTTTCAAACTGGATGGTTTATTTTCTGTTAAAGGTAACCCCATGGCATTAATTTCGATTCTGGAGCTCGTCCTGGTTACAAAGGAGTACCTTTGGTGCTCCAGACTGGCAAGAATCCTTTAAAGGAAGGAAGTAAAGACTGGTAACTCTTGAGGTGATTATACAGATTTATAAGTAGATAGGTTCCGCTGTGAAATTTGAAGCTGACCTGGGAACATCAACCTTTCTGTACATCAGAATCAAAAGCATGGACAAAAAATTACAAGAGGGAAGGTCTACATGAGGTGCACCAAGAGACAAAGGTTAAAAAAAAAATAATCAGGTTAAAAATCAGCCTGTGACATATGTTGAAAGATGGTGCTTTTCTTGTTATCATTAACAAATATTAAAATATATATTGGAAAAAAAGTGTCCTTATTTTGCACAAACAATTTTGTTTAGATTTTTTCATCACTTGACCCATTAAGGATCTAATTCTTGACTTTTATCCATAGTTTAAAGAACAGCACTTGAGATGAAATATGCCAAGTAAAACAAATTATCTTCTCTTATGCAATCGTAAATCAGAAATAACCCTAGATTTTTATACAGGTGTCAGTGTTCTGGATTTATGCTAGCATATATCTAAAATAAAAATTTGGCCAACTGTTGAACATTTCGGAGTTTCAGTTTGTGTTGTGAGGTACCAGTTGGTTGGCATAGACCTGCTTTTGCTGAGGTTGCTGGTCTGTCTGCCAACATCCGTGCCTGCAAAAAAATTTCATTATCTTAATACCCCCATTGATGGATGACTCTTGTACCTAACCTTGATTATCTCTGGAGAAAATAGCAAGATACAGTCTTCTGGGATTTTCTGACAAATATTTAAAGGTCTTCTTGCATTGGAAATAGTAAATCCATGTCATGATTTGTAACTAGCAATGAGTCTGAGGTGCATCTTCTGGAAACACCTTTTTGCTAAACATTATTTCAGTTCAGGCACTGTTGGCAGAACATGTAAAAGGGCGTGAGGTCAAGGGGGTTCATAACTGATACAGAATTCTGTGTGTTCAGTCTTGGAGGTCTCAGTTTTAAAAAGCATCATTAGCTCAGTGTTACCTTTCAGGGCCTTTCTAAAATCTTTCATTTTGGATGAGAGGCCTGCATGCAGAATTTAAGAAGCTTATTCTTTTACACAGCAATAATGCTGCTAAGCTGCTAGAAATCTCAGCAGCTTAATATAAACGTTCAAATAAAAAACTTAGTATTTTAACTGTATAACCTTCAAATATAATTAATAATGAAATTCTAAGCAGGAGCCTAGGGGAAAGCATTTGGATTCTTTCTATTTGTGGAATAGGTGCAGGTCTCTAGTGTGCAGTTGAAAATAGGGACTAAATATGAGCTGGTGATTTGGAAGTCACTAATGTGTGCTGCTGAATACAGTCATAGTTGGGATATAAAGTAGAACACATGAGAAAATGAAAACAGAGGGACATGGGCCACCAACTTCATGCTCAGATAAAATGCCGAACTTGCATACTAGGCGGAGGTATCCAGATACAGAGTTTTTTCATGTGGCCTGAGGATTAAATTATGTTACCCTGCCATTGCAGGAGGTAGTGTGTGTGTGTATATATGTTTTTTTGGGTTTTTTTGTGTTTGTTTTTTTTTTTTAATTCAGTGCCACCCAAATTTTTACTCTGGAGCATAATTACAGGAAACCAAAATCACAGTAAGAGGATGTGTCATGGCCACCTGTATGATGAGCCTGTTAAGATTTCTAGCACAGAAAGATGCTTGCCAGAAACACTGCCTCCCAGAGAAAGATGGTGGTGCTGAGAGTAAATGCAAAGGTGGCGGTCATATTCTAACACAGAAAAGGCAGAAAGAAACTAGCCAGGTAGTGAAGAGCTTTCTCAAGTACTGTGTGTATTCTCTGGTGTGGTTGGAATACACTGCTCTTTCTGCACATACTCATTTCAGAACCTCTGTACCACTTCCACCCTTGAAGGAGCATGGGAGGGCCACCAGTTTGCTCCCTGGTGTAGTGCTTAAGCTCTGCAGCAGTATTAGCTGTAAACAGGAATTATGTGATCATGTGCTGGAATTTTGGCCCCAACAGTGAAATAAGCAGAGAGGAAAACTGTCTGCAGGTACTTCAAACATAAGGTATGTCCACACTTCCAGAGTGTAAGCGGAAAAGGTGAAAGCCTTGAAAATGACTGGTTGTTTATTTTTATTTTCCAGTTCTTTAAGCAGCTTGCAGCACATTCTGTATGTTTGATTAAAGTATAAATGAGGGTCAAGTTGGGGGTTGCTACATTAAAATCCTTGGAATCGTGATTGGGAGGGAAAAAAAAAAAGATGTGGATGGAAAATGAGGTTTGGTGTACACAGTAGTCAGCATTTACACAGTGCTGTGTGACTGGAGGTAATGCAGTTATTTCCTATGTAGGTATCAGTTGCCATTTTACTGACAGCTTAAGGAAAAGTGATGCCATTGGATAATGGAGCAATCGTGCTACTTGTTAGAGATGAAAAAAAATCTTTGTAGACTTGTCTTTAATAATAGCACCATGAAAATGGTTGATGATGCTTAAAAACATGACACAGAAGTTAAACCATTTCTTCACATAGCCTGTTTTCCAATAGGAAGAAGAAAAAGTCTCATAAAATGTGGAAAGGAGACTGCAGATTCACTCACAGTATACTCTTCTAGACTCCCGCACCCAGCATGGTAGCTACCAGGGCTGCATTTCAATCCTGGGGCCTCCTGCTGAGTTGCAGGCCGTGTTGTGTTGTACCCTTATCTGTTCTCCTACAGTGGCTGTGTCATCCCTCCTCCATCTCTCAGCAGCAATAACTCTTCGCTGCTGGAGCTGTAGCCTAGATTTTTGGGACTGTCTGTGATAGTTGCAGGAGAATCTCTGTTCTATGCAGCCACTTTCTTGGGGAAAATGATGAGCTGATGGAAATACTCACTTGTCCATTTCCAGCCCATTGCTAACTGATTCTTTAATGCTTTCAAATTATCCCAGATCTTTCTACCACCTCAAGCAATTGAAGGATGATGACTTTTAGATAACCTTTCATATGCAAGGGTTATGTCTGAATGTACCTTGCACCATTAACACTGTTACTTGTTTTCTGAAGCCAGAGCTGACTGGTTTTAAGTTGCAGAAACTGAAATGATGTAGAAATCAACTTTTCCCCTTACTCCAGATTCAGAAAAATGTTGTGGACATCTTAAGACACTAGCAGATAAAGATACCAGATATCCAAAATATTAGCACATTCCTCTTATAACATGTTTTAGAGTTTTGTTTGAGATCCTAATTTTCTTTAGTAATGTTTGTTAAATCTTGTGTCTCTGTAGGGTGTACAAATTGCTCATCTTAGCCAAAATTGGATATTAAGTGCTTGACGGATCTGGAATGCAGGGTCTAGTCTTTTGACTTTAGCTGTCAATTAAAAGCAGACTTTTTTTTCTTCCACTCCCCCCCAGAGCAGTGCCTCTTGGTGATATGTAGTGTTCCTTCTAACTCAAAAAGGAAATGAGAATACTTCTTGTCATGGGTTTCATTTATATCAGGACTGCTGAAGGTAGTAAAGGAGAATGTACTTCTGCTTCCAGTAATTTTCAAGAAACAGTTTGGTGAGTACTGGAATTCATGAATCTAGATTTTCTACAGATTAGTGTGATGCTTGATTGACTTGCTCCTTGAGAAGGTATGACCTCTCACTGAAGTATTTTCTGTTTTTTAAGATTTTTATGTATTAAACTCTGTCATGCTTAAGGTATGAACTTGTACTGTTGATTCTGTCTGGGGGGAATGGTGTCCCCTCTCTGCCCTAGCCTTTTTTTGCCTTTTTTTTTTTTTTTTTCATGAAGCTTGTAAGAACATTGCGATTACTGAGACATGGTGGGAAAGCTCCCTGTCGCAAGTCGGTACTGGGGGGCTACCGGCTGTCAGGACACTTTTGCGACTCCTCCTCCCGATGTGGAGGGGTTTTTGAATAAGACCGAGGGTCACACGCGGCGCTGCCTCTCATGGAGGAACAGCCACCGCGGGACCGTGTTTCAGGGGGGTAGTCCTTTAGCTGGGGATAATCAGGAGAGGCCTTCGCTGGCTTAAAAGGCATTTTGTTTAGACTTATGTGGGGAAGAAAAGAACAGTTTCCCACACTCCCATGACTGGAATGTTGTCATGGATGACTTATGTACTCTCTAGGAAGGACAGACAAGGAAGGTGGGGTGATGGTGTTGGTCTTTATATGTGGGAGCAACTGGAACACATTGAGCGCTACCCAGAGAGGGAGGAAGAACACATTGAAAGCTTGTGGATAGGAATTAAGGGACATGCAAATATGGTTGAAACTGTGGTTGGTGTCTACGATAGACCACCAAACCAGAAAGAAGGTTTTGATGAGGCCTTCTACAGTCAGCTGGAAGTAGCCTCTAGATCCCATGCCTTAGTGCTCATAGGTAACTTCAGTCACCCTGATATTTGTTCGAAAGCCCACACAGGCATACTCGGTCCAGAAGGCTCTTGCAGTGCATCAATGATAACTTCCTGATACAGGTGGTGGAAGAGCCAATAAGGAGAGCTGCACTGCTGCACCTAGTCTTAACAAAGAAGGTCTGGTTGGGGATGTTAAGTTTGGGGACAGTGATCGTTACGTGGTGGAGTTTAGTATTTTACAAGGCAGAAGAGGGGCAATAAGTAGGATTGCAACCCTGTACTTCTGGTGGACTAACTTTGTACTCTTCAGGGATCTACTTGCAGGAATCCCATGGGCTAAGACTCTATAAGGTAGAGCGGCCCAAGAGAGCTGGTTAATATTCAAATGCTACTTCCTCCAAGCTCAAGATAGGTGCATTCCTGTGAGTTAGAAATCAGGTAGAGGAGGAAGGAGACCTGCATGGAGGAGCAAGGAACTCCTGAAGAAAGTCACATGGAAGAAAGAAGTTCACAGTTTGTGGAAGAAGAGATTTGTCACTTGGGAGAACTACAGGAGTGTTGTCAGGGTATGTAGGAAGGCAACAAGGAAGACCAAAGCCTTTTTAGAACTAAACCTGGCAAAGGAAGTAAAAGAGAACAAGAAGGGCTCCTTCAAATACATCAGTGGTAAAAGGAAGAATAGGGAAAATGTGGGCCCACTGCTGAATGAGGTGGGAGGCCTGATAACAGAGGATGCAGAGAAGGTGGAGTTACTGCATAACTTACTTGCTTCAATCTTTACTCCTAAGTCCAGCCCTTGTGAATCCCAGACCCTGGAAGTAGGAGAGAAAGCCTGTCAATGAGGATTGGGTTAGAGAGCATTTGGGTAAACTGAATATACATAAATCCATGGGCCCTGATGGGATGCACCCACGAGTGCTGAGATGTTGTTACCCTATCACTCTCCATTTTTGAAAGATCATGGCAAATGGGAGAGCTGTCTGAGGACTGGAGGAAAGCTAATGTCACTCCACTCTTCAAAAAGGTCAAGAAGTACAATCCAGGAAACTACAGACCAGTCAGCCTCACCTCCATCCCTGGAAAAATGACGAAGCAGCTCATTCTGGAGGTAATCTCTAAGCACATGGAAGAGATGAAGGTTATCAGGAGTAGCCAGCATGGATTTACCAAGGGAAATAATGTTTGACTAACCAGACAGCCTTCTATGATGTTGTGACTGAATGGGCAGTCAGGGAGACCAGTGGATGTAGGCTACCTTGACCTTATGTCACGATCTGGTATTCGGATACATGGCAGTTTTTTACGGTCTTGCCAGGACAAAACGAAGATAACACAACATCGGGTGCACAAAGAGGCACTGGGGCTGGTGTGCGGTCTTATGAGAGATGGGGCAGAACCCCCTTGCTTTCTAACACTCCTCACTACAGTGGGAGGCTAGGGGCGGCTGGATTTTGCCTTCCCTCCCCTGGGATAAGCTGCACAGCACCTGCACCCTTTGTTGCCTGGCAGGACCTGAGAAGAAGTTTAAAGGTGATCCCAAATGGTGAAATTAAGACGCAAACAAGGTCAGATGTCACGCACACAACAAACTTTTATTAGCGTAGCACAACAGAGTCCCTAGAGTGGATAGGACAGGGAGGAAAACAGAGACAGAAAAGAAAGGAGAAAGCAGAAATACAGAGGACAGCAAGCGAGAACATAGTTACCACCGTTGTCCAGTGATGTCGTTGGTGGGGAAGTGGTTCGTGGTGGGGAAGTGCTTCAAATGCACCCATAGTGTCCCAGATTTTTATACAATTCTTGCCCACTGCACCCCCACTTTTCTCCCTGAATAAGGGAGAAAATCCTTATATCTTCTCCCTGCTCCTCCAAGATAGCAGGGGGCAGGTATGGCTCCAGGGCTATGTAGTCTTTGTTTGGCTAATTGATGAGATCAGCCATAACAAAAGAGGAGACTGAGACAACTGGCACCACAGGATTAGTTTGTTGCAGTGGAGTTTCAGTCCTAGGAAGTGGCTTGAGACCGGCACTCTGTCTTGCCCTGCTAAGTCGGTTGTTTTCATTAGATATCAGGGCATGGTTATCACTGGATATTCTGCTCCCAGCGCCAGCTGTAGGACTCCTTTGTCTCCGATCTCAGCATGTCCCACACTGAACTCCCCGGTTCTCAGGTACTCGTCGCAGGAGGGGAAGCAAAACGGTTGCGTGGGTTGCTGAGACATCTCTTTTAGTCCATCAGCAAATGTCATTTAACTATCAGATGCCACAAGACAGACAACAGATATCCTGAGTGCCAAAGTCCATCACTTATCTCTTGGATTGTTCGAGACAAGCATTATACATCCTGAATGCCACACCTTAACAAGGCTTTTGACACTGTCTCCCATAACATCCTCATGAGCAAGCTCAGGAAGTGTAGGATAGAAGAGTAGACAGTGAGATGGACTGAGAACTGGCTAAACAATAGAGCCCAGAAGGTGGTCATCAGTGGTGGAGAATCCAGCTGGAGCCATGTAACTAGTGGAGTTCCCCAGGGATCATGCTGGGTCCAGTTCTGTTCAACATTTTCATCAACGACCTGGATGAGGGGACAGAGTGTATCCTCAGCAAGTTTGCTGATGATACAAAACTGGGAGGATTGGCTCATTCCCGGGGAGGCTGGGCAGCCATTCAGCAGGATTTGGACAAGCTGGAGAGCTGGGCAAAGAGGAACCTACTGAGGTTCAACAAGAATAATTGTAGAGTCCTGCACCTGGGGAGGAACAGCAATATGCACCAGTACAGGTTAGGACTTGATCTGCTAGAAAGCAGCTCCATGGAATAGGACATTGGAGTCCTGGTGGACAACAAGTTATCCATGGGATGGAAATGTGCCCTTGTGGCCAAGAAGACCAGTGGTATCTTGGGGTACATTAAGATGAGTGTGTCCAGCAGGTCAAGGGAGGTTCTTCTCCCCCTCTACTCCACCCTAGTGAGACCCCGCCTGGAGTATTGTGTCCAGTTCTGGGATACCCAGTTCAAGAGGGACAGGGATTTACTTGAGACAGTCGAAGGCTACAAGGATGATTAAGGGACTGGGACACCTGTTTTACAAGGAAAGTCTAAGGGGCTGTTTAGTCTAGAGAAGAGAAGACTGAGAGGATGGGTGTCAAGAAGTAGGGGCCAATCTCTTTTCAGTCATGCCCAGTGAAAGGACAAGGGGCAATGGATGCAAGCTAGAGCACAGGAAGTCTCACCTCAACATGAAGAAGAACTCCTTTACTGTAAGGGTTACAGAGAAAAAGCTGAAATCTAGAGACAGGATATCTGTAGTTATTCCAGATTTTACCAATTATTTGCAATATGACCTTCGGCAAACCACTTGTCCCTTTATGCAGAAAGAAAATATTGATTGATTGAATTGATCTGTGCATGGGATGAGGGCCATTTTCACATTCCTGACTGAGGATCTTGGGGTTCTTTATTGTCAAATACTGAGAAGGTAGAAGGTAATGGTAAGCAGGCTGTCAGTATTTGCTTAAGATGTGCTGACATGTGTCTTGATAATGATTCACACTGAAATGTTTGACCAGGTTCTGCTGATTGAGTAGTGCAGTTGAAAATGTTTCTCTGAATTGAGGACAGTTTGGGTATGAACTGTGCAACGTAGAGAAAGGAGACCTAAGAGCATTTATAGGTTAGAGAAGTTTACCTGAACATTAGCTTCTCATTAATAAAAAGATCTCCCAGAAAGTAGGAGAGATTTGTTGAACTCTTCATGTACTATATATGATTTATTGCCAATTGAAACCTGCTGTAAGAGAAGCAGACCATGTAAGTTTACTTGCTTGGGCTTTCTTTAGCTATACACTGGCAAATCTGTGAGAAGTAAAGCATCAAGGCTTCTTTTTCATTGCTTTCACTTGTCTGTAATGTATGCTAGAGGCAATCCCCCCTTTCTGTTCTTATTTGATCATGTGATGCAACATGTGAGCTGCGCAGTGGGAAGCTGGGTGTCTCAGCTTCAGTTAGAATGAACATGTTTGGAAGGCTGGTCAGTCAGGCCAGCTTAAATTAAAAGCAAATCTTTACTAGACTGGCATTCAGTAACAATATGTATAGCCAGTAGTTCTTAATTAATCATTATTAGTTATTATCACTGCATATTTAAACAGTGCTTAATAACCCTATTTTACATTAGCTATGAATGCACAGTACTATAGTTAATGCATTGTGGTTGTCCTACAGTCCTAAGTGGTCTTAGTCACCAAGGCTGAGGCCATCAGTCAAGAGCTCTTTCATGAGGAAAATTACTTCTTTATTTGATGGTTTTCATTTGCTCTTCTTTGAGGTTTTTATGCCTCTCAGCCTTTTTCACCCCTGCCACCAAAAGGAGGGAAATCTTTCCTCCTTCTGATATTATCTTATTTTTAAGACAAGCACTTGCTTTATTTTTACCAGACATTTTTTCCAGCTTAATCTTTGGGATTATTCTTGTTCTGGCAGATACCTTTCCCGCCTATTCTGTGTCCTTTTTCTTATCCTGCAGGTTTGAGTTCTTCTCACATATTTTCCTGTATCCCCTTTTCAGCAATGACACAAGTATCCATTTGCCCCTTTGTGATTTTCTATTTCTTGCATGGTGGTGCTTAGCTGTGTTACAAAACGTTTCTGCGTTTTGTCCAGGTGTGTTGTTAGTATGATGGTTTTACAAAATATTACATAATCATGTCAGTGATTGATTGCAATGTACTTAATGTTTGGGTTCAAGGCAAGCGAATAACAATTACAGCCAGACTAGCATAATTGTACTTTAGGTGTGCAGCAGCCTCTGCTTTGGCTATACCATGGGCTTTCCAAAAGAAGGAACTTTCGGTTTGGGTCAGCTCTTTCACAAAATTTGTTTGATTGCTCTCTGGTAGTCTGGGAATCTTCTATGATGCTCCTTAGGTAGGAAGGATAGTGAAAATAACAGGTACAGATCTGCATAGTAGATGGCTTATTGTTCCAGGCTTTTAGTTGGCTATTGTGTGGCCTCCGAGATACCAAAATGGTTCTGAATAGCTAACTTTGCTATCCCTGTGGTCCTTGAACTTTGGTTACTTTGCATGAACAGAGTTTGAGCTGTCAGGCATGAGGCTGACCATTTGGTATGTCATAAACCTCACATTTCTTGATTGTGTAATGAAATGGGTGGGATTTTCAGAGTTCATTATAGCACTTCATAAAAGGGAGAGGGTGTTTTGTGGGGATTTTTTTGTTGGGGTTTTTTTGGGTTTTTTTCTGTTCTGGGGTATGGAAAGTGGGGACGAAGCTGCTTCCTTTACAGGGGTCTGTGACGCTACCAAATTTTCTGTAGCTATTACTGCCACATAAGGTTTCTGTACTCTCTGGTCTCCAAGTCTTTTTTTCCTATTCTGTGAGTATCATCCACCAGGCATAATAAAAGAAATCTCAGGGGTCATCCGTCTGAAGTTACATTAGACTATGCAAATTACCTTTCATGCTGTTTTTTCGACTCAGGACCTTGCTTTATTTTTACCAACAGTTTTTAACAGACGGCCGACTTGTCCCAGTTGTCAGAAGATGATGGGAAACTGTGTGTGACAAGGACCACATGAGGATGTCTCTACAAATGAGGTGTGAAGTCTTGAGCTATGTAGCCCTTATCTGTAGTGGAGAAACCAGGACACTTACACAGGGTCAGTGTAGCACGAAGCCTTTCTTAAATACAGAATTAAGTACTGACTATGAAGAGGTGGTTAAATACTACAGATGTTCTAGTTTGGAAAGGAGGATCCTAAATCTTCTCTGATGTCCTTGAATAGTTGTTTGTTGGTTTTGGATTTTTGTTTTGTGGTGGTTTTTATTTTTACACCAAGCAGAAAGAACTACTGTTTTGGTGCTCAATGTACAAACCAATTGGCATGGCATGGCCTGACATCATGAATAACTATGCTATTTGGTTGCAAGCTTGCCGTGGCTATAACCATACAGTGTATTGGTTCAGCTTTTAGTCTTCCACTGGTGGCATTCATATTCAAGGGTGAGTGATACTAACAGAGATATCTCTAGGAGTTCCACTGGTAGTAGCACTCGTTTAGTTCTTCATGGCTAGATGCCAGCTCAGCTAGATGCCAAAGTGATCTTTGGACTTCAGTCTCCTTTTGAGAGAGTTCAGCATGATCAGGAAAGAAGGAACAAATGATCATTCTCCTGAAAATTCTTGTCCACTCTAACTTATCCATATCACTTTCCTTCAAGTAATGACAATGACAGAAATTATTTTTCTTTAGTTTACTAGAGAAGTACTCAGAATCCCTGAGGAGAATACACACAGGTTTCAATTCTACATTGAAAGTTCTGTTTCTTTTAGCAAAATCTTTTTTTTTTTTTTTTTTTTTTTTTTTTTTTTTTTTTACCAGGGTGTGTAGTGATAGGACGAGGGGTAATCATTTTAAACTGGAAGAGGGTAGGTGTAGGTTAGATGTTAGGAAGAAATTCTTTACTGTGAGGGTGGTGACACACTGTAACAGGTTGCCCAGGGAGCTTGTGGATGCCCCCTCCCTGGAAGTGTTCAAGGCCAGGTTGGACAGGGCTTTGTGCAACCTGGTCTTGTGGAAGGTGTCCATGCCTATGTAGAGGGGTTGGAACTAGGTGATCTTCTAGGTCCCTTCCAACCCAAACCATTTTCTATGATTCTATGAAAATATGTATTTTTCCAAGTATTGCTTAAGAACTTGCAATAAGAAACTTAGCAGTATTTTGAACACCTGAAGAATGAAAATTGCTTTCCTGCTTAATCTCTCCAACTGTAGTAGTAAATATAATCATTCCCTGTTCTGCACTTGCAAACCCAGAAGTTGTCTGCCATAAATTTCAAGAAAGTAACATTGTAGCATTCAAAGTTAAAAGGGCAGGTACAACAGAAGAGAAAAACAAGGAATCCTATTTGGAAAAAAAAAAAAGAGAGAAAGAAAAAAGGTTTTAGTAAAGAAAACTATGAAAACATTGTATTTATAACTTGAATTGTGTAATTTTTAAGTTGTCTTTTATAAGCTTATCTGATAAAACGAAAACACAAAATTTGCATAAAACATGGCTAAAGTTGGCATTTGTACAATTCACGTCCATTAGATATGCATACAACGTTATGAAAAGCAAAGAACACCTGCATTTATTTTATAGATGTGTATCTATGTGTGCATAAACAAAAAACTTCCAAAGCAAAAGTGTAAAAGTTTCTTTTAGCTCACCTTCCTCTTCTATTCCTACTGTACTTAGTCTTTTCAGCCTCTTTTTACAAAAAATTTAAAAAATAAAATAAAAAGGCAGCACAGATTTCAATTTGCAAACTGTCTTTAAAGATCCCTTCAACTTTAATATTTCTGGCTTTCAAACAATTGCTATGTTACCTAAAAGGGCAACATGTTTACAGATTGTGTGTGAAATCACTTTTTCAAGTACTGTGTTTCCTGAACATCTCTATTTTTAGTGTGGTGATAGCTCAAAGCTGAATACCCTTTCTAATTGGAACTGTACTTGTGGGAACTTAAAGATAGGGTTCTTAACTTTTTCCTGATATGAATACATGGTAATGTGGGAAACATCTTAGGAAATCTGAGACAATTCTCCTCTTATTCATAGCTGTCACGCTTCTCTCCCCTCCAGGTTGGAATTGTGTAGTTTTCTATTTGAGAACTGAATGTGTTTGCTTCCAGTGCAAAGTTTAATGCTGAATGTGCTTTTAGCTGTCTGTCTTTTTTTAAATTAAATGCAGTTTAGCAACTGAGAATAAGGTGAACCAGAACAGTGTGACTGGGAAGTTTTCTGCAGGCCATCAGCAAAAGGCTCACCAGCAGTACATGGAGCATAATGCTGCTGTAAGATAAATGATGGTGGTGCATGACTCTTCAGAAGTCCTACAAATAAACTCTGGCCTGGAATGTTCTGTTAGAATTTTAAGAACAATAAGGGAATGCAGGCCAATAGGTTAATATGTTTAAGAGGCCTTGGTCCCATCTTACCACAGTGGCACTTTATGCAGCCTGCAGAGGTAGGAAATAGCTCTGTACACATTTACTGTGTAGAACTTCCTTCTTTTGGACTTAATGTGGCTTAGAACATAAGAAAAACAACTTTTCTCCTGTATTTCACTGGTGGGAGAAGCATTTTTAAATACATTAGAGAGATCTTTATTTGTCTCTGTGAACACCAGGGCCCTGCTATACTGGTTATTTTTTATTAATGCAGACTTTGAGTTAATGAGGACAGAAAGGAGATGGCTGACTACATGAATTCCTGGCCTGGTTTGAGTTATAGCTCAGGAGATGGAAAGTTACTCTTTTGCCCAAATATGAGGTTCAGTCATAGTTAGGAAATATAAAGCCATTAATGTTGTAGGGAATCATTAAAGAGTAAAAACTTAAGCTAGAAGAGAGAAATCCATGAGGGATAGTCTTGCATCAGATGGTTACAGCAGAGGATCTGGCAGCTGGACTTCTGAGTTCTCCTCCAGCATCTCCAGATCTGCTGGGGGAATAATGTAGCTGTTGTTGGCATCATTCTATCTCTTCATGGAAACGAAAGCATGTTTCTAAATAATTTTGAGATTCAAGGAGGAAAGGCTTAATATGTTTAGGAATCTCTGCCCAGTTACTGTACCAACTGATTGTAGGGACATTTGACTACATGTAATTGAAAGCAAACCTACCTTCAATTGACATTACATAATATTTTATGCAATAGTCTTTATTAGTACACACAGATGCATAATGAGAATTTATAGGCACATATAACCCCTAGGATCTTTTTCTTGTAAACTGATGCCCTAAAGTTTGGCTTCTTATAATATTTATTTTTTTGCTTGCATACATTAGAGTAAATGGAAAACAACCTTAAGAAAGGTAGCCACAGAGTGGAATAGCAGTTGATATTTTTTCTCCTGGCAGCTGTACTGTATTTTGCAAGTACCTTTACTGTGGAAGATGCAGGTTGAAGTTTTGTTCCTTATGTACTGGTTATTACTGGGGGAGGAATAAGAGTGAGATGGTGCTGGCCTGAATTATTTCAGAGTTCCTCAGTAAATTAAAAGAAACTAAGCAGCTTCTCCATGATACAGCCACTTTGATTGTATAGTATTTGGAGAGAACATATTCCAAGAGTGCTGAGCTCTTTCTGGGGGAGGTGCAGAGGAGGGAACAAGGAGGGTTTTAGATCTTCAATGCAAATTACAGGCAAGTTCAACTTTGGTAAATGTAGATGCATCTCAGTTATGATGACAGAAAGTCTTCATATATTGAAGAAATATTGAAGAAATAAATAGTTTAATTGTAGGATATATGCACATGATTTTTTTTTTTTTTTTTTTTTTTTTGTACTTGAGACTATTATTTTCACTGCCTTAGCAATTGGGCCTGAAATATTTTTCTGGCTTAGTGGCAACACAAAGACATCAGAAAAAGAGTGTTCCAAAATTCAGATTGGCTGGTATTTGCTTATATCACAATAACTGAATGTTACCAGTTTTAAAATGCTTTTTTGTTGTTCAGAAAATTTTTAAACAGCTTTGATTTCAAACAAGAAACTTGGCACGTAACTGATCCATAATGTGTTCTAATCACTTCTGGTATTTTGGAAGACTTGAAAAAGATTGAAGTTATTTTATTAGAAATCTACTTACCAATTGTGTATCTGAACTTTTCTTCTTTTTTACCTTAAACATAATTAGCATATGGTCTTGTAGTCCTTTCCCCAGTATTAGTGTCAACTTGACAGAACTTGAATTTGTATTTTGCTCTTTTGTTATAGTTTTTGTTACTGTTAAAAAAAAAAAATTACTTATGAGTTTCATTTCTGTAGTTTGGTTGACCACCAGGGGGGTGCATTTGATCTCATCTGTTTTGTTTAAACATAGTTTATGGAACAGGTTGAATACCCAACCTTACTTTATTGCCTATTTAAGGGTGTTTTGTTTCTGGTACTGCAAATGGAGCCAGAGTGAATTTTAGTCTCACCACTTTGAATAATTTAATAATCACAGAAGCCCCACTAGCTTGAGCTCATACCTAGTGTGCACTCTTGCTAGGTCATAAGGCAGGAACTGAACTTTCCTGAAATTTCATATAGTTCCAACTTGGTCTGGATTTCACTTGTTATAGGATGATGCCTAATTAAACAATAATGATATAGATGGACTTTACTGGGAAATATTTGAGAGCTCACATTGATGTTACATTAAAAGTTTAAGCAGCAGATTGACAATGCAATCCAAGGGTCTCAAACTCCTCTGGTGTTGCATTTCCAAAGCTTTCTGACATGAATGAAATTTGGGGGGGTTGGTAGCATTGTCCCTGTAATATTGAATCTCAATAGCCTCTACAATAAGATATTGTTCAGTATCCTCTTTGGGCCTTGAGCTTAATATGGCAGTTACATAAACTGAAATAATGTGCCTAAGTAAAAGTGTGCATTGATTTGTGCTTCTGCACGTCGTGGGATAAACTCAGTCCATGCGTAACTTGAGAGTCCTGATACCACTTGAGGTGCACCTACTTACACGAGGTCCAAATTTAGCCTATAGTCCTAACTTCACCTTTTATTATCCATGTTTTCTATTTAAGCTAGCATGTCCCTTCTTACACATAAAAATCCTAAGTTCCTTCCAAGATGCTTGGAAGGACTGTAGAGGATAAGTTCCAAAGGAAGCAGCCAGAAGGCCCCTTTAAAAACTACTTTACATGGATAAAGTAGATGGTCACTTAGGGTAGCAAACCAGTGATGGCCCTCTTGTCCATCTAATGTGTTTCAGGGCCCCAAAAGACACACTTGCTGTTGCTGCTCTGGAGAGCTACAGGAGTATTGCCACCCCTTGTTCTTTCTGCTCCTCTGGTATCAACTAGAACTACAAATTCATGCCTCTGTGCTGATGCCACTTCCCTCCTTGTCTTATTTTCCTGTGAGAGAAGTGTCACATCTTCATCCTGGTTGTTTCTCTCTGTGCAAAGGAGGAGGAATGAAAAATCTGCATGTGAACAAGGGAAGATGGATTCTCACAGTGCAGGCAGAGGGAAGGAGGTATTTGTCAAGAGGGATGGGGTTAGGCTGCTGTGTGAGGGTAGAAGGAGTATTTTATATCCTGGGAGAAGATCATAGGTCCCAAAACCATAGATGATGGATCTCAAAAGGGAGCAGGGTTGCTAGATGCAGTCTCCTGATGTCAGATTGCAAGGCAATTAGCTATTAATTAAAAGTCAAGAGGAAGAGTCGTGACAACTTTCCAAAGTTTCTTACACTTGAAAACCTGCAGGCTTTACTCATTTATTCAGTTTGCTTTTGCTGTCTCAAAAACAGGGCAATAAAAATTATTTTGTCCTTATTCTTGGAGCAGCATGAATAGGCTGAGACTGTGATGCTGGGGGTGTGTTCTCCATTCAAGAAAAAAGAAAGTTCCAACATTAGTAAGACAGAAAGAGGCAATATATTTAGCGAACTTCATGTTTTGCTGATGTTGCTGAGTTTATGTTGGAAACAGTCAACTGCCATATTTAATTGCTCAACACTTAAGGATTTTTAGAATTTAAAAAAAGGTTTATCACTTCGATCTTCTCTGCCATATGTCTGTCCTAGAAAGTGTATATGCATTTTCATGTGGTTTTTCATTGTACCTCAGTATATTGCCTTTCATCCAAGATCTGGTCCTTTCATAGACAAGGGTCAGACTGGACTTCTTCAGAACAGATCTGTGAAGAAATGAAGAGGGAGTAGCCATTACAATTTCAAGTATTATACATACACGGTGTCTCTGTGAGGAGAACTCAATGTTCCGAGATTGGTAATGAAAAGGCTTTAACCGTACAGGGCAATGGAAATTCAGGATTACAACTAAAGGAGGAGCCTGTTTCGAAAATGAAAGTAGTTATATGTGTGATTACTTTAAACTTCATGGTTTTAATGAATAGAGCTAATATCTAAGAAGCCAGATTATCTTCCCTGACCACACTGGCTGCAGTTCATTTTGCTTTGCAAGGGAGCCAGTTTCACAACTAGACCATATTAGTGTAGAGTAACATGACAGTGTCATATTTTCACACAGTGAAGACGTTGTATTTCTGAGTTCAAAACCAAATTCCTATCAGTATTCAACAGCATTTTTTACATTTTAAGATATCTTAAATATCACTTTTTTCTTGCTCATGCACATCTCCAGTATTTGGATCTTACCATTTTGATTCCTTTACCATTTGATACATTTCTTGTTTCTGAAACATCAGTTTTGGATGCTATCAACATTTGCATTACTTTTCTCATGCTTAATGAATCTGTTTAATGATAATAATCTTAGGACCTTTTGCTCTGCATTGGATTACATTCTTTTTTCTATTCTTATTTAATACCATTGATTATAAACTCATTGCTTCCTATCTGTCAGACATTTTTTATCCACCTTATTCTCTTTCCATGAGCTTCCAGTGTGGTATCGTGTCAAAGGCCTTGCTACAACCCAAACAGATTATACCACCACATTTCCTTTATCCACCCAGTTTGTCATGGCACTGAAATACCCATCACAATAAAACATGTAAGTTCCTGTGTTAAATCAGAATAAATCTGAAGTTTCTGCTGTGATTATATGATAGAACCTGCTTCTTAACAGGTATGGTCATTTCATGCACAAAAGATAGTTTGAGCCATGGGAGATGATACCATTAAACAGGAGTAGTGAGGTTGTGAAGATCAGTGCATTATGCACCTTGAAAAGATGTGGGAGAGGTTTATATGCTACAATAAGGGCATAAGCAAAGTCCTCAAGATGTATTGCAAGAGATGCTCAGAGAATATCAGCTTCAGAGCTGCTTCACAAAAACCCTGTATCTTTAGAGAAAGATTTGTTTGGGCAAGGCCTTGTGAAAGCTGCATGCTGTCACTGTTCCTGTGCCTTGGGAACATAAACAGGATCTAGGGACAGCTTGTGCAAGAAAACAGTTGGAAAAGGGAGTATCATAGTTTTCAGCAGCCAGCTTGATTACCATCATCACCCCCACGTAGGAGGAAAGCTTCAAGAGGTTTTTACAAGGATGCTGGGTCCCACCTGGCTATCATAGTTCTGTAGTTAAACTGCACTTTAGGAGTCCAGGTCAGGTCTTAAGTGCAGTTATAAAGAGACTAACTCTTCAGTGGTTTGAGAAGTTCAGCTTCTAATGTGCTTTCACAGCTGGGCTTCTCAATGCTTATTGCTTACTGTAATAGCAGTGGGAATTAATGAGGGGGGTGGACTGGGCTATTAAGGGATCCAACACGTTTAACAGGTAGGAGAGCCCTTGTGGTAAAATTGCATCCAATACCTTTTTCGGACACACCATTAGGATTGATTATGCATTGCTGATTTTATTCAGTTGAGTGTCTCTAACTTTCTGAAACCAGAATTTCAAGGAGTTTTAGTCTTTGCCCAAAGGCGATATTTTTCATACTTCAACAAAAATAGTTCAAACACTATTGGGGATGGGGGTGTGTGAAGAGTAGCCCAAAATACACCTTTTTCCTGATTAAAATGTTTTTCTAGCTGAAACAGGCATGTCTTGGAAATAAAAATTTGTAATGGATACAGCCTTAACTGGGAATGTAAACTCAAAAGATGGATGTCATAAAGAAGATGAAATATCTGTGGGCACACACCTTTCCAGTGAACTAATAACAGATGGAGATTTACCATTTTAACAAAGAAACCTTCAGTCCTCTGTTGTCCATTACTGTAGTGGCAGGAACCCTCAATTCTATCATAATGGCATAGGTTGTCTTCTGCTCCTGCTTGAATCGCCAAAAATATAGGCTTCTCCCATCTGCAGCCCTGTGTCCCTGGTTTGAACTGCAGTCTGAGGGCTAGAAAGAAGCCCAGGTCAGCACTGCTATGCCATACAAATGGCCATGAGTTCAATGACAGAACTGGAAATGACCAAAACTCCTGTGTACTTTTCAAAGTGTACACAGGGCTCCAACTCTGGAAAACATTCCTTGGAGGGGGGGGGTTCCTTAAACACCACCATTACTTTTTATTTCTTTTTTCTTCTTTATTTTGTCCTCTCAAGAGAATAGTGAGACAAAATAAACCTATTTATAGAGAACTAGTACCAGCTAAAGCACATACACCTTAAAAAAGCACTAGTGCAATGCTATATCTGTGTTAATAAGATTTGTTCTTTTGCATTACTGATGAGCCTAGACAGCATTGTGCTGGCCTTCCTATAGTGGTTTCAATTTCAAAGTTTACTTATTTTTGTTAGAAGAGGAGCCTGTTCAGCATCAACCTCCCTCTCTGATGTCTGTGACACAATTAGTCCATGGTTCTGCTTGTCTTTTCAAACCTAAAATGCCAGAAAGTATTCTGGGCCATATCCTGAGTCATTATTTGGATTACGAAGTTGAAATGAGGTCTCTTGACTGGCCCTTGAGCTTATTTGAAAATTCTCTTCAAAGTAATGGGCTTGATTTTTTTTGTTGGTGGTTTTTTGGTTTTCTGGATTGTTTTGCCTTTCCCCTGTTGTTGAAGAGTGATTTCTTAATATAATCAAAGAGTTTTTTCCTGAGTAAGGACATCAGTATTTTACTTTCTGTGAATAATTACTTGTGGCTGTTGCTTCATCATCCATTTGCAGTTCCAAAAGTGAGAGCAATGATATGAGCAAGTACTTTGAAAAAGATCAATTGACTGATGTTGGAAATTCTATGTAGAAAATTTAAAAGTTATCAATAAGTATTGTGCTATATTCTCTCCTAGCCTTCCCTCTCCCTGTAACTAATCATGATTCTTATTGACCTTCTCCAGCTGACTTCAGGTATTCAAGGAAAATCAAGCCATTACAGATACGGAACTTCCTCATTCCTAAGAGGTTGCAGAAGCCTGACATCTTCTGAAATATTTTCCAATAACAAAGGATATTGTTTTTCATCTTTTTAATTTTTAAATTGAATGAATGTGGTTCTTATGGAAGTGGACTAGACTATAAACATGCATCAGATACAGTAAAGTCAGGTGCCATACAAGTTGTGGAATATTGCTAATGAATTGGGTCATTGTACAGTCAGTAGCTTTGCTCTCACAGTTTTCTGCATAAACTTTATGGCAAGCAAGAATCATGAGAAATCAAAGTGAGATATGTTTGATGTCTGGTATTTGTTTTTAAAGCCTCTTTACAAAAGAGTGCTAACACTTGCTCTCTTGCTAGCACTCTATTAACATACCTTGTTCCTGACCTGCCATACTCTTCATTCTTGCAATTCCAGCTCTTGGGCCCCTCTCAAGCAGGAGTTCACTGGCTGTTCTTGAACCGTGTCCCTTGCTTTTCACAAGAGGATTGGGACACCCAGGCAACGCTCTCCTGCCCCGAAGTGCTAGGCATGCTCATCTGTGCACAGGAATGCAGGCCTCCTGCTTAACAAGCTGCCTTCATTTCTACCTTTTGTTCATACATACCTGTTTAAATAATTTTTTCTCAAGGTCATGAGTTTCTCAGTTTGTAAAATGAAACATACGGCCCAAGTGGCAATTACTGGAATTCTCAGTTTAATGAGGTTTTTGTGTAGGTTTCACTCTGGGTTTAACTCCAACATGTAGTTAAAATGGCTTTTTTAGATGCTCTGTGTGTGTTGTATGTCAGATGTTCTGTAAACTACGGTTATTTAATTGAAGCTTTTTGAGATGGCAGTGAAGACACTCTCACGGTGAGCTGTTTCCAGGGCTCCATTTTTTTAATGGGTGAATCATATAATTTGCTGGCTAGGCCTGCTGTGAGGAAAGGAGCCACTTTATCCGAAGGCACTATGTCCTGCTGCTTAACTCGCAGGGTAACGCTGGATGTTGAATGTCCTTCTTTTTCTTTCCAATCAGAAGAATGTGCATGGAGCAGCAAGGAACTCGGGTTAAAACTACTAGGAAAACACAGCAAAGAACAGTTGTCAGGATGGTGCCCAGCATGGGAAGGGAGTGCTGTACCTTTGTGCTTTGATAGGACAAGACTAAATGCTTCCTCATTCTCTTATGAGAAAATGGGGGTTTTGGACAAAATTCACTGTGATTAAGTCCATGCACCAATTTATTCCTATTTAGGTCATCAGAATAGGGCTTCAGTGGTGTAGTCTGTATGCTGGCTCTCTATACAGGGATACATTTCACCCTCAGTGAATGCTATTTGTTTTCTCAGTTGAGGTCAGTTTTTCATCGCATTCATTAAAAGAAATAGCTTTGGATTCCAAATACCGCTGTCCCTCTTCCCTGCCAGCAAGCCCTACATTACAGTCCTGAAGAGCACTGTAAATTTGGGGGTAAAAAGAGGGGTAAATTTGGCATGAGAAGGAAGGGGGGGGGAATAAAGGAACTTCAGGGTCTAAAGCTGTTACCACTTACCTGGCAGTTTTGCTGCTGCCTACTTCTGATGGATTTAGGATTCTTTGCCTGGATTTCTCAGCTGTTCCTATGTCTGTCTTACTAGATGCCAATCACAAGAAAGAAGGATAGTATTTGATGTAAAGCTTGTCTAAAGGACTAGGAACATGTTTCTCAGATGATTCCTTCAAGAAAAAATTCATCCAAGCCTATAAAGGTTATCCTGTGGCAGCATTATCCTAGGGCCTCGACCAGGTGCTCTTGTTCCTTCAATTTGAATGCTCAAGAATTGGTTCTGCATAAGATTTGATAATTCTTGCTGTGCTGTCCCCTTCTGGGATCTCTGCTTTACCTCCTGCTTTGTAATACCTCTGATCTTGACAGAGTGGAAAAGTTAGACCTAAAAATAAGTTCCTGAGCTTGTTCCTGTTTGTAGTATACATGTGTGTATGAACATGTTTGTGTTACAGTGTATCGTCTGCTACAGTGCATTTTTATTTTTATTTTCTTAACATCTGTGGAGACGGATTGGGAAGACTCGTGTAACACTAAAATCTGAAGAACTGGGTTTTCACTCATGGGAGAACAAAGAAAAAAATCTCACTTAGGAATTGCCCCCAGCCTCTGGGATATTCAAAAGCAGTATTAGATTCTCATCCAGGATTTTTTTGCAGATCTCTGTCAGTGTGCTGCTGATGAAGACGATAGCTTTGACTTTCAATGGGGTAAATTAGGCAAGTTCTGCTGTCACCTTTTAAAAATAAAATTTAATCAATTTTGATGTTATGAATAATTGGTAAAATGTGTCTGTGTCTATTGCTGTATGGTTTGGTGTTATGAGGCCAAATCCTGACAACTTAATGCAAAATTGTTTTAATTTATTATTAATATTTTTTGTTTTCTCATTTCTTCTGGTTTTGGAGGCTTTATGATTAGATATAATTAAAACCACAGGTTTTAAACTCCAGTCTAACATTTAAACTCATATTTATGTTGCAACCCCTGGAGTTTTATTGTCATTCCAAGTGCATTTTGGAAAAATAAAAAACTGTTTTTTTGCATATGTTCAAATGCTATGTCTACAGCTACCACTTCTTAATTATCTGTTTTGCACAGTAAAATTACATTTGTTTTATACTATAAGAAGCCTTGCAGTTTTATAGAGTAGCTACTTCGTGTCCGTTAGCAAAAGGGTGAAAGTGACCTTTTGCCTTGTACACTTTAAAACCAGCTTTCCTGTTTTTGGACTTGTCTTTCTCTGCTTCTCCATGCAGCAGTCTGAAAGTGCTACATGCTGTAGAATGGATTTTATTTTTTTTTTAATGTTGTTGGCTGGCATTATGTAAAACCATATTTTCCCTTTTAGTGCGTATGTTCTGGTCCTAGCAATGTCCTTGTTTTGCTGAAATTAACATTTTCCCCCCTCACAGTCGTTTGTATGTGATGGTGTTTTTCTGTCTTCTTTAGTTGTGATGCTTTTTTTTTTCTTTTAATTAGTATAAGGTTGATTGTTAAAGTTAAGTGGCAGGAGGTTTCTTTCCAAGTTGTTCAGAGATCTTTTGCTGAAGAAATATATTTTGCTACTCTCAATTGCCTTTTTCCCCTTCTTCTTTCATTGCAAACTACTCTGGAAAGAGCTTCTTTTAACAAAAAAAAAAAAAAAAAAAAAAGGCTACGCTTGACTGATAATGCATTGCTTTGGATGGTGAAACATTATGAAAGTTTAATTTTTAATTAAATCTGAAATACCAATTATAACTGAAAGAGATTTTAACCTGTTTCTTTTCAGACTGCCTGAAGTTACATTGTAGATGCTGAAATCACTGCACCTTAAAAACAAAAAGATTAAGCTGCACTGCATTCCTGTAAGTAAAAGCTTTTCCAGTACCTTTTGTCCATATTTTTCCTCTATATGCATCTAAAGTGTTAGCACAGTAGCTGGTCTTGAATAAAGGTCAGAGTCCCCTTGAATGGCATTTAGAAGTTCAAAGGATGTTTTATTTAAAATTTAAACCGAACTTACATCTTGCAGATCTTTAATTTTAGACCTCTGAATGGATCATTCTTTTCTGCTTTGTTTTGAATATTATTAGGAATAGACTGCATCTCTGTGTCTGTTGACTTACAGTTCCTGTCGCTTTGTCAGTGAGGATTTCTGCACTTTGGTGCAGAGATAATGGGAAGTAGCAGAAGATTCCTTATAGCACAAAAATTAGTTTATTCTCCTTTTGTGATGTCATAACAAATTTTTCTCCTTTATACAAGGAAAAAAACCGAACAACTTTCTGATGACATCACAGGGGCTTCAGCTGCTTCAGGGTGTAGTTGAAGGTAGAAATGCCTAATTAATCTGTGCTGTGACACAACAAAACAGTCAAAATAATATGTCTCTCAGGAAGAAAGGAGTCTCTTTCTAAGAGCATAGTTATTCCATAAATGCAACTGAGATTGTACATCAGTCTGATCTACCCTTATTTAGAATCTGCTTATTGAATGTATTTGGGACAATAATTAAGATTTGGAACTTTAGTCGTTGAAAAACAGACATGCAAAAGAGAACTGGAAAACATAGTGGATTTGAATACTCTGAATTTAATGAAATAATATATGAATACAAATCCAGGAGCTTGTAGATAGAAGGAAAAAACTGATTTTAGTTGGGCAGTACAAAGCTGTGGAATATTACAAAGCAAAGTCAGTTTGTTTTCTTGTTTAAGATCAAAATGTGCACTCTAATGAAATCCAGAGCCTTCGTCTAAAGTGGTACTTTTGTACTTCAGTGGTAAAATATTTTAACTATTACACGTGATTTTTCCTTTCTCCTGCCCCTCTCCCTCCCCCTGCTTTTTTTTTTTTTTTTTAATGAATTTTAATTATTTATTTTAAACTAGCTGAAGGGTATAGTACACTGTGGGCAGCTAATGCATGCCCCTTCCAGCTTGGAGCACCAAGCATGACTCAGGCAGGCAGACTGTGCCATTCTGGCTCTACTCCATTGTGTTTTTACATTACTGGCAAGGGCCATGCCATTGTGTTGTTTAAATATTGTGTATTAACTGCAGGCTGTGGCCAGTGAATGGTATTTAACATTTTCTGCTCATCATTCCTGAATATGAGCAGCTTTCCTGGCCACCAGAGGTTAACCTTGCAATTATAATACTAAGTTGAGTTGAAAACACTTGTGGATTTGCTGAGTCCAGCAGCAATTTAAAGGGAAAAGTGGAGGAACACTTCTAAATCTGTGAGTACAGAATTTTAAAATTGTCTTGCAATTTTGTGTGAACAACCAGGAGAATTTTAGTTGGAAAGTAGAAGCAATTATCTTTCCAAAATGCAGCAACAGAGTGAGGAGTGAGTTAAGGCAAGTTATTTAAATCCTTAGGATCCAGATGGTCAGTAAGACCTGCATAGACAGCCCTCAGGCAAAATACCAGGTAGCAATATATGGGCCTGATTGGTGCTGGCTGGAATGGCCTTTTGTTACAAGAGACTCTAGGCTTTGGAGGGGAAATAAATACACAACTGTAAAACTTTTATATAGGAAGTATTTTTTAATGTTTTTTTTAATCCAGGGTGGCAAGCACATGAAAGCAGAGATATTGAGCAGCTTGCTCAAGGTCAGAGTAAATCAGTGATCAACCTGCGAGCAGAGTGTAGGGTCATGACTTCCAAGTTGGTTATCTTCTGCCCAGTTCTTCTTTCCATTCCATGAAGTGGAGGTCCAAAATTCTGATCTTTTGAGTTCTTGTAATTTGATTAAAACAAAAAATAAAATACCCCACTTGTAAACTTTGGTCTGCTCCTAAGTTCTGTAGCCTTGGCATACAACCTGTCTCTGGAATACAAAAGCACAAGGTGGAGAACCTTTTGCATAGGCACATGTATGCTGTAAAATGAGTATGTGATTCTTGCTATACCTTCTGTCCATGTTACTAGTCACTTGGCATAATACAAAATGGGGGCATCTTTTCTATAGACTAAACTATGCCTTAAGGATTTCCTTTGTTTGCTTTGTACATTTGCTGTAATCAGGTGTCTCATTTGTAAAATCTTTAGTAAAGTGAATTTACCAGTGTAGCTGTTGTGTATTAGCCTGCAAACAGCAAGAAGAAAAGGAAAACCATGCTCTGGTAGTTTTCTGGTTTCTTTGAATCGGATTTCCTTAATTGAAGAATGGTAAACTTCCTTTAGGGTAGGGATGTCCCTAAGGCAACTGATTAATATAAGATGGGACAGATTTTCAGCAGATACGAAAATATGCTTGACTTGACACATGGCATTGGAAGAAAACACAGATTCACAACAAGTGAACATCTGGCAGGCCTTTGCATAAAAACACAGATTTCTAAACGTAGGGCAGGTATGTTCTCATTAGAAAAGGTCTGTGGGCTGCATTATTGCTATATTGGGTGCTCTGGCCATGTTTTGCTGTGTACTGAAGTTATGTGGACTGATAGTCCAGTAGATCCATTCAGGTTCATGGAACTACTCAAATACTTAACTTTAAAGATGTGGTTAAGCACTTTGCTGTTTGCAACTAGCCCCAGATAGGATTAAGTCTAGTTTGGGGAGCTACTACTACTCACTTTCAGAATCGATAATTGGTTCAGAAGGAGGCACAGCATATTTTGTGTGAAGGAAAAAGATTCTCTATGCACAAACTGAAAACCTATACAAAAGACACACTGGATGTGCTTTCAAAGCAATGGTTTTAGTTACATTGCCAGAGGCTAGGGCAAATAAGGAGCATACAATGCTTTTGTTGTTGTTGTTGTTAAAAAGAGAGATTTGTCAAGGTTTCAGCCTTATGCAGCCTTGTGATCTGATTACTGACCAAGAGATTCAGTCCTCTAATCTTGACAGATGCTGACTCATTGAGTGGGATTGGACAAGTCATTTAACTTCATTGTGCCTTGTTCAGCAGATCACTTTTTCAATCTAGTTCAAACTGATACAGCTCTGTGAATGTTATTAAGTTCCTGTTTGCAAACCTCTTAGAGGAGAAATAGTAACTATTGTTATTATTAATAAGGATATTGTGTAGACAAATCACGAGGGATGGATATACAGCCACTCATGGGGGTGATCTTTCACAACTCACTTGTGCCTTTGTTTAATTCATCACTCAAAGATATCAAGGCCAACTTCAATTTACAGAAGTATTTCTCATTGTCGCTCTCCCCACTGTTGAGTATTTTATTGTTCATGTTCTCTCAGTCTGTTTCTCTGCTACCTTCCTCCATGCTGTATTAACCTTGCATACCAAACTTTATTCCCCTTTTTTATATTATACGGCAGAGACATTTGTGTAGCCTCCAAATTACAGAAAGCAAATTAATTTTGTGTAGTGATTGTTTGCTGATGGTGTATGAAACAGACAGAAGACAGTTTGAATTTTCATAAGTTCAATTGAGTTTCAAGGCATAAGGACAGGAAGAGCCAGAACCCAGTGTGACACAGTAAGCTGCATCCCAGAGTGCATGCTGCATGTGTAGCATCAGGATGTCAGGGCTGAGAAGGGCTTTGTCCATCACAGTAGTGCTTTAATGAAGGAAGAGTTTTGAAGCAACCAACAAGTTACCCTACTGCATTCTTTACAGCACATGAACCCTGACAGTTCCTGATGGATATGGGATCTGTCTTTCCCTCTTGTAACTTGCTGTTTTAACTAGAATTTCATATCTAAGAGGGACGTTGTCAAGCCCTGCAAATTCCCAGTTCCTGTTTCTCTGATAAAAATGTAAACCCTTCATAGTTAGTTAAGCTGTTTTTTTGGGAGGTTTTATAATGTAGAAGCTTGTAGAAGCTACACTGGAGAAGATGTGTACAAATGTGAAATGAGAATAGAAGTTTGCTTCCTTTAAACAAAGATCAGTGTCTTGGGGCTGACTGTCACCGAGGAATTGTGTTAGCACTAACAAAGAGAATTAATTTTGCCTTTCCCCTTTCTATACCAAGGCATTAATCCAGAAACTCATGGGGATAAATTCTGCCCTGATTTCTACCTGTGGAACCACAGTGGAAATGTGGAGAGGTGAAAAATGTTTGTCAAGGCAAAAATTGTGCTAGTGTTTTGAGAAAGCAGAAACTGGTTGATTATCTGGTCCATGGGCAGGAGGATATGCAGGAGTCCTACATGCTTCTGAAAGTGTTGCTTTTGTTGTATGTTAGGGAGAATATGAAAAAAAAATGTTCTAGTGAGTGAAAAGTTACAATTGGGAGCACAGTGATAAATTGTTCTTTGTATCCACTGGGAGAATAACCTAAAGAAATCAGTTCAACAAGCAGTGAAAATTACCAAGCTACATATTAAGAACCATGTTCTGACTGTCTTGTTTGTAAAGCACTGGAGTGCACAACGTGGAGGTATTGTGGAAGCAGAGGAGATTTCCTTTTTAAGGAATGGCTTCAAAAAGCATCTCTCTGGGCATGATAGAACTCACCATAAGGCAGAAGACCAGTTTGAATGGATTCTGCTTGGCATTTCTCTGATTCAGCTTACCGTTTGGGAATGTTGGCATGTGGCTAATACATTCCTGATTAATAAAGCTTAATGTTCCTGAAAGATCCCCAGGGTTCTCATGTTTCCATCTTCTCATAACTGAAACCATATTGTCTCTTCAAAGATTTCATTGGGCTGCCAGCATTTTGCTTTGACCCTTCTTTTTTTTACGAACAGAAAGGGGAGGGAGTCATACAGGCATAGAGGGCAGATTTTCAGTAGCTGGGAGTCTGTGTGGTCTCTTTCCAGTCAGTGCACAAATACTGATTTGTTTCAGTTACCAGTTTTTAAAATTTTGATGAATGGAGACAGTTTAGGTATTGCCTCATACAAAGGCCTCTGACACAGGTGGTGTAGATAGTTGAAAGTTGCAAATAGGATTGATAGGATTGATGATCAGAGTAAGTACGTAATGGGGCTGCAGTGAAGCCTGCCTCAGAAAGGTCAATGTGTCAGGAGATTTGGAGCTTTGTGATTGTCTCTGTTCTCTGAATTTTCATGTAAACTTCCTTGAAAGATATTTTCACTTAATGAAACTGCATATCTCAAAATGCAGTTGTTCAACCTGAAAAGTTTGTTAGTCCTCAGGTTGGTTTTAATCAGGCCTGTTCACAACTTAGCACAGAAAAAGAGTTGGGAGTGATTGACGCTTAAGTCCCTCATGCTTTTTTTGTTCTCTCGCAAATGTTTAAGGTTGTTTTTTTGGGAGGTGGAGGGGTTGTGTGGGACTTCCTTTGGCTGTCATTGTAGGTCTGTATGTTAAGAGCATGAGTTGTAGTGTGCAAACAGGTAAAATCCTGGCTTTTTTTCATAAGTGGCATCTCTTATTTTTGCAAAATAGTGGCCATAATAGGTGAAGATAGGGAAATGGCTCATCAGTGTGGTTGCTTTAATATATGGATAGGTTGTGATTCACTCATACTAAAAAAGGCATGGGAATACTAGCATTAATTCTCTGAGTAGCATTACTTTAGTAAAATACTTCAGCATTTTAGCACCTGGAGATGTTATGGTGAAAGTGGAAAATCTTTCACTCCATTTATCAAAGCATTTGCTGGTCTACTTCAAGGCAAAAGAAATACTAAATATTATTGATCAAGGAAAGCTTATCTTAGACCAGATATGTCATCAGGTAAGCTACAAAAGGAAAAAGAGGCAACATAGAACTGACCATTTTCAAGCTTTGGTAGTCTTACTTTGTCATATCTGAAATAGAATTCTTCAGCTAAACCAGAGAATAATGGGAGGCACTCCACAGAAAGGCATTGTGGTTATTCTATATTTACACCAGTGTCCCTGAAGACATTCACTGAATCATTTCAGATTCCAGAGTCTGATGCAGGGCAGTCTGATGAATGTAAGTTACCCAAACTTTCAGCTCTGTTTTCTTCATTAGTGTAAGTGGTCTGACTTTGAATTTTACTATAGAGAATCTGCTTCTCATACTCTTTCCCGTCACTGTTTCTGCATCTAGATCATAGAGTAGAAGATATTTCGGTCTCACTTGGGTAAAAAATGGTCTGTTGTTTTCAACAGTTTCCAGTGGTGCAAGAGAGATCAGAATATTTGTTTTATTTATATATTTTAAAAAATACATCATCTACAGAGCTCCACTGCTGACACATCCGTAGCTTTGGTGCATACTCTGCAGGGCCTTCAGAAGTCCAACAGGGAATGCGTCCCTAAAATATGTATTTTAATATATTGCCTCATGACAAAAGAATTCCTCCAGCATATTTCATTCTCTGTATGTGTCATCATTCTATAGCATTTTGGTTTAAAAGGACCTAGTTCTTGCTCCTTGTTTCCTTCTCTTATACATCTCCTTTAGGAGCTTGCAGGAGCTTGGCAGCAAGATAACAGAATTGGAAATAGTGAGCACTTGGCAGATCACTCTGTGCTGTTAAAGGACGTTGGAAGAGTGGCTTTCCAATACGTTTTGGTGTCAGTAATAATTTTTGTGTGGTCAATGCACTGGAGGAAAGGGAGGCCATCCAGAGGGACCTTGACAGGCTTGAGAGGTGGGTCCATGCCAACCTCATGAAGTTCAGTAAGGCCAAGTGCAAGGTCCTGCACCTGGGTTGGCACAATCCCAAGCACATATATGGGCTGGGTAGGGAATGGGTAGAGAGCTGCCCTGAGGAGAAGGATCTGGGAGTGGTAGATGAAAAGTTCAACATGAGCCAGCAATGTGTGCTTGCAGCCCAGGAAGCCAACCTTGTCCTGGGCTGCATCAAAAGAAGTGTGGCCAGCAGGTCAAGGGAGGGGATTCTCCCCCTTTACTCAGCTCTGCTGATACCCCACCTGGAGTACTGTGTCCAGTTCTGGAGTCCCCAGCACAGGAAGCACATGGAGCTCTTGGAATATGACCAGAGCAGGGCCATGAAGATGATCAGAGGGTTGGAGCCCCTCTCCTATGAAGACAGGCCGAGAGAGTTAGGTTTGTTCAGCCTGGAGAAGGCTCTGGGGAGACCTTATAGGCCTTCCAGTACCTGAAGGGGCCTACAGAAAAGGTGAGGAGGGGCTTTTTATGAGGCATGTAGCGACAGGATGGAGGGGAATGGTTTTAACTGGAAGGGGGTAGATTTAGGTTAGACATTAGGAAGAAATTTTTCACTGTGAGGCTGATGAGAAACTGGCACAGGCTGCCCAGAGAAGTTGTGACTGCTCCCTTCCTGGAAGTGTTCAAGGAGAGATTGGATGGAGCTTTGAGCAATCTGGTCCAGTTGGAGGTGTCCCTGCCCATGGCAGGGTCTTTGAAACTAGATTATTTTTAAGGTCCCTTCAAACCCAAACCATTCTATGATTCTATGAATAACTGAAGGCACCTGTGAGTCAGAACCTGCATTAACATTTTTTTTTTAACCCATTGCTTTCCTTGTCTATTTTTTTGTTTCGGTTTGGGTTTTTTTGCATTTGATTTTTTTGTTGTTGTTTTTAAATTTTGTTTTTGTTTTGTTTGTTTTAGTTGTCTTCATAACATTTCCTTAGAAATTTCATTCAGGTTCTTATGGAAATTCTGAATAACAAAAACCTTTTGTAAAATGGAAGAGTGTTACCTCATCTCTTTCAAGACTGGCAATAAGCAATCAAGAATCCTATGACTCTTAGCAGCAGAACCTTTTCAAGGAATTAGGTATGTATTTCCCAACAGCAATCCTAGCAGTTGTGTGCCAGATCACTGCATGTCCTCTCTGAATAAGAACCAGTTTAGGTCACAATCCTGTGGTCCCAGTTCACTTAGGTAGGTTATAGTGGTCCAGTTCCTGTGTATATAATTTGCAAGATCAGAATATCAATGGGAAAAATCTGCCAAACATCAGTCTCAACCAAAGGCAGATGAATTTTCATTTCTTCTCGGTTTCTTCTTCTATTCGTTACGGTTTTGAGCGAGGAGGGTAATCTGTTTGGTCATGTCTCTTGCCCTGTTTTAATACACAACTAACCTTCTTACGTCTGAGTGGCTGTCACTTCTCCAGAGTAAGTGATACTGGATTCCTGAAACAAAGACCTATAAAATGATCACCCTTTGGGGCAGGCTTGGTATGTAAATGACAGCTTTTGCCTGGATGCAGTCAACAACTAGAGGGAAATTCCTGTGGTCGGGCATCACACATGCCTGAGGAATGCAGAGAGAAGGTGTCAAAGGACCAGAAATCAGGTGACCAAGAGGTTATAGAATTGTATTAGTGTGTTATCCGAGCGGGAGATATAGCACAATTAGAAGTGAGAAATCCCAGAGTCCATGGGCAAGGTTGCTATAGGTACTGATGCTCATGGGTGGCACCTGAATGTAAGAGTTTTGATTCCTCATAATTGTTTCAATCCTGCAGGAAGAAGAGGATTATGCTTTTTGCTTTTGTCTGGGCTTTGGTGCTATTGAATTTGCTCCAATGCCAGTTGACCATGTGAAAATCACCCCAGAAATTATACTGCTTGCTGTTTCTTCCTGTGTCACAAATTGACATGTTATTACTTCTGAGCCTTTTTTTGTGTGCATGGTTTAGAAAAGAACCTGCTCTTTACAGCTACACCTGCCCTTATTCTGATCACCCTTGCCATTCAAGAAGACACTTTTTTGCCATCACAAACTCCTGTTTACTTCACCAATCTTCATTAAGCTGCGGTGATCTCACGCCTGTGTGCTGACATATGTGGGTCTAGAACTACACTGAAGAAAATAATCACATATTAGTAGAACCATAGATATCTGGCAAATATTTGGTTTTCTCAGGATACCAGTTGTGGTCACCTCAAGTGTTTTCTGACCCTGTCCAGGGAACTGTCCTCTGGCAAGAGTTAAGGAAAATTGCTTATGCAGAAAGGTGATAACAAGTAGTATGTATGCTTATAATCTATAACAAATATGAAATCTTTTACATTAATGTGTATGTTTTTGGAGCAGTACTGAACTGAAGCTTTGCATTCTGATAGACCTTGAACTTCGGGGGTTCTAACTTCATTCCTTTCTCATGTGAAGTTTTAGACTGTTTCAAAGATACGGAAATTGATGACAAAGACTACTTTGCTACCAGGTCCAAATATATTTTAGGGGCTTTAAAGCTAGATACAGTAACATTTAGTTGTTTGAGCGGAATTCAAACCCCAGAGGTCTAGAGACTGAAGGCTTGGTGATTCTTCCTTGGGACAGTATTTCTTACTGGTAAAGAAATGCAGAAAAGATCATTTCCTCGCTGCAGACATTAGTGTCCTAGAAATTTGCAAATATGCCAGTTAAATTTTACTTTTAATGAGGATTATCAGTGGTTAAAATACATTTTCTACCCCCCTCTAGAATTTGCCTTTCAGCAACAAGAGATGGACATAGACTTCCTGTGCCTCATGATGGTGGAAAACATTTCTGATGTCCCTGCGTTGTTGGACTGTTGAGGGCACAGCTTTCTATGTGATATCATGATTATGATTTAGTTACATTTGTAAGCATTTGATCTCTAAAAATCTCTCACACTGTTTCTGTCAAAATGTTTAGAATGGATCTTTACCATACAGTAGTTATTAATTAAGCCTCTTTCTACTTAGAAACTTTGTAAATGAAATATTCTGTATAGCAAAATAGATGTTCCTTATTTAATGCTGAACTAATTCTTAAAGCTGCTTTATGGTTAATCATGATTGTGCTTGGGGAAGTCTAGAAAGGGTAATAGACTTTTTCTCCTTCCTTTTCTCTTTTGAGATGATAGGAAGCTCAAATATCCATATTGTGAAGCACTGAGTCTCACTTCTATTGCTGCCAGTCTTTCATCCCACTGTCCGAACAGGGTAGGACTTTGCCTGTAACTCCTGCCTTCTGCTTCCTAGAGCTAGTAGGTCAGGGCTGTAGAACTCAGAGACATTCAGGGCTGCAGGTAAGAGGTGTGATTTTGTAGTGCCCGGAGAGGTTGTGCAAACATGTCATCACCTGGAATCCCTGCCAGAACTCAGCATACCATTTCTGTGTTGAGTGCAGCCATTTTGTGATCACTTCTTTTACAGTTAAAGAGTGGCGTCCTGGCCCCAGTGAAGTCAGTGGGATTATTCCACAGTGGAAGTGAAGGATCTGCAGTGGCTCCAGGTTGCATTACAAATGAGTGAGCTTGAGCTGCCCCTTTGCACGGCATGGGCTGTGCTATGCCCGCTGCTTTCACACGGGTGCATCTGTTCCCACCTCCTCAGCAGTGCTGCCCCTGGTGACACTGAGGGCTCTGTCTGCCGTCGTGTTAGCTTCAAGGTACAGGAGGGATCACAGGACTTTCCTTAGCTGTTGTAGGGGAAAAGGATTTACAGTGGGAAAATAAAGAAATCATGCTTTCTTTAGAGAGAATTTTTGAAAAAAAACAACTCGATTTACCCTGTTTTAATATCAAAGTGACATAATAGTTGTCATGTGCATGGTTTTGCTCAGCAGTGGTTGAATTAAAGTTTATTTTGTTTTTAATTGCCTAATTGTAGGTGGTTTGGAGTACTTTTGTGAAAGTTTGTAAGACTTTATTGGTTAGAAATTATTCCCTTTGCCCATTTGATCGAGCTCAGTGTCAATACTAGCTTACTTAACAGTTGTTTCTTCTGTGGAGCTGATGATGAACTGGCAAATTCAGTATGTGGTTCAGACAGACTGGTTGTCTGCTGGGCTGGGGTTTGGCTCTTGCTTGCACTGAAACCAGGTGCAAAATTCCTAGTCTCTGTCTTGGTTTGGCTTTTCTATGCCTCTGCAGCATGGATCTACAAATAGAAACTTCTGCACTGATCTTTTTCAGTGTTGAAAGTTTTCAAAATGGAGTCTGTGTTTGGCCTGTATTTGTTTAAATATAGAAAAGAAAATAATGGAGCTTGATCTGCACATTTGAAATACCAGTCTTCTCACTTAAAGCTAGGTCAAATATTCTGTGTGTTTTCAAGTCTAGCACTAATTCATGTGGCTGACAGTAATGGATATGAAAGATGGTACTGTTGCCCTTTAAGTAGGGCCTCAATTTAATTTAGTGGGATATTCACCAGTTTCAATGCACAGTTTTTGTGTCTTTCACCACCTTGCTAATATAGTTCCATTGTTAAGTTCTTCCCAAGTTCATTCCTAATGGCCCTGTCATTAAAAATTTTAGGTTGCAGTATCAGTTTAGTAGTGTGGAGGGCAAGAAACTAAACAAAAAATCCTAATGCAAGTCTTACCTAACACAAATTACTGGAATTGGCCTCATGTGTAATGTCTTCCTCAATGGCTGCTGTGCTTACTCTGGCTGCTCAGTTTACAGAAATGTGTTCTATCTGCTAGACCAGTAGAGAAGAAAGCAAATTGTGTCCCCTCACCTCCCTGCTCTCCCCACTTCATAACTACAATCCCAAGTATCTTTGTCAAAGTTTTTGTGGTAGAAAGATAACCTATCACCACAGTAACTTTTGAACAGAGGGTCATGCTTCTGGATTTGATGCTGCACAGAAGATCTTCTTTGCCTCTGAATCCTGTACAAATAGAAATGTCTAGAAAAGTGAGCTAGCAAAGTGTGAAATTAAACAGGGGCAAATCTACATTTATTTACTATATAGTCACATTAATCAGATGTGTAATTTTTCTTCAGAAATTACTGTTTTAACAAAAGCAAAAATTATATCAATTAAAAATCTAAGGAGGAAAAATATTAATATTGATTTTGAGTTTGTATGAATTTGTTATTTTTTGCTCAAGTTTGTGATGTGTAAGTAATAATGCATGTCTTACTGCATGTCAATCTGTTAGACTGCAAGAAGGACTCTGTTTTTTGGAAAGGTGAAGGTTCAGTAAGTACTAAACTAATGTTTAGTGACTTTTTTTGTTGCACAGAACACTTCTAGTTTTTCCACAGTGAAATGCAGTAATGCAAATATAGAAATAGAACAGAATGGAAGGGCTTACTTGGATATTGTACACAGAGCTTTCAAAACAAATTTATTTTTTACTTTTTAATTACGTGGGAATGTTCAGTATCACTTCTTTTTGAATTCTGACTTTGAAAGGAAATAAGAAGTCAAAATTTCTGCCTTGTCACTCTAAAATGCCACAAAAGGCCTGGTAGCTCACAGCAAAAGTAATGGGTTGCCCTAAATTTAAACTCCTTGAATCACAGGAAAAAAGATCTTGGATCTATTGCTTTTTGAAATTTTATGAGGATGAGTTGTATGCTCTGCACTGCTACAAGCTGCATCTATAACTTTCTAATTTTCTGTCTTCATTTTTGTGTCTGGGTACATCTAATTCTTAAACTTCTCTGGAGTCTTGAATAGAACAATGAAGGTGACCACCACCATTTTTGCTGACAAAGGCTACTGTAATGGATAGTTGAATATTTCTTGTGAGTGCCAGGTGAAATAACTTTTATGGATAGATAGTGTAGTAGACAGAGGTATTGATTAGGTTTCATTGTGATAAACATTGCCAAATGTTAAAACAGTGTATACTGTTTACATTAGTAAACAATTAAATCCTCTAGAGCACAATTATTCCCTATAATGTTTTTTCAAAAGTTGACTATTGTCTCCTTTTATGTGTCTAAAGTGAGCTTCCTCTGCTTCTGATGCAGCTTGAGAAACAAACTGGGACATGTGAAACTAACTGTTGAATTCAAATCCTGCTGTAGGTTCAGGTACCGCATCAAGGCCAAATCTGGCATGTGTATGTGATGGCATCTTTACTTTGGGTGCTCTTTCTTAATCTGAGACTTTATCCTGTAGGAAATAACTGAGCAGGTTTTTTTTTTCCCATGCTGTGTTACTGTCCATACTAGTGAACACCTTGACCTGGGCATGTCATGGTAAATGTCAGCATCATCTTGTTCTTGGTAAAGACTCCAAGCTTGTGGGTGACTTGATACACAGGATGATGATCAGATTCCAACATATGTGTAGTTACTGAAGATGGTTACATGTCAGTGCTTGCAAGTTCAACATGTTAATTTTCAAGTAAGTGTATATGTACTTACAGATTTCCTTTACAACTTGAAAGGCTACCCTTTCTTAATTTTTTTATTTGGACAAAGACCATCAAACCCATATTTGTTCATTTTTAATTCGTTAATGTCTTCCCTTTTCTCTTATTTTTGTTGGCAAAAAGGGTAAAGAAGAAAAAATGCATGAAAAGCAAAGGAAGGGGGAAATGTCTGATCTTCCTGCTAACTTTTCCTTGGTTTATGAGAATACTTTCAGTGATGTGTCTGAAAACTGTAAAGATAACTACTTGCTTCTAAAAATCTCTGTGTAAAATTAGGAATACTTGGCTATTTAAAATGCAGCTCTGTCATCTCACTTCCCTTTGGATAGTCAAGTGCATGTCCAAGCAACAGCCACTGAAGGTACAATTTCAAGTTGTATGCAAACGTGACTCATCAGCTGTGTATTTTTCCTGTTTTTAAGGAATAGAGATCACAAGTGTGAAATGAAACATAACAGGGAGGCACTGGATTGCAGATCTGAAGATGGAATTTGCATTGGCTGCACTTCAGCACAGATGGTGGAAAAACTTAAATCTACTCTTGGGTCCTGAGACCTTTACCCCCCTCAGGTTAGCAAACATATCTAAGGGAGGAAGCTGGAGTAGCAATTTCCCACTTGATTTTAATCATTCATGCTCCCTGCAAGAAGGAGCCACGGGAAATATTCCTGAGCATCACTATTGTGTTGGATGCAGTAGGATGTTTGTTTAGTAAAATCGCTTTACTAATAGCTTTGTTAATCAATTGTGCCCCAAATAAAAAAAGAAGTGCAACATAGCCCTCCTCAGGTTTGGTATTCTGCAGAATCAAATGCCTTGTTTGTTCCTCTGACCTGGGCAGGAAAAGTGGACCACTACATGAGCAAAGCCTGCACTTGCTCTGTGGCCCTTTTGATTTTAAGGGATCAGGAGTGCATAGGCTTGGTGCTTCTTCCTCAGGTGTTATGATGGAAAACCTTTGCTTTATTCTTCTCCTGCCCTCCCTGTCTCTCAGCTCTGAGGTGATACAGGGGCACACCATAAGACACTTTATGGTTTTGGGGTAGGTTCAGACTGCTGAAGTCTTGCAGAACCGGTTCACATTTCAGGTAAATTTTGAAGCACTTAGCTGTTGTGGCTGCAGGTGGCTTGGTTTGTTTTATGTTTTGTAGATAAATGTATGTTTCCCTGTGCTCCACATTTGTGTGAAGCAACCCTGGTTTTTAGTGATCAGTTCCCAAAAACCAAACCAGTTTGGTTTTGGCATCTTGTCTGTTACTGTGTGCAGTGATGCCAGTTAATGCTCATTGAGGCAGTGGATTTGCGATTGTGGTTCTTGGCCTGAAGTGGACAGAGATTCATAAAAAATAATCTCAAATCACAAAGCCACTGTGGGAGGCTTATAGCTTCTGTGACTGTCTCACTTGGGTTAGATTTGAATCAGCAATCAAGAGGTGAATGGTTTTGTTCTTATCCCACTGCCAGTTTCCTGAGCTAACATAATCTGAGCATGTGTTACAAAACTTTATTTTCCAATCTAATGCATTCATCCTTTAAAAACAGTTTTAAAAATAAGAGACAAAATGTAAAGGAAATTTAACATCCAAAAAATACAGAACAGTGCTCAGGACTTTAAAATATATGTAAACATCAGTTCCTGCCAAGTTAGTCATTACCAAGAGTTGTTAACACGGGGGATTGATTGAGAGAATGATTGTTGCTGTAGAATGATGATTTAATAAGAGAAAATCTGATAGATTTGACATGCTACATAAAATGTGCAAAATGGTTATTCTTTGGTAAATTGCAACTTTTGTTTGTACCCCTTACAGCCGTGTTTGTTCTGTGCCTTGCAACATTCCCCTTTCCCTCTGTTATTCTCTTTCATTGCTAGAAATCATTATTATTCACCATTTTTATACATCACCCAGAAAAACATACACACACCCCGTGTTCCTTCCTCTTCTTGCCTTCTCTCACACCTTTGCCTAGTCTTTTCTTCTGTACTCACCTACCACCTGTGATGTTCATTAGGGCAGTGTAAAATGCCCTGCTCCCTGTCTTGTGAAGATGGCTACCCACCTTATTTGCTCCTTGCTAGCACTTTCTCCATATGCACCCCCTCCTCACTGTTCTGCCTGATAATTATTTATCTGTTACTTAGTTCTAACAACATGCTTGCTGCTTTGTAAGCCAGAAAATAAAGGCTGTCTCAGCTCAAGGAAGTTGTTGTACAGGACAGACAGATTCAACAGTTCTTCTTTTGTTCTCATCTTTACTGCTGAGTTGTAGTCTGTCCTTCCATTTTTTAGCAATAATTTAATAGAGGTTGTTGTGTTGTTTGTTTTTTTTCTAAATTTGAAATGCCCAGTGTCTCTGTGAAGATCCTATTACAGGTTTTGTCATCGTGTTTGGTCCGCTGTAAAGCCTTGTGGTTCATGCTGGCCATGCCGAAGTAATAGTAATCACCTTGACCTAAGCTACTGCTGGGTCCTTTTACTGCAGAGAGGGTGTGTGGGTGTCAGAGGCTGGGCTACAAATGGTTGTCTGCTTGCCTCGAAAAGTGTAGGGCTAGCCTTGGTGCTTGTACTCGATGAATAATAATAATAATAAAAAACAATCCTAGAATCTGATTACAACAAATAAATTCCATAACACCCTCTGCACTGTATCTGTTGTCATGCCAAAGAGCATAACATGAAATGACTGAAAACAACAGCAATTCAAAACAACAGCACACAATAGTGTAATTGGACCCTAAGCACATAAAAATAATGGTTTAAAGAAGGGGGGAAAAAAAAAAAAGCAAGAATGGGACCATGGACTGGCGTCAGGGACAGTGTCAGGCAACTGCAATAAGATGCATGAGCCTAGTAGGAAGAAAAAGAGAAGGGGGTGGGGGGGTGGGGGGTGAGTTACTTATGAATCAGTACAACTGTGCTTTGTTCTGCATGAGTGTTTTAATAGAGCAAGTGTAATATAAGGATCAGGTGGGCTCGTGGGAATGGAACAAAAGGTTTTGTAAAATTAAAGCAAAATAATTATAGCTCTAGGTGTAGAGTGAGCACACTCCAGCAGTTGATAGCAGGAACCTGCTCAGAATGGAGAAGGGAGGAGGGAGGAAGATGCAGTTGGAAAGGTCTTTTTAGTTTGTTTTTTTAATTTATACGTACGTACATGCGCATACATTTACATGCATATAATACACATTTGTAGATACATGTTAAGAAAGACTTCAAATCAGTGACACTTGTATGAAACTTTAGAAGTGACTAATATACCCCCACAAAAAATGCATTAAAATGAAAATTTAAGGAATAGTCTCAAATGAATTAATTAGCACAAAAAAAAAAAATCACAGCAGAGTATTGTCTTTCTAAGGGAAAAAAGGACTAAAGTCTAAGACTGAGATCATTCTATGACATGGAATTTGAAGATGTTCTTTCTCTAAAAGGCCAATGACGAGTATATGAAGAGTGCCCAGTACACTAATAAACCAAAATCTAAGTACCAGAAGTAAATGTGATCTTCTGGGGGTCACAAGAAAGCTGTCAGCAATATATCATGTTGCAGAATTTCTTACATTTGGGCAAAGCATTTTGCTGTATTCTCTTGCAGAAAAAGCTGTTTCCTACCTGAATTTGAGTAGTTTACCAACAAGGTGAGAGCTTGATTGATCTCAAGGTGGCTTCCCTTTGTCTAGTTGTGTGCTTTTTTTTTTCTTTCCTTTGCCATCTGCATATGTGTACCAACCTGCACAAGGATGCTGTGTAAAAGTAAATAACACACCCCAAAACAACCACCTAAGAAACACCTAAGAAAACAGACTTTTTCTCTCTAACTTGCCGATTGTCCTTAAAGATGGCCAGGATGCAGGAACAGCTAAAGACTGTACTCAGGTGTGCATCCTCCACTCTTTAAATATGTCGTGTAAGGCTTAAAATGTTCAGAAGCTGCTCCTATTTTGGGCAGTGACATCAGTTATTTTACTTGTAGATATATTGAAAGATAAAGAACTAGTGAATTTTAACACTAGCCCCATTTACTCCGCATGGCACCTTTGCATTAGGATGGGTTTCCTTCCCCTTATGCACTGCTATATGTCATGTAAGGAATATGAGCAACTACCTGTGATAAATTGTTCCTGAAGTGGGAAACTGGTTTTGTTACAGGACTCCAATTACTTCCCTCCCATGGTGGACAGTTTCTGATGGGCGGGATGATTGCCGTCTGTGGAAGAGAGGTTCAGCAGAGCCCACAAACTGTATTTGCAGGCACAGCTACTACAGATGGCTGGCATGCAAGATAAGGCCGTGGCAAGGGAGGGGGGCGATTAGCCTGCCTCCCACCACATTTCCCCTTATTCTGTAGTCAGATTTCCCTTATTCAGAGTTTGTTCAGGATAATTGTTCACAGACAATATATTTTTGTGCTCGCGGTGCAATCAGAGGCTGTTCTCTCTTGAAGCAGAGCACATCTCTTAGGTAGTGCTTTCTGCCAGAATGTGGAGGCTGAGATCAGAGTGAAGCTTTATGAGCTCCATTTGGTGCTTTTTACTTCCGTCTTGTTTCTCTCTCTGCAGGGGACGTGGAACTAGATTTGTCCTGTTTCCACAGCAGGGTTTTAGTTTATTTTGTTTTTCCAAAGCATTTAATTTGGTGGCGCAAATCCAGAGGAGAGTGTGTTGCAGAGATGGATTTGAATGTCAGACAGAGAAAGTTATGTTTAATAAACCCTTTGTTGTAAATTATAGAAACTAGAGAGCAGGAGGGCCCTGTTTAATACAAATATTCTGTGGTTAAACTATTGCTTGAAGTATTTACCCTTAACATAAAGAGCAGTGAGACAAGGTAACTTTGCTAAAAGGGCTGCTTAGAGGGTCTGAAGCTCAAGACTGAAATTCTTTAAAGTTGGGTACTCCTCTAAAACTCTTTCCACCTTCCATTCTGCCCTTGTCTTTTGCTTTTGAGATAGCTATCTAATAGAACTAAGTGAAAGTATAGGACTAGATTCAAACAAGCAACAAAAAAAACCCAACAAAAACCAAAAAGCCCCACCAAACCACCCCCAGACCAACCAAAAATATAATTTTTTTTTTTTTTTTTTAAAAAAAGACTCTTCAGTAATATGATGCAGTACTTGAAGATGATAGCCAGACATGCAAACAGTTGAACATGTAGTTTCTCTTCTGTATGCCACTACTGCTTATCTCCTCTGCTCACCAGCTTTTGAAAAATCCTTTCTGTCTGTATCATAGCACCAGTTAGGTATCTGTGTTGATCTCATTTCAAAGTCATTTGTCAACATGAGCCTATTATGAAATTAAAGGTCAGCAACAGGCCAGGCAATCGACGGGGTAAGCACTGCACACAGGAAAAGGGAGAGGTCAAGAATAGCTTGTCACATCCCAAGTCTTCAGATGTGCGTTCTGAGCAGTGCATTTTGCTGTTTAGGAACAGAGATGCTGTAAAGCTTCAGAGTCGAGTTCTCATTCACAGCAAGACACAGTATGCCACTATCTGTCACATTCCAAGTCCTTGCAACACTGTTGAAGTCGGAGAATTCAAGTCCCAGATTCTTGGCTTCTTTTGAGATAGACTCATTTTTTTCCTTGCCATTCCAGTAAATCCGACATACGTGCATGCACGTGCATGCTTATATAGACATACTGGTATTTTTTCCAAAGCCTGAAATTGCAAAAAAGGAACAAAAGCATGAAAGATGTCCTCTCATTTTCTGACAAAAAGAAACTTCATAAGGAGTTTATGTTCCAGCTTTATTTTTGTCCATTCCCTCTTTGCTGGGAGCAAAGGATTAAGCCGAGGAAGCACTGTATTATAACTATATTTTATTATATATATGTATATTATATATGGTATTTATTTAATAAAACCTGTTCTAAATTGTGCTAAAAAAAAAAAAGAATTTCCACTTCTATACAGAAATTTGGTGAGCAATAACAGGCACCAGTAAAGACTTCTGTCTGTCTCTTTGTTCTTTTGTCTGATTCACTTTTTCCTAGTCTGTAGGAGAATAAAATCTAGTCAGGCTAGGGAATTTGGACCCCGATTTTCTCATGAGGCAGATGAAGTTTTTTAGATAACAGTAGGGACAATTTCTGATCTTATTGAAGCTGTTGGCAGTTCTCCAGATGATTTGTTACGAGATTTGGCCTTGAGAAAAAAGAATCAGTCACACTCATCTCCTTTTTATTCTGAACTAGAATGACCCATATCACCACCCAGTGATGGCTTCCTAGGATACTAGCAGTGGATTTTTGGAAAATGATCAAAAGTTCAAATATATGCAAGAATGCGTGAAACCCACTGTCTAAGAGACCAGAGAGAATGCACTTGGCCACAGCAAAATACATGATTAAATAGAACCAAATAAAACTGGAAGCTTGTTATGGAAGATCATTTATGTCCATTTAATTGTTTTTCTATATAATACCATGTTAGGATGAAGCCTGAAACAGTTCTCTCAGACCTAAACTTATATGTATATGTCTTCCTACATTATCTAAAAACTTAGAATCATGGAAGACTATAAATGGTGCAAAACAAAGTGTCTTTTCCAAGTTCCCTACAGTGAGCAATTTAGGATCATTTAGTTTTAGCTTGTATTAGAACTTTGTGTCCTCAGAGAACAGATTCTGCCCCTTTGATCTCTAGATATAAAAATTACTGTTTCCCATGTTTCCCAGTGGCTACAGAAGATCACTGGGGCCCCAGAAATGAGCCAGGAGACAAGGGATGAAGACCTCTCAGCTCCAGTGCATTCCCAACATTGCTGCTGGCTTCTTGTATAATTGGAAAAAACCCACTATTATTGATCTTCAGTAATCCCTATTTCTGAAATGAACTTCAGAGTATTTAATTGACTTAAAAACATGCATAAGGAAGGAAAAAAATACTGTTGAAGGCATAGTCATACTCTAACCTTAGTGTAAATTCTTTCATGTTTTTGTGTGCCGGCAGTTTGCGAAGTAAATTCACAGGCATGTGATTTTGTATGTCTGTATCCCATGCAGTGCCCCTCCTTAAGGGAAATGAGTTGATCAAAACCAATAGTCAAATCCAACAGTTTCCCCTGTCTTGGAGGGAAGGAAAGAGAGCGGGTCAATACATTATTTCATTACGATACAGTTGTGTCTGCAGCTGAAAGCATTTCAACTAACATGTTGCTATCTGGAGTTTTCCCTTTTAACATTTCTTGTAGGAGGTGAATTTTCCAGTTGGTTCGACTTTACTGACAAAAAAGTCAATCTGTTTACTTTTTCCTCTTTTTTTGGTGTGAATAAAACATTAAGAGTAATTAAGCTAAGGAGAGTGTAAAATCTGTGTTGGTTTGTTTTTTTCCTTAATTCCTAACGTAATAAACAAGATGCTTGTATCCATCTTTACAGATACAATGTAAAACCACTCTGCTGAAAGTATAGTGTAAAAACACCAGTTCTCACTTCAGAGAAAAAAATGATTTCATGACCTTCAAGCCTCGTGTGTTAAACTCGCAAGCAAAAATAATGTTTTTCATTATTCTTGTTACATCAAGGTTACTTCAGGGCTAAGTTCTGTGAAGATCAAACGAGGGTTTTTTGTGAGTTTTTTTGTGTGTTGTTTTTTTTTTTTTTTTGTCTAGCACATCCTTACTTATGCCCAGATTATACCCTCTGTGAAAATATTAAACCACAGACTTTGTGGCCTTGAAGCTGGAGGGAGGATTGCTTGGCCTTTTTAAGGCTCTGATCAGCAGACCAAGAGAGCTTCTCTTCTCCTCTCTGACTCAGTAACCTTGGAAGAGTCAATAAGATATTTATGCCTACATTCCCCAGCTGTAAAATAAAGGGGATGCTGTTTTCTTGCTGCAGTGGGCCTACGAAGATAAACCTGCTCTCTGAAACTGATAGTGAGACCTGTAAAACACGTGTGGGTCGGTTTTCCAGCCTGCACCATGAGCAGTGTGTTTTTCTCCCAGCACATGGTCCTTGAGATCCACCAGAAAATCATCCACACTTCAAGGCAATCACAGCCAGCCTCTCTGCTCCTTCCTGAGTGCACCTCCTGAGTGTCAGCAACAGCTCACATCACCCTCCCTGTTCAGTAGGGGTGTTGACACAGGGAAGACCTGTGCACTCCTTTCACCCTTGCAGGATGCAGTGAGTGAGCTTGGCCAGCCTGGCTCATTACTTTGGAGTTTTCGATCCTCTTTAAAGGGTGAAAGCGGTTGTTTTAAAGCTACAATGTAGCAAGTCTTCTGAGAGTTCGTATTTGCAAGTGCTAATGTTCCTGATATACTTCTTTTTCAAATGTTTTGCTGAAGATTTATTCACATAGACTGATCAGACATGCCCCAGATACAAGTAGGGAGACAAAGTTTCCAGTTCCATCTGCTGCAGTCTAGAAAAAATTTATCCACCATTCACTGGGGAAATGCAATTCTGATTTAAAAGGCACATAAGCTGTGTGTTAGTCGTCTGATAGGAAAAAGTATTATGTGTTTTTTTCTGGTGAGTTTTAAAATCTGAGCTAGAAATAAGTACATGGCATGAGCTCTTAGTAGAGGTGTATAAAACAAAAAGAATACTTGAGAAATATCAGAGGCTAGAACTGTACATCAGTGACGTCTGCATAGCACCTGGACTGTTTGGTAAATCTCTTCTGAATAATTCTTCCACAAAAATATCTAGTCGGGTCTCCTCCAGGAGCTTTCAGCAGAGGTAGGCAAGAAATGCCATCAAAAATAAAACAGGCAAGCAAACACTACCCCTTTGTAGCTACCATTGTTTGGAAATAAACAATTAACAAGTGCAACCTCTTCACTGGTGCCCTAAATTCCTCTGTCACATAGTAACAGTCTGTGCAAACTGTGCCTCCCCGCCTGACCTAAGTTATATTACATAGTCATGTTGTGGAATAATCTATTGTTGAATGTGAACAGATAATGGATTAAAAGATTTACTTAGTGAAAAAATCACTTTGGCATAGAGAGCACAGTAAAAATAAGTTCATGTGCCATGCTTGGACTGAGACACATCACTGTGTCCCTCTGTAGCTTCCTAAGACTGCTTATGGGAAATGGCAATAGTGTTTGTCTCCTCCAAGAGCCCTATCTGGAATGGTGCTCAGCTGCAGTGGACCTTCCTGCCTACCAGGGGACAGCTTTCCAATGGAGAGTTTTCCGTAGCAAGCTGTTTGCTACTAATCATCTAGTCACTCTTCCTTAAAGCATCACTGCCTTGGGTCAGGTTTGGGGCATGGTCACACCATTATAAATTCTGTGTTAGCTGTATTTGATTTTAGTAAGGTAGCTCAAGTTTGTATTGGTTTTACTGAGCAGAAGCTGGTCTGTTGATTTCAGTGGGAATTTACCTGGATAAAGACAGAATAACGAGCAGCTGAATTGTAAGTGTTCTGGACCAGTGGAATCCTTGTTGTTGCCTTGTTAATGTACTTACACATGGGTTTAATTTGTTGGATTTTTTCTCTTTTCCTCTAAAACAATGTTTTCTTTAGCATCTTTAGCCATGCTTTGCCATTGCTAGCGTGTAGTGATGGTACATGTTACAAAGATAATGCTGAGGGTTAAATTCACTGGGGAGACAGGATGGAGATGTTAGTACCAGGAGCCTTTGTGACACAATAAAAAAGCACCACAATATTTTAAGAGAAATTTTTCTCGCTAGACATCACCAAATAATGCCTGTCCAGCTTTGTAGAATCAACATACCTTTGCAAGTGAAAACAAATAGGTGCTGCAAGCAGGAAGAAAGCAAATGTGAGGTTAAAAAGTTGGAGTGACCAGGTACCCATTTTTCTGTCAATTGGATTTGGAGGGGGTTCCTACCAAAAGGCACATGTTAAAACACAGGGCTGTGTTCAGCCCTGCTGCTAAAACACCGTGCCACGTGAGCGCTCGCCCCCCAGGCTGCATGGAGAGGGGGGATGGCTGCACTTGGCTACCGTCCCTCAGGGGACGAATGTGAAGGAAGGAAGTGGATCACAGTGTATGAAGTCTGAGAAGTGACAGCGTTTTGCACTGAAGGCAGCTGCACAAGGTTACCTGAGGACAATGTCTGGCCCTGCTAGCTGGCTGCTTAGAGTGTTTTAAAAAATGCAGCTAATGGGGACACCTCCTTAGCAAACCAGATATCCCTTTTACCATGCAGTCCCTGTTGAGAAGAGTATCATTTTACATTAATTACACTAGATAAGTAAGAATTGGTTATGTTCTGACTTTTTCCAATAAATTCCCATTTAACCCAGTTGTCCCTATTAAGTGTCAGCTTTTCTTTCAAAAGCTCTGCAGTGCAAAGAAAAATGAGTATATAAATATGAAAATATGTAACTTAAGACCAAAAAATTTAGGCAACCTTTATCCATTTTTCAGAAATAATTATTTATTAAAGAATATTAAAACAACCTCTGCTTGCTTACAGCTGTTTATAAAAATTAAATTTATTTTTGTTCAAACTGTGAGTTTTCCAGTGCTAAGCTGTAACAACAGAATTATACTTGTCACTTTCGTTTTCTTTAATGTACTTTTGCTTAAAGTTGATTTAAAGTTTCATTTTCAGATTCTCATCTAAATATTGAAAATTTGACCTGAAGGTACCTCCTAAGACTTACCTTTTTGTGCCTTTGCCTTAAGTTACACGTAACATGTACTAGACAGTAGTTAGATTTGATTCTGAAATGCTTGGTTATGTCAGTTTAACTCAAAGCCTAAAGGAAAAGAATTAGTTTATCTTACATAGAATTAGTATGTAACTGTTCAGCTAAAGTTCATTATATTTCTAAAGACTTTCCCTCACCAAGAACCATTGGAAGGCAGGTCTCCTGCTTCCTTCTTAAAACCTGTGATAACTGTGTTGTTTACATCAGAGGTTACGGTACAGGTCCTAATGGAGTGCTTGGAAGTTCTCCTGTTTTGAAGGCACTTGTACAGCTAAGTGTATCAGCCATCAGATCTAGTTTTTGTCTCCTGTTTTTCAGATCTTTCACAGGAAAATCAGTTTTAGGGGAAAAGGGAGCAATGCACTCAAGTGGGGTTTTGACCTTTCAAATGCCATTTGTTTCTATGTCCTATTTTGCTTTTGGAGAGTGCTGTCTTGCATGGAGGAGACAGTTGGTAGCCTTACAAAATTCATGGATCTTGTGTTCTGTTGCTGTTTGATGAGGTGGAAGTTGGGAGGAAAGTTAAGTAATTTCTAACATGAACTAGCACTCAATTTTGGCAAATGGCACTGTAAGATAATATGTGTACAGGAATCCCAAAGATGACTGGGTTATTTAAGCATGTTTCTGGCTTATCTGCTTTTTAACACTTGACACATAGGATATATGAAACATAAATGTTTGATGCCTCTGATGCTGTTTGTACTGAGAACATGGAATTTTAGAATGTATATTTGCATGTGAGGAATTATTGTTTGGAATCACAGAATCTTAGGGGTTGGAAGGGACCTCGAAAGATCATCTAGTCCAACACCCCTGCCAGAGCACACCTAGAGCACATCACACAGGAACGTGTCGAGGCAGGTTTTGAATGTCTCCAGCGAAGGAGACTCCACGGCCTCTCTGGGCAGCCTGTTCCAGTGCTCTGTCACTCCCACAGTAAAGTTTTTTCTGATGTTTATGTGGAACCTCCTGTGTTCCAATTTGCACCCATTGCCCTATCACAAGACATCACTGAAAAAAGACTGGCTTTGTCCTCCTGACACTCACCCTTAACATATTTGTAACATTGATGAGGTCGCCCTTCCGTCTCCTCTTCTCCAAGGTAAAGAGACCCAGCTCCCTCAGCCTTTCCTCATAAGGGAGATGTTCCATTCCCTTAATCATCTCTGTGGCTCTGCGCTGGACTCTTTCAAGCAGTTCCCTGTCCTTCTTGAACTGAGGGGCCCAGAACTGGACACAATATTCCAGATGCGGCCTCACCAAGGCAGAATAGAGGGGGAGGAGAACCTCTCTTGACCTACTAACCACACCCTTTCTAATGCACCTCAGGATGCCATTGGCCCTCTTGGCTACAAGGGCACATTGCTGGTTCATGGTCATCCTCCTGTCCACCAGGACGCCCAGGTCCCTTTCTCCTACACTGCTCTCCAGCAGGTCAGCCCCCAACCTGTACTGGTACATGGGGTTGTTCTTCCCCAGATGCAAGGCTCTACACTTGCCCTTGTTGAATTTCATCAAGTTTCTCCCTGCCCAACTCTCCAGCCTGTCTAGGTCTCGCTGCATGGCAGCACAGCCTTCTGGTGTGTCAGCCACTCCTCCCAGTTCAGCGTCATCAGCAAACTTGCTAAGGGCACACTGTTCCCTCATCCAGGTTATTGATGAAAGTATTGAACAGTACCGGTCCCAGTACCGACCCCTGAGGGACTCCACTAGTCACAGACCTCCAACTAGATTCTGTCTCATTGACCACACGTTATTAGATTTTGTCATCATGGGGTTTGTATTTGTGGAAATGTCATGGTTTTCTACAATATCACTGCACCATATGAAATGCAAACAGTCCTAAATGCAGTAAACTATCAGTGAGGTGATGTTAATTTTCAATTTTGGGCCTGCAAATTGTTTTCACTCATATAAAAAGTAGCCAAATCCAAACTGATTTTGATAGATGAGGCATTTCTATCCTAAAATGAATTCAAATGGATTCTTTGTCATACCATTCATTCCCAGGTGGTGTTTTTTTTTTCTTCTACTCCCTATAAGGGTGTTCCTGTTTTGTATTTCAGAACCTAGATTTTCATTTAGCAATTAATGCGAGTGATTCAAGTCACTCCTTCGGAGTTTTATTAATTTTGCCAAATATAGTATTTCTTTGCCTACTGTTGATTGAGCAGAATGGAACTTGCCTACACAAAATTTCTTAGGAAATACAATTTGCACATCCAGATTTCTAACTACACCCACTCTCCCCATTATCACAAGGTGTTAATCTTATTGTATGATGCTGCCTGCACAGATGTGTACATACATACATGCACCTTTAAAAATAGGTTGTGTCTAAATACTTGGGAGAGAGCTTGCATACTGTGTTTTTCTAAGTTTGTGTGCTCATTGAATATTTAGCCCTTGTGGTTACTGCGACAGAGTTTTTGTGAAGGCTTTTCCATATTTTTGGAAGGTGCTTTCAGTAAGTAGTTTAGTCCTAAGTAACGACTGAGTTCTTTTGCAGCAAGACAACTAGTAATTTTAAAAGTAATTTAAAAATTACTCCTATCCATTTTAGCAGTACTTTTGATTTGAGCAGGTCTCTTCCAGAAATGTACCCCAGAGAAAATGTTTTTTAATCAGGTTAAAATGGAGGCAAGATAGTAAAAAAAATGTTTGCTGTGGCTTGACTGCAGCAGTGCTAATGAGGGCTGCTCTAATACATGAAGGAACATATGGCCCCCAACTGAATACAAACTGGACACAAAGCAGTAATTCAGCTGAGATGTCCTGAATATTGTAAACTGGTTGAATGTGGTCGAAGGTGTTTATAAACAGTGGATGAATCCCACACACTGACTCACTGCCTTCTAATGTCTGGGGCTCAAGGTGGCGTTTGTAAGAGTATAGAAAATGACCAGTAGAGGGAATTCTTAATTAATGCTAGCAAAATAGCAAAGTGAAGTGTTATTTTATGAAAAAGAGACTTCTTGTGCTCATGACGCAGCAAGAGACGGATTATGGAGAGGGCGAGTTAGGAGAAGAAAAATCACAGGACAAGCAATTTGGGTATTTACTGGGAAATAATTGCTCTCTTAAGCTGTGGCTCTCTTCCTAAATTCTTGGCATTCCAGAGCACTAGAACTATTTTCAGAAAATGCATCGTTGTAGAGTAGATGTAAAAAAAAGTCTCAAGGGCTGATGGTACAGACTTGCACAGGTAAGAATACGTGTGTTACTGCATGCATTTTCTCTGAAACTTCAGATTGTCCACCGTTTTCAGGACTGCTACTTTTTTCTTTTTCTGAGAGAACTGAAGTTTTGATTTCACAGCTATATTTCATCTAAAAGTTGGGAAAGTGGAGATAGGCTTCTAGGCTGTAATGTATACTTTTCTGTCAGCGCAGATGTATTGATGTACAAGAAAACAAAACAAGCTTGTGGGAGAAATTTTAATTGGTTTAAATAGGTTCTGGTTTTCACAGAAATGCTTCTAATTAAAAAGCTACATGGCAGCTTAATGTGGGGCAGGAACATGGGCCCCTATGTGCTTGTGTTTCAAGGCAGTCTCATTTTGCTTGTGAGATACTGCAGGGAAGGATATTTTTCTAAGCAACTCTTAGGGATCACCTGCATCCCTAGGGCTTCTCGAGGCATGGCTTCCCAGTGAAATGAGATGTTTGGGAACACACTTGCTCACTCCTGTATGCAGTTTGCATACCAGTCTCAAAATTTGGCCACTTTCAGCTAAGTCTGATGGGTGAATGTCTCAAGATACCTGAGTCTCCACAGGTTTTGTGGAACTAGGCAGCTATTTAAAGGGAAAAAGCTCTTTAATGACTTTACTGGGGGAGAGGCTGCCCACAATTTTTTCCCAAAATTACACATCAGAGACCCAACATGGACAGACATCCATAAGAAAGGAGGATCTTTTGGCTCTCCATGAATTGGCTGGAATTGACAGATAATTTGATTTTTTTTTTTATTCCACATGCAACATTCATTTTCTGAGCATAAAAAGATCTTTTAGGATGTGGAAACCTATAGGTAGTTATGAATATTCTGCTTTAAAATATGACTCTTACTCACATTCTAATCAACAAATAATGTAACAGTAACATTACAATTTTTTGTCAAACATACAAAGTGTTGTTGTTAATTTCTGCTCCCCATGTGTCTTAAAAGGAATGGCCAAAACAACCTCACTTTTCAGAAGTATATGGAAATAGTATGTACCCCTGAAGAGCAAAAATGTTCCTTTGATTTTACAGGGATTTGATTTTTGTTGTACAGCCCCTGGTCTAGTGGGGTATCCAAGCTGAACACTCAATTGGTGGCATATAACCATTGCAGACACCCTCTAGAAAGCCATACAGTAAGCATCACAAAACCCAGTGTTAGGTCCTTCAGAAAAAGTGCTAAGTTCTCTGTAAAGAGTAATGGTGACTTACCCTTTCCTACAGGGGTGATTTCTCCCTAATAGGTGTTGAATGGAAGTTGGCTTGTATCTTTAAACATGGCCAGTTTTCAGTCCTCCTACTTCATTGTACCATAATTGTGGGTAATGTTTATTCAGTACTATGCTAATTATTTCTATAATTATACTATATTAATCAGTATTATAATATTTCTTTATTATTGTTGTTAATATTGTTATGGCAATAATTAGTCCTTTTTTAAACTCATAAAATCTTGGCCCTTCTGATATCTTGGGTAGAGAGTAATGCAAGTTAATTATACGGTGTGTGGATGAAAAACAATAATCTCTTTATTGGGTTTAATGTTCTCCCTTTTAGTTTTAATGGCTGTCCCCTCTTTTCTTGGGAGGTCAGATTTATTTTATTTTCTCTGTGCAGATACATTTATATCACTTCCACTGTGTTCAGTCTTTTTCATTTTCTGTATCAGTTCGAAGCCTTTTAAACTTTTCACATATGGAAAGCTCTTGAAGGCTTTAATGTGACTTCTCTGAACCCTTTTTGTTTTTTCTCTCTCCTGTTTGAGACAGGGTGATCAGGGTTGGCTGCAAAATTGGAAGTGATGGCATAATACTAACTTACGTAACCACCGTACCTATAGTATTCTCAAAAGTATTTCCTTTGGACCCCCAGTCTGTGTGAGGCACTGAACAACCCCACCAAATCCCTCTGTTTCCTTTTCCTGATTTGTGGTCTGTAAACTTGAGAGATGGAATCAGTACAAATTATTTATTTATTTCTCAGAAAGGGAAAGGGGAAATGGGAGATGGGAAAGGGTAACTACAGAATCCTATGGAAAGTATTTTAAAAGTCAAAAGAGAGATCTGTGGAGAAGGATCATTGTACCTTGTGTGCAGCAAACTGGAAGGATTCCATAAGATGGGGATGGCTGACATGGAAGGGAAGTACAGCTTGTTCTCTGGCTTTTAGACCATCTGCAAGTGACTTGCAAGAGATGAGAGGATGCCAAACAAAAGCACAATTGTGATATAATGGAAGTATGAATCAGTCATTGGTCTACTCTCACTGGAAAAAACAGGCAAAAGCCCGGGACTGTTCCTTGGGTGGCACTACGATACTTGCTTCTTTTGAAAGATGTGTATTTCAGGCACTAATTCAAGACCAGAAGTCACATTAAAATATCTGGAAAAAGCTTTTTTTGGTTTAGATTGTCCAATTATATTTTTATTTATTTCTGCAGATATATAGAGGCATTTTATAGAAATACGTAATACGAAGTCCCCGGGTCCAAGTCGAGCATATCAAGTTGACTTTTGCTGGAAGCAAGTGAGTTTTATTCTCATTCCTTTCCTCTTGCTTCCCCTCCCCCCCTTCTCCTTTCTTTTGCCTTCTCTTCTTGTCCCTTCCTGCCTTCCACCAGGAATTTTCTTCCTTTCTTCCATAGTAAAAATTCTGCCCAGCCTGGTATATTTTTCTATTGTCAATGATCGCTTTCAGCATTAAGGTGAGAAAACATACTTTATGCCTTCTTGGTTGCCCAAGAGATAACAAATAGATTTTGAAAAGCAGATGGCTGACTAGAGAGCCCTGAGGTATCACAGAGCTAACAGGTGCAGCTCCCTATTCAGATTCTGCAATGCAAAGAAATCCTGTTTCCCAGACAAACCAGAAAAAAAGAGAAATAGTGAAAAGGTGGACTTTAAGAGTCCAAATACATTTATCTTTAATTTGTGTTTATGGTAAGTGATGCAGGGACAGTGTTTGTATGCTGAAAGTAGGCATCCATAGATAAGAACAAGGCAAGCTTCATGGCTAAAGCAGGGTGCTGGAAGGTAGAGACCTGTACTGAATTCTGTTGTGGTCATTGACTGTCCAAGTAATTTGCAAAAGTCTTTTTATTTCTGTTTCCCACTCAAAAGCAGGACAGTAAGCAGAGCAATAACTGATGTATCTGTCTACAGATAGTTGCGTACCCTGAATGGGAAAAGCTAAGGAAGGAAAAGTATATTGCTGTTGAAGCACTAGATACTGAGGCAATTCAAAACATTTTCCTGAAATGTGTAGAGTAAGTTGTCGAATACCTCAGCAAAACAACACATGTAGGTCATTAGCAAAGCAAGAAAAATCATACCATCACTGTTAACTCTTTCTAGTAGTATCTGTCCTACCTGAAAGGTTTATTATGGGGTAGTTAACATACGTAGCCAGCTGACCTGTGGATAAGGAGCTATGTCTGTATTTTTTCAGTTCTCCACTGAAAGAGCTTGGCTTCTGTGAGCTATTGCTAACCTCAGATGCAGTTTAGTTGGGGTTTTGTTCACACTACCATAAATAACAATTCAGAATGAAAATGCTTAGTGGGTAGAAATCCGTTATTCTTAATAATTAGGCCCTAGTCTTGTGATCTTTAGCTTGAGCCATCCTTCTAGTTTGAGTACTGAAGAACATGACCTTCTATTTCAGGGAAAAATAAGGGTAAAGAAAATGAAGAGGATAACTAATCAAAATTTTAGCTAGTAGTGAGAAATTAGGGAAAGGCAAATAATGAACATGGCTCTTGCTGCCCATGCATTAAATATTAGTGTCTTTAAATTCTAGATTGCATACAGTGTTTCAGTTTGTTTAGTCCTTTTAGAAAACAAACTCATAATAAGCATAATCATATTTGAAAATAAATGAGTACAGGTATGAGAAGGTATTATAGATGAATAATCTTATGCAAAATTTCTTCTAGGAGTTATGGAATCTAGTATATCATACTCTCAATTTTTCTGTAAAAATGTTTCTCCATTAGTCATCAGGTTGGAACAGAGTTTATAAAAATTGGAAAAACAAGTCATGAGAGCTATAAAACATTTTTAGAAGTTAAAATGAAAAAGATGAATAGGATGGAAAACTTTTTGAGCAGTCGGGAGAGAAGAAATCAAGGGGGAGATTTTTTTTTGCTTTTGTTTAAAATATGGTGTCTTGATGGAGAGTTACGCAAGGTGAATACTATAACCAACTGTGAATATGTGATACTATTACAGCAGAGGTTGCTCTCCTTCTCCTGTTTTCAGACAAGTTGCCTTAGTGATCCTAATCCTTTGGCTCCACACAATTATCAACTGAACTGAAGGAGATTTCTCTATAACTGTGAGTAGTAATAAGGCTTTAGCATGTCTTTGCACCTTGCTACTAGCATGTGACCTCTCTCAGTAGACTGCTTACCTTTTCATTGTGAGACTTCTTTTCTGCATATTTAAAGTGTTGCTCAGGTTACTATACAATCCCTTCAGTGTGAAGCAATAGAAAATTCAAAACAACAGAAGTTGTAGAGAGCTTCTTTAACCTTAGATGTGAAAGGTCACCAGTGATGGAGGTTTCAGTGTATCAGGGCAGGAGTTTTGAAGAGGAGCAAAAAAATGGATAAATTTAGGGTTGTACTTAGAATATTGCATAAGTGATGTGGAAAATGCAGATAAATACCACAAACGCATCCACACAGGAACCTGTCAGAGATGGAATGAGAGCTGCTATCCAAAACTGTGGTGGCATCTGAAATTTAAATAGATGTAAGGCAATGATAGTGTCCTTTTATGAGGACTTTCCTTCCTTCCATGATGATTTCCCCCCCTTCACACCAGTTCATGCTGTCTCCTGTGACACAGAATTGACATGACCTTATGGCATTCCAAGAAGAGCAGAAATCAGACAAAATGGGTGTCTCTACAAAGGGCAAATAAACAAGTCCTCTTTGAAGTAAAGGACGTGGTGATGTGAGTCAGTCCTCAGAAAATGATGCTTGAAGTGAGATGGATAAAAGGTACTTGAGCACAGAAGCTTCAAGTGTGGTGAGGCAGTGATCTTGCATGGCAGATTTACCTGAAATTTGTGTGCTGGCAGGAGGACAGGTTTGGGGGTAGGAAGGCTTTTTATGATGAAGCTGTGTAGCTCAAAGCAGCATTGGTTTTATGTGTGTGAATGATAGACAGTGGTGAAACAGAGTACAGCAGAACCCTAAACCAAGTGATTGTGATTGGGCAAATTATAAGGGGATTTATGCTCTCTGCAGCTATGCTTCACATGATTTGGCTATGCTTATGCTTTTGCTTTTTCTCACCTTTTTCTCATTTTATTTTGTATCATGTATCATGCCTATAATGGTCTTCTCTGTTGTTTCTCTCCTGACATGTTTAATCCCACAACACAGTCTAGGCTTGATGTTTTTTTTCTTTCAAAGAGTCCCAAGGGAGAGAAGCAAGGAAGGTAGATGTATTTGACTTTGGAAAATGAGTTTATGCCAGTTGCAAAGGAAATAAAATACATCACAAGGGTCTTCTGCAGGGCAGGGAGTTAAAATATCTCTCGTTTATGACAAAAGATTGACTTGAGGACTGCCTCAGCTTGATCAGTCTGAAACCCACATCTCACTGTTTCCTATACCAAGGCTTTTATGTTCCTGTTTCTTTTGGAAGAGGACTTCCAAAATAGATGTTTTGGAGTAAATCCAGACCTCCTCAAATGTACTGTTTGCTTTCAGGCCTAGCTCATGAGAGCTGTGCATTGGGGTCACGTTGCAGAGGGGTTTAGGAGAACATACATTATTTAGGTTATGAGCCAGGATAGCCAAGGACTCCACGTGTGACCAGCACCACGGTGGCAGAGGAACCACAGTGTTAGGCTGATGCAGCATGTGTTACTTCTGCAAGGACTTTGAATGTGGGAACATTTGTGCAGTGCAATTATATTGCAGAACAGGGCCATGGCTCCTCCCCAGCCCTGGGCAATTGGTGCAGTGTTCTTAGCCCACCAGAGGACAAGCTGTCAAGCTATTCTGGGCACAAGGGAATAAAGGACTAAGGAGAAGCTCAAGTGGTTCCCTATGCAGGTGGTGCTGTGCTACGGTGTGCAGTGGGTGACTGCAGGATTGCAATCAGGTGAAGGAAACCCAAGTGAAATCCAGTAGATCTTTATTTTGCATGAGGCTTCTGGTTTACATGTAGGCAGGACTTTAGGGCCTGTGTTATGCATGCAGGCAGAATAGTATTTATGTGATGCCTTCTTACTTTCAGGTCTCTAAGTTGGTGCTAATACTTCCTTCAGAGGATCTGTCTGGATTTGTCTATTGCAGTTGATCGTTACAGAGCCTTTGTACATTAATTCAAGTTCTCAGCACACAGTGGCTCAATATCCTCCCCAAACTTCCCCATGCCTCCCTATCCTGAAGACATAGCTTTCTGACATGTTTTTTCTTTCCTTACTCCTGAGATATCCCTAATCTCTTATGAGCATCAGTCCCCATTTTTCAGTTTGCAGCAGAGAACTTTTTCAATACATACCTGCCGAGCACATTCCTAACCTATCATTTTGATGCGAATAGTTTTAAACTAGTGTTAAAATACTGCTAGAGTACTGATAAGTAGAAGGAAAGAAAATAAATACACCCTCTGGAAAGGGACAATGCAATCTTTAAATTAGTGGCAGTCATCTCTAGTAGTATCCCTGGTGATAAGTTTTGAAGTTCAAAGTCTTTTTTCCTATTTGTTTTTCTTCCTGTAGCATATGTCTCTATTTACGTCAACAGATTTTTTTGAAATTTTTACTCCTTCAATTCAGGTTTTAAAGGAAATTCTAATAAATTATTTTAAAAATATTTTTTTTAAAAGAAAGCAACTCAGGTAAGACTAGGTCAAGTGACCTGCTGCCAGCTGGTAATTTCTTTGTACGGTAAACGGGCTTTGTATTTCAGATGGGCAAACCATTGTAGCCTGCAGCAAGTCTGCAGAACAGTTTATGAATCTGGAAAAATACAAGTAAAGGTGGCAGGGGAGTTCGTACTGGTAAGTTACTGGTAGAAGAAGATCCTTCATTTCTAGGAGATCAATCCCCTCCTCTCTTGCTAGATTGAAGCTATCTGGTTTTAAGCAAGCTTGGCAGAAGGGTAGAGGCTGCAAGGAGACCAAATTCCAGAAGGTTTTTGAAAACCAGAAATGAGGCAGAGGCAGACATTACTTCTGCTCTGTGAGAGAGCACTCCAGAGACCCATATGAAGATTGTCCTTCCAGCTGGTCCTTTCAGCTCTCCCAGACTGATCTACTGATTAGTACCTGTTCTTCTGGCTCCTGAGCACTTGCTGGATGCCTGACCACTTGGTGTGGAGGAAGGAGCTGGAGGTGCTGTGAAGAATGTGGTAGGAAGAAGTGGTAGATTGAGAGAGGGAGCAGTCATAACCAGGAAGGCTGGGGATACCATGGCTGGGATGCCATTAAGGGAATCCAAACCCAAAGGAAGCCAAGCCTCACAGATGCTGTTACTTGTGGGATGACTTGCTTAATTCAGATACCCTCTTGTCTGTCACCATATCCAGAGACATTTTAGTAAAGAAGCATCACTTTCAGATGGAAGACATGAATAGGAGGGAAAAAGACACAAGTTCTGGTCTTTAGATAATATGTGTGAACTTGACAAATGGATTGTAATGTCTGTGAATTTAATTCTAAGAAAAGAATAAAAATACTTGTGTGCTTCAGAGGGGAGCTGAGATACTTCATCCATTTGAAAATATTTTTTCTCCTTTAGGAGACAGATGCTTTACCTTTTCCATGAAAAGTTGTAAATGTTTCAGAAACAATTAATGAAGCTTCCTGACATCCTCTTGGGTGAGGAAATATGATTGCTGTGGGAGAACTGAGGCAGAAATCTGTCATGTGAATATTTTATTTTAATAGTTAATGAACAGGGAAAAAGTATTACTGTTAAACACATGAGTAAGATTGTGGAAAACTTTGGCAGAGAAAGGTACTGATACAAATTCTGTCTTGATTGGCATCTCTTGAAGGTCAAAGTATCCACTCATTGTATAAGGCAGAATTAAATTTGCCTCATGTATATTAAATTTCAAAATGCATATACAGCATAAGGCAGCCTTGTAGGGTAGAAGTAAATACTTTGGAAATTGTCTATAAAAAGATAAACTTCCTTTCATTTCATATTAGCAGTAGTTCCATCACTTTTTACACAAAAATCTTATTTATTTAGTTAGTTTATTTTTTTTAAACAGAATCTAATCCTCAGATAGCACGGCTCTTTAGTTGATGGCAAAAGAACTCTGTCAAAATATACCACACCATCCAAGGGCATTGATGTCATGCAAAATTAGCAGTTCCTATTGAAGGATTAGGAAATTGAGACACAGAAATTAGGCCAGCCACATAGCAAATAAAGTGGCAAATGAGGAAGAAAACACAGGTGCCCTGACTTTTTCCTCACTGTTTAAATCAGAAGATCCGTAGTCCTTAGAAGCATGCACATGTCCTTAGCAGTTCAAGCTGCTTTTTATTGTTGCAGGCTGTGTGTTACCTCACATGATCCAATTGTTTTGACTGTCTCATCCAAAGGCCCAGGTCATCAAATCAGTAACCCTAGGTAATCTCACTTCTCCAGTAGGGCAAGTCTTCTTTTTTTTTTTTAACTCTCTGGTAGAACATTTTGAACATTTGAACATTTTTAACAGCATTCACATCATGTTACTGGCAGATTGTAATTATATGGATATGTATGTTCCAGTATGCATTGAACAGGTTAACTGTAGTATCTGTGGCAATCACCTTCCCCCATTAGACTTCTGTACCTTAATATCAGTTTGGTATGTGACAACATCTCCTAGTCAAGCATATTATAAAAGGAATAAGAAAGGGGAAAAAAATAACAAAAAACAAAACGACAGAAGGTTTAACTCATAGGAAATGAAAATATTGTGGTGGGAAAAGACAGGACCACCCGTAAGCATCAGATACATACTCACACTAAATTATTATTTTCAATTTCTGGGTTTTTTTTTTTAAGGGTAAGCTTCTCAAAAATCAGGAATTACTTTATTCTATGTCCACAAAAGTCAATTTGGGGTTTACCATACACTTAAGATTAAAAAGACCAGTACTGCATATTGTGAAAATCTGTCCCCTAAATAAAACCAGATTCATGTGAGAAAACCCAAATAAACAAAAAAAATCCAAACAACTGATACCCACTTTTGCTTTTGTTCTTCCAAATCGTATATGGGAAGACATTGAACAGAAATGGGCATTATTTCATATCCAGGGAGAACTGGTACTTTCTAGCACACTAGCCTTATTTTAAAATTGCTTAGTTTTTTAATAGTCTTGCATCCTGGCTCATCTATGCATGATTTCTTCTGGCCTTTTTAAATCCATAAAACTGTTGAGTATACTAGACAAGAATTCTCCTTCTACTTGATCATGCCATTCCTAACTGGTATCACAAACATAAATAAAAAGCTAATTCTGTGAGGTTCTTCTGGGAGGGGAAGGTGGGTGAGGAGAGCACTCTCTAGCCTTCTGTGGTCAGAAACCACAGGTTAATTCCCCAGCAGTGTCATAAGTTTTGAACTACTTTGTTCCTCTCCCTGGATAAGGGCAGTGCTTTCCAGTTCTGTAGTTATCTGGATGCTCTATGAGCCTGATCCCTGATTATGCAGTGGGGTTAGTTATGGTACCTAAGAGTTATCCTGGTTTAACTGTAGTTCTGTTGTTCAAAGCATGTTGAACAGCCATAGTTTCCTCTGGAACTCAAAATCTGAATGGTCCCTAATTTTGTAGAGAAGGGGAAATTCACTTACTGGTGGTGTTCATGGCAGAAGTAGGCGAACTGTCCACTTCCATTATGGCCATATTGCAGTCTGGATTCTCTAATAACTGTATCAAAAGCAGGCTTCATATGAAGATCTGGCTACCAGCTGGTCTTTACATTCTTTGTATCCCTGAATTGTAAATCAGGAGGGACAATCCTCATTCTGAATGCCATGCTTATTCTCAGCACAATGTGTGTGGTGAAGAAGGCATTGAAAAAAAAAGCTTTAAGGCTAGGATAGCATCAAAGAAAATGCTTAAATTTTTATTCTCCCATCCATAGTGGATTAATTAAAACATAATGAAACATCAGCTAGCTTGAAAATAAGCAAATGCGTATGTGTAGATGATGGCAGTTTATTCTGAAAATCAAAGTAAATTCTTCCCTCTGTCAAATCATAGCTCTAACAACATAGTGTTCTAATAACATAATCCTCTACCTTGCTTTCCTTGATGAACCTTCTTAAATTGTCCAGTCTGTGATGAGATTTTTCATGTCCTGTGTCACTTGGTTGGTTTTCAGAGCTATAGCAGGTACTGGACCTAGTACCTGCTGATATTACATTGTACTTGGTGCAGGATGTAAAGGGATGTTACTTTATTGCACCAAGACTCTCACTAGGCTTTGAAATAAGTGTTCAAACATATCCCTATTAAGCATTCGACATGTGGTGGTGACTGTAGGAAAATGGGAAGTGGGAGCTTTTCAGGCACAAGTTGTCTAACTAGAAAACCTCAATCTGTGCCCTACTTTGAATTAGAGATTGCATAGCAGAGTATCCTTGTTATAAAAAAAAAAAAGGTGCTTAATCCTTTTTTTCATAGCTTCATGCTTTATTTTATTTTACAATGACTACACCCTGTATGACAACATCTTGTCCAGCAGGCAAACGTTGCTGCAGAATACAATCCTAAGCTCCACCTAACCATTCCCACAGTCTAGATAGGGCTGCCTGCTGCCTCAGGACACACCAGAACAGTCACAACATTGAATTTCATTCATCTGGAACTATGAATTGCTTTTACTATTTGGCATAAATAAATCCAGAGAGTTCCTCAAGCAGCAAGTTAAGGTAAAATATGTGTGCATGAAAGGGGTATCCAAGTCAAATCCCAAGTATGTAATGTGGAAGCCAATTGTAATCAATAACTTATTTTCACATGTTCAATGAAGAAGCATTTAATTGTTTTCCCAGCTTTATGAGGCAAGGTGCCTCAATGCAATCTCCCTCTGAATTGTGAGGCAAGGTGAGCTGCTGGTTGATGCAGGCATTGTGCTACTGAATACCTCTCTACTCTTGGGCAAGTTGGCGATTCTGTTTGGGTTTAGTTAATTTAAAAGAGTATTTCAGGTTTCTATTTTCAACAGGTTGTGAGAATTGTTGATATGTTAGGGAACCAAGCATACTGATCTGAATAATACATTTGTCTGAATAAGTGCATCAGTACTTTTGGTGCATTGTTATTAACACCTTTGTGCACACTACTTTTCTTTCTCAAAGACAATGTGCATGCATAAAAATAAACCTACATTTTCAACTTCTATTGCAGTGTATGAAAATTGGGACAGAAGAGAGACGTCCAGTTGATCAAATCTACTAAATATGTACTCCATTATTTGTGGCAATATTAGTTTTTTGAAACCAACTGATTGAAAAACACATAGTTACTATTGAGGGTATCAGCTGTTGGAAAGAAACATTCTCTCAGCTTTATACCACATATCCCATTCTTTTGTCAGCTTACATTATAAATAAATAACAAAGCAATTTGACACATGCCCATTGATTAAAAATAAAAGTTGTCAGAGTGAGAAGAGAAAGACAAAAATATGAATTATTAATAACAATATTAAGCAATGCAAAAAAGATGCTTAACATGCAGGAAAGTCCCTGAAAAGTCACTTAGTGAAGGGGAAAGAAAGTACAACCATAAAGACATCCTCTCCACTATTACTTCATGGCTTTTTCATTGCTAGTTGGGCCCTTGGAGGTCTAGGTGACCATGTAAAAGAGAAGGATTATTTGTTAATTTATGTAATCTTGTTTATTTTATCTCTGGTATTTCTAACAGGCACCACCAGCAAACATGAAGATGTCATGTAGGGAATGGAGTAAATTTAAAGCGATCATATTGTGTCATGATTAGGATTGGCCATTTATATTTTTGAGCAATCTTCCTGGCAGTGGCTTTTAAAAGACCAAGTGACAACAGAGGCATCAGTTGGAGAAACTAAGCTAATTTATACTCTTCCTAAATTTCATATGCAACACATTCCTGTTCAGTATGCAGATATTAAGGCATGCAAAAAAGCTAGTAGTTGTGTTCTGTGTACTTTGTGATGCTCCATTTGATAAAACATGAACAGTACCCTAAGAGCAAGAGAGGCAACTGCACAACTTCCACAAAAGCTGTAGAAACCCCCTAAGTCATGGTCGTGTTTGCTGAATAATGTTCTTGCTCTAAAGCAGGTATGGTGCAACAGAGGAGCTAATTGGAAAGTTTTCCTGGTGGAGTAGAACCAGAGATCCAATTGTAGTTAAAGTGATGGTGTCGGGTGTCTCTAGGGGAACATCCTATATTAGACTTCGTCGTGGCAGTCTGAATATTGTATTACTTGTAGCTGGAGGGATGACATCATCTTAAAAGAAAAAAGAAAGAAAAAAAAAAAGGCTGCAGGAGCAGTAAGGCTCCTACCCTGTGCTTATGATGTTAATGTTTTGAATTAACAAACTGTTAATGAATTCACAACATGATCTCCCAATTACTGTGCTTTAATTCTGGAAAGCTTCTTTTTATGCATCTTTGGTTCAAGTAAGGGCTAAGCACTTTTAGCTTTTATGGTTTTCATTAGATGCCAGAAATGCTCAGAGCTTCTTAAAACCAGGGTCAAAGGATCTTCTCACTGGCATGTAGTTGCATATGGTGCAGGTACCTCCATCCCTTTTGGGGCTCCCTTTACACTCAGTTGGAGAATATTAGGCACTTACAGGTGTGATTCGACCTATCACAAGGACAGGCATCTGATATAGACCTTCATATAAGGGCTTACTTCTGTTCATAGACTGTAAAGGAAGTCTGGACAAAGACTGTAGCAGTTTAAAAGAGATTCTTGTATGCTTCAAGCTGAATAGCCAAAATTAGGAAGTTGTGCTAGAAATGTTAGTCTTCAGTTTTCTGTTTGTGTGTAAAACTGGAGCACTATGCAGCTTTGCAGGGTTTGAGAAGATGGACTTCTCTTTACTACATACACAATTACAATTATAAGACTTCTTATTAGCTCCTAAATAGTTTGCATTTACATTTTATGAGCTCTTTTTAGTTTCACATATACTATGAGTTAAGATTAGCACTGAGTGGGTATTTCTGTTGGTGTTAGCATGGATACCTTACACGTCGGCTGAACTTGGCTGTATATGAAATTATTGGTCTCTCTTAAATTTTAATTAATGTAGCTTGACTCCCCTTAGTACTTCTGATGTGCTGCATCTGATCCTCAGTGTGTTAAAAGACTGCATTTAAGATAATTTCATTGGTTTGGAAAAGTTACACAAACCAATAGTTGCTTGACAGAGCCCAAGCACAGACCAAACCGAGTGAAATGGAATGGCTTCTGGGGCAGGACTGAGATGATGGAGAGGTAAATAGCTGCCCTTTCCCACATGTACCCAGAACTATAAGCAAAAGTCAGATAAAGACATGTAAAGAGATCCTAGCATCTTATGCCAATCTCTTTTGGGACTTGAAGGCAAGAATTTCTTAAATTGTTTTAGTCTACTGGCATCATATGTAGCCTTATTCTAAAACCTTGCACAAATGTCTATAAGGAAATCTTTAAGGATTTGAAAAATCTTGTCCTTTGAAAAGGAGATTCTTAAGCAAGTGAGTAGGCTTTAAAATTCAGAGAACCTTTGGTAAGAAATTTTAAAAATCTGGGAGAAAGCACTTTAATAATACCGTTATAGTACTTTTCATCAGTCTTACTACACCCCTGTGCAGTATTTCAGCTCTGTAAACTGAAGCTTATTTATGTTAAATGATTTCTCCAATATCTTATCATGGGTAAGTGGCAGGCCAGAAATGGAACCCAGGAGTCCTAATTTGATTTCTTGTTGAATTCAGAGACAGTATACTGCCTCTGAAAGAAAAAACGCTCAAGAATTCAACAGTAGCACTCTGCAGGAGGATTCTCCCATTTCAATAAATGCGTTGTTATAATATGTCTGTGCTCCACTGACCGAGGTCCCTGAGGTTGCTTTCAATCCAAACCCATGTCTCCTTTGTGGGTGCACATTACACTACTGAATCTTCCAGTGCTCTAAACCAAAAGTCTTGTTCTTAATGAATATATTGGGAAAAATACAGCTATTGAAAAGCACTGCTACTACCAGTGAATAAAGCAAGTAAGGGTGAAATGAAAAGAAACTGTGGAGTTATAAGAATACAAGCTGAAGTTTGAATGTGTCTGCCAGTGCTGGATTTCCTTTTTTAGACTAGTGAAGATGAGACAAGAAATTATATTACTTATCTTAAAACCCCTGTCTAATAGTATTTACCATCTCTGTGAGATCTTGAATAAATATGGATAACTGTCTATATTTTTAAATCCATATTTTTGAAATTTGACCATGCGCTGGGTGAGCTTTACAGGAAAATATTGCTGTTTTTTGAGAGAAGTCTCTTCACATCACCTTGTCTTCCCAGTGGCTTTTGCAGTGCGTGAAGAAAGAAGGTGAGAACAAGAGCAAATAATACCGTTCTGCAGCACTTGAGCAAGCATTTGAAATCAGTGGGTTGTGTTGCCTGGTTTAAAAGACTTGCATAGTCTCTGGATCTAGCCTGGAAAATCCAATCTTATAATCTTGAAAGGAAAATTCAAGAGTCTGGGGAAAAGCAGTCCAACACAATTTGTTCAGTCAAGACTTTGTGAATTCCTCTCAGGATTGAGCTCAGTGTATTTATAAAACGTAAAAGTGATGTTCTTTCCTAGCATTCCGGATTTTTCCCTCAGTCTGAGGAAATTTTGCATGCCAGGTTAATTTGCAGAGACAGAGTATGAATTTCCTCAGCCAAGACATGGAGGGCATAAAGTGAAGTTCTGTGAGCATAGTTTTTCATCAGTATCTTATTTTGTGCTTGGCCAGAAGCAGAAGGAATTTTGTTTTCTTACACTAAGGAGAAGAAGGTCTGAAAGTACTGAGTAGATGGAAAGGTACACATCCACTGTCTCTAGAATAAGGGCTCAAACACAGGTATCTAGGACCATGCAAGATGCTATAGGGCACCTCCTGGCCTTCTACTACTGCCTTTACTGTTCGTATAGCTGACACAGTATAAAAGCCCCCTCGACACATTTGCTGAGTGGTGTGAATATAACGAGTTACCTGAGTACCATGTATTTATGACTATGAACTGTAGAAAAATTCTGTAAAAACTGAGTTGTTGTATTTAAGTTCTGTCTTAAGTGCAATTCATATCAAACAGAATTTATATCCGTGTTACTGCAATCTATGCTGGGTAAAAGAAGGAAGTCTTAAATATCTGCAGTTTGTTAAATTCTGGAGTACAAGGCAACATGCATTTTATCTGAAGTTCCTCAAGGTGTGTGCCATATGTTTTGAATTGCTGGATTATAATTTTGGATAGTTTATAGCATGTCTTGTCCTATTCTACAGGTGGCATTACTTCTTTTAAGCTGGTAACATAAGGTTATATATCATGTCAGGTATCAACTAATCGGACATGATCAGTCTGGTCTGCTGAGTCACTGTTTTGAAGACATAATCCTTATTAAAAGCAACACCGTGAAGCCTGAACCTTTTTTTTTTTTTTTTTTTTTCATGCACTAATACTCTTCTGCACCTCTTTCCTAGCATGAAAATCAGAGTAATGTCCTTTACAAACTCTCTTCTCAGCCCTATTCCAAAAAAGCTCCAGTAGTCTTCAGTAAGTATTTTACCTAAGTTAGAAACCAGATCAAAAGTTTGGGAAATATTTTAGGATTTTGTGCTCAATTTAGAAGGACTTGAAAGAGTGAGGGTTTAATTGGTGATGAAATCTGTGGAGCTTTAGAGCACTGCGAGACGTGTTTAAATGTTTTCCAGAAAGCATTTATTTTTGATTCAGTGAATTTGGGGAAGCTGCTGTCACTCAGTTTTATTACCTGATGGTTTGTCTTCTGGTTAGGACTTGGGATAGGAGACAGGAAGAGCAAGTATCACATCTCCAACTATCATCAAGGCTCATTGAATGGACTCCAGACAACTATTTCCAATGAAGAGATGGTGGGAGCATTGATTAATTCATGATCACAAAGTGCTTTGCTCTCCTGGGATTAAAAGCAGAATAGAAATGCAAAGTATTATTAATTGAATGAATGTTTGACATATTTAGTATACGATGTTAAATATCATTTGAGGATGGGTACATTATGAGAGTGTGAGTGACTCAACTGAAAGTAATTATGGTTATGTCTTTAATTGAGAAAAACAGATTCTTAATCAGTGCATCACAGTTTCAGCCCTCGTGATAACTTCCTGCTTAGGTTTATGGATCAATTTAGTTTGTCTGAATAACATATGGCCTAGACACTGGATGCTGACAGCATCTTCTGAGTTTGGGGAACATATGCAGTCACTTTTTTTATTGATGACTAGGAATTTCTCCTTCTCTTTTAGCTGGACTTGTCCAAGCTTTCAGTTGTGATTTGATTTCAAGAAGCAGCATCATGCTGTAATACAGGTATTTTCCTCTTTTCCAGGTGGTTGATGGAAAAAGTTTGTAGTTCTTTAGGGACCATGTGAAATGTAACATGAATTCTGATTGTATTTGCACTGCCCTGTTTTATATTAATATGAAATTTGCCACTGTGTCCCCAAAGCCAGGATTTGGCATTTGAGGGTCTGTTCCTATGTAGTAGGAAGCACTTGTTGATTGACTACTTTGTGAAATCATCATTATGTTACAATAACTGACTTTTCTCCATAAGAACGCAAAATTACTAGGCTTTTTTTGTGGAATTTCAGTGTTTATGCATTATGTGAAAACCAGAGGGATGTGCACACCTAGATTAACGTTTTACTTTGCTTGCAGTGGTTGCAGTTTTACTGAAAGTGTCATAATATCTGATGTTTTCCTTAAAGATTCTACTCTTGAAGTAAGCAGATAATGTAAAAATCTTTCGGTTTTGTTTGTAAAATAAGTTTCTAGTCCTTGTGATTGGAGGGAAGACACTGAATTTATGATCAAAGCCATAATACAAAGACTCCGAAATGAGAAAAATATAAAGGCTGGTATTGGTTAATATTATTTTAAAAACATGTTAGGATTTTCAGAGGAAAAATGGGGGAGAATGGTGAAAGATAGGAGGGAAGCAGCATGACAGCAGGTTCACCAGTAGTTCATTTGCATTTTGTTTTCACTTTGGAATAGTTTAGTGGTCTAAATACTAGCTTTGAATTCCCTATATGAGTTGAATCTGTAGCTACAGTATCAGCAGCAGGACTAGGAATAAAATTCTCACCTTCACACCTTTACAAAGAACAAGTATAGCAGTGAGATTTTATTACATATTTAGCTAGTCATTTAAGCAAAGACTACTGAAACTGTTCTGGCTGGTATTACTTATCTGTGTCTTCATTAGTTGACCAAGAAATGCACTATTCACCATTCATCTGTATGACATTTCTGTGCCTCTGCCCATTTGCTTGGCTAGATTTCCTCTTCCCTCCTCACTTAAAAGTGTCTGGACAGTGAAAGTACTTTAAAACAAATTTCCAAGCTATTTTATGATATTCTGCTGGTTTAACTCCTTAAGTTAAGATTGTCTGTGTTATTAAATGGTATGTGCCTATTGAGACATTATTGATTAGGATTCTTGTAGGAATTACTGAGTGGAATTGTAAATTCTTTTGTGAGAATCAGACTGTATGATCAGATATGGATTTGACAGATGGACCACTTGGTGGATAAGGAATTGGCTGGAGGGCCATACCCAGAGAGTTGTGGTCGATGGTTCAGTGTCCAAGTGGAGGCAAGTGATGAGTGATGTTTCCCAGGGATCAGTACTGGTGCCAGTGCTGTTCAACATCTTCGTTGGAGACATGGACAGTGGGATTGAGTGTATCCTCAGCAAGTTTCTGATGACACCAAGCTGTGTGGTGTAGTTAACACCTGAGAGGGAAGGGATGTCATCCAGAGGGACCTTGACTGGCTGGAGAGGTGGGCCAATGTCAGTGTCATGAAGTTCAACAAGGCCAAGTGCAAGGTCCTGCACCTGGGTCGGTGCAACCCCAGGCACTAAATACAGGCTGGGGGGAGAATGGCTGGAGAGCAGGCCTGAGGAGAAGGATTTGGGGGTGGTAGTAGATGAGAAGCTCAACATGAGCTGCCAGTGTGTGCTGGAGCCCAGAGAGCAACTGCATCCTGGGCTGCATCAAAAGAAGTGTGGCCAGCAGGGCCAGGGAGGTGATTCTGCCCCTCTACTCTGCTCTGGTGAGACCCCACCTGAAGTACTGTGTACAGCTCTGGTGCCCTTAGCTCACAAAAGACATGGAGCTGTTGGAAAGGGTCCAGAGAAGGGCCACCAAGATGATCCAAGGGCTGAACCACCTCTGCTATGAAGACAAGCTGAGGGAGTTTGGGTTGTTCAGCCTGGAGAAGAAAAGGCTCCAAGGAGACTTTAAAGCAGCCTTCCAGTACCTGAAGGGGACCTACATGAAAGATGTGGAGAAACTTTTCACCAGAGAGTGTAGTGCTAGAACAAGGGGTAATGGTTCTAAACTGAAAGAGGGTATATTTAGGTTAGACATCAGGAAGAGATTCTTCACCATGAGGGTAGTAAGATACTGGGATAGGTTCCCCAGAGAGGTTGTGGAAGCCCCCTCTCTGGAGATGTAAAGGCCAGACTGGATGAGGCTTTGTGCAGCCTGGTCTAGTGTGAGGTGTCCCTGCTCAGAGCAGGGAGGTTGGATCCTGATGATCTTTAAGGTCCCTTCCACCCTTACCCATTCTATGATTCTATGATACTAAGGGTCTTCAATGGCTCTGAGCTGTGAAATAGCTTTCAAGACTTAAAATTAATAGTTATGAATAATTTGGGTTTTTTCTCTGTAAATTCCATTACAAAAATAACAAGAACAATAAAACTGCGAATAAAATAGTTTGTTTGCCTAGGGAATTGTTGAGTTTGTTATTTGGATTGTAGTACTACCCCAGTCCCCAAACAGAATTAGGGTCTGTTTGTAGTAAATGTTTGAGTAGAAATTAAGAGATTGTCCCTGCTTTAGATCTTCATAATTTGCATCAGAGACTCAAACAAGAGACACTGCTATAGGCAAAATGTCAAAGGACGTTTTGGAGATTATCCTGCTGTAAAGATGGGCCAGGCTATTCTAAGTCACATTTTAATCGTACAGAACACAGCACGCATAGGACTTCTCTCTGGATGGAACAAACCAGTGTAAATCGTGACTTTTCTCTTCTTGAGAGGGGAAGGCTAAAAAGAACTCTGTTGAAAATTGACTTCCAGAAAGAATACTTTTGATTTTCAGCTGAGGGTTTCTCATAAAAATTCCACATTTTCTGTAAAAGCATTTGTCTTGCAAAAACCCTGTCCAGCTGCAAACAAATTTTTAATTGAAGTTTTCACAAATACCTTTCTTTTTTATCAGCCTTTGTTGGGGAAGAAGTTGGAACCTAGTAATAGTGGCCTGTTGCTTACCAGCTTTTGTGGCTGACATGGCTCGAAAAGTTGTTAAAAGGAACCTAAAATTGTATATGACTTCCTAAGGGGAAATGCCTAAGGGGAAATGCCAAGTCACCGTTGACACACTTGTGGAGAGCTGAAATTCTTACTGTGTGACCTCATTGCACTCTATGGCTTCCTCACAAGGGGAAGAGGTGGGACAGGTACTGATCTTTTCACTCCTGTGACCAGTGACAGGACTCGGGGAAATGGCAGGAAACTTAATCAAGGGAGGTTTAGGCTGGATATCAGGAAAAGGTTTTTCACCCAGAGGGTGGTCAAGCACTGGAACAAGCTCCCCAGGGAAGTGGTCACAGCATCAAGCCTGCCTGCGAACAGGAAGCGTTTGAATGATGCTCTCAGGCACATGGTGTGATTCTTGGGGTGCCCTACACAGATACAGGTGTTGATCCTGATGGGTCCTTTCCAACTCAGCATGTTCTATGATTCTATGATTCTGTTCCCCCTAGAATCTAGTCACAAACAGCATTATCTGCACCAAATTTTAGGTAGACAGTATCTCTGGAATTTGAAGTTGGTTCTTAACTCTGTTTTGCCGATGAGTGGAAGAAGTAGTGGTTTTCTTTCTATTTCCGTGTTTTTTCTGTTTTATAAACTTGTTGACTGCTTGCAGAAGAAAGTGAAAAGAGGTATCTATTGCTTTTCCCTGCCTTGCTGCCCCTTGCAGATAATCTCCTCCAGTGAGTAAATGAAGACAGTTTCAGGAGGGATGCTCTTTCCCAAGCCAGCAGCATAAGAAAACTGTCTGCCTTGTATAGACTAAATTTTCCCAGCTCTGTGTTTATTAATTTTTAGGAGAAACAAGAGTATTGAAAGCTTTTTGGAAACTTGAGAGAAATAAAGAAAGGAGAAGAGAGGAGAGGAGAGACAGAAAAGGCAAATAAAGGCATATCATCAGCTGGCATTTGGTGTGAGGGATTTTATACCATGCTGACATAAAAACAAAATCTTGAGACTATTTCAATCCATTACATTTTAGGAGCTCTTTGAAAGTTTAAAACTTGATTTGCTAGACCATTTTTGAGCAGCTATAAAGCTATTGTCTTTTAAGTTTGTCTTGTCCTCGTTCCCAAAATCAGGTGGATTTTTTTGGGACCCTGAAGAACAATGGTAAAGCTACAGAGAATATTGTAGTCTATCCTGTAGATGCAATGCAGTTTAGGATGGAGTCAGAGTTATATGTAACAGATCTTAAATAGAAATCTTCATACTGCCATAGAAAGACAAAAGACACTGTAATATTTAAAGCAATCTGAATTGCCTTCAGCTAAAAATAAAATAAAGGAAATGGTGCAACTTGGCAAATACATCTTGACCTCATGCTATTTTTACAAGTCAGACAGATGTGCAGCCACCGATAAGCTGGTACCCAGGATGAGCTATCAAATCAGAAATCTGTGGACTCACTCTTCAAATCCCAGCACTAATCGCAATGAAAAAGAGCTACCTTTCGATTAATCCTGCCCTGGACTTTAGACGAAAGATACTGCAGTTTAATTACTGAGCGAAATCCACTTTGTCTGATCTGCCAGTCTGCACTGTGATGTCATAATATAATCAGCTTCACCCCTGTCTGAAGCTTTAGGGCTGTGAAGTCCAAGAACTTGTTTGATTGGAAGAAATAAAATGTTGTTTAGAAAACCACCAGCCACAATGCTGTAATTACCAAAATCCTGTTTGCATCTGTCTGTTATTTTCACCATTGGTTTCTTATGACACGAAGAGGCAAGGAGAGAGATCATGGTTGATAAGAACAGCACCCTGACAGGTGACAAATAAGATGTGGGAGGGTTTCCTTGTAGAAAATAATAATTGTAAAAAATCAAGCTAATTAAACTGGTTCTCTTTCTTACATATTTCCCATCGGCTTCAGTGACACATGCTGGTTCAAGCAAAGCCAGCCACCGGTACTGTCATCTCATAATTAAAACCTGTAACTGATCTGGGAGTGTCTCCACCAGAGGTTGCATTGCAGGGATAAACTCATGTGAATGTGAGAAATTGTATTTCTACCCACGTGAGAGAGGCAGCGGGGCTGCCACAGTGTGAGATATTCCCTCCCACCCCCCTTAGGAGATGTTAGCCACAATTTGGAGGAAGTACTTCTTAAGACAGAAGAAGAGGCCAAAGCTTACTGATATGCATTATTTAGTGTGTTTTGCCGTGGTGTATGGCTCAGTTCCTACAGCTCTTGTGGGAACTCATTGCAACAAGTCCCACTGAAAGCAAAGGGAGGACTTAGGATGCTCCTGATCACTCAGTGTCAGGCACTTTTTCTCTAAGCTCCTTTATTAAGAGTGCAACCAGGGAGTGTTGGCAGCAATTTCTTTTCAATGTATCATGGAGAGGTTTATTCTGGAGAAGTTCATTACTTTTTCCAGCCTCATTTCACAGAGATCACTGTAGACCAGTATCTTTCCATCACCTCCAACTGCAGCTGAATGGTGCCATTAACAAGAGGTGAGAAGATCCAAATTTTCTAATACATGCTTTGTTTGGATACTTTTCTAGCCATGCCAGGGTGGTTGTCATGGTGGTGTGGAAAGAATAGCTGACAAAGCCCCCAAAATTTGTTTGCTCTCGTTATTGCTAGACATAGATACTAATGATGAGAAACGGAAATACAGCTTTTATCTAACTGCAGCTTTTAGAGAGGGCACTCCATTCTGTGTTGTTTGGGCCTGAAGTCTGGTTGAATTTGCTGACATCTTTTCAATGCTTGGGCTCTCTTCCTCCAACTACCACCCCAATCCTGATTTATCTCATCTTACTTTCTCATCATTCAATGTTCTCTGCATTTAATTCTGCATCTTTTTATGTCTTTTGGCCATTTCTGGCCGAATCTTTCTTTTTCTTCTTACATTATGTATTCTGTACAACCCATAGAATTCAAATTGTATTTTTTACTCTCTACTCCATTCTTCTAGCATGGAGATATTACACTGTCACTCTTCTCCCAGCTCTTCTCCCCTAAAAGCATTTTGCTTTCCATCTCTAGCCACCTCCTGTTCTAGAATGAGCTGGTAGCCTTCTGTTGTGAATCACAGCTACAGTTTTGATGATGATCCCTGTGCTGCTTCCTCTTCGAAGAAAGGCCTTGCTCAGCTTGTAGGACTAAAGAGGCTAAACACAGAATAAGATTACTGCTTTTTAAATATCCTGGAGTTATAGCCTCTGGATAGATTTCTGTGCAAAGATCAATTCTCTATTGCAAAATCAGAGCAATGTCTCGGGGCAGAGACTGGGGCTGAGGAAAAATATCAGACAGCAGTTGTTAGCAGTATGTGTCTGTGCCTTAAACTTGCAATACGTTTACTTTCTTCCTCTTCCTTTTGTACCCTGTAGCTGACAGCAGCGCCTAGCATTGCCTGTCAGCAGGGATGGCATGCAGGGTGTTTTGCAATGGAAATCTGGCTTTAAACCTAACTAGGTTTGTCATTAGTGTTTTAACTTCTGAATGGTATTTAAACATTGCAGTTTGCAGACTCAGTTCCAGCAGGATCTATCCAGAGGGGGCTGTCTAGAGAATCTCCTCTGAACCAGCTTTGACCAGCAGCGATGGCCCTCACGCTTTATTTATACCGTACTTTTGCCCTCAGTCTAATCCTTTGCTTTAGAAACAGAAATGTCAGAAGGAAGATGTGCACAGCTTCTTTTAAATCCCAAGAGAGTAGTTTTCAGCATGAATGAGTCCACCTAGTTACATGGCCTTGCTAATACCAGTCTGCTGCACTGATGATCCCTCTTCCCAGGGGAAAAATATTAGGGGAACCTGAACAATAGTTGTATGGCGAGTTACTATAAAAATGGTTATTTTCCAAATGCAAGGATAATGGAGGGCATAGGGTACCATATAATAGCACTTTAAAAGAGAGGAAGAAATTAGTGTATGTTGACCAGAATAAATTGTGTTCCTTTGCAACAGGGAAAAGATACATGCAGCTGGAGCACAAGTTTATTGTGGGAAAGCCCAGTTTCAGTGTCCAGTGATGTGGAGTTCCCACCTTTCGTATTCAACTGTTCAGTATGCTTACACACACAGACAGGGCATTCTTAATGTAACGGCTGTCACAGACTTTGATATGTGAAGTTTTGTGTCCATGATGCAATATTGCAGCCCAGTTACAACTTGGGGACTTTCTGCATAGATGTGGCACAGGGTCCGAGGGCAGCTTAGGACTGCCACCGCGGTACTAGGGCTGCCATAGGAACTTGTCAGAAGGCCTCACTCAGAGTGTTCGCAGCTGTATGCATTGTTTAAGCCTCTTACCTGTGCTGGAGAAATGAGTTGTTATCTCTCTCACTCAGTGAAATTTGTAGGTCCCAATTGTCTTAGAATAGATGCCATGGTATCTTCTAAAAAACCTTTGTTCTACTAGCCCTAGTGCTGTGTGAGCTAATGATTTTTGCTGTGCACAATCTGAGTAGCAGTGATCTGAAGTTAGAGGAAGTAGCACAGGTAGGAGGAGACTCCAGGAGAACGAGAAGAAAGTAAATGAGTGATTTGAGGATAGAAGAGGAGAAATTAGAGACTCAAATCCCATCCTTCATTGCCTATGATGTTGTTTGTGCTGGACCTTCAGTACTTATGCCATGGTGCTTCCTCACTTGTAGTCATGCACCTATGCTCATGTTATCCCTGCAGTTTGGACTGAACTCCACGTGCCTGTGGCTCACAAGGTCACATTTACAAATGCATTGGTTTCAGCTTCCCACATTATTGTTCAGTTACTGAAACTTCACTGATTTGGGGACAGTTTTCCCCTGGATTAATGAGAACAGAATTTAATATAGGAAGATGACAAACTCACTGTCCTTCTTCTCATTCTTTTTTTCTAAACACGTCACTTTGTGCTCTGGTGAGACGTTCTTTCCTGAGAATCCCAAGGAAGGAGAAGAGTAGCCAAATCCTCTGCTCAACGTATAGAAGGCAGACCATAGTCCACAGCTGCACAGACTGACTTCTTGTCCATTCACTAATGAGTGCTCTGCTGATAAGCCATGGCCATCAACCAGGTCACTTCACCAATCACCAGAAGGCACAGCTATGATTGTATTGCTTATGGCCATGCTTATCCCACTTTTTAAATAGAGATTGAGTTGAAGCCCCCAAGATTCTGCAAGCATGAGAGGAGAGTTAATATTTTTGGTCTCTGGTCCTCCCAATGCTGCTAAGAATGTTTTAAGGGCAGAAGGCAACTGCTAATTGTGATGTAACTTGAATGATTTCATCGCCTTACTGCTCTCACCTGATTGCAACATTCATCAACTCTTTCTGGTCACTGTTGACCTGGGATGCCAGCAATCTGGCAATCTTGAATAGCAACTTAGCCAGCTTGGAGTTGATTTATCTGCTCTGGTCACTTTCTGAAGATGTTTTTCTTACCCAACTGTATGCAAAGTATTCTTATGCTTAGAATTGTGTGGAGACTTCTGATTTTGCTGTTTTATAATTGTGTTTGTTGTTGTTTTTTTTTTCCACACGGTTAAACTTTATCATGTCAAGAATAAGGAGAAACCTCATTTTATCATCTTACTGCCAGTCCCCTAAGCTACATATTTTTCCATTAACCTGCTGCTCTTGTAAATCATAAAATACCCTTTTTGGAATAGTTACCAGTTTTAGAACCTTTCTCCCTTTTAGCATGAAGAGTGGTTGAGAAACCAGGTGGGCAGCTTTACTGGTCTGTCAGAGCCTCAACTGAATTCATCCACAGGTCTAAAGAGATCAACATTGTTTGAATTGACCCTTTCTGTTGCCAGCTTGAGGAGAAATCCCTTAAGCTTTTTTCTTTTTTGTCATGTACAGTCTCCCTTTGTCGGATCAGGTCCAAGGTCCTTGTTGTCATTTTTCTTAGGGATAGCAGGAGCTCTAGCCATGTCTGTCTTTATAAAGCCTGCAGTGAGAGAGCAAGAGACTGAGCAGGAGGGTGTGGGGAGAAGGGTAGAATATACTAAGTGAGTGTCTGACCCTTGAGTACCTTCTGCTGTCTCTGAGAACCGCAACCTTATCAAGAATCACAGTTGTGGCTTCTGTGGCAATGGATGACAACAAAAGCAACTATTATTCAGATTTGAGGCCTGAGTTTTAAAACAAATGCATTTAGAGCAGAGATGTGGAAAGGAGGAGAAACACAAGTGTTGCTTATTGGGGGCCCTGCAGACAGAAAATTATTGTGTTTCTAACGCTATTGATTTTTTGCTGCAGCTGATATTTCAATCTGGGTGCAGCATGTCTGAGAGTCTACGCACACTGTCAAGAAGAAATATGATAGTGTCTTAAAAGATTAATAATATCGCTGGTCCTCAGGAGGCCTGTCTTAATTCACTGGCCTGTTCCTTGGCATGTACTGTAATTTATCTAGTCTGATTTGAATAGCAAATGGCAATCGGCTGCCATTAGGGAAATAGGCATCAGTCTTATTGATCCAGGATGGGCTGGATTTTATTTAAGGAGAGCTGCAAAATGTTATTAACTTCCGGATGAGAGGCTGGAGGTGGAGAGTTTTTTGCAGTGTTCCAAGGGGGTGAATTGCACTGAATCTTAAAAAGTCCTCAGATAGATAGTAAGTAAGAGGAAGAACCTGGGGAGGAGGGGTCAACTGTACCACTTGGTTTCCAAAGACACCAGTTATTTCCAGCACAAGTGTTCTCTTTCTTGGGCTCTGTATGACTGTGTCGATGATGTACTTAGTTGTCTTTGGATGAAGGCAAGGGTACTTTGCATTTGGGGAGAACAAGTGGTAGCTGATCTTCCTGTATTGATTCAGATAAAGCTGGAATTGACTCTTCTCTGTGATGCATGAATTGTTAGTTTTCCAGTCCCCCTCACTATGCTTAACAGAAGCCATGCAATTTAACTTGCAGGCACCATGAGGAATATGTAGTCCTTGCTGATGCTCTGATTTATGTGTGTTTGCAACTGCCACCAGTGCTTTGTGAGGGGAGTAGCTGTTGTGGCTAGAAGAGAGGTAATTCTGCATTGGTTGTAAAGGTCCTGTCCTGCTTCTCTTCATACCAGTTCTCGTCAGAATTCACTGTGAAGAATAGAAACAGTCTTTGGATAATCTTTAGGTGCTGCAAATCCAGCTTTTTGCAGTAGGCAGTGTTGTCAAACATCATGATGAGCTCTGCATGTGTGGAAGACTGGTGCAGTTCCAGTCTCTACTAACAGTACTTAGTTATAGTATTGAGAATCTGAAAACTAATTCCTGCTTAATAATACTAAACATAAAGAACTGAAACTACACCATGTACCTTGAGAATTTTCCAGTCTTAACACATACCATTGTGGAGTAACCTTCCTAGGAAAAGAGGTGAGAGCCCAATTTGGCAGTCTTTAAAGTTAGACTAGATAGAACATCAGGAAAAAAAATACTGTAAGGAATACCCCAGCTCAGGTGGGAGATTGACATGAATTATGAAATACCATAGGTCTTTCCGTCTCCAGTAGCTGTAATTCTTTGATGCATCAGACTCCCCAGCAGGAATCACTGGAAAGAGAGATCTGTGAGTGCTGTCTGTTAAAAACCCCATAGATATTTCTGTTCCAGCAGGAAACACTGTATGGAACAGTGGAGGAGTGTTGTACGTAGGGGAGTTCAAAGTGACCCTCCAGTCCCACTCCCGCTGGGAAGCCTGCTCTTCAGGGAGCAGTGCGGGAATGGCAGCTCTGTGGAACTCACAGATCATCCTGTGCCAGGCTCCTTGCAGGAGGCACTGGGAGGACTGGGCAGGCATTTCTCTTTCAGGAGATGGAAGTATGTAGTGGAGAAAGGACAGGGGAAGGGAGGGTGCTTTCAGCTGCTGAATGTTACCTTTTTACCTTTTGGAAGCTTCTTTAGACTTACAAGAGGATCATTATCTATGTCTTTTTCCCGCAGCATTTACAATAAGGAGAAAAAAAGTGTTGGAACATTTCCGAGAAGTAGCTTCTTACTTCTTGAATTTTTCTTTTACATCTAAAACATAGAGAATAAAGCACTACGGGAAATGGCCATGCACAAAAGCAATAAAATAAATTGAAACTGACTTTGGGTTTTTTTTGAGCAGTGGTAATTGCTATACATTGTGATGTTTGCATAAGAAATTAGTTAATGTGTAGGAGAATGACATGTGATACATTTTATTTGCCTGATGACTGTAGACTCTGAGTGAATGACTTATTAAGGTTAATAAAAAAAATTTGTTTGTGACTTGTAATAATCCAATTGCTGGAATTTAACATCCCCTTATGCATAGTTGCCTAAAGGAGAGAAACTAAATTACACATACGTTCTAATGACCAACTGGCTATGCTTTTATTTATTTCTTAATAGTTGTTTGAGAACAAACAATATGTTCTAAATCGTTGGTCTGTCTGTCTTTCTGCCTGCCTGGGCAGGAACGTTATGGCTTTCTTAATTCTCCTGTGTGATTTATCATCCCCAATTCATTGTTTTGCATAACTCTGCTCAAAATGAAGAAATGTCATTATTTTGCAGTGAAAAAGTTGTCATTTGCATAATGTCTGCCATTAATTATTGTGAGACTAATGCAGTTGTTGATATTTTTAGGGCACAGTGGTACATCCTGCACCTTGTATAATGTCATTCTGAAGACACGGGTAGTTAATAGGTGCCACAACACTGCACAAATGCAAGAAGGGAGAAGAAGAAGAAGAAGAGGAAGGGCACATAATAGAACAGGCTCTGATCTTTATTTAGATTTTTATTTTCCTGAAATACATGGTGAGAGACAGCTATAAACAGAAGCAAAAGGTAGCGGTGACACCCAAGAGAATGAGGGAATGAAGAAACAAATGTTCACTTCTGCATGTGTTAGTCAAGATGGACTTAACTAAAACTCTTTCATGCTGATGATCCCTGGAATCTGAGAAAAGGCATGGCAGTAGCTAGCAACTATTATTCTATAGCTGGCACTTTTCCCCCTTGGAGAAGTAATTTCTTATTTATTTCAGTGGCTTATTTATTTTTACAGTGGAGTTATTTTGTTATTCTTTTTCAAACATATAAAGGGAAAATTCCTACATACATATGAGGGATATTATTTTATAATGTCCTTTGCATCTATGAAGGGAGAACATAGCAAACAGATCTGAGCCCCATTAAGAATTTAATAACTGTAGTTACTGAAGTATAGTTTTTGATCTCATCTTCGCATCTGAAGTTCACTGTTATTTGAAAGGATCACTTGATCCGAGCCACCAGTGGTTGTGGAAAAATATCCTTGCCCAGCAAGGCTTACACATTTCCAGAGAAAACATCTTTTTCATTCCTTTTTCATCCTAAGCATAGTGGATTTGCCCCACATGTTGGAAGCAAGGAGAGAGAAGGGCAGTCTACTATAAGTCTACAAATTAAGAATGTGAGACCGGACTTCCATTGCTCCCTGAGTAAGAGCTCCTGTTCTCTGCATAACATGTGCACAACTATAGACCGTAATAGTTGAGTGAAACAAAGATTTGGGTCTCATGCTGGCAGATGCTTTCCTACATGTTTTGTGTGACTCATACTGTTATTGCTCGATAGCCTTCATGCCTTTCTTCTACCCTAATTCTTTTTCAGGGCGTAGTAAGAGAATGGTAGTGAGTAGTTCCTGAGCTGGTAGTAGTGGTTGAATGCTAATGGGAAGAAATTAGTTCAGAAACCTGCAAAAGGTCCTAAGGCTTTTGGTATCTTTACCAGGAAATAAGCATCTCTACATCCCTTTGCCATTATACAGAACTACTAGGTCCTTTCTCTGTTTTCTGATGTATCTTCAAATGCCAGAAAGAGAAAACAACCATTTATTCTTCAGATCCTGAGATTCAGTGCCTCCAGAAGGATGTTGTTTCTTCTCCTGTTTTCTGCCATTAGAATTAAAACAACAACAAAGAAAATTAAACCACAGAAGTTCAAATAATGCTAAGAGTCTAACTGAAACCCACAAAGGGCAGGAAATTCATCTCCAAAGATCGCCAGTCTGTCCTCAGCTCACCCTATTGTCACAGAGAACTGAAAGTTGTTCCTACAGTGGGTGATCTTACAGACCACAAATGCTGCAATATGTAGGCACAATAGAGAACACAATAGAAGAGGAAAAACTGAGCTTTACTCTCAGTTTCTTGGATCTGGTAGGTATGGGACAGACCTCTAAGGTATATCTGAGCAATTTTTTTGTGTGCTTTTACGCATTTAGAGCACAAGTACAGAATATAGAGAGTGTTTCATACGGTTGTAATTCATAGTTATGAACTACACCACAACTATAAACTGCAATCTTGAACATTATAGAAACAGTTCGTGTGTCAGTTATTGGTTTCTTACCCCCCTACACTGTCCCTGCTTGAGACTTTTTAGGAAAATATAACGAAACCCAGAGAATGCAAATCAGGAGGAGAAATTTTGGCAGGAAATTATAACAACAAAATGCCAAACCTTGCCCTTCATTGTACCGATGATCTCAGTATCTCTGAGGCCTCTGCACATCTTGCAGCAGTGAATACTTGGAGCTGCTTTTCCCAATTCACAGGATTAGCTATATGGTGCAGTTGGAAAGAGGTCCCTATACATGATGACCCGACATGCTGGAAAATGTTTATGCTACTGGTTAGCTGTGAGTCTGCTGGCATAGCCCGAGTCCTTGGTGTGCTGCTTCTGTAGGCTGAGTTCAGGAGATTCTTGTCACCCCTTAGAATGAACAGATCTAAACTGTCTTCATGTCTTTGATACAGACTTCCTGTGTGGCCACAAAAAAAGTCACATCATTTCTCTCATAGTTTTCTTCAGTGAGGAATTAAAATAATTCCAGACATCTGAGGAAACATTGTGAGGATTAATTCATCAAGATTGTTGAGATATTCAGATGCTATAGTGATGAGTACCACAGAAAATCCAGAAACAAAAAAAACATCTTATTTCATGCAAGACTTGGATGCCACTCAGTAAACAAGGCTTGGGGCCACACACTGAACAGAGAGGATAAAAAAGGAGTATTTGAATTAGTCTCACTCCCTGGATGCTATCCATTACACAGAACACAAAATATACAATCATAACATGGAAGATTGTATTGTAACACTACAGCTGTTGTGACAGACTCATTTTGATATTTTCATACTTTAGCGTGCTTTGCTTTGTGACCTTCATGTTTTAACTTAGTTAAGGCATTTTTGAGCATAACATGCAGAATAGACTAGTTGGGGCTCCCACAGAAGTTACTCCATACTGGGGATGTTAAACATCCATTAGAACCAAAGAGGGTATCATCACTAGGAACTACATAAAGTCGATCGTTTTCATCTTGGGAATGAATATAACTTACTGGAATCTCAGCTGGTTAGGAAGACCTGCTGTATCTATATATCAGAAGTCTCCTGAAAGAACACCTTGTTCTCCAAACATTTATCTGTTTTCACTCTTAATTCTTGTCCTTAACATACGTTAAGTCTGGTTGTACCTGGGGAAGGATATTAATCAACATCCAGTAGGTAGAGAGTGCAATAGTAAATTATCAGTTGCAGCCATAATCCATGTGCTCCATAAATTCATTTTAAAACCAGAATCTTTGTGATCTGTGTGTTAGCTATGTTGAAGCTTAGCTGCTGTCTGATACATATGTCAGATTCGTTCATTCTGCTCTTCAGAAACATTCAGATGAGCCTTCCCATTTTTTTAGTGTGGGATAATGTTTTCTGATTTTGCATCATTGTATTTAATAGCCCTGGTAGAAGGGGCGATTAAAGCCCAAGCTTTCTTTTCTGATTTTGCCTGATTGCTTTTTGAAACCATTTTTGCTTTTGGCATCAAGAACATCCTGTGCATGTGAATTCCACAATTTAATTACATATTGTGTGAAAACGTACTTCCTTTTGTTTGCTTTAAACCTGGTGCTTGATAACTTCTTTGGAGGCTTCCTAGAAATATGTAATGAGAAATAGGGAGCAATTATTAACAGTTTGCCTTGTCCTTGTTTATTAAGATTTTATAAAACTCCTTTATATTTTTCTCAATAATTTGTTTTCCAGGGCAAAGAAACCACCTCTTTTTAATCTCTCCTAGCACAGAAGTTACCCCAGAAAATCCTCATGTTTAATCTTCTCTGTTTTATCTACCCGGGTGTCTATTGTTATTTCTTGTATTTTCTACCAGTTTCTATGACATAAAATATAGACCAACTGATCTACGTGGGTCTTCCTAAATCCTTCTTTTTACTATTACCATTAAATCACTTTCTATTCTTTTGTTGCCCACCATGATTATATACAAGAGTTATTAGTTAAGCTCTTCATGTCTGAGTTTCTTTATAACTGTTAGAAGGGAACCATTTCTTCTTTCCAGTATACATTTTCTCAGACTTGAGAAGCATTTTTGTTTTGCAAATTGTTAGAAACTTACACATAGAGAATACAAGAACAAGGACCTAATTTGTGGATTTTGTTCTTTAAACATCTGTTGGCAGAGACAGACAAGTAAGGTGTTTAGAAAGGTTATTTATGGCTTTAAAAATATATTCTTCAACATGTTCATGTGCCTGTAAGTTTACTTTCTTTAAAAAAAATAATCACAAAAATATACACCTTTTTTTCTGCTTTCTGCATTTAGCTATGACTTCCTGGTTTTAGGTGGTTTCTTTTTACTTCTAGTAAATCCCTTCACTTGGCTCACTTTTGAAAAATTCCATTGTTTTCTTTTTTCACATGTGACTATACATTTGTTTTGTGACTTCTGAGTAGAAATGAATTAGTGTAATTTTAAAGGTTTCTGCATCTAAAGGAACCATAGCATGCTTTCCTTCCAGAGATTTTTGCCCTCTTGAAAAGGATTTTCCTTTAAAGTGGCACCTGAATTATGACAGTTTACAACCCAGTATATTCAGGTAAATCAGACCTGTTTAGGGATTTCTTTAGAACCTTTGGCTTATAATTTGCTGTGTCTGCCAGACAAACTGCTGAGATGTTCCTAAAAATGGTTGAGGCAGACAACTGGAGGTCAGGATTATTACAGCTGTTCTAAGGTAAGGCTTTAATGGTACTTGTAAGAGGTGCAGATCTCTTCTAACAGTAGCATCTTAAAGCATTTTAGCCTCAGCTGCTTCCTTTTAATTGCTTTTTCCTGTGTTCTTTGTTTTAAATAGGATTTTTTCCCCCTGAAATTACATATTACCGTAGTAGATTTTGTTATTTTTTTTTTCAGTCCTATAGAGAACTGAATTTGTATGCATCATGTTCGTTGTTACATGGTAGTTCCTTAGTCTGGAGAAGAGAAAGCTGACAGGAGACCTTGTTAATGCCTACAAGTATCTAAAGGGTGGGTGCAAGGAGGGTGGAGCCAGACTCTTTTTGGTAGTTCCCAGTGACAGAACAGGGGGCAATGGGCACAAGCTGGAACATATGAAGTTCTATTTAAATATAAGGAAAAAGTTCTTTACAGTGAGGGTGACAGAGCGCCCAGGGAGGTTATGGAGTCTCCTTCTCTGGAGATATTCAAGACCTGCCTGGATGCAGTCCTGAGTAATGTGCTCTAGGAAACCCTGCTTTAGCAGGGGAGTTGGACTAGACGATCTCAAGAGGTCCCTTCCGACTCTTCACAATTCTGTGATTCTGTAAAGTAGATTTAGTGATCTTAGCACTAAATAAAAGTTGCTCATTCTTTCTTTGGTTTTCCTACTAGCTGCTGCCTCTCAGATCTTCCATTTTGCGTTTCATAGTCTCTGTCAGTGTTTTGATAGGATGTTGTGTAGTATAATTCTAACACCGTTCTCTTTCTTTTTAGACCTGGAATTAAAATGCATGGAGATTTTGTGGTACTTTCAAATTTTCATTTATTAATTTTATTTATATATTCTTTAATTCACAGCACTAGTCTTTTGTCTCTGCATTGTACTTTATTATTAAATGCACCCTAGTATTGCAACATATATCATCCTCTCCAGCTGCTGAAATTGTGTCTTATTTAAGTATTTTCTTTGAAAAATAACACTGCACTTATCTTAGTCCTTGGACTTTTCGTTTTTTGCTGAAGTGCTTACACATTTGACCTGTCTGTTTAGATACTCTGCTCCAGGTGAGAACAGAGAGGTTTTTCTAAAATCTGGTCCATTTTTGGTCTAGTTGGAACTGTTTCTCCTTTATAGGATCCCTTGCATCTAAAGGATTGTTCACCTAAACTTCTCTTCCCTTGAAGAGACCAACCAGAGAAGAAAAGAGCAAATTTAACCTAATGTCTAACTTGCTAGCATCCTGTTCAGATAATCATCAGTCATTCAAAGTGGTATACTGACAGGATTAGAAATTGTCAGATTGTGCTCAAGAATTAGTTTTCTTTTGGTTTACTTATTGGCTGACACACTTTCCTGTCATTTGGCTTGTCAAGAGTGCTGCCTCCCACAATGCTGGGGATGCCTCTAGCCCAGAGGACCTACAAGACCTGGAAGCGCTCCCAGTAATACATGGTAAAAAATGCTTTAAATGGTTTTCAGGGTACATCAGAATCTCAATTATCTGAAGAATATGGGAAGAACACTGAATAGAGCTTGATAATCGCATTTACCAGTAACCCAAATACCCTGCATGCCCATGGATCTGTGGAAATAATTAGTAATAGAAGCAATTTACCATTTAATTAATAAATGACAAGGGGCAACAACCTTGTCTGGGTTCACCAAATTTGGATAATTGAGGCTCCACTGTATTTTAAAATCTCAAATGTTAACCATTATTCCATGTGCTTGAGATAATAATTGTTAAAAAAATGTGCTCATAACAGGATCTAAACCTAGTTAAAACAGGATCTAAGCCTAGTTGTATTATTTCTACAAAACGAGGAAGAATTTAATAATGTCCTACATGCTAAGATTTTCTCTGCAAGAAAGATCCCTTTTTTAAAAGTGTCTGAAATGTGTGTCCTTAAATATATAGACCTGTGTCAGCTTTGAATCTATAACTGAATTCAGGAGCCAGTGAGGAATTTCAGAGGGCAGTGAATAACCTCTCAAAGTGAGAAGTAAGAACCAGTGCAGCAGAACATCTTCAGTCTGATTCTTATCTCAGCTGCCCATAAAGAAATTTGAGATTGATGGAGATAACTTGAATTTCGTAATGAAATAAGGAGATTAGAATTGGTCCCCTCCATAAATAGCCATTCAGAATATGCTGTAGCAAGTGGATTGTGGAAGACTAGGATTGAAGACAGATGTGTTTGGCTTATAGTATATTCCACTGGGTTTAACTGCCACAAAGCACTGGTTTGCTGCCTCTTCAATTATAAGTAATTGAAAAAAGAGTTCCAGACTTCTGCTTTTCTCTAGTTTGCATGTGCATCAAGCCGTCTTACATGTTTAACAGCCCCTTCCTCTCTGGCATTGAAGCAGTATGACTGAAGAACAAGGACTACACCCCTAAAGGGCAGCATCTCAGAGCATCGCTCTTAAGCTGTCAAAACCCAAGGTACTTCACTTCTCTTTTCTTCCTCATGGTGTTAGTTTCATTTTCTCTTTTTCCCCCCTTCAAATCTCCTTCGCTCTGGCATGATCCTAAGGGAAACTGCGGAAGAAAATAGGTGTAGTCATCAATGAGGCTGCATTTAAATCTGAAAGTAGTGATAATGGGGTGAGTGGAATCTCCTTTAGAAAAGCTATCCACTGCTTGAAACATATTGCTGGAAACATTCTATTCTTCTACCCAAGAGACTGACTGTAAATCAGTTTAGTTTGTGTTATCCTTTTCAAATACACTATAATCATCAGAGGATAGGCAGTTCTTGAAGAAGTTTAATTCCAGCCCCACCCAGATGTTTCATTCATAAGGAATTGGAGGAATGAAGATTAAAACTGTGCTATGAAGCTCACTATGTCAGAGGGTTGTGTCTATTGCTTCTGAAGGGGAGAGTAAAAACGAATTAGGTCATTTCATTCAAATTACTACCGTGCTTACATCAAAAGTATCACAGAATTTGGTGCATACAGTTGTTTCTGCTCAAGGCATCCTGTACCAGAAAAGCAGGGAGGGTTGCGTCAGAAATGATGAGTTGGCACCATTCATGGTGGTAAGGGAAGCTTGGTTGTGCAATGAGCCACATCCTGCCCTCCTAACTCTGCGAGTAGCTTTGTTGAAGTCAATACTAATTACATCTATTAAAATCAGTGGAACTACTTGCATCAATAAGATAAGTAAGATTTGGCCCAAAGGTTGGTTAATATCAATGTTTTTAATCTCTCATTTTCGTAAATGCTATATTCATTCAGCAATATAAAGCGAGGTGAATAAAGAACATTTTGTGCTTTGAATAGTTTGGCATCATATGCGGACAGGGCATGTGATTAATACCATATTGTTGGCTTTGTTCTTTGCTTTTCAGTTGTGGCTGGCAATGTCCTTTTCATAATTGCTGGTATCCCTCTGAGCCTATATAATCACTCTCTCCAGCTTTTCTATGATGCCCTTAGATTTTTCCTGTACTCAGTGTAATATGTTTCTGTATTCACTTACTCTCCCATCAGAACCATAATGTGTTTCTGATGTGCTACTGTGACGCGGTCAGAGTTGATGTGGGGCAATGCATTCACCTGACAATGTTTCCCAAACCGGGTACGTTATCCGTATTTTCTTGTGCATAACCATCACACTGCAGAGTCGTGCTTTGTAGTTGTCCTCCTGGGAAAACCTGTGGAACTGCAGCACACTGTTCAGTCAGTGGTGTTAGACAGGAAGTTGTGCTTGAATTTCAGTTCACTTGGCTGCCTTAAAATAGTAGAATAAGGGGCTAAATAATAATATTTTTTTTAAATGGACAATCCTGTTCTCATGACAGATCTACAAACACAGACTTCTTGTTGGAGCATGTAAGTCCTGATACTTACTTCTGAAAACAGTAAATGTATGGTACTACTGTTAAAGCAGAACTGTGATCAATGCAGAAACATGAAACATGAATGCAGTCATTGAAGTTACACTCTAGTCTCAATTTTGGTAAAATTACATAGTTAGCAGTATAAGCCTTATTCTTTATATTTTTCAGTTGGTAATATCTAGTGTGTTTCTTTTCTTCCAGTGAATTTCCTCACAGTATATAAATGACTGGGTATTTGTTGTCACAAGGAAACTTTTGGAAAAAAGACAGTAAGGACTGATAGTTGTCTGTGCTACCTAATTACCTATGTCCATGAAGTGAAAGCCTTACTACAATTAGAAAAGATTAATTAATGTGCCGTGAAAGTCTGCAATGCCTTCTCACAAGAGATTTCCATTTTGTTGTATTGTCACCATGTGGAATTCAGGACCAGATTCTGCTTCCCATGAAATGTGAGGTCATTTGACTGACATTAAAGGTTTTTTACTGATTTAACAGTAGAATGCATAATTTATGTCTACATAAGCGTACAGAGAGAAATACCGCCAATATTGTAATCGTTACATAGGTGAAACTTGCATGTGTTCCTAGCAGTAATCCATTCATTGGTTAAATTCCTTAAGGAGATTCACAAATTCCCCCTACATATATAGTCCCTGGTGTTCCTTATGGATGGAAATTCCTACAAGGTTTTGAAAGTCTGAAGCCATATGGCTCCCTGCCGATGTTGTGGGAGTTGATGGTCTGCGTGTCACTGTGGGTGCAATTTGATCAGTCTTCCGGGATGTTTGAGATATTTGCAGGTACTATGCAGGACGGGGAGATAAGATTTGGATCACCAGCTGAGGGATGAGAAGGATTAATCCTTGCAAAAACAGCAGACTGTTACTCAAGTCTATGCACAGTGAAGTATTATGTGTGTTTATAGGTGCTGAAAATAGCCTCCTTGCAAGTTATTTCCTGCATTTATTTGGCTACACTTATATTGATGACACACATGATAAACAATTCATAAACATTTATATATGATTTATCAGTATTCCAAGAACATTTTTGTGATGGATAATATGCATTTCACATCACAGATCTATCTATAGGTTGTTATAAACATCAATTGGCTTGTTCCACTCAATCCTTTATAACAGCTAATAAGCATTTATCAAACCTTTTATTAATTATTTTCTCAGCCTTCAAAAGTAGCCCTCAAAAAAATATGATCTCCTGGCCATGTAAGGAATTTAAAGGTTCCAAGTTGAGAGATGGATGGTCCAAATGCAAATTCTTCTTAAAATAGAATTGGGCAGTAGCAGTGAAAACTCTTTTTACATTACACTTTTGTCCAGGCATTTATTCTAATCAATTGCCGTAGAGCATATAACATCTTTTAGCAATCACATCTGAAAAGATTCTCACTTGTAGATACTTACAGAAATCCCAAGAAAGTAAATTATTTTTATTTCTGAGCAGCTGAAATTTCAGTAGCACTGTCCTGTAGTAAAAGCTTGCAAAAATTGATATGCTTGAGAACACTGTCTTTTAAGCTTAGCATCTTTTAGACTGGTACAAAAGCCAAAGGATTCTGATTCTATTATAATATTTACTATTTAGTGCTTTTCTCTATACTTCTGAGGAAATCAGAGGCCAAGAGGTCATGACTGAGAGGGGAAACTGGCCTTTGGTGTGTTTCTCTTCATTGCTTTGGCATGTCTGACTGGTTTTAAGGCTTAAGAAGCATTATAGCTCTATATTAGCTCCAACTGGGGCTCTCCAAATTTAGGAATTTTTAGCTGGGGAGGTTAGTATCTGTCTGTGTTTGTTTGGCTTTGAAACCTCAGTGGAATGATTATTGATTCATCTCTTTCTGTGCTGCAATTGCTGTGACTCCTATTTCTTATTCGTACCAAATAAAGAGAAAATATGGAAAGACTTTTAAGACTCTTAGGAATTATATCACTACTTTCTCTTGGCTTGTAAATAATAATACTTTTAAAAATTTAATTTGGGGTAGGTAAGAGAGAGCTTTTAGATTAGTATTAATGATGTAAATCAGTTGTGTCAGATCTGTTCATTCACATTGGAATTTCAGAAGTGTCTGTTAGCCTAGAAAAGTATATCTGGTTGAATGTGTACAGAAGATAATGACTTCTTTCTTGGACATACTTGCATCAGATGGATGAAAGAATCTTTACGCTTTTTTGAGATGCAGAATAAAGATTTGATTTCTAAAGCAAGGTGTCATGCAGAGATAGGGAGATCTGATAGTACATAGATTATGGTGACCTGAGTCTCCATCAGCCTCCAGCAGCTATCATAAACAAAGTACATTATAAAGGATGTGCCTTTTGCTACACCTGAAGGCATTATAAAAGCCTACTGATACTTATACCATCTTTTCTGCTAGTCTTATACAGCCTGGAGACAAGCTCTGTATTTCTGAGCAGGATCAAGTCAAATAAAGCCATGCACAGGAAGATATTTCAGTATGTTTTGGTGTAGCTCCTAAATTCATATCTGAAAAGAAAATTTCACGGAACCATTGAGGTCTGGAGGAGTCAATGGACATTATCTGCTATAATCCTTCATCTCAAAGCAGCGTCACCTAAAGCAGGTTGCTCAGTGCTGTGTCAAGGTAGGTCTTGAGTATCTCAAAGAATGGAGACTCCATAGTCTCTCTGAGTAACCATTCTGGTGTTAAGAGTACCCTCACCATCTCGATTTTTTTTCCTCATGTATAAATGGAATTTCCTGTATTTCCATTTGTGCCCATTTTCTGTTGTCCTTTCATGGGATAACATGGAGAATTTAATCTTCACTGCCCCACGTCGGGTATTTTACATATTGCTCAGGTTCCCTCTGAGCCTTCAAGATAACTGCCTGAGATAATTATCTACAAGAATCTTACCCAATATCTTTTCAGTGGTTACTGCAGAGAAGAGGATACTTTTCTTTCGTTGTGTGAGGAGACAAGTGATTTGCAACAGTTCTTCAGGAAAGCTGGGATGAACAATTTAAGTTAATAATGATGGATTAAGATAGTTTCTTAGTTTTTTGCCAGTGTTGTATTTGTTGAGATAATATATTATTTTAGTTGAGATGAGCTACAGAGTTAAACACTTTTTTTTTTTTTTTTTTTTTTAATTTCCCCCTCAAGAATGTGTTTGTGCTGGCTTCCAAGGAGGAATAAAGCTGTTTTCTGTGTTCAGAGAATCACAGAATATTTGACAGTTATAAAGAACTAGGAGCTCCTGAAAAGATATATAAAACTCAGTACTGAATCACTGGAGCATTGCCATTAGGGAAGGTCCTTTATAATGTTTTAAAATTTGTCTGTTGATATCTAAGTTTTTTATCTAAGTGTTTTTTTGTTCTTAAGTCATCTATACTACTTGGAGATGCCTTAAAAAAAAAAGAAACAAAAAAGAAATAAAACCTGTGCATTGTGCTAAATTAGGCATTCCTGCAGCATTCAAATTTTAGTACAGCTCTATTGTTTTTGCTACTGCCTTTTGAAGCCACACTTTTAGTCTTCTGGTATGGGTATGGGTAAAAGAAACAGCATATTTCAGAAAACGTACTGCCTACCCTGTTTCCAAACTTTAGGTGTTGTTTGCCATATGAAATCTTCTGCCGTGTGGAGAGATGATAACAGTGTCAAGTTGTTCACATATTTCTACTGCTGAAGTTTGTTGTTTGTTAGGAAGCAGCATTAGCCAGTTGTGCTGATGAGATTTCAGCCTGTTCTAGGAAAAGCTGCTAAACAGACTTGTTTGATTTATATTGTCCATGTCGTTCTTTGATTTTGTCCCACTAAACCAAACAAAGTAATTCCCTTTTATATTTTATATTTTCTAATTACAGTTTGTCTGTTGATAAATTGGACAAAGATTCTCTTTTAATCTTTAAATGCTCATTGTTGATCTCTGAAATTCTGATTCTTCACGTTAGTGTATGACCCACATGGTTTACTTGCTTTAAGTCTGATAAATTTGGGAAAGTTTCGGCATTGTTAAGATTAACCAGGAATTGTGTCCATTGAAATGGGCAACTGCTCCTTATTTTTTTGTTTTAGGAGTTCTCAGACATCTACTAAGGCCTAGTATGTGCATACATTTTATACTAATATAATTGTTGTATTTGAAAGGATTTATGCTTTTATTGAAGTAATTATACTACATCAACTTTACGCATGGTTATAGTTATACTAATATAAGATTAAATTATAAACCCATACAGTTGCATCAGCATAAAATGACATGACTCTTTTGTTGAGGCAAGGATAGGGCTTAAGTTTTTATATTTTAATTTATTTGGAAGTAGAGGGCCACTTTATCTAATTTGAATTTTAACATACCATTAAAAATCTTCTCCAAGAAACAATATAGTATGTTTAAGATCACAGATATCAGTTAGCAAATCTAATAGAAGGATTCATAAGGAGGAATAGATGTATGTCAGATATTAAGATACATTAGCAGACAATGTGCCAAGAATTGAGAGGTATTTATGTATTAACATAGCTGTTCTCCTTCAAGCAATATAAGATGTATTAGACATTTGTCCCAGCCTATATTTTTTCAGTGCATTGCATACAGAAAAAAGGATGCATTTCTTGAACTCTGGAAATATTCACTTGCATTGTCATAAGAAAGAAAAGAGTTTCCACTAAACAGATTCCTTTTATGTTCTATCTACAGAATTTCAAAGAATGCCGAACAAATGAGATAGGAGTTTGTACATTTGTGCATCAAAGAAATGCTTAAATAGTTTCTTATATGTATAAAGGTACATTGTAAGGCACCCTCAAAGAGAAACCATATTCTGTAATCAGTCTGTTGCCACCTGAATAATTAAATAATATTTTTCAATTTAAAAATGCTTTTAAACATACTAAAAACATAAAATACTCGGCTGAGAAAAAAAATAAATGGACTGGTTGCTAAATGGTCACTGCTAAAGAAAACATAAATGCAGAGTCATTACAGTTACCACAAAGCTGTAATTTTTAGCAGAATGGTAGTATTTTTATCATAGACCATACCAGATAGATGCTCAGATAATGTAGAAGTTAACTGAAAATGCTTTCTCTTTCCCCTTATAAATTGGTATTTTATTTCTAGATGGCAAAACTTTTCACATAGTGTGGATCCCATGTTACTATGTAAGTTGTGCTGAGCAGTTTAAAAAAACAGTAAGTTAAGAGGATGAAGTTCTATTTTTTAAAGTTTAAAATGGTTGTGTCATCTATCGGGCATAAGGGGTAATTTTGAAAGTGAGGGAAACATGAAGAAAGTTTTGATCAATAGCTACAGTTCAGTATAATGACTGAGAAATGGGACTACTAAGATCAAAAAGAAATTAAGATACTTAGAAAATCTGTCTTCATGGAAGGTATTTACATATTATATGTAAATGCCTTGTTGTCTTTAGGTTTTCTGAAAACTCTTTTAAATTGACCATCTAGAACCAGGTAAGCATGAAAGGGCTACAGGAGTAGTTCCTCAGTATGATCAAGTGAATGAAAGAGCTATCCAGAAGTTCTAGAGTTAGAAAGTAGTCTTTCCAGTTTAGTTAGCCAACACAATATTGACACAAAAATTTTTCTTTTGGTGTTTCTTACCCTAGTTTGAGTTAGAGGATATTTTAGAACTTCTTTGGTGTTTTTAAACGTGAATAGTTTTTTGTTCATTAAGTTTCTAGTAAAAACATTTATTGCCTGGATTTCAGAGTAGACTGTTTATAAGCTTGAATACAGCTTTTTACTCCCATAAAATTCCAAGATATGTTGTTTGGCCAGATTTGAAGTTTTGCAGAATTTCAAAAATATTATGGGTAAGGCTGTCTTTTTCAGTTGCCCTTGACACCCAGTGGGTTCTTTGAATCTAATTTCTTTAGCCTACCTATCCAGTAGTTTTTGTCTTAGGGATTCCTGCTCCTTTCAGAAGAGCCCACAGTCCTGTATTGACTCAGCAGTTAATTTTCACTGCCTTATGATCAACTGGGAAGCCAAAATACAGCTTATCCTGCAGAAAGGAGGGACACAGAAAGAAATTTTGTTGCTTAGCTTTGCTCTTATCTTGAGCACCTTGGAGATGGTAGGATGTGAACAAATCAAGTACTGAGTGAAGGTCATCCATGGGAGACATACTGTAATATCTTTGCATAACTGGCCTAATGCAAGCATAGAGACCTTAGAGTCACAGACTTCAGTTCAGTCATCTCCTCTGGCAGTTCTGGTAGACTCAACAAAAACCTGGCTAGCAAGAAGAAAGGTTGAGGCAGACCTAAGTCTTACCTAAGTGACGGGGCAGAATACTGGCAAGTCTGGTGATACAGAGAAGTGTAGCACTCTTGATTTCTGCTCATGTGAAGGTAAATGCCCCAATTTATCATCTGGTAATTTGGGAAAATGCTGTTTATTCTTAAGGCCTAAAGAATGTTTGGTCTTAAAATTGCCAGATCAACCTCAATCTGGAGTTGTACCTTGTTCTTTCCCTCCAGGGGATGGTCTCCTGAAGTGGCACGAGGTGGCTTAACTCTGGCCTATTTAATGACTAGCCCAGGGGGAACCTATAGGTGGTACCAATAGGGAATCAGCTGACAGACAGGATGGCAGTTATTTCACCACTGCGCCAAGTAAATTTACACAGAAAAAACTCCAGGCAAAGTAACAACAAAATTGCTACTTCTTGTAAAGCTACTGCAGCAGAGTAATGTAAAGGAAACTAAAGGTATAAAATCTTCTTGACTAGGCAGCTCAATAAATACTAAGCCTTCCTAAAGCCAGAAAGGCATATTTATGTAATTGTTTATGATTTTCTTTGTGCATGTGTCTTCATTTATATTGTGTATACTGCATATGTTTATATTTATACAAATCTTGCTGTTGAACAGAAGCCCACAGTAAGTATGCATATTCTTGGGTATGCCCGTATGTGTGTTTATCTATGTGTGTATATTTGAGTGCATGCACGCGCGTGTATGTATATATGTCTCTGTGTATGAGAAACAGATGCACTGTAGGCAGATAAAGCAGATAAATATAGATTCAAACAGAAGCATAAGCCTATAAATATAGACACAATATAGAGTGAAAGCAAGCAGATCGGCACAGTTTCATTATTACTTGCCTTCTGTATAATAGAGTAATTGACACTGAAATGACTGAGGGGATGACACTGTTGGCTCTCAGCAAATGTAGTAAAAAGGTAAGAAAACTTCCTTCCAATATGAGCACCAATTATGACAGAAGATTTACTATCTCTAATCATTTCTGTTATACAAGTCATTGTGTAGCTTCTTCTGAGGTTGAAGTCAGAGGATGGAAACAAAACATAACATTGAAATTTTATCTTAAAGTAAGTAAAAAAATAAAAATCCTGACCTGCAGTTTGAGAAAATGCAACCTCCAGTTTCTGTTTTACAATGAGCCTCACACACTGTGTTTCTCAACTTACTGTTTCTGCTGAACAACAGATCTTTGCTTCAGATCCTGTGATCCTGCAAATGAACTTGGGTGGCAGGGTATTGGGAAAATATTTAAGTTCACGATAAAATTTACTTTCAGAAATAATGTTGTGTGTGTGTATATTTGTATCTTTGCCATCTGCTTGCAAATCTCTGATTCCTCTTTTAACAGTCACCTTTCTCTCTGTTGTAACGATATAGCTTTGGCTAATCCATAGCTGTAATATAGGCAGTTAAAGTCAAAAAGGTCTTAATCTTACTAGATATAAAGAAAACATTGCAGCTATTCAGGGGGGCTGAAAAATCAATTTTTTCTTACTCTGTAACATTTTGATGAGATAAATCAAGATTGCTGGGAAATTCCAGAAAATTGCCAATACTGTGTTTTCTTTTTCTTTGTACAATACAGGTAGTATTGAGGTGTTTGCAACAGGAGACTAACAGCCAGGCATTTGGCATTCTCTTTCCAGCTTGGCCACTTTCTTAGAGTGAGATCTTGCACAAACTGTTCTAAGTCTATAGACTTATTTCCCTGTTTGTGAGTAGGATTGATAATAATTATGTCACAGAATTGTGTAATTGAATAATACCTTGTTTTATTAATACCTCTCAGATTTCATTGGAACTACTCGTGGGACAAGGTGTTCAATAAGAGTATATCTGTTTTTATTAAGTGCTTTGATAGTCTTGAGGAAAAACGAAGAAATTACAGTAGAAGATGCTTGTGCTGATGTTCTGTATTGTGTTACAAACAATTCACTTATTTTAAATTTATTTAATTGTTTTCAAAATATGCCATTAGCTGACGAGTATTTTTAAGCTTCTGTGTGCTGAGGAACTTGCAGCAAAGCAGAAGAAAGGTAAACACCAGCATGTATGTATTCATACTCAGACTAACACTACTCCTTATGACAAAACTAACCAAAGAAAGAAAATTAAAATGTCAGGGAGTGGAAGCCTTGCTGTGGTATTTAGCTCAGGTAGCACAAGTTTTCTTAAAGTATCTAGTCTAAGCTGATTTTTCTCTGCAGATAAAAAGATAAAGGCAGCTCAGAACATCTGGGTTCTGCTTCTGAACTCCATACATGGTATAGCAAAAGCCATTTTTTAATCAGCTTTCTTATTTTGCTACCAGAAAATAAGTTCTTCATGGTCAATTTTAAGATGTTTAAAAATAACATATTTAGGGTAATGAGGGGGCTGTGCTCACCAGCCATTTTCCAGCTTCTATCAGCAGTCTTGGCTAACTGGGGAGGTCCCAGTTGACTGGAAGTTAGCAAATGTGATGCCCATCTACAGGGAGGACCAGAAGGAGGAACTAGAGAACTACGGGTTTCTCAGTCTAACCTGTGTGCTGGGGAAGCTTATCAAGCAAATCTTCTTGAGTGACATCACACAGTACATGGCAAAACAAGGTGATCAGGCCCACTCAGCATGGGTTTATGAAAGGCAGGTACTGCTTGATGAACCTTCTATGACAAGGTGACCCACTTAGTGGATGAGGGAAAGGCTGTGGATGTTGTCTACCTCAACATTAGTAAAGCCTTTGACACAGTTTCCCACAGCATTCTGCTGGAGAAACTGGCTGCTCATGGCTTGGGCTGGTGCATGCTTCACTGGGTAAAAAGCTGGCTGGCTGGGCCCACAGAGTTGTGGCGAATGGAGTTAAATGCAGTTGAGGGCAGGTCACAAGTGGTGTTCCCCAGGGCTCAGTCTTGGGGCCGGTTCTGTTTAATATCTTTATCAATGACCTGGACGAAGGGGTTGAGTGCACCCTCAGTAAGTTTGCGTATTACACCAGCTTGAGTGGGAGTGCTGATCTGCCTGAGGGTAGGAAGGCCTTTCAGAGGGACCTGGACAGGCTGGATCGATGGGCCAAGTCCAACTGTGTGAGGCTCGACAAGGCCAAGTGCCGGGCCCTGCACTTGGGTCACAACAACCCCAGGCACCGCTACAGGCTCGGGGCAGAGTGGCTGGGAAGGTGCCCAGAGCAAACGGCCCTGGGGGTGCTGGTTGACAGCCAGCTAAACATAAGCCATCAGGGTGCCCAGGTGGTCAAGAAGGCCAGCAGCATCCTGGCTTGTGTTAGGAATAGCATAACCAGCAGGAATAGGGAAGTGATTGTCCCCCTGTATTCAGCACTGGTGAGTCTGCACTTGAGTACTGTGTTCAGTCACTACAAGATGGTGTCACCATTTGATTCAGGTCCGACAACGACGCTCTCGATCCCCTCCCCCTCCCACCCTGGTAGGGAAGGAGAGAGAAAAAAAGAGAGAGACTTAGCTGGATTGAAAGCTAAACTACACAGCTTTAATTAAACACTAATGATATAAGAAAATATATACAATTATATACAGATATGTTCAGGTATGTGCAAAAGCCTCTCGCCTCCCCCCGCCCCCAGCAACTGCCACCACACTCCCTGGGCAGCCTGTGCCAGTGTCTCACCACCCTCACAGTAAAGAATTTATTAGATATTAGAATGTCTAAATCTACCTTCTTTCAGCTTAAAATTATTCCCCTCCTCCTCTGATTACATGCCCTTGTAAAAAGCCCCTCCCCAGCTTTCCTGTAGCCCCTTCAAGTACTGGAAGGCCACTCCAGGGTTTCTCTGGAGCCTTCTCTTCTCCAGGCTGAATGAACCCAACTCTCTCAGCCTGGGAGGTACTCCAGATCATATGTCTAAGAACAATAAGAATCTCTAACTGATACAGGAGGTCTTGACACTTTAATTTGTCCTTGAGCTAGTGGGATAGTTCTGTGAAACAGGGATCTGCAGACTTTGTTCAAATGCTGCTGCTCATGGTGACCGTGGCAGCAGCAGCTCTCACCTCTGGGCTGGAGGATGTGCTCAGCTCTAGGCACAGCTCTCACATGCCTTGCAGGAGTAGTTTACCCTCTGCAGTTTGGGGAGTCCTCAGGTGTGCAAGCTACCTGTTGGCTTCTGAATATCCCTGAGTTACTTGAACAGGGATGAGACTTGTGTCGTGCAAGAGTGTTATTTGGGAGGTGTAACGTGAATTATTAGGATAAATTACAGTAATTAAAAAATCAATTGGTCTATGCAGTAAATTCTTCTGAGTCTCCTGCATATTATGACAGTCCACACTTGCTTCAAAACAGAATTTTGCTTTTAGAGACCAAAGCAAAAATTAAGGTTTGTTGGACAGAGATTACACTGAGCCCTCAGTTACTATAGAAAAATGATCTTTTGAACATCTCATGGTGAATATCTCAAAGGGAAGTTATGCTAGCCCAGAAAGCATTCACTGTGAATTCTGAACTTTGTTTTTTGCTTCCCTGCTCCTTTCTCTCCCTAATTCTGATAAATTAATAATTCCTTACCAGATTAAATTATAACATGACATTGTATTTGTAGTAGGGAAAATACATTATAAAAAAAATGAAATATTTGCTCTTGATCTAAAACCTTGCATGTATTGCTTTCAGTCTGGATCAGATTTTCGCAGCTGAGTTACAGTCTTGAAAACTGAGGTTTATTATGGAAACATTGACATAACCTCAATAATTTTGGTTCTGCCAGACATGGCAAAAATATCCAGAGACCTTTTTTTCTGACTCTGAGTCTTTGCTAGTCTCCTTGGATTTTGCTTTCTGAGTCTTTGCCAATTTTACTGCCATTCCTTTTGACTAAAGCTGTCTCGGAAATATGTCAGTCTGTAAGAACCATTAGGAAATGACAGCATTACACATGTTTAATAGGTTGGTTGAGGGGTGGGGAAAGTTTCGTAAATTCTGCTGTGTCATGGTCATTCCAAAATGGTACAGTCTAAAAGGTTCATGTGAAAGAGAAGTTGGTAGGAGAAAAATAAAGGTAACTTGCCAAGAAAGAGTATTTGTTGTGAGTTACTTTCACTGCAAAGAAAAAAATGTTGCAGGAGGTCTGCAAAAGGTTTATTGACTCTTTAACTAGCAAGAATACTTGGCAAGCATCTCTAATGTATTTATTTTTTGTCTCTATCATTTTAATATTTTTTTGTTATTCATTTTGCCATTAAATGTCCATGGCAACCTAGCACTGTGCTTATCTCCTCCTACAGTCATTAAAAGACAGAAACTGTATTGAGGAACATTAAGTTTACATGCAAAATCATGAAATCCTAGAGTAATAACTTGTTTATAACATCAGTCTCTCCCTTATGATACAGTCTTTACTGAGAAGTGCCATTGTTTTTCTGCAAATGCAGAGCTGTAGAATCTTTGATACATGCAAATGGCATCTACTATTAATGTGTTTCACTAATGAAAAACAACAAACAAAACCAACCAACCAACCAAAAAAAACCAAACCAGCTGTCTAGCATAGTGAAAAATAATGCTACTTTGCAGGTGTATTGTTTTATAGGTACAACATACATCAGAGAAGTTAAAGACTGTGGCATACAGTTACATACAAAAAAGACAGTTTGTTAGCACACACAAAGGTTTCTCTATGATTTTCTGACCTAAGTATGTATCCAAGATGCTCTTTGTAAACTATTTGGTAGGATTTCATAGCTGTATGGACTTTTAAAAACTTAATTATTTTAATCAGATTAGAAAACTTTTTCTTGAAACTTGTATCTAGCCAATTTTGATTTTAAGAGTCCATTCTTACTTGTCATTGTTAAAGCTTTTTACTGTAGTTAATTATCTCTCTATTTTCCCCTTTCTCTTAGATCTCTGTATGTTCTTTTTTTCACATTCCCTATGTGCAAAGCAGAATAACTTTTCTTTTTTTGAAGTTTTCATGCAATTTCCGATTAGGTAAACATTAAGAATAGAAAATTTATGTAGTGAAGTTTCCAAAATTTTTGAGTGACTGAAGGCAAGTTGATTATAATGGAAACTTTACTCATCTTTACTTGATAGCTCCTCAAGTACAAAATATAGCAGAACTGAATTCCCCAATTTGTTTCCCTGTATTTTTAGGGTATTCAGATCTCTGGTTGAACCTGATATGTACAATACACAACCAGTTGCTTATAATCTAGCATGTAAACAAATGCTTAAATATACATGTACTCTGGATGGTGATAGTGCAAGCATAGCAGTGTTGGAGCTGCTCTCACTGATATCTGAGCTTGGTTTCCCTTAGCTGGCATTTTGTAAGTTTCTGTCTCTTTTATTTAAGATCCCGTAAGACTAATGCATTTTAAGCTTCTGCGCTGCAACCCATAAGATGAAGACATACTAGACTTCCAGACTGGCTTGAAGTGTATAAATGGTGCTGAAAAATGTGTTCCTCTTCACATGCAGTCTCATCAGAGGAGTACAGGTTCTCATTGTTTGTTAAACTGGTCTTATGGTCCAGTCTTCCCAAGACACTCACCTTGCATAGCATCTCTCAAAGTTTGGTACGATATCATCACTTCTGTGACAGCATGTCAGTGATGTGATGATGATTGTATCTTCTGTGTCTCATTTCTTCCTGGTCAATAAAGAAAACATACCTGAACATACCTGAGTATGTTTTGAGTTGGCCCAATCTGCATCATTGAGTGCTTAATCCAGGTTGCACACCTAGGTCCATCTTTATACCTTAATCTTTTCCTTTAAGGATCAGTTTCATTTTAAAACAAGACAGATAAGTTAGGCTGCACATGACTTTTTGTGTAAAACTTTTGGGGGTAATTTCAATTCCAGTTTTGTACAAACAAAATTAATAGGCATGTGCAAGACAGTGAATTATTGGATTTTTTGTTTATTTTCTAACATCCTGGTAGAGATCCTGACTGTATGCTGGCTGGTAGTATCATCGTTAATGTTAGTCGATGTGGATCTCAGATAAAGAAAAATATCAACAGAATACTCAGAAATGTTATATATTTGTGAAATTTCCTGAAAATAGAGTTTACATTTCTTAAAACACAGAGGGTTTTGTTTTCTTGCTTTGATGATTTAGAACCTCTAAAAATACCTGATGCCAGACTAGTAAAGAAAAAAGCATGTTGCCCATTACACAGAATGTGAAGAAAACTATAAGGAGAATGCATGTCTTCCAGTAAAGATAATGCAAAAGAAGCTTTAAGACCACTGGTGGTTGATTTTTGTTTGTATGTTTTTGTTTGTTTTTCTTATCAGCATACTTAGTTTCATTTTTTATACTAGGCTAGGTGTCTGCTGTGGCTTGGAATAAACATCCCTTTTAGTTTTCAGTCCTTGAGTTTGCTTTAGAAACTGTGTTCATGTGCTTTAGAATCACAGTGACATTATTAGCAAAATCTACAGCCCAATATGAATAAATAAATGGATGCCCAGGAGTCCAGTGTTGTGCCAGCCTGGTGGTGTTTCCCAGCTTTGTGGAACCTAGGATTCAACAAAGTGGTGGCCTTTCACACGTAGGAATGTGAGAATTTCACTTTATTGACTCAAAACTATTCAGTTGCAGAGCCAGGGGCCTGTCTGTGTCTAAATTCAGGATTCCAGGTATGTGCTTGTGTACAAAAGAGAACAATGGGGACATTTTGGCAGGCCTAACGAGTGAGCAAAGTAGGTCAAGTGTTCCTTGTTTCTAGCCTCTAATTCCCATATCCCCATGTCACCTTATCACCTCAAAAAATGCAAGGCATTGTATTATGTATAGTGCATAGTGACCATGATTTCAGGGTTCCTACAAGCCTCTGAGTTTGGAAGAAGTGAAGACAAAAGTTGTTGCATATTATTATTAAAGAAAAATTTCTCTTATTAACCATGATGACCCTCATGGCTGAATGTAGTCTTCCAATGCATCTTTATACCTAGCACAAGAAGTGCCACAGTAGCATTAATATGGATTTTTCTGTAGTTTCTAATTTGGATTTGGGCAGTGGGTGTGGGAGGGAAACCTGGCTTTTGGATGGAGGGGTCCATGGGTTTTGTTGAGCATCTGCTCTTCTAGCAAAGGGCAGGAAAATGAAAAGGCTGGGAAAAGCACGTTTGGTTCAGAAAGGCATAATTCTGTTTCCATACACTTGGCTTCTCTCTTCCCTTCTCTTCTCTCTTTTCTTCTTCACGAATACCTTCAATCTGCATCTCACCCCTCTGCATTTATTCATCTGTGTCTCTCTCTTAGAACTCTGAATTCATTACATGGAGTAGTGTAAATCAATAGTAAATGCTCACCGCCCACTCTGCACTTGGTTACGCAATATCACATACCGTGTACACAGAGACAAAAAGGGAAAAAGCACACACAGACTTTACATTCAAAAGCTCTTGCATAATTTCGCTTTTCTACAGCCAAAAAAAAAAAAAAAAAAAAAAAAAAAGGAAATAACAGATGGGGAGACTTGCAGTTTTTTTCCCTTTTCTCAGACTGTACAGAGGGGAGTCCGTTTAACATCCATGGTCATTTCTAATCGCCCTATGCTACAGATAAGCGAAGCACAGTTGCTTGTGCTTTAAAATAAGACTTTTTTCCAGCTTCCATGATGTGGTGCACTTTTCAGGTAATACAAGAAAAATTACTATGAAGTGTTTAAAGCTGAATTGGTTATTTGTTTAGTCTTAATGGAAAAAGGAAAAGAAAAAACTCACTTTAACTACTTGATACATGTTACAAAGCGAAAGAGGGACGGGGAGTGAAGGAGGCTGTATTGTAAGGGAGGAATTCTCTGGCATGGCGTTATGCTTTTTTTTTTTTTTAATCTTTTTTTCTTTTCTGAAAAGCAAAGTATCTCAATGTAATATTTATGTAAAAAGCCAGTTATGTAACTCTCGCCTGCCTTTTGCTTTTGTTACCTCTCTGGACTGTACAGCTCTACTGTTTTTCCTCACGATGGATTGTATTAAAACCTGCAAATCCTGATGAAAGGAAAGAATGACCGGGTGCCCACAGCACAGACTTTAATTTCGAGCCTTTTTAAGGGCTTCATGCTGGAAGACAATGGATCTATTTAAGATCTGTTTTTGGCTGTAGGAATTCTTATTGAGTATTTTCCTGTCACAGTGTGCTCTGGAACATCCCTGGCTTCTGCACAGTGTTTCTGTCTCTCTCGTCCTCTCTTCCCCCACCCCCACAACTTTGGATGTATACAATGAGAGCTTTTTCCCTTTTCTCTCCTGACCTTTAATGCCAGTGTCAGGTTAGTAGCCATAAAACAGCAGCAAGTGCAGAGGTGTAGTGAAATTTTAGGTTACACTTAACTTTATTTATTCATTTTTATTTCATTTAAGTGTTTGTTGTCCATAGAGATCCAGAGATCCTTTGATTAGGATTGGCTGGGATATTTTAATTTATTTCTGTCAAATGCAAGTGAAAATTGTATAACCCTCCTAAAAAAAATAAAAATGAGGGACTTGGAGGGTTTCAAAAAAAGGAAGAAAAGGATCAATACTAAGAAAACTTCATATGTTTTGATCACAGGAAGAAAATATTCCTGTACTTACTGCACCCAATTTATTCCTAGTTGTATCCTCTGAGGATCTGACCTGTTTGTGGTTGTGAGCATTATGTCGGGGTTTGTTTTCTTTTGCCCTTTACAAACTGTTCTTGTCTGCATGCACATTCTTGGACAGATTCTTCCCCAGTGTAATGCTGCTAATTCTGTTGATATTATGTCAGGAGTCTATTAGGTCAATTATAAAGTTACAGGGCTCGATTCTCAGTTATTTTAAAGTGTTTTTCTGGCATCGAAAAGGAGTCATAAAATGAGCCTGAGTGTGAATTATGCCCACTTCAGGCATAATGGAAAAAATAGTTAAAGCTGACATCTTTCAAGAGTGATCCCTGAGAAAAGCTCTAAATGAAATCGGGTTTTGTGAAAACAGGAAGTGGAATATTTTAAGCTCTGTAAGTATATTAGAAGCTGTATAAGTGCATTTCACCAAATTTCTGGGGAGCAGATATATATCCAAAAGCATATTTGAATACCTGGGTTCCCTGCCTGATTCTGAAACCAGCCCTTGCTTTGGCTCTGGGCGACGAAAACTTCTGTCTCCATTTCTGTCTCAGTACAGAATCTCTTAGGGATTACATTAGTAGATATTTGGTTTATTGTGCCCTACAGAAATACTGTAAAGCTAGTTTATTAATGTTTATAAAGTGGATTTAAATACACGGGGAGAAAGTGTTGAAATAATCTGGAGAGGTTAAAAAAACTTAAGTCTGATGTTGCCACAAAGACCAAATTGTGGTCACCAACCATATATATATATATAAAACATATATATATATATATATATATGTTAGCTGGAAATCAGAAGATGACCCTAGTCAACAGATAATTAAATTCTGGAATACTGTCCCATAGGAATTATAGGGCTAGGAAACCTATGTAGTTGTAAAATGGGGCTGAATCAACATATCAATAGCAGTTTATGACATGGTTGCATGCAGTAGAGGAGAGTAATCTCCCAAAAATCCCCTATCCTGGTGGCCCTGATAGCTGTCAAACCTTTATAAAATGCTTGAAAGATGTAAATTATGTAGCTTTACAGAGAACATGATAAATAATTATTCCAGTGTTTAATATAATCAAAAGAGTGGTCATATATCTTTGAATGAAAATTGCTTTCTGCCCATCTTCTCAGAGTTTAATCTATGAGTAATTACTCTGTAATTACAATGGAAGACATATTTGGAATAGGTGTACAAAACCTGGTAACTTTTAACAGTAGACAAGGAAATATCCCTCGTAAAAACAGTTGCATGCTCTTCAGTTACTGAGAAGTTTCCTTGCGTGTCACTAGCTTACCTCTGACTTCCTGAGTATTCAGTCCACAGCTTTGCTTTGTATAGTTACATGGAGTTGTAACAAGGCACTAATCTTTATTCATGGTCAAACATACTTTTTATTATTTTCTGAATAGTTACAAATTAAACAAGAAGAAAAACCATGGAAATTCCTGCTGCTAAAAGTCTGGTTGTATATTTGCAGCTGGACAACAACAAGAATGATGGAATTATGTGTTTTCTGCAGAATGAAAACTCAATTTTAATTTATGGAGGAGAGGGTGATTTGACTTGAGCAGATGCTAGACATGCAACCTGTGAAACTTCTGTCTTCCTAAATTCACAGGCAAAATAGGCAAAAGTGATGGTTTGAACAGTTTCTGAAATGAGATATTAATATTCAGTTTTAATGAATAAGACTTAATTTCACAATGTAAAAAGATTCTGGTATTTTCTTTTTAAACATAAGCTGTTCTAGTCCTGCCACTGTAAAGAACTGTGCTTTACTTTTCTTAAATTCAAGTTTGTTATTTTAGAGAAAAGGTTAAATATGAACCCTAGAGGTCTAAAAGTAACAGCAAAAAAGAAAAGAGCTCTACATTAATTGTTATTTTAAAATTTCATTATTTTTCTTCCCGGACATGTGCTTGAGGTTGGGTATATTGGAAAAATAACTAGCTACTAGGATTTTGCTGTATCCAGCTATGTGCTGAATTAGCTACAGTAGTCCTTTTTTATCTAGTAATTATTCTGCAAAGTTTCCTCCCTCCCTTCCTCAGAACAGTGTTTTTTGCAACTCCGATGCTTTAGCTGAAGTTTATGATAATTTTGTGACCTTCACTATCAGTAATTCATTGCTAGCACCTTCAGTAGCTTCGTGGGTATTTCAGACTTACAGAAGTCTGTAAGAAATGAAGCAAGAAGCAATATATATTTAGAGTAGTTGTAACAAAAGTATCAGGCCTAGCTGCACCGAATGTTCCTGTACTCCTCCTTTTTGAAATTCTTACGTCACACATTCACAGCAAATAAAGCAGAGGGTTCCTTTCTCCTGTCTAAGAGTCTCTGTATTCTAGTCTTTGCTGTTAAACCTGATGTCTGCAGGTGGGCTGTGACACCTGGAGGGAAGGATCACTGAAGTCCAGCATTGTAGGGGAGTTGTCAGGGTGGGTGCAGTGCTTAGAACACGGTTGACACCTGGATATTCCTCGCTCTTTCTCCTTCGTATTGCTTAACATTTTCCTGTTGTTACTAAATGAAGTGGGCTCTGTTTTGGTGGCATGCCCACATCACTGTGAGCCCCATGAGATGATGCACTGTGCAGTCTGTCATACCCACTGGGGGAGGGAGGACATCATCAGTTGCTCCTGGGTTTGTTTCCTGGATGTCTGGTCTCATCCCTGCCAACCACTGAATGCTGGTGGCTAGGGTGGGAAGGATGGCTAAGCTCTCTTCACTCAATTGATGCAGAGGTTTGAAGACAAATCATTAGGATGTGACTTTTATACCTGTAGTAAAAGAGAACAAGGAACTAGACTTGATAATCAGAAAGCATTCTTCAGGGTAAAATCTTGTAAGAAAACTAGCTGTAAAGAGTTCAGTTTCTGTAGGGACTCAATTTGGGTTATTATTTCATAAATTTGACTGAAGAAACCTCTGGCTTATTTGGATTATAGAGTGTGTGATGAAGCTAACCCCTTTAGGGAAGTTCTTGCAAAGACAAGATACAAGGAGAGCTCGCCTGTGTAAGCGGCAGACAGGATAGTTCGCTCCCGAGTTTTTGCTGATTTATTTGTGACTGGTTGCAGCAGAATAGATGGACTCACTGCTTTGACTGTGCAGTGAACAAGAGAAAAACACACTCAATTGATAATGTTTTAAATCAAAACAAAGAATAATGTTCTATATGGAAAG